>NC_134083.1:55393753-56797503 GCF_000715075.1 Nicotiana tabacum
ATCAACCATGCAGATAAATTTATGTATAGACATATCTCCCCTTTCGCTGATTTGCTTCTGTTTTTGTTTCCCGTCTTGCGAGGACTTTATTTGCCTTATGAATATTTCCATAATGTTTTAAACAGCTTAATCAAATTTGTACCTCGTAGCCTCTGCAACCGAGCGAGCGTTTACTCAAACTTGGGGTAATGTAGCCCTTTAGGCTCATTAGTTATCAATGATTCGATCTTGAAAAAATATGGCTCGTGGGCGCAATGAGTGAGTTTTTGCTCGGACTTGAAATTGTAGCCCGTAGGCTTAGTGGTCAAGTGAGTGTTTGCTCGAACTCGAAATAGAAATAGCCAGTAGGCTTGGTCGAGTGAATGGTTCGAACTCGAAGTAATGTAGCCCGTAGGCTTAATGGTCGAGTGAGTGTTTTGCTCGAACTCGAAATAAAAATAGCCCGTAGGCTTGATCGAGTGAGTGATTCGAACTCGAAGTAATGTAGCCCGTAGGCTTAATGGTCGAGTGAGTGTTTTGCTCAAACTCGAAATAAAAATAGCTTATAGGCTTGGTCGAGTGAATGGATCGAACTCGAAGTAATCTAGCCCGTAGGCTTAATGGTCGAGTGAGTGTTTTGCTCGAACTCGAAATAAAAATAGCTTATAGGCTTGGTCGAGTGAATGGATCGAACTCGAAGTAATGTAGCCCGTAGGCTTAATGGTCGAGTGAGTGTTTTGCTCGAACTCGAAATAAAAATAGCCCGTAGGCTTGGTCGAGTGAATGGTTCGAACTCGAAGTAATGTAGCCCGTAGGCTTAATGCTCGAGTGAGTGTTTTGCTCGAACTCGAAATAAAAATAGCCCGTAGGCTTGGTCGAGTGAATGGTTCGAACTCGAAGTAATGTAGCCTGTAGGCTTAATGGTCGAGTGAGTGTTTTGCTCGAACTCGAAATAAAAATAGCCCGTAGGCTTGGTCGAGTGAATGGTTCAAACTCGAAGTAATGTAGCCCGTAGGCTTGGTCGAATTGTATCTTAATTCTAATTGCGCAATAAGTCTCGAAATAGAGGAATTTTCATTGGATATAAGATGTCGATAAAAAGAGAACTTTCTTCGCACGTTATTACACATATGGGTTCGGGCCAATCTATATGAGCATGGTTCACTTCGACCATTTGGCTCTTTACAGTTTTTCCTATTGGGACCCTGTTGCTGTGAAATAACTTTCTTGCGGGACCTCGGATATTGTTATAAATGTTGCACGACCAATGGATGCCTCATTAAAAACCTTGCCGAAAAACCCATTTGGGATAAAACCGGTCTAAGGGAAAAATAGTGCTACGCGTGCTTTCTGGCGAGAGATCCGTCTATTGCTCGGACTTCTGCAGGGGTCTGTTTCGAGATATAAACGAACATGGAAAGGTTGTACCTTAACGGTAGTACCATTTTAGATGTGATACATTCCAGCTGCTTGATAGCTGTTTGCCGTTTATAACGCCGATCCTGTATGACCCCTTTCCGATGTCGTCGAGTACCTGATATGGTCCTTCCCAATTCGGTCCTAGCTTCCCTTCATTCGGATTTCGGGTATTGATGGTAGTTTTTCTCAACACTAAGTCCCCAGGCTTAAAATGGCGGAGCTTGGTTCTTCGATTATAATATCTTTCGATTCGCTACTTTTGGGCGGCCATTCGGACGAGCGCAACTTCTCGCTTTTCGTCCGATAGTTCGAGGCTTCTATTCATGGCCTCGTTATTTGATTCTTCCATCGCGAATCGAAATCTGGCACTGGGTTCACCAACCTCGACTGGTATCAATGCTTCAGATCCATATACTAAGGAGAACGGGGTCGCCCCCGTACTGGATTTTGACGTTGTCCGATATGCCCAAAGGAATTCAAGCAGGATTTCTCTCCAACTCCCTTTAGCGTCATTCAACCTCTTCTTTAAGTTTTGAATGACAGTTTTGTTTGTTGATTCGGCCTGCCCATTCCCACTGGGGTGGTATGGCGTCGACAGTATCCTTCTTATCTTGTGGTCTTCGAGGAATCTTGTTACTTTGCTGCCAACGAATTATTTTCCATTGTCACATACTATTTCGGCGGGTATCCCGAACCGGCATATGATATGATCCCAAATAAAGTCTATAACTTCTTTCTCTCTTATTTTCTCGAACGCCTGCGCTTTAACCTATTTAGAAAAATAGTCAGTCATAAAGAAAATGAATTTGGCTTTACCTGGGGTCGGTGGCAGAGGGCCGACGATATCCATTCCCCATTTCATGAATAGCCATAGTGATAGGACCGAGTGGAGTTGCTCTCCGGGCTGGTGGATCATCGGTGCGAACCTTTGACATTTGTCACATTTACGAACAAATTCCTTCGTATCTTTGCCCATATCGATCCAATAATACCCTACTCTGATTATTTTTTGGACTAATGTGTCGTCTCCAGAGTGATTCCCGCAGGTACCCTCATGCACTTCCCGTAGGACGTAATCGACATCCCCCGGGCCCAAGCATACCGCCAACGGTCCATCGAACGTTCTTCGGTACAACGTTCCGTCCGAAGCCAGAGTGAATCGAGCAGCTTTGGTCCGTAGGGTTCTGGAATCTTTAGGGTCCGATGGGAGTTTTTCCGCTTTTCAAATATTCAATATACTTGTTTCTCCAATCCCAGGTTAAGCTTGTAGAATTTATTTCGGCGTGACCTTCTTTGATTACCGATCTCGAAAGTTGAACAACATTCCCCGAGCTCGTATCATCTACCTCGACCGACGACCCTAAATTCGCAAGCGCGTCGGCTTCATTATTCTGTTCCCGTGGTACATGCCGTAAAGTCTATTATTTGAAATGGCACAAAGTGATAAGCAGTTTATCTAAATACCTCTGCATTCTACCTTCTCGAACTTCGAAGGTTTTGTTTACTTGACTCACCACCAGCAAGGAGTTGCAGTTGGCTTCAATGACTTCTGCTCCCAAGTTTCTAGCTAGCTCGAGACCTATAATCATGGCTTCATACTCGGCCTCGTTGTTAGTCAACCTGATAGTTTTAATAGATTGCCTAATAATGCTACCCGTGGGTGGTTTCAAAACTATGCCCAGCCCGAACCCTTTTACGTTCGAAGCCCCGTCCGTAAAAAAGGATCCATACCCCCGATGATGTACCTGATTTCAACAGTTCTTTTTTGAATTCGAGTACGAGGGCTGGTGTGAAATCGGCTACGAAGTCTGCTAAAATTGAGACTTGATGGCCGTGCGGGGTTGATATTCGATATCGTACCCACTGAGTTCGACGGCCCATTTGGCCAGTCAGCCTGATAACTCGGGTTTGTGCAAAATATTACGAAGCGGGTAAGTGGACAATACACATATGGGATGACATTGAAAGTATGGCCTTAACTTCCTTGAGGCGCTTATCAGTGAAAGCGCCAACCTTTCTAGGAGCGGATATCTAGTTTCCGCCTTTCCTAAGGTTCGACTCGTATAATAAACGGGGGATTGCGTACCTTGCTCTTCTCGAACTAGGACACCGCTTACGGAGACTTCTGATACTGCCAAGTACAAACAAAGTTTCTCGTCTGTTTTTGGAGTGTGAAGCAGTGGTGCGCTTGATAGATATCACTTTAGTTCTTTTAATGCTTGTTGGCACTCCGGGGTCCAAGAAAAATCATTCTTCTTTTTGAGTAGAGAGAAAAATTTATGACTTCGATCAGATGATCTTGAGATGAACCGGCTTAAGGCGGCGATCCGACCCGTTAGCCTTTGTACGGCCTTCACGCTGTCTACAACGACGATATCTTCGATGGCCTTGATTTTATCGGGGTTAATCTCTATTCCCCGATGTGATACCATGAAGCCGAGGAACTTGCCCGAACCGACCCCGAAAGCACATTTCTCGGGGTTGAGCTTCATTTTGTATTTCCTTAAAATCTCGAACGTTTCCTGCAAATGAATTAAATGGTCCTCTGCGCGCAGGGACTTGACTAACATGTCATCAATATAAACTTCCATTGATTTTCTATTTGTTCTTCGAACATTTTATTCACTAGGCGTTGGTAAGTAGCCCCTGCATTTTTTAGCCCGAAGGGCATCACATTATAACAATACGTTCCATATTTGGTGACAAATGAGGTTTTTTCCTGGTCCTCCGGGTTTATCTATATTTGATTATACCCGGAATAGGCATCGAGAAAAGTGAGGATCTCGTGGCCGGCCGTGGCATCGATCATGCGATCAATATTGGGCAACGGAAAGGAATCTTTGGGGCATGCTTTGTTCAAATCCTTATAGTCCACGCACATTCTAAGTTTGTCCCCTTTTTTAGGGACTACAACTACGTTGGCTAACCATTCGGGATATTTCACCTCCCGAATGGACCCTACTTTGAGAAGCTTGGTTACCTCGTCCTTTATGAATGCGTGCTTTCTATCGGACTGGGGTCTTCTCTTTTGCTTCACCGGTCTGAACCTGGGGTCCAAACTTAGCTGATGCGTCATTATGTCCGGAGGGATCCCTGTTATATCTAAATGGGACCAGGCAAAATAATCGATGTTATTGATAAGAAATTGAACGAGTTTCTTCCTGAGTTCAGGGCTCAATCCCGTTCCCAAGTATACCTTTCGCTCGGGCCGGCGCTCGATTAATATGACTTGTTCTAGCTCCTCGATCGTCGATTTTGTGACGTCGGAGTCATCGGGAATCACGAAAGATCGAGGGACCCTATGATCTCCATCCTCTTCGATTTTCTGGTTGTCTGGCTGGGTTGAAGCCGATGTATGTGATTGCTATTTGGTGTCCCGTTCTCCTTCCAGGCCCAATCCTTTTATCGGCGAAAGTGAGGAGACTGGTTTAGCTTCGTTGACGGCGAACATTTCTTTCGTGGCTGGTTGTTCTCCGTACACCGTTTTGACACCTCCCGACGTCAGGAATTTGAGGGCCTGGTGTAGGGTCGAAGGCACAGCTCTCATACTGTGGATCTATGGCCTTCCAAAAAGGGCATTATATCTCATATCGCCTTCGATCATGTGAAACTTTGTTTCCTGGATGGTTCCGGCCACGTTTATTGGTAGGACTATCTCACCTTTGGTGGTTTCGCATGCCATATTGAACCCGTTTAGGACCAGAGTTGTGGGTACGATCTGATCCTGTAGGCCGAGCTACTCCACTACCTTCAATCGGATGATGTTGGCCGAGCTACCTGGATCGATTAACACACGCTTAATTTTAGTTTTATTTACGAGTACGGATATTACCAGCGCGTCGCTGTGAGGTTGGATGACCCCCTCTGCGTCTTCATCACCAAAGGACAGAGTCCCCATGGGTGTGTAATCTTGAGCCCGAGATCGCTTTTCCCTCACCATCGATGTTTTAGTGCTTTTAAGCATTGGTCCCCGAGGGGTATCGATGCCGCCGATGATCATGTGGATGACGTGTTGCGGTTCTTCTTGCTCGTTTTGCTTGCTGAAATTCCTACTTCTAAAATGGCTCTTTGCCCTATCACTCAGAAACTCCCGAAGGTGCCCTTTGTTAAATAAGCGAGCTATTTCCTCTCTTAGTTGCTTGCAATCTTCCGTTCTGTGGCCATGGGTACCATGATATTTGCACGTTTGATTGGGATTTCTTCGGGCAGGATCGGTCTGCATTGGTCGAGGCCATTTAGTGTCTTCGATGCATCCGATGGCCGACACGAGAGCGGATGCACCAACGCTAAAGTTGTATTCTGATAATCGAGGTGCTTCTATAGGCTCGGCATATTTATCGAAGCCGCTCTTACTCATAAGCCCCCGAGAATTTTGTCCTCGATCAATTCTTTGATTGTTCCGAACTGCGTTACGTGCTGAACCGTTGTTCACCTGATTTGCGACGTATGGTCGATATCGGTCTCTGTTTGACCTTTGTTCTCTATCGATCTGCTTTTGATTAATAACTGTCTTGTTCTGATGAACGGTTCCGTACAGGGCCCCCGACTGATCATCCTCGACCCTAATTTTTGAATGATATCGATTGTGCACATCTGCCCAAGTTACCGCTGGATACTCGATCAAATTTTGTTTCAGCCGATGTGATGCTGTCAAACTTAGCTCGTTCAACCCTTGGGTGAAAGCTTGTACGGCCCAGTCGTCTGTGACTGGGGGTAACTCCATGCGTTCCATTTGAAATCGGGATATGAATTCCCTCAGCATTTCTCCCTGCCTTTGCTTTACTTTGAAGAGGTCTGATTTCCTCGTTGCAACCTTTATGGCACCAACATGTGCTTTTACGAATGAATCTGCTAACATGGCAAAAGAATCGATGGAATTCGGCGGTAAATTGTGGTACCAGATCATAGCTCCTTTCGAGAGGGTCTCCCCGAACATTTTCAACAGCACGGATTCGATCTCATCGTCTTCCAAATTGTTGCCTTTTATGGCACATGTGTAAGAGGTGACATGTTCGTTAGGATCGGTCGTACCGTTATATTTGGGAATTTCGGACATATGGAATTTTTTGGGGATTGGCTTCGGTGCCGCACTCGACGGAAAAGGTTTTTGTATGAATTTTTTCGAATCAAGCCCCTTTATCATTGGTGGAGCCCCCGGGATTTGGTCGACCCTTGCATTGTACGTTTCCACCCTCTTGTCGTTGGCTTCGACTCGTTTTGTGAGTTCCTCCAGCAATTTAGTAATTCTGGGAGTAGTCCCCGATTCTTGCTCATTAGATTTCACTATGGCAGGCTCTGTTCTGGGGGTGACTTCTCGAAGTGGATTGGAAACCGGCCTGCTTTGTGCGTGAGTTTGGCTCTGTAGCTGAGCTATCGCTACTTGTTGGGCTTGCAACATCTCGAAAATCATGCGTAAGCTGGCCCCGATTTCCCCTGGGTTTTGGGTGTCTTGGGCTACGGATCGAGTACTGCCCTGAATGCTTCTTTCCGGTTCGGAACGCTAGTTTGCTTCCAAAGCTATTTGTGAATTGACATCCAGTAGTATTTCGGCTCGAATTTCGGGTACTTTGATTCGAGCTTCAGGTGGTGCCAAGTTGTTGGTTTCATCTTGAAGGCCGGCTTCGTAATCGATCGGTGAAGCCATTCGATCGGTGGCTATTCGTAGCCGACCCTAAATTGAAGATGTGTTCGGAAATAAGTGCGAAGCACAATGGCGTGTTCTTTTTTTAGATTTATATCAAATGACCACTGTTATCCCCGGCCCCACGGTGGGCGCCAAACTGTTTATCCGAAAAATGGATAGAGTTGAATTTGTACGCAGTTCCGAAGATATGTGGCGCAACTTAATACAAAATGCAAGGATAAATAAAATATGAATGTAGATTTGAGAGAATGCAATCTAGACAAGGCAATCAAGAATAGTGAACCTTAGGATTCGACAAATAGAATCAATCTAAGAAACAGGAAGAGCCATTCTTTACTGTAGAGGAATATAATACTTTCATTACAACGTAAGTCTCAGAAAAAATCTGTGTTACAGAAATAATAACCAAGCCCTTTTATAGTGGAGGGATTCGGCACCGAGCATAATAAAATAAAACACCCACTGGGACACTCAATGGGAGATCCATGATAAGTCAGCTTTTCCATAGTTTCTGCCAAGATTCCCTCTAGTGAAATTGCAATGGCTTTTGTCCGCGAGCTCGATCTCGTTTAGAAACCTTGATTTTGGTTCGAGCTTGATTTCGGCTCGAACTTGTGATCTTGGTTCGAGCCCGATCATGGTTCGAGCCCTCGAATTGATTCCAGATCAATGTTGGTCGGTCTTTAGATTATCGGCACGATAGGTCTACCCTGCGTCATGGTTCGATTTTTGTTCGAGTTTGATTAGGATATCGATCTCGACACGAACCGGCCTCCCTGGGTTCGCGGTTAGCTCGTCCTCTCTTCGGGATCTTACTTCGATACGTCACCCTTCGAACCATACCAGACATGCCAAGACTGAAATCTATTTCGACCGTATACAATTATATTGATGAAAAGAAATTAATGTTTAAAAGATTATGATAATTTTTGTTATTTTAGCTAAAACATGGATTGTTTAATAATGTACCAAATACTACCAATGTACTAGTCAATAAAATTAAAGCCGATGGCGTTTCCATCCATTTACCTATTACCCACTACTTCGTGTTCTTTCAATTTATATCTATCTATATTATATTAAAAGCACGAAAGCCTTTGGCAAAATATCGTTTGTCTTTTTTATTTTTTTAAAATATAGTTCACACTTCACACTAGACAAAATAATTATTTAATTATTATCCTAATATTTAGGACTTTAAAAGAAACTAAAATTTCGATTATTAAATTTTTTCTTATTGAATTAAGTAAGAAATCTTAATATTAAGGACTTTAAAATATATATTATTTAAGAGAAGTAAGAGTATTACGTTCTTTTCCTTGTATATATCCTCAGGGCCATAGAAATATGTTCACACTTATTCTTCTTATTTCATAAGATATATATTCCATATCTCATAAATTATAATAAGACATATAAAGACTTATGTAGAATAGGATTCCTTATTTAATGAGTGAGATTAATATTCATTATTTTTAAAAACTTATATTTTTTTTCTTTGATATTTTTCAATAACTCTAACACATTATTTAATAATATTTATATAATTTTTAAAAATTATATATTTATTGATATAGGTACACGCGCTTTGCGCGTACCCTAAGACTAGTATATCATATACGCGGCTCGGACCAATAGTAATGTGCATTCACCCCTGCTAAAATACTATTATTAATTTATTATTAAATTTTGTGGTGATAATGTTTGCCAGAAAAAATAAACAAATGAATCCAAAACTACCTTTTGTGGCGACTAAATGAGTTGCCACAGAAGGTCGTCACTCGTCACATAAACTTATTTCTTGCAGCGAATGTAGGTCGCCGCCCCCAAATAGCATAGAAGTACTTCCTTTTGTGGCGACCTATTTAGTCGCCATAAAGGCGTCACAGAAAATATATTTTCTGTAGTGAATGTAGGTCGCTAAACATAGAGTAATACTTTTATTCGCGACAGAAGAAGTCAGCCACAAAAGTTGTCCCTGAAACTTTATTTACTTTAATGCTCTAACTGTAACAAACATAAAAGTGAGCTGTAGAAGCCAAGTAAATTATTCTTTAAAGTATCACTATTCTCATAAAAATATTGGCTAATCCAAATTAGTTTCATTTTTATTTTTATTTTTTATGAAAATTCTCCACCAAGGCTTGGACTGTGCACCCTCCCCAGTTGCATCATTATTATTGTTTTATTATTAGTTTTGTGGCGATTACCAATGCGAGTACCAAAATGACTACTGTTTCCTCTTCTTTTTTTTCTGTATAATCCTTTTTTTTTAAAAGTAAAATTAAACAATATCGAATATTCGTTATGTTATCTACAACTCCGTACTAACAGATCATGTGATTTGAAAAATAAAGGCTATTGAGCTGAAAAGTGGAAAACAACAAGGTAACATGTTGAAGTCTGTTGGAATGTGTATTTCTGAGCAGAAACAATGGTTTTTAACACTTTTTAAGGTATAGATCAGAGGAAATTTTTTGTACTAAGAGAAGATCATTTATTGAAGACCATAAACCAGTAATGCTCCAACACCACCAATACCAGCAATGAGACCAATAATGACACCAATGGGGGGCAATCCTCCTCCTATTGCTCTCCCAGTGTTAACATCATATTTTGCAAACCTCTTCTTTGGTGCTCTACACTGTGGACATGCATAGTCCTCCGGCTGCATTCAAGAAACAGAACAAATCAAATCCCTCATTTGTTATTTCAATCGTCAAATTTTCGCCTTCCTTGAATGCAGTGAAGTTAATTGTTCAGATCATATTGTAACCTAGAAAGTCGCTGTCACCCCTACTTCTTTAATTTTACTCTATAGGTAGGTAACAATCCGTAATGTAGTTGTAGTTAAGGTTGAAGTAGTGGAAGCCTTTGTTACTATTAGACAAATTTCTCCAGTGTTTTCTTCTTGTTCTTTGACATAACGCCCATTCTGGGACTAGTTGGAAGAATAATCCGTAATACTCAGATGACATTGTAAGTTGTAACCTAGAAAGTCGCTGTCACCGGTACTTCTCTATAGATAGGTACTAGTGGGGCTTGCCTAATGTTGTTGTAAAGGCTGAGGTAGTGGCAACCTTTGTTACTGTTAGACAAATTTCTCCAGTGTTTTCTTCTTGTTCTTTGCCATAGCGCCCATTCTGGGACTAGTTGGAAGAGGAATTCCTGATCCTTTCACTCCCGAGTCATTTTGTTGCAAGCATTAGTCCCCACTTTCTAATTTTTTGTTACTTTCTCCTTTCTTAATAATTTTTACTTTCATATTCAGAACTAGTCATAGACTTTTGTTTGTCTGCACAGAGTTACTGCTAGGCAAGCCAACAGGTTATGAGAGAGTCATAGACTTGGCTGCGGGCTAATTTGAAGGAGAAGAAGAGACTTTGAACGGTTGGGCTGAAAATCCAACTGCTTAACCTAAGCTCTGAAATCGTCTAAAAGTTTTTGAAGCCGAAAAAAGATATCATAGGCTTGTTATATTGAAATACAGTTAAAAGAAAAGTGCAGAATCTTGCCTGGTCATCGAAAGACTTTGGCAAAGTGTATATGTAACCACAATCGAGGCAAATGTGTGTTGCTCTGGCCTGAGGATAGTGAAGTATAGATGATTAGGCAAAGAAACAAATATAAAAGATGTAAATGAAGCGATTACAAATTAAAAGTGAAAATTTGTAGTGATGCACGGATCAATACTAGCCTTTTGAGCATCAGTTAATTTCCTTCCAAATTGAGGAGGAGCTGGACGCTTGGGCAGTCTTTTAACATCTACATCGACACCTCTGCATCAAAATATCGACCAAAGATATTCAATACATTGAAATATGTTAGTCTCATATCTTTTTGTTAATAAAGATGTCAATATCCATACATGTGGCCATCAAATTTCCATCATGGCTAGAATTTTGTAATAAGGAAGTGATGTCTAATTTCGGGTCATAGGAGGGCAGGATCAACATGAACTAGGATGTCGCTCAACTTTTCAATCATGCTCTATATTTTCACACTCAAAAGTACCAAAGGAATGAATGAAAGAGCAAATAATGACTACAATGACAGAACTTATGCAGACTTCTTGCGCATTGATAATACAGATTTTAACCCATTATACAAGATGGTAAAGTAATTCTTAAAAGCCAATAACAAACAACATACATATTAGTGTTTTTATATGGAAAAGACTAGTACCAATAGCTTAAGTCAATAAAGATCATAGCATTTCCAAGAATCCAAGTGAACTTGTCATCGTTTATGCAATTTCTTAGAGCCTTTGACTGATATATTGGCCAGATAACCTCATCCCTATGCATTGAGTTGCTTTTAAGTACTCTTTTTAAGTTATCCAAAAAAATCATTCATAAGAGTCTAGGATTATAATTAGTAAGCTTGCAAAAATACAAGCCAATCTTCATTAATATTGAGAAATTCAAAACTACAATATCATATACGAGCTGCACTAATCAAGCATATTTCATCCCATGTTCCTCTACTACCGCAGCAAAACCAAAAGGATTTAACTTATACATTGATAGTATAAATTTTTTGTACGGTATTTGTGTATTTTAACCTGTTGTAGCAGGTAATCTGTCTAATTTTCGAGGTTACTAACTCCACTTGTAATTATCTTTTAGGTGAACTGATAATATAAAAAGTCTTTACACTGCTAGTATAGAAGTTAAACTCAAACCAGAATATAAGGCCAAGGAGAAGCTAACCTGCTAACGACGAAGTAGACAGAATCAGGCTTCGCCTGGATGGCGGTTTTGGTAAATCCAAGTTTATCAGCTGGCCAGAGTTCATCGCCAAAGAAGCTACTAGTATAGACTACCTGGTCACCAACCTTAAGCCCTGCCCTTGCAGCATTACCACCATTCTCTATACCCTAATTCAAAAGATAAAAACAAAATTATCTTTGACGTCAATCATTCATTTTTAATTAGGCAGATTTTCCTGCTCAATAGCCAATTATCACATGTAACTTTATAGTCAATCACAGGTAACTTAGTTTAACAAATATACAACGACAATGTGATAATAAATTTTACACTATCAGGTAACTTAATAGCCAATGGCAGGTAACTTTTAGTATCGATTAGTAACTTGTAAAACATGGTAAATGACAGCAAGTAATTACTGACCGTAATGACAACCCCACCACCATTCTTAGGACCAAGGGTGAGTCCCAATGGCTTATCAACTTCAACTTCGATATTCTTTGCAGCAGTTGATCTTGCAGTGATCTCAAGGGTTCTACTTCTTCCACCAATGCTAATAGCATTCCTCTTGCTCTCAGCTAAAAATGAATTCAAAACACCCCTTTTGGCTTCTTGTAGTGATAAACCTTGAAAACTAGTTTTCTGTCCAGCTCAAGCCAAAAATATCCACAATTCAGAATACGCCATTGAAAAATCAAAAAATAATTTTATATGATTGACCCAAGAAAATAATCAAGCCACCAAAAAAAAAGGGCGCTCGATGCACGAAGCATCACACATTCACACAGTGACGGAGCCACACTATCTAGTTAGGTCAAAATTTGATTTTATGTATATATGCTATATGTTGACTTCCCTTATTTTCTTTGTATGTTTACTTTTTTTATATTTTGACACTCCTTAGTTAAATTCCTGGCTCCGCCACTGCATTCACACAGGGTCCAGGGAATGGCGGCACCTCTAAGACCAGAGGCGGATCCCGAATTTAAACTCTATGGGTTCAATTTTAAAGATTTTTAACATTGAACCCATTATATTTTTAAGGGGAAGTTACATGATATACCCATTTGTAGAACTCACTTTCATGGTATCCCTAAGTTTTAAAATTACATCATATATCCCAAAAATATTACACGCTATACCTCCATATATTCCAAAACATATCACGATATTCTACTTTGGAATACAATCCAAACCTAACTTACCATAATATTCTAATTTAGAATACAATATTCTAACTAAACAGGCCATAATCTTTTAATTTGGAATATAATATTCAAACTAATGATACCACAATATTCCAATCGAAAATCCAAATATAGCTTAACATAATATTCTAATGAAGAATACAATATCCAAACTAAATATACCATAATATTCTAATAAAACATACTACAGTATTCTAATTTGGAATACAATATTCAAACCATATATATTACAATATTTTAATTTGGAATACAGTATCCGAACCAAACATACTACAACATTTTAATTTGGAATATAGTATCCAAAGCAAATATGCCATAATTTTTCTAAACATGCTACAATATTCTAATTTGGAATACAATTCCAAATTAAATATATCACATTATTCTAATTTAGAATATACAGTATTATATTTTAGAATAAAGTAGGTATACATGGTAAAATAATTTTATAAAGTAAGTATATAGAGTAAAATAAATATTTTAATTGTATATGATGTTAACTAATGTTTTCAATGGGCATACCACGTAGATTCCCTTATTTTTAAAGTTATGGGTTCATACCCATTGTTTTTGCAATTTTAATGATGTAAAATTCTGCTCCGCGTCAAAAGTTATGAGTTCAATTGAACCCGCATCTACCACATTATATCTGCCCCTGTCCAAGACGTCTGATGTAGCCAGCGTGCCTGACACTTGGCTTATTCCACGGCTTGAACTCATATTACGATATACTCTCTCCGTTCACTTTTCGCATATCAAGAAAAAAATAATTATTTTTTCTTATTTTGCCCCTAGCATTAATTACTCATTCCAAATTATTTTTCAAATCCATTAATACTATACACCAAATAATATGAGTATCATGATAAATTATGCATTTTAGTTATTAGTGGACAGGTAAAAGTGAACGGAGAGAGTAACGCAATAATTAAAAGTGTGTTTTCTCTTGCATTTCAAGAGATATGAATGGAATACCTGGCATGGAACGGTGGACAATTTGGGGGATGGGATGGAAGCACTAGTATTGCTGATGCTAAGGTTTCTCGAGTAAGCAGCAGAGCAGGAAGAGGGCGAGGCACCAGCAACAACAGCGGAGGATGACATGATTTTGTATTAACGTTAAAATTTCCACTTAGGAGAGGGGAAATTCTGAAGGAGTTGTCTGTGCGTGCCTCCTCTAACTTGGGCTCGTGTCAGCAAAGTAGTTATGTGGAGAAAAGGATAACAATTTAGTGGCAGATAGCTTGGTCTTACAGCTGAGCCACACGCCCCTCTCCTGTATACTTTCTATTTTCTTGAAATAACACTAGTATAGTATTACTACTTTATACTTTTTATTTTATTTTATTTTATATGGGAATGAAACGGAATCATAAGTACAATGTTTTAGTAATTACATACACATAAAATACGAAAAACATTTCTAATATCTAATACTTTGAGTTTAATTTATTTTATATGATATTCTTTCTTTTTAGTTCATTTTAAAAGAATGGCACTTTTTTATATCTGTAAATTTTTAATTATAAACTTTTTAGTTTACTTTAATGGCATTTTGTTTTAGGCATAGAAATATCATGCATATTTAAGATCACAAGTTCTAAAGTTATTTTTTGTATGTGTCAAGAATCATTAGTATTTTTAAAATTCTTTACCTAGTCAAACATTGCATATGAAATGAAACGGAGGATATATTCTTTAAACCTGTCATCTTAATTCACATAACTAAAGGGAAAAAAGAAGTCTAAGAATTAGAGAGTTTTAAATATAAAACGTGTTAAGAATTAAGAAAGCCAATGTCACATATTTTTTTAAAAAGGACTTAGGGAGTAGTTCTTTACTGAGTTACTGTCCCTTTTTCAACTGCAAATGGTAATAATTCTTTAAATTATAAGACCTTCAGGACAGTGGCCACCAAATAGCCATTTGTAATACCCTTATAATAACAACAACAACCCAGTAGAATCCTACTAGTAGGATCAGTGATAGAATGTACGCAGACCTTACCCCTAACCCGAAGGGATAGAGAGGCTGTTTCCGGGAGACCCTCGGCTCAGAGACAATAGATTCGTAACCACAACAGAAACTAGAAAAATAGTATTAGTCAGCATCATAAAATACAACAAATAAATGGAAAGGACAAAATGTGAAAAAAAATAAAAATAAAAATTTGAAACACAACAAAAACCGCTAGCAGTCCTAGACGAAACACTATCAAACTAGCCGACGCATGCGAGGAGAAACGCTCGACTACCCCCTAACCTACAACTACCCCCTAACCTACAACCTTAATGCTCGACCTCCACACTTTCCTATCAAGGGTCATGTCCTCGGAAATCTGAAGCTGCGCCATGTCCTGCCTGATCACCTCGCCCCAGTACTTCTTAGGCCGCCCTCTACCTCTTCTCGTAACTGCCAGAGCCAAACGCTCACACCTCCTAACCGGAGCATCTAAGCTCCTCCTCCGCATGTGCCCGAACCACCTAAGCTTCGCTTTCTGCATCTTGTCATCCACGGGAGCCACGCCCACCCACTCACGAATATACTCATTCATAATCTTATCCATCCTAGTGTGCCCACACATCCATCTCAACACCTTCATTTCTGCTACTTTTATCTTCTGGACCATTTGTAATACCCTTATTTAAACTATATCCAGTTTTAACAAATTATGAAAAGTTTAGCCAGTTTTGATAAACTTCATACTAAACCTACTTCTGCGTGAAAAGGACATCAAGTAGCCATTTTTAAGCAAGTTATTTAAAATATATCCACAATTTACAATATATTTAAAGATTAGTTAATTCGTTCAAACTCTAGGACACTGGCTTAGGACATCGTATTCTAAAGTTCGAATATTGTATCCAAAAATTAGAAGTTTATGTCCTGAATTTTAAATTAGCAATTCAAAAAATTCAGAACACTTAATCCTGAGTTTCAAATTAACAGCTCCAAAATTTAGGACACTAAGTCCTGAATTCCAAATTAGCAGCTCAAAAATTAAGGATACAAAATTCAGAATACTTAGTCCTGAAATTTGGATGAATTGGCTAAGTTTTAAATACACTGTAAGTTGTGAATATATTTTAAATAACAGGCTTAAAAGTGGCTACTAATGCAATCGTCACTTCTACTGCTTAGCTTCGGTTGTGAAATTGGGCTTTAGCTTTACCAAAGCCTATCTCTTTATACTCGGAGGTCTAAAGTTTGAAAGGTCAAAGCAATTGAATGCAGTAGTTACAATTTTGCGATATGACAAATCATTTACGTCCGCTCTCAAAATAATAGCCGATTATTTTTGTATATATATACACATTACGTATATTATATATAAAAATTATACAAATTTTATATATTTTTTTGGCTATCGAATATAAATAATTTCTGGCCCATTTTTTCGACAAATTACTTCAATTTTTTGTTGGGAAAATTACGCGACACATCAAACATTTACACTGTATTTATCATCCGTAGCTATTCTTTCAACAAAATACTATTCGTAGCTATATTTGAATTTTATAGCAAATCCATGAAATAAGAGATTAATTGTTTTGATCTTAAACAACAGAGCAACAAGTCCTTGTAGCTTAGTTGGTTAGAGCGCCCGCTTAGTTAACGGAGGTCTTGAATTCAACTCTCAACGACAATATTTTATTTTTCTGTATTTCTGTATTTCGCCTTAGTTGTATTCATTGTGCGTCTGAATATAAATAATACAAGTTAGTAACAATTATAGTAGCTACGGATGATAATTAGGTAAACCATACTAGGCTTTATAGAAGTCCTCTTTCTTTTTCTCGATTAAGTCTTCAATGGAGATATGACTAACTGGGTGTCGGTATCTCCAAGAATCACTTCTGGTATAGTTCCCCAAGATGGCATCAGGGTTTGTTTTGCCCGATAATTAGTACGATTAGAATATTTATATGAATAATTTTTGCATTAAAAAATTTAATAAACTACAAGGACACAGTAACCGAATAGCTAAGGTTCATGCATCAGAATCTCATCGATCTTGCCAACTTTAGTATTGGAATGCGATATTATACTCTGTGTTTACATCAAACTATATCAACTTGCTATGATTAAGTGATTTGCTGTCAAATCATTCTATTTCTTAATGCCATTAACATGCGTAATTCTTTTTGGAATGAAATTTAATAGAAAAAGATCGTCCTGAAACAGATAACGTCAAAATAAACTACATTAGCATATAAATGAAGTTTAACCTTTAGAAAACACTAGTGAAATACCAATATGAACTCTTGAGTAAATAAAAATGCCATTTTGATACTGCTTAGTTTAACTGATGATTTGTGCATTAGTTATTGTATCAAACTAATCTGACTGACCAAGTTTCTGCCTAGTGATTTCTTCCAATTGTTCAGTCATCTCTAGTGTCAGATGGTTTTTCCAATCTCCAACTTGACCTTTCCTTGAGAAATGCCGGTTCTCAATAGCAAATTGTGGACTGAAATGTTGCACTCCGGTCTGATTCACTTCCAAACTGCTCAAATTCTTAAAGCTACAAATTTTTATTATCTCCTGCATAACACCTTCTTTCTTTTCTTCTAAGGAAAAAGGAAAAAGGCTTATCCAAGAACTTGGCCAATTTGATAAGACAGAGAATGGGATCTTTGTTCATGTCCTCGTATGTCAAGAAAAGTACCTTGTCTGGATTTTCCAAGCTTGCCTTCCAATAACCCAACACATGATCCCAAAAGGGTCCAAAATGTGACACCCCTTTGCAAAACAAATCAAGTGCATCTTCAGGTCTCAATTTTGTCATATAATGCGAATTTGAAACAAAAACACCTTTGGTCTCGCGAAAAACATACACAATTTTGCAGCCAGAAGATATCACAGAGAGCAAGGAATGTGGGTTGCTAAAAGGCAGTGTGACAAACATGAAATCTGATAATCTTGGTAGGAAGTTTCATCTCGTATTATATATTCCAAGAAGGGAATACAATCATGGGGGCCATTGGTAAGCAAAGGGTGAGAAGAAAAATTGAATCACACGCGATTCATGATAGAGAAAATAAGGGCCTTGAACCATGTTGTTCCTGATTTTGGGAGAGTAGCTAGCAGAATATCAGTGGATTGAGCATAGATGCATTGCTGAACCAACTTAACTCCTTTAACAAATGTTGGAGTTAACCAAACTGACTGGTATTCGTATACATATTCAGTGATCCAACCTTTCTCTTTGGGAAGAGTTGTGACTTGTGAGCCTGTCACTGTCATTTTCATCTGCTTTATTGTATTCATCATCAAGCTGATAATGTGAACAACGGGAAAGGGACATAGAAGCTGAAGTCTAAGGATAGATGGACTAACTCAACCTCTCAAATAGCTAGAATGACCATAAGGATGGGAATGGCAAAGTAAACTTCCTAGGAAGATTAATAACTTTTCTTGCCGAGTTTAGCAAGCAAAACTTAGTTATTACTTGTGATCTGAGGAAACTTCCCCTAAATTCAAGATAATCCGAGCATGTAAGCCAGATGCACTTTACCATAATAGCACTTAAAAAATGGAGGGAGAACTAGACGTATCTTGCTAGGCAAAGACACGTTAAAATGGATAGCTTTCGGGTGGGATTGACAGGATAGATCACATTTGAGTTTGATTTGCCAAAGATTGTAGACATTTAGGACCATTTAAGTGACCAGCTCCACTAATTTGTTAGTAGTATCCTTTTTTTTAAATCTTTTTTTTGGATGGGATAGTTTCTTATCCATCCTTCAAAAAGCTTCTTCCTTTTTAGAATTGCTCGTCAAAGTAAGCATTTACCGACCGGACAAAACTTGCTGTTGAAATATCCCAGAATCATTTCTGGTTCATTTTTCCTAGAAGGAATGAAGTATTAGTTTTGCCTCACAATTTGTAGATTAATATATAGACATGCATAAAATAACCAGTTTTTTTTGCAAATAAAATGAACCACAACAGCAGCACAATATCCAAATAACTAAGGTTCATGCATCCAAATTTCATCAATGCATGGCAACTTCTAAAATATGGAAACACAAGTTAGGGTGTCAAGCCACTCATTGTTTTCACTGCTATTAATATGTACGAAATCATTCTTTACGGAATGAAAGTTTAATGGAATAAAATCACTTTACAATTGCACCAACACCAGAACAATTACATTTGCATATTAAAAAAGGCTAAGAATTTAAAGAATGGCAGTGAAGCAAGTATTTATTTCTTACAACCCTGGAGCAAATCATAATGTCATTTGATTGCTGTTTATACTGTTTGACTAGCGATTTATCCCTTGGTAGTTGGTACTTAGCTTAGAGCACTAACTTATGCCTCGACAGTAGAGGGTATTGTATCGACAAACAAAGTTTCTATCAAGCTAGTCCCAGCAAATTTCTGCCTAGTGATTTCATCCAACAGTTGGGCCATCTCTAGCGTCAGATGGTTTTTCCAATCTCCAACTTGACCTTTCCTCAAGAAATGCCGGTTCTCAACTACAATTGAATTGAAATGCATCACTCCGGTCTGGTTTACTTTTAAACTACTCAAACTCTCAAATCCACAAAGCCTTGCAATCTCCTGCACAGCCCCTTCTCTCTCTTCTTCCAAGGTAAAAGGCCTATCCAAGAACTTAGCCAATTTGGTAAGACAGAGAATGGGATCTTTCTTCATGTCCTCGTACATTATGAAAAGTATCTTGTTCGGATTTTCCATGCTTGCCTTCCAATAATCCAAGACATGATCCCAAAAGGGTCCACAATGTGAGACACCTTTGCAAAACAGATCAAAGGCATCTTCAATCGGAAAAGATGGTAGTTCTTTGGGTCTTATTTTTATCATATAATGCCAAGTTGAAACAAAAACATCTTTAGTATCGCGAAAAACATACACAATTTTGCAACCAGACGAAACTACAGATGCTGGTAACAAAGAGTAAGGAATGTGGGTTGCGAAAAGGCAACATGGCGAACACGAAATTTGGTAATCTCGGTAGGAAGTTTCATCTTGTATGATGGATTCCACGAAGGGAATGCAATCATGGGGACTCTTGGCAAGCAAAGGGTGAGAGGAGAAATCGAATCGAGCACGATTCGTGATGGAGAAAATAAGGGCCTTGAACCATGTTGTTCCTGCTTTTGGGAAAGTAGCTAGAAAAAAATCTGTGGGTTGAGCATTGAAGCATTCTTGCACCCTCTTAATACCTCTAATAGCTGCTGGACTAAACCAAAAGGACTCGTATTGGTAAAGATGTTTAACCATCCAACCATTTTCTTTGGGAAAGCTTGAGAGCATATCACTGTCATTTTGATCATCTTTCTTGTATTCATTTTCATCATTGTGTTCGCGCTGAGAAAAATGGGAACGGGATATGTCCATGGAGCAAGTCGAAAATTGATGAAGTCTAGACCAAATTAACTCGTATTCACCAGATCGAGTCAGAACTGAACCCACTGATCTAAAATCTTGTCCCTCTTTGTTGTGAGAAGACTGAAAGGATGATCAGAATGGCTAATAACTCTTCTATTATTCAGAGTATAGCAATAAAAAAACTCAGTTGTGATTTGTGATCTGAAGTAGAAACACTTCCTAATTTAGACGATTTAAAAAAGCATTTTACCATAATAAGTACCAACACTTGCAATGCTTTGACTTAGCTAGCTATCAAATTAATTAAAGTAGTTCTGTTATCTGTATTATTATCCAATATTAACAATTGTCAGACATTCAAACATCATTCCATTTCTGCTAACTAAAAACAATTTGGAAACGGATTTAGGGCTTATGTCTTATATCAGAACAAGAGAGGAAATCTGGAGAGAAACAAAGGGAACTTACTTTTTTTTGCAGGGAGATCGTGAAGTTCGCCGGAGAAATAGAGAGTACCCGGCACTGCAAATTCGCCCGGAGAGAGATTGGGAAGAACAGATATGCTGTAGTTAACATTATCAAAATTTTATCTCATACTTTATCTTAATGATTGCGCGTCACTGAAAAATGTACATAAAGTAGTTTTTCAAGGTATAACACTTTTCATAGAAAATAACTTCATTTAAAGACATTTTTCCCATGTCAAACGAATTTAATAAAGTTCTGGAAATAGAAAAATATAAAACTAAGTTCCTACTTTGAAAAAGGGATAAATATAAAGCGACTGCCTTTAGATATAAAGCTTATCTTTCTTGTTTTATAGTATTTCTTTGTAAAATTATTTAAATTTAATATCATTAATGTAAAAATTTATAATATGACTATTTTACCAATTTTCTATTATATAAACTTTTGTAATTAATTTATTTATGAATATTAGAGGAATGTTTGATCGGGTTCCTGTAGAAACAAATCCAAAAGAACCTTAATTTGTTTCAAAACCCGGAGATTTCAAACCAAAAGCGGCTTCTAAAAAACAATTCAAGTAAAAGATGTAGTGGAAGAGAGAAACTGATCGGTCCTCTAACAACTCTCTCGCACCAGTAAATCCAGCTCCAACAAATAGTTGCAGAAAATGACAACAGAAATGCAACTGAAAACATCAACAACTGGAATGATATTCTAGCTTGGAGGAATTTGAATCGGTATAGCTATTACAATGACAGAACTTAAAAAAAAGAAAGAATCAGTATAACTATTACAATATCGATCCCCAGAATCATTTCTGGTTCAATTTCCCTAGAAGGAATGAAGTTTTAAGTTTTGCCTCTCAATTTATAGATTAATACATAGACATGCTATTAATAGGTGAGAAGTCATTCTTTTCAGAAATGAAAATTTAATGGAATAAAATCACTTCACAGTTGGACCAACTGCAGAACAATTACATTTGCATATAAAAAAGGCTAAGAATTCAAAGAACCACAGTGAAACAAGTATTTATTTATTACAACCTGGAGCAAACAAAGTTTCTATCAAGCTTGTTCCAGCAAGTTTCTGCCTAGTGATTTCATCCAACTGTTCGGCCATCTCTGGTGTCAGGTGGTTTTTCCAGTCTCCAACTTGACCTTTTCTCAAGAAATCCCGGTTCGCAACAGTAAATTGTGGACTCAAATGTTGCACTCCGTTCTGATTCACTGCCAAACTGCTCAAATTCTCGAAGCTACAAAGCCTTACAATCTCCTGTACAAATCCTTCTCTCTCTTCTTCCAAGCAAAAAGGCTTATCCAAGAACTTAGCCAATTTGGAAAGACAGAGAATGGGATCTTTCTTCATGTCCTCGTACGTCAAGAGAAGTACCTTGTCCGGATTTTCCATGCTTGCCTTCCAATAACCCAACACTTGATCCCAATACGGTCCATAATGTGACATGCCTTTGCAAAACAGATCAAATGCATCTTTGATTGAAAAAGATGGTAGTTCTTTGAGTCTTACTTTTGTCATAAAAAGCCAATTTGAAACAAGAACATCTTTGGGCTCGCGAAAAAACATATACAATTTTGCAATCAGAAGACATCACAGATGCCGGTAACAAAGAGTACGGAATATGGGTAGCCAAAAGGCAACTTGGCGAACACGAAATTCGATAATCTTGGTAGGAAGTTTCATTTTGTATGATGACTTCCAAGAAGGGAATGCAATCATGGGGGCCCTTAGTAAGTAAAGGGTGGGAGGAGTAATCAAATCGGTCACGATTCATGAGGGAAAAGATAAGGGCCTTGAACCAGGTTGTTCCTGATTTTGGGAAAGTAACTAGAATAGTATCTGTAGGTTGAGCTTTAAAGCATTCTTGCACCCTCTTAATTCCTTTAATAGCTGCTGTATTGGTAAAGATGTTTAGTGATCCACCCTTTTTCTTTGGGAAGGGTTGTGAGCATATCACTATCATTTTGATAACATTTCTGTTAATATTTACTATTAACAAATAAATTTGGTCCAAAAAATCAATCGATCATTTGACAGAATCCGAATCCGAATAGCCGAGCCGAGCGAGCAACGACGACGACGACGGCGACGACACGAGGCTTGCCTTCTTCTTAACTCTCTAAGAGCTAGAAGAAGAGCAATTGTATGTATACCCATCAAAACCTTTTCCTCTTCCAATATGGGACAATGTCCCTTAGGAGGGAATCTCAAATATTTTCAGTTTCCCTCAATTTCCCATTCACCCTCTTTTAAGCTACATTTAAGCTTTAAAAACCCAACAATCCCCCACATGAACGGGGAATGGCTATATCACGGAAATATGCATGAAAAGCTGTGCGATTCGCAAGCAAGGATTAATTGTATCTGGATAAGTAAGTTTCCCTTTGAACTTTCCGTAGTAAACTTATATCGGATATACTCGGTCAATTGGTAGATTTGATATCTTTGAACCGTCGAACTTTGGTGTATACCTAGACAATCATAAGTCACACAACCAACCCTTAACCGTCTTTGGCTCTCATTGTTGTGTTCGTTTCAGCCATGAACACTGCCTGGTTTCATAAGTGCGTAGAGAACTGGCCTTACAAAATTCTCCTTGAAGCGGATAACACTTCACACTTACATAGGTGATTCCTAAATGTATTATCCCGTAAATACACTATTTGATATACCCCGTATCAAATTTAGAAATCATTAAAAAACCTTAATATTTTATCCTTGGTACTGAACATTGTCTCATCACGAGAATGGACCAAAATTTTAGTTGACTATGTTGAATCGTCATTAATGACTTTGTTTGACCTCCTTGAACCTAGATCTTGGGATCTCCAGTCTTCTAGGTAGAGTTACCGCCACAATGGCTTGTTCTCAGCCATAGTCCCATTCCCCTCGATGATTTCTCAACTACCTCTCTAGTTAGGCCTTTTGTAAGTGGATCCGACACATTATCGCTTGACTTTACATAGTCAATCGTGATGATTCCTCTAGAGAGTAATTGCCTAACGGTTTTATGTCTTCGTCGTATATGACGAGATTTACCATTATACATCACGCTCTCAGCCCTTCCAATTGCCGCTTGACTATCGCTATGTATGCATATTGGTGCGAATGGTTTGGGCCAAAATGGAATGTCTTCTAAGAAATTTCGGAGCCATTCAGCTTCTTCACCGGCTTTATCTAAGGCTATGAACTCACCCTCTATTGTAGAGCGGGCAATACAAGTTTGCTTGGACGACTTCCAAGATACCGCTTCTTCACCAATAGTGAATACATATCCACTTGTGGATTTAGAATCAGTTGAACCGGTAATCTAATTTGCATCACAGTATCCCTCAATAGGATATTTACTGTAGTGCAAAGCAAAGTCCTGGGTATGTTCTAAATATCCTAAAACTCGTTTCATTTCCATCCAATGAGATTGACCTGGATTGCTCGTGTATCGACTCAATTTACTTATAGCACAAGCTATATCTGGTCGTGTACAATTCATGATATACATTAAGCATCCTAACACACGAGCATAATCCAATTGTGATATGCTTCGGCCTTTGTTCTTTGCTAATGCAAGATTCACGTCAATTGGAGTCTTTGCAACTTTAAACCCTAAGTGCTTGAATTTTCCAAGTACTGTCTTAATATAATAAGATTCTAACAATGCCAGACCTTGAGGAGTCTTATGGATCTTAATCCCCAGAATTCAATCAGCAACTCCCAAGTCCTTCATATCAAACTTGCTAGTTAGCATACGCTTAGTCGCATTTATGTTGGCAATGTCATTACTCATTATCAACATATCATCCACATATAAGCAAACAATGACTATGTGATTTGGGACATTTTTTTAAATGTACACACATTTATCACATTCATTTATCTTAAAACCATTTGACAACATTGTTTGGTCAAATTTCGCATGTCATTGTTAGGGTTCTTGTTTTAGTCTGTAAAGGGAATTAATAAGTCTACATACCTTCTTTTTATTACCTGAAACCACAAACCTTTCAGGTTGTTCCGTGTAGATTTCTTCCTCCAAATCTCCATTTAAGAAGGTCGTCTTAACGTTCTTTTGATAAATTTCAAGACCATAAACTGCAGCTAATGCTACTAACATTTGTATGGATGTAATTCTTATAACTAGAGAGTATGTATCAAAATAATCAAGACCTCCTCGTTGTTGACTACAAGTCTTGTCTTATATTTATCAATAGTGCCATCATCTTTCATTTTTCCCTTAAGAATCCATTTAGAACTCAAAGGTTTATTTCCAGGAGGAAGATCAACCAATTCCCATGTATGGTTGTTCAATATGGATTCCATTTCACTATTGACTGCCTCTTTCCAAAACAATGATTCCGAAGAAGACATAGCTTCTTTAAATGTTCGAGGCTCATTTTCCAATAAGAAAGTCACAAAATCTGGTCCAAATGAAGTAAACGTTCTTTGACGTTTACTACGTCTTGGATCCTCCTAATTAAATATACTTTCTTTTGTTTCTTCCCAAGTTCGTTTATATCTTTCACCAATCGACTCTTTCTAATTTATGAAATATCCTATGAAAACACAATCAACGGTTTTCGTTCCTATTTCTCTTTTGGGTTTAGGAACTTGCACTTTTACCAAATACCCTAACACTTTAAAATAATTCAAGTTAGGCTTCCTTCCTTTCTATTTTTCATATGGAATGGATTGTGTTTTGCTATGGGGTACTTAATTTAGTATCCAGTTAGCCGTAAGAATGACTTCCCCCCACAAGTTCTGTGCAAAACCAGAACTTATCAATAATGCGTTCATCATATCCTTTAATGAATGATTCTTTTTTTCCGCAATCCCATTGGATTGGGGCGTGTAAGGGGTTGTTGTTTGATGAATAATTTAATATTCTAAACATATTTCTTCAAAAGGAGATTCATATTCATCACCCCTATCACTTCTTATTATTTTGATTTTCTTGTTAAGTTGCGTTTCAACTTCATTTTTGTATTGTCTGAATGCGTCTATTGCTTCATATTTACTATTAAGTAAGTAAACAGAGCAATATCGAGTATTGTCGTCCATAAAAGTTATGAAATACTTCTTTTCACCTCGATATGGTATTGACTTCATGTCGCAAATATATGTGTGAATTAAGTCTAAAGGATTTGAATTCCTTTCAACTGACTTATAAGGATGTTTAACATACTTATATTCCACACATATTTGACATTTTGATTTGTTGCATTCAAACATAGGCAATACTTCCTAATTAATCATTTTTCGCAAGGTTTTATAATTGAACTGACCCAAACATATATGCCATAATTCATTTGACTCAAGTAAGTAAGAAGAAGTTGAAATTTTATTATTATTCTCAAAAAACATTACATTCAGCTTGAAATGGCCCTCAGTGAGGTAACATTTTCCTACAAATATCTCATTCTTAATTATTACAACCTTATCGGATACAAAAACACACTTAAACTCGTTCTTAACAAGAAGTCCAACAAAGACTAAGTTCTTTCTAATCTCTAGAACATGAAGGACGTTGTTCAAAGTCACCACCTTACTAGAAGTCATTTTCAGAAATATCTTTCCACATCCTTCAATTTTGGCCGTTGCAGAATTTCCCATAGAAAGCGTCTCTTCGGGTCCAACAGGAGCATATGTAGCAAACGCTTCTCTAACAACACAAGCATGGCGAGTGGCTCCAGAATCAATCCACCACTCCTTGGAATTTCCCACCAGATTGCATTCAGAAAGCATAGCACACAAGTCATCAACATCTTCGTGCTTTTCAACCATGTTTGCTTGACCTTTCTTCTTGTCTTTCTTTGGATCAAGGCAATCTGGAGATCTGTGTCCATCTTTTCCACAATTATATCAATTTCCGTTGAACCGCTTCTTGCTTGGGTTGATTTTCGATCCAGAAGCCTTATTCCTCTTTCTAGGAGTATCCTCAACAATGTTTGCTCCCATTATTGTTGAGTTTCCACGACCTTTCTTTTCAGTAGCTTTGTTGTCCTCTTCAATTCTCAAACGAACAAGAGATCTTCAAGGGACATCTCCTTGCGTTTGTGTTTCAAGTAGTATTTAAAGTCCTTCCACAAAGGAGGCAACTTCTCAATCATCGGTGCAACTTGAAATGCTTTATTGATGACAAGACCTTCAATGAAAATTCTGTTAGTAAAAATAATATAATTAATACTTTTAGTATTAATTTGACTTATACTTTCAGCAAGGAGATCATGAATAATCACTTGCAATTCCTGGATATGGGTAATAATAGACTTGCTATCTACCATTTTGTAATCCAAATATTTAGAGGCAACAGATTTCTTTAATCCGACATCTTCCGTTTTGTATTTCCTTTCAAGCGCTATCCACAGTTGTTTTGAGGTCTCCACATTACGATAGACGTTATACAAATCGTCTTCCAGTCCATTAAGAATGTAATTCTTGCATAGAAAAATCAGAATGCTTCCACGCCTCAGTCATGAGAAAGCGTTCATTTTCTAGAGTTTCATCGGGCATAACATGAACTTCTTCCTTTCAAGCGCTATCCACATTACTATAGACGTTATACAGATCGTCTTTGTCACGACCCAAAATCTCTCCTGTCGTGATGGCGCCTATCTCAATACTAGGCAAGCCAAAAATCCCAATAAACCATCATTTCTTTTAAATTTGAAAACGAAATAATTAATTCAGCGGAAGAAATCTCAAAATTTCAAATATATCACTCCCAAAACCCGGTGTCACTGAGTACATAAGCATCTAAATGAATACAAAGTCTGACTGATAAATATCACTGTCTGAAGTATAGAACAGTACAATAACTAAACAGGAAGGGAACCAAGTCTGCGGTCGTCAAGCAACTACCTTGATACTCTCCAACATAAATAACTCCGAATTCTAGCAGTCGTCGTATCCGGGAGCACCTGGATCTGCACACGAGGTGTAAAGTGTAGTATGAGTACAACTAACTCAATAAGTAACAAGACTAACCTCTAGGCTGAAAGAAATGATGAGCTCCGCAGGTACAGTCCAGTAAAAATAATGGTACCGAAATGTAGATATGCTTTCAAGTTCAACAGTTAAACTCAGTACAAGTTAAATAGATCAATGTTGCATGATATGAGGCATATGACATCTTAGTAGAAAGACCTCATGTAAATACTGGTCATAAATTATCTGGTCACTCAGTACTATTTATGGCCAATCCATCCCAAGGGTGTTCCAACCCGTATATAAATACACATCGACTGACAATCAGTCACCCAGTACCGTATAAGGCCAATCTATCCCTGAGATAATTTATCCCTAACTATAAATGGTACTGACAAGATCCATGTCCAGATAACTCATTACAATACAAATAAGTAAGGCAAGTCCATGCCCTGGGAAAATATATATATATATATATATATATATATATATATATATATATATATATATATATATATATATATATAAGTAGTAAGTAAGGCAAGTCCATGCCCTGGAAAGTCCATCTCGAATATCGATGATCATCTATGCTCACTGAGGGTGTGTACAGACTCCGGAGGGGCTCCTTCAGCCCAAGCGTAATACAAAGTCAATATGGCCTACTGCAGGCGGGCAGTCCCGATCCGTATAATAACAAAGCCTTTAAGGCCTGTTGCAGGCGGGCATCCCCGATCCATAAAATAGTAAAGCCAATAAGGCCTGCTGCAGGCGGGCAACCCCGATCCATAAAATAGTAAAGCCAATAAGGCTTGCTGTAGGCGGGCAGCCCTGATCCAGAACAATAATAATGTATAAAGCCATTTTGGCATGCTGAAGGCGGGCAGCCCCGATCCATTTAATAATAACATATATAAAGACAAATGGCCTGCTGCGTTGCATCTCAATCCTATAAATATCCTTACAATGGACAATTATTACTGAGTGTGAAATGTATATTTTTGAACAATTAATTCAACAACATCACGACCCCATGGATCCTAAAATATCGGCACATAGCCTAAATATGACCTTTATTACTAGCCTCAGCTTAATTCCTCTAACACGTGCCACATGTTCAAATAATCACATGATTCTTTAATTTTACTACTTCACATGATTTATTCAAGACACACTTTATGTGGTGCACATCTACATGTTCGTCACCTATCGTGTGTGTCACCTCCAAACAATTCATATCATACCAAATTCGGGGATTCATACCCTCAAAACCAAGGTTAGAAGTGTTACTTACCTCAACCCGTATAATTATTTATTCCGCTATGCCCTTGCCACAAGAATTGGTTTCCGAAAGCCTCGTATCTAGGCACAACTAATTCGATTCAATCAATACCAATTATTGTAATTAATCCCATAAGGAAATACTATTTTTTTCAATAAAATCCGAAATTAACTCAAAAATCACTTTCGGAACTCGACAAAAGTTATAAAATCCGAAAGTCCATTCAACCACGAGTCTAACCATACCAATTTTATCAAAATCCGACCCCAACTCGACCCTCAAATCTTGAATTTAAACTAAGAGGGTTTTTAAACCTTTCCAACTTAATTCGCCAATTAAATGATAAAAACAACCATGGATTCGGGTAATTTAACCAATATTGAGTTAAGAACACTTACCCCGTTGTTTCCTCTGAAAATCACCCAAAATTTGCCTCAATCCGAGCTCCAAATCATCAAAAACTGAAAATGGGAACTTAAACTCACTGCCAAGGCTTTTCTTCTTCGCGAACGCGGTCAGTGCCTCGCGTTCGCGAAGCAAAAAATGCCTCTGCCTCAATGCCTTCTACGCGCATGCGTTCCACCCATCGTGAACGCGATGCTTCGTTCCCCCTCACTTAGCGAACGCGATACCCCCTACGCGAACGCGTAGACCAATTGCCAGGGGTCCTCAGCTGCTTCCTCTGTTCTTCGCGAACGCGTAACATCTCTCGCGTTCGCGATGCACACACAGTCCACCCTTCACGAACGCGTTCTTCTCTTCGCGAACGCGAAGAGCAAATATTGCCAGCCTCTCAGTTCCTCTTCGTGAACGCGAGGCTCCACTCGCGAACGCTATGAAGGAAACCAGATGGTGCATCAGAAAAATTCCACCAGAGTTCCAAGTCCATAATCCAACCCGTTAATCATCCGAAACTCACCCGAACCCCTCGGGACCTCAACCAAATATACCAACAAGTCCTAAAACATCATACAATCTTAGTCGAACTCTCAAATCACCTAAAACAATGCTAAAACCATGAGTTACACCCCAATTCAAGCCTAATGAAATTTGAAATTTCTACAAACGACCCCGGAACCTATCAAATTACGTCCAATTGACCTCAAATTTTGCACACAAGTCATAAATGACATAACAGAGGTATTCCACTTTTTAGAATCGGATTCCGACCTCGATATCAAAAAGTCAACCCCCCGATCAAACTTCCCAAAACTTCAAGTTTCGGCATTTCAAGCCTAATTCTACTACGGACCTCCAAATAATTTTTTCGGACACGCTCCTAAGTCCAAAATCACCATACAGAGCTATTTAAATCATAAAAATCCAAATCCGAGGTCGTTTACACATAAGTCATTGTCCGGTCAACTATTTCAACTTAAGCTTCCAACATGAAAGTTCATTCTTCCAAGCAAACTCCGAAATAACTAAAACCGATAATTTACACAAGTCATAATACATCGTAGGAAGTTATTCAATACTTCAAATAGTTGAAAGGAGCGTAAATGCTCAAAACGACTGCTCGGGTCATTACATCACTATTCTATCTTACCACGCACGTACCCAGGGGTGATCTCACGTCACCCTATTCTATATAGGCCTGACCACACAACATAACTGAAAATCATTAATTTAACCTTAGCCCAAAAACCATGGAGCCAAATTTCTAACATCCAGAATTCTTTTCACTACCCGAATCTCACATCTACATACTGTATAAGTATGAACAAGTTGTATCCAGCCATAACCATAGTCCCAGATAAAATCACTTTCTATGCCGACCTTCAATATTATCCTCCCAATATACCAGAATCCAACCTGATAGTATCCATTCTAGGTCGAATGACCTTATATTATTAAACAACTATCCTATTGATATGCCACACCAATACAACTCAATCCACAACTGCGCAACTTTGTACCCAAAAATGGAAAATATCTCAAAGTAGAGAACCGTATTGTAAGTTCAGCAAGCACCACCATGACTGTAATGCTATAATCTCATTATATATTGTACAACCGATACACACAAGTTTAATAACAGTAACCAGCTCTTTTAGAGCTCACATTAACATCACTCGCACAGACAACCCACGTGCTATTGTATCAATATATGAACCCGCACAGACAACTCACGTGCCAAAAATATCAGTATATGGATCCACACGGACAACTCACGTGCCAATAGCGTTATCCGCCAGGCATGGTCACAGGCCTCCAGTCCAAGCATATCATAGAGGAGCAATCAAATAAGTACACATGTATGTGATAAATGAAATAAGATTCACATGCTCCTGGACTAGTATAAATAACACGCCATAGCGTAAGCATGTGCAAAGTCTGGTGTCACACTTCAAATTGGCAAGTTAACGCAAAAATAGTAACTACCCCATTTATTCAGGGGAATTAACCTCTTTGAAACCTCAAATGTAGCCAGATAGTTCTCAACAAAGGTACGAACATGAGAAATGTTATAACTTTACGCTCAACAGTCAACTCTAGGCATATCATAGCCTAAGCATTCTTTCGAGTATGAGTACTTGCCCTGATGCCCGCACATTGGCTCAAACCTCACATATATACATACTTATAACGCGTAGCTATCACAAATAATTAACGCAACTAGTGCCTCCACTGAGTAAAAATAAAATACTCACCTCAAACAGGCCGCAACCTGAAATAATATACTTCTGAGAACTCCAGTCTCCAAATTCATCAAACACATGAATCACCGTAACTGATCCCAACTCCAGCACTAGAATGACTAACACGTCTTCCTTTCACGATCTTCCCATGAGGAATACTTTCATAATTCTTTCGTGCCACATAAAAATAATTTGAATATTAACAGTCTATAACCCAGGTGGGTACTGCAATATCGATGAACATCCGTAAGTCAAAACACAATGCGCCTTCTGAAATGCGCACCCTTCTCAGGGATCCTCGGACAGTTATAACATTCCTCTAAATATCTAAAACTGATCACTCTGTCCAAAATTCGTGATATTTCTTTCAAGAATGAACTGCCACCTTATGCGTGTGAATCTAAATCCCGCACAACACATCACATCTACCATTTGAAAGGCACAAGAATCTCATTATCAACTCTGAGTCACCGGCAAAATTACATACCCGGTTAGTTATAAACTTTTATCTTGCTTCCTTCCAGGAGGAAATCACAATATACAACATGTTTCCCACACCAGTAGAAAATATCCGGTTCAAACCGTCAAGAACACTTTGAAATCTATCTGCACATAAGTAAGTTATTAGAACTAAATTCCTCTAACTCGACCAAATCACGTAGGTCACCAAAACCCAAGAATATTGCCACCAAAACATCTGTAGAGTCTCTCCACATCATAATTACCCTTATAAATACCACAACCGAAATACCCACTCTGAAAATACCTTATTTGAGTCTAAGGACGTTTCGTTCACCCTCCTGATACCGAAATATAAAATCCCTAATGATATACAAAAATGGCACAAGTTTCAACACCATCCAGCTTAAATCTCATATTTTATCCATAAACAAATCCGCCAAAAATTCTCAATTATTACATATTAATCTTTAATCCATTGGAACTTTTTCAAGAGTCATCCACTCTGCTCAATATCAATTGCACCACCCAAAAGGGTCGAAAGACACATGCCCCATTAGCACAACAACACCCAAAGAAGTACCCCAGTCTTAACACTACCAATCAAATTCATACTCCATGCGCACTACATCCTTCACAAATAACAACTCACTCATTCCATGATTTTCATATATTCATAAGTGCAATATAACTCGTATCCCGAAATTTTCTTATTCGAGTCACCCTCGATCTCAACCTCTGCAAGTCATAACTAACCTACAAGTATGCCTCAGATCAAAACTAAATTTTAAACATATAACCATGAATTGAATTGTCAATAGAAGACTCCCCCACTTGGCTCAAATCCATAGAACAAAACACTCGATAATTAGTAATACCCATACTTTATTACAGCCATAATACTGCAGTCAGTTCAACGAAAATTCTTCTCAAGCTTATGCAACACCCACCATAAACTACCTCAATCATCCGCTAAGTTCACATTTATTATCGCGACAATCAAGTCAACTTTCTCAACCGGATTCAAATTCAAGTCTCAACACATACTCCCCACTGGCAGAAAAGAAACTCTCTATTCACATCGTAAGGAACACACCTACATAGATTACTATGCAGGAGATAATCCACTTGCTTAGTCTCAAATTGACATCTTGTTATACCCTTTCGCAACCACAATTACTACGCAATCACTTAATCTTCTGAGTCCAAACTCATTAACAAGACATGAGAATTTAATTTGTCCCACAATTTAACTGAAAAATCCTTCAGAACATTCATACTCGGTACTATACGTCACATCAAAACGAAAATCAATCACCAAATGGCCCTTTTTACATTTTAAGTAAATACTTCTCGTCACACTCAAATCATTTTAACATATTACGAAGTCACATCTTCTCATCATAAAGACATTCCACCGCTCATCGAGCTAAAAATTCTACTCGTAGGGACATTACCGTACATATTAGTCCAAATGTACATGTTATAATTGAAGCTACCAAGCCTAAACTATAGTCTAAACCTGGCCTCAAGTCCTCCAGAGTGGCCCATCACCAAAACACATAATACACATCTTGAACCTCGTTCATAGAATCACAAGCCGTTGATGCACAACTGATAGAATGGACTGGTATTTATAGCCAATGTTGAGCTCAAACTGAAGAGGTGCAACTCTTTAAATCTGAAGAGGTGCTAACTGTTTGTCTAAAAACGACCATATTGTAAATGACTTTTACAAAAGGGCATATATTATTCCCTTGGATTTAATATTAATATTCCGTTTACAAAACAATCGGATATTTAATAATATTTTTGTTAATATTTACTATTAACAAATAAATTTGGTCCAAAAAATCAATCAATCAATCAATCGATCATTTGACCAAATCCAAATCCAAATCCGAAGTCGAAGCCGAGCCGAGCGAGCGACGACGACGGCGGCAACGACGACGCGAGGCTTGCCTTCTTCTTAACTCTTTAAGAGCTAGAAGAAGAGCAATTGTATGTATACCCATCAAAACCTTTTTCTCTTCCAATATGGGACAATGTCCCTTTGTCAAGGAGGAAAACTCAAATATTTTTAATTTTCCTCCATTTCCCATTCACCATCTTTTAAGCTACATTTAAGCTTTAAAAACCACCCAACAATCACCCACATGAAAGGGGAAAGGCTATATCACGGAAATATACATGAAAAGCTGTGCGATTCGCAAGCAAGGATTAATTGCATCTGGATAAGTTGGTTTCCCTTTGAACTTTACGTAGTGAACTTATATCAGATATACTCGGTCAATTGGTAGATTGACATCTTTGAACCGTCGAACTTTGGTGTATATATAGACAACCATAAGTCACACAACCAACCTTTAACCGTCTTTTGGATTTTATTGTTATGTTCGTTTCAGCCATTAACACTACCTGGTTTCATAAGTGAGTAGAGAACTGGCCTTACAAAATTCTTCTTGAAGCGGATAACACTTCAAACTTACATAGGTGATTCCTAAACGTGTCATACCGTAGATACACTATTTGATATACCCCGTATCAAATTTAGAAATCATTAAAAAAACCTTAATACTTTATCCTTGGTACTGAATAGTGTCTCATCACGAGAATGGACCAAAATTTTAGTTGACAATGTTGAACCGTCATTAATGACTTTGTTTGATCTCCATGAACCTAGATCTTGGGATCTCCAGTCTTCTAGGTAGAGTTACCGCCATAATGTCTTGTTCTCGGCCATAATCCCATTCCCCTCGAAGATTTCTCAACTACCTCTCTAGTTAGTCCTTTTGTAAGTGGATCCGACACATTATCGCTTGACTTTACATAGTCAATCGTGATGATTCCTCTAGAGAGTAATTGCCTAACGGTTTTATGTCTTCGTCGTATATGACGAGATTTACCATTATACATCACGCTCTCAGCCCTTCCAATTACCGCTTGACTACCGCAATGTATACATATTGGTGTTAATGGTTTGGGCCAAAATGGAATGTCTTCCAAGAAATTCCGGAGCCATTCAGCTTCTTCACCGGCTTTATCTAAGGCTATGAACTCAGCCTCCATTGTAGAGCGGGCAATACAAGTTTGCTTGGACGACTTCCAAGATACCGCTCCTTCACCAATAGTGAATACATATCCACTTGTGAATTTAGAATCAGTTGAACCGGTGATCTAATTTGCATCACAGTATCCCCCAATCACCATAAGATATTTACTGTAGTGCAAAGCAAAGTCCTGGGTATGTTCTAAATATCCTAAAATTCGTTTCACTGCCATCCAATGAGATTGACCTGGATTGGTCGTGTATCGACTCAATTTACTTATAGCACAAGCTATATCTGGTCGTGTATAATTCATGATATACATTAAGCATCCCAACACACGAGCATAATCTAATTGTGATATGCTTTGGCCTTTGTTCTTTGCTAATGCAAGATTCACGTCAATTGGAGTCTATGCAACTTTAAACCCTAAGTGTTTGAATTTTCCAAGTACTGTCTCAATATAATGAGATTCTAACAATGCCAGACCTTGAGGAGTCTTATGGATCTTAATCCCCAGAATTCAATCAGCAACTCCCAAGTCCTTCATATCAAACTTGCTAGTTAGCATACGCTTAGTCGCATTTATGTTGGCAATGTCATTACTCATTATCAGCATATCATCCACATATAATCAAACAATGACTATGTGATTTGGATCATTTTTTAAGGTATACACATTTATCACATTCATTTATCTTAAAACCATTTGACACCATTGTTTGGGTGCTTGTTTTAGTCCGTAAAGGGACTTAACAAGTCTACATACCTTCTTTTCTTTACCTGAAACCACTTACCCTTCAGGTTGTTCCGTGCAGATTTCTTCCTCCAAATCTCCATTTAAGAAGGCCGTCTTAACGTCCATTTGATGAATTTCAAGACCATAAACTGTAGATAATGCTACTAACATTCGTATGGATGTAATTCTTGTAACTGGAGAGTATGTATCAAAATAATCAAGACCTCCTCGTTGTCTATACCCTTTGACTGCAAGTCTTGCCTTATATTTATCAATAGTGCCATCATCTTTCATTTTGCTCTTAAGAATCCATTTAGAACCCATAGGTTTATTTCCAGGAGGAAGATCAACCAATTCCCATGTATGGCTGTTCAATATGGATTCTATTTCACTATTGACTGCCTCTTTCCAAAATAATGATTCCGAAGAAGACATAGCTTCTTTCAATGTTCGAGGCTCATTTTCCAATAAGAAAGTTACAAAATCTGGTCCAAATGAAGTAGATGTTCTTTGACGTTTATTACGTCTTGGATCCTCCTAATTAAATGTACTTTCTTTTGTTTCTTCCCGAGGTCGTTTATATCTTTCACCAATCGACTCACATTCCTTTTTATATGGATATATATTTTCAAAGAATTCAGCATTATCTGATTCTATAACCGTATTATTATGAATGTCGTGATTTTCTGATTTATGAAATATCCTATGAAAACACAATCAACGGTTTTCGGTCCTATTTTTACTCTTTTGGGTTTAGGAACTTGCACTTTTACCAAACACCCTAACACTTTAAAATAATTCAAGTTGGGCTTCCTTCCTTTCCATTTTTCATATGGAATGGATTGTGTTTTGCTATGGGGTACTCAATTTAGCATCCGGTTAGCCGTAAGAACGGTTTCTCTCCACAAGTTTCGTGGCAAACCAGAACTTATCAATAATGCGTTCATCATATCCTTTAATGAACGATTCTTTCTTTCCGCAATCCCATTGGATTGGGGCGTGTAAGGGGTTGTTGTTTGATGAATAATTCCATAGTCTAAACATATTTCTTCAAAAGGAGATTCATATTCACCACCCCTATCACTTCTTATCATTTTGATTTTCTTATTAAGTTGCATTTCAACTTTATTTTTGTATTGCCTGAATGCGTCTATTGCTTCATCTTTACTATTAAGTAAGTAAACAGAGCAATATCGAGTATTGTCGTCCATAAAAGTTATGAAATACTTCTTTCCACCGCGAGATGGTATTGACTTCATGTCGCAAATATATGTGTGAATTAAGTCTAAAGGATTTGAATTCCTTTCAACTGACTTATAAGGATGTTTAACATACTTAGATTCCACACATATTTGACATTTTGATTTGTTGCATTCAAACATAGGCAATACTTCCAAATTAATCATTTTTCGCAAGGTTTTATAATTGACATGACCCAAACGTATATGCCATAATTCATTTGACTCAAGTAAGTAAGAAGAAGCTAAAATTTTATTATTATTCTCAACAACCATTACATTCAGCTTGAAAAGGGCCTCAGTGAGGTAACCTTTTCCTACAAATATCTCATTCTGACGTATTACAACTTTATCAGATATAAAAACATACTTAAACTCCTTCTTAACAAGAAGTCCAACTGAGACTAAGTTTTTTCTAATCTCTGCAACATGAAGGACGTTGTTTAAAGTCACCACCTTACCATAAGTCATTTTCAGAAATATCTTTCCACATCCTTCAATTTTGGCCATTGCAGAATTTCCCATAAAAAGCGTCTCTTCGGGTCCAAGAGGATCATATGTAGCAAACGCTTCTTTAACAACACAAACATGGTGAGTGGCTCCAGAATCAATCCACCACTCCTTAGGATTCCCACCAGGTTGCATTCAGAAAGCATAGCGCACAAGTCATCAACATATTCGTGCTTTTCAACCATGTTTGCTTGACCCTTCTTCTTGTCTTTCTTTGGAGCACGACAATCTGCAGATCTGTGTCCAGCTTTTTTATAATTGTAGCAATTTCCGTTGAACCGCTTCTTGTTGGGTTGCTTTTCGGTCCAGAAGCCTTATTCCTCTTTCTAGGAGTATCCTCAACAATGTTTGCTCCCATTATTGCTGAGTTTTCACGACCTTTATTTTCAGCAGCTTTGTTGTCCTCTTCGATTCTCAAACGAACAAGAGATCTTCAAGGGACATCTTCTTTCGTTTGTGTTTCAAGTAGTTTTTGAAGTCCTTCCACAAAGGAGGCAACTTCTCAATCATCGCTGCAACTTGAAATGCTTCATTGATGACAAGACCTTCAATGAAAATTATGTTAGTAAAAACAATATAATTAATACTTTTAGTATTAATTTGACTTATACCTTCAACAAGGAGATCGTTGAATAATCACTTGCAATTCCTAGACTTAGGTAATAACATACTTGCTATCTACCATTTTGTAATTCAAAAATTTAGAGGCAACGAATTTCTTTAACCCGACATCTTCCGTTTTGTATTTCCTTTCAAGCGCTATCCACAGTTGTTTTGACGTCTCCACATTACTATAGACGTTATACAGATAGTCTTCCAGTACATTAAGTATGTAATTCTTGCATAAAAAAATCAGAATGCTTCCACGCCTCAGTCACGAGAAAGCGTTCATTTTCTAGAGTTTCGTCGGGAAGAACATGAACTTCTTCCTTAATGAACTTATGCAGACTTAAAGTCGTCAAGTAGAAGAACATCTTCTGCTGCCACCGCTTGAAATCAATCCCGAAAAATTTTCTGGGTTTTTCTGCCAGTGCCAATGCCGGTGTTGTTTGGCTTGTCGATGCATTGGCAGTCACCATAAGAATAGTCTGGTTCCCGTTGTCACTCGTCATTTCTGTAAAAGAATGACATAAACAAACGTTAAAATCACGTAGATTTTAATCTCCAATGGAGTAGAAAATCACAAAGGTTTTAATCTCCAGAACAGTGAGTATAACACAAATACAAAAAATATTAAATTTCTTAAGCTTGTTATCAAACTGTATTTGTAAAATAATTCTGTAGAAGATAAAATAGCATATAAACAGAAATGTAAAAGAAACAGAATTTAATCCGAGCACACTAAATTCATAGTGTTTCCTTAAGGACTTTAATTCCCTCCTAGTACCCAAGGTTGTAGATTATTTCCTCTCAGGATAGAACAAATTACACACTGGTGTAGCGGTACCTTATACCCAGTGTTTCAGCGAACACAAAGATCGTTAACAAATCACACTTACTGTTGCTATCTTTGAAGTTAAAACAATGCAAAAGAAATGAGGAGAACTCAGAAAATTAGTATTGAAAATCTAAGAGAATGGACTGGTATTTATAGCCAATGTTGAGCTCCAACTGAAGAGGTGCACCTCTATAAATCTGAAGAGGTTGTTTCTTCAAATCTGAAGAGGTGCAAATTATTTCTTCAAATCTGAAGAGGTGCAAACTGTTTGTCAATAAACGTCCATATTGTAAATGACTTTTACAAAAGGGCATATATTGTTCCGTTGGATTTAATATTAATATTTCGTTTATAAAAAATCGGATATTTAATAACATTTATGTTAATATTTACTATTAACAAATAAATTTAGTCCAAAAAATCAATCAATCAATCATTTGACCAAATCCAAATCCAAATCCAAATCCGAAGCCGAAGCCGAGCCAAGCGAGCGACGACGATGACGGCGCGAGACTTGCCTTCTTCTTAATTCTTTAAGAGCTAGAAGAAGAGCAATTGTATGTATATCCATCAAAACCTTTTCCTCTTCCAATATGGGACAATGTCCCTTTGTCAAGGAGGAAAACTCAAATATTTTTAATTTTCCTCCATTTCCCATTTACTCTCTTTTAAGCTACATTTAAGCTTTAAAAACCCAACAATCCCCCACATGAATGGGGAATGGCTATATCACGAAAATATGCATGAACAGCTGTGCGATTCGCAAGCAAGGATTAATTGCATCTGGATAAGTTAGTTTCCCTTTGAACTTTCCGTAGAGAACTTATGTCGGATATACTCGGTCAATTGGTAGATTTGATATCTTTGAACCGTCAAACTTTGGTGTATACCTAGACAACCATAAGTCACACAACCAACCTTTAACCGTATTTGGATTTCATTGTTGTGTTCGTTTCAGCCATGAACACTGCCTGGTTTCATAAGTGCGTTGAGAACTGGCCTTACAAAATTCACCATGAAGTGGCTAACACTTCACACTTACATAGGTGATTCCTAAACGTGGCATCCCGTAGATACACTATTTGATATACCCCGTATCAAATTTAGAAATCATTAAAAAACCTTAATGCTTTATCCTTGGTACTGAACACTGTCTCATCACGAGAATGGACTAAAATTTTAGTTGATAATGTTGAACCATCATTAATGACTTTGTTTGATCTCCTTGAACCTAAATCTTGGGATCTCCAGTCTTCTAGGTAGAGTTACCGCCACAATGGCTTGTTATCGGCCATAGTCCCATTCCCCTCGATGATTTCTCAACTACCTCTCTAATTAGTCCTTTTGTAAGTGGATCCGACACATTATCGCTTGACTTTACATAGTCAATTGTGATGATTCCTCTAGAGATTAATTGCCTAACAGTTTTATGTCTTTGTCATATATGACGAGATTTACCGTTATACATCACGCTCCCAGCCCTTCCAATTGCCGCTTGACTATCGCAATGTATGCATATTGGTGCCAACGGTTTGGGCCAAAATGGAATGTCTTCCAAGAAATTCCGGAGCCATTCAGCTTCTTCATCGACTTTATCTAAGGCTATGAACTCAGCCTCCATTGTAGAGCGGACAATACAAGTTTGCTTGGACAACTTTCAAGATACCGCTCCTTCACCAGTAGTGAATACATATCCACTTGTGAACTTAGAATCAGTTGAACCGGTGATCCAATTTGCATCACAGTGTCCCTCAATCACCGTAGAATATTTACTGTAGTGCAAAACAAAGTCCTAGGTATGTTCTAAATATTCCAAAACTCGTTTCATTGCCATCCAATGAGATTGACCTGGATTGCTCGTGTATCGACTCAATTTACTTATAGCACAAGCTATATCTGGTCGTGTACGATTCATGATATACATTAAGCATCCCAACACATGAGCATAATCCAATTGTGATATGTTTTGGCCTTTGTTCTTTGCTAATGCAAGATTCACGTCAATTGGAGTCTTTGCAACTTTAAACCCTAAGTGCTTGAATTTTTCAAGTACTGTCTTAATATAATGAGATTGTGACAATGCCAGACCTTGAGGAGTCTTATGGATCTTAATCCCCAGAATTAAATCAGCAACTCCCAAGTCCTTCATATCAAACTTGCTAGTTAGCATACACTTAGTCGCATTTATGTTGGCAATGTCATTACTCATTATCAGCATATCATCCACATATAAGCAAACAATGACTATGTGATTTGGAACATTTTTTAATGTATACACATTTATCACATTCATTTATCTTAAAACCATTTGACAATATTGTTTGGTCAAATTTCGCATGCCATTATTTGGGTGCTTGTTTTAGTCCGTAAAGGGACTTAACTAGTCTACATACCTTCTTTTCTTTACTTGGAATCACAAACCCTTCAGGTTTTTCCGTGTAGATTTCTTCCTCCAAATCCCCATTTAAGAAGGTCGTCTTAACGTCCATTTGATGAATTTCAAGACCATAAACTATAGCTAATGCTACTAACATTCGTATGGACATAATTTTTGTAACTGGAGAGTGTGTATCAAAATAATCAAGACCTCCTCGTTGTCTATACCCTTTGACTACAAGTCTTGCCTTATATTTATCAATAGTGCCATCATCTTTCATTTTCCTCTTAAGAATCCATTTAGAATCCAAAGGTTTATTTCTAGGAGGAAGATCAACCAATTCCCATGTATGGTTGTTCAATATGGATTCTATTTCACTATTGACTGCCTCTTTCCAAAACAATGATTCCGAAGAAGACATAGTTTCTTTAAATGTTCGAGGCTCATTTTTCAATAAGGAAGTCTCAAAATCTGGTCCAAACCGAAGCCGAGCCGAGCCGAGCCGAGCCGAGCGACGACGACGACGTCGCGAGGCTTGCCTTCTTCTTAATTCTTTAAGAGCTAGAAGAAGAGAAATTGTATGTATACCCATCAAAACATTTTCCTCTTCCAATATGGGACAATGTCCCTTTGTCAAGGAGGGAAGCTCAAATATTTTCAATTTCCTTCCATTTCCCATTCACCCTCTTTTAAGCTACATTTAAGCTTTAAAAATCTAACAATTAAGAGAGATGGATTCATGATTTGAAGTTTATTGGTTCTTACGATAACTTTTAGTACATTTACAATAATAATTGGGTTTACAGTCAAATATTTATAGATATTTAGTAAAATTTTTGAACAGTAACTGGGTCCACGTGAGCCCGTATGTAATATGGTAGATCCGCCCGTGATTAAGAATGCAGTTCACCACAATAATACCTCCTATATTATAACTTAGCTAGCTATTAAAACAATGTAGCACTGTACTATTATCCAATTTCAGAATCCACAACTAAAAAGGACTTTTATTCTACGAGATGTAAACTGGACATTAATTCAAAGACAATGTTTGTTTATGTAACAAATGCAGACATTCAAACATCTCTCATATTCTATTAATTAAAAGCAATTGGGAAAGGGTTTAGGGCCTTTTTATATCGTCTGAAACAAAGGACTTACTTCTTAGATTTTTTGCAGCGAGTTCGTATAGTTCGCCGGAGAAGAGAGAAGACCTGATACAGCAATTTCGACCGGGAGAGATTGCGGAAGAACAAAAGGGATTGTATTTGTCACTTTGCCCAGCAACCAATATATATAATACTTGGTAAATTATTATATTGTGTTTGGCTTAAGTTGGCAAAAATGTTACCATCTCTTATGTGTACCCAATTTATTTTTCTCAACAAATATCCAAAGTTTTCAATTATATCACTTATCTATAGTTTTTAAATTATTTAATATTTTAAATTCACTAACCCAAATAGTAACAAATTAAAGTCATCTTACCATATTGTTCAATAGTCACTTTTCTATAATTATTATAACACTCGTACATTATTGTCAATGCAATCAAATTTTATTTTTTCTACCTTATGCTACCCCTAGTACAATTACTACTACATTTTATCATGTTTGTACCCAATACTAAAAATGTAAAAATTCAAGGTTTGCAATTTCCCCAGAAAATAACTCTCACGAAAAATATTTTAACGAAATTTAAAGTTCGGGAAACAGAAAAATCTAAAACTAAAATTCAGATTTTTAAAAACAACTGTACTAAATTAAATCTTAAATTCGGAATCTAACTTGCTCCAGCTCCAGTGTAATTTTTAAGTAAATTTCAAGCTAAATTACTATTGGCCTCTATTACATTGTCCATCAACTTCCTTGACCCAAAAAGAAAAAGATTGTCCATCAACTTGTACTCCCTATCGCTAAGAAGCTTCTAGGAAACTTGATAACATCCATAGTTGGAAGCGTCAGTTGTGAGGATGAATGGGGAAGAAGACGAGAGAAGTTTAGAGAGAGAAATTCTAAGAGAAGTGAAAGACTTCCATTATCTTCTTCTAAGGAAAAATGAAATGTATCTGTACAGGGACTATTTATACACTAACACCTTCTATAGTGTTTTCTACCTTTCTACAGTATTAACTACCTAACAAACTAACCGACTATACAAATAACACATCTTAATATTACACGTGTTCTACAGCCACAACTTGCACTAGCTCATCACTCGTCTACACTCCCCCTCAAGCTGATGGCTTGAACAAGTTCTTCGGCCCAAGGTTCTCCCGTAGGTAATCATGTTGCACCTTAACAAAGCTTTTAATTAACAGATCAACTAGCTGTCCTTTGGTAGGTACATGCCTAGTTCTCATCACTCCTTGTAGGATTCTTTCCCTCATAAAATGACAATCTATGTCTATGTGTTTAGTCCTCTCATGAAAGACTGGGTTGGCAGTAATCTGAATAACTGCCTTGTTGTCACATAAGAGATCAATAGGTTGTTCTAACTTCACACCAAGTTCTTCAAACAGCTCTATCAACCAGGTCACTTTAGCTGCATAGGTAGTCATGCTTCTGAATCCAGCTTGTACTGAACTCCTGGAGACAATCTCCTGTTTCTTAGACTTCCATGACACCAAGGCATTCCCAAACCTGACTAAGTAACCAGTGACTGATCTTCTTGCTTGTAGGCAAGATCCCCAGTCTGAGACACAATAGGCTGTCAATTTATTTGTGCAGCAGACATAAGAAGTCCAAGTCCAGGTTCAACTTTGATGTACATCACCACTCTGAGAGCAGCTTCCATGTGTGATACCTTTGGACAATGCATAAATTGACTGAGAACTTAAACTGCAAAAGATAGGTCAGGCCTGGTCATGGTGAGATATAGTAGTCTTCCAACTAACCTCTGAAAGCTACTAGGGTCCTTTAACACCTCATCTTCAACATTGGTTTTCATCCAGCTGTCATACTCTGCTGAAGTTTGTTTTTGATTCATTTCAAGAAGGGTACCAACATGTTTTTCTCCACCTAGGCCAGATTCAGAGATTAGTTCCATTGCATACTTCCTCTGAGTCATCACTATGCCTTCCTCAGACATAGCAAATTCAATCCCCAGAAACTTCAACTCACCAAGATCTTTCATCTTGAACCTGGTCTGCAGATCATTTCTTGTCTCATATAGTTGATTAGGATTGGTACCAGTGATTAGTAAATCATCTACATACACTAAGACAACTACAATGTCATCATTTGTTCTTTTAGTGAACAGAGAGTAGTCAAAGTGCCTCTGCTTAAATCCCATCTTCACCAGGGCTTCAGTTAGTTTCATGTTCCACTGTTTTGGGGCCTGCTTGAGGCCATATAGTGATATGTGCAATTTGCAGACCTTCTTTGTCTCCCCTTGTTTGCAAAAACCTTCAGGAATACGCATGTAAACCTCCTCAAGGAGATCACCATTGAGGAATGCATTGTGGACATCTATTTGGCAGATCAACCAGTATTTAGAGACGGCCAAAGCAATGATAGACCTAACAGTCACCATCTTAGCCACAGGGGAGAAAGTCTCAGTGTAATCTAGGCTCTCTTTCTGGCGGTATCCTTTGGCAACTAACCTGGCTTTATATCTTTCAACCTCTCTTGAAGCTCTATATTTAACTTTGAATATAAATTTGCAGCCAATGAGAGTCTTTCCAAGTGGCAAGTCTTCAATGCTCCAAGTGTTATTGTCTTCAAGTGCTGCAACTTCCTCCTTCATTGCCTGTACCCATTTAGGATCAGAAACAACCTCTTTGAAGGTCTTAGTTTTGGATACATCTGAGTGAAGAGCCAACATGAACTGATAAGGTGGGTTCAGGTGTGAGTAAGTAACATAGGAAGAAATAGGATATGCACAAGAGTTACCAACTGGTTTAGTGACATAATCCTACAACCACACTGGTGGTTTGCTTGGTATGCTAGATCTTCTAAGCTCCATAGAGTTAGAGGGTTCAAGTAAAGAATTGACACCTGCAGGTGAATGTGAGGTGATTTTTGTATGAGCTTGGGCTTCAAGAACCTGAGGAGATGATGAAACCTCCCCCTCAGTTGAATTATTTATAGGATTGGACTGAGTAATGAGAGATTGAGACATCTCTACAGTAGATTCCTCTGATGGTAGCAGGTCCAGAACTGAAAATATAGGTGTGCCTGCAGACTTCAGATGTTTAAAGGGAAAGACTTCCTCCTTGAACACCATATTTCTGCTTACTAAGAGAGTCTTGTTCTGGAGATCATATAGTTTGTATCCCTTTTGTGTGGAAGAATAGCCCCGAAGTACTGCTGGGATGGCTTTAAAAGCAAACTTATCCATAAACTTAGGAATAACTGCATAGCAGAGACATCCAAATACTTTTAGATGACTCAGAGAGGGAGCATGAAAATAAAGCATCTCAAATGGGGATTTGAAGTTGATGACTCTTGATGGTATCCTGTTCAGTAGATAGACAACAATGTTGACACATTCACCCCAAAATCTAAGGGGAATGCCTGCCTGGAACCTCAATGCTCTGCCTATTTCAAGGATGGTTCAATGTTTCCTTTATGTTACTCCATTCTGCTGGGGAGTGTACACACATGTACTTTGGTGTTCAATCCCAAGAATAGATAGAAATTCCTTGAAGTCATTGCTAAAGAACTCACTGCCATTATTTGTTCTGAGTATCTTAGCAGAAGCACTGAAAATGTTTTTAATCTTAGCAAAACATTCCTTGAGAACTATTATAGTATCATACTTTGAGTGCAGAAGAAAGGTCCAAGTGAATCTAGTGTAGTCATCTACTATTATGATAAAAAAAAATCTTTTACAATCATAAGTATGAACTCTATAGGGTCCCACAAATATCACAATGCAGTAAATCAAAAGTAGAGGCAGACATAATATTACTCAGCTAAAAAGGCAACTTTGTTTGTTTTGCAAGAGGACAGACAGTACAATGTTGATGAGTATAAGATTTTAAATGTCTAAGCAACTCATGCTTCTTTATTACTTCTAATGCTGCATGACCTAGTCTCTTATGCCACAAGCCACTAGAATATGATATAACAGACATGTGAGCATGACTAGTCTTATTCATAGAATGTTGCTTCATGTTGGTATTATTATTCACTTGTTGTCTAGAATCCTGACATGATGCCTTCACTTGCTTCTCCTGCAACACATATAGTCCATGTTTCTCCCTACCAATCCCCTTCACCTGTCCATTGTAGAGGTCCTAGAAGATGCAGAAGTTAGGAAAGAACATTACTAATCATTTCAGTTCTTTAGTGAGTTTGGATACTGAGAGAATATTGAACTTAAACTCAGGTATGTACAACACATTAGATATGCCTTGGTTCTTAAACACAGAGGCCAATCCTGTGTGTGTAACTAATACTACATTTCCTGTAGGTAGATGCACATTGCTCCTGTCTGATTTTGGTACTAATCTGTATGCCTTTAGCATTTGTAAGTTAGAGGCCATATGGTTAGATGCACATGTGTCCACAATCCATTCTTTATCACTATAGTTAGACATAAGGTCTGTTTCTGTACCTGTAACTGCTGACTTGGTTGAGGATCCTTCATCTTATCCCTTGTTAAGCATTTGAATGATCTGCTGATACTGCTCTGGTGTGAAGAAAACTTCATGAGCTTGTTGCTGAGCTACTAGTGATGCCATAGAGGTGAAACCTCCCTTGACATGTGGTTGTTGCCCAAGTTTTCCAACACTGTTGGCTGCACCATTGGCTTCACATGTTGCATCTCCTATAAGAGGAGTCATCCGGCCAACTTGATTTGCATAAGAGTTACCAGTTCTAGCTGCTCCTCCTCTCCTTTTGGACTTGAAATATGGTGGATATCCAGATAGCTTATATCAGTTTTCCTTAGTGTGGCCCCTCAGATAACAGTACTCACATACATGTATGTTTCTTTTTTGGTCTAGGTTTGAAATTGGTGCCAGCATAGTTTCCACCCTTATTGCTAAACAAGGCAGTACTTTCTATTGACTCAGTGACCTGTGAGACTTGTGTGAAATTAGCAAGGTTTCTTTGGCTCTCTTGATCTATGATCATGGAGTATGCCTTGTTTACAGATGGAGTGTGATACATCATTGTGATCTGACTCCTTGCTTGGCTATAAGACTCATTTAAACCTGTTAGGAACTACATTAATCTTTGATACTCAAAGTGCTCAAGGTACCTCTTTGACTCAGGACAAGGGCAACTGGGACAAGGCATTATAACATCAAACTCATCTCAAAGGTCTCTGAGTTTAGAGAAGTAGTCTGTAACAGTCATTGTGCCTTGAGTAAGAGAGTGAATCTCTTTATGCAGATATTGCACCCTAACACCATTCACTCTGTCAAACCTTTCTTTCAAGTCCTCCCATACTTTATGTGCATTTGAAGCATACACTACACTGCTTAACAGTCCTGGTCTTACAATATTCATGATCCAGGACAACACTACAACATTTACCTTCTCTCATTGATCATGTAATTTCGGCTCAAACCTAGATTTAGGGAATCTACCATCAACAAAACCTAGTTTGCTTTTACCTAACAATTCAATTCTCATAGATCTGGTCCAAATGGCATAGTTCTCAGATCCAGTTAACTGAAGTGAGATAATGGAGCTACCTGGAGTGTCTGTTGGTTATAGGTATAGATGATGGTTATGATCAATTATAGGGAAGATATTGCCACGAATGGGAACAACTGTATTGTCAGAAGTTCCTGTCGTAGGTCCGACTGGTGTGGCCCTGGTTTCCTCGCCAATTGCCATGAAAATCGTAGGTAAACTCAGAGATATTACACAATCGCTCAGATTTGCAGAGAATTAGCTCAAATTACAGAACCCTAGTTTTGAACCCAACGCAAGTAAAGGGGATTCAATTCCAAAATTGTAGGGAATTGAAAGTATTCAGTGGCCGGAGACTCGCGACACAGGCTCTGATACCATGATAACATCCATAGCTGGAAGCGTCAGTTGTGAGGATGAATGGGGAATAAGACGAGAGAAGTTTAGAAAGAGAAATTCTGAGAGAAGTGAAAGACTTCCATTATCTTCTTCTAAGGAAAAATGAAATGTATGTGTACAGGGACTATTTATACACTAATACCTTCTGTAGTGTTAACTACCTTTCTACAGTATTAACTACCTAACTAACTAACTGATTATTGAAATAATACAGCTTAATATTACGCGTGTTCTACGGCCACAACTTGCACTAGCTCATCGCTCGTCAACAAAACTACAATATGATGTAGGAGTACGATTTATACTCAGTTATGTTGATGTCCTTTTGTTTTATATGCCAATTTAGAGGCCGTTTGGATTAGCTGATATGAAGTAGCTGATAAGCATTAGGTGCTGAAAAGTACTTTTAAGTGCTGGAACTGATTTAATAAATAAGCAGTTACGTATTTGGATACAAGTGCTGAAATTGATAATAAGTTGTTGCTGTATTTGATAAAAAAAGTGCTGATAAGCTCTTTTTCTGTTAAAATGACTTAAATAACCTTAGAAGTGTTTATACTTATAAGGGCGTAATTTATTCAAAATTTTAGATTCCAAATCGATCTAAATACAAAATATTCTATTTGTCATTTTATTTTAAATACAACTGTGCTTAGATAAGATAAATTTTATGATAAATATTATTTATTTTATGATAAGCATATAATCATAAGTTATAACAATTAATAAATTAATAAAAGTTTCTCAGTAAAAAATAAACTTAAATAGGACAAAATATTTGAAGAGAAACAAATACTGTCTTTATCACCACAATATTTAGAAAGCAACACACCAAAAATTTGATATGTCCTCATTTATTACATACAGTTCAAAGATTAATACACAATCACATATAAATATGCAAAGGAATAAAGAACTTGCTTATCTTAAATAGTCAATGGACATTGCAGACTTGAAGAGAGGGGGGGTTAGGTTGAAATAGTACTTGAAGTAGTGAGTATCGATGTAATAGTTTTGTTCTAAAAAAGAATATTTTAAGGATAAAATAGTAAAAATTTTGGTCAAACTTAAAGTGCTTATAAGCTAAAAATTTATAAGCTGGGGGTGACCAGCTTATGGCTTTTGACTTATTTTTGACTTATAAGCACTTGGCTTATAAGCATACCAAACGCGTAGATAAGCCGAAAAGTGCTTATAAGCTAGTTTGACCAGCTTATAAGCTTAGCCAAACACCCTCTTATTCTTATCAGCAACCTGATTCATGCCCGCTAAAACCATTAGTCAACCTTCAAATTATAAAAATGACAAATAATAATATTCTCTTTATAATAACGTGTCAACTTTTAGGTAAAATTCTAACTTAATTAATACAATATAAAACAGATTTTTCTTTGGGTGTTGTATATATATTTTTGGCCTTGACCGCATGATAAGCAACTTGAGGTTTGAAATACGTGACAAGAATAAATAAAGACTTTGCTTTGTAACTCGCTAGTCGTGACTCGTGGCATTGTGCTAACGAGGTTCTTGTTTCAACACGTCCTAAATATTTATGCTCTATCCCCTAAGGTGCATTTAAAAGTTTCAGAATAAATACTACAACAGGAGATTAAAGTTCAAAACGAGCGGTTGGCAATCGATACATATAATCACCAGACATTTGGCACAATTAAATACTTTTTAGTTTGGCCAAATAGGTGTACGGCACAATTAAATACTTTTTAGCACAATTAAATACTTTTTAGTTTGGCCAAATAGGTGTGCGGTACAATTAAATACTTTTAAACTTGGCTCCCGTTTCCATTTTGATACTTTAATTTAGCGTTTTTCTTATTGAACATTTTAATATAATATAAAGTGATATATTAAACATTTTACTCATAACTAGTAAAAATAATAAAGTGCGTGTAATTCACACATGAATGACTTAGCAAAATGACAAATAAGAAGGAGCCACGTGGCATTTGGGTCCAAATAGTCAAAAAGAAGTTTTGAAAACAAAAAATATTTATTGTAAACCCCCCCTCCCACCGTCACCTTCTTCCCAACTATCCCCTTTCTTTTTTCATTCCATGAAATCCCACCACCAAGTGGAAGATAAAATTAAAGATCCGTTAGAAGAGGCTGAGCCAAGCCCAGTCGGGTGCTTGCTTCCAGGTGATGAAGATGAGCTACTAGCAGGCTTAATGGATGATTTTGATCTTAGCTGATTGCCGACGTAGGTGGAGGATTTGGACGATGATTGTTTTGGTAGTGGAGGACTCCAAATGAAACCTGAGGATCAAAATAATTTGCTTGATGGTATTGCAAACTTAAGCATGTCTTATAGTTATTCAAATGGTGATGTTGTCGGGGAACACCGGCGATTCTAGCAATCACCGGTCATTGCTCATTTCCTTTCCTCCTTCTTCTCTATTATTCTGTTTCGTTGTTGTTTTAACTGATAAAAGAGCAGAACTGAAAGAAGTAACCGGACATTTAATATTTCGGCGGCTACCATTAAAATCGCCGACATTTATCACCATTTCTAGTCTTCCGTCATTGTGGTATCGGAGATTCGTTCGTGTTCTGTCTATTACTGATTTGGTGGTCGGTGTGTAAATGTTAAAACCTTGATAAAATTTATTCCGTCAATAAAATTTATTAATTCCGGTGATCTCCATTAATTCCGGCAATAAAATTTATTGATGTTCTTCTTCTTCTTTTAAAGAAGTCAATTTTGATTTAAACAAAAAAAAACTGATCTCAAACTCATTAAATTCACGCGCGTAAGAGGGGGTGAAATACAACTCTCTTGCCATGTCAGCTTTTGTGTTTAATAGGCATACATAGATTTTGGTTGAAGTGTTCAATAGGAAAAACGCTAAGTTAAAATATCAAAATGAAAATTAGAGCTAAGTTTAAGGGCACGTACATCTATTTGGCCTTTTATTTTAACCTCCCTTTCCATCCCAAAAAATTAATAAATTGTGGGTTGCTAAACTGGCGCCATTCCAACTGATCACTAGCTAGAATAATGTTTTTACAATAACATAAGTCCAAAAAATAAACTTTGTTAACTTACGAATTAGCCTGTAATGCAAGTAGCTTAAATATTTTGCCATTTTGGTCCACAACGGCACTTCAAATGTGCCGACTTTCTTAATTCAGTGGCTTACAAATTAGACTGTACTGCGAGTAGCTTTGAATATTTCCCTTTTTTTCAATAGAGAGGTGCATATAAGTAATCCACCTAAGGCTGTCCGACGGGATGGGACGTCCCGTTCGTCCCGGTCCCGTCCCGCGTTTCGTCCCATTCTGTCCCGGTCCTATTCCGCGTTCCGTCCCGTCTTACTTAATTTTAAACGGGATGGGCCCATGTTAAACGGGACACAGGATGGGACGGGATGTCCATTTCGTCCCGTTTGTCCCGTCCCGTTTCGTCCCGCTTCGTCTCATCCCGTCCCGCCTGTCCTGCGTCCTTTTTTTTTTTTGAATTCTAGCCGTTAGACAACGGCTCCAATTGCTTACTAAATTTTAGAAAATTTTTATTATGCTACAAAATAATTTTCTGGTATATATTATCTTACTGTTACACAAATATTATGGTATATTTGTGGAATTTCTGTTGTATTTGGTAAGTATAAAACTAATCCAACTAATGCACCGGCCATTAATGAAATGATTGTAAAATTTAAAAAATATTTTTTCCATATTCCCCAAGTTTATTTAATTTCTACTATACTTAACCCATACTTGTTCGTAAAATTTATGAGAATTTAGCAATTCAAGAAAATGAACAACCATCTCTCGAAGACTGCCAAGCTAACATATACTCTTATGTTAGATCAATGTTTGATAAATATAAATCTATGGAAACAACAGGTGGTGAAACTGCTCCTTCTACTTTTAAGTCTAGAGTAGAAGTTCTATGAAAAGATATGGATGATATAACATGTTTTGATTCCTCTATTGATGATGAACTTGATTCTTATCTTAATCAAGGATTGGAAAGTATTAAAGACGAAAAAGGCAACAAACAACTTTTGGCATGATAAATGGAGCGTGGCAATACTTTTCCAACACTTTCAATAATGGCCTGAGATATCCTTTCTATTCAAGCATCATCAGTAGCATCGGATAGTGATTTTAGCGCGGCAAGATTTTAAATCGGAGATCATAGACATTCATTAGCGGAGGACCCTACCTAGGAGGTGGCTACGTAGATTAGGTGCTCTTCAAAAGAATTATATTTGTATGTGAGATTTGAAAGTTCTATTAATAAAGTAAAAGGCTCTAAGCGTTGAATATTTTTTATGAATTGTCTTACACTCTTACTTAGTTACTTAATGACTTGAAATTATATTAAATAAATTATAACTCTATTATAAATTTATAATTACTAAAATATTTTATTACAAGTCTTTTATTTTAATATTTTATAATTCTTTATTTAGTTTCCTAATTTTCGTTTAATTTTTATGTTAATTAAATAAGTTAAAAAACTAGTTGTTGCAAACTTTAAAAACTTAGTCATTGTCAAAAGAATAACCGTTGCCAAACTCAATGCTTAAATATATATTTTTTTAAAATGACACTTAAGGCCCACAAACCCGTCCCGTCCCATCCCGTTTGTTAGCGGGACAGGATGGGCCTACCGTTTCGTCCCGTTTGTCCCATCCCGTTTGTCCCGTCCCGTTTCGTCCCATCCCGTCCCGCCACCGTCCAGACTAAATGTCGTCCCGTCCAGTCCCGTTCCGTCCCGTTAATTTTGTCCCGTCCCGTCCCGTTGGACAACCATAAATCCACCAATGGAAGAAATGGCAAGATTGTGAAATATTTCCTATTTAATACAACTCTGTGATAGTTACATACATGTTGTCCATATAAAGTTGAAGTCGATATAAAATTAACTACTTTAAAAAAAGATTTAAATACAAAATTAGATTGATTGGTAAGCTTGGATTGTCCACCAAAGCGGTAGGAAAGTTCCTTGAAATTTCAATTAGTTTATTAGAACTTTTCCCGCTTCACCAGGAAACAATATATGAGAAAATTGAAGAAGTACTAATATTTTTCGGTGTTAAAATATAAATAACTGAAAAGGTCCAAATATGCCTTTGTACTATATGAAATTGAGCACATTTGCCTTTCGTTAATACTTTAGCTCAAAAATGTCCTTACCGTTACATAGTTGGTCCATATATTCCCTTAGAGTCACACAATTGGTCCACATATGCCATTTTCGAAACGGAATCCACTCAAACTAATTAGTTCTTTCGTTAATTGTATTAAAGTGTATTACAAACACTATTTCCTTTTTATTAGGACTTTTTTTCTTTACCTTTCTCTTTTCTTTCTTCTTTTTTCTTTTCTTCTCTTTTTGTTTTTCCTTTTTCTTTCTCCCTTATCCGATTTCCTCCATTGCTGATGTCTTCTCCATTTTCGTCACCAATTTCACTTGACAAAACTCATGAATTTCCGCCTTCACCGAATTAACACCCCCAAAAAAAAATTTCCGATAATTTTCATCTCCATCTTTTTAGAAGAACCACAACCTTCTTGTTGGGAAGCTTTTGGTGGTGTATGTTTGATTTTAGGAATAAAATTACGTGAAATTGGTGACGAAAATGGAGGTTCAGGTCTTGCTGAATGTGATGGAAAATATGAGAATAGATAAAGAATGTGGTGGGGTTTGTGATAGTAAAATTCGCAAGAATTCATGAGTTTTGTTAAGTGAAATTGGTGACGAAAATAGAGAATACATCAGCAATGGAGAAAATCGGATAAGGGAGAAAGAAAAAGAGAAGAAAAGAAAAAAGAAGAAAGAAAGGAGAAAGGTAAAGAAAAAAAATGTCATAATAAATAGGAAATAGTGTTTGTAATACACTTTAATATAATTAACGAAAGAGAATTAGTTTGGGTGGATTCCGTTTTGAAAATGGCATATATGGGCCAACTGTGTGATTCTAAGGGTATATATGGACCAACTATGTGACGGTAAGGGCATTTTTGAGCTAAAGTATTGACGAAGGGCAAATGTTTTCAATTTCGTATAGTACAAGGGTATGTTTGGTCCTTTTCCGTATAAACAATCATGAATAAAAGACCTGACAATTGTCAATTTATATTTTAAAGCGCCTAGATGTAGTGGTGATTGGGGACACATATGCAACAATCTTCAATGCTTCATCAAGTCGCATTAAGTGACTAATAAGAACCCGTTTGGCCATAAATTTTTTTTACTTTTTTCGAAATCAATTATTTGGCCATAAAATTTTTAATTTTTATTTAAATATGAATTTTGGAATTTTTTGCGAAAATTTGAAAAACTCCAAAAAGCTGTTTTTCAAAATTTTCAATGAGATTACTCACAAAAATTCAAAAAAACCCAAAATTATATTCATGTCCAAACACAACTCTAAATTTTCAAATACTATTTTCACTTGAAAAATATTCAATTTATTTTAAAATTTTACGATTCTTATGTCCAAACGCCCACTAAAAGTCGATTAAAAATATTGGCCTTTAACTTTTTTTTTTTTGGGTACATTCCCAAAAGTTTCAAGAATGGACAAAGCATCTTTAGTGGGCGTTTGGACATAAGAATTGTAAAATAAAAAAAAAAAGTGAAAAATAATTTCAAGTGAAAATGGTATTTAAAAATTAGAGTTGTATTTGGACACGAATATAATTTTGGGTTGCTTTTGAAGTTTTGTGACTAATCTGAGTGAAAATTTTGAAAAACAGCTTTTTGTAGTTTTTCAAAATTTCGACAAATTCCAAAATGCATCTTCAAGTGAAAATTGGAAATTTTATGAACAAACGCTCATTTCGGAAAAAGTAATTTTTTTTGAAAAAATGTAAAAATTTCTTATGTCCATTTTCTAGGAAACATTTTCTTTTCTTATTTTCCTTATTTATGAGGTAACCAAGCAAAAAGAAAAAAGAAAAGGTCACCTGCATCTTAATTTGAAAGTCGCAGCATATTAAACTGATGTTAGGGGGGATAATAACTGGAGCTCATCATTCACTTCTAAATACAATGATACAACAATATTTATAATACAATACAGTAGTAGTATTCTAGATGGAACCAACTACTGCATGATAGCTACAAAGGAGTCCTAACTACTGGAGGTTGCTGGTGATCCTTTATACGATAGGATATGTCCAATAGACCCCTGGAAAACCGAAGGTGGGTCTTTCACCTTGAGTTTGTCCCTCCGAAATTGGAATCTGGCAGTAGACAATGGCTTCGTGAGTACATCAGCTACTTGATCTTTCGAAGAGAGAAACTGAATTAGTAAGTCACGTCTAGCAATTTTGTCTCTTATAAAATGAAAGTCGATCTCTACATGCTTGGTACGAGAGTGAAAAATGGGATTAATTGACAGGTACGCAACACCTATATTGTCGCACCAGAGATTAGGAGCACGAGAGAGCTGAATACCTAGCTCAAACATCAGTGATTAAGTCCATGTCAGTTCAGCAGTAGCATCTGCCAATTCTTTGTACTCAGACTCCGTAGATGATCTAGCCACTGTCCGTTGTTTCTTTGAGGACCAGGATATTAAGTTTGGACCAAAGTATATAGTATAACCACCTGTAAACTTGCGATCATTAATACTGCCAACCCAGTCAGAGTCAGTGGATACCTGCAACTGATACGCAACACCTATATTGTTGCACCAGAGATTAGGAGCACAAGAGAGCTGAATACCTAGCTCAAACATCAGTGATTAAGTCCATGTCAGTTCAGCTGTAGCATCTGCCAATGCTTTGTACTCAGACTCCATATATGATCTAGCCATTGTCTGTTGTTTCTTTGAGGACCAGGAGATTAAGTTTGGACCAAAGTATATAGCATAACCACCTGTAGACTTGCGATCATCAATACTGCTAGCCCAGTCAGAGTCAGTGGATGCCTGCAACAGAAGATTAGAGGCTTTTGAAATAAAAAATGCCATCAATTTAGTGTGCTGAAGATAACGAAGAATGCGCTTTACAGCAGCCCATTGATTTATCGATGGATGATGCATGCACTGGCACACTTTGTTCACCACAAAAGATATATCGGGTCTTGTAAGGGTGAGATATTGAAGAGCACCAACAATCTGTCTGTAAAGACTCTGGTCGTCTAAGTTGGAGTTGTCACCCTTATACAACATCACATTGGTTGCCATAAGAGTGCAGAGAGGTTTGCAATGAAGCATACCAGCCCTGGTGAGGATGCCATGAATATAGTGGGACTGGGAGACCCAAATGCCAGTGTTGTCGCGATGCACTTGAACACCAAGAAAATAGTGAAGTGGGCTGAGGTCTCTTATGGAGAAGGCACTGCCAAGGGCTCGAACAAATGAATCCATGAAGGAAATGTTATTTCCTGTGAGTACAATGTCATCTACATAAACCAAGAGGTAAGCAACCACATCTCCATGAGAGTATATGAATAAATAAACATCAGTTTTAGATGTTGTAAAACCCACTGTGATGAGAAACTAAAGAAGCTTGTTGTACCAAGCCCTTGGGGCTTGCATAAGACCATAAAGAGATTTGCGAAGCTTGAAAACATGAGTAGGGAATTGGGGATGAACAAAACCTGGGGGTTGAGCAATGTAGACATCCTCTTGAAGCTCACCATGTAGAAATGCATTTTGAACATCCAATTGATGCAATGGCCATCCATAAGTAGCTGCCAGCGATAGGATGATGTGGATGGTGGCTGGTTTAATAATGGGACTGAATGTTTCATGATAATCTTGGCCCTCAACATGATGAAATACTTTGTCAAATAAGCGAGCTTTATATCGTTCAATAGCTCCAATTGAGTTCCTCTTAATGCGAAAGACCGATTTGCACCCTAGAATGTTTATAGAGGAATTAAAGGGAACCAACGGCCATGTTTGGTTTTTGAACAAGGTTGTCATCTCAGAAGACATAGCATCACGCTATTCTTTAAACTTTGAGGCCTCTGTGAAGTTGATAGGCTCTGTGGAAGGAGAGGAAGAAGCAATAGTAAGAGATGTACAAGCAAGATGAGTTGTGGGCTTGCATTTGGACACTGGACATAGTTGCATGGTGTGGGATTGTTCAGGTGGATTAGCAACTCTTGATTTACGTTTAGGCGCAACTAGTGTAGTTGAAATGATAGAAAAGGGGAAGGTCCCCAAACATCCGCAAAAATTAATTGCAAAAAGAAAGTACTTTTATTGATTTGAAGAGGAAGAGACATTATATGAGACTTGCCAAGTTGGCAAGCAGTACATAATTTATTTTCTCTAAACCTAGAACTAGAAAGTTTATGTTTGGATAGCACTTGACTGAGGACTTTTTGATGTGGATGACCCAACCGAAGATGCCAACATGAAGAGGAAACCTTTGTGGTAGTGAGAGCTGAAGGATGACTTGAGGATTGTGGTTTGATATAAAAGGTGTATAGATCATCGTTACTCTGACCGGAAAGAAGCAAAATCCTGGAGGCTAGATCGTTGACAATAAAATGAGCAGGATAAAATTCAAAAAAAACATTATTATCACGAGTAAACTTTTGAACAGAGAGGAGAGGCTTAGTTATAGAGGGAACATGAAGAATTTGATTTAAGAAAAATTTATGATTATAGAGATTAGAGAAAGAGGCACTACCGGTATTTTGGATTTGCAAACCTTATCCGTTTCCAATATGTAGTTTATCTTGGCCTTTGTATTCTTCAACATGAGCAAAGCTTGATAGGTCAGGTGCATTATGATGAGTAGCGCCCCTATGGGAAAACCAGTTTTGAGTCAATGGGATCGGTGCCTGATGGGTGAGATAAGAAGTAGGATTTATAGTATGATTGTATCGTTGAAAACAAGTTGCGGCTTGATGATTTGTCCCATTGCAAATCTGACATCTTGTGCATCCATCATTATTTGAATTCCAAGGTTGAGCCATAGTAGAAAATTTATTTCCATAGTTTTTACATTGATACTGATTTCACCCACCTCGTCCCCTATAGGATCTTCCGCGTCCTTTGTTAGAAGTGTTATTGTTATTGCCAGGATGTTGTCTTTCACTATTAAATGAACGTTGAACAATATTAGCTACTGGGGTATGGGATATATCACCTGAAACGAGGGAAAGGGTAGACATGGATGAGCCATGAATAATGATTCAGCAACAAGGTATGGAGCTCAGAGTATGAAATGGGTTCAGGCCGTGCAGATAACGTGGTAACAATGTCCTTGAAATGGGATCTCAACCCTTTGAACACGTAAATATTGAAATCTGATACATTCAATGGTCTTCCTGCGGCTGCTAACTCATCAGATAGAAGTTTTTCTTTTTGGAGAAATTGTGTCACAGTAAGGTCATCTTATTTGAGGTTTTGCAATTGCATATGAAGAATAAGAATTCTAGTATTGGAAGGAGAATATAAGGCTTCTTCCAAAGCATCCCAAATAGCTTTGGAAGTATTCAATCCAATGATGATGGGTATGGTTTCTTCTGAAAGAGAAGATATGAGGAGACTCATGATCATCTGATCCTGTTGGATCCAATTTATATATTCTAGGTTGTACTTAATAGTGTTCGAACCTTCAACAACAAGCAAAGATGGTGGACATGGATTTGAACCATCAATGAATCCATGAAGATTTTGACCACGTAGGAAGGGCAACACTTGCGTTTTCCAGAATAAATAATTTTTGAAATTTAGTTTGATAGAGATAAAGTGGTGAGCATGGTTAAGAGGGTTGGAAGAGGGAGAAGAAGACATTATTGGGATTGTGAAAGAAGATGAAACGTTAGGAGAAAGGGAGGAGGTCGAAGAAGAGTCGGTCCCGGCGTCTGATACCATATTAAATTGATGTTAGAGGGGATAATAACTGGAGCTCTTCATTCACTTCCAAATACAATGATACAACAATATTTATAATACAAAACAATAGTAGTATTCTAGATAGAACCAACTACTGCATGATAACTACAAAGGAGTCCTAACTACTGAAGGTTACTGGTGATCCTTTATACGATAGGATATGTCCAATACAGCACATTCTAGACAGCCACCAAGAAACACAAACTAGTAATTAGTTACATATAGGATTCCAGAACCAAAATGATGGTTTCTTTTAAACTCAAAACACCAAAATAGGTGAAAAAGGACTGAAAATATTTTTATATATAGCGCGTGAAATTCATGTGCTATGCCCAAGTTTGAAAAGGCGGTCAAAGTTTGAGTATAGCGTCTCCTTCCCGATAGAAACGCAAAAGACGCCACTCCATTGGAGCACATCCCTTCCCTGAAATCTTGTCCCGTGATTATTTTATCGATTTAACACTCGATCTAAGCCTTGTCGTGGAGTGGAACTCGTTTATTGCCCGACTCGGTGGTCAAATCTTCATTGTTTCTCCATTCAAAAAAATTGAAAAAAAGGTATTTCGAATCACTTTTTAGTATAAGTCATATATATAATAGAGTAATTAGTTGTTATTATTGTATTGTATGATTTTGTGATTGTTTTGTGATTTTTTTAAAAATCCGGATTAGTTTATTGTTTAGCAAATATGTATGAAAATTGTATATTATTCATTTGTTGAATAATTAGTGTTATATGTTTATTGTTTTTATAGTTGTACAACAATAATATGTGACTTTAGTTTTATTTAGCGCCCTTTAGTATTATATAGTGTCCTTTAGTGTTATGTAGTGTCCTTTAGTGTAGTAGAACTAATAATAAATTTTAAATTATGTTAGTTGATGTTATTTATGGCCATAAATTTTAAATTTTAAAAATATCAATATAATTTAAACGAATTAAATATTTAATTTTCTTATAACGACGAATAAAAATAAAAAATAGTTGACAGTTCAAACAAAACCCATGAGTTTCTCAAAGTCATTCCAACATAATATATTAACTTTATCTTTTAACTTACAATTCATATCTGTAGATTGCCCACGATGCACATTATCGAGTTGTGCCTTAAGGAAGGACACAACCCTCCTAGGAACATAATCCAACATACCCTTCCACTCTAACCATGGTAAATTTGGCATAGGCAATGTTACAGTCTTGGCGTGACAATCTAGAATAGCATGATAGGGCGACAACCAGTCCATACCCAAGATAACATTAAAGTCTACCATACTGAGCAACAATAGATCAGCTCTAGTCTTAAAACTACCAATAACAATTAAACATGATCGATATACACGGTCCACAACAATAGAATCTCCCACAGGTGTGGACATATATACATGAGAACTCAATGAATCACGAGATATACCAAATGCGGAGAAAAATTGTCATGACCCAAAATCCACCTAGTCGTGATGGCACCTAACCCAACCTGTCAGGTAAGCCAATTAACAACAATCCAATTTCATTAATATATAACTGAATCTAATACACCCTCCAAGGACTGGTAGTACAAATCATGAGCTTCTAAGAGTAAAATTTACAAAGCTGGTATGAAATAAAAATATATCATCTGTTTGAAATATACATAAACAGATTAAAATTCTAAAGCTACCATAAATAAGAGGCAACAATGACTGGAACACAGGTACATCTTCAGATTCAGCCCCCGCTATGTACAACAACATCAACATCAAAAACAATCTACACGTAAGGTGCAGAAGTGTAGTATGAGTACAACCGACCCCATGTACTCAATAAGTAACAAACCTAACCTTAGGTTGAAAGTAGTGACGAGCTAACACAAAGGTCGGATCCACACCAATATCCAAAAAAAATCTCATAACAATAAAATTGAGGCAACACAAAGAATAACTCAATAATAAAATGCTCAGTTCCGGAAAATAAACATTTTCTTTTCAAGTATAATAGTAAAACTCAATTCTTTTCTCTAAAATCACCAAAATATGAGTAAGTCTGAAAACTCACAAAAATCCTTTCAACAATAAGTAAGATGTTTCATTTCCTTTCCAGATAGCCAGTGGAAAATACATCACTATGCCCATATGCCAATATGTGTGATAAGTCATGAATGACTTGATACCGTACAACATGAGAAAAATGCATCTCTATGCCTGTATGTTAAATGTGCATGTCAATGCGATGCAACTTAGTGATAAAACCATATGCATACTCTCAGAGTATCATTTCACTCAGTCCTCCCAGTCATTCAGTCCTCACAGTCACTCAGACTTCACAATCGCTCGCCACTCGCACTCAGTAGGTACCTGGGCTCACTGGGGGTGTGTACAGACTCCGTAGGGGCTCCTTCAGCCTTAGCGCTATAATCTGCACGGACAACTCACGTGCTACAGTATCAATATCTGTATCCGCACGAATAACTCACGTGCTACAGTATCAATATCTGTATCCGCACGGACAACTCACGTGCTACAGTATCAATATCTGTATCCGCACGGACAACTCACGTGCTTAATAAAGCCAATATGTCTTGATGCAATGTGCAAACCGATCCCATAATTATCCTCACAATCAGGCCCTCGGCCTCACTCAGTCATCAATCTCTCTCTAGTCTCTCGGGCTCATAATGTCATGAAAATTTCCCGAAGATGATGATATGTTGTATCAATAAATAACAACAGAGACTAAGATATGATATGCAATAAAATGAATATGACTGAGTATGAATTTTCAATTTAAAATAAATAATTCACAGCAATATGACCTCTGTGGGTCCCAATAATACTGTACATAACCTCAACATGATTTTTATTACGATTCTCAGCTCAATTTCTCTAACACATAAAACTGCATGGAAAATGCCAAGATTATTTGACTTCAAAATTCCACGAAATAATTACGTCACAATTTCTATGGTGCACGCCCACATGCCCGTCACCTAGCATGTGTGTTACCTCCAAACAATTCACATAATACGTATATTTAGGGTTCATACCCTCAACTCCAAGATTAGAAGAGTTACTTACCTCGAACAAGCCGAATCCAATATCGAGCAAGCTAAACAATGCTCCAGAAATTCCATTATGCGCGTAACAACTTTCAAACGGCTCGAATCTAGTCACAATTAATTTGATTCAGTCAACCCAAATTATAGAAATTTATTCCATATCAAAATACTAATTTTTCCACAATATCCAAAATTACACTCAAAAATTGCCCGTGGGGCCCACGTCTCGGAACCCGACAAAAGTTACGAAATATGAATGCCCATCTAATCACGAGTCCAACCATATAAATTTCACCAAATTCCGACATCAACTCGATCCTCAAATCTTCAATTAAAGTCATTGAAGATTTTTACCATTTTCAACCCAATCTTTACCCATTTGAACTCAACAATCTTTCCATAAACCTTATTGATATGTATAAATAATACTATTATACCCAAGAATCATACTCTCAATCACCCATCTTTACCCAAACTCGAAATTGAAGAGTAGGGGTTAGAACCTTATCTCTTGGGTAAAGATCTTGTGAAATTTCCTTGTTGGATTTCAAAGCTTGAACAAGATCTTGATGAACAAAGCACTTTAGATTCTTCCTCTCTATAGAACACTCTTCCTTCTCTCTAAAAATGTCAGATTTTTGCTCCAACATGAGTCCCAAAGCCTATTTATCAAAATGGGCCGGGTTATGAAAATACAAAAATTAACTCTCCGAAAGCAAGTCTGCGGTCGCATAATGGACCGCAGAATGGGTATGCGGGTCGCAAAATGGTCTCAAAAATTGGTGTCCAGAACTGGGCTGTTCTGGTCCATTCTGCGACCAGTTTGCGGTCGCAGAAGCACATTCGCGATCATAAAATTGTCGCAGAATCTCATTGTTTTCAGCCTTTGGTAATTTGGTCATAACTTCGTGTAGGAATGTCCCAATGAAGAACGGTTTAAAGCGTTAGAAACTAGACTCAAAGATATTTCATTTTATAGGTAATATACCATATAAAACTTAGTATCATGAGAGTTATGGTTATTTGAAGTTAGGTCTTGTGCAAACTCACTTGAAACTTTAGTCCATTATGAAATTTTCAATTTCTACATTCGATGCCGAAACTAATCGAATCAAGTCCGATTGACCTCAAATTTTTCACACAAATCATAAATAACATAATGGACCTATTTCAATTTTCGAAATCAACTTCCGACCCCGATATCAAAAAGTCAACCCACCGGCCAAACTTTCCAAAAATTCAACTTTTGCCATTCCAAGCCTAATTCTACTACGGACCTCCAAATAATTTTTCGGACACACTCCTAAGTCCAAAATAACCATACGGAGCTATTGGAATCATCAGAATTCAATTCCTAAGTCGTTTACATATATGTGAATATCCGATCAACTTTTCTAACTTAAGTTTTCAATTATGAGACTAAGTGTCTCATTTCATTCCGAAATCCTTCCGGACCCGAACCAACTAACCCGATAAGTTATAAATCAACTTTAAGACCTAAATTGAGTAGTAAATGGGGGAACAAGGTGTGATACTCAAAACAATTGGTCGGATCGTTACAAAAGTAAGATGATACATTTGAGTAAGTGGAGCCTAGATCAAATAAGACTAATGCATCTCTATGACAAACCAGAACAATACATGTGGTAACTGCGTCTGATGTAACGGCCTTAGTCCTTTCGAGGAAAAGCATAACATTTGGCCTGGCCTCCCCTTCTAGGGCGATCTCTACCCGCCTGACCTTCACCCCTGGTTGGCTATGCAGGTGAAGCGGCAACCCCGACCTAAGAAGTCTGTGGGCCCGGTGGAATACGTGGAGCCTGAGTAGTCTGTGGAGGTGCACCCCTCCTGAGTCTGGGGCAGTCCATCACCATATGTCGGTTATCACCGTACTCAAAGCAAACTCTTAGTGGACGTGGCTGCTGACACTGGGTCGAGCCTGGTCGGCTGATCTGACCGCTGAAAACACCCCGTGCAGGAGGTGCACTAAATAGTGGTGGTGCATAATAGGCAACCTGAGACCTGGAAATTGCCGTAGCACCGCTAGAAGCTGGAAGTGCTGAATGAACTGGACGGCTCACATAGCCCCTACCATGATGGGTTGCAACTGGGGAACGAGCACCACTATATCCGCCAGAATCTTGAGGCCTTTTGCCATCCATGTCCTCTCTCTCACGGCCCGCATACCCTCCAGTCTCTATGCGATCTCTACCACTTGCTGATATGGGGTATCTATATCTAACTCTCGAGCCATGCTGAATCTAATGCCATAGTTGAGCACCCTGATAAATCGACAGACTCACTCTCTAACTGTAGAAACCAAGGAAGGTGCATGTCTGGAAGACTCACTTAATCTAACAACGCCATGCATCCCAAAGGCTCTATGGAACAAACTCTCTCAAGAACATCTCTGAAAACTAGGCCCATGTGAGTGAAGCTACATCGACTGGGCTACCCTCCTCGTAAGCCTGCCACCACTGATACGCTGCTCCCGACAGCTGGAATGTAGTAAAATCAACCCCTCTCGTCTCCACAATACCTATGGTGCGTAGAATACTATGGCATTTCTCTAGAAAACCATGTGCATTCTCTCTAGCTAGGCTGCTAAAAGTAGGAGGATGGTACTTCTTGTACCTCTTAAGTCTAAGTTGCTCCTCCTCAGATGCCGCTGCCCTAACCTCAGGCTGAACCGGAACCATAGTCTGCATTGGTATAACCGTTAAGACCTGATCAATATGGACCCGCTGCTCTTGGGTACTGACAGCGGGAGTCTGAGCTCCTCCCCCTGCCTGAGATGTGGCTGGTGCAAGTGGAATCAACCCCGCCCGAGCTAGAGTACCAAACATGCTCAGGAACTATGTGAGGGTCTCCTGAAGTGCAGGGGTAGAAACAGGTACCTTCCCCCTAACTAGAGATACTGGTGGTTCCTCTATCGCAGTTCGGGCAGGTGCTCTATCTGCACCACGTGCCCTTCCTCGGCCTCTGCCCCACCCCGGCCTCTCGTGGCTCTAGCAGGGGGCGCGAGTGTCAGATCGTTGGATCCAGCAGTGCGTATCCTCACCATCTGTGAGATAATAAAAAAACAAAGATTCATAATTTCGAAGCCAACAAATTCTCACGATAAGGAATCAAAGAAGTGAAGTTTCCTAACAGTTTCATAGCCTCTCAAAGTAAGTACATACGTCTCTGTACCGATCCGCAAAACTTTACTAAACTTGCTTATGACTCGTAAAACCTATGAACCTAGTGCTCTGATACTAACTTGTCATTACTTCATTATTCCACCGTAGGATGTCTTGATGGCACCTAGTCTCTAATACTAGGTAAGCCTAACATACATGAAGAAATAATGGAAATAATAATAGAACTTCAAATTATAAACCAAGCAGCTATCATAAAAGTACTCCACAATCCAGCTGACAATAACTCCCAAAATCTGGTGAGACTGAGTCATACACTCTACACGAGTATACTGAAACATCCCAAATATATCATTGTCTAAATAAGGAGTATGCAATATAAAAACAAGGACAGAGGGTGACTCCGAGGCATGTGAACGCCAGCAGGTATACCTTGAAGTCTGCGTTCTGGAAGCTCTACTCACTGGTGCCTAGCCTGGTATGGGGTACCTGGATCTGCACAAAACGATGTACAAAAATATAGTATGAGTACACCACAATAGTATCTAGTACGTATCAAGCCTAACCTCGGTAGAGTAGTGACGAGGCCAGGTCAAGACACCTACTAGGATAAGAAAAAAAATTTAACAAGTATAATACAGTCTAAGAATGGACACGAGGAAAATGAGGCACTAAAGAACTACAACAAGATATACCACAACTGAATTTAAAACAATAAATGCAATAAGGAAGGAACACATGATAAGAACATCAAGGAAACAATGCGGACAAATACAAGTGAAGTAAATGAGAGATAACAACAAGAATCACAATCGAGGTACCACCTCGTAAATCTCATTTCACAATCAATATCTTTTCTTATATCACCGTAGGAGCCTTACATTTAGTTTTGAGAATTATTTTTTCCAAATAGCTACCTGTGTTTTATCCCGCCTTATCACACAACGTGGCTTCAAGTAGTTCCCCTACTAGCAACACGCATATCAAGCCTACCTTATTTCACCACATGCGTATCAAACCCTAGCCTTATACTACCGCATGCGTATCAATATCACAACATATCGTAAATCGTACCTCAAGTACCCAAATGCCACAACTTGCCAAAAGAATCAACAATATCAATATTTTCAAAACAAACAGCCCATGGCTCAACCACAATGTGTACAAGAATCTCAATATTAGCAAACTAAAAATTGAATAGATCAACAAGAATGGTATTTCAACAATTAACAACTTTGCCTCAATGCGATAACAATTTTTACAACTTCAACATCAAAACTCAACAAGGAGATATTTCAAGAAATAACAATTTCGAGTGAGGTAACTCAACAATTAAATAATTAACAAGGAAATAAGGAAACAATAACTTCAACTAAGCATGTAAGGACAAATAACAAATATGATATGTGACAAGTATTAACAATGTCAAATAAAGCATATAAGGATAGACTAACGGTTAATGATATAACATGTTATGACAATTCGATTAAAGGCATGAAAAGAATCTAAATAGCCTAAACCGGTCAATTACCACATATAGTTTGTGTACCCACTCGTCACCTTGCGCACGCGACTTTCACATATCAGAAATAGCACAATCAACCAAAATCCTATGGGGTAATTCTCCCACACAAAGTTAGGCAAGATACTTACCTCAAACAACCTAACTCATTCCACAAGTAAGTCTTTTTTGCGAATATCCAACTTCAAACGACTCGAATCTAGCCGAAATAACTTTATACCATAAATATAAACCATAGGAAATTATTCCGTATAATAAAGTTACAATCTTTAAAGAAAAATAAAAAGTCAACTCAAAAAGTCAACCACGAGCTTGCGTCTCGAAACCCGACCAAACTTACATAATTTGAACACCCATTCAACAACGAGTCCAACCATACTAAAATCAATCAACTTCGACCTCAAATCAACCTTCAAATCCTCAAAATATAGCTTAGGTAGTTTTCACAAATTTTCCCAATTTTTCCAACTCAAAACACTAATTAAGTGGTAAACACAATGATGGATTTATGTATAATAATCAAATTCGAGTCAAAATCATTACTCTGATCAAATCCTTGAAAATCTCTTCCGAAATCACCCAAAACCGAGGTCTCTAACTCAAAAGATAAAAAATGGAACAAAACCCTCGATTTGGAAATTAAATATTTGTTGTCAGGTATTACCTTACGCGCTCGCGGAGAACAAATTACACCAGCTCACAAAATCCTCATACGCGATCGCGTGACTCCAATCGCGAACGCGATGACCAATGGTCTCCATGCTACGCGATCGCGATTGGAGTCACGCGATCGCGTTGAACAATGCGTGCCTTCCCACAACCTCTCCTTCCTTCTATGCGATCGCGATAAATTAATCGCATTCGCAGTGCACAACATTCCAGCCTTCCGCGAAAACGTCCTCATTTATGCGATCACAAAGAGAAAATTCCCATCTTCCAACAATGACCCTACGCGATCGCGGGTGAACCTTCGCGAGCGCAATGAAGGAAACTAGCAACACAAAAAACCAGCTATCTCAATACATGAACAAATGGTCCGAACTCAATCTGAAACACACCCGGGGCCCTGTTTGTACATACCAACAAGTCATAAAACACGATACGAACTACCTCAAAGCCTCAAATCACATCAAACAATACCAAAAGCACGAATCGCATATCGATTCAAGCCTAATAAACTTCCAACTTCTAACACTAATGTCGGAACATACCAAACCAACTCCAAAAGACCTCAAATTTTGTACACAAGTCACAAATGAAACATAACGGACCTATTCCAACTTCCAAAACCGAAATCCATACCCGATATCAATAAATTCAACTCTCGGTCAAACTTTTCAATCTTCCAAAGCTTCAACTTTCCAACTTTTGCCAATTCAATCCAAAACGACCTACAGACTTCCAAATCAATATCCGGACATACGTCTTAGTCCAAATTCATCGTACGAAGCTATCGAACCCATCAAAACTCCATTCCTGAGTTGTTTATACAAAAGTCAAACTCTGGTCAACTCTTTCAACTTATGCTTCCAACTTTGGGACTAAATGTCCCAATTCACTCCGAATCTTACCCGAAACCAAACCAACCAGCTCAATAAGTCACATAATCATAATATAACATAAATGAGGCAATAAATAGGGGAACGAGGCTAAAATACTCAAAACGACCAGCCAGGTCGTTACATCCTGTCCCTCTTAAAACAAGCGTTCGTCCTCAAAGGAGTATAAAGTCATACCTGAAGTGGTGAAAATAGGAGAATAACTGCTACGCATATCATGCTTGGTCACTCAAGTATCCTCCTCGATTGATTGACCCCTCCACTAATCCTTCACTGAAGCAATATTCTTTGACCTCAACTTTCGGACTTGCCTGTACAAAATGGCCAACGAATCCTCAACATAAGACAAATCCTTGTCCAGTTGGACTGGGATAAAATCTAAAACATAGGACGGATCACTGTGATACTTCTGGAGCATGGAAACATGGAACACATGATGAACTGCATATAGACTAGGTGTCAATGCAAGCTTGTAGGCCACCTCTCCCACTCCCTCAAAGATCTCAAAAGGCCTGATATACCTAGGGCTCAACTTGCCCTTCTTCCCGAACCTCATCACACCCTTCATAGGTGAAACGCGGAGCAAAACTACTCTCCAACCATAAATGAAACATCACAAATCTTCGTATCCGCATAACTCTTCTATCTAGATTGGGCTATACGAAGCCGATATTGGATCAACTTGACCTTCTCTAAAGCATCTTGAACCAAATCCATGCCCAATAACTTAGCCTCTCCCAGCTCAAATGAACCAATAGGAAAACGACACCATATCCCATATAGGGCCTCATAAGGAGTCATCTGAATACTCGATTGGTAGTTGTTATTGTAGGCAAACTCCGATATCTAAATGGTGCGCTCGGACTGTCCGTCCGTCTAGGGGTGGAATGTTATACTCAACTCAACCTGTGTGCCTAACTCACGTTGTACGGCTCTCCAGAAGTGAAATGTAAATGGTGTTCCCCGATCAGAGATGATGGATACTGGCATACCATGAAGTCGGATAATCTCGTGGATATAGATCTGAGTCAGCTACTCTGAAGAATAGGTAGTCACCATCGGAATGAAATGAGCTTACTTGGTCAACCTATCCACAATTACCCATACAACATCAAATTTCTTCTAAGTTTGTGGGAGTCTAACAATGAAGTCCATGGTAACACTCTCCCATTTCCATTCAGGATTCTCAAGTCTTTAAAGCAAGCCGCATGGCCTCTGATGCTCATACTTCACTTGATGACAATTTAGGCACCAAGCTACATACTCCACTATGTCTTTCTTCATTCTCCTCCACCAGTAGTTTTGTCTCAAATCCTGATATATCTTAGTGGCACCTGGATGAATGGAGTATCGCGAACTGTGGACCTCTGAAGAATCAACTCACATAACCCATCCACATTGGGCACACATAATCGGCCCTGCATCCGCAACACACCGTCATCTCCGATAGAAACCTCCTTGGCTTCGTCGTGTTATACCGTGCCCTTAAGGAAAAGCAAATGGGGGTCGTCATACTGACACCCTCTTATGCGATCATATAAAGAAGACTAGGGGTGTTCGTCGGTCGGTACAGTATGGTATTTAGATATTTTGGTTTGGTATTTTCGGTATTCGGTTTCGTAAAATGTTATACCAATACCGTACCTAATTAAATTCGGTATGGTTCGGTTTTTCTCCTTTCGGTTTTGATTTATTCGGTTCGGTAACTTCAATTTATTTGGTTTGAATACTAACTAGTGCATAGAGTCATAGACGGTAATATTCTTAATTAAAGTACTCAAAAGTACAAAACTAAAAATATTTGTTGACAAAAGTTTTGTCCAAAACGAGCAAATACCAACCTAGAGAGAGAAAACTTAGAGAAATATCTTGTTACTTGGTAATCCGGTGCACTACGCTCCCGTTATGCGTGGGGTCCGAGATAGAGTCGGACCATAAAGGTCTATTGTATGCAGCCTTACCCTGCATTTCTGCAAGAGGTTATTTCTGAAATATCTTGTTACTTGCTTAGAGTTAATTGATGAACCTAGAGAATAAAGGAAAGTTAAATTTTAGATTTCTTATATTTATGTTATAATTAATAAAATGAGTATTGTGTAATATAATATATATTTCGGTACACTATCAATATTTTATTTTAAAATACCAAATACCATACCTAATACCAATTTTCTTTTAAAACTTAAACTAAATACCATACCGAATACCAAAATATCGAATACCGAATACCAAAATTTTCGGTTTCGGTACGGTAATTCGGTATTCATAAAATTATACACAGCCCTAAAGAAGATCGAGGAACCACGCAAGCAAGAACCCGACTAGGCTCTGAAACATCCAATCTAACAAACTGGTTAGCCATAGCCTGAACATCCAATGTTAATGGCCTCTCCGCTTCCGGTATATATGTCAAACCATCCATACTCTCCGCCTTTCGATTCAAGGCATCGGCCACCATATTGGCTTTTTCGGGATGAAATAAAATAGTGATATCATAGTTCTTAAGCAACTCTAACCACCCATGCTGCCACAAATTAAGATCCTTCTATTTGAACAGATGTTGGAGACTCCGGTGGTCGGTATAAACCTCATAAGGGACACCGCACAAATAGTACCTCCAAATCTTCAAGGCATGAACAATAGCTGTCAATTCCAAGTCATGGACTGGATAATTCTTCTCTTGAACCTTCAACTGCCTAGGCACTTAGGCAATCACCTTACCATCTTGCATCAACACCGCGCCAAGGCCAACACGTGACGCATCACAGTACACAGTGTAAGACCTCAAACCCGTATGCAACACCAACACTGAGGTTGTAGTCAAAGCAGTCTTGAGCTTTAAAAAACTCTGCTCACACTCCTCGGACCATCTGAAAGGAGAACCCTTCTGGGTCAATCTAGTCATAAGTGCAACAATGGACGAGAAACCCACTTTAAAATGGCGATAATATCCGGCCAAACCAAGGAAACTCCGGAACTCAGTAGTCAATAAACACATTGATGAATAATCAAGATATGGCTGGAATACACTATTCATCAGGTGCATAAATATTGTTGGGCGTTGGTCAGCCCAAATGTCACCAAAAAGAACTCGTATTGACCATACCGAGTCCTAAAGGTAGTCTTCAAAATATCCGGATCCCGAATCTTTAGCTGATGATACCCTGACCGCAAATCAATCTTTGAGAATACCCTAGTACCCTGTACCTGATCAAATAAGTCATCAATGCACGGTAATGGGTACCTATTCTTCACTATAACCTTGTTCAACTACTGATAGTCAATACACATGCGCATAGAACCATCCTTCTTCTTCACAAATAGAACCAGAACACCCCAAGATAACACACTAGGCTAAATGAAACCCTTATCAAGAAACTCTTGCAACTGCTAACTCCGATGGAACCATACGATATGGTGGAATAGAAATGGGCTGAGTGTCCGGCAACAGATCAATACCAAAATCGATATCTCTATCGGGCGGCATGCTCGAAAGATCCGCTGGAAATATATTTAGGAAGTCTCTCACCACCAGAACTGACTCCACGGTAGGAGTGTCAACTCTGACATCTCTCACAAAGACTAGATATGCATCACACTCCTTCTCAACCATCCGTTGTGCCTCAAGGAAGGACATAACCCTGCTAGGAACATAACCCAATGTACCCCTCCACTCTAACTGTGGCAAGCCTGGCATATCCAATGTCACAGACTTGGCATGGCAATCTAGAATAGCATGATAGGGCGACAACCATTCCATTCCCAACTTAACATCAAAGTCTACCATACTGAGATACAATAGATCAACTCTATTCTCAAAACCACCAATAATAAGTAAACTCAAAGAATCATGAGATATATCCAAATACGGAGCAAAGTAAGATGATGCATATGAGTAAGTGGAGCCTGTGTAACGACCCGACCGGTCATTTTGAGAATATAATTCCCGTTCGGTGGCATAAGGTCCTGAGTAGCTTCGTATTATATGTATTGACTTGCATGCGTGGTTGAATTCAGTTACCGGATGATTTAGAGTTAAATCGAAAGAAGGATGCAAGTTTTGGAAGCTTAATCGGTAAGAGTTGACCGAAATTTGACTTTTTTGTAAAAAGCTCCGGAATGGGTTTCGGATGATTGAAACAACTTTATATGGTGATTTTGGACTTAGGCGTGCATACGGATTTGGATTTGGAAGTCCGCATGGTAATTTGGAGCATTTTGGCGAAAGTTGGAAAAGTTGAAGTTTTAAAGGTTGAGAGGTTTGACCAAGAGTTGACTTTGAAAATATCGGGGTCGAAATGCGATTCCAAGAGTTGGAACAATTCCGCTATATTATTTGGGACTTGCCTGCAAAATTTGACGTCATTCCGGGTTGGTTTGATAGGTTTCGGCATCGGTTGTAGAAATTTGAAGTTTCAAGTTCATTAAGTTTGGATTGGAGGGTGATTCGTGTTTTTTGTTGTTGTTTGACGTGTTTGGAGGGCTCGACTAAGTTCGTATGATATTTTACGACTTTTTTAGTATATTTTGTTGAGGTAACGGGGGCCTCGGGTGTATTTCGGATGCTTAACGGATTGAATTTGGACTTATGCAAATTGCTGAAGTTTTCTGGTTTCTAGTGTTTTCGCACCTGCGGTGGGGAGACCGAAGGTGCGGACGTACACGTGCGGAAGAAGGAGCGCAAGTGCGGTTTGGTCAAGCTTGGTCTGTGGGCACAGGTGCGAGATTAGCCAGCAGAAGCGGAGCCACATCTACGGAAGATGGAGCGCAGACCGGACGGGGCCTGGAGCGTGAGGATCGCAGAAGCGGAAGGTATCCGCAGGAGCGGGCGTGCAGGTGCGGCCCCTTGCTTGCAGATGCGGACCCAGGCCCCTTAAGTCATTTACTCACCTGCGAGGGAAATTCCTCAGGTGCGGCGTCACAGGTGCGGCTGGTGGTCCGCAGATGCGGATGTCCTGGGCATAGAGTGTCTATTCGAGGGTTTTGCCATTTTCTCCATATTTTGAGTTTTAGACCTCGATTTTGGGAGCTTCTTTGTGGGGTTTTCAATAAAATCGATTGGATAAGTATTCTTCACCTAGAATTTACTATATTCCATGGTTTTATCTTTATTTTTATCATTTAATTTGTATTTTTAGTTGAGGAAAAAAGAGGGTTTTGAAAACAAATTTCAAAATGAAAAATCATGATTTGAGGGACGAAATGGTATCGGAATTTGATAATTTTAGTATGGTTGAACTCGTATCGGAATGGGTGTTTGGGTTTTGTAAAATTTGTCGGGTTTCGAGGTGTGGGCCTGGGGGTTGACCTTTGGGTCGATTCTTAGATTTTGATAAAGATTGAAGCTTTATGATTCGGAATTGTTTCTTATGAGTTTTATTTGTGCTTTGAAGTTATTTTTGGTTAGATTTGAGCTGTCCGGAGATCATTTCACCCAAGAAGTTCATTTTAGAGTATTAGTCTGTCTTCTTTGAGGTAAGTATCTTGCCTAACTTCGTGTGGGGAAATTACCCCTTAGGATTTGAGTCTTCTATGCTAATTGTAATCCGTGTACGCGAGGTGACGAGTACGTGCTTAGACTTATTTGTGGAAAATTGGTCTTTTAGAGTTCTTAGGTCCTTGTATTCACTGAATATGAAGTTGTTCTCATTATGATTACGTTTCTTAATTACTAGTTTCACTTCTACCTGCTTTAATTAGAATTAATTGCTTCATGATCCACTCTTGTTGCTTATTTGATTCATTTGTGCCTTAACTGAAATTGTTATCTCTTCTATTGCCATGTTATCCTTTCCTAACTGCTTATCTTTGTTTGAAGTTATAATAATCTCTTTTGTAATTGTTCACACTTAATTGAGGCTATGATTATCTTTTTGCTGCTTATCCCTATTAAATTAGTTGTATCTCTTTCCTAATTACCCAACCTTAAAAGAAGTTAGATATCCTATAATTTAGTTGACTTGTCCTTATTTGGAATTATTCAACTTGTGTTAGCTCCCTCTTTATCGAACTGTATATTATAGACCGTTATTAAATAATATTTCCTTTCTTGGTGAGTTGTTCTTATTATGACTAGCATTCTCTATTATGGCTACCCTTGCGAATTAGTTCCTCCATTTCTTTGAGTTCTGGAATTTCTGAGTTGACTTATTTATCGCACCCTTGTATTATTGTCATTGTTGTTGTTGTTGTTGTTGTTCTTATTAAGGTAATGCACGAGGTTTCTGCCGTGCGATTGTTGTTATTGTGATGCACGAGGTTTCTGCCGTGTGGTTGTTTTTATGGGGTTGCACAAGGTTTCTGTCGTGTGGTTGTTGTTATGGAGTTGCACGAGGTTTCTGCCGTATTATTGTTACTATTGATATTTGCACATGCGGCGTGACATATATATATATATATGTGTTGCGCATGTGGAGAGATAAGGTGGGAACATTGTTATGTACGTGTGGAGAGACAAGGCGGGTACCTACTATATTATTGCACACGTGGCGAGACAAGGTGTGATGTGTCAGGGATTGATTTGTGATGACTTTTGATGGCCTGGGGGCATTTTTGTTGTTGATGTTTGTGTAGTGGTACACTTACATGTGTGAGTTTTATGTTGTGGAAAGTTGTGTGAAAACATTCTACGTGTTGTCCATTTCTTTTCCTTTACTTACTAGCTGGTATGAACCATGTTTGGATACTTGCACAAGCATACACGTAGTTGAGCACTCTTATTGGTTAAGAGGTTTTCTTGATATTGCTGAGTATAGATGCACACCCTTGTTTACTTGCCTTCTATGTGAGAATGGCTCTATTTGGCACGTGAGTCGTCAGTGCAGTTATGAAGTGTAATGAGGGCACTGGCTGCCCAGTGTTAGGGTTCAGGTATTGGGACCCGTGAGTTACGAATAGTATGAGGTTCGGTACCTCGTGGAGTTTATTGAGTAAAACCTGGTGTGAAAGTGGTTGTTTTCATTTAGTTGCTACATGCCCTTCTTTTAATTGTGTTCATCGGATTTAGGCCGTGTTTTCGTTCGTTCTTTTATGTCATTATTATGGTGTTCCACTGATAGTTGTTGTATCCCTTTCTTACTGAAAGTTACCGTATTAATTGCCTCTTCGCGTAGTCTTTATGTAGATATCATACTCTGTTGTTTCTATACTTATACTTGTTCAGGTTATTTAGTCCTGTAGGTGTCTTGACTGTTCCTCATCACTACTCCACTAAGGTTAGTCTTGATACTTATTAGGTACCTCCGTGGTATACTCATACTACACTTCTGCACATTTTTGTGCAGATCCAGGTATTTTGAAGTCGGTTGATCATTAGCTAGCTGTGCAGATTATTGTTGTGGAGACTCAAGGTAAACATGTTGCTGCGTTCGCAGGCTTCGGAGTCACCTTCCTATTTTGTATTCACAATATTTTTCCTATTTCCAAACAGTTATATTTAGAAATTTGTAGGAAACTCTGAAGAGCTTATGACTTGTACTACCGATTTTGGAATTGTAAATTTTATAGGGATTTCCATTTCAAAAATTGTTAGATATTATTTAATTATTGTTGTTATTCAGTAAATGTTAGGCTTATCTAGTCCCTAAGACTAGGTGCCATCACGATACCCAACGGAGGAAAAATTGTGTCGTGACAAGTTGGTATCTGAGCTCTAGGTTCATAGGTGCTATGAGTCATAAATGAGTTTTAGTAAAGTCTTGAGGATCGGTACGGAGACGTCTGTACTTATCTTCGAGAGGCTACAGAACTATTAGGACAATTTCACTTCCTTCATTCCTATCGTGCGAGTTCATTGATCTCGAAGTTTGAACTTTTATCATTCCATTCTCTCACAGATGATGAGTACATGAGCTGTAGTTACTGATAACGTTACCCCCGGAGTAGATGTCGCTAGGGGCAGCGGCGGAGGCCGGTGAGGACAACGTGCCACAACTAGGGCACCCACCAGAGCAGTAGTAGAGGTGCCGCCAGTAGACCCAGTTGGGGGGCAGGTACCGAAGGCGCCTGCTGTTACTCCCGGACTTCAGGAGACCTTAGCACAGTTCCTAAGCATATTTGGTTCATTGGCTCAGGTTGGGTTGATTCCGGTTGCACCAAATACTTCACAGACTAGGGAAGGAGCTCAGACTCCCGCCGCCCACACTCCAGAGTAGTGATTTCATGTTGATCAGGTTCCAGGTGTCATGGAGACACAACCTATGGTCCTAGTTCAGCCTGTGGTTAGGGCAGCTGCTTCTAAGGAAGAACAACTTAGACTTGAGAGGTACAAGAAGTACCACCCTCCTACCTTCAGTGGATTGGCGATAGACGATGACCAGGGTTTTATTGAGGAGTGTCACCGTATTCTTCATAATATGGGTATTGTGGAGACGAGCGGGGTTGCTTTTGTTACGTTCCAGCTCAGGGGAGTGGCTTATCAGTGGTGGCGGGCATATGAGTTGGGTAGCCCGGCCGAGTCAGCTTCACTTACATGGGTTCAGTTTTCAGAGATGTTCCTGAGAGAGTTTGTACCTCAGTCCCTTCGAGATGCATGGCGCGCGGAGTTTGAGCAGCTGTGCTAGGGCACTATGTCAGTGTCATAGTATGCCATTAGATTCAGTGATTTGGCCATACATGCACCTGCTTTGGTCGCTACAGTTAGAGAGCGTGTCCATAGATTCATTGAGGGGCTCAGGCATAATATTTGGTTCAGCATGGCTCGAGAGTTAGAGTCGAATGTTTCATTTCAGTAGGTGGTAGAGATCGCTCGCCGAGTGGAGGACATGTGGGATCAGGAGAGAGAGGACAGGCGGGGACATGAGAGAGAGGATATGTGAGGTCAGGAGAGAGAGGACATGGAGGCGAGGAGACCTCGTAGACCGGAGAGATCCACTGGTCCTTATTTGGAGGAAGGGTATGGCATGGTAGAGGTTTTGTGGGTCAGCCAGTTCAGTTTGCACTTTCGGCTTCGTACGGTATTTCAGGTACTCATGGGTCTCAGAGTACTCGTACCGCACAGTTCCCATAGCCACATCAGCAAAGAGGTTGCTTCGAGTGTGGAGATACCAGCCACAGGGTGAGAGATTGTCCTAGACTCCGGAAAGATGTGTCACAGCGGAGTATTCAGGCAAGTAGAGGGCGCCCAAGAGGGGGAGGCCCGACCCATTGATGTGTTTCATATAGTAGCCTTAAGGCCTCTACGTCAGATGATGTCATACAGGTATGCTTTTGATTTGTTATAGAGGGGCACCATTTAGATTTTGATTCGGTTTTGCTTATCGGGGTGAGTTCCCTTATTTGTTACTCCACCTATGAGTGAGTTCATGACTTAGTATTCTGTGTATGTGTTTGCCCCTATTGGGAGATTCTATGAGTGGTAGCTCGTGTATATCATTTGTTTTTATCCATTATTGAGAGTTGCGAGACTAGAAGTGAATTCATGTTGTCTATTATGGTCGGTTTGATGTGATTCCTGAGTAATTTGTTTAGATTTATGATTTAATACTCTGTCGGGGTGAGAGTTCAGTAAGTGTTGTGCTTTTATTGGCATAATTGAGTTAGTGAAAGGTTTTTATTGTTATGATGCGTATTCGACCTATGATTCGGAGTTGAGGGTGAGACCCTCACGATTTCATGTGATGTGATATGTTTGAGCCGGGCTGCGTGCCGCGGTGGAAAGTTATACCAGGATGAGATCCTTATGATTTGTTCATGTACTTTGATTTTTTCTTTTTAAATTGGATTGTAGTATGGCACTGATAGAGAGTTGTGCTTGTCAGGCTTGTTTGATATTTCTCTTATGTGTTTCTCTTTACATATTCAGTCATTTTCATCTTCTGCTTAATTGAGTTTTAGTTTACGGGGTGTGTGCCCGGTGGCGTTAGATGTGACTTGTTGATCTGGGTGTATATTTATGATGTCTTCATGTTGCTTGCATAATTGTCAGCGTTGTGGAGGTTTGAAACGGGTCTCTAACGGATATGAGGCTAATTATCGGTGTTGGTTTTGATTACGGGCAGCTATTGTGATTAGAAATGTTATTATGGGCCTATGTGTGGTGTGTCACGTTGTGTGGTTGTACCTTGCGGGTGTAGGCATGAGTTGTCGAAGCTGGTTGAGACTAATACCAGGTATGAATTTAGAATCAGGTCTTTTGGAGATGAATAGAAGGTGAGAATTTTGACTCTAAGGTTTATCGGTGTTGGTAGAAAGGATAAATTACAGTTGAGATGGTGTCATCATGCTTATGTGGATTGAGGTGACGTGGGGTCACCCGCGGGTGTATATTGGATATGTGCATTCAGTGATTTGAAGACTTCGAGGAGATTCTTGACACGTTCGAGGACGAATATTTGTTTAAGAATGGAAGGATATAACGACCCAAATGGTCGTTTTGAGAATTTAAGTTCCGTTTGGCGGCATAAGGTCTAGAGAAGCGTCATATAATATGTATTGACTTGTGTGCATGGTTGAACTCAGTTACCAGATGATTCACAGTCAAATCGGAAGAAAGACACAAATTTTGGAAGCTTAAGCGCGGTAAGAGTTGACCGAAATTTGACATTTTTGTAAACGGCTCCGGAATGGGTTTTGGATGATTGCAACAGCTTTGTATGGTAATTTTGGACTAAGGCGTGCGTCCGGATTTGGATTTGGAGGTCCGCAAGGTAATTTGGAGCATTTTGGGGAAAGTTGAAAAAGTTGAAGTTTTGAAGGTTGAGAGGTTTCACCAAGAGTTGACTTTGGCGATATTTGGGTTGGAATGCAATTCCGAGAGTTGTAACAACTCCGCTATGTTATTTGGGACTTGCCTGCAAAATTTGACATCATTCCGGGTTGGTTTGATAGGTTTCGGCATCAGTTGTAGAAATTTGAAGTTTCAAGTTCATTAAGTTTGGATTGGAGGGTGATTCATGTTTTTGTTGTTGTTTGACGTATTTTGAGGGTTCGACTAAGTTCGTATGGTGTTTTAGGACTTGTTGGTATATTTGGATGATGTCCCGGGGGCATCAAGAGTGTTTCTGATGCTTAACGAATTGAATTTGGACTTATACAAATTGCTGAAGTTTTCTGGTTTCTGGTATTTTCGCACCAGAGGTGGGGAGACCGAAGGTGCGGACTCGCACAAAGGAGGAGCGCAGGTGCAATTTGGTCAAGCTTGGTTTATGGGCGCAGGTGCAAGATTGGCCCACAAAAGCGGAGTCGCATCTGCGGAAGATGGAGTGCAGAAGCAGACGGGGCCTGGAGCGTGAGGATCGCAGAAGGGGAAGGTATCCGTAGGAGCGGGCGCGCAGGTGCGGCCCCTTGCTTGCAGATGCGGACCCAGCCCCCTTAAGTCATTTCCGCACCTGCGAGGGAAATTCCGCAGGTGCGACTGGTCGTCCGCAGATGCGTAAGTCCTGGGCAGAGAGTTTATATTCGAGGGTTTTGCCATTTTCTCCATATTTTGAGTTTTAGACCTCGTTTTGGGAGCTTCTTTGTGGGGGTTTTCAAGAAAATCGATTGGGTAAGTATTCTTCACCTAGAATTTATTATATTCCATAATTTTGTCTTTATTTTTATCATTTAAATTCTATTTTTAGTTGAGGAAAATAAAGATTTTTGAAGAAAAATTTCAAAATGAAAAATCATGATTTGAGGGACGAAATGGTATCGGAATTTATTAATTTTAGTATGGTTGAACTCTTATCGGAATGGGTGTTCGGGTTTTATGAAATTTGTCGGGTTCCGAGGTGCGGGCCCGGGGTTCGACTTTTGGGTCGATTTTTAGATTTTGATAAAGATTGAGGCTTTATGATCCGGAATAGTTTCTTATGAGTTTTATTTGAGCTTTGAAGTTAGATTTGAGAAGTCCGGAGACCATTTCACCCGAGAAGTTCATTTTAGAGTATCGGTATGTCTTCTTTGAGGTAAGTATCTTGCCTAACTTTGTGTGGGGGAACTACCCCTTAGGATTTGAGTCTTCTATGCTAATTGTAGTCCGTGTACGCGAGGTGACGAGTATGTGCATAGACTTATTTGTGAAAAATTGGCCTTTTAGAGTTCTTAGGTCCTTGTATTCACTGAATATGAAGTTGTTCTCTATTATGGCTACTCCTTGTGAATTAGTTCCTCTGTTTCTTTGAGTTCTGGAATTTCTGAGTTGACTTATTTGTCGTACCCTTGTATTATTATCATTGTTGTTGTTGTACTTATTGTGGTGATGCACAAGGTTTCTGCCGTGCGGTTGTTGTTATTATGATGCACGAGGTTTCTGCCGTGCGGTTGTTATTATGGGGTTGCACGAGGTTTCTGTCGTGCTATTGTTACCATTGATATTTGCACATGCGGCGAGACAAGGTGGGAACATTGGTATGCACATGTGGCGAGACAAGGCGGGTACCTACTATATTATTGCACACGTGGCGAGACAAGGTGTGATGTGTCAGGGATTGATTTGTGATGACTTTTGATGGCCTGGGGGCATTTTTGTTGTTGATGTTTGTGTAGTGGTACACTTACATGTGTGAGTTTTATGTTGTGGAAAGTTGTGTGAAAACATTCTACGTGTTGTCCATTTCTTTTCCTTTACTTACTAGCTGGTATGAACCATGTTTGGATACTTGCACAAGCATACACGTAGTTGAGCACTTTTATCGGTTAAGAGAAGTGTAATGAGGGCACTGGATGCTCAGTGTTAGGGTTCAGGTATTGGGACCCGTGAGTTGTGAATAGTATGAGGTTCGGTACCTCGTGGAGTTTATTGAGTAAAACCTGGTGTAAAAGTGGTTGTTTTTATCTAGTTGCTACATGCCCTTCTTTTAATTGTGTTAATCAGATTTAGGCTGTATTTCCGTTCATTCTTCTATGTCATTATTATGGTGTTCCGTTGATAGTTGTTGTATCCCTTTCTTACTGAAATTTACTATATTAATTGCCACTTCGTGTAGTCTTTTTGTAGATATCATACTCTGTTGTTTCTATACTTATACTTGTTCAGGTTATTTATTCCAGTAGGTGTCTTGTCTGTTTCTCGTCACTACTCCACTGAGGTTAGTCTTGATACTTGCTGGGTATCGCTGTGGTGTACTCATACTACACTTCTGCACATTTTTGTGCAGATCCAGGTATTTCGAAGTCAGTTGGTCACTAGCTGCTGTGCGGATTGTTGCTGTGGAGACTCAAGGTAAACATGTTATTGCATTCGCAGGCTTCAGAGTCACCTTCCTATTTTGTATTAACATGGTTTTACCTATTTCCAAACAGTTGTATTTAGAAATTTGTAGCAAAATCTGAAGAGCTAATGTCTTGTACTACCGGTTTTGGGAATTGTAAATTTTATAGGGATTTCCATTTCAAAAATTGTTAGATGCTATTTAATTATAATTGTTATTCAGTAAATGTTAGGCTTACCTAGTCCCTAAGACTAGGTTCCATCACGATAACTAACGGAGGAAAAATTGGGTCGTGACAGCCTGGATCAAATAAGACTGATGCATCTTTATGACAAACCGGAACAATAGATACAATAACTATGTCTGATGCAACTGCCTCCGTCCTGCCCGAAAAAAGCATAACATTTGGTCTAGCCTCCCCCTCTAGGGTGACCTCTACCCACCTGAACTCCACCCCCTGGCTGGCTGTGCATGTGGAGCGGCAACTGGAGCAACAACTTTGACCTGAAAAGTCTGTGGGCTCGGTGGAATGCGTGGAGCCTAAGTAGTCTGTGGAGGTGCACCCCTCCTGAGTCTAGGATAGTCCCTCACCATATATTGGGTATCACCACACTCAAAGCAAGCTCTCGATAGGGGTGGATACTGAAACTAGCTCGGGCCTGATCGACTGGACTTACCGCTGAAAGCACCCCATGCAGGGGGAGCACTAGACAACGGTGGTTCATAATGGGCAACCTGAGACCTGGAAATAGCTGGAGCACCACTAGAAGCTGGAAGTGCTAAATGAACTGGACAGCTCACATAGCCCTTGCCATAACGGGCTGCAACTGGTGCATGGACACCATTATATCCGCTAGAATCTTGAGGCCTTTGGCCTCCTTGTCCTCTCTCACGACCCCACATACCCTCCATTCTCCGTGCGATCTCTACCACCTACTGATATGGGTATCCGTCTCCAACTCTCAAGCCATATCGAATCTAATACCATAATTGAGCCCCTCGATAAATGAACAGACTTGCTATCTGACTGTAAAACCCAAGGCAGATGCATGTCTGGACAACTCACTGAATCTGACAACATACTTTGACACTATCATGGTACCCTGGTGCAGCTACTCAAACTCCATGCGCCATGCATCCTGAAGGCTCTACGGAACAAACTCTCTCAAGAACTTCTCTGAAAACTGGGCCCATGTGAGTGAAACTGCATCGACTGGGCTACCCTTCTCGTAAGCCCGCTACCACTGATACGCTGCTCCCGACAACTAGAATGTAGTAAAAGCAACCCCGCTTGTTTCCACAATACCCATGGTGCAGGGAATATGGTGGCATTTCCTTATAAAACTATGTGCATCCTCAATAGAGGACGTTATTATATTATTATTCTTTTAAGCCACCGGGTTATTCCTTGGTTAACTATTTCATTTTGTGTCATAGAGATTCCATAGACAATAGTAGTATTCATTTTGGGTTGTAATCCTATGGTTACTCATATGACATGTATGAATGAAACTTTCTTTTATCTTCATGAAGCTTTCTTTCAAAGGAAAATATTTACTTAGAGATATTATTCATGTTTTGTTTTATATCTTAAAACGATTGTACTTGAAGAGGCTTTTGCATCCTCCTGTTAGGCACATAGGTGAGTATTAATCTATGGGATGGTCCACTCGGGTCTGGTAGCATACCGAGTGCCGGTCACGTGGTTTTAGGGCGTGACAAACTTGGTACCAAAGCTCTAGGTTCTAATTCGAGTCCTAGGAAGTCTATGAAATAGTGTCTGGTAGAGTTCTCTTTATTGGTGTGTTGTGCAACACACTTATATTGAGAAGGCTATATGGACATTATAAGAATTCTTCACTCTTTCTTCTTGTTCTAGAATCGTGAAATAGAGCTAAGAATATTTCCTAACTCATACACTATGTCAATTGGCAGAAGATGGTGAACAAGTGTGAAAATAATATGAATCGGGAAGCTGCTCCTATACCCGATGCGGCTTCGGGAGGGGTACCCGCTAGACCTAGGGGAAACCTTCAAAGGCTACAAGAGCATGGACTGTGCCAGTTCCAATGGCTCCAAGGATGGTCCAGGATCTTGAGGAAGAAGTTGATGAGGCACCTTCTCCACCTCGAGAACTAAATCACTTGGAGAAAACCCTCACTGATATTAGAAAGGCTATAGATACTTTTGTTGACCTCATGGATATGCAGACCCAACTAAACCTTCAAGTGGGTATTCAGGCACTCCAACAATGAGGGATGAGAGCACCAGTGGTTGAGGACATGGCGCAATTGGCCATGAAATTTTTGAGACTACTGGTACAGATCCTACTGCAGACCCTCAGGACTTCTTGGAGGAAGTTGAGAAAGCTACTACCTTGCTGGGAGTTAAAAACTATCGGGTGGTTTGATTGGCAGCCTACCAGTTGAAAGACATTGCTGACCTCTGGTTCAAAGGGGTAGAGAAATGTCGACTAGAGGATGCACCTCATATGATTTAGGCGGAGTTTAAGAAGATCTTCATTAAGAAGTGGTTACCACCGGGAGTGAGATCCACCCATGCGATATTGTTTGAGACTTTAAAGCAGGATACCATGACCGTCCTAGAGTATAACATCAAATTTGAGAAGTTATCCTGATATGCTCCCCACCTCATCCCCACTGAGGATGAGAAGATTGATCGCTTTGCTCGTGGCTTGATTCCGGGCATCAGAAAAGATACAGCTAGTGGGGAGAAGAAACACTACCTTTACTGACTTTGTGGATATAGCAATGGATCTCGAGAGGATTTAACAGGATGAGAGGTCCAACAGGGAGAAAAATAAAAAGGCCCAGACTTTTGGCACTTTCAGTGTAGTGCCTAGTTTGGGAAAGGTGCAGAGCAACATAGGGCTATCTGGCCCACCACAATCTAGGATGCAGACATCTTTCAGTAGCTCTCCAGTGGCATACAGTTACGAACAGGGAGGCCAGTCTTGGTCCATTCAGAGTGACCATTGTACTACACAATAGGCTCAGAGTAGTGTGGGTTCTCATCAACGTCAGTCTAGTGTTACTAGGGGACCCCGTGGTCCGTGCTATGGTTGTGGGTTGAATGGTCATATCCGAAAGTATTGTTGTAACATGCAACGGGGTGCGAGAGCTCATCCGTCACCTTCTATGGCTACTACTTCGGTTGCACCACCCCCACCTAAGGGTAATGGAGGCCACAATGGGCGCAATATAGTAAAGGTGCCGCTGACAGCTGCTACTTCTTAGGGGACTCATCCTTATTTCTATGCCATGCCTACTCCCCCTACTGCAGAGGCTTCAGATGATGTCGTCATAGGTATACTTATTATTTTTGCTATAGATGATTATGCTCTTATGGACCCCGGATCTACTTTTGCCTATGTTACTCCGTACTTTTCTTTGGATTTTGGGATAGAGCCAGAACAACTACTTGAACCATTTTCTGTGTCGACTCCGGTGGGAGATTCTGTTATTGCCTCCCGCGTCTATAGGGGTTGGTGATTATAATTCAAGATCGAGAGACTACGACAGACCTCATTGATCTAAAAATGGTTGAGTTTGATGTGATCATGTGGATGGATTAGTTATACAAGTGTTACGCCATTCTTGATTGTCGTGCTAAAGTGGTCAAGTTTGAGTTTCCTAATGAGTCATTTCGTGAGTGGAAAGGCAATATTGCTGAGCCTCGAGGTAAGTTTATTTCATACCTTAAGGCAAAGAAGATGATTACGAAGGGATGTCTTTATCATTTAGTCAGAGTCACTCAGACAACTGCGGAGGTAGCAAGCATTCAGTCTGTGCCAGTTGTTAATGAGTTTCCTGATATTTTTCCTGATGAGATTCTGGGTATCCCACCAGATCGGGTCATTGACTTTGGGATAGATGTGGTGCCAGATACTCAACTGATATCTATTCCCCCATACCGAATGGCTCCGGCTGAATTGAGAGAATTGAAGGAGAAATTGAAGGATTTATTGGATAAACGGTTTATTAGACCTAGTGTATCGCCTTGGGGTGCGCCAATGTTATTTATGAAAAAGAAATATGGTTCTTTGAGGATGTGTATTGACTACAGGCAACTTAACAAAATGACCGTAAAGAATAAGTACCCACTACCTCGAATAGACGACTTGTTTGACCAGTTGCAAGGGGCGAAGTACTTCTAGAAGATTGATTTAATGCCGGGGTATCATCAATTGAAAATTTGAGAGAATGATATTCCCAAAACGGCTTTTTAGACCCGCTAGAAGCATTATGAATTTTTGGTTATGTCATTTGGGCTAACAAATACACCCGCAACCTTTATGGATCTAATGAATCAGGTTTTCAAATCATTTCTTGACAGGTTCATGATTGTTTTCGTTGATGACATACTAGTCTATTCGCAAAGTCAAGAGGAGCATGCCAATCATTTGAGGATAGTCTTACAGACGCTTATTAATTACCATCTGGGAAAGGCGAATGTGGTAGTCGACACGCTAAGCCCAAAGTCAGGAAGTACTTTGGCACATTTACCGATAGCTAAAGACATTGCCACTTGTGCCATAGCACGTTCCTCTCTTATTGAGCATGTCAAGGCTAAGCAATTTGAAGATCCAAATTTGGTGAATATTCGAAATGGTGTATAATCTAAAGATATCCTTGCATTTTCTCTTGACGAGGATGGGGTGTTGAAGATGAACGATCGTTTGTGCGTGCTAGATGTTAATGGAATTCGTAATGAAATTATGGCTGAGGCACATAACTCGAGATATTCTATACATCCAGGGTCCACAAAAATGTACAAGGACTTGCGGGAGATCTATTAGTGGAATCAAATGAAGGAAAATATTTCGGACTTCGTGGCTAGATGTTTAAATTAACAGCAAGTAAAAGCTGAGCATCAAAGACCTGGTGGGTTGGATCAGAATATTAAGATTCCACTTTGGAAGTGGGAGATGATTAATATGGACTTTGTCGTAGGTTTGCCTCGCACTCGCTTGAAGCATGACTCTATTTGGGTGATTGTAGACCGACTTACAAAGTCGGTGCATTTCTTACCGGTAAAGATGACTGACACGGCACCAAAGTATGCTAAGTTGTACTTGAAAGAGATTGTCAGACTTCACGGTATTCCAGTTTCCATTATATCTGATAGAGGGGCGAAGTTTACTGCTCATTTTTTGCAGCCCTTTCAAGAAGGATTGGGTACAAGTATCAATTTGAGCACCGCTTTTCATTCACAAACTGACTGACATGATGTGAGAATTATGCAGACGCTTCAGGATATGTTGCGAGCTTGTGTCCATGATTATGGTGGGAATTAGGATGAATACTTATCTCTTGTTGAATTTGCCTATAATAATAGCTATCAAGCTAGTATCCAAATGGCTCCCTATGAGGCTTTGTACAGACGACGTTGTAGATCACCTATTGGATGGTTTTAGCCGACTGAGGTAGGACTAATTGGTCCTGATCTTGTACATGATGCCTTAGAGACGGTGGCTTTGATTCAACGACTTAAGACTGCTCAGAGCCGACAAAAATGCTATACAGATGTACGTCGATGTAAGTTGGATTTTAAAGAGGGTGATCAAGTGTTCTTGAAGGTATCTCCAATGAAGGGCGTTATGAGATTTGAGAAGAAGGGCAAGCTAAGTCCTAGATTCATTGGTACAAATCGAATCTTGAAAAGGATTGGTGAAGTATCCTAAATGCTAGAATTACCTGCATCATTGACTTTGGTTCATCCTGTTTTTCATGTATCGATGCTATGGGGGTATGTGCCCGATCCTACTCACATCATCTCACCGGATGTAGTAGAAATAAATGATGGTTTAACTTATGACGAAGAACCAGTTGAGATTCTTGATAGGCAAGTCTATAGGTTGAGGACTAAGGACATAACTTTAGTTAAAATATTATGGAGTTATCATGACGTCGAGGAGGCTACTTGGGAGGTCGAGGAGGATATGAAAATTCGATACCCCCACTAGTTCTTGACTTCAGGTATGACGATTTCCTTGAAATTTCGAGTTTGGAGTTTATCATGATTTAGTTCCATGGAGCGAGTAAGCAATTTATTTATCTTACTTATTAGTTGGGATTCAATAAGTTTTTCTGATGTGGTTGATTTATCTATTGTGCGTGGTTGTTAGACTTGTCTCATGGTAATAGATTTTATTATTGTGATGCCGAGAGAAGCTATGTAATGGTGTTTAGAGGTATAGGAAGCCAGGGAGGCATTCATTGATGTAGCGGTAATGAGTAGAGCTTTGTGTGGCCTTTTATATTGTGCTCTTATGGCTCGCTGTCAGGTTGAAATTTTGGGATAAACCTATTAACAAAGGAAACTCTGCCGAAATTTTAAATTTTTATTTTGGAGAGTTAGTCGAATTTCGAAGCCTTAAAGAGTTAAGGAGTAAGGAAAGACTCGGAGATTTCGCTTTCGAACTTTAACTCGACCAAGGATTTACATTTGAGGACGAATGTTTCAAAGTGAGGGAGAATGTAAAGCTCCATAAATTTTTATAATTAATTTGGGTTAATTTCGAACTGAAGGATATAATTTAATTAAAGTCCAGCTACATGATATTACTGGAGAGGAGAAAAAGTTATTGGGATAATTATTTTTATGAATGGTTAAGTGTTGGACAATGGTAATAAAAGAGAAAAAGTCATTAAAATTATTACAAAGAGAGTTGAGATATCAAGTATATTGAAACAATTGAATCAGATCTTCGTTTTAAGGAACTTACGTGTTTGGATTTATTGGAATGAAAAGGATTAAGGAATTGGGGAAACGACGCTAAGTGGAACACGTCGCATCCTCATGGCCTCCGAAAGCTTTAAATTGCAAAATGCTAAGCAGTGAACTACTTCTATAGCGTCCAAGTTGGCAACCCCCTGTTTAAAATAATGGGACAGAGTCCGCGATGAGGAAGCGACGCATCTAATCCCGCGAGCTAACAGCTGAAGCTTTTATATATAGGCATTTGGCTGAGAGAGAAATTATATTATTTGGGACTTGGTCTTGGGGTTAGAGAGAAGGAGGAACTCTTTACCATTAATACAATCTTCAAAGTAAGAATTAAATACCTTTTTTTTGATAGATTTAGTTCATTTATTACATATCTTAACTCTCCAACATCATGGAATTAATAGATTTTTTAAGAATATCTCAATAACTCAAATCTTCAAAGTTTTAGGGTTTGACAAAGAGGTAGTCTCTTCACTCCAAACTTATATTTTATACTCTATGGAGTCAGTAGAGTATATTTATAAAGGTAGAATTGTATTTAAGCATCTATTCATGAAACCCTAGAAGAGTTGGTTGGTAGGGATGATAAATAGTGTTGGGTCTTGTTGAACGATGTTATGTTGAGCTTCTAGTGGAACGACTAGATCCCATGATATGTTTAATAAAGGATTTGGAGTTAAAATTCAAGAGTTGGCCTTCAAATGATGAATGAGGATTTTTGCTTAACTTATTAAATTGGACTTGAGCGTTAGACACTTAGTTGGCTTAGTTGGTATTGTTGTGATGCGTTATTGCATTATGTGAGTTCGTATATGTAGATTGTGACTCGTTGGCATTATTGGATCATTTGGGGTAAGGTTGGAAGCAATTTAAGGTACGTTTAAACTTATTACCCTTGGAGCTTTTCTCCAAACTCATATTGAAACACTATTAAATTGAGTTTTCCAAATGTGAGTCCTAGCTTGTGGGGACGAGCGAGTTAGGATTGTACCATTTCTTGCATCATAAAAGATCTAAGTGCTATGAATATTATTTTTTTGAAATGTTATTCTTTTAAAACTAAATAAATGAGGAATAGCACTTGTAATATTTTTTTGAAATGGAAATGCATGAATTATGAAATATCTTGGGTTTAACTATTCTCAAATAGTTGATTTGGCTACGAATATCGTCATTGATAAATAAATATAAAGGTTTTGGGAGTTACTTAAGTTCACCGAGATTGACCTTGGATACTTTTCCTCATTAGGTCATGAAACTACACGTGCCGATGTAGGCGTAGAACCTACCTTACAGTTGGGAACTACGGCATAGTACTTCCCATTAGGGGGTACTATTGTGCTACTTATTTAGCATGACTGAGTCAATTCGTGCGGCACAACGATGAGACGACTTGAGCAAGTAGGGTATATGATACTTGTCCCTAGGAATATAACCTAGTTGACCTTCTTTCGTGTTGGTGATGGTATAGTGCTCCCGGTAATGAAAAATCTCACATGATTTACAATGATTAATGCTAAAAGAAGACTTTGAAATATGTTTTACCATATTATTTTATTTTATTTTTTAAATTGTTAATTGATATGGAGGCTTCTTTCTTATATCAATTGTTATTACATATCTTGTATCTTCTTAAGTCTTGTCCTATTTTCTTTTGGGGAATTGTTCATGATTCGTACTAGAAAAGTGGAGCTTAGGCCTTTCGACCACATTTCCATTCATGTTTTCAAGTACTGGACCTGAGCAGCTTGGGCCGCGTGGATATGGCAGCTCTACATTTTATGTTGACGCTTTTTGGGTGAGACTCCATACTCGTACTCGTAGAGGACCTTATTATATTATTATTCTTTTGATCCACCGGGTTATGCCTTGGTTGACTATTTCATTTCGTGTCATAGAGATTCCATAGACAATAGTAGCATTCTTTTTGGGTTGTAATCCTATGGTTACTCATATGACATGCATGAATAAAACTTTCTTTTATCTGAAGCTTTCTTTCAAAGGAAAATATTTACTTAGAGATATTATTCATGTTTTATTTTATATCTTAAAACGATTGTACTTGAAGAGGCTTTCGCATCCTCCTGTTAGGCACATAGGTTAGTATTAATCTATGGGATGGTTCACTCGGGTCGGGTAGCGTACCGAGTGCCGGCCACATGGTTTTAGGGCGTGACAAACTTGGTATTAAAGCCCTAGGTTCTAATTCGAGTTCTAGGAAGTCTATGGAATCATGTCTGGTAAAGTTGTATTTATTGGTGCGTTGTGCACCACACTTATATTGAGAAGGCTATATGAACATTATAAGAATGCTTCACTCTTTCTTCTTGTTCTAGAATCGTACAATAGAGCTAAGAATATTTCCTAACTCGTACGCTATATCAATTGGAAGAAGATGGTGAACACGCATGGTTGTAATATGAACCGGGAAGTTGCTCCTATACCTGATGCGGATTTGGGAGGGGTACCCACTAGACTTAGGGGGAAACCTTTGAAAGCTACAAGAGCACGAACTGTGCCAGTTCCAATGGCTCCAAAGATGGTCCAGGAGCTCGAGAAAGAAGTTGATGAGGCACCTTCTCCACCTCTAGAACCAAATTACTTGGAGAAGACCCTCACTGATATTAGAAAGGTTATGGATACTTTTGTTGACCTCATGGCTATGCAAACCCAACAGAACCGTCAAGCGAGTATTCCTCCAACAATGAGGGATGAGAGCACCAGTGTACCCACTTGTCACCTTGCGTACACGACTTTCACATATCACAAAAAGCACAATCAACCCAAATCTTATGGGGTAATTCCCCCACACAAAGTTAAGCAAGATATTTATCTCAAACAAGCTAACCCAATCCACTAGTAAGTCTTTTTTGCGAATATCCAACTTTGAACGACTCGAATCTAGCCAAAATAACTTTTTACCATCAATATAAACCACCGAAAACTATTTCGGATAATAAAATAGAATCTTTAAAGAAAAATAAAATGTCCACCCCGGGCCCGCATCTCGGAACCCGACCAAACTTATAAAATCCGAACAGTCATTTAATAACGAGTCCAACCATACTAAAAGTATTCAATTCGGACCTCAAATCGACTTTCAAATACTCAAAATATAACTTAGGAAGTTTTTACAAAATTTCCCAATTTTTTGAACTTTAAACACTAATTAAATAGTAAAACTAATGACGGATTCATGTATAATAATCAAATCCGAGTCAAAATCACTTACTCGGATCAACTCCTTGAAACATTATTCCAAAATCACCTAAAACCGAGGTCTCTAACTCAAAAGATGAAAAATGGAACAAAACCCTCAATTTGGAAATAACATATTTGTTGCGAGTTAATACCTTATGCGATCACGGAAAAATAAATGCAATCACGGAGAACAAATTACACCAGCTCACAAAATCCTCATACGCGATCGCGAGACTTCAATCGCGAACGCGATGACCAGTGGTCTCTAGTCTAAGCGATCGCGGTCATGGCCACGTGAACGTGATGAACAGCGCGTGCCTTCCCACAACCTCCTTCCTTCTACGCGACCGCGATACCTTAATCACGTTCGCAATGCAAAACATTCCAACCTTCCGAGAACGCGTACTCATTTATGCGATCGTAAAGAGAAAATTCCCATCTGCCAACAAGGACCATATGCGATCGCGGGTGAACCTTCACGAGCGCACTGAAGGAAATCAGAAACACAAAAAATCAGCAATCTCAATATATGAACAAATGGTCCGAACTCAATTCGAAATACACTCAGGGTCTCCGAGACCCCGTACGAACATACCAACAAGTCCTAATATACGATACGAACTCACTCGAAGCCTCAAATCACATCAAACAACATCAAAATCACGAACCGCGCATCGATTCAAGCCTAATGAACTAATGAACTTCCAACTTCTAAAACTAATGTCGAAACATACCAAACCAACTCTAAATGACCTCAAATTTTGTACACAAGTCACAAATGACACAACGTACCTATTCCAACTTTCGAAACCAAAATTCGGACCCAATATAAATAAAGTCAACTCTCAGTCAAACTTCTCAAACTTCCAAACCTTTAACTTTCGCCAATTCAAGCCAAAACGACTTACGGACCTCCAAATCAATATCCGGACATACGCCTAAGTTCAAAATTACCGTACAAAATTATCGAAACCATCAAAACTCCTTTTCGGAGTCGTCTACATAAAAGTCAAACTTCGATCAACTCTTTTAGCTTAAACTTCCAACTTTGGGACTAAGTGTCCCTATTCACTCTGAACCTCACCCGAAACCGAATCAACTATCCCGGCAAGTCACATAACCACAATATAATATAGAGGGGGCAATAAATAGGGCAACGAGACTAAAATACTTAAAACGTCCAGCCAAGTCGTTACAGGACTCTTACATATAGTCCTCAAGTACTGGAATTGCTCTGCAAATATCAGGAATAATATGATTGTTTGTTAAATGTATGTAGCCATCTTTGCTAAAAATTTAAATTGTCATTTAATCTAAAAATTTAATTTGCACGACATATTTTTTTTTATGAGTGACGGTAACTGGTATTTAGAATTGATATATGCTCTGGTACTATGTAAAGAAAATGAGTCGTTAGGTCAAGCTCAAGTCATAAACTAGCTCATACAGTTCAGATTCCCAAGACTATGTTAGCGTTTGGACATAGATTTGATTGAAACTTGAAAAAAAAAAATTGAAGTTGTGTTGAAAAATAATTTTTAAAAGTTGAAGTTGTGTTTGGACATGCATTTTATTTGTTGAAAAGTTGAAGTTTTGTAAGTGGAAAAAGATTTCAACCAAAAACTGTCATAAACCAATTTTCGGGAATTTGGAAATTTTTGAATTTTTTTTTCTCAAAACATGATCAAACTTCATAAACAAACAATATTTTCAATTTTTCTTTTTGATAAAATGAAATCAAAATCTATGGCCAAACAAGAGCTATATATACAAAGAAATAATAACTAACTCACTCAACAAATACGAGAAATTAGAAATCCTTGCAACTCAAGAATTGAAATTCGAATAATATAACATGAGGAGCCAAATATTGAGAACCAAGAAGATGAAGGATTCCAATTAAACCATGTCTTCATAAATGCACAAAAACGATTCCACAAAAGAAAATTGCAATTTTACCCCTATTTTCAGACGTTTTGCCTCCAAATATGTTGTCAACTAGCCGATCAGCTAACTTTACAAGCTTAAGTTTTTTTCAAGAATTAACTTTAGGATAAAAAGAAAGAGAATTGCGATATCAATGAGTAATAAATTATATGGGTAAAATATGGAGAAACTATTGCGCTAGAATAATTCTGACCAAATGCCCTTTTACCGAAACCAAAAGAACAATCAATATATGGTTCAACTCAGTACCTCACCAACTTTGGCAACTATTCAATGGCTCAAAACAAATAGAGAGTGGAAGCATAATAAAGGGTAGTACAGAATGGAAAGAAAAATATGCAAAGATCCTTAACGCATGTTCAACGCTGGATTCCCAACTTACAACAACAACAACAACAATCCAGTGTTTTCTCACAAGTGAGGTATGGGGAGGGTAGAGTATACGTAGATCATACCCCTACCCCAAAGAGTAGAGAGGTTGTTTATGAAAGACTCTTGGCTCAAGAAGACGAAAAGAGACAATATATTAGTACTATCAATAGAACTATAGGAATAATAACATCATAAGAACCAAAAAATAGATGAAAAATAATAACAAAAACCAGTAAATAAGGCCCGATACTATGAAAAATGGAAGAATAATGTGAACACAACAATAATCTCTAGGAGCCTAGGACAAAACCTTATCAGACCAGCCTCCCATCCGGAACAAAGTAGAAAAATACTCAGCTGCCACCTAACCTACCACTCTAATGCTCGACCTCCACACCTTCCTATCAAGGGCCATGTAATCGAAAATCTGAAGTCACGCCATGTCCTGCCTGATCATCTCTCCCCAATACTTCTTAAGTCACCCTCTCATTCTTCTCGAACCCACCAAAGTCAACCGCTCACACCTCCTGACCGGGGCATCTGGGCTTCTCCTCCGCACGTGCCCGAACCATCTAAGCTTCGCTTCCCGCTTCTTTTCATCCACAGGGGCCACACCCACCTTCTCCCGAATATCTTCATTCATAATCTTATCCATCCTAGTGTGCCCGCACATCTACCTCAACATCCTCATCTCTGCTGCTTTCATCTTCTGGATATGTGAGTTCTTAACTAGCCAACACTCTGTCATATACAACATGGCCGGTCTGACCGCCGCTCTATAATGCTTACCTTTGAGTATCTGTGGCACTTTCTTGTCACACAGGACTCTAGATACTGACCTTCATTCCATCCACCCCACCCCTATACGGTGTGTGACATCCTCGTCGATCTCTCCATTCCCCTTGATAACCGACCCAAGGTACTTGAAAGTGCCTCTCTTGGGGATGACCTGCGATCCAAGTCTCACGTCTAAGCCCGCTTCTCTCGGCTCAACGGTGAACTTGTACTTCAGGTATTCTGTCTTAGTCCTGCTCAACTTGAAACCCTTAGACTCAAGGGCCTGTCTCCAAACCTCCAGCCTTTTGTTAACGATGCCTCGCGTCTCATCAATCAGAACTATATCATCAGCGAACAACATACACCATGACACCTCCCCTTGAATATGTCGTGTCAGTGCGTCCATCACCAGAGAAAATAAGAACGGGCTGAGCACAGATCCTTGGTGTAAACCCATAACTACCGGAAAGTGCTCTGAGTCGTCTCCCATAGTCCTAACCCGAGTCTTAGCTCCATCATACATGTCCTTAATCGGCCTAATGTAGGCAACTGACACACATTTTGCCTCCAGACATCTCTAAAGAACCTCCCTAGGGACCTTGTCATACGCCTTCTCTACGTCAATAAACACCATATGCAGATTAGGGGTGGAAATTCGGTACTTCGATTCGATATTCGGTTTATCAATTGTGTATACCAAATACCGTGCCAAAGTAGTTCGGTACGATTTGGTATTTCTTATTTTGGTTCGGTACGGTTTCGATTTGATACATAATGTATCACGTTGTGCTAACACTGCTAAGAGCCTAAGCAAGCAAAAATAAAATTACACTGCATTCCTAAAAGGTTACGTCCAAGTTGAATAAATCAACAAATTGCCATAGAGTCCAAAGGTGTGGAAAAAGGGAAAAAAGGCAAAAGGAATTATATTTTGGAACCATAGTAATACTAATCTTTAAGAATTTTGCTTTACATCTGTTTCTAAAGTGACAACAACATCAAATATTTGTAGCTAACAAATAACAATATGTCAATACATACGTTTATACTTTATAGTTTATACAGCCTTTTGTACCCAAAAAAAAAACTATTGGTTACAAAATACAAACTGAAGATTGAAGAATAAAGAAGTTGTGAACATGTTGAAGAGTTGAAGATTGAAGAATGAGGGTCAAAATTGAGGAAACAAGCAGTCACACTTGAGAGTCGTCAGCGCCGAGGTCGTGACGTCATCTCTATCACACTCGCAGTCGCAGACGATCTGTTCTTCACTTCTTAGTTCTTTCTTGAGACTTGAGACAAACCTAATTCTAATTCCTATCGTTATAAACAAGGGAAAAAGACTAAGAGAGTAAGGAACTTGGGCTTAGTGTTATTGGGCTAGAAATACAAACTTAAAATTTTGGGCTAGGCTAGGGCGGTGTAGGACTAGGATAGGAATTAGGAAGCACATGAAATACTTAACTAATTTGGTATTTCGGTATTTCAGTATACCGAAATATCGAAATCTTAACACCGAGGACCGTACCGTTATACCGAGTAACCGAAAATTTAATACCGAATTATACCGAAAAAACCGAAACTGAAATACTGAATTAATACTATTCGATTCGGAATTCAATTTTTCGGATTTTATACCCACCCCAGTGCGTATCCTTCTTCCTATCCCTTTACTGTTTCATCTACTTCCTAATAAGGTGGATCACTTTCGTAGTCGAACGACCCGACATGAACCCGAACTGATTGATTGATATAGATACCGTCCTCCTCGCCCTCTCTTCCACCACCCTCACCCACACTTTCAAAGGATTCCCAACTTAAAAGTCCTAATTCAACCACGTCTTACTCTCATTCTTAATTTTCGTGTTCCAAATTTGATTAACATATTTGATAACCCTCAAAGATGTATTTTTAGTTTTCAACATCATTCAATTATAACGTAAGTTATGGCTTCTTTTGTTTATCTTAAATCTAAAAACCAGAAAAGCATTTGCCCTTAAAATTATTGTTAAGTTAAATATTCATACATTTCCCAATTATTAAAAACTAGCTCAACAATCAACATATATGCAGTGGTTGGTGGAACGGTTGGGCTAGTGCTCTTGACCCGCAACGTAGATACAACAAAATCTAGATTTGAGCTAACGATCACGAAATACAATGAGTTTAATACTAAAACTTTAAAGATTGATACTAATAAATTAAAATTTAGGGTTTGCCTCATATATGTTAGTCATAGATTAAAGTTTTGATAAAACAAAATATGAGTCTCAACCTAAATTCTAACAATCAAGACGTTATAATTTATGGCAAGAGGATTATTCAGATGGTCAGCATTCTCCACCTGCAATCTCAGAATTATGGGTTCGAGTCATCAAAGAAGCAATAGCTTGAACAACAGGGGATCAATGGGGAATCAAAAGGGGTTAAGAATAAATAAAAAAAAATACGTTATAATTCGAATCATAGTATCACAAGCGAATTACAGTGATATCTCGGATCTAATATCGTGTTACTTATTTTGAAAATAATTTTAATACGAAACCACCTAATCTACTCTCAACCTCAGTTTCACCGGGCTTTCATTTTCCTATTCAATCTCTAAAATATTATTTTAATTATCTAAATATCAGGTTTGGAATTATCCTTAAGTAGGAGTGACTCCAAAGCCAGTCAGCAATTCGGTTGGACTGTTTAAGGAAGCAGATAAATTAATATGGAAGAAAATAAATTGGTAGGAAGACCAAAGGTTGTGGACATTTTCATCTTCTACCCACGGCCCACGTAGAGAAAACGCGTGTGTTACAATATTAGGATAATATTGATACGTGGCACAAGAAGATAGGAAGGAATCAAGGACAAGACGGTCATTTCATGAAATATCATCTCCTTTATGTGACAGATGATGATAAAAAAGAGGCAAAATACATAAACAACTCATTAAAGTTATCCAAAAAATAGGTTTGCACATTTAAATTAAACTAGTATTCTTTCACCTCATATTCTTATTCGGAGTGAATTAAATAACACCCTAAAGGCTTATATGAAAGAAAAATAAAAATAAAATAAAATGAAAGCCCATAAAATTTTAATTTGATAAATACCGAAGTACCATACCGAAACTGAATTTTTTGATATTTGGTATTCGATATGGTATTTAGTTTAAACTTTTAAAAAATATGGTATTAGGTATGGTATTTGATATTTTAAAATGAAATGTCAAAATATGAATACCGTACCGAAATATATATTATATTACATAAAATACATATCATTAATTATAATATAAATATAAAAAATCTAAAATTTTACTTTTTTTAATTTTCTAAGTTCATCAATTAACTCTAAGCAGGTAAGGAGACATTTCTAATGATCAAATTTATTCTTTTATGTGTAATTTTCTCTCTCTAGGTTAATATTTACTAATTTTGGACAAAAATTTTGTCAACACTTTTTTAGTTTTGTACTTTTTAGTAAGAATATTATAATCTATGACTCTGTGCACTTGTTAGTATTCAAACCGAATAAACTGAAATTACCGAACCGAATAAACTTAAACCGAAAGGAGAAAAATCGAATCATACCAAATTTAATTAAGTACGATATTGGTATAGCATTTTAAGAAAGCGAATACCGAAAATACTGAATCGAAATGTACCCTACCGACCGACGAATACCCCTGCCACCAGCCTTCTTTCTCCTTCGTCTAAACCCCCATCCCCTTCCCTACCCCCTACCACCAGCCTTCTTTCTCCTTCGTCTAAACCCCCATCCCCTTCCCTACGTCCTTCTTCTCTACCCCACCCCCCCCCCCCCCGGTGCTTCCACCGGGTTCAAATTTTGTTCTGCTACTCATCTTTTCTTCTTTTTTTTTTAATAATTTTTTCCTTTCCCACTATATGTTCATCTTCTTTCTTCTTCCTTTTTTTTCTTTCTCGCCATCTGCCTCATCTTCTTTCTTCTTCTTTTTTATTCAATAAATTTTTCTTTGTTCTGAAAATTTAAGAAATTAATTTAGCTAAAAATAATTAGATAAAGCAACAAAAAAAAAAGAGAGGAGAGTAAACTAAGATCGAAGGGATTTAAATTTATAGTGATATCTATGGATGAGAATTCGATTAAAAAAAATATAATTAAGAGGAATTTAATAATTAATTAGAGATATATTAGTGTATGAAATAATGTGTAAGGAAAAAAAATGTAAATAGACAAAAAGAAACGAGAAGGTTAAAATATCAAAATTTAGATAATTTATGGAGTGGTTCTAATGTGGTGCTGGTATGGCTCTAATATGGCGCGTGTGTAAAGCAAATCACATTGTGAGATTGATATTATAGTGTTCTGAATAATAATAAAGGATGATAAAATACCCGTTTAATTAAAGTGTTCAAACCTGTTTTTGGACAAATTTATTTTGGTATTTACGTATTTTGCCTTGAAAAAAACGTCAAAACGGAAGAAACGATGTCCTTGTCGTACTAGATCACGAACGACTTTTCCCTACCAAAATCTGATTATTTATAATATGGAATCGCTGTTTTAGATCCATAATCCCATTAGGCTACAGGAATAAAAAAGGATTAAGAAATGGATATTCTGTTAACCTAATCGTTACCGTTAAATGACGGTCCAAAAATTTGACGGAAGTGGTACTCCGTTGTACTGGGTAGGTGCGAACTAAGAATACAGAGAGAAACTAAGCTCATTTTTCCACTATAAAAAGGGGATATAGGCAAAGGGTGTGATCATCAAACATAGGGGCTTTGCTCTTTATCTTTGTGATTCCGATTAGTGTGTAAGAGAGAAATTCTTTGCGAAAACTCCATTTCTTCTTCTTTAGTGTGTATTGTATGGCCGCCAATTTGCAGAGCCGTGGACTCGTGAGCTTGGGGAAACGAGTTGTGAACCAGATCAGCTACGCTAGTGCTCGAACTTCTGCTAACTCACCTTCCCTCTTTTGCAGGTATTACTTCTAAATTTGTATCTGTGAGTTTTTTGTCCTTTTACCGTTTTACGCTGCTTATTTACCTCTTGATCAGTGTTTGCTTTCGTAGAGCATTTTGTTAGTGTAGACAAACTTGGTGTTCAGTATTTATGCAGTAGCTTTTGAGATTTATGGTTTAATTTCTGTGAAAATCATGCTAACTATTAGCATGAGGTTTTTTTAGGTTAATGGTTTCCAGCATCTTGTATACTGAATACGAGATCAGTTCAATTAGATTTACAACTTGTGGGAGCTAAATTTCGCTTTTACCGGTTTTAATTTGTTTGTTAGATCTAGCAACCATGGATTCTGGTATCGCATTACGTCGTCTTCTAGCTAGCTGATATTTTATTTTGTCCGATTTGTCATGGGATATATTTTCCCGGAAATTCACTAATCTTGCGATTTTCTATTTTGATTTCTTTCCTCTTTGATGTATTTCCAAAGTTACGGGTCGTAAATTAGGATATTTTCACCAAAACACTATTTTAGTTATACTACACTTACGTTTTCCGTTCCTTGTTGTTCAATAATACAAATATACTAATGCTAAATCCTAAAATTAAAATATTGCGTGCTGAAGTGGAAGGCTTATCGGATAAGAACGTCTCACCCACTAATATCCCCAATTGCACAAAATACATTAAATATTGTTCCCTGAGCCTTACACACACGTGTGACAATTTATCTGAACCATTGAGCTTTTCCAATGTCTGTTTATTATTGTTATTATTACTCATTATTATAGAGTATTATTACTGTTTAGTCCATAATAAGTGATATTTTTTCCTTATAATTTTGGTCCAAAATACGTGTTTTTTCACCTAATCAAGAAGAAATTAATTTTATTTTTCAAAATTTGTTCTTATTTATATATCCCAATATATCAAGCTAACAATATGTAAAATTTAATTAAGGGTAATTTATTCAAAATAATTTTTTTCCATAGGAGTAGTATTTTCTCAAGGTATGTGTCAAAAGCCAAAAAATCGCTTAGTGGGCGTTTGGACATAAGAATTTTAAAAAATATTTTTTTTAAAAAAGTGAATTTGTTTTTAAGTGAAAATGGTATTTGAAAATTAAAGTTGTGTTTGGACATAAAAAAAAATTGGGTTGTCTTTGAATTTTCCTTAGTGATCTAAGGAAAAATTTTGAAAAATAATTTTTTTGGAGTTTTTCAAATTTTCGAAAAATTTTAAGATTATCTTCAAGTGAAAATTGAAAATTCTATGACCAACAATAATTTCCAAAAAAAAAAGTAAATAAAATTTGAAGAAAAGTGAAAAACTTCAAGTCCAAACGGCCTCTTAGTATGGACCGAATGGAGTATTTTATATTACGACAAATAAAAGCAGAGTTAGATGTAAGATGTTACCGTCTAACCGGAACCTTATTGAAACTTGGAAGGAAAAAGTAGAAAGTTAGGAAAAAGAGTAGGTGAGTAGGTCTGTAGGTGAAACTATAGGGGCCCGCATCAAATCAAAGCTGAAGATAAAAAGATGAGATAGAAGAACTTGACAAGGCATGTGGAGCTGGAGTTATTTACCTTTTTGAAGCAACAATATTGCTGATGATTGGGTTGAAACTATTTGTTCTTGGTGGGGGTTAGGAAATGGGACCTGGATCATGTGATATGTCAATGTTATCAACAATTTTACTGTGGCCCAGAAACAGGAGTTAATGATGCGGTTAAACTTCCAGTCTAGTGAAATTTTCAATCATTGTGATCATGTTTGCAATTTAAAAACATTTAGGGACCAACGATCCAAGTGTATGCTTGATTAAAGTTAACGATGATATATACTTCTTGTTGCGGTTGCTTCCAACACACAGCATACAAGAGGGTTGTGCAATAATTCCAACAAAAGAGAGATGAAAGAGGAATAAAAGGAAGGAGAATTAAAAAAAAAAAAGACACAACATTGTGTACAAATTCTTTAGTGCATCCTTTAGCTTCTTGTAAGTTGTAACTACACTAACGCTTTTGCCAGCAGTGTAGTCTACATTAGTTTTTTACTTCTACCTTTTCATTTCCGTATACTTGCAAATCAAGTTGGATTAGTTATTATTAGATGCCTATATCAGATGTTAACTTTGCCGTTTAATTAAAGTTTGGTCGGTTTGGAAGGTGTCATAATCACGTGAGTATCCCCGATATTTGGGCACCAAATATGTTGGGCATGTGTGGCAACAGTTACTGCATGTATCTATACTCATTGAGTTACTGTAGATGTAATTCTCAAGGAGTTATATATGTGGATATAATTACAAGATATTTTGTACTCTTCATTCAAGAGGTAAGTGGGTTAATTAGTAAGTAGTTAATTGTATTGCGCAGGAGGGGAGTGCAGACATCAGTGTACGACAAGAACCCGGAGGATTATGTGCGGGATTCGGTTGTGCCTGATGAAGTGATAGATCCACAATCAGAAAAATACTGGTCTCCTCACCCACAAACTGGGGTGTTTGGGCCTGCAGCCACTGAAAGTGCTGGTGGGGAACGTGGTTTCCACTCCTCACCTGCCACTGCTGCTGCAGCATCCGTCTTGGAGGAGAAGACCTTCTTCCGCCCTCTTGAGGACTTGGACAAGCCACCCCACGCTTAAGTTTTACATACTATAGCTCCAGTGCATCTGTCCTCACTGGAAAGCTTAAGTAATTGCTTTTTAACTAATATAATATATAGTGTGTAGTGGTGACTTTTAATAAGTTTCTATTTGCTTTGGCTTATGCGAGTCTGTATTATATCAAGTTTAAAGTGCAGTATAGACTATTAGAGTAAAGCTGCACTGCTTTTGAAAGTTCCGTTCATATGGTACTGCAATATGGGTGTCTTTTGTTACAGTTACGTAACTGCTGAGCTATGCTATAATATCCTTATGAACTTTTGCTTTCATATTATTGCGTGCGTCACTTTCAAAATCTTATCTTTAGTTGTTGTCGATAGTAAGAACTGGCGGAAGAGATTGGTAGCTGTGGGCAACGAACAGAAGGTGATGGGTGCGCATTATGCAATCATAAAGATGCAGGCAAAGTTAGGAAAAAGATAAGAGAGCGAGAGAGACGATAACTCCATAGAATGTGGACACGAAAGAAGTAATAGGACAAGATAGGAACACCACATATTCCCAATCTAGGATTACATGCACAGTCATCTTAGCAATTGGACCTCCAAAATATCTAACTCATCCTATCACAATATCTCCAATATATACTCCTAGTATATTAGTAAATAAACAAAAAATATAGGACAAAGATCACCGATCAATGGCGGATTTACGTTTTGAAGTATGGGTGCTAAAGCACTCATTGGTTTTGGCCAAATTGTGTTATGTATTCATAGATAATACTTAAAAATTTAAGTAATTGATTAGCACCCATTATGATCATATTTGACCATTATAAATTTACACTAAAATTAATGAATCACCCACGATCAATAAATCTTGAATCCGCTATTTTCCATAGTTGAAATTATTTATATCTGATAGTTAAAAATTTGTATATATATATATATATATATAGAGACTATTATTTTGAGAGTGCTTGTACAATATTATTATTTTTTAAATATAACCATGTCCGTATCATATCCTATCCTTTTAAAAAAAAATTTAAATATGTCCTTTCCTCTACAATCCCTTAGCACCACCGCAACCCCACCTGTCCCCTCCAATTCCTTGGCCTTATTCAGCTTTTTACCTTTCTATCTTCCTGTTCCCTTTGGACCAAAGATAATGTCTTCAGAAAATATATATAATGAGTCTAGGATCGGAAAAGCAAATGAACATTCGCGTATTGACTCGGTAATTTAAAATATTGCTATGACTCGTCATTAGTAAAAGACACTAATGTGTGTGGTCAAAATAGATTTTGGCTTTTCTACGTTCGATCGAGATAGAGTGGCAAGAAGCCGGAGTAGGATTTTGGGAGTAAGCTCCGAAGACAGTACAAACGAGCCTCGAGTCCAAAGGCTGCTCGAGGAGTCGGCTCGATAATCTTATCGACCCGAGGCGTTGCTTCGAGGTCGGAAATGCACCATGCTCGCCCCGAAGGTCGAACTCAAGCCAAGACCGAAAAGCCGACCCAGTATCGAGTTCGAGCCAGTGTCGAGCTTACAGACAAGAGTCATTGCAACCGCACCAAGAGAGAAAATCTTGGCGGGAATCGAAGAAGAGACAAATCATCATTGGTTCTCCACTATATGCTTTATTTTATTATTTTATTATAAATAATGTAATGACCCTCTATTACAAAAGGGGATCCTTGTAAGCTAAAGACATGGCATAGATTGGAAAAAAAGATCTTTTCTTATATACAAAGATATCTCCTGGTGCTTGTCTTGCTTCATCTTATTCATTCTTTCTGTTCATCATTCTCATTCTCATAATCAAAATACTTGTATTGTTATCTTTGTATCAAAGGATATTACGTATCCTTAGAAACATACATAAATTTAACCTTATCTGATTTTTCGGGTAAACAGTTTGGCGCCCACCGTGGGGCTAAGGATAATAGTGATTGTTTGATATAAATCTACAGTACACACCAGCTTACAACTTCAAATCAGCAATGGCTTTACCTATCGACCACGAAGCCAGCCTTCAAGATGAAACCAACAACTTGGCACCCGGGGCCGGAAGGCCACTCGATGATGGCACTGAGGCTCGAATCGAAGCACCCGAAATTCGAGTCGAAGTACTATTGGATGTCAATTCACAAATAGCTCTAGAGGCGCATTAGCGTTCCGAACCGGAAAGAAGCATTCAGGGCGGTACTCGATCCGTAGCCCGAGACACCTAAAACTCGGGAAAAATCGGGGCCAACTTGCGTATGATCTTCGAGATGCTACAAGCCCAACAAGTAGCGATAACTCAGTTATAGAGCCAAACTCATATACAGAGCAGGCCGGATTCCAATCCGCTTCGAGAAATCACCCCCAGAACGGAGCCCGCCGTAGTGAAATCAAACGAGCAAGAATCGGGGACCACTCCCGAAATTACTAAATTGCTCGAGGAACTCACAAAACGAGTCGAAGCCAACGACTAGAGAGTGAAAACATACAATGCCAGGGTCGATCAAATCCCGGGGGCTCCACCAATGATAAAAGGGCTTGATTCGAAAAAATTCATACAAAAGCCTTTTCCCTCGAGTGCGGCCCCAAAACCAATCCCCAAGAAATTTCGTATGCCCGAAATTCCCAGATATAACGGTACGACCGATCCTAACGAACATGTCACCTCTTACACATGTGCCATCAAAGGTAATGATTTGGAGGACGATGAGATTGAATCCGTATTATTGAAAAAGTTCGGGGAGACCCTCTCAAAGGGAGCAATGATCTGGTATCACAATTTACCACCAAATTCCATCGATTCTTTTGCCATGTTAGCAGATTCGTTCGTAAAGGCACATGTTGGTGCCATAAAAGTTGCAACAAGGAAATCAGACCTCTTCAAAGTAAAGCAAAGGGGTAATGAAATGCTTAGAGAATTTGTATCCAGATTTCAAATGGAACGCATGGAATTGCCACCGGTCACAGACGATTGGGCCGTACAAGCTTTTACCTAAGGGTTGAACGAACTAAGTTCGACAGCATCACGTCGGATGAAACAAAATTTGATCGAGTATCCAGCAATAACTTGGGCAGATATACACAACCGATATCAATCGAAAATTAGGGTCGAGGATGATCAATTGGGAGCTCCGTATGAACCCGTGCATTAGAGCAGGACAGCTACTAAAAGCCAAAGGGAGATCGATAGAGAACAAAGGTCGAACAGAGACCGATACCAACCGTACGTCGCAGATCGGATGAACAATGGTTCGGCACGCAATACAGTTTGGAACAATCGAAGGATTGATCGAGGGCAAAATTCTCGGAGACTTATGAGCAAGAGCGGCTTTGATAAATATGCCGATCCTATAGAAGCACCTCGATTATCAGAGTATAACTTCAGCATTGGTGCTCCCGCTATCGTGTCGGCTATCGGACGCATCAAAGACACTAAATGGCCTCGACCCATGCAGACCGATCCTGCCCAAAGGAATCCCAATCAAATGTGCGAATATCATGGCACCCATGGCCACAGAACGGAAGACTGCAGGCAACTAAGAGAGGAAGTAGCCCGCTTATTTAACAAAGGGCACCTTCGGGAATTTCTAAGTGATAGGGCGAAGAACCATTTTAAAAACAGGGATTTCGGCAAGCAAAACGAGCAAGAAAAACCACAGCACGTCATTCACATGATCATCGGTGGTGTCGATACCCCTCAGGGACCAATGCTTAAACGCACTAAAACATCGATTGTGAGGGAAAAGAGATCTCGGACTCAAGATTACGCACCCATGGCGACTTTGTCCTTCGATGATGAAGATGCAGAAGGAATCATCCAACCTCATAATGATGCACTGGTAATATCCGTACTCATGAATAAAACTAAAATTAAGCGTGTGTTAATCAATCCAGGTAGCTCGGCCAACATCATCAAATTGAAGGTCGTAGAACAGCTCGGCCTACAAGACCAGATCGTACCCGCAACTCTGGTTCTAAACGGATTCAATATGGCATGTAAAACCACCAAAGGCGAGATAATCCTACCAATAAACGTGGCCAGAACCATCCAGGAAATAAAGTTTCACGTGATCGAAGGCGATATGAGATACAACGCCCTTTTTAGAAGGCCATGGATCCACAACATGAGAGCAGTACCTTCGACCCTACACCAGGCCCTCAAATTCCCGACATCGAGAGGTGTCAAAACGGTGTACGGAGAACAACTGGCCGCAAAGGAAATGTTCGCCGTCGAGGAAGCAAAATCAATGTCCTCGCCTTCGCCGATAAAGGGATCGAGCTCAGAAGGAGAACGGGACACCAAATAGCAATCACAGATGATGATCAAAGGGTCCCTCGATCTTTCATGATTCCCGATGACTCCGACGCCACCAAATCAATAATCAAGGAACTAGAGCAAGTCACACTAATCGAGCACTGGCCCGAGCGAAAGGTATACTTGGGAACGGGATTGAGCCCCGAACTCAGGAAGAAACTTGTTCAATTTCTTATCGATAACATCAATTGTGTTTGCCTGGTCCCATTTAGATATAACAGGGATCCCACCAGACATAACGACGCATCGGCTAAGCTTGGACCCTAGGTTCAGACCGGTGAAGCAAAAGAGAAGACCCCAGTCCGAGGGAAAGCACGCATTCATAAAGGACGAGGTAACCAAACTTCTCAAGATAGGGTCCATTCGGGAGGTGAAATATCCCGAATGGTTAGCCAATGTAGTTGTAGTGCCTAAAAAAGGGAACAAACTTAGAATGTGTGTAGACTATAAGGATTTGAACAAAGCATGCCCCAAAGATTCCTTTCCGCTGCCCAATATCGATCGCATGATCAATGCCACGGCCGGCCACGAGATCCTCACTTTTCTCGATGCCTATTCCGGGTATAATCAAATCCAGATGAACCCAGAGGACCAGGAAAAGACTTCGTTTGTCACCAAATATGGAACATATTGTTATAATGTGATGCCCTTCGGACTAAAAAATGCAGGGGCTACTTACTAACGCCTAGTAAATAAAATGTTCGAAGAACAAATAGGTAAATCAATGGAACTTTATATTGATAATATGCTAATTAAGTCCCTACGCGCAAAGGACCATTTGGCCCATTTATAGGAAACGTTCGAGATTTTGAGGAAATACAACATGAAGCTCAACCCCGAAAAATATGCTTCTGGGGTCGGTTCGGGAAAATTCCTTGGCTTTATGGTGTCGAATCGGGGAATCGAGATTAACCCCGACAAAATCAAGGCCATCGAAGATATTGCCATCGTGGACAGCGTGAAAGCTGTACAAAAGCTAACAAGACGGATTGCAGTTTTAGGCCGATTCATTTCGAGATCATCAGATCGAAGTCACTAATATTTCTCTCTACTCAAAAAGAAGAACGATTTCGCTTGGACACCGAAATGCCAACAAGCATTAGAGGAACTAAAACGATATCTATCGAGCCCCCCACTACTTCACACTCCAAAATCAGACGAATAACTTTGCTTGTACTTGGTAGTATCGGAAGTCGCCGTAAGCAGTGTCCTAGTTCAAGAAGAGCAAGGTACGCAATTCCCCGTTTATTATATAAGTCGGACCCTAGGAGAAGCGGAAACTAGGTATCCGCACCTAGAAAAATTGGCACTTGTACTGATAAGCGCCTCTAGAAAGTTAAGGTCGTACTTTCAATGCCATCCCATATGCGTATTAACCACTTACCCGCTTCGTAATATTTTGCACAAGCCCGAGCTATCAGGCCGATTGGCCAAATGGGCCGTCGAACTCAGTGGGTACGATATCGAATATCAACCCCGTACGGCCATCAAGTCTCAAATTTTAGCAGACTTCGTGGCCGATTTCACGCCAACCCTCGTACCCGAAGTCGAAAAAGAACTCCTGTTGGAATCGGGTACATCATCGGGGATATGGACCCTTTTTATGGACGGAGCTTCGAACGTAAAAGGGTCCGGACTAGGCATAGTTTTGAAATCACCCACGGGTAACACTATTAGACAATCTATTAAAACTACCAGGTTGACTAACAACGAGGCCAAGTATGAAGCCATGATTGCAGATCTCGAGCTAGCTAGATACTTGGGAGCAGAAGTCATTGAAGCCAATAGTGACTCTTTGCTAGTGGTGAGTCAAGTAAACAAAACCTTCGAAGTCCGAGAAGGTAGAATGCAAAGGTATTTAGACAAACTGCTTGTCACTTTGCACCATTTCAAACAATGGACTATACGACATGTTCCACGAGAACAGAATAATGAAGCCGATGCACTTGCGAATTTGGGATCGTCGGTCGAGGTAGATGACTTGAGCTCGGGGAATGTCGTTCAACTTTCGAGATCGTAATCGAAGAAGGTCACGCTGAGATAAATTCTACAAGCTTAACCTAGGATTGGAGAAATAAGTATATTGAATACTTAAAGAGAGAAAAGCTCCCATCGGACCCTAAAGATTCTAGGGCCCTACGGACTAAAGCTGCTCGATTCACATTGGCTTCGGACGGAACGCTATATCGAAGGACATACGATGGACCGTTGGCAGTAGGCTTGGGTCCAGGAGATACCGATTACATCCTACGGGAAGTGCACGAGGGCACTTGTGGGAATCACTCTGGTGCCGACGCATTAGTTCAAAAAATAATCAAAGCAGGGTATTATTGGATCGATATGGGCAAAGATACGAAGGAATTTGTTCGTAAATACGACAAATGTCAAAGGTTTGCGCCAATGATCCATCAACCCGGAGAGCAACTTCACTCAATCCTATCCCCACGGCTGTTCTTATAATGGGGAATGGATATCGTCGGCCCTCTGCCATCAACCCCAGGTAAAGCCAAATTCATTTTATTTATGACTGACTATTTTCCTAAATGTGTTGAAGCGCATGCGTTCGAGAATATAAGAGAGAGAAAGAAGTTATAGACTTTATTTGGGATCATATCGTATGCCGATTCGGGATACCCGCCGAAATAGTATGTGACAATGGAAAATAATTCGTTAGCAGCAAGGTAACAAAATTCTTTCAAAATCACAAAATAAGAAGAATATCAACACCATACCACCCCAGTGAGAACGGACAGGCCGAATCAACGAACAAAACTATCATTCGAAACCTAAAGAAGAGGTTGAATGACGCTAAAGGAAAGTGGAGAGAAATCCTTACCGAAGTCCTTTGGGCATATCGAACGATGTCAAAATCCAGTACGAGGGCAAATCCTGTTATCCTTAGTATATGGGTCCGAAGCATTGATACCAGTCGAAGTCGGCGAACCCAGTACCAGATTTCGATATACAACAGAAGAATCAAATAAAGAGGCTATGAACATTAGCCTCGAATTATCAGACAAAAAACGAGAAGTTGCTCTCGTCTAGTTGGCCGCCCAAAAGCAACGAATCGAAAGATATTATAATCGAAGAACCAAGCTCCACCATTTCAAGCCCGGGGACTTAGTGTTAAGAAAAGTCACCATCAATACCCGAAATCCGAACGAAGGAAAACTAGGACCAAATTGGGAAGGACCGTATCAGGTGCTCGAGAACGTCGGAAAGGGATCATACAGGCTCGACATTATAAACGACAAACAGTTATCAAGCAGCTAGAATGTATCACATCTAAAACGGTACTACTGCTAAGGTACGACCTTTCCATATTCATTTATATTTCGAAACTTACCCCTGCAGAAGTTCGAACAAGAGCTAAGATGGATCTTTCGCTTGAAAGCACGCGTTGCACTCTTTTTCCCTTAAACCAGTTTTATCCCAAATGGGTTTTTCAACAAGATTTTTAATAAGGCAACCATTGATTGTGCTGTACTTACAACAATATCCTAGGCCTTTTTACAATCGACCTCGAATACTGGGGGGCATTAGGCCCTCAAATACATCGAGTTCAGATGCAAGAAAGTTATTTCGCAACAACAGGGTTCCCATAGGAAAAATTGTAAGAGCCAAATGGTCGAAACGAACCATGTTCATGTAGATTGGCCCGAACCGAGGCGCAAAACATGAACACATGTATAATGACTTGCACAGAAAGTCCTCCTCTTTACCGACGTCCAAGAAAATTCCTCTATTTTTGAGATTTATTGCACAATCAGAATCAAGACAAATTCGACGACTAATAAGCCTACGGGCTACTTTTATTTCGAGTTCGAGCAAGCACTCACTCGACCATTACGCCTATGGGCTACATTGCTTCAAGTTCGAAACATTCACTCGACTAATAAGACTACGGGCTACTTTTATTTCGAGTTCGAGCAAGCACTCACTCAACCATTACGCCTACGGGCTACATTGCTTCGAGTTTGAAACATTCACTCAACTAATAAGCCTACGGGCCACTTTTTATTTCGAGTTCGAGAAAGCACTCACTCGACAATTACGCCTACGGGCTATATTACGTCGAGTTCAAATCATTCACTTGACGGCTAATGAGCCTATAAGCTGCTTTCATTTTAAGTTTGAGCGAGCACTCACTCAACCATCACGCCTACGAGCTATATTTTCGCAAGTTCGAATCATTGACTCAACTAGCAAGCCTAAGGGCTACATCACTTCAAGTATGAAAAAATAATCGATCGATCATAGAGACTACGAAGTCAAAATTTGATTAAAGTATTCACAAAAACAAGTCGACCAAGTTGTATATATACAAAATTGTCTACATGATTGATTACAAACGTAAAAATAATTAAGAACTAAGCTTCCTGGTCATCCTCAGGGGCGTTCGCTTCTCTGTCGGGCTCTTTCCCGTCCTCGGATTCGCTCTTGCTACCGCCATCATCATCATCTTCAGAAGCCAAGGCTTTAGCTTCAGCTTCGAGCTTTTTAGCCTTTTTTATCTCTTCGGTAAGGTCGAAACCTCGAGCGTGTATCTCCTCAAGGGTCTCCCTCCGAGACCTATATTTAGCAAGTTCGGCAACCCAATGAGCTCGAGCGTCGGCAGTATCCGCCGCCTCCCGTGCCTCCATCTGAGAAGCCTCGGCATCGGCCCGATACACAGCAATGGACTTATCCGCCATGACTTTTGATGACTCAACCTCTGCTTTGGCCTCAGCAAGACGTGTTTCAAGCTCCTCGATCCTCTTAGCTTGAGCCGGCCCCTTTTTGCTTGACGTTTCGAAGCTGAACATCGGCCGATAGTAATTTAGTTATACGATTGTATCGGCCTCAAATCTTTCGAGGACTAATCAGACTTCATCGTCGAGCATCGAAGGCTTTGATGTCGAGCATCGACGAAGACAGGGATCGGGGTTGGATGGGTCATTATATTCGGGTGAGGACCCGTGACCTTATTCCGGAAGAGAAGATGTTGTTCCCCGAGGAATGGAATTTCGACCCTGCCCCTTGGATGCCACAAGCGGTACCTGACCTCGAGGATTGGGTTCGGAAGTTAGCCTCGACTTCCTCTTATGCCGAATGCGCTTGGCGTGATTTGGCTAAAGGTAAATGGGAGGCCAAGAACCATGGTGTAACTAACGATGCCGCTTTGAGGCCTTTGAGCGGTGAAGAAGAAGCTTTCTCCTTCTGAGGTACAGTTTTCAAAGTTTTAGCCATTGATATGAGAGGAAGAAAGGCAAAGGAAAGTGAAAAATTGACGGCACCTAAAACTCTAGTGTAGATGGCTCTAAAGCAATGAAACAGAGGGAAAAGATAAGAGAATTTGGAAGAGTGAAGGCGTAAAAGTGGTAAAAGTTAGATGAAAGGGTTATTTATAGGCTCGCATCATGTCGGTTCAATATCAGAAATGGCCGACCATCATCTGACAAGCATTAAATACCTTGAAAAACTAAATCGATGGGACAACTATCACATACGTCATAATCGGTCCCTGATAAAACGTCAGCTTGTTGTCCGATCGAACCGTCAAAGATCATGTCGATTCTCACCACATCCTTTATGAGAATCGAGGGGACTATCTGTATACGGTCAAAATAGATTTCGACTTTCCTACGTTCGATCGAGTGGCAAGAAGCCAGAGTAGGATTTTGGGAGTAAGCTCCGAAGACAGTACAAACGAGCCTCGAGTCCAAAGGCTGCTCGAGGAGTCGGCTCGATAATCTTATTGAGCCTAAGGCGTTGCTTCGAGGTCGGAAATGCACCACGCCTGCCCCGAAGGTCAAACTCAAGCCAAGACCGAAGAGCCGACCCAGTAACGGGTTCGAGCCAGTATCAAGTTCGAGCCAGTGTCGAGCTCACAGACAAGAGCCGTTGCAACCGCACCAAGAGAGAGAATCTTGACGGGAATCGAGGAAGAGACAAATCATCATTGGTTCTCCACTATATGCTTTATTTTATTATTTTATTATAAATAATGTAATGACCCTCTATTATAAAAGGGGATCCTTGTAAGCTAAAGACATGGCATAGATTGGAAAAAAAGATCTTTTCTTATATACAAAGATATCTCCTGGTGCTTGTCTTGCTTCATCTTATTCATTCTTTCTGTTCATCATTCTCATTCTCATAATCAAAATACTTGTATTGTTATCTTTGTATCAAAGGATATTACGTATCCTTAGAACCATACATAAATTTAACCTTATCTGATTTTTCGGGTAAACAATTATAATAATACTACTCCAAAGTTATGTCTTCAGAAAATATATATGATGAGTCTAGGATCGGAAAAACAAATGAACACTCACGTATTGACTTGGTATAAAATTTAAAATATTGCTATGACTCGTCATTAATTAAAGGCATTACAATAATACTACTCCTTTCGTTTCACGATGGAAGTTTAAGAACAAAAAAAAAGATTTTTAAAATTTGTGTTGTTAAACATATCATAATATTTGTATAGCTATAAGACTTTTAAAGTTTGTGATGTTAAATGTGTTATAACGTTTACGTGGCTAAAAAAAATACATAAATATGTAATTCTTTTTGGAACAAAGTAATAAAAAAATAGTTCCAAATAACATAGACGGAGAGAGCCTAAAATTTTAATTTAATTACTTAATCCATAAGAGTTATTATACAAATTAAATGTATTATTCCATATGGAGTAATATCTTTCTATCTTATAGTAGTAGTTTCTTGTATAAAACTTGTTATTCTACAGAGGATACATGACAATTTGACAAAATTCATATGGCATCTAATAACTGTTATTACTAAGCTTTATAATCTTCAAGTAATCGAAAAATATCTATACTAAGAAACAAAGATAATACTCGTCAAATACTCCTATAAGATAAGTTGCATACAAGATGAAGAAAGGTGTTTTTTTTTTTATTCGGTGTCTGGTACCTGCATTGGGGCGTGATTGAATCCGAATTTGTGCCAGGAAGTCTCATATTAGGAGATAAAGAACTTTCTACCAAAGGCGACTTCATACCCAAGACTCAAACCCGATACTTGTGGTTAAGGATGAAAGAGTATTGGTGAAGAAAGATGTTACATTGGTCTAGTTGTCACGTTAAATGGTTCTTTCGATTTTACTTGCATAGTTAACAGTACATATTTATGACGAAGAACTTATATTAGGAAGATTTTGCACGCAGAAACGTGTCGAAAGCGCAACACATAACTAAACCATAACCAGTAGTAGTGTTAAATTTCTTTTGACAAAAGCAAAACTATGAGCCGTCCAAGTAGAATATCAGCCCCCACCTGGGCAGGGGCCTGAAATAGACCATGTAGCTAAGCCACTGACATTATTATCTCAACAGATCGAATTTTCAAAATGCTAATAATATCAAACATTTTATGGCGACGTCCGATATATCCGCTTTGAAGTCCAAATTAATTCGGTTTTGCATCTCGTAAGACCCATTAAAATGAAAAATGTTCTTATCGGAGTTTTTCGATTCTCAAAGCTCAAAGTCAAGATCTCTGATTAAAGATAAAAGAATTTTATTCATCCCACCACAACCGTTGGTAATGTAATCTCAAACATTTTTGGGTACATAGGACTCCGTTTTATTTCTCAAATATTTGATCTCATGTGAAATGGGCCGCACCAACGCCTGACTTTTTCTTCGTAGAAATGACGCCAGGTAGCCACTTTAAAGGATTGTCATTTATGAATTAGTTGTTGCGTCCTGAATTTTAGTTTTTCAGTTTAATTTTTCGGGACAAAATGTTCTAAATTGTCTTGAAGTTAAAAAATTTAGTTTAACATTTCAGAACAAAATAAGTATCTACTAATTTCTAAATAGCATCCTTGAGAATGGTTATCGGGGCACTTGCCCCTTTTTCTTTTCTTTTTAAAGGCAATTTAGATCTTTCAATTCAAAAGGATCCATAAGATTATTCTTTTTATTTACTCACTTTAAAGACTTGAAGTTAGCAACTCATGTTGGAAAAGTATTACTAATTAAATTACATTATTTGCACATTCATGAGAATCAAGCAAGAGCACAAATGCACAACATAGCACCTAGGGAAACTAGAAATAAAGTGTGCAATTGCACTTGCTTTAGCCTTCAGATGGGCTTCTACATATCTCCAGTTAATCTTCATTGTAGATTGGGCCAGAAAGATATGACCCATATTTTTCTACATTGTTACATTGCTAAAAAGTTTTGGCGCTCACTGAATATTGTCAATACTATCTCCAATCCAAATGATTCTCATTGGTTAGACATAATTAGAGATAGCAACCCCAATATTCCCACTAATAGCTAGATTAACGTGGGCTCGGCTATTCCCTTTTACTTTGTGAAACCTTTGGCTGAATAGGAATAAAAATATTGAAAACAATTCTAACAATAGTGTCTTTGTTTCTGATGTCATCAACCAAGCCATCGAGTATAACCTCCTCACTCAAAGGGAGCGATAAGATTTGAACCTTATGAGTTTGTGATTGTAATTCTTTTAAGTTATTGAGTTCTAAATTAATAATTTATACATATTCAATTGGATTTCTTAATACAAATACAGAGTTTGAACAAAAGGTACTGGATTCGGGCGAACCCGCAACCAACACTGTGGCTCCGTCCCAGAGGCGGATCCAGGATTTGAAATTTATGGGTTCCTACAGCAAACCTCAAGTAAATATACAATAAGTAATTGGGCTCACAATCAAATATTCATAGATATTTAGTAGATTTTTTAATACATATACATGGTATGTACAAAAGTTACTGGATTCACAGGAACCGACACCTACTAAGCTGGATTCGCCCCTGCTTACGAGATTTATCCAATGTAAAAAAAACTGGCAAAAATACTAGATGGTATAAACTGAATATAGATGGGGAATTTAGATCTAACAATTGTGGTCTAGGAGGAGTTATTAGAAACTGCAATGGTAACTGGATTCTTGGCTTCCATGTCAGAACCCAAGCATTCTCGTGTACACATGCAGAAATACTAGCCTTGAGACAGGATCTGCAGAAAGTTAGTCAAACTGTAATGCCATAATATAATGAAACAATAATATTTTTGTAACAGAAAAAATAGTAGTATATCAGAAATGTATATAAACAGAAGCTGAATCTGAAAATATATTTCAAAATGAAATCGAGTCCACTGAATGCACAGTGAATCCTTAAGGAAATTATTCCCCTCAAGTACCCGAGATATTGGAATATTATCCTCCCAGGATAGAACGATTTAACTCACTAGAGTATCGGTACAAAAAACGCTGGTGAACGACGAACAACTTAATACCTGTAAATCATACTGGAATTTACTTGTGCAGAAGAAGGAGAATAAATTCAGAAAATTTCGTAAGGAAAGATTCTAGGATCAAGGCATATTTATAGCCATTTCTAGCACTGTTTCTAAAAAGTTTGCTACCTTTTAGAAACAACCATGGCTGTTGGAACAGGCGGGAACGATTCTCATTTAAAAAATTCTAGGAAAATAATTTAAAATAATCCGAGAAAGAAACGGACGGGGTTGCATCGCGTCGCTGGTTCTGGGTTATTCTGGCTTGACTTTTCGTTAATTAATAAAATTAATTAATTAAATAATTAAAAGAAATTTTGTCCAAAAAGATTAATCAATTAATCGATCTTTGACCAAATCTGAATCTAAAGCCGAAGCTGGAGCCGAGCCGAGCCGAGCGAGCGACGACGACGCGGGGCTTACCTTTTTTCCAACCCATTTAACACCAAGGGAAGTGATTTCTCAATATAAACACATTTCCTTTTCTTTCTACCACCAATGAGGGACAATTTCTCTTTTCAAAGCATAAAGGAGCTCACTTTCCCTTCACATTTCTTCCCTCATTTTCCATTCACGAAACTTTAATCCCAACAATCCCCCACATGAATGGGGAATGTATATAAGACAAAGGAATGCACGGACGTATGTGATTTACATGCAAGGATTAACTGCATCTGGATAAGTAGGTTTCCCTTTGAACTTTCCGTAGTGAACTTATATCGGATATACTCGGTCAATTGGTAAATTTGATATTTTTGAACCGTCGAGCTTTGTTGTATACCTATACAATATAAATAACATAATCAACCCTTAACCATTTATGGTTCTCACGGGTGTATTCGTTTCAGCCATGAACACTGCCTGGTTTCATGAGTGCTTAGAGAATGGGCCTTTACTTTCATTCCCCTTAAAACGGCTTACACTTCACACTCATATAGGTGATTTCTAAATGTGTAATCTTATAGACACACTATCTGGTTATTTCCTGCCAGACTTAGCAAATCATTAAGAAGCTTTAAACTTTATTGACTCATCAAAAAGCCTTAATGCTTTACCCTGATATATGAACATTGTCTTCATCAAGAGAATGGGTTGAGTTATTTGACAATGTTGAACCGTTATTCATTACTTTGTTTGATCTCTTTGAACCTAGCTCTTGGGATCTCCAGTCTGCTAGGTATAGTTACCGCCATGATGACTTGTCCGGGGCCTTAACTTCATTCCCTTCGATGATCTTTCAACTGCCTCTCTAGATAGGCCTTTTATAAGTGGATCTGATACGTTATCTCTTGACTTCATGCAGTCAATTGTGATAACACCACTAGAGAGTAGTTGTCTAACAGTATTATGTCTATGTCGAATGTGACGAGATTTTCCGTTATACATAACGCTCCCTGCCCTACCTATTGCCGCTTGACTATCACAATGTATACATATAGGTGCCAAAGGTTTGAGCCAAAATGAAATATCTTTCAAGAAATTCCAGAGCCATTCAACTTCTTCATCTGCCTTGTCTAAAGCTATGAATTCAGATTCCATTGTAGAACGGGTGATGCACATTTGTTTGGATGATTTCCAAGATATTGCTCTACCCCAATTGTGAAAATATATCCACTTGTGGATTTAACTTCAAATGATCCTGTGATCCAATTTGCATCACTATATCCTTCAATCACGGAAGGATATTTGTTATAATGCATAGCATAGTCTTGGGTATATTTCAAATACCCCAAAACTCGTTTCATTGCCATCCAATGTATTTGATTGACATTACTTATAAACCGAATCAATTTGCTAATAGCACATGCTATATCTGGTCGCGTACAATTCATGATATACATCAAACTTTCCAATACTCTTGCATAGTCGAGTTGTGAGTCACTTTCACCTTTATTCTTTTGAAGTGCATAACTCACGTCAATTGGAGTCTTGGCAATCTTGAAATCCAAATACTTGAACTTGTCAAGTACTTTTTCAATGTAATGAGCATGTGATAATGCTAGACCTTGTGGAGTATTATAAATTCTGATTCCTAAGATCACATCAGCAACTCTTAAGTCTTTCGTGTCGAATTTGCTAGCTAGCATATGCTTAGTAGCATTTATATCTGCCATATCTTTGTTGATTATCAACATGTCATCAACATATAAACAAACAATGATTTCATGACCTGAAATATTTTTAATGTAAACACATTTATCACACTTGTTGATTTTAAAATTATTTGCCAACATTGTTTGGTTAAATTTAGCATGCCATTGTTTGGGTACTTGTTTAAGTCCATAAAGCAACTTAACAAGTTTGCACACGTTTTTTTCTTTACCAGGAACTACAAAACCCTCAGGTTGTTCCATATAAATTTCTTCCTCTAATTATCCATTTAAGAAAGTTGTTTTAACATCCATATGATGAATTTCAAGACCATACACGGCCGCCAGTTCTACTAACACCCTAATAGATGTTATTCTTGTTATTGTCGAGTAAGTGCCAAAGTAATCTAGGCCTTCCTTTTGTCTATAACCTTTGGCAACAAGTCTCGCCTTACATTTGTCAATAGTTCCATCAGCTTTCATTTTCCTCTTAAAGATCCATTTCGAACCTAAAGGCTTAATTCTTGAAGGAAGATCAACCAATTCTCATGTATGATTGTCCAAAATTGATTGAATCTCACTATTGACTGCCTATTTCCAAAATTAAAAGTTTGAGACTCATTTTCAAGCAAGAATATTACAAAATCTAGTCCAAAGGAAGTAGACGTTCTTTGACATTTGCTACGCCTTGGATCCTCTTTACTTGGAGTATTTTCTTTTGGTTTTTCACGTGGTCGTTTAGGTCTTTCACTTGACGACTCGCATTCAGTTTTATATGGATAGATATTTTCAAAGAATTCAGCATTATCTGATTCAAATACAGTATTAACATGAATTTAGGGATTATCAGATTTATAAACCAAAAATCGACATGCTTTACTGTTTGTAACATATCCAATGAAAACATAATCCATAGTTTTTGGTCCGATTTTTATCCTTTTGGGTAAAGGTATTTGTACCTTTGCTAAATACACCCACACTTTGAAATATTTCAAGTTGGGTTTCTTACTTTCCGTTTTTCATATGGAATAGCTTGCTTTTTGCTATGGGGGTACTCTGTTGAGTATTCGGTTAGAAGAAAGGATAACTTCCCCCCCCCCCCCCACAAACTCTGCAGTAAGCTGATCGCGTCCAATTGCACACTTCAAAAGAAGTATGAAACTGTCGTTTGCAATAAAAAAAACCAACTACGAGTCGGGGTCGAATCCACAGGGAGCTAAGATGGGAGTTAGGGGTATGTATTTTAATGCACGTGATTGAATTATCTTGATTTGCACTTCCACAATAAGGTTTGTATGCTATTTCTAATTTTACACTAAAGATTGCAGAATAAAGAAAGAAGACTAGGATAATTGTTTTTGAGATTTTTCAAATTGATAAAAAGCCTACGGATGTGACCATTACCTAGGTGTTTGCCTAATGGGATAAAGAGTTTAATGTTTGTTTTGTTGATCGGGGTGTATTATAGCTATCAGCTCTCAATTACCCACTCAATACCTCTCGGTCAGAGAGTGGTTTTACCTAATTTGGCTTTCTCAAGACCAAATGTGTATCATACCAAATATTTGATAAAAGCTCAAATCGGGTTATTACTATCTCTAGGTTGAACCCTTTAATTGGGTTAATCAATCTCTCGATTGACCTAATTCCTTATTAGCCAAGTTTTCCTAGACTAAGTCTCTCTTTTTCAAGTAGAGACTAAGTCAAATAGGCATGAACTAATGTTTGCAACCATTAATTCCAGAAACTAAAGCATGAACTAGGCTAAATAATAAACACCCAATCACAAACAAGCACTAAATTAGATACCCATAAGGTTTACACACTAGGGTTGGGTCACAATCCTAGTAAAAATCTAGCTACTCATGATTGGGTTTGAAGAAAAAGAAGAAGAAAGACTAATTAAACTCATAATGTAAGCTTAAAATAATAGAATCTATTGTAGAATACACCAAAATATAGTAAACTTCCAAAAGAGGCAAAGAAAAATGGCTACAGTAATTGCTGATGTCAAAACTTAACCTAATTTTGTGAAATTCTTCTATTTATACAAGTCTGAAAATCTTTGACAAAAATTCCCCTCGGGAGGTTCTGCGGCCGCACAATTCCACGTGCGGTCCGCATATTTCTTCATCTTGGCAGGAAGTGGAGTTTTGCGGCTGCACATTTCTGAATTGTGGCCGCGAGGCAATCTTCTGCAGTCCGCACAATTATGTTTGCGATTGCAAGTCATCCTTCTGTGGTCCGCACAATTATGTCTGCGATCGCAAGACACTTCTTCTGCGGTCGCACAATTCTTATGCGGTCCGCAATTCTCAAAGGCCCGGGACTTGGAAATTTGCACACTCTCTCATCTTGGATCCTAGCCCAGCTCTTGCGACCGCACAATTCATGTGCAGTCCGCAATTTGCACAAATGTCTGTTGAATTTTGCCTCTTTGTTTGCGGTCGCAGGTGGAATTCTGCGGACAACACATTGTATGCTTTTGTGCCTTTTTGTTGCCTTGTGCTTGGACTACTCCTCTTTTATCCGGATTTCATCTCGGGAGTCCAACTTCCAGCATTCCTGCAACTTTGCACATTTCTTTAGTTTCGGGAAAGCAATTCAATAATTTTAGACTAAATCAAAATCTAAAAGGCACTAATAAGTAGTCAAAATCCCCACTTATCAACTCCCTCAAACTTAAGTCTTTGCTTGTCCTCAAGCAAACGATTTAGTTCCCACCTCTACAAGTTAAAGGTCATTTCAGCAAGTCAAAGGTGAGTCATTCACACATCAGTTGGGATCAACAATTACCCACACTACTTATGTATTATCAACAAGGCGACAAGTTAAACATTTATGCACATATAGTTCTAATGTGACTTTTGAGCATCAAGAGTTGACTTTACTCATCAAGGAAGCTCGCTCTCTCATGTAGGTCATTGTGGATCCCAAATTCTTCTTCCTCTACTTTCTGTTTGCCTAGCTCACTTAAGAATTTTAGCACCCAATCCAAAGATTTATGAAAGGTGCACTCGTCTCTCTCAAGAGAATGTCACAAGTACGGCTTCAAGTACCATAGGCTTGCCCCTCATGTAGATCACCACTAATGTAAGCTCACTCGGCTCGAGATCAAATATGACTTCTTTCGGGATGTAATGAAGGCTTTTGGATTAGGGTTGGATACAATATGGTTGAGTGGTTATACCTTCCTTAAGCACTCCATCATTCATTTTTTTCGGCTCACACTTTGCCAATTCCTTGAGGCATTTTCTTTTCCTTGGGGTATTAGAGAGACTTAACATTACTCTTTCTTGATCATTACATTCATATTTCTCCATGTTTGGGATCATTGCCTTTCTTTGAATCCCTTCGACTCTTCTACTGATTCATTTTGTTGCATTTTTCTTTTTGTTATTTTCTTTGCCTTTTCTTCTCATCATTTCTTTTTCTCTTTTTGTGCTTGATACCCTTTTTCAATTTCCTGTCTCTCCCCCAAACTTACGTTTTTAGCCATTTGTTTCACATGAGTGTTAAGGAAAGCTCAGGTGCCAACAAAGGGTCACAATAGAATGGCTAAAGGCTTGTAACATGGTTTTCAAATGAGAAAGGCTAAAGGCTCGAAGAGGTTGACTAGGGATGACATCATTGGTAGGAAGTAGAAAACTCAAACAGGCCAAGGAAAGCCTACAATCACTTCTCAAGCCAAGCAAAACTTAGGATTTCGCCTTGAAATACATTCGGGGCAAGTTCTAGACCTTTCGCATGGGTACTTCGACTAACAACAAAGCAACTCACCTCTCACGCAACTGGATTATTAAAGAGGATAGAGTCGAGGGCCCACAACAACCACATTCAAGATTGAAAAATATTATGGTTCGATTAAACCATTCGATGGTTGCCTAAGTCAACACAAGAGTCATAAAGTCACTAACTAGAGCTATTTCTTTCAAAAGCCTTGTTTCTAATCATAAGCACGTAGTTAAATTTGTTGGTACCAAATGAAGCACGATTGACTCTTCGAGCATGACTCAATTAGGTCTTTTTATTCATTACTACTACTATTATTACCTAAACACAAAACAGATTCATTCCCTTAAGAAGGTTATCATGCCATCCATCGTTAGGACGAGTCACCCGGTTCACACAATAACTACCTTTGGAAAGAACCGTGGCATTAAGAAAACCAAAAGCTTATTATCTACTGAAACATAAAAATAAGTTGCTAAATCAAAAATAAGCTACTAATTCAAAAAGAAGCTACTAAATTAAACACTAACTAATAAGAAAACAAACATAAAGAAGCTACAAAGCAAAAACTATCGAAAGCATAACGAATATACATAATGAGAGAGAAAGAGAAGATATCTACATAATGAGAGAAGAAGAAGAAGAAGAAGATAGTATCAAGTTATTACAAACCAAATGTCTCTAAATCATCAAATAAGATCAAATAAACTCCACCCCCTCCCCCCCGAATAAAAATAAGCATTGTCCCCAATGCTTAGCAAAATTATAGTAAAGGAAGGCAAAAAGTGAAGAAGACTCCCTATGGCTCCTTGGACATATCTGTGTCCCCAGCAATGTCACCACCCTCAGTCTCTTCCCACTGGATCTGATCATCCTCAACTCTGGGAGTGATTGGGTTAATGAACATCTGACGCACTGCCTCGGTAGTGTCGGCAACAGAGTTTAGCTCCTCAGACTGGCCAGCTGGTGCTACCGATGCTGATGGTGCTGCAGGATCTGGGCCTGAAAGGTGTGGGTCAATCAGCATATCGAATGGAATATCTCCGGCTGCAGCAAGCTTTGTAGCATGTCTCCGGAGCTTGTCCACTGATTTCTTGCTGGCCTGGGACTTTCTCATTTTCTTGACTTCTTTTCCCAACTCTTCGATCACTGACCCATGCTGTACCAAAGTAGCCATGATAGTGTTGTGGTTCTCCAAGAGCTTCTTCAATGTTTCTTCCATAGTAGGGGGAACCTGAGGTTCCTGAATAGAAGACTGTGCTACAATATTACTGGATAAGTCAGACAAACTTTAGAGTGGCTGTTTGCATCCAGTTGTTAAGGGTCACCAATGTCTGGGAGACTCGCAGCGCAGAAAGTGGAGCAGTAGGCATGAGCACCGGCTTCAAAATCGAGGTGGAACTTATGGCAAGAACTGCAGTAGGAAGTGAGAATGGTGGTGGAGGCATAGCTACGGAACTAGATGAAGGCTTGGCCGAAGTGGATGGAATATCAACTGTCTCTGCAACTACCACCGATGGCTCATCAGACTGGTCTGTGGTGGTAGACGGCTGACCCTTTATCTTAGGGTTATGTGCATCCATCAGCGAGTACCATGAGAAAAGCTTCTTCGCCCGCACCTTTGTATTAAAGTCCCTCGGCTCTACCCTCGCATCCGTGAGATACTCTGTAATAATGTTGGGATATGGGTAGGACGTGTCAGCTTGCCGAGCGTTCACAGAGATATTGGCCGACATCACAGCACCCACATTGATATGGTACCCGGCCATGATGGAAGCAACTAGAACTGCCCGAGGGATCGGGAGATAGGTCTCATTCTGGTATGGGTCCACTCTGCTGCATACAAAAGTTTTCCACTCCTTTGCCTCAAAGATCAGAGTGCTCCTGTGAATAGAAACACCCGCTGTGATCCATGGTGGTGGTGGCCAGGAGCTACTAGCATCTCTGCTAACCAAGGACGAACTGCATCCGCAAGTGCACACTTCTCTAAGTACTCTGTGGGATAGACATCATCAAATCCCAAGTATGTGTTCAATGTGTGCTAATCAAATTGCACTTTGAGGTTTATCACTTTCTTCACCTTTGTCCCTTTCTTGATATGCGCCACATTGGCATAGAATTCCCGGACAAGATACTCCTTAGCATCCACCACGCTCTAGGTAAACCACATCCACCATTTGCATTCTCTAAATTGTCTCAATACTGCAGGATTATACCTCTCCAGATCTTTCAACTGAAACTATTGCTTAAGAGTGAGCGACCTCATTGGCCACCATTCACGGAAGCTGGAGAAGGCGGCCAAGCTGACAAACCGGTCCTCCCATATCTCTTTCTTTTTTGACCTTTCAAGGCCAGAACTGTAGCATCTCCCCCTCTGCCATCATCGGGGATGTCCTGAACTGATGTATCTGGTGCCTCAGGGACAGGTGCAGTGGAAGGCTCAGAAGCCTGACTAGCACTTTCCGATCCCTCGGAAGTGCTGTGTGATGTGGAAGACTCGTCCCTAATTTGATACCTCCCTGGAGGCCTTGATTTGAAAGTTGACTGCTCATGTACAGAGGCTGAGTTTCCCTCTGATATGTCCCTATACGCGTGTGAACTGGTCTCGAAAAGGTCTGCACCTCTCCCTCTCCTGGCTGTAGGTTTCTTTGTGATTGTTCTTTGTTGGACGATGGGTAAGGTAGTCTTGCCTCGACCCCTAGAAGGTTTACCCCTTCCTTTTGAAGTATCACCTCTGCCTCTCGATCGAACCACTATCTGTATTAAGTAGAAGCAGTTGTTAGTGGCAATTCATTGTTCAATCAGATACAAGAGATACACAAGAAACCTCCAGAAGACACAATGAAGGTCACAACAAAGTCATGCTTGTAGGGTGAGGATCTACGGTCCGCATATTTTTCATTACGATCGTAGATTGGCTCTTTCGAACCGCAAAATTCTCTATTGCAACCACAGATGAGGATTGCGGTCCGCTCAATTTCTATTGCGGCCACAAAGCAAAAACCAAAATTATGCCAACTCTCTCAAGACAAAGAATTGGCTAATGTACGGCCGCAACATGTTTTCTGCGGACCGCACAATTTTCCTTGCGGCCGCAGACTCATACTTGACTAAAGGTTCCCTAGACCCAACTTCTACGGACCGCATAATTTCTTGTGTGACCGCAGATTTCAAACAATTACGAACAGACAGTATTTTTAACTAGGGCTTGCAATTTTTTTGCCCAAATTTTGACATGGTAACAACATCAAAGCATGAAAATACATTTACCTAGTCCCCAATTATCAAGTACTTGTTGACCCATTACAGATTTACCCCCACAAGTATGTACAATTAAACCCAACAGATAAATGGCCTAAAATTTGATTAAAATCTAAAAATTAAAAGAAAAAGATTAACAAGATTGTTAAACATACCAAATGAATGATTGAAGAAATGAGTGATCAACAGTTGCTAGACAGGTGGGTAGATGATTTAACAAGAAATTTTAAATTAGTACCAGTTATGTGCTCAGAGAGGGAAAAAAAGGAACAATGGCCCTAGCCTCTATTTATACTTATCGATTGCCCAAGGGGAGGAGAAGTGAGTGCGGCCACAAAATTCCAATTACTCTTTTACCTAGGGGCTTAGGTGCCCTTTTGTTCTGCAGTCCGTAGTATTTTGTGAGCGGCCGCAGATTCCTTGTTGCGGACTGCAGATTTATTGTTGCGGCCACAGATCGACCCTTTTTCTGATGGACCAACTTCATAGAGTTGGCATTTTTCACATTCCACTTTTGCGGTCTGCAAGATAATTGTGTGGCCGCAGAGCACTTTTGCTGCAGCAATTGGAAATGTGCGGTCCGCATAATTCAGCTGCGGTCCGAATAATTTTGCACACTTACCCAGATTTCTGTCCACCATTCCTGTAAGGCACACTCATTCCTGTAGTACACTTCAAATCAAGTTAACACAAAAATGATTCCTAACTATAAAAGAACCAAAGAAAAGAAAAAACATATGGGTTGCCTCCCAAGAAGCGCCCGATTTAATATCGCGGCACGACGCAGAATACCATCAGTTGAAATAAATCCTGCCACTACATGGCCATCTCCAATCTTTCCCAAATGGTGCTTCACCCGGTGACCATTGACTCGGAATACCTCATTGTTTTTGTTCTTCAAGTCCAATGCACCAAAGGGTGTCACACCCACAATTTCAAAGGGACCACTCCATTTAGACTTTAGCTTTCCAGGAAACATCCTCAACCGTGAGTTGAACAACAATACAAGATCGCCCACCTTGAACTCTTTGTTCCAAATGTATTTGTCATGCAGATATTTCATCTTTTCTCTGTACACAGGACGAACTTGCATAAGCATGGTACCGAAACTCATCCAGTTCAATCAAATGTACACCCCTCAAGTTAGCAGCTACATCCCAATCAAGATTCAACTTTTTCAGAGCCCATATGGCTTTATGCTCAAGTTCCACTAGAAGATGACAAGCTTTGCCGAACACCAACCGCTATGGCGACATACCGATAGGTGTTTTGTAAGCCGTCCGATAAGCCCATAATGCATCATCAAGCTTCTTGGACCAATTCGTCCAGTTAGCATTCACTGTTTTGGACAAAATACTCTTTATCTCCCGGTTGGAGACTTCCACTTGACCGCTTGCTTGTGGATGATAAGGAGTCGTGACTTTATGAGTAAAACCATACTTGCTAAGTAAAGTGTCGAAATCCTTGTTGCAAAAATGTGACTCCCTATCACTTATAATAGCACGCGGAGTACCAAACCTTGTGAAAATATTCTTCTTCAAGAAAGCCACCACACTTCTCGCCTCATTGTTGGGTAAAGCAAAGGTCTCAACCCATTTGGACATATAATCAACCGCGACCAAGATGTAGGTGTTTTGACAAGAACTTACAAAAGGACCCATGAAGTCAATACCCTACACATCAAAGATATCGATCTCCAAAATGGTGGTGAGAGGCATTTTATTTTTATTTGAGATTCCACCGGCCCGTTAAAATTCATCACATCTTTTCACTACATCACGTGCATCCTTGTAAAGAGCGGGCCAGTAGAAATCGCAACTTAGCACTTTGGCCGTCGTTCTTGCTCTACCATGATGGACACCATATGGAGAAGAATGACAAGCCACAAAAATTTCACCTTGCTCTTCTTCCAGTACACATCTTCTAATCACCCCATCTGTGCAAATCCAGAAAAGGTGTGGTTCGTCCCAATAATAATCTTGACAATCACGTTTGAGCTTCTTCCTTTGGTTTGAAGAGAACTCATCCGGGATGATTCCACACAGAAGAAAATTTGCTAGATCCGCGAACTATGGCACCTCCTTCATTGAAATAGCCAATAGTTGCTCATCGAGGAAGGAGTCATTGATTTCAAGGCCATCTTGTGGCCTCCCCTCCTCCTCCAAATGAGACAAGTGGTCTGTCACTTGATTTTCACTTCCTTTTCTGTCTTGGATGTCAATATCAAACTCTTGCAACAAAAGCACCCATCTCATCAACAGAGCTTTGGAATCTTTCTTGCTCATAAGATAACTAAGTGCCGCATGATCCGTGTGGACAATAACTTTCGCACCCATCAAGTACGGGAAGAACTTCTCAATTGCAAACACAATGGCAAGGAGCTCTTTCTCTATAATGGTATAGTCGACTTAGGCACCATTCATGGTCTTACTAGCATAGTATACCGGATGAAAAATCTTGTTGATGCATTGCCCCAAAACAGCCCCAACTGCTATGTCACTAGTATCACACATGAGTTCAAAGGGGACACTCCAATTTGGAGCAGTGATGATGGGAGTGGCTTTCAACTTGAACTTTAACAATTCAAAGGCTCTCATGCAATCATCAATGAAGTTAAACTTAGCATCTTTCTCTAGAAGCTTGCACAATGGGTTCACCACCTTAGAGAAATCTTTGATGAACCGCCGGTAAAACCCCGCATAGCCTAAGAAACTCCGTACGCCTTTCCCTAAAGTTGGAGGTGAAAGTTTAGAAATCACCTCAATCTTTGCCTTGTCAACTTCAATTCCATTTTTTGAGATCTTGTGGCTAAGGACAATGCCTTCCTTGACCATGAAATGACACTTCTCCCAATTTAGCACCAAAGTCGTTTCTTCACACCTTGCCAACACTTTATCCAAATTTGCAAGACAATCATCAAAAGAATCCCCAACCACCAAGAAGTCATCCATGAAAACTTCAAGGTAGTCCTCCACCATGTCCGTGAAGATAGCCATCATACACCTTTGAAAAGTCGCAGGTGCATTACACAAACCAAATGGCATCCGCTTAAAGGCGAAAGTACCATAGGGACATGTAAAGGTTGTTTTCTCTTGATCCTCCGGAGCAATAAAGATTTGGTTGTAGCCCGAATATCCGTCAAGAAAGCAATAGAAATCATGGTCGGCCAACCTATCAAGCATTTGGTCAAGGAAGGGGAGTGGAAAATGATCCTTCCTAGTGACTTTGTTGAGCTTGCGGTAGTCCATACATACTCTCCAACCGGTCACCGTTCTTATAAGAATTTATTCCCCGAATATCTTCCAATGGTTTCCTTTACACAACTAATATGTAAAATTATGTAGCTAAGACCACCCCCCAGATGGCCTAAGACCATTTCGTCTCAGGAAGTGGAGGCCATTGCAGCCATTGCCGAGACAGAAGAAAAGCCAAAAAACAGTCGCCAAACCTGAAAGTTCCCCATTAGACAGGAGACTCGGTAGCCAGTCTTGCTATTCTTTCTGCGTCCAGATTATTTCAGGGTGTAATACAGATATTTTACATTATTGTCTTACTTTCCGAAACCCTTCTATCTTTAAGATTCAAAAAAAATCAAATTCAAAAAAAAAATCAATTAAATAAAATTAATATTTCATTATCTAGGAATGTCTCTTTTCTTAATCTTGTCACATTTCTTATTCTCTTTTCAGTTCTGTTAGTGCAGATTTTAATAACATGGCATACTTGCGGATTTCATGCCCAGATCCTAAAACGCCGTCAGACCTCGAAATAATGAATCAAGAAGCAGAATATGTTGAAGATAAGGCTTGTGAGAAAATAAGCAAAGAATTGGAACACTAGGCCTAAGCCAAGATCCAAATGAAATCGGAAAAAGTTGAAATTCCCTCTCTTTGGATCATTGTTGAAGCCGAGATTGAGGATAAAGATTGGGTCAAGAACTGGTTTGGAACAATTGACTATGATTGATTAAAAATGTATGGTCGCAGTTTGCCACGGGCAGTTGTACCAATAAAGAATGGCCCGTGCCTACAACAAGAAAGTGCGGCCCAGAAAGTTCGAAGGAAATGTCTCCGAGATAACTGTCTATACATATTGGAAAGGTCCATACATTGTAACAAGATTACTGCCAAAAGGGAGCGTTGTATTTGGGAGATATCGAAGGAAATGTCTTCGACACAACTGTCTATACAAACACGGTCAAAAGGTATTATGTTTGATCCTTTTACGCATCTTTAATATTCTCTGATTGGGATGACGAAGGCTTTCATTCTCCCTATCCAGAACCAAGTTTTGGAGAAGTTTGAGTACCTCATGAGCTGTTAATGCTTCGGCTTTTGGCCTGCCAGGGAGTTTCTTTTACCCTCTTGTATTTATGAGTGTGCATTGGGGAAAATACACAATTTTAAGTGTGGGGTGAAGAGACTGTTTGAATGATTTTCTATGCTATTTTAGTTGTATTATTTTATGTGTTGAAAAAAAATCAAAAAATCAAATAAGTGTGGGGTGCTCGCACAAAGAACCAAGTATGGGAGAAGTCTGAGTACCTCATGAGCTGCTAATGCTTCGGCCTTTGGCCTGCCATGGAGTTTCTTTTATCCTCTTGTATTTATGAGTGTGCATTGGGGAAAATACACAATTTTAAGTGTTGGGTGAAGAGACTGTTTGAGTGATTTTCTATGCTATTTTAGTTGTATTATTTTATGTGTTGAAAAAAAATCAAATAATCAAATAAAAAAAAATTAGGTAGAAATAATCCCTCTTGATTTTTCTTATGGCCACGGTTCTTTTCCAAGGGATGACTCTTTAAACCAGGTAGCAGTTTTTTTTTTTGTAGGTAGAATTCTCAATACGTTTTGGACTTTTCCTAACGATGGACCTCCTAGACAATTTTCTTGAGGGTTTAAAGTCGAAAGAAAAATACAAAAAAAGTCCATTATTTATTTTTCTTTTTGAACTGATAATAGAATGGGAAGAACTTGAGTATCTATGCTTTTTGACATGCTTTATATTGGGGCTTAGAGCTGGAATATTTGTGCTGAGTACTTTCTTCCTGAGTCTTGTGACTATATGCCTTGAGAGTATATGTGACTTATTCTGACACTTGGGCTCATCTTTTGACTCATATTATGTACATCCTATGTGATTGAATTATATTATGATTGTGCTAGTTGCTTTAACTTGAGAGTCGGGTCTGAGCCGTCCTGAATACGTCATGTGCATTGTGTGAGGTGAGATTTTGGTTGTACTCTGTGCCATCCCTTGTTAGTCTAGAACTTTCCCCGTGTGTGACTCGAAGCAAAATGATTAAGTCTTGTGAGTTTAGGAAATGATTTAGGCATTTCTTTGATTGACCTTTCAGTCTATTTGCCTACCAGTGATAAATATTATCCTTTGTTAGCCCGTTTGAGCCTGTAAACCTTTTCTTTGGTACCCACATTACAAGACGAATCCCTTTTGTTCTTAATTAAATCGTGTTGAACCTTTACCTCCGAAAGCACTTAAGTCGCTAGAAGTGAAGGAAAAGATTTTAGATAATTTTTTAGTGGAACCATAGAAATGCCGAAAAGGTCCACTTGTGTACAAATAAAAAAATGATACTAGCTGAAAATACCAAATTAAGGAGAGTGAAAAAAAAAGAAACAAGAGAAAATAATAACCGGTAAAGTAGAACAAGGGCCAAGAAATTGATACCGAAGATGTGGAGGCAATGGTCAATGGAAGGCTTTGTAGGAGGAGTTTTCCTATTTTCAAGATCCAAGGATAGTTTCCGGGGTGCATAATTGTACGACTCCATTCCTTGCAAAGAGTTCACACATTGCATGAAGCCATCCATCTCGTCATCATCAAAGTTGAGCGAGACGGCCTCTAACATATCACCATCATTGATTGTGGCACTTGTATCATAAACAATAATATCGGTCACCAAGTCCACAAAAGAACACATCTCATTGCTATTTGGTTGCCGCATGGATTTACACACATGAAAAACCTCTTTTTCATCACCCACTCGGAAGGTAAGTTCTCCGGCTTCAACATCACAAAGAGATTTTCCCGTAGCAAGGAAAGGTATTCCAAGAATAATCGGCACCTCATAATCAACTTCACAATCTAGAATGACAAAATCCGCCAGGAGAATGAATTTATCAACTCGAACTAAGACATCTTCAATCACTCCCAAAGGTCTCTTCATGGTAAAATCGGCCATTTGTAATGTCATAGAGGTGGGTCTTGGTTGCCCAATTCCCAACGTCTTGAAAACCGAATAGGGCATCAAACTGATACTTGCCCCAAGATCACAAAGAACTTTAGCAAACTCAGCACTTTCAATTGTACAAGGAATCGTGAAAGCACCGGGATCTTCCAATTTAGGATACATTTAGTGCACAATTGCACTCACTTGATGAGTGACCTTGATAGTTTCAAAATTAATTGACCGCTTCTTTGTCACAAGATCCTTCATAAACTTCACATAACCGGGCATTTGTTCTAAAGCTTCAACTAATGGCACATTGATTGAGAAACTCATTATTATTTGAATGAACTTTTTGAATTGATTCTCACCATTTTGTTTGTAAAGTGTTTAAGGATATGGAGGTGGAGTCTTAGGCAATGGTGCCCTAGCCTTTTGCACTACCGGTTCCGGTATGTTAATAATGTGATCCATAGACGGGTTCACATCCTCTTGAGTCTCTTCCACATTATCATCAATATCAATCTGAACTTTATCATTTGCTTGCACCACATTGTTCGGGACCTCCTTTTCTTGTACCACTTGCTCATCATCCACAATTTGCCTTTGACTTGAGGTGGGTGCATTCCCACCTTTTCCACTTCATGTAGTAACAGACATGGCATACCCCTTGTTGTTACCACTCTTTGGGTTCACCACCATGTCACTTGGTAGTGCCCCCTTAGGATGAGAATTGAGAGCTTGAGAGATTTGCCCCATTTGCACTTCTACGTTGCGGATCGATGTGTTGTGTGAGGCTAGTTAGGCATCCGAATCGGCATTCTTTTCCATCATTTTCTTGAACATGTTCTCAATACGCCCCATCTCATTGGTTGAAGAACTAGGATCATGGGAAGGATAGGGAGGCGAGTTGTTCGGTTGTTGATACATCGGGGGGCCTTTGAAAGCCCGACCCCCGATTTCCTTGATTATTGTTCCATCCGCCTTGATTGTTCCCCCCCCCCCAATTTCCTTAATTGTTGTTATGCCAATTCCCTTGATTGTTTCCACTATTCCAATTTCCTTGATTGTTTCCACCACTCCAATTTCCTTGGTTGTGAGAATTCCAATTGCCTTGATTGTTTTGAGGCCGCCATTGTTGTTGGCTTGGGCCTTGGAAGTTGTTTCGTTGTCCTTGAAAGTTGTTCACATATTGGCCTCCTCTTCTTGGTCATTGTAAGAATCATCTTGATCAAACCCACTATCTTCTTGCATAAAATTATCCACTCATTGTTGCACTTGTAGACCCTTGGTTTTCTGTTTGTTCACCATCATGTTTACTCCCTCCATGGAATTGACTTGCCTAGGATTTTGCACTCTTGAAGTTGAGCCTTTGCTAGTTGATTCATGGTGGTAGTCAATTCGGCTATGGCTTGCCCATGGTCATGTAACTCTTTATGAAGGTGGATCACGTTGGGATCACCTTGTGGAACATTAGCCCGGGATTGCCATGCCGATGATGTTTCCGTCATTTCATCTAAAATCTCACACGCCTCCGCATAAGGCGTAGTCATAAAATTTCCACCGGCAAGTTGATTCACCACACATTGGTTGGTCGTGTTAATCCCACAATAGAAGATTTGTTGAATCATGTTTTCCGTCATATCATTGTTGGGGAATTCCTTGACCATTGTTCTATACCGCTCCCATATCTCGTGTAGTGGTTCATTGAGCTCTTGCTTGAATGCTAGAATCTCATTCCGAAGTGTAGCCATATGCCCCGGAGAGAAGAACTTTGAAATAAACTTTTTCGCCAATTCATCCCAAGTGTGAATGGAATGTTTCGGAAAACGTTCCAATCAATTTAAAGCTTTCCCCCCGTAGAGAGAAGGGAAAAAGACTTAGCCTCAATGCATTCTCGGAGACATTTATTTGCTTTCTCCCCCAACAAGTGTCCACAAGCCCCTTCAAATGTTTGTATGTACATTGACTTGGAGAACCGGTGAAGAAACCTCGTTGCTCTAGCAAAGTGAGCATCACGTTGGTGATTTGAATGTTGCCCGCCCGAATACGGGGAGGGACTATTGCACTTTCATAACCTTCATTGGGTAACACCCGGTATGGAGCCACTCGTGGTGGAGGTGGGGGTGGAACGGGCTCATTGTCAAGGGGCACTCGGATCCCCCAAAGCAATATTTTCGAACTTATTGTTTGCCATGGTTGCACTTACAATTTGTCAAACAAATTAGTAACACGGAAGGAAAAGAATATATTCCAGAAAACACCCAATTATATAGCTAAAACCATTTTTAACTCCCTGGCAACGGCGCCAAAAATTGATCGCGTCCAATTGCACACTTCAAAAGAAGTATGAAATGGTCGTTTGCAATAATAAAACCCAACTACGAGTCGGAGTCAAATTCACAGGGAGATAAGATGCGAGTTAGGGGTATGTATTTTAATGCATGTGATTGAATTATCTTGATTTGCACTTCTACAATAAGGTTTGTATGTTATTTCTAATTTTACACTAAAGATTGCAGAATAAAGAAAGAAGACTAAGATAATTATTTTTTAAGGTTTTTCAAATTGATAAAAAGTCTACGGGTGTGACCATTACCTAGGTGTTTGCCTAATGGGATAAATATATTAATGCTTGTTTTATTGATCGGGGTGTATTATAGCTATCAACTCTCAATTACCCACTCAATACCTCTCGGTCAAAGAGTAGTTTTTCCCAATTTGGATTTCTCAAGACCAAATAGGTATCACACAAAACAATTGATAAAAGATCAAGCCGGGTTATTACTATCTCTAGGTTGAACCCTTTAATTAGGTTAATCAATCTCTCGATTGACCCAATTCTTTGTTAGCCAAGTTTTTCTAGACTAAGTTTCTCTTTCTCAAGTAGATACTAAGTCAAATAGGCATGAACTAATGTTTGCAATCATTAATTCCAGAAATTAAAGCATGAGCTAGGCTAAATAATAAACACCTAATCATAAACAAGCACTAAATTAGATACCCATTGTCACGACCCAAACATCCCTCCGAGACATGCCGTGACGGCACCTAGTCTCTACGACTAGGTACGGCTAACAGATTGCGAAAATATCAATAATGGAAGAAAACACTAAATAACTAACTGCATTAGATACTGAATAACCAATAATAATGTCGCTCGGCATATACAATAACCAAAACACTAGACGTACACAGTTTCCCAAAACCCGGAACATCGTGAATTACAAACTACAGAAGGAAACCCAGTATCTCTATACATCAGAGTCTAACAAAAGAAATACAAAAGATAATGGACATGAGGAAGAGTAGAAAGGGACTCCGAGGTCTGCGGATGCGGCAGATGTACATTGAAGTCTCCAAAGCTGTCTCGACTCACTGATAATGTGGCTGGTAAGCAGTATATGGATCTGCACATGAAAACATGTGCAGAAGAGTAGCATGAGTACACCACAATTGGTACCCAGTAAGTGCCAAGCCTAACCTCGGTCGAGTAGTGACGAGGTCAGGTCAGGCCCACTGTATATAATAAATAAGCAGGAGAATATAACAATATAATAAGAGAGTAGAATTTAAACAAAGAGAACACAGCAAAGTAGCAACGCAGAACACAGGGATAAACAACGGGGGATCTCCTGAGATACCGTCTCGTAGTCCCAAAATAAAAGTGCAAGGAGATCTCCCGAGGAACTGCCTTGTAATCTCAAAAGTAAATATGCAGGGAGAACTCCCGAGGAACCGCCTCGTAGTATCAAAAGTAAATGTGCAGGGAGAACTCCCGAGGAACCGTCTCGTAGTCTAAAAAGTAAATATGCAGGGGGATCTCCCGGGATACCGTTCCGTAGTCCCAAAATAAATACGAAACTCAAACAAATGAATATAACAATTAAAACAAGAAACCTATAATTTAAACTAAGTACAAGTTAAGAAAGAAGCAAGACTTACTAAACATGTTGCAAAGAGTTCAAATAGGCAATTAGGGCACGTAGACATGCTATTCTAGGCTAACAGGATAACTACACATGCTAGTATACTCATATAAGATGAAAACAAGCTATTACTCAGTAAAAATCAGGTTTTTCTATGAATAGCCCGTGTAAGCACTCGTCACCTCGCATACACGGTGCTCAAATATCATAACAACACCAAATCCTAAGGGTATTTCCCCCACAAGGTTAGGCAAGCCACTTATCTCGAACCAAGCGCAAATCAATCCATAACAATCTTTTTCCACGAATATCGGACTCTGAATGGCCTAAATCTAGCCAAAATCAATTACATATCATAAATATAACTATAAGAAACTAATCTAGTTAATGAAATCAAAGCTAAAGCGAGAAATTAAAAAATTGGCCCAAAAAGTCTCCCCACGTCTCGGAATTGGGTAAAAGTCACAAAATACGAATACCCATTCACTCACGAGTACAACCATACAAGAATTTCTCAAATCCAGCCTCAAATCGCCTTCCAAATCTCAAAAATAAAACTTAGTCTAGGAAGCTTCTACCATTTTTACCCAATTTCCAACTCAAATCCTTAATTAAAGGGTGGAATCAACTATAGATTAATGAGATATAACCATAAAAGAGTTAAGAATCGTTACCCACAAGCTTCCTCTGAAAAATCCCTCGAAATTTTGCCTCAATCCGAGCTCTCTAGGTTCAAAAATGGAGAATGAAATCAAACCCTCGCACTTAGCCCTTTTCTGCCCAGCGATGTCGCACCTGCAGGCCAAGAATCGCACCTGCGTCACCGAACCTGCGAAATTCCCATCCCTGGTGAGGATTCCCCTTAAAAACTCACCGTCCTCTTCTGCGCTCAAAGGGTCGCACCTGCGTGTGAGCACCTGCGGACCCATGTCCGCTTCTGCGGTCTTCTTCCGCTCCTGCGGGTCGTTGAACGCTTCAGCAGGCATCGCAGATGCTGAACCTCCTTCGCACCTGCGACCCCAGGAAACTCTTCTCCTCTCCGCGTCTGTGCTTGCCTCTCCGCACTAGCGGTCTCCCCACCGCCGGTGCGAAAACACCATAACTCAGATAGTTTCAACAAATGCATAAGTCCAAAGCTCAATCCGTTAAGCATCTGAAACATACCCGAGACCCCCGGGACCTCAACCAAACATACTAACTAGTCCTAAATCACCATACGGACTTAGTCGAGCCCTCAAATCACATCAAACAATTCTAAAAACACGAATCACCCTCCAATTCAAACTTATTGAACTTGAAACTTTAAATTTCTACATCTAATGTCGAAACCTACCAAACCACGTCCGATTGACCCCAAATTTTGCACACAAGTCATATTCAACATTACGGACCTACTCCAACTTTCGGAATCGGATTCCGACCCCGATATCAAAAAGTCCACTACCGGTCAAAATCTCCAAAAAATTAACTTTCGACATTTCAAGCCTAAATGAGCTACAGACCTCCAAAACACAATCCGGACACGCCCCTAAGTCCAAAATCACCCAACAGAGCTAACGGACCTGACGAAACTCCATTCCGAAGTCGTCTTCACATAGTTTCAACTATGGACAAAATTCTAAGACTTAAACTTCCATTTGGAGACTAGGTGTCCTAAAACACCCCAAAAACCAAAGCAAAACCTCCCGGCAAGTCACATAAGCTGAAACAGATAAGAGGAAAGCAGTAAATAGGGGATCGGGGCTATAACTCTCAAAATGACCTGCCGGGTCGTTACATCCTCTCCCTATTAAAACAATCGTTCGCCCTCGAACGAGTATAGAGAGATACCTGAAGTGGTGAAAAGATGAGGATAACGGTTGCGCATATCCTACTCGGTCTCCCAAGTCGCCTCCTCGACTGGCTGACCCCTCCACTGAACCTTCACGGAAGTAATGTTCTTTGACCTCAACTTTCGAACCTGCTTGTCCAAAATAGCCACTGGCTCCTCAACATAAGATAGATCTTTGTCCAACTGGACTGAGATGAAATCCAACACATGAGTCGGATCGTCGTGATACTTCCAGAGCATAGAAACATGGAATACTGTATGGACCCCTGCAAGACTGGGAGGCAAGGCAAGCTCATATGCAACCTCCCCAACACGTCGCAACACCTCAAATGGGCCGATAAACCTTGGGCTCAGCTTGCCCTTCTTTCTGAACCTCATAACACCCTTCATAGGCGAAACCCGGAGCAAGACCCTGGAGACCGACACCGCCTACCACTCTTCTGTCTGGATTGGGATATGCGAAGTCGATCCTGAATCACCTTCACCTTATCTAGGGCATCCTGAACCAAGTCTATACCCAATAATCTAGCCTCTCCCGGCTCGAACCAACCCACTGGAGACCGACACCGCCTACCATACAGAGCCTCATATGGTGCTATCTAAATGCTCGACTGATAACTGTTATTGTAGGCAAACTCTGTAAGTGGAAAGAATTGATCCCAAGCACCCCCAAAATCTATCACACAAGCGCGGAGCATATCCTCAAGTATCTGAATAGTGCGCTCGGACTGTCCGTCCATCTGAGGGTGAAAAATGTTGTGCTCAACTCAACCTGAGTTCCCAACTCTTGTTGTACAGCCCTCTAGAACCGTGATGTAAACTGCGTACCCCGGTCAGATATGATAGATACTGGTATGCCATGAAGCCTGACAATCTCGCGGATATAAATTCGAGCCAATTGCTCGGAAGAATAGGTAGTCATCATATGAATGAAATGAGCTGACATGGTCAGCCTATCCACAATCACCCAGACTACATCAAACCTCCGCTGAGTCCATGGGAGTCCAACAACGCAATCCATAGTGATCCGCTACCATTTCCACTCTAGAATCTCTAACTTCTGAAGCAACCCACCTGGCCGCTGATGCTCGTATTTCACTTGCTGGCAATTTAGACAACGAGCCACATACTCCACTATGTCTTTATTCATCCTCCTCCACCAGTAATGCTGCCTCAAGTCCTGATACATCTTCGCGGCACCCGGATGAATAGAGTACCGCAAACTATAATCCTCCTGAAGAATCAACTCTCGCAAACGATCTACATTGGGCGCACATAAACTGCCCTGCATCCCCAATGCACCATCATCCCCAATAGTGACTTCCTTAGCATCACCGTGCTGGACCGTGTCCTTAAGGACAAGCAGATGGGGGTCATCATACTGACGCTCCCTGATACGATCATAAAGAGAAGACCGAGAGACCACACAAGCCAATACTTGACTCGGTTCAGAAATATCCAATCTAACAAAATAGTTGGCTAAGGCCTGAATATCCAATGCCAATGGCCTCTCTGTTGCTGGTAGATATGCTAAGCTCCCCAAACTCTCTGCCTGGTGACTCAAAGCATCGGCCACCATATTGTCCTTCCCAAGGTGGTACAAAATGGTGATATCATAATTCTTAAGAAGCTCTAACCACCTCATTTGATGCAAATTAAGATCCTTCTTCTTGAACAGATACTGCAAACTCTAGTGATCGGTGTAGATCTCACAAGGAACGCCATACAAATAGTGCCGCCAAATCTTCAAGGCATGAACAATAGCTGCTAACTCAAGGTCGTGGACATGATAGTTCTTTTCATGTACCGCACCGAGACCAATCCGCGATTCATCGCAATATACAATATAAGACCCCGAACCTGTAGGCAATACCAATACTGAGACTGTAGTCAAAGTTGTCTTGAGCTTCTGAAAGCTCTCTTCACACTCCTCTGTTCACCTGAATGGAGCACCCTTCTGGGCCAGCCTGGTCATAGGTGCTGCAATGGATGAGAATCCCTCTACAAAATGGCGGTAATACCCCGCCAAACCAAGAAAACTCCGGATCTCCGTAGCTGATGACGGTCTAGGCCAACTCTGCACTTCTTCCACCTTCTTCGGATCCATCTGGATCCCATCACTCGATACTAAATGACCCAAGAATGCCATTTAGTCAAGCCAAAACTCACACTTTAAAAATTTTGCATACAACTTCTTTTCTCTCAAGGTCTGAAGCACAGTCCTCAGGTGCTGCTCATGATCCTCCCGAGTCTGGGAGTACACCAGAATATCGTCAATAAACACATTGACGAAGGAGTCAAGATAAGGCCGGAACACACTGTGCATCAAATGCATAAAAGTTGTTGGGGCATTAGTCAGCCCAAAAGACATCACAAGAAATTCATAGTGACCATACCGAGTCTTGAAAGCAGTCTTCGGGATATTTGGCTCCCGAATCTTCAACTGATGATAGCCTGAACATAAGTCAATCTTGAAAAATACCCTGGCACCCTGTAACTTATCAAATAAGTCATCAATACGAGGCAATGGATACCTGTTCTTCACTGTAACTTTGTTCGGCTGGCGATAATCAATGCACATACACATAGAACCATCTTTTTTCTTCACAAACAAGACCGGAGTACCCCAAGGTGACACTAGGCCGAATGAAGCCCTTATCAAGCAACTCCTGTAACTGCTCCGTCAACTCCTTCAATTCAGGAGGAGCAATACGATATGGAGGGATAGAGATGGGTTGAGTGCCCGACAACAAATCAATGCCAAAATCAATATCTCTGTCGGGTGGCATGCTCGGAAGATCAGTTGGAAACACATCTGGAAAGTCCCTCTCTACTGGAACTGACTTAACTGTAGGGGTATCAATACTAACATCTCTCACATAAGCTAGATATGCATCACACCCCTTCTTAACCATTCGTTGAGCTTTAAGAAATGAAATAACTTTGCTGGGAGTATACTTTAAGGTACCTCTCCACTCTAATCGCGGTAAACCTTTCATAGCTAGCGTCATGGTCTTAGCGTGACAATCAAGAAGAATAGCATAATGGGATGACAACCAGTCCATGCCCAAAATAACATCAAAGTCTACCATACTGAGCAATAATAAATCGACTTTGGTCTTAAAACCACTAAGAGCAATCAAAAAAGACTGATACACACGGTCCACAATAGGAGAATCTCCCACAGGAGTAGACACATAAACAAGGAAACTCAAAGAATCCCGAGATACGCCCAAATGCGGGGCAAAATAAGCGGACACATAGGAATACGTAGAGCTCGGGTCAAATAATACAGACGCATCTCTATGAAAGACTGGAACAATACCTGTAATGACAGAGTTGGAAGCAACTGCCTTTGTACGAGCCGGAAGAGCATAATATCTGGCATGGCCTCCCCCTCTAAGGCGACCTCGACCTCCCCGACCTCCACCTCGAGTTGGCTGAGTAGGTAGTTGGTGCTGGAATCATAGCCTGAGGACCCGGTGGAGCACGTGGTGGCTGAAAAGTCTGTGGAGGTGCAACCCTCCAAAGTCTAGGGCAATCCCTCACCATATGACGGGTGTCGCCACACTCAAAACAACCCCTCGGAGGGCGTGGCTGCTGTGATTGATTCGGGCCAAGTTTGCTAGACTGGCCACTAAAAGCACCCCGAGCAGGAGGCACACTAGATAATGGCGATGCATAATAAGGATCCTGGGGCCTAGAAGGGACTGGAACACCACTGGAGACTGGAAGAGATGAATGAACGGGGCGACTCACATAGCCCCTACCATGTCAGACTGTAGCTGGGGCACGAGTACCACTGTACGTGCCAGAATCTCGAGACCTCTTGGCCTCTCTCTCCTCTATGTCCCGGGCAAGCATGCCCTCCAATCTCCGAGCAATACTCAAAACCTACTGATAAGCAATATCCATCTCCAACTCCCTGGACATACTGATCCGGATGCTGGGGTGGAGTACCTCAATAAAATGACGAACCCTCTCCTGAACTGTGGCAACCAAGGCCGGTGCATGTCAGGCCAAATCACTGAAATGGACTGCATACTCTGACACAGTCATAGCACCCTAGCGCAGCTGCTCAAACTCCGCGCGCCATGAGTCCCTGAGGCTCTGAGGAACATACTCTCTCAAAAACATGTCCGAGAATTAAGTCCGTGTAAGTGAGATTGCCTCGTCCGGACTACTCAACTCACAAGCACGCCACCACTGATAGGAGTTTGTGCCCCTCCCCCGGCCTGAGATATGGCAGGAGCAAGTGGAATCAATCCAGCCTAAGCTAAGGTGCTGAACATGCTCAGAAACTGGGCTAGAGTCTCCTCGAGAGCTGGTGCAGCAACAGGTACCTCAGGTTCCTGCCCTCCAGCTGGAGCTACTGGGGGCTCCTCGGTAGCAGCTCGTGCGTGTGCTCTGGCTGCACCGCGTGGATGTCCTCGACCTCTACCCCAACCGCGGCCTCTCGCGGCTCTAGCAGGGGGCGCGAGTGCCTGGTCATTAGATCCTCTGGTACGGGTCCTCACCATCTATGAGAAAGAATAGAATACAGAAGTTTAGAATTTTTTTTTATGTCAACAAATTTTGCATCACAAGGAATCAAAGAAGTATAATTTTTCCTAACAGTTCCATAGCCTCCCAAAGATAAGTACAGATATCTCCGTATCGATCCGCGAGACTCGAATAAACCGGCTTGTGACTCACAACACCTATGAACCTAGAGCTCTAATACCAACTTGTCACGACCCAAACATCCCTCCGAGACATGTCGTGATGGCACCTAGTCTGTATGACTAGGTAAGTCTAACAGATAGCAGAAATATCAATAATGGAAGCAAAACTAAACAGCTAATTGTATTAGATACTGAATAACCAATAATAATGATGCTCGACATATACAATAACCAAAACACTAGACATACACAGTTTCCCAAATCCCGAAACATCGTGAATCACAAACTACAGAAGGAAACCTAGTATCTCTATACATTAGAGTCTAACAAAATAAATACAGAAGATAACAGACATGAGGAAGAGTAGAAAGGGACTCCGAGGTCTGCGGACCCGGCAGATATACCTTGAAGTCTCTAAAGATATCTCGACTCACTGATAATGCGAATGGTAAGCAGTACCTGGATCTGTACACGAAAACATGTGCAGAAGAGTAGCATGAGTACACCACAATTGGTACCCAGTAAGTGCCAAGCATAACCTCGGTCGAGTAGTGACGAGGTCAGGTCAGGCCCACTGGTATATAATAAATAAGCAGGAAAATATAACAATATAATAAGAGACTGAAATTTAAACAAAGAGAACACAGCAAAGTAGCAACGCAGAACACAGGGATAAACAACAAGGGATCTCCCGAGATACCGTCTCGTAGTCCCAAAATAAAAGTGCAAGGAGATCTCCCGAGGAACCGCCTCGTAGTCTCAAAAGTAAATATGCAGGGAGAACTCTCGAGGAATCACCTCGTAGTCTTAAAAGTAAATGTGCAGGGAGAACTCCCGAAGAACTGCCTCGTAGTCTCAAAAGTAAATATGCAGGGGGATCTCCCGGGATACCGTCCCATAGTCCCAAAATAAATACGCAACTCAAACAGATGAATATAACAGTTACAACAAGAAACCTACAATTTAGACTAAGTACAAGTCAAGAAAGAAGCAGGACTTACTAAACATGCTGCAAAGAGTTCAAATAGGCAATTAAGGCACGTAGACATGCTATTCTAGGCTAACAGGATAACTACAAATGCTAGTAGACTCAGATAATATGAAAACAGGCTATTACTCCGTAAAAATCAGGTTTTTCTATGAATAGCCCGTGTACGCACTCGTCACCTCGCGTACACGGTGCTCACATATCATAACAATACCAAATCCTAAGGGGATTTCTCCCACACAAGGTTAGGCAAGCCACTTACCTCAAACCAAGCTCATATCAATCTGTAACAATGCTTTTTCCATGAATATCCGACTCCGAATGACCCAAATCTAGCCAAAATAAATTACATATCATAAATATAACTATAAGAAACTAATCTAGTTAATGAAATCAAAGCTAAAGCGAGAAATTAGAAAAGCGCCCCAAAAGGTCTCCTTGGGCCCACGTCTCGGAATCGGGTAAAAGTCACAAAATACGAACACCCATTCACTCACGAGTCCAACCATACAAGAATTTCTCAAATCCGGCCTCAAATCGCCTCCCAAATCTCAAAAATAAAACTTAGTCTAGGAAGTTTCTACTATTTTTACCCAATTTCCAACTCAAATCCTTAATTAAAGGGTGGAATCAACTATAGATTAATGAGATATAACCATAAAAGAGTTAAGAATCGTTACCCACAAGCTTCCTCTGAAACATCCCTCGAAATTTTGCCTCAATCCGAGCTCTCTAGGTCCAAAAATGGAGAATGAAATCAAACCCTCGCACTTAGCCCTTTTCTGCCCAGCGATGTCGCACCTGCGGGCCAAGAATCGCACCTGCGTCACCGCACCTACGGAACTCCTATCGCAGGTGCGGATTCCATTTAAAAACTCAGCGTCCGTTTCTGCGATCAAAGGGTCACACCTGCGTGTGCGCACCTGCGGACCCATGTCCGTGTCTGCGGGTCGTTGAGCGCTTCAGCGGGTATCGTAGCTGCGGTACCTTCTTCGCACCTGCGACCCCAGGCAACTCCTCTCCTCTCCGCGTCTGCGCTTGCCTCTCCGCACTTGCGATCCCGCACCTGCGATCTCCCCATCGCAGGTGCGAAAATACCAGAACTCAAATAGCTTCAGCAGTTGCATAAGTCCAAAACTCAATCCGTTAAGCATCCGAAACACACCCGAGGCCCCAATTGCTTGTACTTTTACGGTCCGCAATTGCTTCTGCAGACCGCACATTGTATGATGTGCCCTTTTGTTACCTTGTGCTTGGACTACTCCTATTTGAGCCGGATTTTATCTCGGGAGTCCAATTCATTAGTTTCGGGAACACAATTCAATGCTTTTAGACTAAAACAAAAGCTAAAAGGCGCTAATATGTAGTCAAAATCTCCACTTATCATAAGCCAGAACTTATTAATAATAAATTCATCATTTCCTTTAATTGTCAGGTTTTTCCTTTCCGCAATTCCATTGGATTGAGGTGTGTAAGGGGCAGTGGTTTGATGGATAATTCCATATTCTGAACATATTTCTGCAAACGGAGATTCGTATTCTCCACCCCTATCACTTCTAATCATTTTGATCTTTTTATTCAATTAATTCTCCACTTCATTCTTGTATTGATTAAATACTTCAATTATTTCATCCTTACTATTAAACAAATAAACATAACAATATCGAGTACAATCGTTAATAAAAGTTATAAAATAATTTTTCCTACCACGAGATGGTGTTGACTTCATATCACAAATGTCAGTATGAATTAAGTCTAAAGGATTTGAATTCCTTTGAACAGACTTATAAGGATGTTTGACAAACGTAGATTCAACACATATTTGATATTTTGATTTATTACACTCAAAATTAGGTAATACTTCTAAATTAATTAACTTCCACAAGGTTTTATAATTGACATGTCCTAAACGAATATGCCATAAATCATTTAAATCTAATAAATAAGAAGAAGCTGAAATTTTACGAATATTGTCAACAACTATTACATTGAGTTTAAAAAGACCCCTTGTGAGATAGCCATTTCCAATATAAATATCATTCTTGCTTACAACAACTTTGTCAGCTACAAATACACATTTGAATCCATTCTTAACAAGTAAAGAAGTTGAAACTAAATTTTTCCTAATAGTAGGAACATGAAGAACGTTAACACCTTGCCGAAAGTCATCTTTAGGATTAGCTTCACATAACCTCAATTTTGGTTGTTGCAGTATTTCCCATAGAAAGCTCTTCTTCAGGACCAGCAGTAGAGTAAGTCGCAAATGCTTCTTTGACAGCACAAACATGTCGAGTGGCTCCAGAGTCAATCCACCACTCCTTCGGATTTCCAACTAGGTTGCATTCCGAAAGCATTGCACACAGATCATCAATATCATCATTCTTCTCCACTATGTTGTCCTGTCCCTTCTTCTTATACTTTTTCGGGAGACGACAATCAGGGGCTTTGTGACCGGTTTTTCCATAATTGTGGCAGCTACTCTTTAGTCTATCCAGAAGACCTCTTCCTATTCTTACTTTTTGGAGCAGTCTCCTCAACGATATTAGCTCCCATAATCGTTGAATTTCCACCAGACTTCTTCTCGGCTGTTTTGTTATCTTCTTCAATCTTGAGACGAATCGGAAGATCTTCCAACTTCGTTTCTTTGCGCTTGTGCTTTAGATAGTTTTTGAAATCTCTCCACGAAGGATACAACTTTTCAATCATTGCAGCCACTTGAAATGCTTCATTCACTACCATACCTTCAGCAATAAGGTCGTGAAAAATAAGTTGAAGCTCTTGAACTTGGGTTCCAACGGTTTTGTTGTCTATCATTTTATAGTCTAGAAATCTGGCAACCACAAATTGTTTCAAGCACGCATCTTCAATCTTGTATTTCTTCTCAAGTGCATCCCATAATTCTTTCGAAGTATTCATAGCACTATAGACATTGTACAAGTCATCCTCCAAATCACTTAGGATGTATCCTTTGCAAAGAAAATCTGCCTGTTTCCACGCCTCAACAATCATAAACTTCTCGTTGTCTGGCATGTCGGCGGCAGGCACTGGAGGGTCTTCACTGGTGAATTTCTACATACCAAGCGTGGTAAGCCAAAAGAACACCTTTGTTGCCATCCTTTGAAGTTGGCTCCATAAAATTTTCCCGATTTTTTCGCCGGCGGCACATTAGTTCAGCTTGACGAGGCTATCATCGTTGCCGCAACAGTCACAGAAAGATTTCTATTATCAATTACCATTTCTCACTGTAAACAACAGAAGAATTCAATTAATGGAAAATAAAAATAGAACAGTAAACAATACTGTAATTAATAATAAACAATACATTTAATTAACAAAAAACCAAAGTTTTGTATATATTGTTTCACAAGAAAAACGATGAACTTTTTATGTTCTTCAAATAGTTTCTAAATTTTAATACTCCGATGAAATTTTTATATCTTCAAATCAGAAATGAGAAAATTCAGAAGGAGTAGAAAACCACAAAGGTTTTAATCTCGAAAAAAGAATACCACAAAGGTCCTCAAGTCGCACAACGCCTGCGCCGGCGATGCCACCGACAGAAAAGCCCAGAAAATTTTTGGACGTGGACTTCAAGCGCAGGCATCAATAAATATTCTTCTACCTAACCACACTGAGTTTGCAGTGCTTTATCAATGAGGACATTCCAGTCTTGGGAGAAGAAACTCCGGCTAATGAGCGGTTTGTGGTCACGGAGGCATGGAAGCATTTTGACTTCTTGTGCAAAATTATATATTGAGTTGCTTGGAATATGGCTTGTACAATGTTTACAATGTCATGGAAACTTCGAAAGAGTTATGGAACGCTCTTGAAATGAAGTACAAGACAGAAGATGCTGGACTTAAGAAGTTTGTTGCCGCAAAGTTCTTGGACTTTAAAATGGTTGACAGTAAGTGTGTCATAACTCAAGTTCAAAAACTGCAAGTCAACGTTCATGACCTCCTTGCCGAAGGTATAAATCGAATCAATATTTTTATTAAAGATGTTGATTATATTATTAATAAAGCGTTTCAAGTTGCAAATAAAGCGTTTCAAGTTGCGGCATTTATTAAAAAGTTGCCTCCAATATGGAAGGACTTTAAAAACTACTTGAAACATAAGCACAAGGAGATGAAGTTGGAAGATCTTATTATTCGCCTAAGGATTGAAGAGGACAACAAGGCTGCAGAAAAAATATCTCGTGGAAATTCAACAACAATGAGTGCAAATATTATTGAGAAAGCTTCCACGAGCAAAAAGAGAAAGAAGCCGTCTGGACCAAAGAATTACCCTAGAAAAAATAAATCCAAAGGTAATTACCACAACTGTGGAAAGGTTGGACACAAGGTTGCTAACTGTCGTGCACCAAAAAAGGACAAGAAGAAAAGCCAAGCAAGCATGATTGAGAAGAATGACGAAATAGACGACTTATGTGCCATGCTTTCTGAATGCAACCTGGTCGGAAATCTTAGAGAATGGTGGATTGATTCTAGGACCCCTCGTCATGTTTGTGCTAACAAGGAGTTGTTTACTTCTTATGCTCTCGCTGGTCCCAACGAGATAGTTTTTATGGAAAATTCTGCTACTGCAAAAATTGAAGGAACGGGCAAGATAGCTTTGAAGATGACTTCTCGCAAGATTGTGACTCTAAACAATGTCTTTCATGTTCCTAAAATGCGGAAGAATTTAGTATCGACATCACTTCTAGTCAAGAACGGCTCTAAGTATGTTTTTGTTACTGATAAGGTTGTAGTTAGTAAGAATGAAATGTATGTAGGAAAAGGTTACCTTATTGAGGGCTTTTTCAAACTCAATTTAATTGTCATTGATACGAATAAAATTTCAGCTTCTTCTTACTTGCTTGAGTCAAATAATTTATGGCATGAACGTTTAGGTCACGTCAACTTCAAAACTTTACAAAAAATGATTAATTTGGAAATATTGCCTAAGTTTGAATGCAATAATTTGAAATGTCAAATATGTGTGGAATCAAAGTATATTAAAAATCCTTATAAGTCAGTTGAAAGGTAAATACGACTAATTTGGTCTGGGACTGGAGGAATGAAATCATCAATTATCTCGAGCACGGGAAGTTGCCCGAAGACTCCAAGGCGTCCCGGGTGCTGCGCGCCAAAGCAACATGATATAGCTTCAAAGGAGGCCAACTGTACAGGAAATCTTTCCAAGGCCTGCTGACCCGATGCTTAGGAGCATATGAAGCTAATTATGTTATGCTCGAAGTCCACGAAGGGATATGTAGAAATTATTCGGGCACAAATTCCTTAGTACTAAAACTGGTAAGGGCATGATACTATTGGCCCCGAATGGAGCAAAATCCCAAAGCTTTCGTGCAAAAATGTAATAAGTGCCAACGCTACGCACCACTGGTACATCAACCAGCAGAACCATTACATTCAGTTCTATCTCCATGGCCCTTCATGAAGTGGGGAATGGATATCGTCAAACCATTACCGCCGGCCCTTGGTAAGGTAAGATTTCTTTTAATGTTAACTGACTATTTTTCTAAGTGGGTTGAAGCAGGTCCTTATCAGAAGATCGGCGAACGAGAGGGGGTGGATTTCTTGTGGGAGAACATAATTTGTAGATTTGGAATACCAAGAGAGATAGCATGTGATAACGAGCCACAGTTTATAGGCGCAAATATCACAAAGTTCCCTTAAGACTTGAAAATCAAAAAAATCACATCTTCGCCCTATCATCCGAGCGCAAATGGGCGCAAATGGTCAAGCAGAATCAATGAACAAAGTGATTATATAAAATCTCAAGAAAAAGTTGGAAGCGACTAAAGGTAAATGGCCTGAGGAACTGCCTGGAGTGCTATGGGCGTACCGAACAACGGCCAAATCAAGCATAGGAGAAACTCTTTTCTCTCTTGTGTACGGAGCGGAAGCCTTAATCCCGGTGGAAGTAGGAGAGCCTACCTTGAGATATTTTCAGGCAAGTGAAGAGACGAACAACGAAGTGATGTTAGTTAACTTGGAGCTACTCGATGAGTACAGGGACTTTGAGCAAATAAGAATGGCAGCCCAAAAGCAGAGAATGGAAAGATATTATAATCGAAGAGCCAATCTCCGTTATTTCAAAGTGTGAGACTTGGTTCTAAGGAAAGTAACTCAAAACACCCGGGAACTCAACGCATGGAAGCTAGGTCCAACCTGGATAGGCCCCTACCGGGTTTCAGCTGTTACCGAAAAAGGTTCATACGAGTTGGAGAATCAGGATGGAGAAAAGTTGCCAAGCAATTGGAATGTGGCACACCTCAAGAGATATTATTGCTGACGAACATCACCTGTACTGAAAGTATCTGTTGCACTCTTTTTCCCTTCGTCCAGTTTTTGTCTCAATTGGAATTTCCTAAAAAATAGTATAACTTGCGCAAAACACTTAAGAAAAAAATAATGCAAAGATTAAAACTTGCGTAAATGTTCAGACAAAAGAATGTAGAAAGACTCATGCAATATTTGATCAAAAGATGTTTTTATTCATAATAAGTGTGCCAAAACAGCACAGGTACAAAAGTTGGGAAGAAAAAAGCTAAACTACTGCATCTACGGAACCCGGAGGAAGAGAAGTGTCCGCGCCCCCCAGGGGAAGTGGGTAGATCCGCCGATGGCCCAACATCTTGGCCCTCATCAGTTTAGCCTTCAACATCTTCGCCCTCCGGTTCCTCTTCAGTTCCTGAGGTTTCGGAACCGAAAACATTAGGCCCTACCGGGAGACCTCTTTTAGCAGCTGACTCTAGCTCACGGGCTTTAGCAATTTCGGCATCAAAGTCAATGATACCCGCTTTAGCCTCTTCCAAGATTTTTCTCCTCATGTTGTACATAACGTAAGTTTTTTCAACAACGAGGGAAGCCGCTCGACGCTTGAGTTCTTCTTTAAGTTGGTCAACCTTGGCAGAAAGGTTTTCCTGGAGGATCTAATAGACTTGAGTCTAACGTCGAGTTCGCGGACAGTAAAGTTGAAAATTCTATTATGCTCAATGGTTTTCTTATACTTCTCCTCCAATTGGGCATTTTCACCCCTGTAGCAGCTAGCTCTTCAGTTTTGGAGTTCAAGGCCTGCCTCTAAGTTGGTCAATCTCTTAGCGGAGGCAGCCTTACGATCGGATGCAGCAAGAATGACACTATGGACTTCAGCCCATTTGGCCTTGGCCTCTTCAAATTGAACCCTCAGCGGGGCAATATCTTGGCTAAGGGTTTCCACTTCTTTCTCGCTTTGCTGCAAACGAGTCTCCAACACAATGGCCTCAACAGCTTTGGCTTCCTATTCTGAGAGGCGAGCAACAGTTTGGTCCCACTCGGCCAAAAGTTGATCCCGCTCAGAGGTGAGATATTCTTTTTCCCGAATCAACTTCTGGAGGCCCTCGGAAGCAAGGAAATTGGCCTGCAAAACAAGAAAGGCGAACTCAGGATATTTATTCAATCAAAGATATGAGACATGACAAAAGAAATGAAGAATGTACCGTTGCGGCGTTGTGCATGGCATTGTTCAACAAGCACTCTCCCGAGAGAACCTATATCTTTTTCTAATCTTTTTCTGAAGCCAAAGACTTCAGATAGTTAGCAAGTTCCACCAGTCGGGATAGCAAATTGCATCCGGTGGAGACCGAGAGAGTAACGCTCCTCCTTCTTTGCGGTTTTTCTGAGGGGGCAGCATAATTTTGCCCCAAATTCTCATGAACTGGGGACTGGGGGAGGGGAACATACTTTTCTCGGACAAATACAGACGGTGGAGAAGATGTAACAGTTGTTGGTGGGAGAGTTGGTGAAGAAGGAGATGGAGCTGATGGTGTTGAAGGGTGAGAAGCAACTGCGACAAACGCAATGCTGGTTGTTGGTTGCTCATCAACCGAAGACGGCAGGGACTCGGTACTCATCCCCATAATACCGGGCGCATCGACTGGGATCTGAAAATGGGAGTTGGCAGTTTCCACCATTTCATACTCCCCCAGAGCGTCGAGGCAACATCCTCGGTTGGTGTAACTAACTCAACAAATTGAGCAGTCTGTTGATCTGAGGAATGTCATTGTCTTCTATGTAGAGAAGCTCCCTCCTCGCTAACTTCTCCATCGTCGTCAATCATCACGATATCTATGGCCAGCCGAGCAGAGGACTCGTCACCAAGACTTCCGGAGATGACTCAAGGGCAGCATTCTTCGCCCTCTTATTCTTTCCCCCGGCCGCGGAGGAACGCCTTTTTTTTGGTTGCTTGCTCTCCGGTCGGGGACTCCGAGAATAAGCACTTGCACTAGAAGCAGGCCCGGAGACATCGGCCTGTGAAAAAGCTTTCTGTAGTAGCCTCGCCGCATCAGCAGAATCAGCCAAAACGTCCTCATCGGGGACGACAATCGAGCCCTGGGTTAAACCTATATTAAGCAAGAGAGAAAAATCAGACAACTTTCTCATAAGAAAGGATAAGGACAAGATGAGTTCAACTTACCATGATTTTTGGCCTTCCACCCATATTTCAGGGACAATTCTTTTCACGTGCGGGTTTCGGGTGTAGTGACGTCCAAAATTTTCTGAACCCATTGGTCCAAGCCGTCAATCCTAGGGTGAATTCACCGAGTCGCTGAGACAGGTAAAGGGATAAAAGTTAATAAAGATGAGGAATGGTCTTTAACAAGAATAGAAGCAAAATGTATACTTACGAGTATGGTTTCACAATTTCGGGAAGGAAGGAGTCGAGGCCGGGATGATGTCACTGGTGGCAATTGAAACAAACTGTTCCATCCACACGCAATCGTTATCATCATCCATGCTGGATAGCAATGCATGGTAGACCCGCTTGCCGAAGTTAATCACCCCCTACGGAAAATCTTGGGGGAATAAAAGTTCATCACGTGAGCTAGAGATAGCTCATCCCCCGTTTCTTGGCACAGGCGTCGAAGGAAAGCAATCGACCTCCACACAGAGGGACTCACTTGTGCCAAACATACTTGGTAGCGGAGGCAAAACTCCACAATAACGGAGTCAAGCTCTCCACTCAGAGATAATATCCCCAAAGTGAAGGGATACGTATAAAAGTACGTAAAACCCTTCTTGGGTAAGGTTACTCGCTCCGCCAGATCAGGAGCAATAATGTTTAAACCTTGACAATGACAATCTTCCTTCATAGTAGGAATGCTGGAAGGATGGATGGAAGAAGGATATCTGCTAACGGCCCATCTGCGAGGGCTAACAGAAGGAAATTTCTCTTTGAAGTTGTCACGACCCAAAATCTCACCTGTCGTGATGGCGCCTATCTCAATACTAGGCAAGCTGACAATCTCAATAAACTATCATATCTTTCAAGTTTGAAAACATAATATCTAAATTTTAGCGGAAGAAAAACTCACAAATACATATATAAACACTCCCAAAACCCGATGTCACTGAGTACATGAGCATCTAATATGAATACAAGTCTAGAAAATACGGTCTATAATAGTCTAAGACCAAATACAGTAAACAATGAGATAGGGAAAGGAGAGACAAGGTCTGCGAAATACGACAGCTACCTCTGAATTTCCGAAAAATCAACTGTGCGAGAGAATCGACACCCACTATATCCGGGAATACATGAATCTGCACACAAAGTGCATGGTGTAGTATGAGTACAACCAACTCAGCAAGTAACAACAATAAATAAGTAAGTGAAGATAGTGACGAGCTACACAATTATAGTTCACTTTCAGTAATTCCAGCAAAGAATATACATGCTTTCAAATCCAGCAGTTTAAGTCAAATCAATTCTATACAGTTCAAGTTCATGTAATCCGGATATAAAATCTTTCAGAGAATTTCATAACGATGACAGATAGCAACTAAGTGCAACAACAAATGAAAAGCAAGTACAGCCTCTCAGGGCAACAGTCACTCAACTCATCACAACAGCTTAACCACTCGGCTCTCAGTTCTCAGCACTCACACTCAATGGGTACCCGCGCTCACTGGCGGTGACCTACAGCCCAAGCGCTATAATATGCACGGACAATTCACGTGCTGCATGGATAACTCACGTGCCATAGTATAAATATATGGATCCGCACGGACAACTCACGTGCTATAGTATAATATAAGGATCCGCACGGACAACTCACGTGCTATAGTATAATATCTCACAATCAGGCCCTCGGCCTCACTCAGTCATAAATCTCTCGAGTCTCTCGGGCTCTCAATAATCATGAAAAATCAGTCCAAACAACAATGATATGATGCATCAATAAGGAGCAATAGAGATTGAGATAAAATAAACAAGTGAACTGTGACTGAGTACAAAACAATAATTTAGCAGATAATTCAACATGTACACGACCTTTGTGGGTCCCAACAGTACCAACATATGGCCTAAATATGATTTCTAACATGACTTATAGTCAAATTTTTACAACACATAGAAAGCACATAGCTAACAAGTTATTCAACTTTACAATTTTCACAGGACGGACCAAGTCACAATCCCCTCAGTGAACGCCTACATGCCCGTCAGCTATCATGTGTGTCACCTCCAAAATAATCACATGGCACAAAATCCGGAGTTTCATACCCTCAAGGCTAGATTTATAACTATTACTTACCTCAAACCGTGAAATTCTTATTCCGCTAAGCCTTTGCCTCGTGAATTGGCCTCCAAACGCCTCGAATCTAGCCACAAATAATTCGATTCAGTCAATAAAATTTATTGGAATTAATTCCATAAGAAAATGCTAATTTTCCATAAAAATCAGAATTTTAGGTCAAAAATCGCCCGTGGGGCCCATGTCTCAGAATGCAGTGAAACTCTCAAAATCCGACAACCCATTTAATTATGAGTCCAACCATACTAGTTTCACTCAAATCCGACACCGAATCGACACCAAAATCTCAAAAATTAGTTTCTATAAGATTTCTAAAATTTTTCAAAATTTCAATCTCAAAACACTAATTAAAGGGTGAAAACAAATGATGGATTCGGTTAATCTAACCATAATTGAGTTAAGAACACTTACCCCGATATTTTCTCTGAAAATCTCCCAAAAATCGCCTCTCCCCAAGCTCCAATTTGACAAAAATGGAAAATGGGAAGAAGTCCCCTGCTTTATAACTTATAGTTCTGTACAGGCCCTCGGCCTTCGGTTTTCTGCCTTCGGTCTTCGGTTTTTTGCTTTCGGCCTTCGGTCCTTAGTTTTTTACCTCGATTTTCTCCAGCATCGATTTTTTTTATGACCTTGATTTTTTTTTCATGACCTCAGTTTTCATGGCCTCGATTTTTAATGAGGAAAATAGAAGACGTAGTAAACATCAAAAGACATCTACTTATTTTGGACCAGAGATTCTAGCATTCTTGTTGGAAAATGAGCCTCAAACGTTCAAAGAAGCAATGTCTTCCTCAAAAGCACAATATTGGAAAGAGGCAGTCAATAGTGAGATAGAATCCATATTAAGTAATCATACTTAGGAATTGGTTGATCTTCCTCTAGGAAAGAAACCTTTGGATTCTAAGTGAATTTTTAAAAAGAAAATGAAAGCTGATGGTACTATTGACAAATATAAGGCAAGATTAGTTATTAAAGGATTTAGACAACGAGAAGGTCTTGATTACTTTGACACATACTCGCCGGTAACAAGGACTACATCTATCCGGGTGTTAATAACGTTAGCCGCCGTATATGGCCTTTAAATCCATCAGATGGATGTGAAGACAGTCTTCTTAAATGGAGATTTGGAGGAAGAAATTTATATGGAACAACCTGAAGGGTTCGTAGTTCCCGGAAAAGAAAAGAAGTGTTAAGTAATTATACGGACTAAAACAAGCACCAAAATAATGGCATGCGAAATTTGACCAAATAATATTGTCAAATGGTTTCAAGATCAATGAGTGTGACAAATGTGTTTACATTAAGAATACTCCAAATCAAATAGTCATTGTTTGTTTATATGTGGATGATATGTTGATAATGAGTAAGGACATTGCTAACATAAATGCTACTAAGCGCACACTTACTAGTAAGTTTGATATGAAAGACTTAGGAGTTGCTGATTTAATTTTGGGAATTAAGATCCTTAAGACTCCTCAGGTCTAGCTTTGTCTCAATCTCATTATATTAAAATGGTACTTGAAAAGTTCAAATATTTGGACTTTAAAGTTGCAAGAACGCCAATTGATTTAAACCATACTCTTGTAAAGAATAAAGGTCAAAGCAAGTCTCAATTGGAATATGCTCGAGTGTTGGAAAGTTTGATGTACATTATGAATTGTACACAACCTGATATAGCTTGTGCGATAAGTAAGCTTAGTCGATATACAAGTAATCCCGACCAAGCTCATTGGATATCAATGAAACGAGTTTTGGGGTATTTGAAATATACCCAAGACTATGCATTGCATTACAATAATTATCCCACAGTTATTGAGGGATATAGTGATGCAAATTGCATCACCGGATCAACAGAATCAAAATACACAAGTGGATACGTTTTTACCATTGGTGGAGGAGCAGTGTCTTGGAAGTCGTCCAAATAGTCATGTATCGCCCGCTCTACAATAGAGTCTGAGTTTTTAGCTTTAGACAAGGCCAGTGAAGAAGCTGAATGGCTCCAGAATTTCTTGGAAAATATTCTATTTTGTCCCAAACCTTTGGCACCTATATGCATACATTGCAACAGTCAAGTGGCAATAGGAAGGGCTGGGAGCATTATGTATAACGGTAAATCTCGTTACATACGACGAAGGAATAATACCGTTAGATAAATATTCTCTAGTGGAATTATCACAATTGACTATGTATCGGATCTGCTTACAAAAGGCCCAACCATAGAGGCGGTTGAGAAGTCATCAAAGGGAATGGGACTATGACCGAGGACAAGTCACTGTGGCGATAACTCTACCTAGAAGACTGAAGATCCCAAGATCTAGGTTCAAGGAGCTCAAACAAAGTCATTAGTGACGGTTCAACATTGTCAAATAAAATTTTGGTTCATTCTCATGATGAAGACATTGTTCAGTACCAAGGATAAAACGCCAAGGCTTTTTAATGGTTTCTAAGTTTGATACGGGGTATATCAAATAGTGTATCTATGGGATAACACGCTTAGGAATTACCTATGTAAGTGTGAAGTATAAGCCGCTTCAAGGAGAATGTTGTAAGGCCAGTTCTTTACGCACTTATGAAACCAGGCGGTGTTCATGGCTGAAACGAGCAGAACAATGAGTGCCAAAGATGGTTAAGAGTTGATTGTGTGACGTATGGTTGTCGAGGTATACACCAAAGTTCGACGGTTCAAAGATATCAAATCTACCGATTGATCGAGTATATCCGACATGTGTTCACTACGGAAAGTTCAAGAGGAAACCTACTTATCCAGATGCGATTAATCCTTACTTGCGAATCATACAGTTTTTTCATGCATGTTTTTTCGGATAGCCATTCCCCATTCATGTGGGGGTTTTATTAATCAAAACAAAACAAAAAGAGGTGTGAATGGAAAATGGTAGAAAAAGAAATGGAGGGAAATAAAAATTTGAATTAGTCCCTCTTACAAAGGAACTTTGTCCCTCATTGGATAGAAAGAGGAAAATTCTTGTGCTTATGTGTAGAAGCACTTCTTCTAACTCTTAAAGAATTGAGAAGAGAACAAACCTCACGTCGTCGTCGTCGTCGAATCACACGGTTTTTTCATGTATGTTTTTTCGGATAGCCATTCCCCATTCATGTGGGGTATTATTGGGATTTATTAATGAAAACAAAAGGAGGTGTGAATGAAAAATGGTGAAAAAAAAAATTAAGAGAAATGAAATTTTGAATTAGTCTCTCTTATAAAGGAACTTTGTCCCTCATTGGATAGGAAGAGCAAAATTCGTGTGCTTATATGTAGAAGCACTTCTTCTAGCTCTTAGAGAGTTGAGAAGAGAGCAAGCCTCGCGTCGTCGTCGTCGTCGCTCGCTCGGCTCGGCTTCAGATTTGGATTCGAATTTGGTCAATTGATATGATTGATTGATAATTTTTTCTACCAAATATATTTTCCATTTCCATCATTTAATATTTTCTTTTTGCGCGGAAAAGTATTAAATTCGCAGCATTATTTCCCAACGGTCGAATTCGCGACCAGCCATTCCGTTTAGCAGAAATTCCAATAATTTCTGTCGAATGGATACCTCTTCAAATGAACAGGCACCTTCCCACATGTTGAGACTCTACAGATAGAGAGGCTCAACCTCATTTTTCACCACCGAATCTGAAAATCTCTCCCCTCTATCTTCTGCATTCTGCATTGTTTTCAAAGCAAAAACGTAAGCATTCTATATGATTTGCTCCGCCATTTGAGTTCGCCGAAGTTCTGTGATTTAAAGTGCCGCTCAGAATAGTTATTTAGTTCTATCCTGAGAGGAATTAATTCGAAACCTTGGGTAATTGTGAGGGGATTAAATTCCTTAAAGACACACAAGAAACTTGTAGGCTCGGAATTTTCTGTTTTTGTTTTCTTAAACTAACGTCTTTTGATTTTCTGATTGTGAATACAGAATACTAACAATAACTTCTGCCAAGGAAATGAAATAGCTTATGTTTTGGCTAAGGAAACAACCAAGTAGTCCAATCTCAATAAAGCAAAGTGTTTTGTAGTTTCACCTCCCTTTGTTGTGACCAGGATGCTTGCGGACAAGGAAAGGATATCTTTTGTTAAGCCAATTTAGAAAGTGTCAGTAGGAAGTTGGCTAAACTTGGAAATTTGAATGCCGTGGATGACATCTCAGCTGTTTGTAATGATCAAATAGATCCTATGTTCGAAGTTTCTTATTATATAATGAATAAATATTTCAGTTTCTCAAAAAAAAAACGCTTGTATAATAAAGTCAACGTGGTGCTAAGGGGATGAAAACATTTGAACGGATATCATTTGAATGTTTATTGAAACTTCTAACTACTATACTCCCTTGTATATGCTTAAGAAAATCTAAGTGATGGAACATAATAAAAGTAAGTTAGGTAAGACAAAATTTGCATCGAAATGGACGTAAACTTATATACAGGACTCCAAGCATCTTGTTCAGCTTCATGGCAAGGCAGAGTTGCGAAGGCAAGCATGTCCGATGTGCAATGCTTGGAGGGGCCATGTCATGTCTTTAGCTTCATTGAGTGCGCGCTAAGTGCAGGCATGAGCGCATGGGGCACGTTACGGGGCAAGTACTCGTTGGCTCTAGTTGCGTGTTGGTGTTGTGCACGTAGACCTATGATTTGAAAATAGCTAGGACAACATTGTCAAATAAAAATTTGAGTAAATGCCATAGCGAAAATTGAACCAATGGCAGAACACTAAGGGTCGTTTGGTATGATGGATAAGCAAAAATAATTCTGGGATAAAAATTTAGTACGGTCTTATCCCTTATTTGGTTACTAATCCTAGTTATCCCAGGATTAAAAATAGATAACATATACCTGTTAGAGGGTGGAATAATAATACTAGGATAAGATATCCCAGGATAAAGCAATAATATTAACAATTTCAGGATTAAACAATATACCAAACAGTAAATAAAAAATAATGAGAGGACATGATAATTAATCTCATCATAACTTGTCTTCAAACAAAACGGTCCCCAAAAATCCAAATCGACCAATGCAAATGCTAAGCTTTGAATCTTAATGTGGTAATAAAAATATATACATATTATTTAATATATAAATACGTACTATATATTTTTTGAAGTTACCGAAGGCCGATAACCCCCTAATCTAAGTACATCCGCCTCTGGCGCTATGGCATTACCTGCTCTTGGATGAGGGCTATGGATGGGACAACATAAGCACAAGGGCAGTTATCACTTGGCACTTCAACGGTTAAGACTACAAGCCGCCGATTGCACTGGACAAATTTGGCCCTTTTCCAGAAAATCATAAACCCATCCGTATCGAGTGAGAGATATATATTGGAAACAACCCGCCAAAAACAACAAATATCTTCTCAATTCATAACAACAAACACTTAAAAGTAGATAGAAGCTCTCCACTAGCTTTCATTCTGTATTCAATCAAATCCCTACCATGGCGTGAACACTCTTTGAACCCTTCAGAACCCCAAGATAATATTAAGGGAATGGCATCAACGGCACTGCTGAGTATTCCTCCGCCACAGTTAAACTCCACAACAAAATCAAAGGTACAACGAAAAAACTGTATTTGTTGCTCTCTAGATTCCTCGACTTCTGCTACTACTACTACTTCTGTTAATGACCAAGATACCCCCAAGAAATTCACCTATAGTAGAGCTTCTCCATCTGCTAGATGGCCCCACCTTAAATTCACTGACACCCACCAAAATTCACAGCCCTCCCAATTATCTGTACCCGTTCCCTCCATTAAAGATGTTGAATTTGGTACTGAAAGTGATGTAAAAGAGGAGTCTTTGAACTCAAATGATGAAAACCAAGAGGTATTGGGTAGGCCCAGTAGGACTAAGGCTAAGAAAATGACTAAACTTGCACTTAAAAGGGCTAAAGATTGGCGTAAAAGGGTACAATTTTTAACTGATAAGATATTGGAGCTAAAACCTGAGGAGTTTGTAGCTGATGTGCTTGATGAAAAGATGGTGCAAATGACCCCTACTGATTTTTGCTTTGTGGTCAAATGGGTTGGTCAATCTAGTTGGCAAAGGGCATTAGAGGTGTACGAATGGCTCAATCTTCGACATTGGTATTCTCCGAATGCTCGAATGCTTGCAACTATACTTGCTGTGTTGGGCAAGGCCAACCAGGAATCATTGGCCGTGGAGATATTTATGAGGGCAGAACAAAATGTTGGGAACACAGTTCAAGTGTATAATGCAATGATGGGTGTTTATGCGCGAAATGGGCGGTTTTCCCGGGTTCAGGAGTTACTTGATTTAATGCATGAGCGGGGGTTTGAGCCTGATCTTGTGAGTTTTAATACTTTGATTAATGCACGTCTGAAATCAGGCCCTATGACACCAAACTTGGCAATTGAACTTCTTAATGAAGTAAGGAGTTCGGGGATTCAACCTGACATAATAACTTATAACACTCTGATTAGTGCTTGCTCGCGCGAATTAAATGTTGAGGAAGCTGTAAAAGTTTTTAATGAGATGGAAAGTCATAGATGTCAACCTGATTTGTGGACGTATAATGCTATGATTTCAGTTTTTGGGAGATGTGGAATGGATGGTGAGGCTGCAAAGCTGTTCAATGAACTGGAGGCGAATGGCTTTTATCCAGATGCAGTGACGTATAATTCACTGCTCCATGCATTTGCAAAGCAAGGGAATATTGAGAAGGTTAAAGAAATATGTGAAGAGATGGTGAACATGGGATTCGGAGAGGATGAAATGACGTATAATACCATCATTGACATGCACGGGAAACATGGTCGGCATGACCTTGCATTGCAAGTCTATAGGGACATGATATCTTCCGGTCGAAGTCCTGATGTAGTTACATATACTGTTCTTATTGACTCACTAGGGAAAGCCGGTAAAATGGCAGAGGCTTCAAAAGTGATGTCTGAGATGCTAAATGCAGGGGTAAAGCCAACAGTGAGAACTTACAGTGCCTTGATTTGTGGTTATGCAAAAGTAGGGAAGCGGGTTGAAGCAGAAGAGATGTTCGACTGCATGGTACGTTCTGGAATTAGGCCAGATCACTTGGCATACACAGTGGTGTTGGACATGAATCTGAGGTCTGGTGAGACCAAGAAAGCAATGCTGTTGTATCATGAAATGGTGCGCAATGGATTTGCTCCTGATCTTGATCTATATGAATTTATGCTCCGAGCTCTTGGAAGAGGAAATGAAGAAGAAAATATCCAGATTGTGATCAAGGACTTGAAAGAATTGGGTAATTTGAGTCCAGAATCGATTTCATCTCTACTTATTAAGAGTGAATGCTACGATTTTGCTGCCAATATGTTGAGATTAGCTGTTGAAGAGGGTTCTAACTATAATTATGATGACCTGTTGTCTATTTTGGGTTCATACAGTTCATCGGGGAAGATCTCAGAAGCTATAGAGTTCCTAAATTTTGTGAAGGAACATGATTCCAGGTCCAAGAAGCTTATAACTGATGCCTCAATTATTATTAACTGCAAAGCTCAAAATTTAGATGCTGCTTTGAATGAGTACCACGAAACAGGTAAAAGTGATTCATATAATTTCAGTTTTGCCGTGTATGAGTCCCTCATCAGGTGTTGTGAGGAGGCTGAACAGTTTGCTGAAGCTTCTCAAATATTTTCTGATATGAGGGCCAGGGGTGTGGAACCTTCTCGGGATATTTGCGGAATAATGGCTGTCATTTATTGCAAGATGGGTTTTCCAGAAACAGCTCATTATTTGATTGACCAGTTGGAAGGAAATGGAATTCCCCTCGGGGACAACTCAATTCATGTAAGTCTTATTGAGGCGTATGGTAAGCTGAAAGTAGTTGAAAAGGCAGAGAGTGTTGTAGCAACTTTAGAAGAACGGTATGGTGTTGTGGAGAGGACGGCTTGGAATGCATTAATTCAAGCTTATGCTTTAAGTGGGTTTTATGAGAAAGCTAGAGCTGTTTTCAATACCATGATGAGAAATGGTCCATCTCCTACAGTGGATACCATCAACAATCTCATGCAAGCGTTAATTGTTGATGGTAGATTAAACGAGCTGTATGTTCTGATTCAGGAACTACAAGATATGGGTTTTAAGATTAGTAAGAGTTCCATTCTTTTGATGCTTGAGGCATTTGCACAAGCTGGTGACATATTTGAAGTGAAGAAAATTTACCACGGAATGAGAGCTGCTGGATATTTACCTACCATACATCTTTATAGAGTTATAATCGGGTTATTGTGCAGGACTAAGCAAGTGAGAGACGCTGAAGCGATGCTTTCTGAGATGGAGGAAGCTGGATTCAAGCCAGATCTTTCAATATGGAATTCAATGCTCAAGTTATATACTAGAATTGAAGATTTCAAGAAGACAGTGCACATATACCAGAGAATTCAAGAAGCTGGACTCAAACCAGATGTGGATACTTACAATACTTTGATAATAATGTACTGTCGAGATCGTAGGCCAAATGAAGCTCTTATGTTATTGCATGAGATGAAAAGGCTGGGTCTGTCTCCTAAGAGAGACACTTATAAAAGCCTGATTGCTGCATTTTGTAAGGAGCTGATGCTGGAACAAGCTGAGGAACTCTTCGAAAGCCTGAGGTCAGAAGAACATAACCTCGATCGTTCTTTTTATCACTTAATGATGAAAATGTATAGAAGCTCTGGGAATCATTCTCAGGCTGAAAAGCTAATAGACAAGATGAAGGAATCAGGGGTGGAGCCATCTGGTGCTACAATGCATTTGCTGATGACTTCGTATGGTACTTCAGGCCATCCAATTGAAGCTGAGAAAGTGTTGAATAGTCTAAAGTCAAATGGTGTAAATCTCAGTACTCTACAATATGGCTCTGTTATTGATGCTTATCTCAAGAGCAGAGATTACAGTACTGGGCTTTTGAAGCTTAAGGAGATGCTTGGGGAAGGTCTAGAACCAGATCACAGGATATGGACTTGCTTTATCCGGGCTGCTAGTTTATGTGAATATGCGACTGAAGCCAAAACTCTTTTAGCTGCTGTGGCCGATGCTGGTTTTAGTCTTCCCATCAGGTACCATTTGAATTTAATTTTCTCTTCCCTTTTCAGGGAACTTCTATTTTGTGAGTGTCTTTTCAGGGGTGGGGTTGCTAATTATTCCATTTCCTCGCTTCAACTAACTGCCTGTCTCATATATTCAGGCTTCTAACAGAGAAGTCAGAGTCTCTGGTGTTGGACTTAGACCTCTACCTGGAGAAAATTGAAGTTGCAGAAGATAAAGCAGCATTAAATTTTGTAAATGCTTTGGAAGACCTGTTATGGGCTTTTGAACTCCGGGCCAGGGCCTCATGGATTTTTCAGCTGGCTATTAAAAGGAGCATTTACAATACTGATGTTTTCAGGTACATTGACTTTGCTTGCTCATAATAGGGAAACCTGTACTTGTAATCATGGTGTATTTGATGTGTAGCTTAACTATTCCACTTTTAAAACTTACATGGTATATGGAAACCTCTTAAGTTCGTTTATTTTTTAAATTTTTTAATATTTCTTCATGGAATAAAGAGATCTTCCAGATGAAATTTGCATCTCTTACTCAAAGCATCTGATATCATTTATTGATTATTTTATTTATGATTGTTTCTTTGAAAGATTAAATGCTAGTTTCAGCCCTTTTTCTGAAATCCTTTAGGAGTTGGCCGTTTCAGACAATAGTGATGCAGCTGGTTAAAGCATGGCCGGGGTTATATGTCAAACTATGAGTATATCATAATTCAACAATAGTAGGACCAAAGATGTCCTCTTTAGCTTAGATGAAAACATTTGAGGACGCACTCATAGTTTTAGGTCATAAAGCTGGCTTGGCTTTACTCTTCTAAATTGCATTATCTTTTGCTAGATCCAACTATACAGTCTGATTAACAAGTATGTTCTGTTCCATAGTCCAATGCCCAATATGTGTGTCAACTCCTTGAACTTTCTGCTGATATCTTTAATGAGTTGATTTGACCTGCATAAACCCATGGACTGACATGGAGAAGTTAAAAGCAGAGTTCCATTACAAGTTGCCAACTCATCCAACTGCCTCAGAATTACTTGTCCAAGTGATGAACCGCTAATTGTGTCCATGCCCCCCTTTTTTTTTATGAGTATTAGGGTACATGACAATGTCGTAGAACCTACACCTAGCAATTTCTGAATTCTGATTTTGACACTTTCAGTAGTGGAGGTTTATTACATGCAAAACATAGATTTGAAGTCAAATCGAATCTTGGATTTCTTTTTGTTGTTGTCTTTCAGTGAGAATTGGTTAAAATCCAATTATTTGGCACTTCTATGACTTGCATCTTCTTCTTGTGTTTTGAAGATACAAGCAAATCATCCAAAGGATATAGCCAACAGCATCTTTTTTGTTTTATTTTTGGTGTAAAATGGAACTTGTAAATGGGGCAGTATCAGTCCTAGAGCTGCTAGAGTACCTACATGTTTAGAAAGGGATATACTTTTGCTCCTCTGTGCAGATTTTTGGCACATTCTTATTGCTGTTATTAATAATATCTTATGATTTAAAAGTGTATTAGAACATTAAAAATTGTACCTTGTTTTCTGTTTCCAGTGCTTCACATTTCAGGTACTTTGTTGTCTTGTTTCAAGCTGATGGTCACTCTTTTGTTGTTTTTGACTCTTTATTAGGACAGAAGTCGACTTCTATGTTTTCTGCTTCTATTGGACCACTCTATGCATCCCGTTTTCTAACTGCTGCCCGTGTCACTATTCCACTGAAGTGGAAAATTTATATGGACTAAAAAACTATCTTAAGAATCGCGAACAAGTTTCTTTCTTGCTACTGCCCCTTGCTTGATGGGGGGAATAGAGCTTAGCAAAATGGTTTTTTTTTTTTTTTTTTTGGGGGTGGGGGGGTGGGGTGGGGGGTCTTTGAATGGTAATTTCCTTAGAATTCTCTTATGGAAGGCCTTGGGGAGAAGAGTTTTTTTATATTATCTCCATGGAGTCAAGATTGTGGCTTGCATTTCATGACAATCTTTTAGTTGAGTCATTCCTACTTTTGCAACAACAACGACCCAGTAAAATCTCATTAGTGAGGTATGTGGAGGGTAGTGTGTACGCAGACCTTACCCCTACCCAAAGGAGTAGAGAGGCTGTTTCCGAAAGACCCTCGGCTCAAGATAACAAAAAGAGACATTATATCAGTACCGTCAATAGATACCATAGGAATAATAACAGAATCATAAAGACCAGAAAATAGATGAAAAGTAAAAGCAATAGCCACTAAATAGACCCGGCATATGAAAAACGAAAGTCTTTCCTACTTTTGCATTTTTATCTAATTGTCTTTTGATGATCATCTTATTCTGCAGGGTGGCTGACAAGGATTGGGGGGCCGACTTCAGGAAGTTGTCTGCTGGTGCTGCTCTTGTTGGTCTAACATTATGGCTTGACCACATGCAGGCAAGTTTTTTCTTTAAAAAACTTAAGTTCCATAACCATATCCTAAAGGAAGAAAACAATTTTTAAGCTCTTTAAAGCTTCGTACCCTTTATATAAAGATTCTTTTTCAGTTAGGAGATTTGTTAACTAGCTCCTCTCTGCTGGTTTTTGTTGACGAGTTCCAAAGCTAATTGCTTTATTGTAGCATTCATAAAACTTGGGTTGTTATTAGTGCGCTGATCTTATCAGCCAATACCCACAGCTATATTTGACAAACTTGACATTGACTTAATTCCTTTTTTGTTCATTGAGGGTATAAATCAAAGTCTTGTTGCATTACAGTTGTAGCTTAGCTTAATAAACTAGGAAATAATTATTTATTCATGTCCATGCTTGATTATATTTATTCTACCTTGTTTTCATTGTTTTTCTTCTTAAGATCCTTTTGATGACTTTGCCATTGTTGTCGAGGTTTCCTAAAGGTAGCCCAAAGTGAACAGAGCTGCTTGACATAATCCTACTGTTACTGCAGGATGCATCCTTGGAGGGCTTTCCTGAATCTCCAAAATCTGTCGTACTGATTACCGGTAAATCTGAATACAACAAAGTTTCTTTAAATAGTACAGTGAAGGCATACCTTTGGGAGATGGGTTCTCCATTTCTACCTTGTAAAACTCGGACTGGAATACTTGTTGCAAAAGCTCATTCCTTAAGAATGTGGTTGAAGGATTCCCCATTTTGTTTAGATCTTGAGTTGAAAGATAGACCTAGCCTTCCAGAGATGAACTCAATGCAGCTTATTGAAGGATGTTTTATTAGACGTGGTCTTGTTCCTGCTTTCGAGGACATAAATGAAAGGCTTGGGCCAGTAGGCCCCAGGAAGTTTGCGAGGCTTGCTTTGCTGTCAGATGAGAAGAGGGAGAAAGTAATTCAAGCTGACATTGAGGGGAGAAGGGAGAAGTTAGCCAAGATGAAGAACACTGCAGTCACAACGAGGAAGAATACTAAAAGCTTTAGGATGAAAAAGTTTGTCAGGGTGCCCGGTCGTGCAAAATCCAATGGCTTTGCCTGAGATATTGATGCTCGTGTCTTGTGGGGTGATTAGAAGTTCCATAAATATTGCATGACAAGTTCCAGAATATGGTCTGAGATGCATTCTTTTCTTAGGATGAACTTCTAAAGAGCTGACTGAGGAAGGAGCGTGGGAGGTGTCAGCGTCATGGCATATGCAAGTTTAATCAAGCGGAGATAACAGAACTTCAAACAATTCCAGAGCTGCAAGGAAAACTCAATTATCAAATCTAACAGAAATCATATACTAGCAGTTTTCCATTTCAGACATTTCCAGTTGCTGTTTGATTAAACAATGCCTGGAACGACTCCAGTAAGTTCCTGCTCAACTCTCTCTCCTCCTCCAACCCCCAACCCTCCAAATATAATCACAGTAATCCTCTTCAACATAGACATTTGTTTCATAATTGTATATTGCATGCACTTAGTGGCTCCTAGAATTTGAAGGTTATGGGTTCTAAACTTGCCATTGAACTCATAGCTCGTCTTAATTACTGAGTTCGCAATTAAATATTTATACATATTTAATGAATTTCCTAATTTAAATACAGGGTCTAAGCAAAAGCTACTGGGTTCGTCCGAACTCGGTAGCTAATGCTCTTGCTCTGCCTCAGCATGCACTCTAGCTCTGCTTCTCAAAGTCTTTTGCAAAATTGTGATTCACACGACTTATGCTCTTGTACCTTAAGGAATAGTTTGATTTCGCCTTTACTCGCAGAGCTACTTATACCTAGTTATCTGTGCAGTTGTTTTCATTATGAGGTTCAAGACGCGTTTTGGCCCCTAGCACTGGTTGACAACCTGATTTATCATGGCCATGAGATTCTTGTCCATGTTAAGCTGAAATGGGAGGAACTAAAGAAAGCCGAGTGCATGAGCTTGAGTCTGTGTTTGCTTGTAACTTGTAAGTTACTACCTGTCTACAGCGATTGTGCATAGACTCAGGTGTTGTCCGTGCAGAAACCTGATCATTCTCTACATGCAATAGTGGGAATGTGAAATCCTCGTGTTATCTATGTAGCTGCAGGTTATGCGTGGAGATAGAAAAGCATAAATAAATGTTAGGCATTGGGAAAAAAGCGTTATATGTGCCTTCGAAACCCAGTTTATGAATAGGTAGCCTTCTGTTTTTCGAGAGTTTTAACTAGTTTTGAGCCAAGTTTTATATATTGCTCGTATGGAAAACAGTCCTTTTATGTGCTCAAAGATAAAATCAAATCTTGAAAGGAAATGTTCATTGATCTTTCTAAATTCTTACTTTATTTTATTCTGTTTGCTATTTCGTTTCAAGGAGATGTCCTCATCTTATTGCATTCATCTTAGGGACAAATTCCATTCTTTTTTTCCTCCTCCATTTGCTTCAGCTTATGTAACAAGAAGAAAACTGGATTCGTAACGCAATGGTGTGAATAATAAAGTATCTCCCCATTTGTGTAAATTCGGAAAACTACAACTACTTACGCCTAAATCCCGAACAAGTTGGGGTCAGCTATATGAATCCACACCGACTATTTTGCTCCATTTAAGCTCATCTCAGACCAATATTACACAAACGAAAAATAAAAAACATAGTACAAGGAATTCTCTATAATTTCTACTGGTTAAACTCTGGCAAAAATAAACTCTTAGAAAGTATAAGAATTAAAGCACACTTATTAACATTGCTAAAATATATTCTCAACAATTGTTATTGCCTATATACATCCTTTCTTCCATTGTGCCCTATTTTATGAGTCTGCATTGATTGCATTGATTCTAAGAGATTTGTAAGTTTTTTTATGCAACTTTTTTTCATGTGATTTTTGGTTTATTTTATCCCCTTTTAAAACTTTCACGCATCATGGTTTCACACCTATGGACCGGTGCATTTAGAGATCGATGCAAATTATGATAGAACCATCTCAAGCAACTTTTCGTTTAATTTTAGTTGTATACTTCTTGCACTTACCGTCAAATGCGATCATTTTTAATATCCATCTTAGCATCCCATTTCTGCAACACTCATTGTGTGGAAGTGCTAAGACCATATCAACCTAAAATCATTTCATACAACATTATCGATCTTATAACTACTTTTCACTTTGATATGCATCCTTTCTATCACATAACACTCATTAACACTCCTCCATTCAAACATCTTATCTTAAATATTTAAATTGTTTGCATTTAGGCAATCCAATCCTGTCTAATCTCACTTCATCGTCGCTCTTCCTATGCCGACCAAACTTGTAATACATATGTCCAATCTTTATTCTGGCTATCCTAAAACTAATATGATCTAGAGTGCCCTCCACTTCAATCTTTTAGCTGACTCCCTCGTTGGTTTAATCAAAAAGCCAACAAATAACATATATCATGGGATCTTATAAATTAGTGCATTAATAACGAGAGTAAATAATTGCGGGCTTAATATCGATTCTGGTGTAAACCCACACAGAGAAACTCCTAATTACTGATAACTTTGAAGATAAGCCAAATCGCCATGAAAATCTAACTAGGGTTCATGAGAACAAAATTGAGAGAGAAAGAGAGCTGTAGATGTTTCTGTATATCCGAATGGCCAAAACTGTCCAAATGTGTACAAACTATACTATATATACATTGGGCCAAAATATCTTGAACCCGAAAAATATAAACCAAAAATTAACAAGACAAAAGCCTATACAATTAACTTATACACAACTGGGCCTATTTCTGTCGAGGCCCAGATGCCAAATAGCCTTCAAGTCCAACACCCCCTCAAGTTGGAGGGGGAAACCACCTCAACTTGGAGAGAAATTGATGATGAAGCCGCCCAGTTAATGGCTTGGTGAGGACATCAGCCAACTGTTTAAGAGTAGAGACATGAGACAAACAAATCAGTCTGTCACCCAACTTAGCCCGAATAAAGTGACAATCCACCTCTATGTGCTTGGTACGCTCATGAAAAATCGAATTCTTGGCAATGTAAATAGCGGCTTGATTATCACAAAACACAGAGATAGGAAGGGAAACAGGAACGTGCAAATCAGAGAAAATCCGGATTAGCCAAGTCAATTCCGCCACAACTTTACTGATAGCTCGGTATTCAGCCTCAACCGAAGAAAGGGACACAATGGGCTGCTTTTTAGACTTCCAGCTAATTAAACTATCACCAAAAAAAATACAAAACCCAGTGACAGAGCGTCTGGTATCAACACAAGCAGCCCAATCACTATCCCTGTAGGCAGTCACTTGGAGAGCAGGAGAATTGGAGTAGAATAAGCCAACATCAAAAGTACCCTTAAGATACCTCAAAATGTGTAAAGCAGCAGACATATGAGGAGGCCGAGGACACTTTAAAAACTGGCAAAGATGCTGGACTGCAAAGCAAATATCAGGTCGAGTGTGTGTGAGAAACAACAACTTACCAATCAAAGACCTATAAGTCTCAGGGTTGTCCAAAATATCACCAGAATCAGCCGACAATTTATTATGAAGTTTGAGGGGGCACACCACAGAAGAAACATCTGAACAATGGTATGCTGATAACAAATCAGAAACAAACTTTTTTTGATTCAAAAGAACACCAGAGGAAAAATAAGAAACCTCAATGCCCAAAAAGTAGTGCAAAGTACCCAGATCTTTGATTCTAAATTGAGTATCTAAAAATTATTTCAAATCAAGAATATTAGTTGCATTATCCCCTGTTAGTATTATATCATCAACATAAACGGCTAATATAGTCAAAGAACCAGGGGAACCCTTAACAAAAAAGAGAATAATCATTTACAGAGGGAGAGAAACCCTTAGAACATAAGGCTTGAGATAACTTGGCATACCACTGTCTTGATGCCTGCCGAAGACCATAAAGAGACTTCTGTAATTTGCACACTAGAGGAGTAGAAGAAGAACAACCATAAACCGAAAGACCATGAGGTAATTTCATATAGACTTCCTCATCTAAATCACCATGGAGGAAAGCATTATTAACATCTAATTGAAACAAGGGCCATTGTCTTTTAACAGCAACTGCTATTAAACATTTTATGGTGGACAACTTCACAACAGGGGAAAAAGTCTCATTAAAATCAACACATTCCATTTGTGTATCACCCCTAATTATAAGTCTGGCCTTATACCTCTCCACACTACCATCAGCATTGTATTTCACCTTATAAACCCATTTACATCCAATAGGTTTCTTGCCTTTAGGTAACTCTACAATATCCCAAGTGTGATTAGTTTCTAAAGCCTCAAACTCCTTTCTCATGGTATCCTGCCAAGCTGGAATAGAGGCTGCCTGAGAATAGGTACTAGGTTCAAATTCAGCATGCTTAAGAATAGAAGTGGAATAAGAAAGAGATGAAGGAAAAGTACATTGATAGTCTTTCAAATATGCAGGAGGATTATGATCCCTAGTAGACTTCCTCAGAGATAAAGGGGAAGCAAACTGAATATGAGCACTAGCAGGAGAAGGCAAAGAAGGTGGAGTAGAAGATGGCATAGGAGAACTGACAGCAGGACTCAAGGAAAAGGAAGCAGGGGACTGAATAGGAGAACTGGCAGGAGAAAGTGGAGAGGGACCATGAAGAAAAATAGGATCAGTAGCAGTAGGTGGAGGGGAAGAGGCAAAGGAAGGATTAGAAGCCAACACAGAAGGTGTAGATGGAGAAGGAGAGGAAACAGTAGCATTAGGTGACTTGGAAAAAGGGAAATAATTTTCATGGAATACTACAACCCTTGAAACAAAACACTTCTTAGTGGCCAGGTTGTATAACTTGTATCATTTCTTGGCAAAAGGATATCCAAGATAAGTACAAGGAATAGCCCTTGGTTTAAATTTATCTCTGTGAGGTATAGGGACTGTGGCATAACATAAACAACTAAAAGATCGCAAATGAGAGTAAATGGGCACCTTACCATACAACATTTCAAAAGGGAATTTATCATTTAAAAGTTTAGAGGGTAATCGGTTAATGATATAAGTGGTTGTTAACAAGCAATCACCCCAAAAGTGCATAGGTGCTTTGGACTGGAACATTAATGCTCTAGAAGCTTCAAGAAGGGATCTATGTTTTTTTTCAACCACCCCATTTTGTTGAGGGGTGTAGGGGCAACTTGTTTGATGTATGATTCCATGTTCTGAAAAAAATAATGATGCAAAGGAACTAGACCCCAACTCTAGAGCATTATCACTTCTAATTGTTTGAATTGTAGTGTGAAAATGAGTTTTGACCATTGCAACAAAAGCTTTTATTAAGGAAAAGGCATTACTTTTGGATCCCATGAGGTGTGTCCAAGTGGCTCGTGTATAATCATTGATAATAGTAAGGAAGTATCTAGCCCCAGAATAAGTTGCAGTATGGTAAGGACCCCAAGTATCAATGTGAATGAGTTGAAAAGGTGAGTTGGTACTTATAGTACTATCTGAAAAAGGCAACCTAGTTTGCCTGGACATAGGACAAACATTACAAATGAAAGACTGTTTGGATGACAAAGAATCAGACAAACCAGAAATGAGTTTCATTATAACAAATGGAACATGTGCAAGCCTTTGATGCCAAACCACATCCAGTTTATTCATGTTAGTAGTACTACAATTAAAAGGAATATCACACACATCAGGCAGAATAGAACCAGAATTACAAGTAGAAGAAAGAACACAAGATGAAACAACATTAGTCATGGGAGAAGCAGGATGAACACAAGATGAGATAATATTATTTATGGAATCTAAATTGGTGAAAAGCTGAGAATGAGAGGAAGTAACTCCTCAGAACAAATTGAAATCACCGAAAAATGTCAAATTAAACCATCGCAGAACAGCAAATCATCGGAAACTACTGTAAAATAGAGAGGCGACACGGAACTGACGAAATCGAAGATGAAGAGAACTTGGACAAAACTTTGTGAGGGTAATATTGGATGAAAGCGGAGGACCAGAGCTATAAGAATCTGTGCTTTGATACCATGATAACTTTGAAGATAAGCCAAATCGCCATGAAAATCTAACTAGGGTTCATGAGAACAAAATTGAGAGAGAAAGAGAGCTGTAGATATTTCTGTATATCGGAATGGCCAAAACTGTCCAAATATGTACAAACTATATTATATATATATTGGGCCAAAATGTCTTGAACCCAAAAAATATAAACCAAAAATTAACAAGACAAAAGCCTATACAATTAACTTATACACAACTGGGCCTATTTCTGCCGAGGCCCAGATGCGAAATAGCCTTCAAGTCCAACAATTACTTCCTACCGTGGTTCTTAGACAAATAATGGCTCATTTACCTTTTTATGATATTTATATATTAAATAATATAAATTCTTTCTTGTTCAACACCAACTAAAGAATTTTTCTTGACACTCTATTGATACAACCAAAAAGGAATAGTAAGCAAATCTCTAAGAAATCAATGAAGAGAATGGCTTCTGAACAAGAATTTGCAGAGAGTAAATTGAGAGTTCAAATAATAGAGCAGAGAAAGAAGATTGACTTTATTTTCATAACTCCATTCCCTATATACCCTGTATCCAATCGGTTAGTTGCTTTAACAAACTATTAACAGACTGACCTTCCACTTAACCGACTAACTAATCTGTTATTAGCAATATGGTAAGTGACAACTATATCCCTTACTTATTACATTAGTGATAAAAATACCCTCTTGTATAAAATGAATATAACAACTATTTCCCCCTCGAAATGATCCTTGTCCTCAAGGATTGAAATGAGGAAATTGTTGCTGCAGGGCTTGTAAATCCATCCAGTTGTTATCAGCAGCTGAGCAATTAAACCACTTGACAAGAACTTGAGTGAGTGGTCGATGGTGTTTCTGGACCATTCTTCTTTCTAGAATAGCCTCAGGTTCCAACAGAATGTGACCATTAGAAGATAATGAAATAGGAAGGTAAGGAAGCACTGGCTTATCTCCCAGCTTCTTTTTCAACTGCGACACATAAAAAGTACGGTGAATTTTGGCATTAGGGGGTAGATCCAGCTGATATGCAACCTGCCCGATCTTCTTGATCACCCGAAATGGACCAAAATACTTTGCCCTCAAATATCCTTCTAGACACTTGTTAACAGCCTCCGTTTTCCCATCACTTTGTGGATGATAGGCTGTAGAATGATGCAAGGCGACTCCTTGAAGGCCAAAGATGTAGCACCCCGGAAAATTTCGAAATACTTAAGCGTTATTAAGAAAGTTGATGTGTGCTAATTATATTATTTTGTGTGCAGACGAGGACTATTAATATGATGGATATTAATTGGATATGATAATAAGTGTACGAGGCATAGTATAAGTGATGTGGGTTCTAAGAAGAGCCCTAAGTCTAAGTCAAGTTGAAAATTACATGATAGACTAAAGTTCCAAATGAGTACGCACAAGACCTAATTTTGGACGAGCATATCTACATATATATAAGGAGTTATGTAGTGGACAACCTATCAAATGACAGATCTTCGAGTCTAGTTTCTAAAGCTTCAAACCGTTTGTCATTTGGATACTCCTACAAGAAGGTATGATCAAAATATCAAAGGCTAGCAGTGAAGTACTGCCATAGTGTCCAGGTCCGCATCCGGGCTTCGAAAAGGAGTGAACGGGGGATGCGAAGCATCGGGGGCCATGTCCTAAACCCAGAAATCTGGGCCTATAAATACAAAATCAGGGGAAGAGAGTATTTTGAGTATTGGGGGTTAGGGTTCTTGAGGTGAAGAGGCAATTTTAAGCTCAAATCAAGTCCAATCAACTAAGGTAAGTTGTTAAAGATGTTTTGGGTTTATTCTTACTCAATATACATGAGTTCTAACATCATTCTTGCATCCAAATACTAGATTTCATCATCAAATCCTCAAGAACACAAAAATCACCAAAGTTGTGATTTTTCAAGATTGATCTGCTAGAGGTAATTCCAATGCTTCAAACTCGTTTATTATGAGTAGTTAGAAGTATTTGAAGCATTTGTTACAAGTTTTAATGGTTGAAATATTGGATTATAAAACTCTAGTTCATGGCATAAATAGTACTTTTGAGAAAATAAGAGAAAAGATGAATAATAATCTTGGCAATGAAATTGATGAATACATTGAACCTGTGGAATTATTTGTTAGCAAAAGTTGTAAATGATCAACTACGTAATCACCCGAATTATATATTTTGCAAGTGTTGATATTATGGAAGACGATGAATAGTAAATTGGTGGCATTGGACACTTGATGTAGTATCATTAATGACTTCGAATGGGTATTAAAAATATAAGAATGAAGTTGAATAGTCTAGCATGTAAATCTATTTGGCGATTTGAGTTGTTGGAGGCTTGCAGCCAACTTATGAGCCATATATGGATATTGATCAATATTTTAGGTCATATTTTGATGTAATTAGGATATCTAATTGTAGATATCGACTTGTTGGTGATGTTTGAGCATTTTAATCAACATTGAAATGATGGAGAAGGATTGAAAGCTTGTGAATGTTAATAAAGCGAAAGCGAGGTAAGTGGATTAAAACTTACTCTACTTGAGAGACTTTCTCTAAAAGTATGTTTCGAGTTAATACTTAAGTTGTTTGCAAATGTGCTTTCGTGCTTGTGGGGACAAACAAGTATGGATGTCTCCATGTACAAAAATATTATGCTGCATATGTAGTGTCATGCTGTTTTATAAAATTTTATTTAAATCTTATTGGCAAAATGACACTCAAGGTAAATGTTATAAGTTTTTATCAAAACTTTCGTATTGACAAGAGTATACATATTTGAGCGCTAAAGATAAGTCTTCACGAAAAGTATTCATTTTGGAAATTGATGAGCAGAATAGCACTTGTGGTATCTTTTAAAGATTGATGTTAAATTGCTAAAGGCTTTAACATGTAAAAGGTTGTTTATATAATTTTTGTTCAAATTGTTTAGATTTTTTTATTAATGTTATGATTTGATAAAAATAGATCTTTTAAGGCTACTATGCTATAAATCTATTTTTGAAGTATCAAATATTTTGGGAGTTACTCGTGTTCACCGAGATTGATTCGGATATATTGTGGTCATCGTCATGAAACTACGCGTGCCGATGTAGGCGTAGATGATCACTTTGTGGTATAGACTATGGCAGAGTACTCTCCCTCGAGATGGTACTATTTTGTGCTATTATTAGCATTGTTGAGTTGATTCGTACGACATTACGATGAGATGACCTGAGCAAGTAGGGTATATGATACTTGCCGCTAGGTACATAACCTAGTTGACCTTCTTATGTCGGTGATAGTATAGTACTCCCGGTGAAAGGTAAGGATGATTTTCTTATGTTTGGGCCTAAGGAGCCGAAAGTTATTTCAATGACTTAAAGCAAATGTAAATGATTTTGTATGATTTTATCCAAAAATCTTGGGTTGATATAAATGTTTTAAATTTTTATATTGGGTTATATTTCACTTGGCTTTTATTTAAAATGACAAGTATCAGGAATTGATAAAATTGTTTATCGTCTTATATCAAATATAGGTGCATTATTTTTATAAAGTTTTTCCCAAGAACTTAAGTTAGAGAGAGCCTATGACACCTATTGAGTACCGATGTGGTGTACTCAACCCTTAGGGGCCCCTCTCCAGGGCCCTGCTTACTTTACATGTTTCAGGATGAGGTCTCATATGTGGCATGCTGTCAGGGCTAGGATGACTCTCTTCCTGAGGTATACAGTGAGGCACCACTCCTATTTTAGTGGTAGCTATCATGTTGTTTTCTTAATTTATGCTAGTCGGGTATTAGCCCAAGTGTTTAATTCTATTCTTTGGTATAGAGGCTCCATAGATAGTTGTGAAAGGTTGTAGTAACGGGGTTGTACACGACATACATGAAAAAATATTTTTTTTTTTACTTAGTCTCATTGTTATTATGGCGTCATGGGTGATTTTGAATTGGAAAATATTTTATCATTTAACTTGAAAATGAATATGATTTTCAAGGAGCTTCCGCAGTGAAATTGGTTTTCACGCATGTGATTTGGGTGCATCACATGGTTTGATTCGCTCGGGTCGGGTTGTGTGCCGGTCACGTGATTCTGTGTCGTGACAAAAGAGTTCCTGCCAAAATTTACTCAAGAATATAGTATCTCTGTCATACACAATTGTCTGCGGCAATCCATGGAGTTTGTAGACATTTTCCATGAAAACTTGTGCCACCCCTTCTACTTCTGCTGTAAACGAATGTTTCAATGCCATAAAGTGAGCACACTTGGTCAACCCATCCACTACCACCAGAATAGTTGTTTTACCTGAAGAATTAGGTAATCCCTCAATGAAATCCATGCCGATATCCTTCCACACTCTCTTAGGAATTGGTAGAGGTTGGAGTAATCCTGGATAAGCCACATTCTCCACCGTGTTCTTCTGGCAAATCTCACACTCTTGAACATGTTTGTACACCTTTTCTAATCCCCTTCCAGTAGTAAATATTTTTTAGCCTGTGCAGAGTAGCAATGATACCTGAATGCCCCCTAGTGCACTGTCATGGTGCAGCTTAAGTAGCTCCTTCCTCAATTCTGCATCTCTGCCCACAATCACATTGCCCTTCCTGTATAGCAATCCATCTTTATAAACATAGCCTGGCCTACCATTGGGGTTTAGCTGAAGTTGTTGAATCAATTCAGAAATCTTGTTATCGTCTTTGTAAGAATCTTTGATCTGCTGTACAAACTGACCAATTACAACAGTCATGGAGTATAACTTGGACACTCGAGACAATGCATCTGCTACTAAATTCTCCTTCCCTTTCTTGTATATATTTGTTGTAAATCACTAGGACAAGTCTTACCATTTTCTCCTAACTGCATCTCTGATAAGCTGAGAGTCTGGGCAGCAGTATGCTTCACAAAAGTCACTGTCATCATACTCAGCTGAGTAGGTTTGTTTAACAATTTCTGCATCTTTTGACTGCTAACCATCTTGGAATCACTAGGTGGACTTCCCCTGAGTGATATCTTCTTCCCATTAATCTGAAATTCCATCTTCGGTTGTCTGAAATTCCATTTGATATCTCCTAGTGTAATAAGCCACTGAATTCTTAATACTACGTCAGCACCTCCTAAAGGTATCACCAACATGTCAGCCATAAAATCTACTCCCTGCATCATCCACTTCACCTTCTTGCTCATGAACTTGCTATGGACCCTACTACCATTAGCAACAGCCACAGAGAAACTAGGAATAGTTTCCAACTGAATTCCTAATTTCTTTGTAACGTTCACATCCATGAAATTGTGCGTTGACCCAGAATCTACCAACACATGCACCATCTTCCCCTTTACAAACCCTTTTACTCTCATTGTTCTGTAATCCACTGTTCCATCCAATGCATGGGCGGACATTTGAGGACTAAGATTGGACTCCTCAGTATTTTCTTCTTCCACTGTGGGTTCTTCTTTCTCCGGCACATCAATATCTTCCTCCAACTCCAGAACATACAACTGCCTTTTCTTCTTACAGTTATGACCCGGAATGTATTTCTCATCACACCAAAAGTATAACCCCTTGGCCCACTTCTTATCTATTTCTGTGGCAGAAAGTTTTCTTGGTCCTTTAGTGTAGAATGATTACTGAAATTAGAGTACTTTCCTCCATTTGAACCCCTACTGCTCTCAGGTCCCATTAAGTGATAATGACTTCTAAAATTTGAACTCCCAGAAGAACTTGAATTGGGTAACAAGGGTCTAGAATTTTTTACCATTAACTAGTTCTATTCTCTCTGCAACTTCACTGATTGTTCTGCTAATTTAGCAAGACTATAAGCTCTCATTAAGGTTCTTGGTGCCAACATGCTAACTTGAACCTCAATATCAGGTTTTAGTCTATTCAAAAAGCAACTGATAGAATATTCTTCTGTCAATTCTACCTGATTCAACAATTTATCAAATTTATCCAAGAACTCTTGAACACTCCCATTTTGTTTCAGCCCCACAAGTTCAGACATAGGATCTGCATGCAGAGTATGCCCAAACCTAAGATGCAAAGCTCGAACATAATCGTTTCAATTTGGAGGTTCCCTACCCAATCTTGACTTCAATAGCGTTTGGTTCCATTGAAGAGCTCTGCCTTCCATGTGAATCGAGGCTAATTTCACCTTCATATCTTCCGGAGTTCCATCAACATCAAAGAATAGTTCGCATCGATGCACCCAACCTCGCAAATCGTCACCCCCGAATCTAGGAAATTCCACTCGTGAATATCTGGTATTCACGTGATTATGATTTCCAGCTCCATTCATCTGGTAACCTACTCCATTAAAACTGATTCCCGTATTTTCTACCGGAGCTGCTGGTGGAACCGCCGGAGCTTGATTATTAACAGCCATGGCTGCTACTAGCTGTCAGATTTCTCCAATCACGTCACCATATTTTTCACCCAAAATCCGAACTTGTTCTCTGATTTCATCTAATTCACGTCGCATTTCACTATTTGTCGTCATTTCTGGCATCGTACTTCGCCAAGAACCGCTCGCTCTGATACCAAATTGGTACAACCAAAAAGGAATAGTAAGAAACCAATGAAGAGAATGGTTTCTGAACAAGTATTTGCAGAGAGTAAATTGAGAGTTCAGAGAAGAGAAAGAAGATTGACTTTATTTTCATAACCCCTAATTGGTACAATCCATCCCCTATATACCATGTATCCAATCGGTTAATTGCTTTAATAAACTAATACCAGACTGACCTTCCACCTAACCGACTAACTAATCTGTTATTAGCAATATGGTAATTGACAACTATATCTCTTACTTATTACATCAGTGACAAAAGTACCCTCTTGTATAAAGTGAATATAACATATAGCCTATGATTTCTCTCGATGCAAAAGATTATTTACAAGTATACATCTGATAATACCTCTAGACTGATTCGCCTATGTCTAACCACTTTTTATTTAAATAGCATAAAATTTTAAACTATAGGTGGCCTATGTAATCAGCGACCTGATTTTCTTCTTTTATTTGTTCATTAAATTGTAAATTTTTCGACTGTAGTCGTCTGTAATCATGACCTGTTTTTTTTAAACAAAAATTTTGAAGATTTTTTAAACTTTAAGTCGCCCAGCGACCTAGAGAAAAATATTTCCCTATATGCATCATACATATATATATATATAATTATAGTAGGTAAGCATTGTATACAACTTTGCTTTCATTTTTTTTTGTCCTTTCTAAAAACATTACCATTATTTCAATATCAGGGACTTTTTTGTCATTCCACACAAGAAAAACAAAAACCCTCATCCTTCACAGTAAAGGCGCTTCTTTTGTTCTTCTCCACCAGCAACATTTTTCTTTCTAAAATTCTCCACCGGCGAATTCCCTCCCTATTTCTTATTTCCGGTCTCTGTTCACCTCTATTTCTTTTTCCGGCGACTCCTCCTTTCGGTTAGCAGTTGTACACATTTTACTTTTCCAGTATTTATCCTTAAAACAAACTAAAAATGAGAAAGACTCAAGAATTTCTACTACAATATTTTCACCAGTTCTGTAAATTGCTCCTATCAATGGAGTAATGGTTTGACTTTTATATTGATTTTAATTTTTCATGTCTTTTATACTCCATAAAGCTTAACAACAAATGCTAGGAAATATAAGTCATTCACAACAAATATATAGGGAGAAGATTTCAGTATTTAACTTGTAGAAACTATCAAGAGAGGAGTAGTTGGATAGAAAGCAAAATTATAACAAACAGAAATTAAAAGACTCATGCCCACCCAGTTTGCAGTTGGCAGAGACGGGGGAGAGCAGAAGGTAAGAGAGAAATGGGGGAAATCAAATTGGGTAGAATGACAAAAACATCCATTTCACTTATGCATTGATAAAACCACGTTAAATGTTTATGTCTTTTTTGGTATATTTCTCCTTTGTTGTATGATTTATCGTCGCTCAAGGTTTGCTTTGCTAGCTTCCGTATGATACCTGATTTTTACGGTCCAACACTCAAGTGGTGGCCAGCGGGTTCAACTGAACTCGCTTCATCAAAAAATAATATTGTGTATATGTATAAATTATGATTAAAGCTACATAAATTTTGTATAAATATTTTATTTGAACCCACTCGACAACTACTATTTTACGACTAAAGTTATGTACTTCTAAGATTGAACCTGCTTCCACAAAATCCTGGGTCTGCCACTGCTCTTACAGAAATATATATATATATATATATATATATATATATATATATATATATATATATACTTTTTGGACACGTACGTTGTACGTGTATCTCACGTCAATAAATACAAACAATATAAATTGGAAGATTAGTACCAAAAAACAAAGGAAATCAAACCTTCATAAAAGAATATTAAACATCAAAATGTGATAGCCACATATATTAGGGACAAAAACAGCACAAACTGTTTACAACTCTTGCTAGGTAACTTAGAGGGATAAATTCAAATTTCATATAATTCTATACTCAATTTGAAATGGGTTATAACGATTTGTCTTAGTTTAAAAATAAAACGAATGATCTCAAATAAACACATATAGAGAAAAATGATATAAACAAACATAGTGTTTGAGAAAATAACAACTTGAACATCAGATAAGAAAGAGAAATGTGTCAGCGTCAACATAAATACAATTAACAAACACAAATGCTAGCTACTGATGGGGGAGAAATAGGACGGAATAAACGTTTTCCCATCCCATGATATTTATATTTTGAAATTTCATATAATTATTTTCCACACAAGCAATGATGACATGAACATACCTGCATTTTGTGAGCAATTCAGTTTTAACAATCAATTTTTTATAATAACTGCAAAGGCTAGTTGTTAGTACGACTTTGTAAATGTTAGCCATGATAAACATACCAAGACCAAGTATTGTCATCATCAAAAATAGTGGATACACATGATATAACTGTAAGTGCAAGCATCTCAATATTCTACCTAATTAAACATTCAGAGAAAATTTAAAATACTAAAAATAGAGCAAAAGAAGTACAACAAACCCATAAATAATACAGACGTTTGAAGACTCCATTTCATGTTTTGAGTTTCAGATATATTAAAAACACTTTGTATCTCATATAGAATGTTATCGATCATCCAATTCTCCGCTTTCGTTATTTGATTTTTGTTCCTTGCGTACACATCTGTTGCTACTTACAAATGTTGAAGTACTGTGGATAATAACTTGACGTAGGAATTTGATGGGTTATGGAAGCTAATTAAGAAAATTAAAGAGGAAGAGGAGTGGGAGGCTAATTAAAAGGTAGTAATAAGAAAATCAAAGAGGGGGAATAGTGGGAGGCTAATTAAGAGGTAGTATTAAAGAAGTAACTACTGATATATTAGACAACGGAAAGAAGAAGAAAAAATGACTATTGAGTTCTTCATAATATTGCATATATAATAACAATAAATTAAATTACTAAATAAATTATTAAGTAGAGGGTAATTTAGTCATTCAGTTTTTGAAAGATATTTTAGTAAAATAACTTAACCTAAAAGTTTTCACACTTATAATATAGTATGATATAAAGCTACTAAACTTTCAATAAATATTAAATTTTAAACTCATAATTTCAAATGCATTGTGTTCAAATTAAGCCTTTAACTACTAAGATGTTCAACCCAAAACATAAGAAAATTAGATACTCTCAAATGTCAATTTAACTAATGTTCAAAGTTATATTAGATTAAATAACATCAAAAAGGAATTAATTTTATTTTTTCAAAATTTGCTCTTATTTATATATTTCAATGTGTTAAGGTAACAATTAATTAAGATTAATTTAGTGAATATATTTTTTTAAGAGTTCATATTTCCTTAATGTGTGCGCCAAAAATAAAATAGTCACTTATTGTAAATCGAAAAGAGTAATTTTCAAGTAGGGCCTACGAAATAGTGAAGGGGGAAAACGTGCCTATAGGGGTATTGCAACTTGTAGAAGCAAATGGTCCAGTTCCTCTTTCTGGACATAGTGTATCAACTATCTAAATTGTCAAAAGTTTACTTTGGGGTATTAAAACCACAAATAGTATTTCTTTTGGTTGAAGAATATCCTTTAAGTTATTGATTAATAGAGAAACCGAAAAACACGTGCAACTTTGTAAGAGCAACCGGCCTAACTGTCGGTTAGAAATGGAATTAGAAGAGTTGACCAACTAGATAATACTCTTACTTAGATATTATTCTCAAATAAATAACATCATCGTTCTAGAGTGCATTTTTAGTAACGTCACTGAATTAATAGAAATTATCTATGAATGTCACTTTACTTTGTTTTATAACCGAAAAGTTATTATACTTTATATATTATAACTCAAAAGTCACTCAGCACTTTTAGGACTTTATTAAATATTATTTTTCATATTTCTTTTCAGCCCAACCATTTAAAAAATCAAAAAATCCATTTAAATCATTACTTGATCATTCCATGACCCAACCCATTTTCTCTTGTTTCCGTTATAAAAAACATAAATATTACTTTGTTGTAGTGTATCATATTAGTTCTCAATATAGTTATATTGAATGTATACATTGGTTTAAGCAAAGTATTAAATAGAGAATAAGGAATTAATCATAACAAACTAGAGGAGTTAAAATTGAAAGTGAAACAAGAAAATTAGCAGCGTTGAAGTGGAAGAAAATAAAAAGGAGGAAGGAAAAATAAAAAAAAGTATTTATGCTTGAAATTTTGACTGGGAAATATTAATATAAGAGTAAATTAAAAGACAATATTCTCGATATTTTAGAACAAGAACGCACATTGCTTATAGTAAAGATAATGTTACTAGACGGCCATTTTTAGTCGAACTGATTTAATACTTTGCTTAAACCAGTATGTTGAAAATCAAGATAATTAACAGCAAAGTAATATTTACGTTTTTTGTAACAAAAATAAAAGCGGGTTGAGTCACGGTTTAAATGGATACTTTTTTATTGTTTAAATGATTGAGTTAAAAAAATATAAAAAATAATATTTAATATGACCTAAATGTGTTGAGTGATTTTTGAGTTACAATGTGCAAAGTATGATGATTTTTTTATTACAAAATAAAGTAAAGTTAATTTCATAAATAATTTCCATTTTCATTTTCCTTATCGCTACTGACGGTTGCTCATTGGCTCACAAAACCTTACTATTATTCGTTTAGTTTAATTAATAGTTATTTCAAATCCGCTTACTTCTGATTTATATTACTTTTTCAATTATAATCTTCTATGGTGCTAATCTTTTTGGCGTAATTAATAGGAGACAATAGAATGCCTAACGGGACAAAAGTTGACATTCAGTCGTAGAACTACACTTATCGTGACATAATTAAGAGAAGATTATAAAAAGTCAAATGGATAAATAGTAGTAGAAAATCTTCCTAGAATTACAATATTTTTGACCTTTTAATTATTAAAAAAAGGAACTAACGACTAAGTCCATGCTACTCGAGAAAATGATAGAAATGGTCCCCTATATTTAGAGGTAGGTTTAAAGTAATCGCTTGAATATAGTTCTGATCAATTTTGGTATTTTAAGTTTGTTAAAAATGAATAGTTTTGGTCTTTAATAAACTCTTACGGTTAGATTTAATAAAAGTTATGGACAAAAAAATTAACAGGAACTCACCTTGAGGGTGGATTTTTTGCAGTTTATGTTATTTTTGGTGTCTGATGCAAAATATTTTAGGTGCCAATTTCATTATTTTTTATTTACTGCTATTGTCTGGTGAACTTATATAGGACTAAACATGAGGGACCATTTTTGTGAAAAATCATTAGAAAAACGTTCTACCAGCCATAAATGAAAAGAAAAAAGAAAAAGAAAAGTCTAAAATAGAAAGGAGGGAAAAAAAATACTCCTTTTCCAAAAAAAGGAAAAATGTGAAAAATCAGAGACCAAAAGCTTGCAATCTTGAGATCCAGTTGACGACAAGCACACGTCTGCACACGCACTTGGAAGTTGGAATCTCAATAATTTAGTTGAATTCAGATCAAAAGTCATAACTCACACACCAATAATTTTTTTCCCCAAAAAGAATCAATACTTATAAAACATCCAATATAAAAATCATGCAACTCTTTCCTCAAATTTTGTAACAATTGATCCGAAAAAAAGACCAGAAAATGGCATATCTTGGCTCATTGAAGCAAAGCTTTGTTGAAACAAACAAAGAAAGATTATTACTACCAAGAAAAGGGTATTCAGAATTGGGAGTAGGTGGTGGTGCATCTTTCACAGGAAATGAGAACTTTCTGGAACGTTTACGCTATCGACTTACTGAGTTTTGTAACGATGTCAAAAAAGTTGCAGCCAAAGCAGTTAAAATGGGTAGAAGTGATCCTAGGAAAATTATATTTTCTGCTAAAGTGGGTTTTGCTCTTGCACTTGTTTCGATCCTTATTTTCTTCAAAGAACCCTTGCCTTACATTGGTAAACACTCCATTTGGGCAATTCTCACTGTTGTCGTCGTTTTTGAATTCAGTATAGGTATGTAAAATTTTCGTTTTTATTTTATTTTATGTGCCTCTGGTTTGCAGCTTTATTACGTTTTTATTGCTAATTTTGGAATTTATCAAATGTGTAGGTGCGACGCTCAGTAAAGGATTTAACAGGGCATTGGGGACATTTTCTGCTGGAGGATTAGCGTTGGGCATTGCTGAATTGTCTCTTATGGCTGGAAAATGCCAAGAGATTGTGATTGTCATCAGCGTATTTATTGCAGGTTTGGTTTCTATTTTGGTGTTTAGTATATTATGGAACCGAAATTGGACCAATTTCGTATATTATGGACCAATTTCGGTTTGATACTTCCGAATTCGGTATGTTATTTGGTTTAAGGTTTTAGAATTTTCTTATTCGTTAATTATTTTTAAAAATATCGAAATACATACTTACATACACAATACGCATATAGTATTAGATTATAACAATAGTTTAAAAGGCACAATTTGAGAAGCTTGCTAGTGTGAAGTAACTGTATAAATTTTGCCATAATTTCTTTATGTGTCTTTTTAATCAATCAAGTTAACAATTTCTGTAGTCTGTACTGAGTGCAGCAGTGCATTTGTTTGCCTTTGGCTGAAAGGAAAATAGCGGACAGGTCATAAGTTACAGAACATATTAGTAATGCTTGATTCATATTATTAGTGTCTACCCCGCATCAAATTTGAGAAATGGAGGATTCTGGTGATCTGTGTGCTTTGAAGTTACGTTCATAGTTCAAAGTATAAACTGAAGCGAACTTTATCAACAAACATTTCCCTGATACATATTTGGTTGAGATTTCTTATGGTTTCTTTCGGTTTTGCCATTGACCCGCCCCTTAAAAACAAAAAAGAAAGTTATAATTCTTTATCCAAGCCGAATACAAACCAAAGTTACTGAACTGAATAAACCGAAACCGAAAAGATAAAAATTGGGTCATACCGAACCGAATGCCGAATAGCATTTTAAGGAACCGAATACTGAAAATATCGAACCGAAATATTTCAAAACCGTACCAAACCGACCAATGAACAACCCTGGTTAGACGGATTTCGATATATAGGTGATTAGGAGCAAAAATAGAGCAAGGAAAGATATATAGAGAGCCTTGCAGACTGGTAACCGGGTGACATGAGCTGTAACTGGAGAACAAAAGGAAGAAGTCCAAGGATGTGACCTCAAATTTCCCCAAAATAAGCTCCTATATTAGTGACACCTAAAACACCAAAGAAGCAACTACAGCTTCAACTTTCACTGTGTAGATCAAAGCATAATTCTCCACTCTTGAATTGAGTGAAACTATTGATATATATATATATATATATGTGCCCCTCGGCTTCCAACTTAGTAAAAGAAAAATAAATCTTTTCAGTACCCTTGGCAGAATGCTTAGGTTCAATATCTTACTGAAGAACATTGCATAAATTTGGATTTGAAGACAATCACACATTTACAATGGTCCAAGTGAAGGAAAGGTTTTTTAGTTTTCCTCACCTCTACGTAACTTGTGCATCAACATCACAGCAACAATCACCATCTTTCTTTTGTACCTTGTATAAGAGTTAAATGGGCCATTGACGGGAAGAGTTTGCTTGGCTACTACATGAGACAAAAGCTAGTAAAACCAATTACTACATATGTTCCAAGGTTTATACATGTATGATATCCTGATCTTCAATCTCTCCCGCTCGTTACCATAACTGCTCTCTCCCTCTCTTTATCCTTTTTTGGGGTGGAAATATGTGTGTATATATATTTCCGGGGAAATTCACTTTTATACTACTCTAATCATTACATTTTCCTCTTTCATTCAGGATTTTGTGCGACTTATTTGAAACTGTATCCAGCAATGAAGCAATATGAATATGGATTCCGAGTCTTCTTGTTGACATATTGTATAGTGCTTGTATCGGGGACTTCAGATTTCGTTCAGACTGCTGTTTCTCGATTGTTGCTAATTGGGGTTGGAGCTACTGTCTGTTTGCTTATAAATGTCTGCATCTACCCCATTTGGGCTGGTGAAGATTTGCACAAGTTGGTAGCGAAAAATTTTAAGGGTGTCGCTACTTCTTTGGAAGGTGAAGATTCTTTAATCTCTTATCTTCAGATTGTCGTTGGACATGACCTAGACATGCTATGCTCGGCTGATATTTGCAATGCTTCTTTTTCAGGTTGTGTCAATGACTATTTGCAATGTCTTGAATATGAAAGGATACCATCAAAAATTCTTCTTTACCAGGCATCCGATGATCCTGTCTACAATGGCTATAGGACTGCTGTAGAGTCCACCAACCAAGAAGATTCTCTGGTAAACCTATGTTGCTATTGATGCTTAACCTAAGTATGTGGCATTTCCTCCATTCCAAATTGAATGGCCTATTCTGCACTATATTATATTAAAGTCTGAAAGTGTTTGTTCAACATTAAATGGTGTGGAGGCTGGTAACTTTTGTGTATTAAAGAAATTGAAAAATAAAGGTATCACACATGTGACTTATAGTGGAGCTTTACATTATTTTGGATGGAAAGAGAAAAAAAATTGTATGTGGACATTCATGTGGGTTTGGTGGAACATCACCTATTTTCTTGGGTTGCTAATTTTGGTAATCCTGGTTCAGTTAGGTTTTGCTGTGTGGGAACCCCCTCATGGCCGTTACAGAATGCTCAATTATCCTTGGGGTGAATATGTTAAAGTCAGCGGTGCACTGAGGCATTGTGCTTTCATGGTCATGGCTATGCATGGCTGTATTCTTTCAGAAATACAGGTATAACTTTTTCTAATTTTTCTTCCTGACTTAGTCTAAAGCAATGTGCAGCACAGATTTTTTTTTATTCCATAAATTTGAAGCCTATCTCACATCTGCCACTTTTTCTTTCTTCGTTTTTTACTTTGATATGGAACTAGGCAGCTTATGAATAATGAATAGAATTATTTTAGATGTATAGGAGAGAAGTACTTAAAGTAATCAGCATACTAGACCTATAAAGTTCCATGTAACCAAGATTAGGGAATAGTAAATACATAGGAACTATGCTTAAGTTAGTATCTGTCAAGGGGGTTTTAACTCTTTCTCTTGGTCAAACATGAAAGAGGCGCGCAGAAGTATTTATTGTAATTTTTTACCAGATGAAAATTAAACTGATTCGTCAGCACCAAATATTCACATTGTTGCCATGTCTCATTTGTTAACTAACCTATTTGGGGCTAAGAACTCAACCATGGAACTGCAGTTCCAGCCTGCTATTTCGTAAATTATTCAGAGTTTACTCCAGTTTTTATAATTTTACAGAGTAGTCAAATATCGACCATAAGTTTTTTCGTGCCATTCATAATGATTAATGTCATGCCACTGGATTGTTCAATAATAAGTTAAAAAATTACTTGCTACTTTAGAAGCCCATCTCAGATACATATATCACTCGAGGTGCACATAAAACTTGAAGTTAGTCAACGCTTAGGTTGGACCTCTTTAAGAGGGAGCACTAGCTGGAATATAAATAGAGTCTTTTACCTCTTAAGGTGGAAGAAAAAAAAGAAAATGTAGGGGAGGGATAGAATCACTACACTATCACGGCCAACTATACCAAATCCTTAATTTAAGGATATGTGTAATGCTATTTATGGAATTACACAAATGGTAATAAATAAGTTACTTTATTTGAATCTTGGGCAGATAGAGAGAATCGAGCCCGCAAAGCAACGTGATACGTAAACATTAAAAAAAAGATATGAATGAATGTTTTAGTGACGAGGAATAATAAATTAGAAATTTAGCATAAGAATACCAGTCACTCAAAACTGAGAACTACATCTTGACATCCAAACTCGAAATTTAAAATGGTTGAACTTTTTTCTTACATTACATATATAATTTTTCTTTTTTCTTCATTAGCGCCTTTCTTCACTAAAGCCAATGCTTAATTTGCGCTTTGTACTTAATACCCCATGGTCATTGGAGCTTTTCACCTTTGATAACTTTGGTTATCAATTCGGTTATCATTTCTAAATGCCAGCTTAACTGAGTACCCTTGCATTTTGGCTGTAACTTTCCCTTCTTTTATTGCTTATGCAATTTTTCTTTTTTGCAAATAACTATCCTAAAAATGTTGAGATGATTTTTGTCCACTAGTGTCATCCTTTTGCTAGCGAAACAGTTTGAGGGCAGCTTCTAAAGAAGCATCTATACACAAAATCTATTAATGCCAGCTTTAACATAGGTAACTTGACACAAAAATTTCTTCTAGCACATGGTGGCAGTTCACCTAGTGCTCTGGTCTTGAAGGAGTTTTGCATTATTTAATGTTACTTCAGACAAATAAAATGTTCTCTTCAAAGATATCAAACTGAAGTTATCTTGTAAACAATTTCTAGGTTATCTACTTAATAGACATATATGTTTATATCCATTGAGATATCTTTTCCTCTTAATGAACTAAAAATACAAGAATCCTTGCCTGCTAATTGGTGACAGATAGCTGCATAAAATGTACGACGGGAAACTGATCTTGGAGCTATTATTGCCTGTTTGCACTTGTTATGATACTGTCCTTGATTACTAAATCAAAAAGATTAAGAATTTATGCTTTAGGGGTTGAGTGGTCATGCAAATTTTCTTCTTGTAGGCAGCATCTGAGTTGAGGCAGATTTTTAGGAAGCAGATTCAGAGAGTTGGAACTGAAGGAGCTAAAGTGATACTGCTGCTTGGGGAGAAAGTAGAAAAGATGGAGAAACTAAGCCCTGAAGATCCTCTCGAAGAAGTTCATGAGGCTGCTGAGAATCTTCAACTGTTGATTGACCAGAAATCTTATCTTTTGGTTAATGCAGAGAATTGGGAAAGTTCAAAAAGACCTAAGAAGTTTGAAGATCCTGAACGCATTCAAGAACTGAAGGACAATGAACCTAAACCCATGCTAATAAACTCTCTTAGTGAAGCAACTCTTCATCTAAGGTCTGCTCACACATTGAAGCACATGGATACTCTTAATCCAAATGTAAGCGTCAACTTTTCTACTTCACAATGGGGTTCCTCAGAAGATGTGTTCAAGCAGCAGACGATGTGGCCTTCACGGCTTTCAGTTCTTGGAGATGTGATTTTGAATGAACGTGAAGTACGGACATTTGAAAGTGCTAGTACATTGTCACTGGCAACATTTACTTCCTTGCTGATCGAGTTTGTTGCAAGGCTTCAGAATCTTGTAAATGCATTTCAAGAGCTCAGCGAGAAGGCAAAATTTACGGAATGCAGCTGATAGAAATGAGGCAGCAGCTCTTTGAGGCAGGTTATGTAACTGTTCCTGCTTTTAGGTTGAGGAGATCTTCTTTCTGCTGTCCAGTGTCACAGTGCTTTATTGCTCTACTGCCAGTAAAGAAGATGTTATCAACCAGAAACTAGGTTCAGGCTTGGAATGAAAACTATTCTTATGAAGTTGAAGATGTTTTGAGATGATTATATATACTATATTAAGTTTTGTGTAGTTGTCAAGGTATTGGTTTCTGTTCTGCAGCATGTTTTCAGAGCCTGTAGGAGCTGTGAATCCAAGAGAAAAAGATTTCCTTACCCAAAGATTATGTATCTTTCTGTACATTAACTTTTTTACTTGTTTCCGATGAAGCTGTAAAGCATAGAAGTTTTTAAAAGAACATTAGCTGGATAATATGGCCTTGTCATACTATGCAGAGTGCATCCTAGCAAATTCTTTGAGAATGACTTGCATGAAATATTAAGTAATTTGCCAAGTGGTTGAAGTTTCCAGTCTAATCTTCCTCTTTATTAAAAGTCATTGTGGTTTTAAACACTAAAAAAGGATGAGAAAGAAATTACCTTCATACATAATATTAATGTGTAACTTTATTCATGTGAATTATTAACCTCCAGCTTCTTTGTTCAGTCTTCCTTCTTTTTCTCAAAAGAATTTTTGAGTCTGCTTTTAAAACCTGTAGTAGCAGCCTCTTTTATTTTGCCAATACTTTACAGTTTACACAATCATTTATTACCCCGAGAGCTATGTGATACCAGTTTACATCTATAAATTTCAAAACCTGTAGCCATGTGATACCAGCATTCCAAGAACCAAAAGTAGTAGTTGTCTACAAACTCCAATAATCTACTGTACAAACTCAAGTGGGTACATAGATACAAGATATAGATATTAGTCTTAGGCAAATACAGGGAGATCTCGTGATTAATCATCAACTAAAACTGATAATGCGAACGTCATATTGTGGTCCTAAATGCCATTTTTGTTTAGCATTCCCAAGTGTTTCTTGCCTCCAAGTTTGACAACATTCTATCAATTAGTATCCCATCTGTCCATCTGACATCATCTAAGAACATTTTTTTTTCTTCTATTTCATCCCACATGTGAAGGGGAGCCTTAGCGTAACTGGTAAAGTTGTTGTCATGTGACCATGAGATTACGAGTTCAAGCAGTGAAAACAACCTCTTGCAAAAATGCAGGGTAAGGCTACGTACAATAGACCCTTGTGGTCCGGCCTAAGTTGCCCGGACTCGGGTGCGGGAATCCGATACGGGGACGGATCCGAGTATCGGATTCGGCAAAATTCTAAATTTTAAGATTCGGGGGTGCGGATCCGGATATGGATACGGGTGCGGGGATTCGGTTAATAAAAAATAAAGCTATAAAAATATTGTAAATTTTGAGAGATATTCTGTGAAAAACTTACATGAATATTGTAGAATTCAATCTTACATTCTCCAAGATGGACATTATTCTTTCATTCTCCTAAATCTGTTTTATTTTTTATTTTGAAAAATCAAAATCCCAATTTTTCTCCCAAATTTATCGATGGACTCCGGTCAAAGTGTCTGAAGTCAGTTGACCGAATCCGGGATGTATCCCGCTCCTGTCCCCGTCTCGTATCGGGACGGGGACGGCACCAAAATCGAAGAGTCCGCGCAACTTAGGGTCCGGCCCTTTCCCAGGACCCTGCGCATAGCGGGAGCTTAGTGTACTACGCTGTCCACCTCCCTCCCCCCTTTTTTTTAAAATTCCATCCCACATGCCTTCCTCTAATAGAATGTTTGCTGGTTCTATTTATTAGGCAAGAAGTGCCACTAGCAACCTGTATAATGACCTTCTATATCAAATGATCTCCATCCACTATTGTTAGCAATATCTGATCTTGACAAGGAATACAGAGGACCTTCTACTTGAGGTAAGCTTCATCCACTTTCATTTAGTAACAGTTCAAATCCTTTCCTGCAGATGAGTATAAGCTCTGATTCTGACTTAGCTTTTTCCATTCTAATGAAATGTCTTTCATGCTCAGGGACCCGTGAACACTGACTCTTTGTAGATATTGCATAATCTTGTTAAAGTTCACCACCGGACAAACATCGTGCTGGTGTCTTATATACAGTAAATCCTGAGTTCCAAGGAACAGTAGAGAGAAACCTGGAGCTTCAATTGTGATTGCAGGGATTGTTCACCATTTGCTTCTGCTTTATATCTACAGGTCACATTGTTAATAACTGCTGAAAACTTCTTACCTGAGCAGCTGCAAGTAAAAAGGAGATTCAATTCATGGCTCAGCATAATTCACTTTCCTACAATGTAAGTTGTCCCTTTATACTTGAAATTGGGTGCATGCAGAAACGTTGACAGCCTAATGACATTCTCTTCCCTGTTTTAAGAATGAGAAGTCGAAGAACACACTTTTGACAAGCAATAGAAGTTGTTTGGAGCCACTTAAAAGTCCTTTCAGCTCTTACAGTCAATCACCAGAGATACCTGGGAGCCCTACTTATGCTATGGAGTTCTTGTGTCGATCGTGGAGTCCATCTTCCAATAATCTCCTGCAAATGTTTTCATCAAGTGTAAGAAACCACCAAACTGCAACGACGCGTGAATTAAAGATCTTAGAATGAGATCAGATTGCTAATCGTAGTCCGAGTTCATTTATAATGTGCAAAAGTGAATAGCAGCATTAACACAAACTAATAGGCCAGCATGAACAACCCTTTTATCTATTAATAGGCCATTGTTAAGCATAAAAAACTATATTTCGTTGAAAATTAGGAAAGAAATCTATAACAAGAACAAAGATAGCCTGCTCAACACTACACTTCTTGACTTGTACAGAATCCCTTCTTGAGAGACACAGGAGGCATAGAGGATCATGAAGGAAAAGAGGAGGAAACACATGAGGATGTAACCAGCCGAGTTATAACCAACAAAGAGGATATCAAGGTATTTCAATCTTCCACGACCTCCCACTGAGGATATAGAGAACAAAAAGGTAAATAGCATAACAAAGGACATCGATAACACTAAGAGGTATCACACTCCTGTGCTGTTCAGAATATCAATGAAGCCTAACTTGTAAAATATTTATGATTAACTTGTTCGTGGACAAAAATTGAAGCTAACTTGCCAAAGCATGCCACTATTCCCTTTCTCTTTTCTCAATTAGCTGCATCAAACAAGTTTATCCTAAACTATTTAAACATGCTTAGAGAAAAATGTCACTTTTTTAGACAGATAAAACTCTTCAAGTATATCATTTTTAGCCTGCAGTTCACCTCTCTTTTGGTCATGAAAAATCAGCTTCATCTCTCATTTTTCTATTAATGTTTGCTTAGCTGGATTTGCATCACATGAAGGAATGGTTTAAAAGCAAGCCATTGGGAAAATTCTTTAGATCACATCAAGAGAAGAAAGAGCGACTCCGACTTCAAACAGCACAACTACATGCTGCGCTTTCTCTCACACAGCTGGCTTCAGCAATTGCTGGCTTTGCCAGCAGCAGCAGCTCAGAAGCACAAGAATGGTACCACATAAATTCTGAAACGGGAGGAGAATGGAGCCATGGTACGGGAAGTGTAGTTGCTTCTGCTGCTGCTCTGATGACTACAGTATGTGCAGAGGCAGCAGAATCTCTGGGAGCAGGACGAGCCAAAGTTGCTTCTGCAGTCAATTCTGGCCTAGCCATCAGAACACCAATGGATATGATTGCAGTAACAGCAACAGCAGCAACCTGTAAAGCTTTCCATACTATTGCTTGGAACTGATAACTCAAAAATATTCAGTTTTTTATGGTACATGAGCTCTCAACTGTATAATTACTAAATTATCGCACCTTGATATTCTGTTACTAGGTCTTAGAGGTGCTGCAATTCTAAAATCAAGAGCAAAGACTGATCCCTTCCCTAGGATCCCAGATTTTTTGACAGTAGGCACCCGAATTTGGATAATAATGCCATCAGGTATGAAAGTAATTAAATTTAGTGAAAATGTTTAAAATCCTTAAAATCCTTGAATCTGGAGATGCAGATAGAAAATGCCGTTGGCACTACATCCTGCCTTCCTATACATGATATTGACATTTTGAGACATAAAACCTCAGGACGGAAAGAAGATAAATGGATGACTCTACACTCGAAGCAAAATCAGCTCGTGCTGAGCCTGAAAAGGAAGTACTTTGGAGCTCTAAGAACTTCAAAAGAATGTAAGTCTTCAAAAGAAGGAAGTATTCTTTTTACCCTTTATTTCAACATTTAGAACTTGAGATATGCCTGATCTATACTCTCTATTATTTCTCTGTGGGAGCTTCAAACTTGGAGTTTCTCCTATTTAGACAGCATTCTTGTTTTATTCAAAAAGAAAAAACAATTGCTGTTACTGACAACCTTACCTCATCCAGACAAGCTTATTAACATCACAAAAGAAAGTCCCGAGGCTCAATACAATTACTTACTGAGCTTGAAGACTAACAATGGGATTATCAAGCTCCTTTTCGAAGATGAGAAGCAATCATGCATGTGGATGTCTACCATTTCCAGTCTCTTAAAGATGTAGAAAGCCTCTTGAGAAAAGTTTTGTTCCACCATTCAGAAGAATAAATCTTGTATCATACCAACACTCTTTATTATCTGTCAACTCAAAAAGTGATCAAGCACCAATACAAAAACCACGTTGTAGAAATATGGATCTTTCATTACAATATTGAGCTACATTGAAGCCAATAATATTCCCAAAAAAGCATTTGACGACTACTGAACAAAACATGACATCAAGTTATTAATTTCTGATAAACCAATGCACTGGCATGGTACTTTTCTACGATCGACATAGTTCACGCGAATAGCACTACTCTCCAAATCCCTAAAATAGCAAAAAATGCTGTCACTGTACTACTTCCCATTCCAAAATGTAGAACTCAAGTTTTATATAACAGTGAGTGTTCCTAGAACCACTTCTAGGGAAGCAAAAGATATATACACCGTATATGGTAAAATATGCTACGTTGAGTAATTGCATAAGAGAGTGACACGTGGACAGAGGATAGCTACGACCGAAGGCAACTGTTCCATTTGTTACCGGAAAGAATGATGCTCATAAATTTGCAATAAATGTCTGTCACCCGGTAGCATCTAATGGAGAATATTCTAAAACATTTAGTACATTGCCTGTTACAAAGAATTTGTCATTCATGCTCGCTGTTGCACATTCTTCAATGGCCTTCATAATTGACATTAAAGAAGGGCATGATCCTAGAACCTTGTTCCCTAGGTGCAGCTATAAATAGTGAGCTTTGTTATCATTGCAGAGGAGACGAATTTTCTAGCAAACTTACGATATAATCTATTCAAAGCTTTATACAATTTTACCTTCTTACCTTTTGATTTCATTACTGTTGTGCCCGGAAGCCTTGCTCCCGGAACTACTGTTTCTGCTATTTCATCTTCATCTCAAGGCTAAGTATTGCATATTTCGTCAATTCTTGTATTATTTCAGTATCGAATTAATTCACTTGTCTAGAAACCACGTATAAATTCGACTATACCGTTTTACGGGTAAACAGTTTGGCGCCCACCGTGGGGACTAGACAATCGTATAAAATCACAGAAAATGATAGATAATGGTATTAACAACACACACAATCTTGAGACCCAAGGAGACCAGCCTCAACACGAGGATTCAATCACTAATACCCGCAATGAGGAAAACGATGCCACGTCGGTCCACGGAAGGCGGTACTCGCGACATGTTCGGGAGGCGACTCCCGATGATGCTGAAGAGGAGCATGTTGTTGAAGCGATAAGGGTCGTGCATGAGCAACAAGAGGTCATTCTAGGCCATCTCACACGGCAGGATAAGGTTATGACGGAACTAAAGCAGGCGTTGTCAGGTACTTCCAATAACGCGAATGGATGAGGTCCAGTTCCTCCCGTGCTCCCGCAAATCAAACAACGCAGAGGGTCGACAACAACACCCCGATGGGCGAGGTTGGCTTCGATGGGGCCGGGGGGAGCGGTTCAGGTCACAATAACGAGAACGATCCCTTCAAAAGTGAGCTCTTACAGTTTATGAGGGAAGTGAACGCCCGCATGGACCAAATCCCGGTACACCGCCGGTGCTGAAAGGGCCAGACTCAAAGAAGTATACTCAGTTCACGTACAAACCAAGCGCAACACCAGAATTAATCCTGAAGCGGTTTAAAATGCCCGACGTGCCGAAATATGATGGGACTTCAGACCCTCAGGAGCATATTACCACCTATACAACGGCGGTGAAGGGGATCGATTTAGCTCCCCCACGAGATTAAATATGTTTTCCTGAAGAAATTCGGAGAGACCCTCACAATGGGAGACTTGACGTGGTATTCGTTGTTTCCCGAGCATTCCATAGATTCCTTTGAGATGCTCGCAGATTCTTTTACTAAGGCCTATGCCGGGGCTAGAAAGGTGTAGGCCCGAAAGGCCGACATATTCGGAATTGCACAAGGAGAGTCCGAGTTGCTACGGGAATTCGTCACCCGATTCCAAAAGGAAAGAATGTTGCTCACGGCTGTTCCAGATGAATGGGCAGCTGAAGTATTCACCAATGGTCTGAATCCGAGAAGTTCTGATGCTTCCCGAAAATTGAAGGAAAGCTTGCTTGAGTTCCAAGCGACGACTTGGGCTGATGTTCACAACCGATACGAGTCCAAGATAAGGATTGAAGATGATCAGATTGGCTTCCCACAGTCGGCAAAAGGTCGGGAGAAGAATAAAGAAAAATCAAAAGACGATTTCGACACAAATAGACGGTCTTCGAGGGGCCGGTTTTTGCTCTACGAACGGGCTGAAGGACATGGCAGAGGTTTCCGGTCGGCAGACAAGTTCATTACCGACAGAAGAACTAATCGCGGTTGGAACAACAGATCATTGCAAGACAAAGAAACGTCAGGTTCTCGGGATCCTTCTTATCCCATGCTATCAAAATACAACTTCAATGTCGGTGTAGTAGAGTTGGTATCGGCTATGAGGAACATTGAAGAAGCACGGTTACCGAAGCCGATGAAGTCCGATCCCAGCCAAAGGGACCCCAATTTGTGGTGCGAATACCACAGAACGAATGGCCACCGGACTGGGGACTACCCACATCTGCGTGAAGAGGTGGCAACACTACTGAAAAATGGCCATATGAGGGAATTCTTAAGTGACCGTGCCAAGAACAAATACGGTCGCAACTATGATAATGCGGAACCCTCAAAAACATGAGAAGACCCCCGCGCCAGACGATCAACATGATTTTCGGGGGAAACAAGATTAACGGGGTTACCTTCTCGGCAACGAAAGAGATGAAGGTATCAGTAACCCACAACAAGAGACTCCGGGAAGTCGCTGAAGACGACATCACTTTCACGGAGGAGGACGCTGACGGATTGTTGCTACCGCACAATGACACATTGGTAATTTCTCTAATTGTATTAGATTTTAAAATCAAACGTGTTCTAGTGGATCCAGGAAGTTCGGCCAATATCATACAATGGAGGGTATTGGAACAAGCCAAACTTACCGGAAGCATCATTCCGGCCACAAAACTCCTCGCCGGATTCAACCTCGCGAGCGTGACAACCCGAGGAGAAATCATGTTGCCCATAAATGCCGAATGGGTAATGAAGACGACTCTTTTTGAGATTGTGGACGGTGATATAGGTTACAACATTATTCTAGGAAGACCGTGGTTGCACGAGATGAAAGTCGTTCCTTTAACGTATCATCAGCTGCTGAAATTCCCAACTCCCGAGGGGATTAAGCAGATTAAAGGCGATCAATTGGAGGCAAGGGAGATGAATGCGATTTCGATCTCCAGTAGCAAAGGGAAGGAGTATGCCGCATAGCAATTACAGGAACCGACACCTACTCCCAAATCAAGTGAAGTTAACCAGGGGGAAGAAGTGCCAGAATCTTATCAGGTACCAGAAGAGACGGACGCAACGAAGTACACAACGGAAGAGCTTGATCAAGTCGTGTTATTTGAAAAGTTCTTGGAGAGGAAATTCCATTTGGGGATAGGACTTACCCTGAGCTCAGGTCTGGGTTTATTGAATTTCTCAAATTTAATGGCGATTGTTTTGTGTTTGCATACGGATATGACAGGTATTCCGACGGAAGTGGTCGTACACAAGTTAAGCTTGGATCCCAGCATCCCTCCGGTAAGACAAAAGAAATGCCCTATTGCAGAGGCCAGAAATAAATTCGTCAAAGAAGAAGTAACTCGCCTACTTGATATCGGTTCGATCCGAGAGGTAAAGTATCCAGACTGGCTAGCTAACGTAGTAGTAGTTCCTAAGAAGAACAATAAATTTCGCATGTGCATATATTATAAGGACTTGAATAAGGCGTGCCCAAAGGACTCGTTCCCACTGCCAAACATCGATCAAATGATTGATGCAACGGCCGAGCACGAGTTAATAAATTTCCTCGATGTTTATTCCGGGTACAACCAAATTAAGATAAACCCAGAGGATCAGGAAAAAACTTCGTTCATAATGAATTTTGGCACATAATGCTCTAATAGGATGCCCTTCGAGCTAAAGAACGTTGAATCCACTTATCGGCAGCTCGTAAACAAGATGTTTGTAAAACAAATAGGGAAAACCATGGAAGTTTATATAGACGATATGCTTGTTAAGTCTTTGAATGCAAGTGATCACCTTAAGAATTTGCAAGAAACTTTTGACATCCTAAAGAAGCATAACATGAAGCTTAACCCCGATAAGTGCACGTTTGGGGTCAGTTTCGGCAAGTTCCTAGGATTTCTGGTATCACAAATGGGGATTAAGGTAAACCCCGATAAGATCAAAGCCATCGAAGACATCCCGGACCAGCTATCAAGCGTGAAAGAAGTTCAAAGGCTTACAGGAAGATTGGTCGCTTTGAGCAGGTTTATTTCCCGGTCATCAGAGAAATGCCACCGTTTCTTCGCGCTGCTCAATAAGAAAAACAACTTCGAATGGACCCGGCAATGCCAGCAGGCTTTAAGAGATTTAAAAAGGTACTTGTCAAGCCCTCCGTTACTTTCAAAACCGAATGAAGGTGAAACACTGTTAATCTATACTAGAAGTTTCGAAAGTAGCGGTAAGCATCGTTTTAGTCCATGAGGATGACGGTACGCAATCTCCCATTTCTTACATTAGTAGAATTTTAACGAGAGCAGAAACTCGTTACCCGCATTTGGAGAAGCTGGCCTTAGCTCTCGTAGTCGTCGCTCGGAAGCTGAGGCCTTGCTTCCAATGTCACCCGATAGCTGTGGTGACCACCTTTCCCCTGCGGAATATCCTTCACAAACCTGAACTCTCGGGTATATTGGCCAAATGGGGCGTCGAAATGAGTGAATTCGACATAGAGTATAAACCTAGGACTACGATTAAGTCACAAGTTTTGGCCGACTTTGTGGCCGATTTCAGTCCGGGATTGTTGCCTCTGGCAACCAAAGAAGCAGTGGTGATGTCAGAATCGACATCGAGAGTTTGGACCTAATTTACGTACGGAGTTTCCAACGTAAAGAGGTCCGGGCTTGGCATAATATTAACCACGCCTTCGGGAGAAACCCTAAGGCAGATCATAAGAACGGTCCATTTGACTAACAACGAAGTAGAGTATGAAGCTTTGATTGTAGGACTCGAATTGGCCCGCGGACTAGATTCCGAGGTCATAGAAATCAAATGCGACTCCCAGTTGGTGGTAAATCATGTCTACGGGATCTTCGAAACCAAAAAGGAGCGCATGCAACAATACGTAATGAAGGTCCAGGCTCTACTTGCTCGATTCCGGGAGTAGTCAATTACTCATATCCCTAGGGAAGAAAATGCAGAAGCGGATGCATTATCTAACTTCGGTTCATCAACGGAAATGAAAGGATCGAATTCTGGGACAGTAGTATAGATCATGCACTCAGTTCTACGCGCAGATAGATATTATGAGGTAAATACGACTAATTTGGTCTGGGACTGGAGGAATGAGATCATCAATTATCTCGAGCACTGGAAGTTGCCCGAAGACTCCAAGGCGTCCCGGGCGCTGCGCGCCAAAGCAACATGATATAGCTTCAAAGGAGGCCAACTGTATAGGAAATCTTTCCAAGGCCCGCTGGCCCGATGCTTAGGAGCGTACGAAACTAATTATGTTATGCGCGAAGTCCACGAAGGGATATGTAGAAATCATTCGGGCACAGATTCCTTAGTACTAAAACTGTTAAGGGAAGGATACTATTGGCCCCGAATGGAACAAAATGCCAAAGCTTTCGTGCACAAATGCAATAAGTGCCAACGCTACGCACCACTGGTACATCAACCAGCAGAACCATTACATTCAGTTCTATCTCCATGGCCCTTCATGAAGTGGGGAATGGATATCGTCAGACCATTACCGCCGGCCCCTAGTAAGGTAAGATTTCTTTTAATGTTAACTGACTATTTTTCTAAGTGGGTTGAAGCAGGTCCTTATCAGAAGATCGGCGAACGAGAGGTAGTGGATTTCTTGTGGGAGAACATAATTTGCAGATTTGGAATACCAAGAGAGATAGCCTGCGATAACGAGCCACAGTTTATAGCGCAAATATCATAAAGTTCCCTTAAGACTTGAAAATCAAAAAAATCACATCTTCACCCTATCATCCGAGCGCAAATGGGCGCAAATGGTCAAGCGGAATCAACGAACAAAGTGATTATACAAAATCTCAAGAAAAGGTTGGAAGCGGCTAAAGGTAAATGGCCTGAGGAACTGCCTGGAGTGCTATGGGCGTACCGAACAATGGCCAAATCAAGCACATGAGAAACTCCTTTCTCCCTTGTGTACGGAGCAGAAGCCTTAATCCCGGTGGAAGTAGGAGATCCTACCTTGAGATATTTCCAGGCAAGTGAAGAGACGAACAACGAAGCGATGTTAGTCAACTTGGAGCTACTCGATGAGCACAGGGACTTGGCGCGTATAAGAATGGCAGCCCAAAAGCAGAGAATGAAAAGATATTATAATTGAAGAGCCAATCTCCTTTATTTCAAAGTGGGAGACTTGGTTCTAAGGAAATTAACTCAAAACACCCGGGAACTCAACGCATGGAAGCTAGGTTCAACCTGGGAAGGCCCCTACCGGGTTTCAGCTGTCACCGAAAAAGGTTCATACGAGTTGGAGAATCGGGATGGAGAAAAGTTGCCAAGCAACTGGAATGTGGCACACCTCAAGAGATATTATTGCTGACAAACATCACCTGTACTGAAAGTATATGTTGCACTTTTTTCCCTTCGTTCAGTTTTTGTCCCAATTAGGTTTTCCTAGCAAATAGTAAAACTTGCGCAAAACACTTAAGAAAGAAAGAATGCAAAGATTAAAACTTGCATAAATGTTTAGACAAAAGAACGTAGAAAGACTCATGCAATATTTGAGCAAAAGATGTTTTTATTCATAATAAGTGTGCCAAAACAGCACATGTACAAAAGTTGGGAAGAAAAAAGCTAAACTACTGCATCTCCGGAACCCGGAGGAAGAGAAGTGTTCGCGCCCCCAGGGGAAGTGGGTAGATCCGTCGATGGCCCAATATCTTGGCCCTCATCAGTTTGGCCTTCAATATCTTCACCCTCCGGTTTCTCTTCAGTTCCTGAGGTTTTGGAATCGAAAACATTAGGCCCTATCGGGAGACCTCTTTTAGCAGCTGACTCTAGCTCACGGGCTTTAGCAATTTCGGCATCAAAGTCAATGATACCCGCTTTAGCCACTTCCAAGGTTTTTCTCCTCATGTTGTACATAACGTAAGTTTTTTCAACAACGAGGGTAGCCTCTTAGCGCTTGAGTTCTTCTTTAATTTGGTCAACCTTGGCAGAAAGGTTTTCCTGTAGGATCTAATAGACTTGAGGCTAACGTCGAGTTCGCGGACAGTAGAGCTGAAAGTTCTATTATGCTCAATGGTCTTCTTATACTTCTCCTCCAATTGGGCATATTTCACCCCCGCAACAGCTAGCTCTTCAGTTTTGGAGTTCAAGGCCTGCCTCTAAGTTGGTCAATCTCTCAGCGGAGGTAGCATCAGATGCAGCAAGAACGACACTATGGACTTCAGCCCATTTGGCCTTGGCCTCTTCAAATTGAACCCTCAGCGGGGAAATCTCTTGGCTAAGGGTTTCCATTTCTTACTCGCTTTGCTGCAAACGAGTCTCCAACATAACGTCCTCAACAGCTTTGGCTTCCAATTCTGAGAGGCGAGCAACAGTTTGGTCCTACTCGGCCAAAAGTTGATCCCGCTTGGAGGTAAGATCTTCTTTTTCCCGAATCAACTTCTGGAGGCCCTCGGAAGCAAGGAAATTGGCCTGCAAAACAAGAAAGGCAAACTTAGGATATTTATTCAATCAAAGACATGAGACATGACAAAGGAAATGAAGAATGTACCGCTGCGACGTTGTGCATGGCATTGTTCAACAAGCACTCTCCTGAGAGAGCCTGTATCTTTTTCCAATATTTTTCTGAAGCCAAAGGCTTCAGATAGTTAGCAAGTCCCACCGGCCAGGATAGCAAATTGCATCCGGTGGAGACCGAGAGAGTAACGCTCCTCCTCCTTTGCGGATCATCTGAGGGGGCAGCATAATGTTGCCCCAAATTCTCATGAACTAGGGACTGGGGGAGGGGAACATCCTTTTCTCGGACAGATGCGGCCGGTGGAGAAGATGTAACAGTTGTTGGTGGGAGAGTTGGTGAAGAAGGAGATGGAGCTGATGGTGTTGAAGGGTGAGAAGCAGCTGCGACAAATGCAGTGCTGGTTGTTGGTTGCTCATCAACCGAAGACGGCAGGGACCCGGTACTGAGCCCCACAATACCGGGCGCAGCGACTGGGATCCGGAAACAGGGGTTGGCAGTTTCCACCATTTCATACTCCCCCCAGAGCGTCGAGGCATCGTCCTCGGTTGGTGTAACTAACTCAACAGATTGAGCAGTCTGTTGATTTGAGGAATGTCGTCGTCTTCTATGTAGAGAAGCTCCTTCCTCGTTAACTTCTCCATCGTCGTCAATCATTACGGTATCTATGGCCGTCCGAGCGGAGGGCTCGTCACCAAGACTTCCGGAGACGACTCGAGGGCAGCATTCTTCGCCCTCTTATTCTTTCCCTCGGCCGCGGAGGAACGCCTTCTTTTTGGTTGGTTGCTCTCCGATCGGGGACTCCAAGAAGAAGCACTTACACCAGAAGCAGGCCCAGAGATGCTGGCCTGTGAAAAAGCTTTCTGCAACAGCCTCACCGCATCAGTAGAATCAGCCAAAACATCCTCCTCGGGGATGACAACCGAGCCCTGGGTTAAACCTATATTAAGCAGGAGAGAAAAATCAAACAACTTTCTCATAAGAAAGGATAAGGACAAGATGAGTTCAACTTACCATGATTTTTGGCCTTCCACCCATATTTCAGGGACAATTCTTTTCACGTGCGGGTTTCGGGCGTAGTGACGCCCAAAATATTCTGAACCCATTGGTCTAAGCCCTCAATCCTAGGGTGAACCCACCGAGTCGCTGAGACAGGTAAAGGGAGAAAAGTTAATAATGACGAGGAATGGTCTTTAACAAGAATAGAAGCAAAATGTATACTTACGAGTATGTTTTCACAATTCCGGGAAGGAAGAAGTCGAGGCCGGGATGATGTCACTGGTGGCAATTGAAACAAACTGTTCCATCCACACGCGATCGTTATCATCATCCATGCTGGATAGCAATGCATGGTGGCCCCGCTTGCTGAAGTTAATCATCCCCCTACGGAAGATCTTGGGGGAATAAAAGTTCATAACGTGAGCTAGAGATAGCTCCTCCCTCGTTTCTTGGCACAAGCGTCGAAGGAAAGCAATCGTCCTCCACATGGAGGGACTCACCTGTGCCAAACATACTTGGTAGCGGAAGCAAAACTCCACAATAACGGAGTCAATCTCTCCACTCAGAGAAAATATCCCCAAAGTGAAGGGATACGTATAAAAGTACGTAAAACCCTTCTTGGGTAAGGTTACCCGCTCCGCCAGATCAGGAGCAATAATGTTTAAACCTTGGCAATGATAATCTTCCTTCACAGTAGGAATGCTGGAAGGACAGATGGAAGAAGGATATCTGCTAACGGCCCATGTGCGATGGCTAACAGAAGGAAATTTCTCTTCGAAGTTGTCATGACCCAAAATCTCGCTTGTCGTGATGGCGCCTATCTCAATACTAGGCAAGCCGACAATCTCAATAAATTATCATATCTTTCAAGTTTGAAAACATAATATCTAGATTTTAGCGGAAGAAAAATTTACAAATACATATATAAACACTCTCAAAACCCAATGTCACTGAGTACATGGACATCTAATATGAATACAAGTCTGGAAAATACGGTCTATAATAGTGTAAGACCAAATACAGTAAACAAGGAGATAGGGAAAGGAGAGACAAGGTCTGCGAAACACGGCAGCTACCTCTGAATATCCGGAAAATTAACTGTGCGAGAGAATCAACACCCACTATGTCCGAAAATACCTGAATCTGCACACGAAGTGCATGGTGTAGTATGGGTACAACTAACTCAGCAAGTAACAACAATAAATAAGGAACTGAAGATAGTGACGAGCTACATAATTATAGTTCACTTTCAGTAATTCCAGCAAAGAATAGACATGCTTTCAAATCCAGTAGTTTAAGTCAAATCAATTTTATACAGTTCAAGTTCATGTAATCCGGATATAAAATCTTTCAGAGAATTTCACAATAATGACAGATAGCAACTAAGTGCAACAACAAATGAAAAGCAAGTACAGCCTCTCGGGGCAACAGTCACTCAACTCGTCACAACAGCTCAACCACTCGGCTCTCAGCCCTCAGCACTCACACTCAATGGGTATCCGCGCTCACTAGGGGTGTACAGACTCATGAGGGGCTCCAACAGCCCAAGCACTATAATCTGCACAGACAACTCATGTGTTGCACGGACAATTCACGTACCATAGTATAAATATCTGGATCCGCACGGACAACTCGCGTGCTATAGTATAATATAAGGATCCGCACGGATAACTCACGTGCTATAGTATAATATCTCACAATCAGGCCCTCGGCCTCACTCAGTCATAAATCTCTCCAGTCTCTCGGGCTCTCAATAGTCATTATAATTAGCCCAAACAACAATAATATGATGCATCAATAATGAACAATAGAGACTAAGATAAAATAAATAAGTGAACTTTGATTGAGTACAAAACAATAATTTAGTAGATAATTCAATATGTACACGACCTCTGTGGGTCCCAACAATACCAACATATGGCCTAAACATGGTTTCTAACATGACTTATAGTCAAATTTCCACAACACATAGAGAACACATAGCTAACAACAAGTTATTCAACTTTACAAATTCTACGGGACGAACCATGTCACAATCCCCTCGGTGCACGCCCACACGCCCGTCACCTAGCATATGCGTCACCTCCAAAATAATCACATGGCACAAAATCCGGGGTTTCATACCCTAAGGACCAAATTTATAACTGTTACTTACCTCAAATTGTGAAATTCTTATTCCGCTAAGTCTTTTCCTCGTGAATTGGCGTCCAAACGCCTCGAATATAGCCACAAATAATTCGATTCAGTCAATAAAATTTATTGGAATTAATTCCATAAGAAAATGCTAATTTTCCATAAAAATTTGAATTTTAGCTCAAAAATTATCTGTGGGGCCCACGTCTCAGAATCCAGCGAAACTCCCAAAATCCGATAACTCATTCAATTACGAGTCCAACCATACCAGTTTCACTCAAATCCGACACCGAATCGATGCAGAAATCTCAAAAATTTGTTTCTATGAGATTTCTAAAATTTTAATCTCAAAACACTAATTAAAGGGTGAAAACAAATGATGGATTCGTGTAATCTAACCATAATTGAGCTAAGAACACTTACCCCGATGTTTTCTCTCAAAATCTCCTAAAAATCGTCTCTCCCCAAGCTCCAATTTGACAAAAATGGAAAATGGGACGAAGTCCCTTGCTTTATAACTTATAGTTTTGTCCAGGCCCCCAGCTTTCGATTTTCTGCCTTCGGACTTCGGTCCTCAGTTTTTGACCTCAATTTTCTCCAGCCTTGATTTTTTTTATGACCTCAATTTTTTTTCATGACCTCGGTTTTCATGGCCTCGATTTTTCCAGCAGCAGAAATTTTCAGCAGCTGTTTAAGTCCAAAATTTGATCCGTTAACCATCCGAAACTCGCCTGAAACCTTCCGAACACAAACCATATATGAATTTCAATCATAAAACACGCTACGGACCTGCTCGCGCACTCAAAATACTGAAAAGAGGTCATCTTGACCCAATATTGACCATGGTCAAACTCCCAAATTTTTTAACCTTACTAGTTTCTCAACCAATGATCCTAAAAAAAATACACCCAAGCCCCTCGGGACCTGTCAAATCATACCAACAAGTCCTATAACATCATACGGACTTAGTCTAAACCTCAAATCATATCAAACAATGCTAAAACCATGAATCATACCCAATTCAAGCTTAAGGAATTTAAAAATTTTCAACTTCTACATTCGATGCCGAAACCTATCAAATCAATTCCGATTGACCTCAAATTTTGCACACAAGTCATAAATGACATAACAGAGCTATGAAAATATTCAGAACTGGATTCCGACCCCGATATCAAAAAGTCAACCCCCCGGTCAAACTTTTCATAATTCGACTTTCGCCATTTCAAGCCTAATTCTATTATGGACCTCCAAATAATTTTTCGGACAAGCTCCTAAGTCCAAAATCACCATACAGAGCTATTGGAATCATCAGAATTAAATTTAGAGGTCGTTTATACATAAATCAATATCCGATCAACTATTTCAACTTAAGCTTCCAACATGAAAATTCATTCTTCCAAGCTAACTCCAAAATGCCTTAAAACCAAAACCGACAATTCTCACAAGTCATAATACCTCATAGGAAGTTATTCAAGATTTCAAATAGTTGAAAGGAGCATAAATTCTCAAAATGACCGGTCGGGTCGTTACATAAGTCTTTAGTTATGACAAGACTTCTAGGGATGATGGTGCTCACTGTAGGAGGAGCGGCTTCATCGGCTTTGTTTTTGTTCTTTGAGGAACTGGTATTTTTTGAAGAAGAAGCCATTATATGTTATAAAAGAAGGAAAAGATTTTCTCGTATGAAAAGAGTTAAATAAAGGTTGAAGAACAAAGTACAAATTGAATGAAGAGAGTTTGGAGAATTATGGAGTGTGAATAAAGGAGATTGATGCGTATAAGTAAAGGTTTAGGCTGCTAAATTCGTGGCCATAATTACCTCGATAACGGCAAAAGTTATGCTAAATCGTGGGATGATGCGTGTTTGGGGCATTGAATGCGAAGAGACGTGCGTCTAATCAACCGTTAGAAGCTTTTCAAAGGGAGTCAGAGAAATTCCCGCCAAAAAGAATGTTTCTATCAACTTCTCGGTGACACAAAATTATGTCACCGGAAAGCAGGGGGACTATCTGTATAGGGTAAAATATGCTATGTTGAGTAATTACATAAGAGAGTGACATGTGGAACCGAAGGCAGAGGATAGCTACAACCGAAGACAATTGTTCCATTTATTACTGGAAAGAATGATGCTCATAAAGATGCAATAAATGTCTTCCACCCGGTAGCATTTAATGGAAAATATTCTATAACATTTAGTGCACTACCCGTTACAAAGAATTTATCATTCATACTTGTCGTTACACATTCTTCAATGACCGTTATAATTGACATTAAAGAAGGGCATGATCATAGGACCTTGTTCCCTAGGTGCAACTATAAATAGTGAGATTTGTTATCATTGTAGAGGAGACGAATTTTCCGGCAAACTTACGATATAATCTATTCAAAACTTTACACAATTTTACCTTCTTACTTTTTTATTTCATTACTGCTGTGCCCGGAAGCCTTGCTCCCGGAACTACTGTTTCTGCTATTTCATCTTATCTCAAGGCTAAGTATTGCATATTTCTTCAGTTCTTGTATTATTTCAAGATCGAATTAATTCACTTATCTAGAAACTACATATAAATTAAACTGTACCGTTTTACGGGTAAACATACACTCTACTCTTTTTTGTGAGATCATGCTTCCCATGCATTCACATGAAGCAAACCACCTGCTGCCTTTTTAGGGTCTATATCCATTTCTTTTCAACTCAAAATCAGTTATGTCGTGTTCAAACTTTGAACGATTAGTAATTCGACTGCCTATGACGATTTCTTAGAAGATGATGGGGTTATGGCAGTTCGCTCCACACATTTAAGCACAAAATTTGTCCACACCCGATATTACACTAAGTAAATAAATGTAAGAAAGTGTAAATCAAGTAGAATGTGTAATCTTTAAACTAAGATAAATTATCTACTATAGTATATAAAAATGACCTAATAGTGTAAAAATTATTTAGCGCATATTAATTAAACTCATTAACACACCTTTTGCGCTTGTACTCGAGAATTAATGTAATTCATTTTCTTTTCTTTTTAAGGATGCAATGTATAACTATTCAATTGCAAATTTAAAGGAAATAAACAAACTAAATGATACTTTATTTTTCCATTCAAACAGAATAACCTAGCTTTTCAAAATTTAGAATACTCATAAAATATAATATGCAATAAAGGAATTCCACTATTGAAGCTTATATAGAGCCCTTTTCAATATTGTCATCTTTTTGCAGATATACTCAGAGGGAAAGCATATTCGTTTGACTTTTATAACATTTTGCAATTTGCAGAATGAAATTATCAATAGATATTGTTCAGTAGCTCAAGAACAAATATTTATTTACCCGAAAAATGGATAGAGTTGAATTTATACACAGTTCCGAGGATATGTGGCGTAACTTAACACAAAATGCAAGGATAAATAAAAATGTAAATATAAATTGGGGAGAATACAAAATAGATAAGGTTATTAGGAACCATGAATCTTAGGATTCAACAAATAGAATCAGTCTAAGAAATCTGAAAAAAACGACTCTTTACTGTAGAAGAATATAGCACTTTTATTACAATGTAAGCCTAAGAAAAACTTGTCCTACAGAAATGGTAACCAAGCCCTTTTATAGTGGAGGGATTTGGCTCTAAGCATAATAAAATAAACATTCAGTGGGAGACCCATGATAAGTCAGCTTTTCCATAATCTCTGCTAAAATTCTCTCTAATGGGATTGCAATGGTTTTTGTCTGCGAGCTCGATCCTGCTTAGAATCCTCGATTTTTGTTAGGGCTTGATTTCGGCTCGAACTCGTGGCCTTGGTTCGAGCCCTCGAATTGATTCGAGGTCAATGTTAGTCGGTTTCTGGATTTATCAGAACGATAGATCTACTCCGCATCATGGTTTGATTTTGATTCGACTCGATAATGATATCGAACTCGACACGGATCGGCCTTCCGGGTTCGAGGTTAGTTCGTTCCATGCTCGGGATCTTACTCCGATAAATTATCGTTCGAACTCGATCGGACGTGCTAAGGCCAAAATCTATTTCGACCGTATACAGATAGTCCCCTTATTTCTCAGAAAGAATGTGGTGAGAAACGATATGATTTGATTATGACGCAACTGATTTTTACATCTCGATAGGATTATATCATGTTTCCATCGGGTTTGACCATGACGCATCTGGTAGCTGTTCCGTCGATTAAGTCTTTCAAGGCATTTAATGCATGCCATGCGGTGGTCGGCCACTGCTGATACTGAACCGCCATCGCTTGAACCTATAAATAACCCTTTCTTTTATCTTTTACCACTTTTACATCTTCTATCTTCCAAATTTCCCTAAGTTCTTCTTCGTACTCTCCAACTTACCAGTAAATCTGTGATTTTTTTCCGCAGAAAACCCCTCTTTAATTCTACCAAATCTTTGTCACTTCCTTCTATTCCTCACCTTTGAATTCGAAAATGACGAAAACATTGCAAACCATCCTCAGAGAGAGAAAGCTTCATCTTCACAGTGCGCCGCCGACGAGACACCAGCAGAACCACGGCCTGAGGAGTGTGTTCCCGGGGCATGTGTCCTTACTTCAGATTTTAAGTTCGATAAAGGTACATCGGTCCGTGGCCGGTGTGAGCCGGTATCGACGTACATGTGTTCGATAACCGAGAAACACCTCGATCAGCTAAAGAAGGATTGCAATTGGGGTAAAAAAGAAATAATAATTCCTACCCCTGACGAAGATATCACTTCTTACGTGAAAGGATTTTTGAATGTGTATACTTACCCTTTCACTTTGGGTCCCCTCGAATCCGTCATTATTGACTTCTGTCGACAATATCAGGTAACCCTAGGCCAGGTCCATCCTTCTTTGTGGCGGATCGTTATCCTGATCCGATATTTTGTGAGAAAAATCGAGGGGATGCCGTTCACCCTCGATCATCTTATCCGATTGTACCGTCCTCGACTTTTTCGAGGAGGTTTAATAAAACTCCAGCGTCGGGCTACCAAGGCTCTATTTTCGAGTATTGATGGGGACAGGTTTGGGTAAAGACGCGGTCTTGAGGCCCTTGTCCAATGAGGAGAAAATTTCGGCCTCCGTCCCAAAGCCGGTGAAGGAAAATAAAAGGAAGAGAGCCTCGGTTCCCGAATATCCAAAATCGAAGAAGAGGACGGCTCGTAAGCCGAACAAGAATGTCATTCCTTTGACCGTGGAATCTGTTCTGTGTCTAAGGGATGAAGATGAAGAAGAAGAAGAGAACGATGAGTCCGTGCTGGCTGTCCGAACGAAGAGAACATTGATGCCTCATCGCCGGCTGGATCGATGATGCCCTATGAGGCTCCGCCTCGAACTGAAGATATACCGAAGAAAGATTCGGGTAGAGTCCCCGAACTATCGGATATCGAAGACGCATCTCATCGGAGTTAATCGGCAGGGGATATGATCGAAGAGCCCATCGAACCCCTTCGAACCGAGGGGAAAGCTCCAGGCGAGTCATTTAGGGCAGCAACGATCGAGGATTCGCCTACCTTTCCCGTTTTTTCCGCAGGGGTGATTCGGGAAGCTCAAGCTCTGGGAGCCCTCGATCTAGACAGGCCTCACAATGAAGAAGATCCCTTTCGTGACCTGTTTACTGGCATTGAGGATGTTGCCGGTGCTGGTGATAAATCAGATCTTTTTCACGGATTGCGGCAGGCTTTGAATCAGGTGAGATTTTAGAATTATTTTGTCGGTACTATCTTTATATTCGTTTTTTGTTAACTTCGCTTCTTGTTTCTTTGTAGGCAGTGGCAGTTCATCGAGAACAATGTTCTCGGTCCCAGAATGAGCTGCATCGATACGCGGCTGACCTACAATGGGCTACTGACGAGAGGAACTCCCTTAGACTTTCCTTAGGGCAGAGAGAGGAGGAAATAAAAGACAACTTAGCTGAGCTGGCCAAGGCTTATCGCGATCAGACTGATTTGTCTGAGTAGGTAATGATGCTTTTGAAAGCCTATGGGCTTGATACCGGAACGATAGCCAATATTTCGGTCTCACAGCTGCAGCAAAAAATCGAGATGATCGGGAAGCTTCGTGAGGAGGTCGACGTGATAAGAACGGAATCCTTGCGATGGAAAGAAGGTACGGATTGCTTTGCTGCAGAAAAAGAGACTGCTCGAGCTCAGTTATCCTCGTCTGAAACCTAACTTCAGAAAATGAAGGGAAAAGGTCTGGTTCAAGCAAGAAGAATTGAGGAACTTGAGGCTCGGTTGGCCTCTGTACTTGCCAAGGCCGAATCCGATGCCGAAAAGGCAAATGCTGATGCGGATGCGCTCGTGGCCGTATATCGGGCCGATGCCGAGGCTGCCCAAGTCCAGGCAAGAGAGGCAGCCGAGTCCGCGATATTCGAGCGCATTGGGTCGCCGATCTTGTTAAGTGCCGATCAAGAAGGGAAAATCTCGAGGAGATCCATGCTCGTGGCTTCGATCTCGCTGAAGAGATAAAAAGGGCCAAAGTGCTCGAAGCCGATGCTGAAGCTCTGGTTTCTGATGGCGATGACGATGACGATGGGAGCAAGAGCGGATCCGAAAACAGGGGGGAGCCTAATAAAGAAGAGACCCCTCATAGTTGAGAAGTTTAGTTCTTAGTTTTTACGTTGTAATCGCCCATGCAGATAAATTTGTATATAGACATATCTCCCTTTTTGCCGACTTGCTTCTTTTTTTGTTTCCCGTATTGCGAGGACTTTATTCTCGCCTTGTGAATGTTTTCACAATGATTTAAACAACTTAATCAAATTTGGACTTCGTGGCCTCTGTAACCGAGCGAGCGCTTACCCAAACTTGGGGCAATGTAGCACTTTAAGCTTATTAGTTGTCAATGATTCGATCTCGAAGAAATATAGCCCGTAGGCGTAATGGTCGAGTGAGTGTTTGCTCGAACTCAAAATAAAAGTAGCCCGTAGGCTTAGTTGAGTGAATGATTTATACTCGAAATAAAAGTAGCCTGTAGGCTTAGCCGAGTGAATGATTCGAACTCGAAGTAGTGTAGCCCGTATGCGTAATGGTCGAGTGAGTGTTTGATCGAACTCGAAATAAAAATAGCCCGTAGGCTTAGTCGAGTGAATGATTCGAACTCGAAGTAGATTAGCCCGTAGACGTAATGGTCGAGTGAGTGTTTGCTTGAACTCGAAATAAAAATAGCCCGTAGGCTTAGTCGAGTGAATGATTCGAACTCGTAGTAGATTAGCCCGTAGGCGTAATGGTCGAGTGAGTGTTTGCTCGAACTCGAAATAAAAATAGCCCGTAGGCTTAGTCGAGTGAATGATTCAAACTCGAAGTAGATTAGCCCGTAGGCGTAATGGTCGAGTGAGTGTTTGCTCGAACTCGAAATAAAAATAGCCCACAGGCTTAGTCGAGTGAATGATTCGAACTCGAAGTAGATTAGCCCGTAGGCGTAATGGTCGAGTGAGTGTTTGCTCGAACTCGAAATAAAAATAGCCTGTAGGCTTAGTCGTCGAGTTTATCTTAATTCTGATTGCATAATAAACCTCAAAATAGAGAAATTTTCCCTAAATATAAGATGCCGATAAAGAAGAGAACTTTCTTCGCACGTTATTACACGCCTGGGTTCGGGCCAATCTATATGAGCATGGTTCGATTCGACCATTTGGCTCTTACAATTTTTCCTACTGGAACCCTGTTGTTGTGAAATAACTTCCTTATGAGAGCTCGGACATTGTTGTAAATGCTGCACGATCAATGGTTGCCTCATTAAAAACCTTGCCGAAAAACCTATCTGGGATAAAACCGGTCTAAGGAAAAAAGAGTGCAACGCGTGCTTTTAAGGGAGAGATCCGTCTTAGCCCTTATTCGGACTTCTGCAGGGGTCAGTTTTGAGATATAAACGAATATGGAAAGGTTGTACCTTAGCAGTAGTACCGTTTTAGATGTGATATATTCCAGCTGCTTGATAGTTGTTTGCCGTTTATAATGCCGTGCATGTACGATCCCTTTCCGATGTTCTCGAGCATCTGATATGGTCCTTCCCAATTCGGTCCTAGTTTCCCTTCGTTCGGATTTCAGGTATTGATGGTAATTTTTTTCAACACTAAGTCCCCAGGCTTGAAATGGCGGAGCTTGGTTCTTCGATTATAATATCTTTCGATTCGCTGCTTTTGGGCGGCTAATTGGACGAGAGCAGTTTCTCGTCTTTCGTCCGATAGCTCGAGGCTTGTATTCATAGCCTCGTTATTTGACTCTTCCATCGCGAATCGAAATCTGGAACTGAGTTCACCAACTTCGACTTGTATCAATGCTTCGGACCCATATACTAAGGAGAATGGGGTCGCCCCCGTACTGGATTTTGACATTGTCCTATATGCCCAAAGGACTTCGGGCAGGATTTCTCTCCATCTCCCTTTAGCGTCGTTCAACCTCTTCTTTAAGTTTTGAATGGCAGTTTTGTTTGTTGATTCGGCCTGCCCATTTCCACTTGGGTGGTATGGCATTGATAGTATCCTTCTTATCTTGTGGTCTTCGAGGAATCTTGTTACTTTGCTGCCAACAAATTATTTTCCATTGTCACATACTATTTCGGCAGGAATCCCGAATCGACATATGATATGATCCCAAATAAAGTCTATAATTTCTCTCTCTCTTATTTTCTCGAACGCCTGCGCTTCAACCCATTTAGAAAAATAGTCAGTCATAAATAAAATGAATTTGGCTTTACCTGGAGTCGATGGCAGAGGGCTGACGATATCTATTCCCCATTTCATGAATGGCCATGGGGATAGGAGCGAGTGGAGTTGTTCTCCGGGTTGGTGGATCATCGGTGCGAACCTTTGACATTTGTCACATTTACGAACAAATTCCTTCACATCTTTGCCCATATCGATCCAATAGTACCCTACTCTGATTATTTTTCGAACTAACATATCGGCTCCGGAGTGGTTCCCGCAAGTACCCTCGTGCACTTCCCGTAGGATATAATCGGTATCTCCCGGACCCAAGCATACTGCCAACGGTCCATCGAACTTTCTTCGGTACAGCGTTCCGTCCGAAGCCAACGTGAATCGAGCAGCTTTAGTCCGTAGGGTTCTATAATCCTTAGGGTCCGATGGGAGTTTTTCGCTCTTCAAGTATTCAATATACTTGTTTCTCCAATCCCAGGTTAAGCTTGTAGAATTTATTTCGGCGTGACCTTCTTCGATTACCGATCTCGAAAGTTGAACAACATTCCCCGAATCATCTACCTCAACCGACGACCCCAAATTCGCAAGCGCATCGGCCTCATTATTCTGTTCCCGTGGTACATACCACAAAGTCCATTGTTTGAAATGGTGCAAAGTGACAAGCAGTTTATCTAAATACCTTTGCATTCTACCTTCTCGAACTTCGAAGGTTTTGTTTACTTGACTCACCACAAGCAAGGAGTCGCAATTGGCTTCAACGACTTCTGCTCCCATGTTTCTAGCTAGCTCGAGACCTGCAATCATGGCTTCGTACTCGGCCTCGTTGTTAGTCAACCTGATAGTTTTAATAGATTGCCTAATAGTGCTACCCGCGGGTGGTTTCAAAACTATGCCCAGCCCGGACCCTTTTACGTTCGACGCCCCGTCCGTGAAAAGGATCCATACCCCCGATGATGTACCTAATTTCAGCAGTTCTTTTTCGACTTTGGGTACGAGGGTTGGCGTGAAATCGGCCACGAAGTCTGCTAAAATTTGAGACTTGATGGCCGTGCGGGGTTGATATTCAATATCGTACCCACTGAGTTCGACGGCCCATTTGAATGAAGAGAGTTTGGAGAATTATGGAGTGTGAATAAAGGAGATTGATGCGTATAAGTAAAGTTTAGGCGGCTAAATTCGTGGCCATAATTACCTCGATAACCGGCAAAAGTTATGCTAAATCGTGGGATGATGCGTGTTTGGGGCATTGAATGCGAAGAGACGTGCGTCTAATTAACCGTCAGAAGCTTTTCAAAGGGAGTCAGAGAAATTCCCGCCAAAAAGAATGTTTCTATCAACTTCCCGGTGACACAAAGTTATGTCACCGGAAAGCAGGGGGACTATCTGTATAGGGTAAAATATGCTATGTTGAGTAATTGCATAAGAGAGTGACACATGGAACCGAAGGCAGAGGATAGCTACAACCGAAGACAATTGTTCCATTTATTACTGGAAAGAATGATGCTCATAAAGATGCAATAAATGTCTTCCACCCGGTAGCATTTAATGGAGAATATTCTATAACATTTAGTGCACTACCCGTTACAAAGAATTTATCATTCATACTTGCCGTTACACATTCTTCAATGACCGTTATAATTGACATTAAAGAAGGGCATGATCCTAGGACCTTGTTCCCTATGTGCAACTATAAATAGTGAGATTTGTTATCATTGTAGAGGAGACGAATTTTTCGGCAAACTTACGATATAATCTATTCAAAACTTTACACAATTTTACCTTCTTACCTTTTTATTTCATTACTGCTGTGCCCGGAAGCCTTGCTCCCGGAACTACTGTTTCTGCTATTTCATCTTATCTCAAGGCTAAGTATTGCATATTTCTTCAGTTCTTGTATTATTTCAGGATCGAATTAATTCACTTGTCTAGAAACTACGTATAAATTAAACTGTACCGTTTTACGGGTAAACATACACTCTACTCTTTTTTGTGAGATCATGCTTCCCATGCATTCACATGAAGCAAACCACCTGCTGCCTTTTTAGGGTCTATATCCATTTCTTTTCAACTCAAAATCAGTTATGTCGTGTTCAAACTTTGAACGATTAGTAATTCGACGGCCTATGACGATTTCTTAGAAGATGATGGGGTTGTGGCAGTTCGCTTCACACATTTAAGCACAAAATTTGTCCACACCCGATATTACACTAAGTAAATAAATGTAAGCAAGTCTAAATCAAGTAGAATGTGTAATCTTTAAAATAAGATAAATTATCTACTACAGTATATAAAAATGACCTAATAGTATAAAAATTATTTAGCGCATATTAATTAAACTCATTAACACGCCTTTTGCGTTTGTACTCGAGAATTAATGTAATTCATTTTCTTTTCTTTTTAAGGATGCAATATATAACTATTCAATTGCAAATTTAAAGGAAATAAACAAACTAAATGATACTTTATTTTTCCATTCAAACAGAATAACCTAGCTTTTCAAAATTTAGAATACTCATAAAATATAATGTGCAATAAAGGAATTCCACTATTGAAGCTTATATAGAGCGCTTTTCAATATTGTCAATCTTTTTGCAGACATACTCAGAGGAAAAGCATATTCGTTGACTTTTATAACATTTTGCAATTTGCAGAATGAAATTATCAATAGATATTGTTCAGTAGCTCAAGAACAAATATTAATTACAATAATGATTTTAAAAAGAGGACGAAGGAGCAATTTGATAAATGATAAAGAGCATCTTCTTTCGTTTTGGCCATCACAAAAACAAGTAAAAATTCCATTTAACTTGCATAAGTTAGATTAAGTCTTGGATAAATTCATGATATCATATTCACAGTAATTACTAGTTACAAGTTTTATGTTTTCTTGATTATATTGCGTGGATATACTCAATGATCCCTTTAATTAGTGGAGCTATTGGCCTGAGTTAGTCGATGTCTCTCTTTCTTTCCTTCATGGGATCTTTACGCAAATAGTCGGCCGGATTCACTATTTATGTTTTCTAGCCGGTATATATAAAGTATATATTAATTATGTATAGTTATACACATTATATATATATTATACATCTACTAGTTATATTTAGTTTAAATGGTTGGGTAGACAACTATTTAAGTTAATCCTTGTTCATGTGGATGAAAACTTAAGATTTTTTGTTAATTAATTGTAGAATTATATGATTAAACCAAAAGGTAATTTAATACTCCCTCCGGTCCATTTTAATTACTTTTTTATCTTTTTTGTGGTCCACAATATTTGATTTTTTTCAAATATGAAGAAGGAATTAACTTCTTTTTTCCAAAGTTGCCTTTGGGGTAAAGAACCTAGGAGTGTTTGTTGTATTTCTAATAAACAAATTAAAGTCAATATAGTCAATTTTATTGTTAATCTCTATTCAAGGGACTTCATCTATGAATATTGAACAGTAATATCCTTAATATGCATGAAAATAATCAAAAAATTCATTAAAGTGGAACGAGAAAAGTATCTATTAGAAATGCAGTCAATAATCATAGGCGAGTCGACTAATCCAGTCAATAATCATAGGTGAAGTCCCTTAAGTAGAGATTTCTAGGACTCCTAATTTTGGCTATGCTGAGATAAGAACTTCAATTTTTAATTATCGACACTTTAGTGTTGTTCATTATAATTATAAAGGGTGTTTAAAGTCTGAAAGCGTCACAATCATATTGATCTAGCTGTCGCATTATTTTATTCTAAAAGATGCTTTTTTCAACGTAGGTGGATTTGATATTAGACCAAAATTAATACCTAGCATACCCAATTTCAAGCCAACCCTAAAATACACGTGTGACTATGGGCTATAGACTATAATTGGTGAATTGTAGTCTCCAAGTTGTTGGAACTATTTGGAGGCCCCAAAATATAGTTAGTGTACTATACTTCTTTCGTCTTAATTTGTGTGAAGTTGCCTTGCTGAGTGATAGATTAAAATTTTAAATTTATGAGTTCTAAATTATAAAATATGCAATTCACAAGATTCTGATTTTTTTTACTTTAATAAGGGAACTGCAATGCTATCATTTGAATGCTCACAACGTAAATTATTTAACATATTTAATAATTTTTTCTGATATAAATATAAAATTTTGGTCAATGCTACAACTCTACCACCACCTTTGGTGGACCCCAATTTTTTTCTAAATAAGATAGATTTTTCAGACTTGTCTTGGTTTTACAATTACTCAATTTGTTTCAATTTAGATGACATACTTTTTTTATTAGGTTGTTCCAAAACGAATAATATATTTTTATATATAGAAATAATTTAACTTTAAACTTTTCATTCTACCCACATCTTTTATAGCCACACAAATATTATGACATTATTAAGATTTTGCTTCTTAAACTTTTAGCACCATATATTTTAAAAGTTTTTTTTTTCCTTAAACTTTATGTCATGTCAAACTAAATCATCTAAATTAAAATGGAAGGAGTAATAAATATTTTTCTCAGATAAATTAAAAAGAAAAGAAAAGAATGTCACCTAATAAAGGACATTTAGGATACTATTATTTACACAAAATTACCCCTGAAAATGAATTAAATGCTCTTTTTTTGGGGAAAACAAACCAAAAAAATTAAATTCACTCTTCAGCAGCTAACGCCAGCAGACTCAGCGGTTCTCTGGCTTGCTGGCCCCATCTCTGAGTATATCTTTACACCTCCAATTGTGTCACCCCCTACCCACCCACACCCTTCCCCACAACCCTCGTTTCCCCTTTTTCTTCCCTCTTTTAGATTCCCTTTTTTGCTGCGTCTTCACTGTCACCCAAATTTATTTGTATTTAATTCGAATATATATACATATTTCTGTGTCATTGGATTAACGGTGGATGTGAAAACAGTAAAATTGGACAATTGGATCGAGATTTTTGTTACCGGAGATGGGCGATTCTACGAATTCAGGGGAGCGAGATTTTGTGGGAGAAGCTTCTGGAATCGTGGAACAAGCGAAGGAATTGCAAGACGCGGCTTCTTCCTTGATCTCCCGCACCACTCGCGAAGAGGATTCCTTACGGCAGAAAGCCAAATCGCTTGATTCGAGCATCCATCAACTCCGTTCATCTGTTCGGAAAAGCAAACTGGATTCTGATCAAGCTGAAAAAGTAATATGAATTTTTTAGTAGTGTATTATTATTTTGTTGATTTTTCGTTCATATATGTGCACATGCATGTTGTGTTACTGCCCTGTGGTGCTCGTTCCACGTGTATTTTGATATTGTTACAGTACTGCAGAGATGTCACTTATTATGTTAACCGTTTTTTCATGCTTAACGATTCACAGTTGGAAGAGGAGTTGTTCAAAGCTAGTTATGTACTCAGCGAGGGAGATGCTGCTGCTTTTCTTCCGAGCAAATCTCATGGTCTGTTTTTTACCCTTTGTTACTGTAATTACTATTATTATTTTATTATGTTGGTGTGTGAGCCAGCTTGCGCGCACTTGGACTATTCCACCGTAACTATGCCCACTTAGGTAGATAGGAAGAGATCACCTAGTATTTTTTGCCTTCACTAAGATTTGAACCTGAGACACCATGTTTTTTTTGTTCCTTGTTATTATTTCTATTTGCTTGATGTGTGGCCTAAATTTAAGATTGTATTGGTCGTGTTTGGTCTTGATCTGGTCGATTGCAGGAGGATTCTTGAGGATGTTTTTGGGACCAATCAATGTTCGTGCTAATAGAAAGGATGTGCAACTGAAAGTGAAAGAGGAATACAATAGTTTCAGGGTACTTTCCGAGCTTTAATTTTTAATGTTTAGCTGTGTTTAGCTTCTGCATTAGCGTGGTGATTAGTTTCTCCAGTCTTGGAGCAGTTGATAAATCAATCTAACAAATTGATGCTCTTTCGAGAAGCTGTATTACTGTTAATATTGTTAATGATTTTGGTTTGCATGTACTATCTACTTGTCAGTTGGAAAAATAAGGATGCTGAGCATGATTTGCATGCTCTATCTACTTGTAAAGAATAAATAAGAAAAGCAAAAAAGAGAAGATGGAGAACTAACAATGTTCATGTAACGCCGCTTCTGCATTGTCAGAACTTGATATTTTTCGACGCAAGCCCAACTTTTGAGAACCTTATTTTCATATGTATCGTCACTTTTTCATGTGTGCCATGCTTGTTACTGCATAATATTTGAACTCTTTTCAAATTATTTGTCCAAGTTTTTTCCAACGATTGATACTTTGTCATAAGGGAAGAAAGCTAGTCTTGCTTCTGATAGAACTTAGAAGTAGTGAACTTGAACTTGAAATCATTCCACCATTCCCACCAGTTAAAATGCAAAAATGACTTAGGATGCATAAAAAACATATGTTATATGGAAACCTCTTTCTTGTAATTACTACATCCGATCTCTCTTGACAGGACAGGACAGCATATCTATTTCTTCTTTTCCCATCTTTGCTACTAGTCTTGAGGTCTTATATTTGGGATGGATGTTTACCAGCGTTGCCAGTCCAACTTTACCAGGTAATACGTTTAAAAAGAGGCCTTTCTCACTCAACCTGATATTCTTGGTGGTTTTGTTTTCCTATTTATTTGGTTCTCCTTTGGTGAAAAATTTACATTTGACAAACGAGTACGCTGAGCTCCTCCACGTCTTCAGGCGTGGTTGCTTTACCTCTACACAGGTTTGGCTCTGCGAGAGAACATTTTGAGAGCGAATGGAAGTGATATTCGTCCATGGTAATTGAACAACATTCCCTATTGCCTTATGTAAATTTAACATATGCTCTTTGTTTTAAATTTGTCAAGTAAAACCCTCATCTTTGTCGTTTAAGTAACTAAAGAAGCAGAGCAATTTTAATGATTCTAAACTTTTTTTTACCGGTGTCATCTATTTTAAGCACAAAAACAGCTGATTAATTAGAAACTATGGCTGTGCTGTTGCAGGTGGATTAAACATCACTATTGTGCTATGGCTATGGCACTTATAAGTCTTACCTGGGAAATAGAAAGAGAACCTAGCTGTGCACAGAAGCAGGTCTTTGTTCAATTAAATACTTCATGTATATTTATTTAGCTGCTTATCAACAAAAAGTGCACTTTTCTATAATGTTTAAGATTTATAATACTCCAAAATATATTGTGCTATCCTTTGCAGAAGGGTGTGCAACTGTTCCTGAAATGGGCTATCATGCAAGGTGTTGCTATGCTGCTTCAGAATAGATATCAAAGGCAAAGACTGTACACTCGCATTGCATTGGGAAAGGTGCACAAACAGCAGAATTATTATTTTCACTGAAAAGCCTTTCGCCTGTCGTAATTTGTCCTGTTTAAATATTTATCTTGAGAAGCTTCACTAATCCTGTGCAGATAGACTATTCCTTTTTATTAAAAAAATAAATTCTAATAGTAAACACCAAGATGGTTTTGGGTTACTCCAGGGTATCTAATGCAGATAGGTTTATATATTTCTCTGCCCCTCGGGTTGGATTACTGACAAAAAGCTCTGGGGATTGATGTCAAGGTCACTCTTTTTGCTCCCTCCTGTTGAGGGAATGAGCTTTGCCTTGTGATTGAATAAAGAAAAAAATATGTTTTCACTTCCTATAGTCCGATAAACTATCCTAATTCTGAAACATTCTACTGAATTCTGATTTCAGGCCAGGAGAATGGATGTTGTATGGGGAGAGACTGCTGGAGTAGATGGTCAATTATTGTTGCTCTTCCCTGTACTATTTATCTTACAGGTATGGTCAATTATTGTTGCTCTTCCCTGTACTATTTATCTTACAGGTATACTGAGTTCAACTTGGCTTTCTACTAATTGCAACTACTTTTTCTCTAGAAATTTTGCTCCTGTTGAAGAGACTGGGCCTTTAGATTTAAGTCAAGTTGAATGATGTTAAGTAGTCCAAGAGCAGAAAACGCTGCTATAATTTTGCATAATTTTGATGTACATAGTGAAATGCATGTAAATGGTTCCTCTTAGTGACTGTCTGGTTCAAGGTAACTAATGTCTATCAAGGATCCTTTTTCTCTTTAACTCACCATGAGTTCCTGCACGTTTTGGGCGAAGTTTCTGAATATTGGAGCAAAAACAGAATGTCATCTGAGCTATAGCAACTAGTAACATTAGATGGTTCACAATCTGTAGCCTTTTATGACTTAAGCTAATCAGCTTTTGTGGATGATATTTCTTTTCTAGACTTGAGTACATTCAACAATAGTTCAGTATACTTATTGAAGAAAAGGTCAATTTAATTGGTTATCCCTGTCACGTAGACGTGTTCCATGAAATTTATCGATGCAGTTCTATCTTTTGAGGCTGGTCCCAAATGACTGTATGCCGTTTGTTCTTGGTGTCAGGGATTTGAAGCATATGTTGGAGTCTTGCTGCTTAAAACAGCATTCATTGGTGTTGTTTCCGAGTGGCAGGTAATAGAAACTCCCTCTGTTCCAACATCTGTTATCTTGTTTGCTTGGTGCGGAGGTTAAGGGACGACAGTTCATATAACATATTGCGAGTTGGTTAGGAGATTCTCTATTAAAATACTTTGAGACTGTGAAAGGTGAAGTTCTAACTTACTTTTTTAACAAATTATCTTAGTTTGCTTCTATGGAAATAGAACAGTCAAGTCCAGAAATCAACAATATTAGTAACTAAAGTAGGTCTTCCTTTCTGTAATGTATCTTGTGCAAGCTGCACTGCCAAAAAAATCCTGTTATTATGAGTGCTGGCAGACCCTTCCTATCATTGACTAATCAGTTTCTAAAATGATGCGGTTTTGGCAGGTTGTTACCTGTGGGATCCTTCTGATTATTATGGCAGTAGGGAATTTTGCCAACACGGTGCAGACTCTTGTGACCAAGTCTCGGGTTAAAGCCAAAATGAGGAGAGGTAAAAGTAAACAAGATCTGAAATCTGAAGGCGCCAAGAGTTTGTGATCGGGCGGGTTGGTCCTGTCTAATGTCCTGGCTATGGTGGACGAAGATGCTAAGTTAATCTTCATATACTGTTTTTCTCCTTCATCTGAGTAGAGCCCGTAATGCATCTCTGACACTGACTTTGGATTTCAGAGGACAGTTGCAGGAAATAGTCATGCTTCCAGTCCGTTGAGGAATTATTTTGGTTTGAGGTTGTGGTTCTTTTTGTTTTTAAGTTTTTGCTTCGTCTCCTGTTAAAAAGTGTTATGATGGAAAGGGATATGTCCACATTTAAAAGAACTTTGACCGTCTGTAATTTCCATTGTTTCTAAATTTTGGTACTTAAGTACTAACGATAATTGCAAGCAGCGGATGAGCAAAGCTTAATAAGGAATTTTTGCTTGAAGACTTGCTCTGACGTGTGCCTCTATATTTTGGTATGGTATCAGTTCTATTCAGACTAATAATGCATGTCATGGAGTCTTTTTCCAGGAGGATGCTTCAGTTTAGTGATTTTATCTAGGCAAAATGCATCGACAGCCCCTTAAAGTTGTTCCTATTTTTCACTTAGACACTCCATCTTAAATTCGTTACATTTGAACACTCCAACCATATCTCAAATGTGCCATTTAGACACAATTTGGTAATATGGCATAGTGCGTGTATTACACTATTTTTCAGAGCGTGAGATCAATTTTTTTTAATTTTTTCTTTCTTTCGCACACCATCGTCCAGGTCCACCAGCTTCTTCTCTCTCCCTCCACCAATCCGCCACCATCCACCGTCCACAGATCTCCGGACAATCGCTGGCTCTCTATCTGTGTGTGTGTTTCCTCTTTGCTTCCTACAGGAATTTGATTGGGATTTAGCTGTGAAAGAAATTGATTCAGCAATTTTCAACAGACCGTTTGTAATATGGCCATTATTTTGTCAAATGGAGTCCATCTCATATAAGCATAAGCATCTTTGCAAAGTGTAGACTTTGTTGGCAATATTCTTTGGGACCCAAAAATATTGCATTGTGTGTTGGACATCATTTGCACAAGTTGTATATCTTCTTTTACACCTAAAAGGCCAAAACTTTTTGGTCTATAAAAGGGAAGGCTATTAGTTCATTTTAGACACACCAACAAGACTTGTCTTCAATTCTTGTTTCTTCCTTTCTTCCTTTATTAAGGGTGTTTTGTATGAGAGTTAGTGTTGGGAAGCACTTGTGTGAACCCTTTCTTTGGAGTGATCTTGTGAGGTTATTCTCTTAGGTTATTTGGGATTAATTAGAGTGTTTACTCTAATTTTGTACTCTCGTTTGTACTCTTATTGTTATAGTAAATTGCTTCTCTCCGCTTGTGGACGTAGATCACTTTGACCGAACCACGTTAAATTTGTGTCTTCTTTATCTACTTTAATTGTCGTTGTTATCAACTTTCATTGTCTTTGTTATTGCCATTATACCGTTGTTTGGCTATATTCCGCACTACCCGGGTTCCCGATCCTAACACTGTTCTTGTTCAATTTTGCTTCTGCCTCTTCTCATTCAAATCGCCTAATTAAGGAAACCATCAAATAACCTTTTTTGGCTTCCACTACTAAACAATCTACACTCATAAATTTATCCAAAATTTTACCAAACAGAATGAAAATGAAGTTGAATCCCGAAAACCCCTAGAATTTATTCTTCTTCATTATTTCCTCTTTTCTCAAATCAGGTTCTTTCTTCTCCAATTAGCCCACTAGAGAAATTTTTAAAATAATTATTAAAAAGCTTGGAAACATTCTTGACAACATCAATGTGAGAAGCTTCAGAAGCATCAAAGAAAGGAACAATCCGAGTCGATGGTGCTATTGATATTTACTTTGGGGGTGGAGATTAGGAGGAAGAAGAATGGTGGCTGGGGTTGGGGTCGTGGGGAAGAAGACGAAGGGATGGGGTTGGGTTCTTGTTTTTCTTTTAATTTATAAAAAGTTTATTTTAGTTAAATTCACGTGACATCGTCTTATTCGTCATTCTGGCGTGTGAATTACACGTTTCTTTTATATTTGGTTGTCTTTTAATTTTGTGTCTAATTGACACATTTGAGATGTGCTTGGAGTGTTCAATTGGAACAGACTTAAAATAAAGTATTTAAGTGAAAAGTGAGGATAACTTTAAGGGGTTGTCGATGTATTTTGCCTTTTATCTACTTCCAACTATTTGTTTACAAATTATTAAAAAAAAATGATCAGGTCTGGGGTGCTATGATTTTGTTGGGTACTAATAAATTTCAAAATGTCAATAGCAGGTAATTAAAGATATGAAACACAGAATCTACACGGACTTGATATAATTATTTTCTGAGATGCATTTGGTCCAATCTTGTTGTTTTATTCCTCCTTTTTCCAATGGTTTCTAATATTACAAAAGTAAGAGAATGAATGGGCCTGTATTGTTTGGATAATGAAGTAAACTCTGATTGAAGAAATGAATTTAATGATTGATTAACCAAATTTTATTATAGGAAGTAGAGTTTGCACCACGCATAGTGACTCGTATGACTTGTAACTTCGTCCATCTTGTTTGTATGCAATTTTGGCTATTACTTACTGTTGGATGAGATATCATAATCTTTATGTTTATTCAATGTGCGAATGCACTGTGGTTTAATGGAAGATGCTGTCAAATTCGAGTTCCAACTTGTCTGAAGAAGGCAGTACATTAGCCAAGATGTTACAGTTCTAACTGCCGTGCAAAAGTTAGTTTTCCTTCCTCCCAATTAACTATATGTGAAAAAAGTGAGTAAATCCCCCAACTTTTAGTTATCTGTGACATTTTTAACCACGCAAGTGTGACATTGATACACGAGTTTCAACATTATCCACTTTCTCTTCATTCGTCTACCATGAAATTGATCACGGAGGAGGATAACTCTCAACCACAACTTTTCTTCCTGATAACAAAACAAGAGTAAAGAAGAAGAAAAAAACAAGAAATTTGAGGCTTTAAGCCCACCTACCTGTTTCCTATAACTATCCAATTACAAAATGCTGAAGGTTCCCCAATGTAGTAGTGAAGTCGCAAGTGGCAAAAAACATAATGTACATAAAGTACAAAAGGATTGTAGTACAATCAATCTTAGATAATTGGGAAATATATTTATTGCACCCGATGTTTACACCAAACTAATTAATGTAAGACGTGTTTTTCATGTACACGTTTATTATGTAACCCTGGTTAAGTGACTGATTAAAGTTCTAGGTGGACTTCATAAGAAATATTTGAATCTATTCTCTATTTCAATCATTTGACAAAGCAAGAGAAGACTATAATAAACTTGTGATTCACCAAAAAAGATGTTATAAATGTGAGCTTTCCTTTCATTTTTCAGTCACAGACTCAACAGAGTTTTGAATCTTTTCATACGCTAACAACTTACTTAAAGTAACCAGTGGGGAGGCTAAAGCTAAACAAAAATGCCAAACAAGCAAATCTCAAAGAACTATAGGTTATCCCGGGAGGTTACAGGTTTTGTGGTTTCATCATTCTGCTCTTCATAAGGATGCCCATACTCCTCGGGTCCCTGGTATCTCCGGTAGGAGCAGGTTTACTGTTGAACTTGGCTCGAAAAAACCAAGTTTTTCCAGCAGTCTTTTGAATAATATACCTGCTGCATAAGACACACCCGAAACAGTGAACCCCAAAATAATGTAAGTAGCTATAGTTTTGAAGTAAGATTTGGGTGCTCTTTGAACATAGGCCTTTCCAGTTGCCAGCATTAAGATGCATACAAGCGAAGCTGCAGCAACTGCCACGAGTTTGAATTCCCTGTCATCACTCTTGCGGAATGAGAAGCCGAAGACTATTGGAGGGACTAGTCCAAATATGATATATGATAGTACAGCAACTACGGCATGCATTGTGAAGTTTTCTCTCCGGCCTAGTAGTTGTCGATACCTATCTACATGTCTCTCCATTATCTGGTTGCTGGCTTGCTCATAACGATCTCTTTTCAACTCCCAAATCTGCAAGTTTATGAAGTCAGCAAGAGATAGAGTAAATTGAACTGAAAGCATGAGGAATAAAACAGACGGACTGATTTGAGTTAATTTTAAGCAAGAAAGAAATCCTGGCGTCAAAATGTGGATACATGAAGCTTCTCCCATCTATACAAATACCAGTTTAGTCCCTTATATAAAGGGGTTGTCTAAAAGCTTCAGGTTATCATGGTTCTTCTGCGCCATAGCTAATAGCTAGTTTATATTAAGGAGATTGTCTCCCTAAGTAAATAATGCGTTCCTAACAAATATGAGCACAAAATGCTAAAGCCAACTTACATTGTGGAAAATGATGAAAAGCCCACCAATCAGATTAGCCATTCCCAGAACTAAAATGTTCACTGCAGTAGACATGACGATACCATCAAAACCAGCAGAAAGTTTAAAAGATGAAGTAGGGAGCCAGAGCTTTTTATAAAAGTGGTCTTTTCCTCAAATAATTTCTAGATATTCAAGAAAATGGAATACACCAATTGCATAATCAAATTGTAACTGACTGCATAAGTCACTTAGAAAGTTTTGAATTAGCCTAAAATCAAATTGTACTATTAATCCATATAAAAAAGATAATTTTCCTGGATAAACTTGTTGAAGGGACTATTGCTACACCAGACGAGGATAAATGAATAAGAACTAGCAAAAATTCAGATAAAGCATCAGCTTAAGTAATTAACTATGTTATGGATGATTGAAACAAGATAAGAACTCTTCTCTCGTCCAAAGATAATAGTAAGATCTGTACTCTTACATGTAGTTGTGTCGCCACCAGCTGCAGATGATACAACACTTAAGCTTGCAATTGACTCAGCTAAACCCCCAAATATAATGCTTTTAATGATCTCAATTCTGTAAACTTCTGCAGTATCAGTTCCTTGTCGTTGAACAAAGTGGATTTGAGTATCTAGATTTGGTGAAGTTTCTGCAGTTTCATGCCCTGCTTCCACAGTTATAACAGTGTCCTTGCCTGTCACTCAAGTGAATCAAGAAAATTAAGCTACATAAAACTCCCTTTTACAAATTAGCACTGCAGGGAATATACACTATCATCTTTATTCAATATCTCTTCAGCATAAATTATTCAACACAAAGCACAATAATTCTACAAGCCTAGTTTCTTCTTTACACTCTGTTTGGATCATTGTTACCTATCATTTTATAATGTATCGTATTGTACTGTATTGTATCGTTTTATGAATACAATATTTGAATAGATTGTATTGTTTGTTGTTGTTAAATAACATTTTGCTGTTTGGTTTGAATGTATCGTACAGTACTGATAAGTTTACAAAAATAACCTCAATTGTTTTAAATATTTAATTTATCAAGAATTATGCATAAAAATAATTTAAGAAAAGCCATTTCTACTAATTCATCACCAATTATGTCTTATATATAAATTAAGCAATTAACAACAACATACCCAATATTATCCCACACCGTGGGGTCTGGGGAGGGTAGTGTGTATACACACCTTACCCCTACCTTGTGAGGATAGAGAGGTTATTTTCAATAGACCCTCGGCTCAGGAAAGTATAAGCACCACATTAATGAAAATATAGACAAGAAGGGACAGTACCAAAATACCATATAAAAGCAGAATAAAAACAAGACAGTAAGGTGATCAACAATGAAAGAAAACAACGGTTACGCATAAAAACCTACTACCAACAGAAAGTGAGACTGCGTGCCAATACTACTGTTATGAACACTCTAGACTACTTACTCTACTACCCTAATCCTCGACCTCCATACCTTCCTATCAAGGGTCATGTCCTCGGTCAGCTGAAGTTGTACCATGTCTTGCCTAATCACCTCTCCCCACCTCTTCTTTGGCCTACCTCTACCTCTCCATAGGCCCTCCAATGTCAACCTCACACCTCCTCACCGGGGCGCATGTGCTCCTCCTCCTCACATGACCAAACCACCTGAGTCGCGCTTCCCGCAACTTGTCCTCAATAGGGGCCACACCCACCTTGTCGTGAATAACCTCATTTCTGATCCTATCCAACCTAGTGTGCCCGCACATCCTTCTCAACATCCTCATCTCTGTTATTTTTATCTTCTGGACATGAGCGATCTTGACTAGCCAACACTTATCCCCATACAATATCGTTGGTCTGACCACCACTCTATAGAACTTACCCTTAAGTTTCGGTGGCACCTTCTTGTCACACAACACCTGAAACGAGTCTCCATTTCATCCATCCTGCCCCAATACGATGTGTGACATCCTCATCAATCTCCCCATCCCCTTGAATAATAGACCCAAGGTACTTAAAACTCCTTCTACTAGGGATGACCTGCGAGTCCAGCCTCACCTCCCCTTCCCCTCCTTGAGTCTCGCCACTGAACTTACACTCCAAGTATTCTGTCTTGGTCCTGCTCAACTTGAAACCTTTAGATTTCAGGGTCTGCCTCCATACCTCTAATTGTGCGTTCACACCGTCTCGCGTCTCGTCAATACCACGGCACCTCCCCTTGGATGTGGCGTGTCAGTACGTCCATCACCAGAGCAAACAAAAAAGGACTGAGTGCCGACCCCTGATGCAACCCCATCATAACCGGAAAATGGTCCGAGTCCCCACCCACCGTCCTCACTCGGGTCTTTACTCCACCGTACATGTCCTTAATCAACCTAAAGTAGGCAACATGTACACCTATAGCCTCCAAACATCTCCACAAAACCTCCCTCGAAACTTCATCGTACGTCTTTCCTAAGTCGATGAACACCATATGCAAGTTCTTCTTTTTCTCCCTATATTGCTCCATCAATCTCCTAATAAGGCGGATGGCTTCTGTAGTCGAACGCCCCGGCATAAACCCAAACAGGTTCTCGAAAATAGACACACTCCTCCTCACCCTTAGCTCTACCACTCTCTCCCAGACTTTCATAGTATGGCTAAGCAACTTGATACCCCGATAGTTATTGCAATTTTGAATATCACCCTTGTTATTGTATACAGGAACCACCGTGCTCCACCTCCACTCTTCGGGCATCTTCTTCGTTCTAAAAATGGCATTAAATAACTAGTGAGCCACTCCAAGCCTGCCTTGCCCGCACTCTTCCAAAACTCCACCGGGATTTCATCCGGCCCGGTCACTTTGCCCCTGCTCATCTTACGCATAGCCCCTCAACTTCATCAACTCTAATCCGCCTACAATACCCAAAGTCACAACGACTCCCGGAGAGTTCCAAATCACCCAGTACAATGCTCCTGTCCCCCTCCTCGTTCAAGAGACTATGGAAGTAGGTCTTCCAAATCACCCAGTACAATTAAATTCATGCAAATTCTATCGAAGTTAGTGGAACAAGTTAATAATATTAAAAACAATAATAAGTACACTATATTCATAATTAGATCATAATAATAATAAAATAAAAAATAAAATGTTAAGTACACTCCATTCAGAATTTAGATCATAAGCAATATTTTCTAACAACGTGACATATAATCCATAATTTAAAGTATATAATATTTTCTAAATCACTTTTTTTGGATTTTTGGGACTATTTTTTGCTAACTAATTAATTGGGAATCCAATGTTAAGGATTTTTGTTTGTAAATCTCAATAGTTTATAACTTTTCTTGCAGTAGTGTTTAACAACATTGTACCCTATGAAGGAGTAATTAAATTACTTAGTTATATATAGTTGGGTATATATTACTTGGTGAATCACATTAGCAAATCATACTGATCATCAAGTACTTATGTTATATTAATAAGAAGCTCCAAAATAATCATACATAATTTCAGCGTAATAGGAGGTTAACTACTCAAACAACTAGATTTAATTGCAATACAATAGGAGAATTAAACAGATAGTAACTAACAAAACAAATAAGAGAAGAAGTACATGTAACTTGAAAACAAGAGCAAAAACCTAAAGAAATTTTTTTAACTATTTTTAGAATAATAAAAAAAAAACGAACGAAGGAGTTGGCAGAACAAAGATAAATAATAACACTTTGCACACTTGAAAACAATCAATATTATACAACTAATTGGAGATAAAGTAATTAGAATTGGAATTAAAAATCAAAGTAGAAGAAAGAATGAACAAAAGGAAGGCAAAACCTATACCTGGCGTTGGAGTTGGAAGTGGCAGAAGGAAAAAAAGAGACAAAGACGTAGGTTATAGGTTGGAGTTAAAATAAAAGAATGTAAAAAGTAATATAGAATTATAAAGTAATAACTTAGGGCATAATTGGAAAGAAAAATAGGAAACAATCCCCACCACACCAAATCGGTTGTTTAAAAAAAAGGGACTTTTCATTGTTCCGGAACAATGGATTTAACAATACAATACAACCAATTTTAACTAGACAATCAAAACAAACGTTGTTTTGGGATAACAATACAATACGATACAATGGGTAACAACCATCCAAACAAGCTGTTAAGCAATGTACTGAGAGCGAAGGTTCAGCATCTAAATACAGGCTGTGGTTGGCAGCCCAAGCATTTTGGTTGACAGGTGTATGGTAGAAAATGATACCTCAGGTCATTCCATTTTTAATATTGATCAACTTTCCCTAATGTATTTTACAAACAAAAAGTAATGGTTCCATGGTTAATAGTGCTTCAACCATTTTACTTACTGTTTCATCAACAAATCTTTAGGGGAGAGCTTATTAGGAAGCTTACAAATGCCGGAGGGGGTAATAAAAAAGTGTTCTGAGAATATTTGATCCCTAATTGAAACCAGATTTATTTAGTCACCGTAGAGTATTAGAATGAAGAAAAGCCTAGTTTTTACCTGCAATGCCATTTGCAGCTGCTTCCACAGAAATGTTGGTGATATTAACTGGTGCATCGTGAATTGATAAAGCATCCTTTACCGATGAAAATAACGCATCCTTATCAACTTTTAAAGGCTGCTTCGAGTGGATCTCAAATTTGGTCTTTGTGATGTTATGTTGAGAAATTTCATAAGGATCCGAACCATCTGTCAATGGAAGGGAGATATAATACTTGGAAGCAAAGTAATGAAAAATGTCAAAGCGATCAAATCAAACATTAGTAAGGCAGCACAAGGAAAAAAACTTTTCTCGAGCTAACACCACTATACTGCTGAAGACAACTTGATTCAGAACAAGTGTTTGCAGATAAATGAGAGTGCTCTTTAAGTACAAGAAATTCCAAGAGTACAACGGGTTAATACCTAACGTCTTACTAAGGCACATTGGAAATTAAAGCTTCTGGTGCCAATTATACGCTCGTTCAAGAGATTACCTATTTCAGCCAAACCAATCTGGAACTTTTTTTTTAAAGTCACCAATCGGGATTTTACTTTAGGGTAGCTTTGGAGCAATGGTAAAATTGTCTCCGTGTGACCTATAGGTCACGGTTCAAGCTGTGGAATCAGCCAGTGATGCTTGCATCAAGGTAGGCTGCCTACATCACACCCTCTTGGGGTGCGGCCCTTCCCCGGACCCTGCGCGAACGCGGGATGCTTCGTACACCGGCTGCCCTTTAATCAGGATTTTGCTATACCTAACTCTTTGCTTGATATGCATTTGAGGAAAATCTTTTGATTTTTAGTTCATAAATGGAAAAAATACAACTTCCTTTCTGGGTTCGGATCTTACTCCAATTTTTAGCTCAGTATTGATAAATATGCAAGTAACTTTTAGAAGTCAAAAGGTATAACAGTTTGAAATAAGCTTGCATTAACCAGAACTAGGAGGAGGTTTAGTTACATACCTTTATTACTAAGTTGAAAATTATTGCCATTGTTTTCCAGCGGAGACTCAGAGGGAAGCATGGCTTTGATATTTTGCTCGTGTTCTTGAGGGATTTCTGTCAAAAACTTGGGTTTCCCATTTCCATCTAAGCCATTGAGTGCAAAAGCTGTGGTTGCCGAAGACAGAAGGGACTCATTATCTGCACATTCACATGAAGCCATGTCTGAGCTGAATCCAGTTATGATTATTATTTTTAGAATCCACAGGTCATTATGATTATATCAATGTTATATGATACACATCATCAACCTCTTGTACTGTCCCTGTTCTCAATTTGTCTTATGAGCAACAAAGAAAAGAGGATTTTTTTCGTTTTCCAAATATAAAACAAAGAGAAAGCAATATTTTCTTCGGGAGTGTAGGGCCAGGTGATTATTGAACATTGCCCCTAAAGGAAATGCACCCCGAGTGAAGATAACAAATTTATTTTTTAAAATGTAATGAAAACATTATTAAAGAATAGCACCCAGAGAGTGCAACGATGAGTAGTACAACTATTTGCAATATGCATCCCAGTACAATAGCTACATGTGAAAATAACATTTATCTTAAAGGACTATCAACTGCCCGCTGCAATAGTTAAGGGAAGTTGAGGTAAATCATCTTCTTTTTTCTTTTTTCCATAAGGAAGGTTGAGGTAATTCTTAAAATTTTAAAAGGACAAGGCATTACATGTTCTCAGTTGAAGTTAGCATGACTAGACAGACATTCTTTTTCAGTTAACTCTTCTTAATAGAGAGAATGTCATACTAGAAACACTACCTGGACCTTTATTTAGTAACATCTTATCAGATTTTAACTCAGTCTCTGATTTCTCAATAGTTAGAGACTCCTCCTTTGTTGAAGTTATCATTACATCAGATTTTAACTCAGTCTCTGATTTCTCAATAGTTAGAGACTCCTCCTTTGTTGAAGTTATCAGAACCTTTGATCCAGTTTGTTGAGATGCTGGCAGACTCTCCTGCACAAGATTTCCATTACTAACTTGAATTCTGCCAGCAGTTCTTAACAGCTCATCATTCCTATCATTTCCTCGAACTTTCTCAGAAGAGGCTGCAACATCTGGCAGATTACGGATCCCTTCTTCAAAGATGTCGAAGACAGAACCTCCTGCACAGGAGAAAACAATGTTATAAAGAAGAAGGTGCTGGAACATGCACCAAGGAGCAGAAAGATCTGAGGGAAAATTAGTAATTAGACATGATGAAAAATTGGATCACTAAACTTGTCTATTCATCCAAGTTATGAACCACCAAGATGCTTTTGGACTTGATCACTAGCAAAGGCTATTTCTTTGACTACCTATGGAAAGCAGAAGTCTCCCATTTTACGTACTCACAGTCAACTTTACTTTACATCAGCTATTTCATGTTTTCAATTAGATCACTACTTCATGGTAATGAGAACAAAGGTGAACATCTTTACTGCACCTGCTTGAGTCTTTGTTGCATTCTCTGATTTACCCACTGTATCAATCGCCATTTTCCCCTTCATTTTTGCATCTTGGTTCTCTGATCCTAAAATTTTCCCTCCAGCTTCCTGAGTTCCACTGCTGGAATATGCAAGCGGGGCTGATTCCCTAATCACTAAGGGCTTGGCACTCTGATCTTTGAAATTATCTGATGGCGTAAGTACTCCAGCATCATTTTTCACTGCATTTGCCCCAATACCAATTCCTGCATGAGAAACTCCATCAGTTTAACAACATGAAGATAGTCTTTAGCTGTTTCTCCACATTATAAAGGTGTAGTTCTGATATTCTCCCCCTCCAAGCAATGCAATGATCAGAACTGACCACAAGTTCATCCTATTGCATTACGCTGAGCATGTTACCTGGAAACCTCTTTCTAGCTAGGAGTTTTAGCTTCTATGGGATGTATGCAATATGTGACACCGAACTAAAATACACCCTCATAACTATTTCATTGTCAACTCTGGATATTTATTTTAACATGGCAGAAGTAGAGCTGTCAGCTCTAAAAAGATTACCTCACTTATGCGAGAAGGTTTTTTTTTCATAAGGTTTGTATTATTAAAAAAAGAAAACCAGCACCAAGAAGGTACTGTAGCTACAGAAAAGTAAACAAAAATAATCTGGATTCTCCTTTTTTCTGTCTTTAGCGCATCTAAAGAATCAACCATTGACTCTGTCATTTACATCATCCCCTTTCCCCCAATACTTTAAATCTCTACTTTACGATTGAAATGTTTCCTATATGAAGGTATTGCTTTACAGTCAATCAACTACAGCTCTAAAACTTACCACAATTTTACGAAAGTTCATCTTAGTGCATTTTTGCAGCTCACATAATATCCCATTTTTTCTGAATGACTAAATAAATTTTGTGGATAGATCCCTATCAAAAAAAAAAATTGTGGATAGGTTCTACTTTGTAGAGTTGGGATTTATAATGCTCGTTAGGTAAACAAAACTGGAAAAAGAAAAATAGAAGTAGAAAACTAAGTACCTTGCTCAACTGATGCTTTTCCCTTATCTGATGCAAAGATAGAGGAGAACCAATTTTTGTTCGTCGTAGGTGTCTGTTCACCTTTGACATTTTGTTTATCACCTTTCTCTCCAAAACATCGGAACAGCTTGAATCCATTCCCTGAAAGTTTGGAAAAAGGGTTATTTTCTTCTTTGACCTGAGTCACAAATAACAAAAGTTTCACATGCAATCTTGAACTTGTTAGAGCTTATTTGCTGAGTACCAACCGCAGTCTGTCCTGACAGAATGCAACAAACTGAGACTAAAATACAGCTTCTTTTTGAACGGTAATTCTTGCAAACTATAAAATATTGGGAAGACTTTCTTACATTTATAAGCACATGCGTCAAGGAGAAAAATCATTTTCTAAAAAAAGAAAAACATATTAATTTCCACTTAAAGATATTTCTAATGCCAACTTCTCTATGTCATTCAAAGATCTTGCAATAGTAAAATAGTATCTGCTACTACAAGATACTCTTCAAGTAATAGAAGAGTATAATTCATTTTAACAGTATATCAGCTAATACCAAGCCAAATATTGAATGCCACTTATTTTTCTTTTAACGATAAAAAAATTTCTTTTCTTTATTCTTCATCCCCCCCCCCCCCAAAACCCTTCCCCACAAAAAAGGAAGTTTCAATCGTTTTCATGAGTCCTGAATGAAAGAAGATGGTGTCATTTCCATTATATAGCTATAAACAGAAGCAGTAAACTACAGACTTAATTTAGCTGCTGGTGAGCCTGCTAGATAACCAAACAAGGGATAACTCTGAAATGACAGTATACAAAGACATTTGATCATAGAGAAATTTGGAGTAAAGGTATTCATGTCATTGCACATGAAACAGTTTACCATAAAGTGCAGGTAAAAAAAAAAAGAGACCAGATTTTATGTTGACTTTCAAGGTAATGAAAAGGTCCGTACCTGTTGGAATGAAAAAGCTGAAGCATGATAAGCATCTGAATATCTCTGGCTCTCTATCCGGCTGGTAGTCATCCGCTGCCAATTGTGGAGTACCATCAAAAGAAGTGTTGGCTCGATCGCGTACTTGATCACTAGTTGCCTGTGCATGACTAGCATCCACTTTGGAGTCAACTACACCTTCGAGTTTATTACGTTTCACATCATCACCAGAAATTCGAATCTTTCGTTTTCTTTTACGAAGAATAACCCTCCTAGTAATGCACGACTTGCAATTAGGGCAATAAAGATCATGTGTATTCTGCTTCTGAAGTACATTCTCAACATCATAATCTTTTACATCAGTGTCACTGTCATTTATCAGGTCAGTGTCTGCACTTTCTATTTCTTCAATGGATGTGGACTTATGAACTATACGGTGATCTTCTGAAAGATATTTGGACGGCTGAGCACCTGAATTTGACAAGTTGTCACTCTTCAAATATCCATTAAGTTGAATGTCTAGAACAGCACTCTCCTGAACTTCTTCATCTACTGGATTTTTATCAATCTTCTCCTTTATGGAAGGTGTAGAAGTGAAGTTACTATCTGCATTCATATGAGAGAATTCAACTCTTCACTTCAAATGACTTTTCCAAATCTCAAAATCTAGACAGTAGCTCAAACGTGAATCTGAAACTCAGCTTGAAAAACAAGTTCAACAATAAATCAGGAAGAATACTTTTAGAATTCTGCCATTGGCAAGAGAAAGCTAGTTATAACGCCGAAGTTTAACTCAAGTTCATCGAATTTGCGTTTTGCGAAGCTGAAAACTAATATCATAATCAATCACTTAATTGGGAGTGAAAAACTAAATTCATTTAGGTTAAAGCATAGTACTGGAGAAACAGAATACATGGAGACCGACGACCTTAGAACTGAAACCATAACCCCGCTTGCCCCATGTAATGGGGTCAGGTAAATGATTTTGTTTCTTTATGCTCTTTCTCTTTTCCCTTTTAGATTTTGTCAATGTCAACTTGTACGCTTCATCCTAGCGTAAACTTTTATACTCCATGTAGCAACTTAAATGCTCTTGTGTGAAACATGGCATCCATATCACATTATTCGCATGCCAGACACCAATTTCTTTTTTATTATCGGTAAGGCAGACACCCACTTTTTTTTTTAATCCCAATTCCATGTTTCTACCCTTTGCAGTGCAAAAGTTACTAAAATAATGGCTATCGCGATGCAAATGTACAGGTAAAATGGCCTGAAACCATAAGGAGCAAGGGAAAAATGGACTCACTTATAACATTTGTTTGAAAGTAGATTCTGAGATCTTGCTCTACTCCTTAAATTTCCATAGAAACCGTTCTCTTAATTGACAACATCACTTTTCTACCAGTCATGGTTGTTTCCCTAAAAATCAAAGGGTCAACTAACCTTCACTTCCAAAACTGAATAAAAGTCCCCTCTGATCAAACATTGGGTAATTCATCAGCTTATGCAAGTGGCCCCTAGGAATCTTTGTCCAATCAATACTTATGCTTTTGCCTTGAAAAGTCCAACTGCAGACTCGACACTTCCATATTCCTTCAATCAAACAGAAAATATGATTGCAAAAATTGCATTGTTCTACCTAATGCATGAGGAGAACGAGGATGATTCATCTATGTGGTTCAAAAAACAAGGGTAGATGTTATTTTTAAACACTTCGTAGTGGACTACTGGTGGATTTCTATACCTACAAGAACATAATAATCAGTCACTTGAAAATAACATCCAGTTCCTGCTACCATGTTCAAAGCAGTGGTAGTACTTCTAATGCTGAGTCAAAATCTTATTCGGCAAAACTGAATATAAATACTACGTCACTGAAGGATCCCATAAAGTTGAACATGTTTGACTGTAGACAGCATCTGATCACATGTCCAAAAGGAAGTATTGCAGTTAAAGAAATTATAATGCTTACTCACACTTCACTCAAGCACCCCAGCTGCAAGCCTGCAAGAGTCTGCAGAGCTGCCATTAAATGTACACTTTGTACAGCTATAGTCTTAATGTAAGAACGCCTTATCTCATTTGCAGTGACTATGAATTTGGATCTTCAAACATGAGTCCTTGTGACATTGGAGGGTGTTAGCTGCTCTGGAGGCATTAACATAATGCTCTTTTGGTATCAATGGAACTCCCCCAAATGAAATGTTATCAACTTTTCCAAACATGCCTTAGCTAATTCTACTCGTCAGTCACACCTAATCTATTACAGTATTCCTTTATATAAAATATTGGTTGAGTCAAACATTGGTCACAAATGTATAAATTTTTCAGGTCTAACCATTATAAAGAATACTGAATTCTTCAAATTTCCCCAGAAAAATTTGTCCTTTTTAAGAGATATAGATGGCAGTTAATCTCAGAAAGATTCCACACAACAAAGATGTTGAAGATTAGACCGTATATGGCAAAAAAAAAAAAACAAAAAAAAAAACAAATAACCTGTAAAAGATGTGTCTGGAATTAAACCTAAAGCTAAGCAATAAAATTATTCCAACTTCAGAAGTCCAAAGAAAATGCGAAGATCATCACCTCAAAAGTAAGAAGCAAGAAGAGAGTCAAGAGACTGAAATGTGCACAACCTCAAATTGCAAAGCAGACTTATCCTTGAGAAACTTTTACCTCAATACCATAAACCTTACTAGAGTGAAACCTTTATGGTGTATATTTACACACACAAACAAATAAACAAACAAACATCTGTATCAAGAGAAAGGGGTCCCTTTTGCAGTAAAGAAAGAAATAGTTTGAGACAGGTAGGGTAAGACATAGAAGGAGTGGGGTTCGAAGGAGTTTATTTGTCTCTCCCTTAAACACTGTATACTTTACCCTACAAAACCAATGAAGAAAACATGTACATACACAGATCTCAAGATAGCAGAGTCGGGAGAGAATTTCAAAAAAGATTTAAGTACAAAAAAATGGTCAAACAGTTGGTGACTTGGTGTAATAAGTATATACCTTCATCTTTGTCATAATAAACAGAATGGCCTGATTTGAAGGGCCCTTCTTCAGTCCCATTAGTTGATGTCACAAGATGCTGTTTTGACTCTTCTTTAGCTTCACTTTCCTCTTCAACCCCATTATTTGAAGCTACAACCTGCTGAGTTGACTCTTCTTTTTGTTCTTTTCCTTCTTCAACTTCAACTCCATTATTGGAATCTGAAAACTGCACTTCTGATCTTTCTTGTTCATAATCAAGATCAATTTTTTCAGTCCCATTAGTTGAAATCATAAACTGTTGTTTTGACTCTTCTTTAGCTTCAGTTCCCTCTTCAACCCCATTATTTGAAGCAACAACCTGCTGAACTGACACTTCTTTTTGTTCTTTTACTTCTTCAGCTTCAACCTCATTATTGGAATCTGCAAGCTGATCTCCTGACTTTTCTTGTTCATTATCAAGATCAGATATTTCAGTCCCATTAGCTAAAGTCACAAACTGCTTTTCTAACTCTTCTTTAGCTTCAGTTGTTCCCTCTTCAACCCCATTATTTGAGGCTAAAACCTGCTCAACTGACACCTCTTTTGGTTCTGTTTCCTCTTCAACTTCAACCCCATAATTGGAATCTGAAAGTATCTTCTCTGAACTTTCTTGTACATCACCAAGATCAGATTTTTCTGTTCCATTAGTGATCTTAGGTGAAGAATTTGCATGCCCATTTGTCTCAATTTTCCCATTGGTTACTTCTTTAGTAGCTTTAGAGCTTCTTACTTGAAGACCCCCTAATTCTTCTTCTTCTTCAGCTAGTTCCACCTCATTTTGCTCCCATTTCAAATCTTCTTTCTCCATTCTTCAACCCCACTAAACTTTCACTTTCTCTCTTTGGTCCTTAGCCAATCCCCTGACTGCTATATTTATGGTCTTACTATAAATAGAAAAAAAGAAGAAGATAATGTTGAAATACAATTATGAAGAGAGGAGTAAATGAGGCACTGAATGCAAGTACCAGATTACAAGATAGAGTATTTATTTTTCATGAAGTCTCGACTCTTGAGCCAAGTTGAGGCAGATGATGAGAGTGACTTATCCCATTATCTGCAAGATGGAGTCCTTACCTACCCTCAACTTTAGGGATGCAAGTAATAATAATTATGTGAAACGCAAAGATATAAAAGGACTGTGCAACATTAAAGTTAAAACTGCAATTCTTGAAAATCATACTTGTAGCTACCTCTGCATCTCTGAATTGTCAACATCAGGATTAACGGCTCATGTCTCACGTGCTTGCATTTTAAATTGATGCAACTTTCTGGCATCTTCTTCACAAGTGTTGGTTTATTATTTCCAATTTATGCACTTCTTTTTTTTTCTTTTGAAATTATATGTTTTTTCTTTTCGAGAAGGTGAAAAAGGTTGAAATAAGAGAGAAAAGAGAGAGAAATCATTATGGATCAACCTTTACTAGTTGAATGGCCAAATATACCCCTCTACTTTAGCATATTATCAATATTTAACCTCTGTTATACTATATCGTTAAATTTATCTCTACCGTTATACTATCCGGTCAAATTTACCCTAACTATCAGCAAATTTTTAAAAATTATCCCTTGATCTGTTAAGTAATTCAAAATCTTCCAATTTCATTTTATTTAAATCACTTGTTGTTCTTCTTGCTCCACTATTTTCAGAAATTACTATACACAAATTATTCATGAATATTTTTAGTTATCAATGCACCCATTTCTCTTCTTGTAATAATGATTTTGGAATTAGTTTAAAATTTTATTATTTTTCAACAATATACACACCATAGAATTCAGTGAGTCTATTTATTATATATTATATGCAGTTGATCGTCATGTATGTATATGTATATTCGAATATATTTTGTCATTGTCTGGTTAGTATAGAATCCGATCGACTAACTTAAGAGTGCACAATGCGTAGGCATTTCATTAAAACAAAGTTGAATTCGACAATGTAAAGTCTCCAAAGAACTTCAAATTCTATCACTAATACTTGCAAAGTCTCCCTACCTTTGATGCAACGAATTCATTAAAGTTGAGATGTTGTAATTACTTTTGGAATTTAGGCAAGTTACCTAATTTAGATTCTTCAATTTACTATACTTTATTTCCCCGTTGTATTATTTTAATATTATTTTTTCTTATTTTATTTTTTCAATTAAGAAAGCAGGTAAATGTCAATTATTTTGAAAATATTGGATCAAGAAGAAGAATAAGTGACTTAATTAAAATAATTTGGGAGATTCTGAGTCACTTGACGGACTGAGAAATAATTTTTAAAAGTTTGCTGATGGTAAAGGTAAATTTGGCCGGATAGTATAACGATAGGGGTAAATTTAGACAATATGTGAAACTAGAAGGTTATATTTGGCCATTTTCCTACTTTAAATATTTTAAACCTCTACAAGTGGTTCGTTAATCTTTTTTGCTAGACCTTTTCCAAACTCCTAAGTTTCACCATTTTGCATCCACTATATATCAACTCTAACGAGAAAAAACTAAAACTAGAATAATATAACAATTATAGCTGTTTACCGTTCTAACTTACCTGGGGTAAAATTATTAGGGGCAAACCGAAATTGATTGCATTTACTAGCAAAAAAGTAAATATATATATAATCGACTATTATTTTCAGAAGCAACTAAAAATATATATTTCTCAAAATTATTTCTGTTTCTTAGAAGTAGTTTTAAGTTTGTTTCACAAAGAGCAAAATACAATGTGCAATTGTGCATGATTGCCTTGATAAGTGATGAGCCTCGACATATTTTTCATGTAATAACGATGTCGTCTATGCATGTGAATTTGTCTCATTGCTTCTCACTTTGTGTCCTTCCTTATGTAATGGTTATTACCTTTTTTATATAAAGGCTGTTACATATTGATGGAATTTGACATATTTGCTACACTTGTCGCACTAGAGAAGATATGTATTTTCCTCCTGTAACTAAATCGGGGATCTATGGGCATGAAGTAGAGTACCATTTACATCCATATAGCAACTAACTCAAACACTTTCCTTCTTCGTATCAACATGTAGTGTTGCATCAACAAATAAGCAAATTCCATCTTATAGCTCGTTAATGAGAACTCATAATTATTATGTAAACGGAAAAAAGGCCAAAAATATTCCTAACGTATTGAAAATGACTCAAAAATGCCATCTGTTAATCTTTTGGTCTAAAAATACCCTTAACGTTTTATTTTTGACTCACATATACCCTTAACGTTTTATTTTTGGCTCACATATACCCTTAACGTTTTATTTTTGGCTCACAGATACCCTTGAAACTAACAAAACATGGATGGTAAATTTTTGGCTCACCTTCCATCAATATACCATATATTTTTTATATGTATTTTATACCACATATATAAATTATATATATACTGTTAGTCCCGCCAATATTGCTGTATTTGTAAATAATAATATAAGTTATCGTAATGAAACAGTAATTAATTCGAGCCCACTGAATTCACAGTATTTCCTTAAGGAATTTAATCCTCTCCTAGTACCCAAGGTTATGGATTATTTCCTCCCAGGATAGAACGAATCACACACTGGTGTAGCGGTACTTCAAACCCCAGTGTTTCAGCGAACACAAAGTTCGGTAGCAAATCACACTTACAGTTACTTTGTTTGAAGTTAAAACAATGCAGAACAAAGGAGTAGAAACTCAGAAAATCGTATGGAAATGCTGAGAGGAAGGAGTGCAATGTATAGCCAAAGTTGAGCGTTTCAGTTTTTTTTTTGTTGTATTTCGTTTGGTGTTGTGTGTCTTTCTTCAACAGCTGCTGCACATATTTATAGCAGTCAGCTTTGAAGATGAACGACCCTCCACCCTCCATGGTGGAGCATGCACTAGCATGGTGGAGCATGCACTAGCACTTGGCCATGGTAGGAAGAGCATTAGGCGGCTGCTATTGCAGATGGTGGTCAATACACGGATTGGAACATATCCGTTACAAATGCGGATAATCTTACGTTAATATTTACTATTAACAAATAAATTTGGTCCAAAAAATTAATCAATCAATCGATCATTTGACCAAATCCAAATCCAAATCCAAATCTGAAGCCGAAGCCGAGTCGAGCGAGCGACGACGACGACGGCGCGAGGCTTGATTTCTTCTTAACTCTTTAAGAGCTACAAGAAGAGCAATTATATATATACCCACCAAAAAAAATTTCCTCTTCCAATATGGGACAATGTCTCATTGTCAAGAGGGGAAAACTTAAAATTTTACTCAAAAATTTCATTTTCCCTCCATTTCCCATTCACCCTCATTTTAAGACTATTTCATCTTAAATAACAAAAACCTCAACAATCCCCCACATGAATGGGGAATGGCTATATCACGGAAGTATGCATGGAAAAACTGTGTGATTTGCAAGCAAGGATTAATCGCATCTGGATAAGTAGATTTCCCTTTGAACTTTTCGTAGTGAACTTATGTCGGATATACTCGGTCAATCGGTAGATTTAATATCTTTGAACCGTCGAACTTTGGTGTATACCTAGACAATCATAAGTCACACAATCAACCCTTAACCGTCTTTGGTTCTCATTGTTGTGTTCGTTTCAGCCATGAACACCGCCTGGTTTTATAAGTGCGTAGAGAACTGGCCTTACAAAGTTCTCCTTGAAGCGGCTAACACTTCACACTTACATAGGTGATTCCTAAACATGTCATCCTGTAGATACACTATTTGATATACCCCGTATCAAATTTAGAAATCATTAAAAAGCCTTAATGCTTTATCCTTGGTACTGAACATTGTCTCATCACGAGAACGGACTAAAATTTTATTTGACAATGTTAAACCGTCATTAATGACTTTGTTTGATCTCCTTGAACCTAGATCTTGGGATCTCTAGTCTTCTAGGTAGAGTTACCACCACAATGACTTGTTCTTAGCCATAGCCCCATTCCCCTTGATGATTTCTCAACTACCTCTCTAGTTAGGCCTTTTGTAAGTGGATCCGACACATTATCACTTGACTTTACATAGTCAATCGTGATAATTCCTCTAGAGAGTAATTGCCTAACGGTTTTATGTCTTCGTCGTATATGACGAGATTTACCGTTATACATAACGCTCCCAGCCCTTCCAATTGCCGCTTGACTATCACAATGTATGCATATTGGTGCCAACGGTTTGGGCCAAAATGGAATGTCTTCCAAGAAATTCTGGAGCCATTCAGCTTCTTCACCGGTTTTATCTAAGGCTATGAATTCAGCCTTCATTGTAGAGCGGACAATACATGTTTGTTTGGACGACTTCCAAGATACCGCTCCTCCACCAATAGTGAATACATATCCACTCGTGGACTTAGAATCAGTTGAACCGGTGATCCAATTTGCATCACAGTATCCCTCAATCACCGCAGGGAATTTACTGTAGTGCAAGTCAAAGTTTTGGGTATGTTCTAAATATCCCAAAACTCGTTTCATTGCCATCCAATGAGATTGGCCTGGATTGCTCGTATATCGACTCAGTTTACTTATAGCACAAGCTATATCTGGTCGTGTACAATTCATGATATACATTAAGCATCCCAACACACGAGCATAATCCAATTGTGATATGCTTTGGCCTTTATTCTTTGCTAATGCAAGATTCACGTCAATTGGAGTCTTTGCAACTTTAAAGTCCAAGTGCTTGAATTTTTCAAGTACTGTCTTAATATAATGAGATTGTGACAATGCCAGACCTTGAGAAGTCTTATGGATCTTAATTCCCAGAATTAAATCAGCAACTCCCAAGTCTTTCATATCAAACTTGCTATTGAGCATACGCTTAGTAGCATTTATGTTGGCAATGTCATTACTCATTATCAGCATATCATCCACATATAGGCAAACAATGACTATGTGATTTGGAATATTTTTAATGTACACACATTTATCACATTCATTTATCTTAAAACTATTTGACAACATTGTTTGGTCAAATTTCGCATGCCATTGTTTGGGTGCTTGTTTTAGTCCGTAAAGAGACTTAACAAGTCTACATACCTTCTTTTCTTTACCTGGAACCACAAACCCTTCAGGTTGTTCCATGTAAATTTCTTCCTCCAACTCTCCATTTAAGAAGGCCGTCTTAACATCCATTTGATGAATTTCAAGATCATACACTGCAGCTAATGCTACTAACATCCGTATGGACGTAATTCTTGTAACTGGAGAGTATGTATCAAAGTAGTCTAGACCTTCTCGTTGTCTATACCCTTTAACTATGAGTCTTGCCTTGAATTTATCAATAGTGCCATCATCTTTGATTTTTCTTTTAAAAATCCATTTAGAACCCAAAGGTTTATTTCCAGGAGGAAGATCAACCAATTCCCATGTATGGTTGTTCAATACTGATTCTATTTCACTATTGACTGCTTCTTTCCAAAACAATAATTCCGAAGAAGTCATAGCTTCTTTAAATGTTTGAGGCTCATTCTCCAATAAGAAAGTCACAAAATATGGTCCAAATGAAGTAGAAGTTCTTTGACGTTTACTACGTCTTGGATCCTCCTGATTACATGTACTTTCTTTTGTTTCTTCCCGAGGTCGTTTAGATCCTTCACCAAACGACTCACATTCCTTTTTATACGAATATATATTTTCAAAGAACTCAGCATTATCTGATTCTATAACCGTATTATTATGAATGATGGGATTTTCTGATTTATAAACCAGAAATCGATATGCTTTACTATTTGTCGCATATCCTATGAAAACACAATCAACGGTTGTCGGTCCTATCTTTACCCTTTTGGGTTTAGGAACTTGTACTTTTGCCAAACACCCCCACACTTTAAAATAATTCAAGTTGGGCTTCCTTACTTTTCATTTTTCATATGGAATGGATTGTGTTTTGCTATGGGGCACTCGATTTAATATTCGATTAGCCATAAGAATGGCTTCCCCCCACAAGTTCTGTGGCAAATCAGAACTTATCAACAACGCGTTCATCATCTCCTTTAATGTGCGATTCTTTCTTTCCGCAATCCCATTAGATTGGGGCATATAAGGGGCTGTTATTTGATGAATAATTCCATATTCTAAACATATTTCTTCAAAAGGAGATTCATATTCACCACCCCTATCACTTCTTATCATTTTTACTTTCTTGTTAAGTTGCGTTTCAACTTCATTTTTGTATTGCCTGAATGCGTCAATTGCTTCATCTTTACTATTCAGTAAGTAAACATAGCAATATCGAGTACCATCGTCAATAAAAGTTATGAAATACTTCTTTCCACCGCGAGATGGTATTGACTTCATGTCACAAATATTTGTGTGAATTAAGTCTAAAGGATTTGAATTCCTTTCAACTGACTTATAAGGATGTTTAACATACTTAGATTCCACACATGTTTGACATTTTGATTTTTCGCATTCAAACTTAGGCAGTACTTCCAAGTTAATCATTTTTCGCAAGGTTTTATAATTGACATGACCCAAACGTACATGCCATAAATTATTTGACTCAAGTAAGTAAGAAGAAGCTGAAATATTATTATTGTTTTCCACAACCATTACATTTAGATTGAAAAGGCCCTCGGTGAGGTAGCCTTTTCCTACAAATATTTCATTCTTACTTATGACAACCTTGTTGGACACAAAAACGCACTTAAAATCATGCTTAACAAGAAGTCCAGTAGAGACTAAATTCTTTCTCATTTCGGGAACATGAAGGACATTGTTCAAAGTCATGACCTTGCCAGAAGTCATTTTCAGAAATATCTTCCCATATCCTTCAACTTTTGCTGTTGAAGCATTTTCCATATAAACTGTCTCTCCGGGTCCAGCAGGAGCATAAGTAGCAAAAGCTTCTCTAACTACACAAACATGGCGAGTGGCTCCTGAATCAAACCACCACAGTTTAGGATTTCCCACCAAGTTACATTCAGAAAGCATGGCACACAAGTTATCAACATCATCATGCTTTACTACCATGTTTGCTTGACCCCTTTTCTTGTCTTTCTTTGGAGCACGACACTCCATAGATTTGTGTCCGATTTTTCCACAGTTGTAGCAGTTTCCACTGAAACGCTTCTTGCTTGGGTTGTATTTCGGACCAGAAGCCTTCTTCCTCTTTTTGTTATCTTCAACAATATTTTCTCCCATTATTGTTGAATTTCCACGACCTCTCCTTTCAGCAACTTTATTGTCCTCTTCGATTCTCAACCAAACAATGAGATCTTCAAGGGACATTTCCTTTCGTTTGTGTTTCAAATAATTTTTGAAGTCTTTCCACAACGGAGGCAACTTCTCAATCATTGCTGCTACTTGGAATGCTTCATTGATGACAAGACCTTCAGAAAGTAGATCATGAATAATCACTTGTAATTCCTGAACTTGGGTAATAACAGACTTGCTATCTACTATTTTGTAGTCCAAAAATTTTCCGGCAATGAATTTCTTCATCCCGGCATCTTCAGTTTTATATTTCTTTTCAAACTCATTCCACAATTCTTTTGACGTCTCCACGCTACTGTATACATTATACAGATTATCATCCAGTCCGCTAAGAATATAATTCTTGCATAAAAAATCAGAATGCTTCCACGCTTCAATCACGATAAAGCGTTCATTCTCTGGAGTTTTATCTGGCAGATAAGGAACATCTTCCTTGATGAACTTCTGTAGACATAACGTAGTTAAGTAGAAGAACATCTTCTGCTGCCAGCGCTTGAAATCAATCCCGAAAATTTTTTCGGGTTTTTCTGTCGGTGCAAACGCCGATGTTCGGCTTGTCGATGCGTTGGCAGTCACCGTCGGAACAGCTTAGTTTTCGCTTTCAGTCGTCATTTTTTCTGTAAAAGAATGACACAAACAAAAGTTTAATACACGTTTTCAAACTGGAGTAAAAATCACGTAGATTTTAATCTCCAACAAAACGCCACGAAGGCTTTACTCTCCAAAACGGGAGTACACAAAACCACAAAGGTTTTAGTTTGCAGAATAATAAGAATAATACAAATATATAAATAAATATTAAATTCCTTAAGAACAATCCCGCCAATATTGCTGTATTTGTAAATAATAATATAAGTTATCGTAATGAAACAATAATTAATTCGAGCCCACTGAATTCACAGTGTTTCCTTAAGGAATTTAATCCCCTCCTAGTACCCAAGGTTATGGATTATTTCCTCCCAGGATAGAACGAATCACACACTGGTGTAGCGGTACTTCAAACCCCAGTGTTTCAGCGAACACAAAGTTCGGTAGCAAATCACACTTATAGTTGCTTTGTTTGAAGTTAAAACAATGCAGAACAAAGGAGTAGAAACTCAGAAAATCGTATGGAAATACTGAGAGGAAGGAGTGCAATGTATAGCCAAAGTTGAGCGTTTCAGTTTTTTTTTGTGTTGTATTTCGTTTGGTGTTGTGTGTCTTTCTTCAACAGCTGCTGCACATATTTATAGCAGTCAGCTTTGAAGATGAACGACCCTCCACCCTCCATGGTGGAGCATGCACTAGCTTGTTTGTGGAGCAAGCACTTGACCATGGTGGGAAGAGCAAGAGCATTAGGCGGCTGCTATTGCAGGCGGTGGTCAATACACGGATTGGAATATATCCGTTACAAATACGGATAATCTTACGTTAATATTTACTATTAATAAATAAATTTTGTCCAAAAAATTAATCAATCAATCGATTGACCGAAGCCGAAGCCGAAGCCGAGCGAGCGACGACGACGACGGCGCGAGGCTTGATTTCTTCTTAACTCTTTAAGAGCTACAAGAAGAGCAATTATATATATACCCACCAAAAAAAATTTCTCTTCCAATATGGGACAATGTCTCATTGTCAAGAGGGGGAAACTTAAAATTTTACTCAAAAATTTTATTTTCCCTCCATTTCTCATTCACCCTCATTTTAAGACTATTTCATCTTAAATAACAAAACCTCAACATATACATCATAATACATGTAAACAAACAAAATATACCATACATATTCTTTAAAGTTGTGTATTTTATACTTTATATATACCACTATTATATAATTTATCATATATCTGTATATAATAAAAGGAGAGGCAAAAGCACATTATTAAGACAAGTGGCATAACCACAAAAAGCCAAGTGGCATTATTAAGACAAAACAAACTAGTACCTTTTTAACTAAAAAAAACCTTTTTAAATTTTAAATTAATTGGTTACTCTATTTGAATTAATAATTAATAAATATAGATATCTTATAATTAGCTATATTAAAAAATAAAAATATAAAAACTATAACTACTCATTCAAATTGGGGAGTAGTTTCAAGTTGGAGTTTTAAAAATATATTAAAAAAATAAATAAATAAGTAAAATTAGCTATAATAAAAAACGAAAATATGTTGTATATATATAATTTATATATGTGGTATAAAATACATATAAAAAATATATGGTATATTGATAAAAGGTGAGCCAAAAATTTACCATCCATGTTTTGTTAGTTTCAAGGGTATCTGTGAGCCAAAAATAAAATGTTAAGGGTATATGCGAGCCAAAAATAAAACGTTAAGGGTATATGTGAGCCAAAAATAAAACGTTAAGGGTATTTTTAGAACAAAAGGTTAACGAATAGCATTTTTGAGCCATTTTCAATACGTTAGGGGTATTTTTGACCCTTTTCCGTTATGTAAATGGCCATTCGGAGAATTATAGCAAGTTTGTTTTCAAGAAACTCCTACTTATTATGTAAATTGCCATTCGGAGAATTAGCAAGTATGTTTTCGAGAAACTCATTATAGTAAAATAAAGCCTTTGCCACACTATTTGGAGGTTCAATTAATTCATATTATAACATCCAAGATTTCTACACTTCAAAATATGTCACATTATCTGTACATTAAAATATATCACATTATCTTTACACTCAAATTTAGCACATTAACAGATTTAGAACAATATTTTGCTATTTTGATCTTATCATTTCACCATAAAGAAAATTCATCATTATCAAGGCAATGTTAATTCATAGGGCGCGCTCATTTTTCATAGTTTTTGAGAATCATGACATGTATAAACATATGTACGGCAGTTTGACTATCTAAACCACATCTCTTACACACTACTATCATGATTCATTCTTTTACTAATTAGATTATTAATGTATACATTATTAAGCACCCATCTTCTAACGAAAGGTTTTTGTTTATTTTTGCTTCCCCGTTGCTCGCAAAAAATCCCAAAATGCTTTAGGAATAAAGTGGCTGCTTAGATTATGCAGGGTTACCACAATTATCACCATGGTTTGCTTAAGCTTTTTGCAACATGATTGTTTTGGGTCAAATTTAGAATTTACAGGTCGACGTCTCTTGAGCAGATACGTGACAATGACAAAATGGAGGTGAGTCAGCAGATAGTTAATATCGGAGACAGAGATGTGACCAGTATTGAGCGAATTCCAAGGACACAAAGATCGGGGAAGAGAATTTAAAAGCAAGAGTCCATTACTTAAATAGCCATTCAACTATTCAAAATTATCTATCAAATTCATCTTTCTTTTGTTTGTAACAACAAAGTCACTTAACTATGTCAATAGCACTTAGAAGGTCACTCAACTAGATTTCTCAAATTTTTGATCGCCAAATACCTATTTTACCTTCTAAATTATCAACTTTTATATTCCTTTTTTATTTTTTTAGCTTTCTAATATAATAATTTCTTCTCTTTTTAATTTATATTATGGACTTACCTTAGAATAAATAAATTTTATTTATAATTAAAAAATTAAAATAGTATTTAAGCATATATAGTGTTGGAATAATAAAATATTGAGCATCGTAAAAAGCTAATTAGAACAATTTGTTCTTAATAATAATTTTGATATTAACAAAAAAAAAACTCAAAATTTTATTTACATAATTGAGAATGAAAGAAAATAAAGTTTTAAAATATATATTCCATGCACGTACTATAGAAAATAATTATTTAAAATAAAAGTATTTTTGTAATATACATTACATATTCTTGAATATTATGCTCAATTGTATTATTATTTCGACATTATAATGCTAGAAAAATAATTTTTTTATTTTTTATTTGTTAAAATAATATTTTTGTTGTATAGGTAAGTCCATTATGTTGATTAAAAAGAGAAAAAAATTATAATATTAAAAAAGCAAAAAAACAGAAGATAAAAGTTGATAATTTGGAGGGTAAAATAGGTATTTGGTGATCAAAAGTTTGATAATCTGGTTGAGTGACCTTCTGAGTGCTATAAGCATAGTTAAGTGACTTTGCTGTTACAAATGAAAGAAAGATGACTTTGATAGATAATTTCGGAAAGTTGAGTGACCATCTGAGTAATAGACTCTTGAAAGCAATTAGGTACCAGTTCGAAAAAAAGCATTAAAGGAGCAGCCGTTACGAAAAATCTCAGCATTTATTCCCAACGTTATGCAACTATCAAGAGGGGGGTTTATTCATCTTTAAGAGGGCGAGATTTGAGGATCTTACCACCCCAGATTTCACTATAAATAATAATATTTGTACTCATTGTAAGGACACCAAATACAAGAATCACAAAGGCTATCTTTCTTTCTTTTATTTTCTCAAGTTTTATACAAGGCTATTATCAAAGCGTTCCAGTTAATTACCTTTGATTCCGGTGGTATCAATCTGAATTTTAGGCTTGTTTTTTTACTAAATTATCTTTATTTTTTTTTTTATACTTTGTTACTTTACTAATCAGATCATCTTAATCCACGCGTCTATAATAAATTACGTATACAAATTCAACTGTACTTTTTTTTACAGATAAACAATAATGACCTCGTAAGTGTAGACATTGTAAAATGTCAATCAATTTATCCGTAGATCCCGTAGTAGATAATTAGGGAATGATCAAAACAGCTTTTATATCATCCAAAAAAAAAAAATCTAGTTAATTCCTCAAAAAAAAATCTGGGAATCTACGAACAACACTCCTATACCACTAAGACCCGCGACATTAGGAATGCATGGATTTTCCAAACACAAATATTTTCGATGTGGTACCATGATTTTAGTTAGGACGACTAGTTTTCATAATTGGATTGCCCTAATGCAACGACTCAAACAACTACGAATGCTCCCAAGGCAATGAGACGCATGCATTATACCGTCGAGTATTGCTTGCGAATTACAACTCGTTGTAGGTCCTCTCCAACCATTAAAGTTGAGTAGCTTTTACTCCTTCGCTTGAAATATGCGCATGGCTTCCCCAATGCCAATGGTCGCATGCATGAGTTCTCCTAGCTAGACCATAACCCATGCATTAAAAGAAACCGCATGATACGTTCTGGAGTTGTCGTAGTTTCATTAACGCCTTGCCGTCTTGGGTTGGGAAGAATACGACAAGCTCAATTTCAGGCTTTCGAAGCTCTAGCGCTTTTTGTCACTTGTTCTCTTTTTTGTTTAAGTTTCATTTTCACTTTCAGTAACCGTAAGGTAGCTAGCTAGCTCTAATTGAACTTAGCGAGTTATCATCATGTAGACATTGCATAATCACTGTGTTCTTGTGGAGGTGACTTGCTATGCTCTTCCATCCTTGGCCTTTGGCATGATTGGATTTGGTTTGAATTTTGGTAACTTGTGTTTATTACCAGCTAGGTACTCCCTCCGTTCGCGTTTACCTGTCCACTATCTTAAAAATACATTTTAATTTTTACTAATCTACTATACTAAATCAAGAAAAAGACATTCTTTTTTTCATGTTACCCTCATCATTAATTACTCATTCCTCAAATCATTTTTCAAGACTTTTGAAAATGCTATCATTATTATGGGTGAAACTGTAAAATACAAACTCTATTCATTTTTGCTTAAAGTGGGTGCAAAGTCAAAAGTGGATATTTGAACGGAGGAACTAGTTTGTAATCACAAATTCCTGTCATGTGCAATTACATAAACTTTTTATAATACTAGTTTTAGGATATGCGCGATGCGCGTATACCCTATATCAAAAAATATAATTTTTAGAAATTATAATAATATTTATTGAACAATGTGTTTAAGTTATAAAAGAAAATTTATAAAATATAAGCTCTTGAAAATGTCAAATATTGATCCTATTTAGTCAACAAAATAACTGATGACCTAGCTAAGCATGAAAATAATCTAGTTAGTTTTGAAAGCTCAATGATTTATCATGTATCCCCTTCATTTATTTTAACTTCATACAAAAATAATAATCTGGATACTATATATTCTAGACATGTCAACAAAAAATATTTTAAAAAAATTGTGACAGATAAATTATGTATCTAAAATATCGATAAGTAAAATTAGGTCACGAGTTAGCGATAGATTATTAAAAAATTATGGTATTAGTTTCTTTTTAGCAGAAAAAACAAAAATCCTTTTCATCTAGTTAATGAAAATATGCATTATAGTAATTTAGGTATTGCCTTGAAAACAATATTTTAGTACAGTATTTATTGAAAAAATGTGTTTTTTTCTTAGTGATTTTTGATAGTATAAAGCCAAAATTTCTTGGAAACTCAAAGTAAAAATTCATACTAAACTTTTAATATTAAATATTGATTTTTCTAATATTTAAAACATTAAATTCTTAATAGATTGAAAGGTCTTATATATTAGTTATAATACATTCGTAGTGTCATTAACAAAATATAAAGAAGAATATAGATTTTATTTTGATCTCCTTGCGACAATCTTCTAAATTTAGTTATTATCATCATCTTCTAATCAATACAACCATTAAAAAGTTACATCAAAATTGTCAATATTAAATTATATATATAAAATAAGAAGAAAAGAAAGTAATTAAAAATTGGTTAGTTTAAAAAATAAATGAAAAGAAAAATGTAGCTATGATATTCGAGTGGACTAATATTCTAGTGAAGAGTTTTTCGACTTTTCAATACCACACTACCTTTTTTCTTATTCTTGGAAAAGTTATGTAGAAAAAGAAAAAGTAGTATTCCTAAATATTAGGCATACTAACAAAAACTTGCAGGAATCATGGAAATCTAAACTACATTAAGTATATTACTCCTATGTCTTTTTAAAAACATTCGACTTATATTCAAATAAGGAAAAATATATATCTATATAAGTAAAATTCTACACGATATTAAATTCTTAAATATTAAGAGTTATTACATAGTTTAAATAAGGAAAGGTAATTATTAATTTAAAAGTTTTAAATATTAAAATAATAATTAAATGACAATTTCAGTGTGAACTCTATTTTTAGAGGGTAAAAAGGACGAACGATATTTCGCTAAGGACCTTCGTACTTTTAATATAGTATAGATAATTATGGTTAATTATTGCATTGTTATCTCGAATTATCTCTTAACTATAACCAATTAACATGATTCGATAGTACGTAATTTCGATCCATTGGGGGATAAGCTCCAATATAACTGGTGACTCTTCAGTTGATAAAGATGGCTCGCTTTGTTTTCTTTCCTTTTTTGGGCATCTTCCTTTGGTCAAAGAAAATATGTTGCTATACTGCGGTTTGTCACCATATGTAATGCATGCCCACTTGAATACGTATTATGTTTTGTTAGGCTAGTTGACAACGTCCAACATTTCGCCTTCAATATTAATCAATTAATTGAACAATTTAAGCTAATTTTTCAATAGAAAAGGGCCAAATCTTCACTTGGACTAGCAGATTTGGTCTATAAATACCCACCGTTTACATGTTCTGCAAAATATGCCAATGACGTTAACTTTCTGGCTCGCTTGTATCCCAAAACTAACGGTCCTTTCTCAAATAAAAAAATAATAATTATTTATTACGTGATAATTTTTTATTGGCTCTTCTTAAAACCCACACAAATCCATTTAATAACCTACCCACGACCCAAAAGTTCTGCCCCGACCCAAAAATATATCTTCGTTCTCGGTTCTCATTCACTACCAAAAACGATGGAAGCTTTTGGGTTTTTCTTCTTTTTTTAAGTTCTTCAGTATAAATCTCACTGTTATTATTGTTATCAGTTACAAAATTTTGTTGCTGCCATTAGTGGATCCGAGGTTGCTAAGGTATCGTTTCCGGCGACTTGAGCTACCGGAAAATCTCTCACCACCATTAAACACTCTCACACTCTAATTTATACACATATAATATATAAATAAAAGAAAAATTAACCTAAATGGCAGTCGATCCAACTGCTTAAACTAAAAATAGCCGGTGAAAATATAATATATATATATATATATAATTTATGTATTATATATGTATAATTATATATAATTAATATATAATATATCTATATAATTAGAAAAAACATCAGTGAAGAGGACCCAGATAAAATTATAGTAGCAAATTGCTCCAAAAGAAGTACACAAAAACAAGAATAAGCTCACTATCATTCTCGATTCTCAGACACACACTTATACAATCTCCGTCTCCAAATAATACCTTCAAAAACCACCATTAAACACGTCCTATAGACCCCAAAACATTCAAACTCAATTTTGCCAAAATTCACCAGAGAATATCCGTTTTTCCAAACACGAGGGACTAATTTGTTATTTACTCTTTCATTAAAAAAAAATCTCTCATTAGAATTCAAATAACATATAATTTTCAGTTTTTTTAACCTTTATCTTGAAATATAAAAAAAGAAAAGAAAAAGGAAAGTACGCTTTGTATCATTGCTTGAAGCGGCGGATGTGGGAGCATGTCTCCCCACTATAGAGAAGTACAACGATTTCGAAGTTTTGGGTCGGGGCAAAACTTTTGGGTCGTGGGTGGGTTATTAAATGGATCTTGGTTGGGTTTTAAGAAGAGCCAATAAGAAATGGAATTTTTTCCTACTTATATAATATTTGAAACTTATTTACCAAAATTATCCTAATTTTGTATATTACCCACCTTAAACAAGAATTACTTATAAATTATATATAATCTATTATTAGTGCCTTAAATTATGGGATTTAGTTACATCTTTTTCCTTTTTTTCTCTCCTCTCCTCTTTCTTCACTGCCGCCTCTCTCATCAATTTTTCTTTCTTTCGTCATCACTCTCTCTCACCGTCTCTCTCTCAATGAGGTAAGCCTAAAAGTTATCTTATGTCAATCTACCTATTGAAGTAACCTCCAGTTTGTCACTGGTTTGCCATTTTCTTTTTTACATTGCTACCCACTAAGTATGGAACTTTAACAGTGCGAGAATGTTATTGAATTCAAACTTATGACACTTCGATTTGTATTGTACTCTCTTGAAGATCGGATTATCCTGCAGTTTGATAGTCTTTTTCAAGAGATGAATTCAGCACCTAGTAAGAAGGTCGTAGGAATTGAAGATTCGAACACTAATCTATCTTGAAACTTTGAATTCGAATATAAATTTTCAAAATCATTATTTGTTTGGATTGGATGTTGTTGCAAACAATTGGGAATATTATTTGGAGTTTATATTTCAATTTTGAGGGTGTTTGGTGAAGATTAGATTTGATTTTGGCTGAATTTTAATATACTTACGAAATTGTAGTAAAGCTGTAGTATAATTGTATGTAAATTGTATTCTGTTGTAGTTATATAATTGTAGTAAAGTTATATTATAATTGTATGTAAATTATATTCTGTTGTAGTTATATATATATATTTTTTATTTGAATGTTGTATGAAAGTTGAAAAATAGTTGTATAATTTATGAATCGTTGTATAAAATTTGTATTTAAGTTGTCAATACTATCTTTTTACATAAAGTTCTTGATATGTATCAAAATTTGTCCAAAGATTTTACGAGGTTAATAACTATCGTGCGGGACCAGTAAAGTATTCTGCTTCACTTGATTGGTTAACTTACCCAATGCACTAATCTATCACAAATTAAAAAAAACTATTTAAATCAGCACTAAAATGGATACAACGTACTTAAAATTGATAAATTGTATATGGTCATGTAATTAAGTTAAAACTTGATTAGGAAGGGTAATAAAGTTTCATATATAGTATAGGAAGGTAAAAATCCCATAAAAAATTGTCACGTAATAAATAATTGTTATTTTTTAATTTGAGAAAGAACCGTAACGTATGAGCAAATTTTGCAAAATAGATAGACGAAGAGTATTTATAGACCAAATCTGATAGTCCAGGTGCAATTTTGGCCCTTTCCGTATTTTAAATTGTTAGATAAAATCGTAGGATTTAAGTGCATTGTCATCCAATAAATTTGGTCAGGTGGTCCTTCAAAGTTAGCTTTGTAAGACAAACAAAAGTGGGACAAAGGAATATATTTTCTAAAGGAAAAAGGATGGATCTTATTCACATTGATCGTTGCCAGGACGTAATCTTGTTTGTTTTCTTGCTGTTAAAGCGTTCTCTTCTTTTCTTATCCTTATAATCCCATCCCCATGTGGCTGGAAATTAAATTTGGATTTTTTTTCCACCTAAAGGGACGTCTGATCCCGACAGTGCGATTCTCTGACCCCCAAAAAAATGAGATATGCTATAAAATAATAAAATATGAAAAAAATTCTTATTGATTTGAGATCAATTATAATGGAATAGAACCTCTCTATTTATAGAAAAAAAGCAACTTAGTCACAAAGTAACAAACCTTAAAATCTCTCTAAAATATACACATTCACCTTAAATACAATTCTATTTATAACATTCCCCCTTGAATGTCTATTTAACAGATAATGTGCCTCATTAAAACCTTAACTAAAATAAAACCCAGTGAAAAAAAATTCTAGTGAAGGAAAAAGAGTACACATATATAACAATACGCCTTTTAGTTGACTCGTTAAAAACCTTGCAGGGAAAACCCAGTGGGACAAAACCTTATAAGGAAAAAAGAGTATTAACACGTATTAACTCCCTCTGATGAGACAATCAATTGACATCTTTGAGCCTTTGCATTCTAATCTTGTGCACCATCTTCAAAAGATCGTTGGTAGAGATTTGATAAATAATCAACCATATTAACTTGAATGAATTTGTTTCACCTTGAAATCATCATTCTTGATAGAGATATATTGTCTTTATATGATCTTGTTGGAATCTCATTTGAATATCTTCACATAGGGGTAAAAACTCTTGCTATCATATTATCATGCTTATAGTTATAGCAAGATACATATGTGTACAAATTGCACTTAGGATATAGTACTTCAGAACCAAGAATTATATATGCTTTAAGCGATTTGAATCGTTGAGGGATTGTCATATAAGTTAAGTCATATAATCCATTTAAATAGACTTTAGATACCTATCGAGTTTTCATGTCATATTAGACATATAAGATAAATAAAAGTGATTGCACACATCATTGACTTTATACTTTCAAGTGTTTGAACTGCAGGTCCAAAACTATATGTCTTTCATATGAAACTAATTCTACTTGAATTGTTTCTCCAGACTTAAGATCCTCATATATATATATTTAGCATTATCATAGATGTAATTGACGAATATTTTATATCGATTCCAATATTTCACAAAGACATAACATATAGATCTCTTAATTCATATTTTCAGGTATCTGAACCTTTCGTGAGATTTTATGAAGTGTTATGTCATGTGATCTTCTAGATCACTTGCCTCCTTATTATGATCATCTTGATCATTTGCTCATCTTCTTTATCAAGAATTTTATTTGAAACCGATTTGTTTATACGCTTTAAGCGTACCATAGATTTGTCCTTATAGGACTTATTCTAATTGGAGCATTTGCAGTGAGAATATAGTTACTTTCTTTGGGCCAACAAATGCGTCTGGCATGCTTTAGAATATATTTGCAGATAAATTACCTTTTTATGAACTTCAAGTTCATATTATCTTATTCGAGGATCTAAATGTATAAATGATAATTCATTCCACATAACTTTTTCTCAACTGTTTATACTATCTCCCCCTCATGTTAGAAAAATTAACTTGTTTCCTCAACTTTAAAAACCCACCTTTATGCGTTATGGTGTTAGTCAAAATATACACCTCACATCAATAATAATAAGATGGAATTATTTGGTTCCTAACCCTGAACCACTTGTAAGGGGAGATTGTAATATACTTTCGTATATAACGTATATCAAACTGATATAGATAACTTTGTTATCATAAGCAATATCTTAGCTATTAGGTGGATGCATCAACAAATCATTTTGCTAAACCAACTGTGATGTAAACTAACTTATTAAGATGAATTGTCTTGGATAGAAAATCTGAAAATTATGCTCTAAATTAAATTATTGAGCAGTTACCTCGCAAACACCAGGTAGCAGGTTCATAATAATCACACATGTAACCATCTCATAGATGCATCTTTATAAGGTTTACATGGCAGGTGAATGGCCCCATATTCACCTTTGATAAATTCTAGGATTCAAGGGATTCAATCCCAATTTTAGTTGGTATAATAATCGCGAGAACAAGCAACACAAGAGAATTCATGAAAAATCTTCTTCAACACTTACCCATGTGAATTCTCATTTATTTTGCACATCATACTTAAATAGAGATTACTCAATAGGTTATGCTTGATAAAATTATCTATATTAGTAAACTTCAGGTTTACATCATGACGTGCGCAATTATCAATAAACTCCAAGTTTATTATGATATGAATTTTCATATCAATAAACTTCTACCTTATTGTGGCATTTTTTATTTGTGTAGTACAAACAGGAGAATAAAGTGGGTAGCTTTTCACATATATATTACCCCGCTACAAGTTGTAGTAATATAAGATATTAAATCTTTCCTTCAATAAATAGTTTCAATATAACCAACCGCTTTTACGAATACTTTAGAAACTCAATAAGTTTCATTGAGACTTACTACGATACAATACCTTAATGATAATAATTTTATTTCTCCAAAATAGTACAATTGGCTCTTTCAAAATTCTCAATTAATTTTGTGCTGCCACATATTCATCAACATCCATATGATGAATATTTCTCTTAAAGAGAAAGGTATACCATTATGGTCATGGTCAAAATTATATGCAAGATCTGTTTCTTGCATTAATATTGTCCTTTAATAATCACATTGCTAAAATATTTTGGCGTACAATAGGTACGTGACCAATGACTATTCATGCTATAATAATGAAATTATTTTCTTATTTTATCTCAAACCTCTTTGTAGAGGTTAGTGTGGTATATTCACTACCACTAGAAGGTTCATATTCTTCCAAGAATAAATATGTATTCATAAATCACATGTTGTCGCATTCACTTTAGGAATGGAACATAATAATCCATGCATTCTTTATAAAATCTCATGTCATATCAATGGCAAACGTCACTTTCACAAAGTGAAGGATTATTTTGAGAACCATTATTGTTCTCATTACCACAATGATGACGATTATAATTTCGTCCATTACCACGTCCACATCCGTTCATACATCCACGGTAACATCATGTCTTATTTTAGACTTATGGGACGGGTTTTCACTATTGATGGAGATTGAATTTAATTTGCATATACGAACTTTCATTAACTTAACTTAATCAAATTAAAAGTATCAAGCAAATATAGAAAAATACATAATTAATTAAAATCTACGTGTCCTTTGTGATAATTAATCCACTTTAAGATGGAAGAGATATGTGATAAAATAGAAAGAAAAAATATGTGCTCTCTCAAAAATCTTCACTTCGTGTTTCTTAGAGCCCGTTTGGACATAAGAAATTTTTTTCTTTTTTCAAATTTTTTTTACTTTTTTCGAAATCAGTGTTTGTTCATAAAATTTCCAATTTTCACTTGAAAATGCATTTTTGGAATTTTTTGAATTTTTGAAAAACTCCAAAAAGCTATTTTTTAAAATTTTTACTCATATTACTTACAAAACTTCAAAAACAACCCAAAATTATATTCATGTCCAAATACAACTCTAATTTTTAAATACCATTTTCACTTGAAAATTTTTTTTATTTTTTTTTTGAATTTTACATTTCTTATGTCCAAACACCCACTTAATATTATCACATAGGAATATAATACTTGTTATAGGAAAAATATTTATTGTTATTTACACAAAAAATCCTTATATGACTTGATGAACTTTCAAGAAAAACTTTTCCGTAAAGCAATTTTGTTCATGTATGAAAACATAAATAGCAAAGTGAAAGAAACTTGAAAATTAATTAGAAAAGGCTAACCATGATGGGCGAATATATGCTGGCATTGTACACCTTATACCAGGTCATCGTTCTTACCATATTATTAACATTAAATGGCGTTACTGATGCTGGCAACATCATAACAACTCAGTTGGCTAGAATTTCATGCTGATAACGTGTTATAAAACAATAAAAGAAGAAGAATATTGCAAAGAAAAGTAGGGAGAAAGAATTCTTATTGATTTGAGATCAATTACAATGGAATAGAACCCCTCTATTTATAGGGAAAAAGTGACTTAGCCACAAAGTAACAAACCCTAAAATATTTCTAAAATATAGACATTCACCTTAAATACAATTCTATTTATAACAAGATATTGTTATTAAATTATAAAAATATATTGAAAACTAATAGGAGTAGTTGGGTGTTGAAATAGAAATGAATTAGATCTTGCAAATTCCCAGCTACCAAACCCTATGATTTAATGCACATTAGCCCATCCACCTGCACGCAGACTTTGTCCATTCGTATTAAACATGGGGTGTAGGACTGCTATAGGTTTCTACTTGTTCTATTTTGAGGGCTGTGTAATTAATTGTACGTACATGAAATTAAAGTTGCATTCAGTTTCAGATATTGCAATCCTATCTTACACTATTTAAGTGTTGACTTATAATCCTCCATTGCTATTTAAGGTCTTGCCTACTCCAAATTAGAAGAAGAAGAAGAAGAAGAAGAAGAAGAAGAAGAAGAAGAAGAAGAAGAAGAAGAAGAAGAAGAAGAAGAAAATTCAAAGGTACTTCTTCCGGTCCACTTTAATTGATTTTTTGGTCTTTTTTTGTAATTCACCATATATTTGATTTTTTTAGATATTAAGAAAAAATTAACTTCTTTTTTCCAAAATTATCCTTGAAGTAAAGAGCCTAAGAGTATTTGTTATATTTCCAAAGAACAAATTAAGGTTAATCATGTGGAATCTAATTAAAACTCATTACAACAACAACAGCAACAAACCTAGAGTAGTTCCATAAGTGGGGTCTGGGGAAGGTAGAGTGTATGCAAACCTTACCCCTGCCTTTAAAAGGAAGAGACACTGTTTCCGGTAGACTCTCGCCCCATTGAGGAAAAAAGGAAGGGGCAATAAAAAGCAAATTAATCAATCTGACAACCAAAGCGAAAATACAAAATTAACACTAAATAATGCAAATAGAAGAACCCGAAAGACACTAAGAGATGTATCAAAGCTGCTGTGACAAATAAGACAATACCCGACTACCTAACCCTCTACCTTTATTCTCAACCTCCACACGTTCTTATCTATGGTCATGTTTTCAGTCAACCGAAACAACGTCATATCTCGCTATTAAAACTCATTGATTTAATTATTTCGAATTCAATGCTCCATAATAAGAAGTTCTCCATTTCCATGGAAAATGTAATGAGCTAGTGGATTTTTAGAGCAAAATAAGGAAAAGAAATAAGAGAGGAGTAGTACGGGCTCTATAAAAAGTTATAGTGGAAGAAGTCAGTCTCTATATAAGCTTGTTCTATTCTCGATTCATCCTGGTCCTGCTGAGGGGCGGATCTAGCATTAAGTTTATGGGTTCCATGAATCCAATAGTTTTTACTCAAATAATATATTTGTATTAAGAAATTTAATAAATATATATAAATATTTGACTGTGAATCAAAATATTATTATATATATAACTCGAGGTTATTGTACGAACCCATAAACTTAAATTTTTTGATCCGCCTCCGGTCGTGATCCATGTTCACGTTTAACTATTTTCATGAAGCAAAGAAAATTCAGAACACAAAGGGACTGATAAAAATAATAGGTTCAAGTGATCCCTTGGGAAGAATTCATGCTTGCCGGCTCCTTGCATGCTCAATAAAAATCCCAACGCTTTCGACATTGACTATCAAGCAAATGATAACTGTTACCTTAATTGGGTAATTCACTATCAAGGGAATAAAGATTATTCGTACTAATCTGTCAAATTATCTTGTATATGCGTGAAGTTTCCATTTTCTTTTGTACATTTGAAAGACTTTTATTGCCTAATAAGCTACAGAAGTATAATCATAGCCGAGTCCAAGATACTTCAGTGTTCGGTTGATGCAAATTGCAATTATGCGGATATTCTGTCTTTGTTTTCTAAGATGTAGGCTTAAGAAGTATTGGATAGAGATGATTAGACATGACATAACACAACTTCAGCTTATAGACGACATGACCTAGGAGGGTATGGAGATCGAAAAAGGTTAGTAGATAGTTGTGCGTATCTGATCCTTTTCCTGCCGATAGTATTAGTATTAGTCTCGTAATTACATATTTTCTTATCCGCAAATTTCTTTTCTGTATGTTTTTTTTTTTTTTTGTTGTTGTTGTTGTTGTTGTTGTTGTTGTTGTTTTTCTCCCCGCAATCAAGAACATCGCAGTGTTTACTAAACAAGAAAGCCCATTTAAGAATTCTGCTAATCGACAGAAAGCGAAAAAACTGATTTCAAGTCTGATAATAGTTCATCCTAGAAGTTGACATAGAATACGAGGAATGTAGCTCTTAAGTTACGACGTAGGCACTAGATTCTTGGCATTTCTCAGCAATGTAAAAGAATGTATTATCATAATCGACTAAGGAAAATGACGCAATCAGTAACTTTATATTTCTCGTTTGTTTCTTATTAGATGCCTGCACTCTGTAGACGGTCACGTCAGATTCAAGTTTATTCTCAATTATGTACTACTAGTTCAGTTACCTTGTTCTCTAGAAATCTCTCATTTGATTTTTTGTGTCAATTTCTTACTATTCCTTTTGGACGTGACTAACGAGATGTTTGTACAGCTTACTAACACATGCATATAAATATCAAGTAGTTAATACATCTGCATGGCAATGGCAGAAAAGATGGCACCTCAAACTAAACAAGCAAAGAAGGATGAATATGAGAAGAGAGATGAGAGTAAAGACTATACTCTGCCATTTCACAAATTACTAAGCAGAGCAGATGCAGTGGACTGGACACTAATGGCTTTATGCACGTTGGGATCCATAGTGCATGGCCTTGCCCAACCTGTCATCTATAAACTGCTCGGCAAAGCCCTTGACGCATTTGGAAACAACATCAATGACACTGCCGCCATGGTCAAAGCCCTCAAAAAGGTATGCCGATCGGAGGCAAAATCCAGGATTTTAATTGTATGGGTTCTGATATCAGGTTTCAACCACTGCACCCATCACCTTTGTTTGAGTTATGGGTTCATAGTTCAATATTTTCAACAATTTCAGTGATTTTACACAAATAAATTCAGGTCAAAGCTAAAAAGTTAAGGGTTCATCTCGAAAATCATAAATTAAACTGTTAGCTTCAGAAAGGTTCTTAACTATTTTTCTATGTTTTATTATTGCAGGTCATTCCATTAGTCTGGTATATGGCATTTGCCACCTTCCCTGCTGGAATACTAGGTAATTTTCTTACAGTTACCAACATTTTGACTACCAAGGCTAAAAACAGCTCTTTGCCAATGTCTCTCTCTCTCTCTCACACACACACATGTACAAACACAGATGCTGATAACAGCAGGCTATTAATCAAACAAAACATAAAAGAGCTAGGAAAAGGTTAAATAATTTCTATAGAAACCACACGAAACAAAGAATATTTTACGGCATTTGGAGTGTAGAAACTGATGTATGCTAAAGTTAAGAACTTAAGTTCACATGTATATGATGCAGAGATAGGATGCTGGATGTATGCTAGTCAAAGACAAGTAGCGCGTATAAGACTGGAATTTCTGAGTGCTGTTCTCAAACAGGAGATTGGAGCATTTGATACGGATCTAAATAGTGGGGAAAATAATCACTGGAATAAGCAGCCACATGTCACTCATACAGGATGCAATTGGAGAGAAGGTACAATGCTCGCGCAGCTATTTATGGTCCAGTCTCATCTTTTAACCTTAAGGTGCCCATATTTGCATCTCTGCAAGCACAAGTATCAAAGACACAGCTAAACTTGAACGAGAACTAGCTAGCAAATAGTTGGCTGATTGAATTAGCAACTCGATTTCTGCATAAACCATTAAAACATGTAAATAGATGTATGAAGTTAAATGAGCTCTAAAACAATCTACTAGCAGTTGGAAAGACCTGGTCACAAAAATCTCATCACCAAATCAGACATCTGATGTCTCCTAAATCTTGAATACAATCCAATATAACACTCAAATGGCAACGATTCAGTTACATCTAAACATGTTTCCTTTCCTGACAGTTGGGACATTTTATGTCAAGCATTTCAACTTTCTTTTGCGGAGTCCTGATTGCATTCATATCCAGCTGGGAAGTGTCACTCCTATCCTTACTTGTCGTCCCACTAATCTTATTAATTGGCGCCAGTTATACAAAAGAAATGAGTGCAATTTCAGCCATGAAAATGTCATACCTGTCACAAGCCACATCAATGGTAGAAGAGGTAACACGCTTATCCATTTTTTTGGTGATAACATGTTATCAAAGTACAGGCAGATCTTACTTACACTACTGAACGATTATTCATATTGCACCTCTGCTGCTCCATGACAGACAATCTCTCAAATCAAAACCGTTTTTGCTTTTGTTGGAGAGACTTCATCAATCAAGTCGTTCTTAGACTGCATTGGAAAACAGATGAATCTAAGCAAGAAAGAAGCATTTATAAAGGGTGTTGGAACGGGCATATTCCAGACTGTAACTTTCAGTTCATGGGCTCTTATTGTGTGGATGGGAGCTGTTGTTGTATCAGCTCGAAGATCAAGTGGCGGAGATGTCATAGCTGCAGTTATGAGCATTCTGTTTGGTGCAATGTAAGAGCCAAAACATCATATTTTACAATAGAATCTACCATGCTATGAAGAAAGAGGAAGAAGAAATCAAAGTACTGTCAGAAAAAAGATGGTTTTATTATCTTTCTTTTAATTTCAGAGCACTTACATATGCTGCACCAGATATGCAAATATTCAATCAAGCAAAAGCTGCAGGAAAGGAGATTTTCCAGATGATCGAAAGAAAACCAACAATCAGTGCTGACTTGAGAGGGAAGACGCTGGATGTGATTAATGGAAACATCAGTGTAAAGGATATACACTTTGCTTATCCATCGCGGCCTGAAAAGATGGTTCTTCAAGGGTTTTCTTTGTCCATTCCAGCAGGAAAAGTAGTGGCAGTTGTGGGAAGTAGTGGTTGTGGTAAAAGCACCATCATCTCATTATTGATGAGATTTTATGATGCAAAGAGAGGTTTGCCTTCCCTCCACTATTAATTAGAAGTCTCAACTCTTACATGCAAAACTTGCAAGAGCCAGTATTTTAACTTTATAGGTTCTGGATTTTAGAACGACGACTTAAAGTACTAATAATTGGGTTCTAAATTTAATATTTGTACATATTTTAACATAAATATATTGTTTGAGCAAAAGCTGTTGGGTTCGGTTGAACCCATAGGGGGGCTTCTAGCTCTGCCCCTGCTTGCAAGGGCATTGACAAAATAAAAGAAAGTATTCACATGTAAATGTCTAGAAGCTTCTTAATGTACATAATCTCCATAGTCAGATAAAGTTGCCTGATTTATATATGAATGTTAGAACACTAACTCAGTACGAAAACATTCAGGTGATATTCTCCTTGACAACCATAACATCAAGGATCTTGACTTAAAGTTTCTGAGGAGAAATATCGGACTAGTTTCCCAGGAGCCATCACTATTTGCGGGCAGCATTAAGGACAACATCAGGATAGGAAAATTGGATGCAGATGACGAGGAGATTGAAAGAGCAGCATCCTTGGCAAATGCGCATTCTTTTATACAACAGCTCCCTCATCAATATCATACAGAGGTCAGACCAGTGCCCCTCACACACATCATTCAATTTTCATTCTTTGGATATGGAGATAATACGGTCAAAGTCACCGGAAAAGAGATATTGTTGAAGAAAGAAGAAGACTGGCTTAAAATTACATGCTTGTTCATAACCAGTAGATTTTCTAAGGAGTTAAAGCTGAGGCATTTCAGAAACTGTGAAACACCAAAAGGCCAATTGTTTTTTGTAGAACATCTGAGATTCAAAATGAAATTGAACAAAAACAAAAATCTTTCCAATTAGGAATGGTCTTAAACCTGCACTATTGGAACAAAAAATTATAACTTCCCAAAACTAATATAGCAAAATTTCATACCAGACTTGGTGAAATCTAGCACCTAGCCTCTTTTATCCCATGCTAATGATATTTGCATTACTTTTTATACCGTGATAGCTCAAAGTCACATCCAGAGAGAATCCTCAGTTAGTTGGAACAACCGATAACTAATTAAAAAGAGTTCCATCAATTGGAGTAACCAACAAGTAATGAACTGTGCAATTATTTTTGGATTTTGTTAGCTCCCTAACACTAGCATAAGACCATCTGTACAACAACAACAACAACATACCCAGTATTATCCCACACCGTGAGGTCTAAGGAGGGTAGTGTGTACGCAGACCTTACCCCTACCTTGTGAGGATAAAGAGGTTGTTTCCAATAGACCCTCGGCTCAGGATAGTATAAGTACCGCATTAATGAAAATATAGGCAAGAATAGACAGTACCAAAAAGCCATACAACAGAAGAATAAAACAATAAGACAGTGAGGTGATCAACAATGAAAGAAAATAACGGTTAGTCATAAAAACTTCCTACCAACAGAAAGCGAGACTGCGTGCCAATACTACTGTTATGAACACTCTACACTACCTACTCTACTACCCTAATCCTCGACCTCCATACCTTCCTATCAAGAATCCTTGAAGCTGCGTCATGTCTTGCCTAATCACGTCTCCCCACCTCTTCTTTGGCGTACCTCTACCTCTCCGTAGGCCCTCCAATGTCAACCTCTCACACCTCCTCACTGGGGCGTCTGTGCTCCTCCTCCTCACATGACCAAACCACCAAAGCCGCGCTTCCCGCATCTTGTCCTTAATAGAGGCCACACCCACCTTATCGCGAATAACCTCATTTCTGATCCTATCTAACCTGGTGTGCCCGCACATCCATCTCAACATCCTCATCTCTGCTACCTTCATCTTCTGGACATGAGCAATCTTGACTGGCCAACACTCAGCCCTATACAACATCGTTGGTCTGACCACCACTCTGTAGAACTTACCCTTAATTTTCTGTGGCACCTTCTTGTCACACAAAACACCGGAAGCGAGTCTCCATTTCATCCATCCCGCCCCAATACGATGTGCGACATCTTCATCAATCTCCCCATCCCCCTGAATAATAGACCTGAGGTACTTAAAACTCCCTCTCCTAGGGATGACCTGCGAGTCCAGCCTCACCTCCCCTTCCCCTCCTAGAGTCTCGCCACTGAACTTACACTCCAAGTATTCTGTCTTGGTCCTGCTCAACTTGAAACCTTTAGATTCCAGGGTTTGCCTCCATACCTCTAATTGCGCATTCACACTGTCTCGTGTCTCGTCAATCAATACAATATCATCTTTTGTATTAGCACCTGGACAGTGCTCTTTTGCATCTTCTTGATGCTTTTTATAATATCTTTTACTTCATCAAAAAAAAGTTCGAGCTTACACTTTAGGAGTAAAGGAAAATCAATAGAATGTTTCTATATAAGCAAACCCCCTAAAGTTATTCTCAGAAGTTAGAGGTCAATTATGAAATAACAACAATAATGACGACGAACAAAACAACAACAGTGAGTTGTTAATTACTGATATAGGAAATGAAGACCTAATAATCCTACAACTCAGATACTTGTCATAAAAGAAGCTACTTAAAGTTAACGAAATTATAAAGATACTAAAACAACTAGGATATCAACAATTAATTACTTAAAAAACTAATCGCTATCTGAAATTACTCAGACAATATTCAAGTAGAGACTGCATGAACAGTAGTATCCTGAATGAGAAGTACTTCCAGATGTCATCAAAGCTTCTTCTTTACCCCTTTTCCATCCTGCACCAGTCTGACAGATAAATCACATTGACATGGGTGTTGAAAATACTAATTTAAGTCTCCACTAACACCATAAGAATATCCAAAGAAATCACTGTTACTAAGACAAACAAATTGGAAAAGCATGGAAAAAGAATGTCACAAATATGCACAAAACACACTATAAACGGAGGGGCTGCAGAAGCTGCTACATCACCGTATAATACATATATACCTTTCACCGACATCCTTCACTCTGGCATAAGTCAAATGAAAAGTTGCTGCGAAGCAGGATTTCTGAGTACATTCACAATAACCTTTGATTTCTTAACCACAACTTTCATGAAAAACTAAGACATGATAACTTAGCTTTCATGTCACATATTCGCATTCTAGGTAGGACAAAGGGGCCTCCAGTTATCAGGTGGACAGAAACAGAGAATTGCAATAGCAAGAGCAATATTAAAGAACCCTCCAATTCTTCTGCTTGATGAGGCCACCAGTGCACTTGATACAGAATCAGAGAAACAAGTTCAAGAAGCACTCGACACAGCCATGCAAGGAAGAACGGTCATCTTAATTGCACACAGAATGTCAACTATCGTTAGTGCAGATATAATAGCTGTTGTTCAGAATGGAAAAGTAACAGAGACAGGAACCCATCATAACCTATTAAATACCAGTAAATTCTACAATGCCTTGTTTAGCATGCAGAACATTGGCCAAGATTGTCAGACCAGGTCACATTCAACTCAATGGAATATTTTCCGTTATAAGATAAACATAAGTATTTGATGGATTTAAAATGAAATATTTTATAATTGACAGAATGGAAGCTACAAATGAGAAAACTGAATTTATCCAAAAAGAAAATGCGCCTCAGGACCATCAGCAGCCTGATGAGCCAAGGGAACTCCATAAAGAGTTTAAACAACGCCGTGAGAAGGAGCAGAAAGGCAAAAAAGAAACACGTATATTCTTCAGAATCTGGTTTGGCTTGAATAAGAGAGAGATCATAAAGACTGCTATTGGCTCTTTTGCAGCAGCTTTTGCAGGAATCTCTAAACCTGTTTTTGGATTCTACGTCATTACAATAGGAGTGGCATATTACAATCCTGATTCAAAGGAGAAAGTAGCTCGGTATTCAGCAATATTTACCTCAATAGGACTGCTTTCTTTGTTTGCCCACACTTTGCAACATTACTTATTCGGAGTAGCTGGAGAGAAGGCCATGACAAACCTCAGGCGAGCGCTGTACACCGGTAGGTAGTTACAGTGATTCCTCCGGATCAGATCAATCAATCTCTCTGCTTCTTATTGCGTCCTCCTACATCAACTTTTTATGACATTCCAAAAATTATTTTTGCAGCCGCACTACGAAATGAATTAGCATGGTTTGAAAAGCCCGAAAACAGTACTGGATCACTTACCTCCAGGATAGTCAATGAAACATCTACAGTCAAAGCGATAATAGCTGATCGCATGTCTGTCATTGTCCAGTGCATCTCCTCTATACTGATAGCAACAACTGTCAGCATGAAAGTTAACTGGAGAATGGGTTTAGTGGCTTGGGCTGTAAAGCCATGCCATTTTATAGGTGGGATGGTTCAAGCAAAGTCAGCTAAAGGTTTCTCTAGCGATAGCGCTGTTGCACACTCAGAACTTGTTTCCCTAGCTTCTGAATCTACAATGAATATAAAGACTGTTGCAGCATTCTGCTACGAAACACAGATACTTGAGAAGGCCAAACTGTGTTTAAAGAGACCATTGAGGAAAGGGAGGACAGAGAGCATCAAGTACGGAATCATACAAGGGATCTCTCTTTGCTTATGGAACATTGCACATGCAGTGGCCTTATGGTACACAACAGTTCTGGTCAACAAGAACCAAGCCAGCTTTGAAGATGGCATAAGGTCATACCAGATATTTTCCCTAACAGTACCCTCAATTACAGAACTATGGACACTCATACCCACTGTTTTATCAGCCATCGGTGTTCTAAAACCTGTGTTCGAGAGCCTTGATTGGTGCACAGAAATTGTACCAGACATGCCAGACAATGCATCAACTGAAAACATCAAAGGGGAAATCGAGTTCCAAAATGTCAAGTTTCGTTATTCGTCAAGGCCAGAAGTAATGGTACTAAACAACTTCAGTATGCAAATTGAAGCTGGAGTTAAGATGGCAATAGTGGGGCCTAGTGGAGCAGGAAAATCTTCAATCTTCGCCCTATTACTTAGATTCTATGATGTGAATGAGGGAAAAGTTCTGATTGATAGCAAGGATATAAGAGGTTACAATCTTAGGAAGTTAAGGGTACAGATTGGACTGGTGCAACAGGAGCCACTTCTGTTTAGCTGCTCAATTAGGGACAGTATCCGTTACGGAAGTGAAAAAGCATCTGAAGCTGAGATAATAGAAGTGTCAAGAGAAGAAAACATACATGAGTTTATAAGTAACTTGCCCAATGGATATGATACTGTTCTTGGGGAAAAGGGCTCTCAACTTTCTGGAGGACAAAAACAGCGGATAGCCATAGCGAGGGCGTTACTCAAAAGACCAGCAATAATGCTGTTGGATGAAGCAACAAGTGCCTTAGATACCGAGTCCGAAAGAGCAGTGGTAAGTGCATTGGAATCAATGAAGCTGAACAACTATGGAGGCACAAAAGTGACTCAGATAACAGTAGCACACAGGCTTTCGACAATAATAAATTCAGATACTATAGTTGTTATGGACAAAGGTAAGCTTGTGGAAAAGGGCAGCCACTCAACCCTGATGGCAGAGCTTGACAGTGTGTATTCAAGACTTGTTAGGCTCCAAAGTGTGGAATAATTTGACAAAAACTGACAATACATAAAACATAATGAGTCTGCCTTTTTCTCGATACAGTGGATAAACATAGCTTAAGTATCACACTAGTTAGTATTTGCAGAAAACATATGAAAACCTGTTTATATGTATCTCTTCTCCACAGAGATTTGAGTACACATAAGCGATAAACGAAAAGAAAGAGTCGTTCAAATTTTCAGTCTGTATCCAGGTTTGATGCTGTGTATCCTTTAGATACTCTGAATAAATTAACACGGATGCTTTATACATTCTTTCGTTTTTCACTCTCCTATACAGACACAATCCAGGGCAACAAAACACAAAGACAATAGTAGTATGTTATTTAATTGCTCAAAACATAATACAGTCAGAACATGCCAGACTGGTTGAATTGCAGTGGAACCTGATATAATGGCTCCTTCGCGTCTTTTATTAGCCTTGTCCAACCAACCATTTCTTTGAGAGTTACTACAGATTCTGTTTTCTGAGGAAACTGTGATTACAGAAATGGACCTAATCTGGAATTTGTCGCAAGCAATCTAGAAATATGATAGGTGATTCATGTAAATGAAAATATGAACAAAGCACCAGTACAAGCATTAATATTTTTAAAACATTAATGAGAAAACAAAAGGCCAAAACCAGTGTCTTCAAAAATGTTGACCTCGCCTAAAAGGAGACTAGAAAATTTACGGTAAAAAGACTTATTTAATTGTTTTAACATCTCAGCAATAAGGTAGAAAGGAAAAAAAGAAGAAGAGCATATAAACAAGAACAGCTACATCTATATCCCATATGTCCAGTATTTCCAACACCATGCTTTTAACCAATAAGTGACCGGAATTCCAACAATTAAGCACACAGGTTTTACCAAATTGATGGAGATCCCGGGAATAGAATAGCCATTCATATGTTTACATTTGCAAATAAACAAATAAATAGTCCCTTTAAGTTTAGAAGTACTCTATTTCTGTCATTTCTCTATATCAATGAACAAATTGACTAAAACAAACACACCTCTGCATTTCTCTGGAATCTTTAACGTCAGCCTTGAACTTATGGAACCTCATACCGCACAAACCCTCGTTGGTTAAAAGCAAACGCAACTTCAACTTTTAATAATCAATCTTAACCTTTTTCTATTTTAATCAGTGCAAAAAAAAAATTAAACTTTTACTTATTTAAAAATAATTTATTTAATCTATAGCCACACAAAATATACGTGATAACATACTTTTTTATTTTCTTTAAAATATGTGCCCGATGAAATAGGATCAAGGGAAATATTATTTTAGGCACCATTATTCCTTTTTTTTTTGGTTTATAAGAAAAGTACCTTAAAGCGAGCTTGACACAGTCGTAGAGTATTGGGAAACAAAGTGTTACGTTGTTGTTCGACCAAAAATTATAATTTTCGGCTAAAATTATTATATTTTATGTAATAATGGGTTAAACCTAGTTAATGATAATATCTCTAAATGCGAGTTTTGAAAGTGTGTGCGAGGTGGGACAGATCCAGTAGGGACTGATAATAACAAGCATTAAATAGTCATAAAATATATGACAGATCCAGCAGGGGCTGATAATAACAAGCATTAAATAATCATAAAATATATGCAATAATGGAAGAAGGACTCATAATAAATAGCAATAAATGACATTTGAGTAAATAGGAGGTGATTCACCAAATAAATAATGAGCTAGGTGATTATTCCTCCTTATAATTATGAGTGACAGACAAATCTTAGAACATTCGAAATCTTCTCGGATCTGATGGAAAAGTGCAAGATAATGTAAACAAGAATCTTGATAAAAAATGTGTTCTTTGTATCTTTTTAAGAGGGAGAGAATATTTTGTAAAGTCTACTCTTATCACAATGAATATCATATGCCTCTATTCATTATCTTTTTTCCTATTTATATGGGACATACCCCCAATAAACTCTAATAGTACAGGTACAAAGAATATCCAATAGAATATTCTCTTTAATATCATGCCCCAATAAACTAGCCGTTACAGTTCTGTTAACGACGCTTGACATCGACCATCTTCCGCATCTTGACCATGGATTTGTCATTTTCTGGTCGACCTCGGCCGACTCCTTTCTCGATACTGCTTAATCCCAAGTACTAAGGCGGATTTCGACCTATACAGTTAGTCTATCCGCTTATTAAGGCCGGCCTCAGGCGACCTTAATGAGCGGATTCTATTTACTGCGGTTGGCAAAATTTGGGCGAGAAAGTCGAGCAGTGACATTTCAGACGAGATGACATCGTGACCTTTCGTGAACTGCAGCTTTTGGGGTTGTGTCGCTTCTGTACCAAAATGACGTCACGACGTCATGCGTCATTATGGCGCATTTTTTCGATGCTCCACGTCGTTTTCCATGCGACTGTTAGTTGGGGGATGCCGTTTCGACTCCAGTGCCAGGTAATGATGGCATAGTCTCTTGGTTTTGGTGCGTGAATCCTTATAAAGAGAGGTGCAACGACGTTCGTTTGCTCCTTATTTTTTTCATAAAGAACCTTGTGCCTTCTTCTTCTTCTTCCCCTGCTGAATATCTTCCCTACTGGTCTTAGCGATTCTCATTACCTTTCATACTTCCTTGCCGGAATATCCCCTTTCAAGAAAAAGAAATATGGTTAATGTATCCTCTGGTTCTGGTGCGAGAATTGGCCCTGCCCCTTGGCAGTGCTTATGCCCCCTCGCGCTGATGGCGTCTCTGTTGTCGTTGAAGACGAGAATTTTTCCATGGTGGAAGAAATAATTCCCCGTAGTGAGAAAGTAAGGTCTGACTTTTCGAAGGCGCCTGAAGGCGAGCTCGAGATTTCGGAGTCAGCGATGAAACAGGTTGATCTGACTGAGCTTAGGAAAAAATTCAACATTCCTGCCTACATCGATCTAGTCACAGCAGGGCGCGATATGATACAAATTCACCGCCCTGGGAATTGCGCGTTCTATGCATACCCTTTCCATGTTAGCTATACTCTTCCCCTTCTCCCGTTGGAGGAGGAATTTTGCCGCTACTATGGTGTTTGCCCGGCCCAACTCTCCCCATACATCTACAAGCTTATTAGGATGCTCACAAATTTTGTGGAATTGGCCGGGGTCGAGGTCTCACTCCGCCATCTGGCGCTTCTCTTCGCCCCTAGATTCTACAGGGGGATGATATTGCACCTTCGTCATCGAGGAAGTAAATGCATAGTGGTGAAGATTGACGATAAGGCAAATCGTCAGTTCTGGCTCAACTACTTTTTTGTCAGAACCGAAGACGTGGTGCCAAACATGGACGGCTTCCCTGAGATTTGGAATTACATTCGTAAGTATCTATGTTTTTTGTTAAAGCACTTGATTTATTTTGGTTGTCGATTCTAACATTTTGTCCCTTCTTCGTACAGCCAAGACTATGCCCCATCCTTTGGTTGGGGATATTTCAAACTGGGTTGGTCGGGTTCTGCCTCGCATTGCGGGGATTCGTGAATGGCCGGGCTTTCTCAAGAAGTTCGGACCTGCTTCTTCCTTGGCCGGTGAGTTCATCTGTACAATTTTTTGCCATCTCGACCTCGTGGTCATTTACTTGTTGCAGTTTTATTCTTGGTAGTGATAAACTTAATTTCTTTTCAGTTTGAGGATCTTCGAGGAGGCCAAGGGCTCCTCCTCCTGCGTTTCGTAAGAGGAGAGTTGATTCTTCTTCGGAGTCTATTCTCATCGTGACCGCGGCTAGGCCTACCCGGTCATCTACTTTTGTTCCTTCTTCCACCGCGACCAGGTCTGCTCAGTCATCGGCCCCACCTGCTGCTACCTCAGCATCAGTTTCTTCTCCGCCTGCAGACATATCGGCAGTAGAGCTTCCGGCTTCCCCTTTGTATCGTCTAGTGGATGAGGAGGAAGAGTCATCACCGAGCGGTGGGAATTTAGTTTCCCATAATAGAAAGTCGGTTGACGTCGGTGACGGGATCGCCATAGCTGTGGATTCAGCAAGGGGCGACTTTGTCATTCGTGAGACGACGATAATAGTGCTTGGAGATGACGTTGAGTTGTCGTCCGAGATTCCACCATCGGTTGAGGCCGCAGAGGGTGTGTCCCTTCCCGAAGCCACGATGGAAGCTGAAGGGCCATCAACGAGAGTCCCTGATATTTTGCGGCAAGATGAGCCATCGGCTTCGCGACCGGCTGAGGGTCCTCCTTCGCTGGCCGAATGGAAAGGAAAGAGTTGTAACACTCCAAAGTTTTAACTAATATTTGCATTCTTGATTGAGCATCTTTATAATGAAGATAGATTTTACGTCGTACTTCCTATACGTGAATTTGACAATATATAAAAAAAATACTTTTTTTAAGTTTTGTTAATATTGACAAAGAAGTTCCATGGTGTTGCTATGTGTAACACTTAATATTATTTTGATGAATTGCTATTAAATAAATTAGATATTTAAGGTTTTGGGCTGCCACCCTTTTTGTATTTATCCAAAGAAAAAAAGTTGGGCAGCCACCTTTTGCTCATCCTCATCTATTCTTAAGGACCTCCTCTCATAATTCATTCTTTCATGTCAAAGAAAACCCCTAACCTCTTCCCTTCTTATCATCTGAAATACCTCATGCTAACCATAAGAAATTTTCACTAAACCAACCAGCAAAACTCGTTCTTGGTGAAGCTCAAGTTGCTCCTCTCTTTTATGATAAGTTACTAAACCCGTTTTTACACTAGACAACTATTAGTGTGTTCTTTGTATCTTCTTATATAGGAATCTATTTTAAGCGATCCAAGCTTTTCTGGAAATATATTTCATAGATCTATAACTCTTATTGAGGCACCAAAACCTGGTTTGTCTTTTATTTACCCGAAAATGGGTGATGAAGTACAAGGCACGTGTTGCCCAAAACCTGGTTTGTCTTAAGACCAAAATCTCGTAACTTGAATTTGGTAACTTGTTTTGCTGTTTTAGGGTGTGTTAATAACTCAAGTCTTGTAATATACTGAATTTACACTTTGTCTTGTAAAAATATACAAAGGAGAAGACTAGTTTTTTTTACTCGCTTGTTTGAAGTTTATGTACAATATGAATAGGCAGTGATGTTGAACGAAAAGTATAATTTTGTTAGGAAGTTGCTTAACGTATTGATTATTCAAGAAGGGTTATATCACCTTATGTTGATATTTTGATATTGTATTTTGTTTATTTTTAAAAATATGAAGTGTATTTTCAAAAACAAAATATTGAACTTTGAACCTTTATCGCATGGGCCTATTTCCGTTATTAAATTATTCTGAATGTCTTTTTGGATTAATATCTTCTTAATTTTGTAAGTAGTAAATTAGATTTGTTTCTTAAGTAGCACCCCCCCTCCCCCCCCCCAAAGGGAGTTGCTACAAGTTTTGGTATCAGAGCCTTGGTTTGTGATTCTATGATTTTTGTTGTGATCGTACCTAGTATTTGTTGTTATTTCCTTTCTTGAAAATGACTCGGAGATTATAAATTTTTGCATACTTGCTTAATATAATTTGTTGTATTCCTTGTGTATATGAATTATGTACATGTCCCTGCTGCAGTGTGATCTTATCTTTTATAGGAGTTTTAATATGGCTTCCTCTTCGAATAAAGCTATTGAATCCGTTGATGAAAGTCAGGCCCATTATAATGCTCCACCTCACCTTCAGGAAGGAGATGAAGAACCCTTACCTAACCTAAATCATCATCGTGTTAGTAAAAATGAAGTGGGCAGTAATCCAAGAGCAATGTGTCATAGTATTCCTATTATGACTCATCCATTTCAGCAGATGACTGAGTTTTTTCGTCACTTGGCTGGGACAATGTCAGAACCTAGTGAAATGAATTTTGAGAAGATGAGAAAAATGGGTGGAGTTGAATTTGAAATCACTACTGATCCCACGGTAGCTGAACAATGGCTCGAGCGCATGGAAAGGGTCTTTGAACAACTGGAGTGTATTAATGCTGCCAAATTTAAGTATGCTATGTCTCTTTTATAAAAGTATGCCTATGATTGGTGAGTAAGTGTGACAAATGCAACAGCAAAACCTCCGGTGCTTACTTGAGATGACTTCATGAAAGCATTTCATGCGAAATATGTTCCCCCTGTCTATTGTGATGCTAAGAAAAAAGAATTTCTGAATTAAGACAAGGGAGTATGTCTATTGCAGAGTATCAACAAAAATTTCTCAGGCTTTCTCGCTATGCTTGAGGTATTATTGATGATGAAAGAGATAAGTGCAGAAGATTTGGAGGAAGGTTTGAATGGTTCAATCCGAAAATTTGTGGCAATCTTGCAACTTGAGGATTTTTCCAAGCTAGTTTCAGTTGCTCTTACTTGGGAAAGCATTGACAAGGAAGAAGCTAGTATGAGAGAAAATAAGTTTAGGAATGGTAATTCAGATTATGGCGGTCCATCCAAGAAGGGAAGGTTTGACTATTCCAAGACTGAAAGTGCACAGAAGTCATCATATCATAAGCAAAATAAGCCAAATTTCTCTTCTGCTAGTACTCTAAGTTATGGCCAAGGCAAAACTTATACAACTACTTATGCACAGTGCGAGAAGAATCACTATGGTGCCTGCATAAGAGCTTCTGGTGCTTGTTTTAATTGTGAAAGTCTGGATCATAAAGTGAAGGATTGTCCTAATCATAATCCTCTTTCTTCTACACATACAAAAGGCTCAGTTCAAAAGCATGTCACTACTCATTCTCAATCTAATAGCGGTGCAAGACCTAGAAATATGCAAGCAGCGAGTTCGGGTGGAGCTAATCAGGGTAGTGGGTCGAGAGTTGCTGCACGAGTCTATGCTATGAGACAGAAGAATGACAAAGATGGCCCATACGTGGTTGTTGGTAAATTTCACTTATTTGGCATATCTTTTGTTACATTAATTGATCCTGGATCTTCGCACTCTTATGTTTGCTCATCACTTGCAATTCCTGATACTGTTAAATCTGTGAGACTTGACTTTGATGTGCTTGTCACGAGTCCATTAGGGCATCAGGCTGTTGTTAACAGGATTTACCGAGATTGTCCATTCATGATTTAAAACCTAGTCTTCCCTGCAGACTTGCTTGAAATGCCCTTCCAATACTATGATGTTATTGCTGGTATGGATTATCTCCATAGGCACCATGCATTGGTTTATTATAGGTTGAAGCAAGTGACTTTTAGGACTCCTGCATATTCACACATAGTAGTTCAAGGAGAAAGATCATTGACATCTAATATTATTTCTGCGGTATTGGCAAGGAAGATGATTCGTCAAGGTTGTGATGCCTATCTTGCTCGTATAATCGATATATGATTGGGGAGTCCAAGTCTTGAGGACATACCAACCGTGTGCGACTTTCATGATGTATTTCCTGATGATCTTCCTGGTTGCCTCCAGAAAGGGGGATTGAATTTCCTATAGAGCTTATCCCTGGAACTACTTCTATTTCTATCGCTCCTTATAGAATGGCTCTAGCTGAATTAAAAGAGTTGAAGGCTCAATTGCAAGAACTTCTTGAGAAAGGTTTTATCCATCCCAGTATTTCGCCTTGGGGAGCTCCTATTTTATTTATGAAAAAGAAAGATGGCACTCTTAGGCTTTGCATTGATTACCGATAGCTGAACAAGGTAACAATCAAGAACAAATACCTACGTCTTAGAATCGATGACTTGTTTGACCAACTAAAGGGTGCCAGCTTGTTCTCAAAAATTGACTTGAGGTCTGGATATTATCAGTTGCGAGTAAGGGAGAAAGATGTTCCTAAAACTGCTTTTAGGACCAGGTATGGCCATTATGAATTTTTGGTAATGCCATTTGGTTTGACAAATGCCCCTGCTGCATTTATGGATCTAATGAACTGTGTATTCAAGCCTTACCTTGATCAATTTGTGGTGGTCTTTATTGATGACATTTTAGTCTATTCCAAGAATAGAGAAGATCATGATAAGCATCTCTAGATTGTCATGCAAATTCTGAAGGAGAGGCAACTCTACGCGAAACATTCCAAATGTGAATTTTGGGTGAGTGAAGTGGCTTTTGGGGGGCATATTGTATCAGCTGAAGGTGTGAAGGTTGATCCTAGTAAGATTCAAGCTATTGTTGATTGGAAACCCCCTAAAAATCCAACTGAGATCAGAAGATTTTTGGGTTTAGCAGGATACTATAGGAGGTTCGTAAAGGGCTTCTCTATTATAGCTTCTCTTTTGACCAAACTTTTGGGGAAAGTCGCCAAGTTTGTATGGGATGACAAGTGTCAAAAGAGCTGTGAAAAGCTCAAATCCTTGTTGACACAAGCTCTAATACTTTCTTTGCCAGCTGAAGGGAAAGATTATGTGATATACAGTGATGCATCTCACCGTGTCTTGGGTTGTGTTTTGATGTAAAAAGGGAAAGTAATTTCTTATGCCTCTCGAGAGTTGAAATCGCATGAGTTGAATTATCCCACTCACGATCTTGAACTTGCTTCCATTGTTTTTGCCTTAAAAATTTGGAGGCATTACTTGTACATATATTTACTAATCACAAGAGTTTAAAGTACTTGGGTACACAAAAAGAGTTAAACTTGAGACAACGTAGATGGCTTGAAATCATCAAAGATTATGATTGCACGATTGATTATCATCCTGGTAAAGCCAATGTGGTTGCACATGTGTTGAGTCGCATATCCCTTGCAAGTTTAACTCTAAGTCCTTTGCCTTTGCTTCTTAAATTAAGAGCCATGAATGCTTGTCTTTCATTTAATTCTAATGGTTCTATCATTGCTAATTTGCAAGTCAAGCCAGTCTTACTTGAGCAGGTCCAAGAAGCACAAAAGTTAGATGAGAAGCTTGTGAAATGGGTTGAAGAAGGCCAAAATGGAAGAGAATGAGATTTTACATTTAAGAAAGATGGTACCTTATTTTATAAAAATAGGTTGTGTGCTCCTAATGATGATGAATTGGGGAAGGAGATCTTGCTTTAAGCACATAGTTCACCTTATGCAATGTATCCTGGAGGTACTAAAATGTACCGGACCATCAAGGAGCACTATTGGTGGAGTGGTATGAAAAAAGACATTGTAGAGCTCATTTCTAAATTCTTGGTTTGTCAACAAATAAAAGCTGAACATCAAGTCCCTGCTGGTCTACTGCAACCCTTGTCAATACCTGAGTGGAAATGGGAAAGGATAACAATGAACTTTGTTTCTGGACTTTCACGCACTCAAAGGAATCATGATATGATTTGGGTCATTATAGATAGACTAACTAAGAGTGATCATTTCTTGGCAATCAGAATGGACTACTCACTGGAACGTTTGGCAGAATTATACATTAATGAGATTGTAAGGCTACATGGAATCCTTGTTTCTATTGTGTCTGACAGAGATCCAAGGTTTACGTCCAGGTTTTGGTCTAGCTTGCAAGAAGATTTGAGTTCCAGGTTGAATTTTAGTACTGCTTTCCATCCACAAAAATATGTCCAGTCTGAAAGGGTAATACAAATCTTGGAGGATATGCTTCGAGCCTGCATTATTGAGTTTGAGGGTAGTTGGGACAAACACTTAGTCCTGATAGAATTTTCTTACAATAATAGCTACCAATCAAGTATAGGCATGCCTCCTTATGAAGCTTTATATGGGAGAAAATGTAGAACGCCTCTTTGTTGGAACGAGGTTGGTGAAAGAAAATTGGTGGGTCCGGAGATTGTGCAACAAACTGAAGATAAGATAAAAATCATCAGGGATCACTTAAAAATTGCTTTAGATAGACAAAAGTCTTATGCTGATCTTAAAAGGCGTGATATTGAGTATCAGGCGGGTGATAAGGTATTCTTAAAGGTTTCTCCATGGAAGAAGTATATGAGATTTGGACAAAAGGGTAAACTTAGTCCTCGATTTATTAGACCTTATGAAGTGCTTGAGAGAGTTGGCCTGGTTGCTTATAAACTAGATCTTCCACTAGAGTTAGACAAGATCCACAATGTCATCCATGTTTCTATGCTTAGAAGATACCGCTCAGATCCATCTCATGTTCTTCCTATTGAATCTATTGAGGTCAATCCTAATTTGACATATGGAGAAGAACCAATCCAAATATTAGCGCGTGAGATAAAAGAGCTTAGAAATAAGAGAATTCCCTTAGTGAAGGTTCTTTGGAGAAATCATTCTGGCAAGGAAGCTACTTGGGAGCGAGAAGAGGATATGCGAGTTCAATATCCATACTTGTTTCGGGACTAGTATAAGGTAAATTTCGGGACAAAATTTATTTAAGGGGGAGAGATTTGTAACACCCCAAAGTTTTAATTAATATTTGCATTCTCGATTGAGCGTATTTATAATGAAGATAGATTTTATGTTGCACTTCCTAAACGTGAATTTGACAACATATAAAAAAAAAATTCTTACTTTAGGTTATGTTAATATTGACAAAGAAGTTCCATGGTGTTGCTATGTGTAACACTTAATATTATTTTGATGAATTGCTATTAAATATATTAGATATTTAAGGTTTTGGGCTGCCACCCTTTTTGTATTTATCCAAAGAAGAAAAGTTGGGCAGCCACTTTTTGTTCATCAACATCTATCCTTAAGGACCTCCTCTCATAGTTCATTCTTTTATACCAAATAAAACCCCTACATTATACCCTTCTTATCACCTAAAATACTTCATGATAACCATAAGAAATTTTCACTAAACCAACCATCAAAACTCGTTCTTGGTGAAACTCAAGTTGCTCCTCTCTTTTGTGGTAAGTTACGAAAGCCATTTTTACACTAGACATCTATTAGTTTTTTCTTCGTATCTTCTTGTATAGGGATCTGTTTTAAGTGATCCAAGCTTTTCTGGAAATATATTTCATAGATATATAATTCTTATTTAGGCACCAAAACCTAATTTATCTTTTATTTACCCGAAAATGGGTGATGAAGTAAAGGGCAGGTGCTGCCCAGAATTTCTATTTTACACACCCTCCATATACTACTATTAGTAATTTTAGCATAACGTTTTGTACAAAACTGATATGGGGGTGATTAAAGATTTTATGAAATGGTAAGACATATATCTACAACTGTAATAAAGACCACAAAGTCTAGTTTGTCCATTTTCATCTTCAAAACTGAGTCACAACACATGACCGTAATACTGTTCAGAATTTCTGTTTAAATGTTTTTGGGTAATTTGCACAAATATCATGTTTAGTTTGACATGTTAAATCACTGAAATTATATAGATATTTGATTATGTATTTAAGGTATATATACCCTTGTAATATCTAAGGGGAGGTATTTGAGGAAGAGGACGAATTTGGTTTGCCTATGGCGTAGACAATTCGAACGTCCTCAAGTTGTGGTTGAACTGTTTATGGTAAAACACCAAGGTTTGTGTATAAACTTTGTACTCTTTTTACTTGCTGGAATATTTTGAAATAACCTGATATTTTTTTTCTTGTCTTCAATTTATATCGTTGTATTCGTGTTATATCAAGTATTGTAAGATATTTGCTAAATCGCTCACTCATACGGATTTGCTTGACCATTTTCCATTCTTGTTGGGACTTTATCCATCTTGTGGAAGTGACTTTGTCACTCATCTTGGCATGCATCTTGATTTGGATCGTTTGCCATCTTGACTTTGGATTTGTAGTTTGTCTTAAATTATGAAACTTGTCCGTGTTAAGTACGAACTAGGAAGCCATTTTTAATATGGTTCTTGATTCTCTTGACTATTGGGCTTTGACTCTACTTGATTTGGGGCTTTGGTCCACCTTGATATCTTATTATGTTTAGTGTGACGGCATGACGTACATATTGGGCGAAAAGTGGATATTTGGCAAACTTTCTTGGATTGATAGTATACGCTTTCTCGACTCTCGACTCTTGAATCTTGAATATTGTTATTGATATTTGGAAACACTTCAAGGTTCGATATTCGATAATTTTGATATATTTGTTCACTTATTTTAAATTATATTTAATTTGAGCTACTTATGACTGAAAAGCGGAATTGAAGAATTTAATGGCTCCAAGCCCAAAGTTTATACGCCACTAAGCTTTATGCTTAGCGATAGTTATTTTCTATCGTAGGTAATGTACGGGATGCGATTTGAAGACGGCCTTATGAAGTATTTTTTTTATCGTAGGTAATGTACGGGATCACATTTGCATATGCACCTAGATTTTCTATAGTTTTGGGAGTTGTACATGATCTATATGTTACACTCATGTATGTTATTTTGGAGGCTTATTGGATCTTAAGACCAAAATCTCGTAACTTGAATTTGGTAACTTATTTTGCTGTTTTAGGGTGTGTTAATAACTCAAGTCTTGTAATATGCTGAATTTACACTTTGTCTTGTAAAAACATACAAAGGAGAAGACTAGTTTTTTTTACTCGCTAGTTTGAAGTTTATGTACAATATGAATAGGCAGTGATGTTGAACGAAAAGTATAATTTTGTTAGGAAGTTGCTTAACGTGTTGATTATTCAAGAAGGGTTATATCACCTTATGTTTATGTTGATATTTTGACATTGTATTTTATTTTTTTAAAAAAATTATGAAGTGTATTTTCATAAACAAAAATATTGCACTTTGAACCTTTATCGCATGGGCCTATTTCCGCAACTAAATTATTCTGAATGTCTTTTTGGATTAATATCTTCTTAATGTTGTAAGTAGTAAATTAGATTTATTTCGTAAGTAGCACCCTCCCAAAGGGGGTTGCTACAAGAGTGTTGTCGAGGATAGTTACGAGACGGGCTCTGATGTTGACGCCGATGAGGTGAGAATGATGGGGGAGGGATTTATCCGACTCGAATTAAGATTGGAGGGGTCCACACAGACCATTGCGATCCTCATAGATCAATATTTGTTGGTTAATATGGAGACCGTGGTTCCTTCCCTTGGTCCCCTCTGTTCGGATGTGGAGGGTAAAACCCTTGAAAAGCTGGATGACTCTACCTTATCTAGGAGCATAGTCGGCCTCGCTCTCAGGGTAAGTTTTTCGACTTCTTTCATTTTTGTTTATCTATTTCAAAGTTTATGCTCTGTTCTTACTCTCTGTTTTCTTTTTCTCTCTTTCAGACTGCGATTTTGGAAATTGAAAGCGCCCAAAGAGAGGAGAGGCAAAAGGTTATTTTTCTGAAGATGGAGCCAAAATACCGCGAGTACTGTGGCATGTACCGTGAGATTTGTAGGCGGTTTGGTGAGGGTGGCTATTTTTGAGCTCTTTGAGATGAGCTAAAGGAAAAGGATGACGATCTGGTGAGGGTCATCGAAAAATACAGCATTCTTGAGGGGGCGCTAAGGGATAAAGAAGATGAGTTGGAGGTTAGTAAGGGGGGTCGAAGCCCAGTGTGGCGAGGTCTAAGACCATGTGGTCTCGCTGCGTGCCAAGCTCGAGAAGTGTGAATTCAAAAAGGATGATTTAAGTGGCGAGGTCGCCGAGAAGGTAGCAGATCTCGAGAAAGTGGAGTTAGCTCGGCTGGGGCTATGAGGAAGATGAAGGCTTTGGAGATAGCAATCTGTGTTCTTCATTCTGAGCAAGAGAGCGCCTTAGAGACGGCCAAACTCAAAGAAGAGCGGTTTGATGAACGGATTGGAGAATTAGAGAAAGAGTCTTCTGGCCTGTGTGATCGAGTCGCCGCTCTTGAGGCCGAGAAGGCACAATTACTAGCCCGACCATCCTATTCCCGCACTCATAATTTCCTTGATGTTTCTCGGGATTTATAAGAGGGGTGGATTCACGTTTGAGTCCCAGCTGGATATATTTATAGATATGATGAGGGCGAGAACCATTTCAGAAGCCGTCTTCGAGGATGCTCGTATTAAGGCACGTGGAGCTCGGGTCGCTTGTTGTTATGATCCTGCTACAACGGAGGCCGGTGATGATAAGGGGTATGCGGGAGTGAATCGGATTGAAGAGGACGCCTGGTATGAGGACGAGTATCCTGAGGGCGATGGTGATGGTGAATATGGGGATGGCTTAGGTGATCAGGTCGATGGTGTTGCTGGGCTTGGTGGCGATTAGCAGCTTTTCTTTTTCTTATTTTTGTTTTGCCGCAGACTCGTGCATTTTTGTGGGTGTCTTTTCAAGCCTTTGTAAAAAATATTCTGAGTATGAAACACCAGTTTTGTTATTTGTACCTCATTTTTTTTCTTCGAGTCAAAATTGTATGCTTTTGATCTTGTTACTTGGTTGCCTTGGTTTTATTCTTTGTAATCATTTAGCTCGACTATGGTTGACCATATTCTTAGTTTAATTATAGTCGCAGGTTGACAGGTGTTAGTTAGATCGTGGTCGAAACAAAACCTAAGTTTGATCATGGTCGAGGGCCGGTAGTTGTTAGTTCAAACGAGGTCGAATGTATCGTATGTTTGTTTATGGTCGAAGGCCGATCAGGTGTTAATTCGAACGAAGTCGAATATAACCTATACTTGGTCGTGGTCAAGGACCGTTTAGGTGTATATTCGAACGAGGTCGAATATAACCTATACTTAATTATGGCCGAGGGCCGTTTAGGTGTGAATTCGAACGAGGTCGAATATAACCTATACTCAGTTTTGGTCGAGGGCCGTTTAGGTGTGAATTCGAACGAGGTCGTAGTTATGGATGAGGGCAGTTTAGGTGTAAATTCGAACGAGGCCTAATATAACCTATACTCACTTATGGTCGATGGTCGTTTAGGTGTGAATTCGAACGAGGTCGAATATAACATATACTTAGTTATGGTCGAGGGCCATTTAGGTGTGCCTTTAGGCACGACATTTGTCGGCATTGTAATATATAAGGCGACATTGCCTTGGTTGTACAGTTGGAGAAATAGAAATGAACTTCATGCTTTGTGCTTTGTTCATACACTTGGAGAAATTTACATAATTTTTTTAGACGTTGGCTGGCATTTCAATATCAGTCCCAGTCCTAGCCTATCCAGTCCCTTCAGTGGTCGACTTGGAGAAGTCTCGAGAGGTCGAGCAATGAACTAGCCGTCCTGTGCCTCCGTCTATGCGTACTTCAACCTGAAGCATCTCCTCCGTCGCCTCGTTAAAAACCTCCTCGAGAAAACCCAATTGGGACAAAACTCAAGTGAGGGAAAAAGAGTACGACTTTTGGGACGCTTCACGGATTAAAAGTTAAAGTACTTGAGGTGTGCAATGTTTCAGTTGTTTGGTAGTAGCTTTCCTTCCATTGTTTCCAGTTGGAATGACCCCTTGCTTGCTGTTGCTATGATTTTGTACGGGCCATCCTAATTGGTTCCTAGTTTACCTTTCCATGGGTCTTTGCTCGCTTGTGTTGGCCTGATATTTGCCTTTTTGTTATAATAGCAATCTCCTTGTTGATTTTACGCAATCATCCTTATATAGGCCATATCTCTTCGTTTATCGACTTTGTCGAGCTCCTACCTTCTGCTTTCATCGTTGTTGGGTCCGCTTTCGTGGGAGTATCTTAGGCTGGGCTCCCTGACTTCGACCGGTATTACTGCATCAGTCCCATAGACCAATGAGTAAGGCGTCTCTCATGTGCTCATCTTCGGCGTTGTTCGATAGGCCTAGAGTACTTCTGGTAATATTTTCGGCCACAAGCCTTTGGCGTCTTCAAGTTTCTTCTTCATGATGTCCAGTATTGATTTGTTGGAGGATTCCGCTTATCCGTTTCCCACAGGATGATATGGCATTGAGAGTATTATTTTGATATGTCATTTCTCAAAAAACTCAGCGACTTTCTTTCCTATAAATTGGGGTCTGTTGTCGCAGTTGATCTCTTTGGGGAGGCCGAATCGGCATATGATGTTTTTCCGTATGAAGGTGATCACCTCATGTTCATGTATTTGGGCGAATGCTCCTGCTTCTACCCATTTGGAGAAATAGTCAATTAAAACTAAAAGAAATCGTACGTTACCTCGTCCTGCCGGCAGAGGGCCCACGATGTCCATTCCCCATTTGATGAATGGCCAAGGGGAAGTCACTGAGTGTAGGTGTTTGCCTGCTTGGTGAATCATTGGGGCATACTTCTGGCATTGCTCGCATTGTTTCATGAAATCCGCAACCTCCTTTTTCATGGTGGGTCAGTAATATCCTGCCTGTATGAGGCATCTAACCAAAGCCCGATTGCCTAAATGAGCTCCACAGTGGCCTTCGTGTACTTCCTCAAGGATGCGTCATGTCTGATTTGGGCCCAGGCATTTCGCCAGAGGGCCACCGCCCGTCCTCTTGTACAGGTCGTTGTGAATGATGTTGTACCTTGCCGCTTGCATCCGTAATTTCTTGGCTTCTTTTTTATCAACTGGGAGTATTCCGTCGTGCAACTATGTAACAATACGGTTGCGCCAGTCCCAAGTCAAGTTTATGGTTCTTACCTCGATTAGGACTATTGATGAGTTGAAAAGATGGACTACGCTTCTGTCTCTGGTTGTAATGTTTTTGGTGGCTGCGGCTAATTTGGCGAGGTTGTCCGCCTCAGTATTCTATGCTCGGGGGATCTGGTTGAGTTGGCACTCGTCGAACTCAGGTAGTAGCTTGTAGATTTCAGGCTGGTACTTCTGTAACCTTTGTTCCTTGATTTGGAAAGTCCCTATGACTTGGTTGACCACGAGTTGAGAATCGCAGCGCAGTCTTAGCCGCTTCGCTCCGTATTTTAGTGCTAGTCTTAATCCTGCAATTACGACCTCATACTCGACCTCGTTGTTAGTCATGTCCAGGCACCTTATGGAATGACGTATCACTTCACTTGTTGGGACTTCAAGTACGAGTCCTAGCCCAGACCCTGACGCATTAGATGTGTCGTCAGTATACAGGACCCAGAGGTCTTACGTTTGGCGAGAAGCGTGGACGACTTCTTTTTTGACTTCGGGCATTATTTTTGCGCTGAAGTCGGCGACAAAGTCTGCAAGGACTTGTGACTTTATCATTGTTCGTTGCCGATATATGATATCGTGCTCGCTTAATTCGATGGCCTATTTGGCCAACCTGCCCGATAGCTCGGGTTTATGCAAAATGATTTTTAGGGGGAAAGTCGTGACAACCGAGACGGGGTGGCATTGGAAATATGGTCTAAGCTTTCGTGAAGCTACGACTAAGGCCAGAGCTAGTTTTTCGAGGTGAGGGTATCTCGACTTGGCGTCGACTAGTGTTTTGCTAACGTAATATATGGAAGACTGCGTACCTTTATTTTCTCGGACGAGGATCGCGCTCACAGCTACTTCGGACTCGACGAGATAGACGAGGAGGTATTGCCCTGGTTTTAGTTTTGAAAGCAATGGTGGCAATGACAAGTACACCTTTAACTCCTTCAGGGCTTGGGCGCACTCAGGGGTCCATTGGAGGCCGTTATCCTTTTTGAGTACGCCGAAGAATTTATGGCACCTATCAGATGATCGCGAAATGAATCTTGAAAGGGAAGCGATACGGCCAGTCAATCTCTGAACCTATTTTTGGTGGTCAGGTGCTCTGGTATCCCTTTTATGGCCTTGATTTGGTCGGGATTGACCTCGATACCCCGCTGTGACACTAGAAAACCTAAGCACTTTCCTGAGGCCACGCCGAATGCACATTTTTCGGGGTTCAGTTTCATTCCGTATTGCTTGAGTATGCCAAAGGCTTCTCTCAAGTAGTCGATGTGATCTTCTTTCCTTTTGGATTTGAATAGCATGTCATCTATACAGACTTCCATCGTTTTTCTGAGTTGGTCTTTGAACATCCTCGTCATCAACCTTTGATAAGTCGCCCCCGTATTATTTAGTCTGAAGGGCATGACCCTGTAGCAGTACGTCCCTTGATGAGTGATGAAGGTGGTTTTTTCCTGATCCTCTTCCTCCATGAGGATCTGATTATAGCCCGAGTAGGCATCCAAGAAGCTTAGCAGTTCATGCCCGGCCGTTATGTCGATGACTTGGTCGATATGGGGTAGTGGAAATGAATCCTTGGGGCATGCTTTGTTTAGGTTAGTGAAATCTACGCACATCCGCCATTTGCCGTTCTTCTTTTTCACCATGACCACGTTTGCGACCCATTGGGGGTATCTCGACTCCCTGACGGAGCCATTTTCTAATAACTTTTCCACTTTTTTGCGTACTGCGTCATTAATTATGGAATTGAACTTACGCCTAACCTGCCTCATGGGGGGGGGGGATGGATCGACGTTCAATTTGTGTGTGGCGATCTCCTTTGGGATACCTGGAATATCTGCATGGCTGAAAGCAAACAAGTCTACGTTAGCAGTTAAGAATTGACGAAACTTACCTGGTTCCTGAAGTTTGCAACCGATATAAGCTTTCTTGTTGTAGTCGTTGCTGTCTAATTGAACGGGGTCGAGGTCCTCTACGGTCGATCCTTTGGGTTGAACAATGCACAAGAAAGTAAAGGAAATTTTTTGCCGGAAAAGTGCATTTATGCGGTCCATTATGCGATCGCATAATCACTCTACGGGCCACATAATGGCCGCAGAAGTGAGCAGGAGAGGGCTATTCTGGAAGCAGCTATGCGGTCGACTATGCGACCGCATAACTGTTATGCGGTGCATTATGCGACCGCATAACACTTATGCGGACCGCATAGTGACCGCATACACAGGCAGTTCTTTTGGCTATTTTGTAACCAATTATGCGGTCCGCATAACCATTATGCGGTCGCATATGCGACCGCAAAACCTGTTCCGGAGCTTCATTTTTTGGGTTTTAAAAACCCGACCCTACTTCGTTAAATACATATTTTGGGCCATTTTTTAGAGATAATCTGATATTTTAGAGTGAGAGAGGGTGCCCTAGAGTGAGAAGGTGTTCTCCAATAATTGTTCTTCAATTCTTGCCCAAGTTTTGGAAGATTGAGAGGGGAAACTCACTAGGTCTTCATTCTAGAGGTAAAATTCTACACCTTAACCCTCAATTTTGAATTTTATGTGGAAATGGATAATAAGCAAGATAATTTATGGGCAAGAGGGTTGGTTATTTTACATGCATGTGTTATCAAAGGGTGGAGAAAGATTGTTGAGCTAAAAATGGTAAAGGTTGGGTTGTGGGATGATGGAATCCTCCATAAAAGGACCTTGAACCTTAATGCACACCTAGTGTTTGATAAAATGCTCAAATGAGTTAGAACCATAATCATCTTCCTAATTATGGTTCAATTTGTTATATTTCTAAAATAGATCGAAGTTGCTAAGAATTCCGTAATGCTTTAGAGTTTAAGGAAGCTCAATTGAGGTATGTTGGCTAAACTCTTCTTTGAGAATTGGAATTCCCATTATCCTTGTAAGTTCCGAGATGTTGATTATAAATCGAGTATTCCGATAAGTTCTGCGATGAAGATATATGTTCAATCCGTGTTTCAAATGCTCTTATCATATTGCATTATAAATTGAGGATGTGTCCCAAACTATGGATTATGTATCCACATGTTAAAATTTCTAATCGTGATTTATGTGAAAGTTATTATGTCAAGTTGTGTAGAGATTGTGATTGTGATACACCTCCACCCACATACATTGGGATGAGGCGGCATGACCGATTTGTGTGGGGATTATGGTATAGAGATTGTGATTATGATTGTGATACACCTCCACCCGAATATATATTGGGTTGAGGCGGCATGACCGCTTTGTGTAGGAATTATGGTATTGTGGGACTGCACCTCCACCCGTTTATATTAGGGCGAGGCGGTACAACCGCTTTGTGTATAGTTTTGGTATTGTTGTGGTACCACCACCCGCATACATTGGGGTGAGGCGGCATAGCCGCTTTGTGTAGGTTCTTGGTACTGTGGTTATACATCCACCCGCATACATTGAGGTGAGGCGGCAGGGCCGCTTGATTTGAGTTGTGGTATTGTACGTACACCTCCACCTGCATACATTGAGGTGAGGCGGCGGGGCCGCTTTGTGTGAAGATGGTTATAGAGGATCTCATCTTAAATCCTATAAATGTTGTTGATAGCATTTAATAAGCTTACTATGGTTGAGACGGTTATCTATATTATACTATTACCGCATTGGTTCATCATATTCATCTTGTATTTTTGAATTTTTAAATTAGTGTTTAGTTTTTATACTAGTACTATTCGACGGTACTAACGTCCCTTTTGCCGGGGGCGCTGCATCTTTAAATGGATGCAGGCGATTCCACAGCAGGAGATATTGATCACTCATAGCAGTACACCTACTTTCCAGCTGACTTGGTGAGCCCCACTTCATCCCGGGGTCATGTATCTTTTGTTCTTTGTGTATTCTGTTTGGGGTATAGCTGGGGCCTTATTGCGGGCATTATCATTGTACTCATATTTATCTATAAAGGCTTCGTAGACATAGTGTGGGTTGTGTATTGGTGTTGGGGAAAGACAAACTATGTTATATTGTAGTTGTATTACTTGCCCATTTGAGACATTAAAAATGATAAAACTATTAGTAAGAAATTGGTAATTGCAGACATGACCACTTTATTGTTTAATTAAGGAAAACATATATTCTCTTTATTCATGAATGAGTTTGGGTAGAAGGAATCTAATAGGCTTGCTCGGTCGGGTTCACTCGGTTGAGCGCCGGTTGCGCTCCTCGGTTTTGGGGCGTGACAGGATGGCTCTCATGGTGTGTATCTATGGTCGCCCTATTATGGTGTTGTACGTTGTGTCTTGGTCCATGATATGGAACGTGGTTTCCAGTGTGACGCCACCGGCCAGGACGAGGAGTGTGATCTCACCGGATGTTCCCTCAACTGCATTGTTAAAACCCGTTAGTGTGATACAGCGCTGCACTATCTTATCCTTGAGTTTCATATGTGCAAGCACTCGAGGGTGGATAATGCATGCACCGCTCCTATCGTCCACTATAATATGCCTCACATCGGTATCTAAAATTCGTAAAGTGATAACAAGAGCATCATAGTGAGGGAGAACTAAACCGTTGGCATCTGACTTATTGAAGATGATACTTTCTTCGAGTTCATCATACCGTTCATGGGTGATCGACCGTTTGAGTTTCTGGGTTGTGGTGAACTTCACACTCTTGATGGAAGCATCGTCGCCTCCCCTAATGATCATGTGGATGGTACGGGTCGGCAAGGGTGGTTTCGGCAGTCCTTGATGTTGTTCACGTCCTCTGGCAAAGTTGGTCCTTCCCCGGTCTCTCAGCAACTCTTTGAGGTGTCCCTATCGTAGCATGTTTATGACCTCCTGTCTTAGGGCGATGCAATCTTCAATTTTGTGTCCTCGCTCTTGATGGAACTCGCAGAGGGCATCGAATTTTCTGGTATTCGGGTTTGACCTCATCTTTTGTGGCCACTTCACCTTCTGTTCGAGCTTCTCCAAGGCGTAGATTATTTCTGTAGGTGACACATAAAAATTATGAGCGGATAATAAATAGAGCATACCTCTCTTATTCCGGTGAGTCCCTATTTTTGATCGGGGTGGGCCTTCTTCGTGGGGAGATGAGGACGTAGTGGCGGTTCTGACATATGGTAGATGTCGTTCCCGGTTGGGTCACGAGGCTGCAAGGTCTCTTATGATATCATTTCATCTATCTTTCATGGATTCTTCTTGCACCGAGGTCAGTCGATGGGTGGGCCCATCGAGGTCATCCTCGTCTGCTCGGACTTCGGCACAATATGCATTGTGTATCTCATCCCAAGTAGTTGGGGGGTACTTCATAAGTCGACTCAGTAGCTTTCTTGTCGCCCTCAAACCGTTTCTGCTCAGTCCGTTTTGAAAAGTTGAGACCGCCATCCCTTCCGATACATTTGGCAAGGTCATTCTCACTCGGTTGAACCGGGCGAGGAAATCCCTCAATCCTTCTCCCGGAGACTGTTTAATAGCAAATATGTCGTTTACTCTCTCCTCTACCTTTTTGGCTCCAACATGGGCCGTTACAAACTTATCAGCCATTTCTTCGAAGGTTTCAATAGAGCATGCAGGCAGTTGTGAGTACCAAGTTAATGCTCCTCCCGTGAGGGACTCACCGATCTTTTTTAACAAAATCGAGGATACTTGTTCCTTGGCGAGGTCATTGCCTTTCATAGCGGTGACGTAGTAAGTCATATGGTCTTCGGGGTCGGTCGTGCCATCATATATTTTCAGATAAGGCAGCATCTTAAAGGTCTTTGGTATGGCATGTGGGGCGACATCATCACTGTACGGCTGCTCGATGAACCATCCGGCATCTCTCTTTGGCAAGAGCTTAGGGGCGCCCAGTATCTTATCGACCCTCTCTTTGTGTTTTCTCATTTGATCTCGAAGCGTTTTGTTCTCATTTCCCATTTCCTCCATTCTTTTCAAAATGGCTGTGAGAGTGTCGTCACCTGCATTATTAACGACATTGTGAGTAATTCCTGCCATTGGAGGAGGTGGGAGTTGACCATGCTGCTCGTCTGCTGGTGGTATAACGCAAGTCCTTGCGTTATCTATAGTCGCGTCCCGAGCGGGCTTATGGAGGACGCCGGTTAGCGTGTCAGATAGCCAGGCCTCTAGGAGCTTTTTTACTGCTAGTGGCGCCTCCTCCGCCAAGGATGTGGAGGCTTCCTTGCCAAGAGACTTTGTGATGCTGCCATGGGGAGGGGGTGATCCACCTCGCCTGGGAGAGGCATTGGGCATTGCGCCCTCGTCCACTGCTTCAGAGCTGGCTGGTTGGGAGGTCACTCATTATTCTCATTCTTTCTTCTCTGTTACGTGCCATATTAGATCTATGTATGCATAGAGAAAATGATCTTGCTCTTTTTTTTTTTTTTTTTTTACGTTAGTAACCAATGTCAGTTGTAGATCTAGAAGAAACTAAAAATTTAACTAGATAATCCCCACATACGGCGTCAAATTGTTTGACCAAAAAGTATAATTTTTGGCTAAAACTATTATATTTATGTAATAATGGGTTAAACCTAGTTAATGATAATATCTCTAGATGCGAGTTTTGAAAGCGTGTGTGAGGTGGAACAGATCCAGCAAGGGGGCTGACAATAACAAGCATTAAATAGTCATAAAAAATAAGCAATAATGGAAGAAAGGCTGATAATAAATAGTAATAAATGGCATTTGAGTAAATAGGAGGAGTGATTCACCCAATAAATAATGATCTAGGTGATTATTCCTCATGACAATGATGAGTAATACACAGATCTTAGAACATTCAAATTTTTATCGGATCTGATGGAAAAGTGCAGGATAATGTAAACAAGAATCTTGATAAAAGGGTGTTCTATGTATCTTTTCAAGAGGGAGAAAATATTTTGTAAAGTCTACTCTTATCACAATGAATATCACATGCCTCTATTCATTATCTTTTTTTCTATTTATATGGGACATACCCCCAATAAACTCTAATAGTACAGGTACAGAGAATATCCAATAAAATATTCTCTTTAATATCCAACCCTAATAAACTAGCTGTTACAGTTCTGTTTACGATGCTTGACATCGACCATCTTCCGCATCTCGACCACAGACTTTGTCATCTCCTGGTCGACTTCGGCCGACTCCTTTCTCGATACTGCTTAATCCCAAGTAATGAGGCAGATTTCAACTCATACAATTGTAAAGAGCATCTTAAACTCCTACTACTATTTTTTAGTTCATGAAAACATAACCAAAATTTACGGTTGTATTCTAATGAACTAACGACTTGTTTGGATGGTTGTTACATGTTGTATTGTATCGTATTGTTACTTTAAATATAATGTTTGTTTTGATTGTTACTTAAATTTTATTGTATTGTATCGTTTAAATCCGTCGGTATGTAACGACGAAAAGTATCACTTTATGGAACGACCAATTTAGTGTAGTCGCGTCGTTTCCTTATTTTTCCTCTCATCTTGCCCTTTTTCATTATTAAATAATTATATTTTTTCATTTACCCAACCTGTTTATATAACGTTTTTTTTATAATATTGCAAGTTTATTCTTCATACTCTTGATGCATGACATCATGAAACGACAACAAACGATATAATATATCCAAACATTGTATACATCAAAACGATACAATACAATATAATACAATATTATACGATACATTATGAAACGATACATAACAACCATCCAAATAAATTGTAAAAGTAATTACATATTTCCATAACTGATTAGTACTCGTCTACCCGGTCCATTTTCTGCTGCTATTAACTCAACTTGAGGAACATTGCTCTTGAGAATTAGTCCATTTATTGAACTGATTTACTGGGGCCCATTTGTCCTGGGAAAATTTTCACTTTTTTCGTAATGAGTGTTTGGCCATGAAAATTTTAAATTTCACTTGAGAATTTTGAAATTTTGAAAAACTCCTTCAAAATTTTCGCTCCAAATCACTCATAAAAATTCAAAAACAGCTCCAAATTATATTACGTTCAAACACAACTTTAATTTTCAAATATCATTTTTACTTAAAATTTTTTTTTTACTTTTTTCCGGAATTTCACAATTCTTATGTCCAAACGTCCACTAAGTGTCAATACCGAGTCATAGTCGGTATGTTGACTTGAAAAAAAGCTATAATACACAGAAAAATATAATGTTTTTAAACACGTGGACTTATAATTGACAAATAAAGGAGAACCTGTTAAACAACTGCTTTTAGAAGAACCAAATTTTTTTTCTCTTTTTTCTCTTTTTGTTTTTTTACATCCAACAATGTTCTTTTTTTTTTTTTTTTTTTTGATGTTTCACATCCATCAATGTTCTTAAAATGTGTGTCAAAATCAGTCAACTGTTTCAACTATTGTTTGCTATTTCATCACCACCTCATGTACAGAATCTGTTAGCCATCCAAACTACTGAGACAATGGAGTTTCCCATAGAAAAGTTTGTTCATGAACACAAGGGGCAAATATCAACTATCTTCGTCCACTGTGAGCTAACTTTTGTGCGTGGAATACGTCAGGTTAAGTTCCACCCTCACTGACTGAACGGGTTGCACTCTTGGACAGTAGTAGATCTTTCAAATCTTTGTAAGTTTTGAGCTCCTCAAGAGCATCTGATGCCTTTCTATTGATGAAAAATCCAGATGCAGTACCAAGTTCTCCCTCCACTTCAGTCTTTACGCTATGTGAGGTATAGCAGCTAGAATCTTGGCGCAAAGGAGGAGCAGTTCTCAGCATGTGAACAAGGGCACCTACAGCGGCATCTTGGGATTTTCTGGTTGTTGCAGATGCTTGAGAAGAGACTTCTGAACCTTTTCTCCCATCAAGGTTCTCACTGCACAACAGATTAAATAACAGTTGAGTTGAAAATCTAATGGCACGATAGCATTGAAGACACAAAAACTATGACAAACACAGTGGCTGCTGTCTGTCGGCAATTACTGAAAAGTTCATTTTTATTCAATATCAGGACCCAGAGATATAACGCGCATAATAAGTGTTTAAAACCAATCACATTCAAAATGGATCTCAAGCCCTGCCAATCCAGAAGGTGAATTGTCAATTCCATTCCATCCAACACACACCAACCAATTCTAATGCAGAAAACTTCATATGTGTACTCAGAGCTGGTTTTGCATATGCGGCCTTCCACTCTCTAAATCCTACGAGTTTTAAATTGTATTTAACTCCTACAAGCATAAAATGTGTATTCTTCTCGTCATATGAAGTATTAAATGTGTGGTTCTTGGTTCCCTGGTGGACAACCCACTCCCAAATCTGAACCTCTGACCAAACACATATAAACAAGAAAAAAAACAATTGAAAACAGAGAACAATTGAAAAGATGATGAAGAGCAAAGCAAGTTGCGCAAAAGAAAATTAAGAACTTGGAATAAAGACGGTTAAACCGATTGGAAAGACTCGTGTAATCTCAAAGTCCAGTATATCAAAATACCACAAGTTGTGGAAGCCATTCATCAGAGAAAAGGTATAATATTCAAGGCAACTATTAGGATAAACCAGCAAATATCTAGGTTCACACAATATGCCTGCTCCAACTTGCTTGTTGGCGGGGCTGTTAGGATAAACTAATTAGATAGAACATTTTGTCAATTAGGAAGATCAGGGAATATTGTGTATATAAATTAGGATCAATTAGGGAAGTTCCATGCCTATGCTTAAACGGCCTATAATTAAGCACCCATCCCCATTTTAGAACATGCGTGCATTATTAAACTCCCAAGAGCTCATCGGTACAATCAAACTGCGCATTCTCAAGATCTCTTCTTCTTTTGAGATGACTAAGCACCACTTTCTCATCTTGGGGAGGACAATTATTACAACGATGCTGAGCAAAATTTTGATGGACCTGAATCTCCTTTAACTTGCTCACAAATGAAGAGCTTCTGACCTTGGATTTTCCATCAGCTTATTCATAAATCCTTTATACAGTAAAGAGGAGAAGATTCTTGGACATTTTCCCTAAATCTACCTGCATTTAAAAAATTAAAGGCAAAAAGTAACTCCAATAATTATTTTATTTTTTGTTATGATGGTGGTGTCCAAGCCACATTGCGCGTATCTCGACTGTTTCGCCAGGTACCTGCTACCTCCCACCAACACAGGTACCTGGAAGAAATGCTCAACTTTACCAAGGCCTAGGCAAACGGGAAGAAATCACCTAGAGTGTTTTGCCTCTGTCGGGATTTGAACCTGAGACCTCATGGTTCTCTTCAAGAAACTTTGCTACACATGTCTCCCTTGAGCTATGACAGCTAGGTGGACCCTTCAACATATAAATCTTATTTTTCCCAATTCAGTTACATCAAATGCTCAACTTTATGTCTTACCAGCAGCCAATATCTAAACAATGTCCAACCTGTTAACAATAGCTACAAAGCCAATGCATTGGCTCCGGGAGAGGTAATCATTAAAACACAGATGCACTTTCCACAAGGCTGCAAGAGGAACTTTGTGCAATATGAATGTAAAGATTTTCAGTTACCAAGAAGAATACTCCAAAAATACAAAAGAAGAGCAGCAAAGTTACCTGACTTGCGAATCGGAAGTATCGACATCATCAACAATAAAAGGACAGGAAAAATCAAAGACATCCAAGTCATCTTGAAAAGACAGTCTGCTAGAACTTCTAGAAAATATACGTGGCGAACCACTTGAAGATAGCAAGCCCGAGAACCGCCCTGAATCATCTCTAGCATCTCTAGAAATCTGAAAAGGAAGATTACAAACAAAAGTTGGCAGGATGCTGAAGTAGTAAGTACAATGTTTGGAACAGAAGTATGAACAACCAAGTGCAAAAACACACCTAAAATCAGGAAAAACAGCTATTTCCCCAGACTAGAAATTCCTCACCTTTTGTCCAGGACTCATAGTGCTGATAATAGACTCTAGAGTCCTTAGTGGATCCATTTTCCGGAATGACCTGATTCCAGAAGGGGAATCATTGGATGATGAATCCTGCTTTGTGCTTCTGGGAGACATTGGAGGGAGAGAATGCCTGTTAGGATCAGACAAATTAGGAGATAGGTATCTGGAACTTGTACCCATCATTGGATGAGGGATACTGACAGGGCCAGTTCCTGAACGCATTCGAGTCTGCCCAGGATTTGCTCCTGACATATATGTGGGTGGAGATGGGGATGGAGATGATGAAAATGGAGGTGAAAGCTGGTACTCATCAAAGCTCGTCGCTTTGTGGTGTATAGGCAATCTGTTGTTCGGTGAAACCCTCTGCCCATATACATCACCAGGCGAAGATGAAAGCTCATGTGGTGTGCGGTACAAAGGTGGAGATCCTACATATGGCTGGGTCCGAGGTAAAGAAGGTGACATGAGGAAACCACTTGTCCAACTGTGCGGCCGCTGGAAAGGTGATGAAGAAGATGACTGTGCCCCTCTCGACGGAAATGATGTAGGGCGGACATCCTTATCAGATGAAGAAGAAGGAAATGATCTCATTGGGTCAGTAAGAGGACTGCCTACATAATCTGCGATGATCTCAGGCGGAAAGGATGCTGCAATCTCCAGGTTAAAGTCTGACAGATTTTCACGATATGACACAGATATAGAAAAACGGCCCTGCTGGGCATCAACTGGAGTAAAAGTATAATGCTTCATCAACTCCTCCTCTGCCCTGGAGAATGGAGCACTAAATGAAGAGACCTTGTAAATGATATCAAAGTCACAACTCTGAGTTGATGAAAGTTTCCTGAAGGCCTTGAATGCAGGAAGGAGCCTCATCATTGAATATAGGGAGCGGAGCAGTATAATTGATTTCTTGTATGTTTTCTTGTAAGAAGATTCACCAACTTGAGGAACCATTGTCCTCAGATACTCATATTGTACAACCCACCTCTCTATGATGGTTTCTGTATACGCCCCTGCGAATGCTGTACCTGAACTATGCTCTGACAAAGAACTAGGTTTCTCTTGAACAAGTATTATGTCTATTATCATTGGTTCCATCAAATTTCTGTGCCAAAAATTTAAACTTTCAAGAACAGCAGGGCGATCTCCCAACACCAAATTGAACCACTTGTCACTCTTTTTCACCTCTCCACTACGACCATAAGGTCGGATCGAAGGAACTCTACAGTCCAAAACAATATGCAAGGTTTTAAGAAGAAATTGAGCAAGTATCTGTTCAAACCTTCCATATTCACCCTGTGGATTATTCTGAAAATCCATTTTATGCACCCCAAACAAATATCAGCTATATCTTCTCTCAACCATAGGCAACTTCAGACGGCACATGAAAACTCTTTAGAATGCATAAACGAGAGCAATCATCTGCTAAAGATAAGCTCTTCCGCTTGCGGCACTATATGGGTGCATATAAACCTGGCATACATGTACAATTTTCAAACAACATACCCAATAAAGATGGAAATACGGCAAGTTATGCAAATACCTATGCCTAAAACACTAGGTGATTTCTTTGTACAGAATTATCCAGTATCTGTGCTGGTGGAATAGTTGAGATGAGCACAAGCAGCCTCGGACATCACCGTAAAAGGAAATGTACATCATAAGTTATTCTACAGCTTCATTACCATAGGACATAATATGCAGGAGCGTAACAATAAGACAAAGACTTTAACAGAAAAAATCCATATCCAAGAAGACAACTACTTGTGCGGTTTCACACAACAGAAAAGAATAAAAGAAAATGAAAAATCAAGGACCTGAACGAGTATTAAATAGATAATATAGACTAACAGCAGAATAACAGTTTAGGTGCAGATCTTAACACAGGCATTAACATAAGTAAAAAAAGAAAGAAAATGATTGATAAATAGTAAGACTAAAATTCAAAGGACTGCTAATAGGAATAAATAAGCGATTGAACTGAATTGGGTAGGAAATTGACAAATGAGAATTGCGTAGATAGAAGAACAAATGAAGTTGGAGATAATAAACCCAAAGATTAAACTTACTTGAAAGATCAAAATTCAAAATATAGGGATTAGCAACGAAGAGAGGAAAACTCAGACTTTGAAGCAAGCGGAGGAGAGAGAGAGAGAGAGAGATTGCGTAGAGCGCCGAGACTGGACGGCTTTAGAGAGAGAAAAAGTGACTGTACATATCAGTACTATATTCAAGTTTAGTTTTTTCTCTTTCTTTTTTGCATTATCATAGAAAGTTATTTTCTGATCAAGTTTTTGAAATTTTAATTTTATATGGTGATTGTGTAAACTATTTGTATACAATTAATCACTGATCAGCTGCAAGAAAGTGTTCTTGCTATATACAAGTAAAAATTGTAGAAAAATGTAAATACTTTATTATAATTTGCTAAATTAAAATTATGAACATGTAGGATTTAAATTGTTTTGACCGGATGGCTTCAATTTAAAAGGTTAAAAATTGAGCATTAGAGGTTGCTTTGAAAATCAAACTAATCCTCTAACTTTGAACAATAGTCATTCTCATCCTCCTATCCTATGTAATGTCTATTTTATTCTTGATATTTTTGTATGCGCTTTATCGATAATTTAAATGATATTATATCTTCATTTAAGTTTATTGATAATATAAATAGAATAATCATATTATAAATTTATTACAAAATTCATCGCTATTTTTTATGATTATTATTTAATATACATATATTAAGTATATAATGTATATATGTGTGTGAGAGAGAGGGAGAATTTAAGTTTTATTTTTTCTCTTGTTCTCCATTGTGTATATAGAATCTTGAGTTGTAATTATATTAATAGAATTTTTTCTAAATTATAAAATAAAATTCATGTAAAGTATAAATAAATAACTTTTAGAACTTTTTTTATAAAATCTATCTCTATTTTTACCCTTTTTTATTACATGTATTGCATAATTTATAAAGTTGTGACTTTCTTTTATTCTCAATTTTGTAAATAGATTGAGTTTTGATACTATTAATAAAATTATTGATATGGAAAAATTATTTATTGTAATTCTGTTTATTTTTCTCATTTTCTCATTATTGAATATCGTTAACTTACATGCTTAATTATTATCTTTCACTCTTTTTTGTTTCAAAAATAATATTTTTTTTAACTATAGGTAAGTCTGTAACATAGGTTAAAACAAAAAATATAAAAAAAGAAGACAAAAGTTATAGAGGGTAAAACATGTATTTTAAAAAGTCAACTTTAATATGAGGATGAGAATGACTATTGCTCACAGTTGGAGGATGAGTTTGATTTTAAAAGCAAATTTGGGAATGTAAATAATTTTTACTTGTGATAAATGATAATATTTGATAAGCTTTTTCATATCTTCAGATACAACCTATAAAGGTTTCCCCATTTTTTGTACACTAGTCTTAGGGTACACGCGTTGTGCGCGTATCCCAATATTAATGAGCACTAAGATTTTCTAAAATAATACATAAATGTTAAAAATATATACTTGAATTATAAAATAAAAATGAAAAAAAATGTGTAAGTTTGTGAAAGTGAAGAATGTTGATCATATTCAGTTAAATGGATAAAAATCTTGTGTGTCTCTCTAGTACAAATATTTTCTTTGTCATGAAACTAGAAACTCATATTTATTAATTATCTTTAAAATAGTCTGATTTACAAGTGGTAATTGAAAAATAGTCACAGTTTCAAAAGTAATCAAAATTTAGTCACTTTTCATGTAAAGATAAATCTGAATGAAAACACTGTTCAAAATCCGGAAAATATTCCAACATAATATACTAGAGTTCGAATTTTTTACATGTGAATTTCCATCATAATATATTGGAGTTCTAGCATAATATACTGGTCCAACATAATATACAGGAAGTTCATACACATGTGCTCCAATCTCCAATATATTATGCTGAAACTCTTCACGTGCTTGAGTTCCAGTATAATATGCTGAAAGTTCATACACGGGTGTATCAATCTCCAGTATATTATGTTGGAACTTTTCGTGTTGCAGCAAATAGTGGCTATTTTTCAATGACTTTGCAAATGCTGGCTATTTTTTAATTATCAGTCCAAAAACTGGCTAGCCCGTACTATTTTTACAATAAATTACTGCACTCTTTAGTTGTATCTGAAGATAATTAAGAGCAAGTTGAGCCCATATATTTGTAATGATTTTTCGATAAAACATCTATTTACTTTGGCTTACTATATTTTCGGAAGGAATTATAGTTATGTCACATAATTCATTTAATGAATGATTTTATATAATTAAGAAAAATACTTAGATTTTAAAATTCTACTCTCTCTATCTCAATTTACGTGTCATACTTCCCTTTCTAATATGTCCCACCATAATGAATGTCATACTTCCTTATTTAAAAATAATTTAATTTTAATTTTTCTAATTTACTCTTAAGAAGATAACTTATAGTTGCATAAACGTCTTATTAAAAATCTTTTTTCTTTCTTAAACTTTGTGCTCAATTAAACACCGCCAATAAGTTAGGCGAGAAAGAGTAAATATTAGTGTTTCTTACAAATAAAGAAAGATTTAATAAGCAAAAATTTTAGTTGATTTTAAAGTCCTAAAATATTAAAAAATAATAAAATAATAATTTTGTTCAAGGTAAAATATATGTTTAAAAGATATAAAAATTGATCAAATATATTTAGTGTTGAAGTTTCATTAAAAAAAATTACAAAATTTTAATTGTTACTCTTTAAAAATAAATTTTACACTGGATAAAATTGTATTAATATCCTAAAGTGTAATATATAAGGTATTATAATTATATTAATTAATTTTAAAATATTAAATATTAGGACTTCTTGCCTTGTTCAAATAAGGAAAATTTATATAGAAATATGTTGGAAGATTTCCTTAAAACTAACTTAAATTTCTTATTAATTACATTACAAATTTTTGCTATTAATTTCAATATATAAATTAGAGTATCTTATATACCCTTCATTTATCCAGTATTCTAATTGAGCTTTTGATTTAATACAAGTATATATTACAACACGTAAAAAACTTAAAGTATATTGTAGTATTTGTTATTACTACAAACTATTAAAGTATTATTTTCTTCTTTTTGGAAAACAGGAAATATTACATAATATTAAGTGTCATTACAAAAGGAGGTCCTCATTGGACTAGGTTCTAAAGTTCATGGAGAACTACAAACTATATTATTTTCAAATATAGGCATATCTTTTGTAAACTTACTTAAAGATATTTTCTTACTAATGTGCCTATAAATTTGGTTTAGATTTTTTTAGTCAACAACAACAACAACAACAACAACAAACTCAGTAGTTTCCCACAAGTGGGGTTCGGGGAGGATAAGATATACGCAGCCTTACCCCTACCTCTGGAAGGACAGAGAGGTTGTTTCATATAGACCATCGGCTACGACTGAAAAAGAAAAGGTAATTGCAACAAGTAGGAATAACAACAAGATGAAATAAGATTGAATCTAAGAATACAGTCAAACTCTATGTAGTAATAGCCATCTATGGATAAAAGATATCATACTAACACTAATGCTAGCGAACTGAGTAAGACAAAGAAAAATGCTCGACTACCTACGAACCTTCTACCTTAATCTTTGACCTCCACACCCTCCTGTCTAGGGCTATGTCCTCAGTCAGCTCTAGTTGCGCCATGTCCCGCCTAATAACCTCTCCCCAGGACTTCTTAGGCCTACCTCTACCCCTCTGCTACCCACTGAGGCTAACCGCTTGCACCTTTTAATTGAGGCTTCTATACTTCTCCTCTTAACATACTCGAACCATCTCAACCTCGCCTCCTACATCTTATCCTCCACATGGGCCTCTCCAACATTTTCCCGAATAACTTCATTCCTAATCTTATCCAACCGGGTATGCCCACTCATCCACCTCAACATCCTCATCTCATCTACTTTTAGCTTCTGGTTATGAGAGTTCTTGACCGGCCAACACTCTGCTCCATACAACATTATCGGTCTAACTACAACCTTGTAGAACTTACCTTTAAGTCTCAGTGGCATATTCTTATCATACAAGACACCGAAAGCGAGCCTCTACTTCATTCATCCTTCTCCGATACGATGCGTGACATCTTCATCAATCTCCTTGTTACCTTGTATTATAGATCCAAGATACTTAAAACTACCTCTCTTAGGGATGACTTGCGTATCAAGCCTCACCTCTATATCCCCTTCATGGGTACCATTGCTGAACTTACACTCCTAGTATTTTGTCTTGGTCCTGCTCAACTTGAAACCCTTAGACTTTAGGATCTACCTCCAAACCTCCAGTCTCTCGTTAATACCACCCCGCGTCTCGTCAATTAAAACTATGTCATTAGCAAATAACATACACCATGGCACCTCACCTTGAATATGTCTTGTCAATGCGTCCATCACCAAGGAAAATAAGAATAGACTAAGAGCTTATCCCTGATGCAACCCCATAATAACCGAAAAGTGTTCCGAGTCTTCTTCCGCTGCCCTAACCCGAGTCTTAGCTTCATCATAAATGTTCTTAATCACCCTAATGTAGGCTAATGGGACCCCTTTAGCCTCCAAGCATCACCAGAGCACCTCTCTCGGGACTTTGTCATAAGCTTTCTCTAGGTTAATGAACACCATGTGCAATTCCTTCTTCATCTCCCTATACCGCTCCACCGATCTTCTCATAATGTGAATGGCTTCCATAGTAGAACGCCACGGCATGAAACCGAACTGGTTCTCACAAATGGACACACTGGTCCTCACCCTCACTTCAACCACCCTCTCCCAAACTTTCATAGTATGGCTTAACAGTTTAATCCCCCTATAATTATTGCAACTTTGGATATCGCCCTTATTTTTATATAGAGGAAACATCGTACTCCACCTCCATTCATTAGACATCTTTTTCGTCCTAAAAATGACATTGAACAGCCTAGTGAGCCACTCCAAACTTGCCTTACCCGCATTCTTCCAAAATTCCACAGGTATTTCATATGGCCTGGTAGCTTTACCCTTGTGCATCTTACGCATAGCCCCCTCGACCTACTTTACTCTTATACCCAAAATCCCGGCACATCTCGGAGTGCTCCCAGTCGCCCAACACAATGTCCCTATCACCCTCTTCGTTCAGGAGTTTATGGAAATATGTTTGCCATCTTCGTCTAATATGAGCCCCTTCTATCAAAACTCTACCTTCCTCATCTTTGATACACTTAACTTGATCCAGATCATGGGCCTTCCTCTCGCTTACCTTGGCCAGCCTGTATAGTTTCATATGTGTCCTGAGACCTATAATTTAAACCCATCAGCATCTCGAGCCTTCGAACCCACCCATCTAGTCTCCTGGACACAAGCTATGTTGATCTTCCTCTTCTAGAGGATCTTTGATAACTCTATAGATTTCCCTGTCAAAGTTCCTATGTTCCAGGACCCTAAGTTCTTCATACAAATGCCCAAATGCCGCAGTCTTAGCCGCAATAACCGCTAACTTCGCCTCCTTCTTAGCCCTCCTATACCCCTCCATGTTCATCCTCTTCGCCTCCTCATCCATGCTCTCTATAAGCGTCAAGTACGCCGCTTGCTTGGCTTCCACTTTATCTTGTACCTCCTCACTCCACCACCAGTCACCTTTGTGGCCGCCAAAGAAACCCTTCGAGACCCCTAACACTTCTCTCGCAACTACTCTAATACACTTCGCTGTCGTGGTCCACATACAGCCCGCGTCCCTATTGCTCTTCCATGCTCCCACAGCCAACAACTTCCCCCTAACTCATGTGCTTTATCACTAGTCAAAGCACCCCTCCTGATACTGGGTTGACCATACACGACCCTCTTCATCCTCTTCCTCACGATCTCTTAGTCCATCACCAATAATCTATACTGAGTCATGATATTCTCGCTTGGTATAACCTTGCAATCCATGCACAGACTCCTATTGCACTTCTGGAGGAGTAGATAATCAATTTGAGTCTTGGACAACAAACTCCGGAATGTAACCAAGTGCTTCTCCCTTTTTTGTAAAACACGAGTTGGCAATCACCAAATCAAAGGCTTTAGCATAGTCCAATAACGAAGTACCTCCTCCGTTCCTAACTCCAAAGCCAAAGCCGCTATGTACGCCGTCATACCCCCCAGATGTCGCCCTAATGTGACCATTGAAATCCCCTCCTATGAATAACTTCTCGGTGAGAGGAATGCCATGTACCAACCTGTCAAATTCTTCCCAGAAGCGCCTCTTAATTTCCTCGTCCAAACCCACTTAATGCGCGTAGCACTAATCATATTTAAAGTAGACCCTCCCACAACCAGCTTAATAGCCATCAGCATGTCGTTCACCCTCCTAACTTCTATCACTAGCTCCGTAAGATCCCTGTCAACTAAGATACCTACCCCATTCTTATCCCTCTCGCGTCCTGAGACCCACAATTTAAACCCATCAGCATCTCGAGCCTTCAAACCCACACATCTAGTCTCCTGGACACAAGCTATGTTGATCTTCCTCTTCTGGAGGATCTTCGCTAACTCTATAGACTTCCCTGTCAAATTTTCTATGTTCCAGGACCCCACTCTTAGCCTAGAGACTCCCTTGCCCCCTTTGTCCCCCCTCCCCACCCCATCTGAGGACATGAACTTATTCCACCATCACTCACCCCAACCACTATAATATACTGAAAATTACGCGAGAATTGTCGCTAAAACAGACAAAGGATTAAAATAAAGGAGGCAGGTCTAACACTTACTACTCTAACCACTAGAAATGCGTACAGATAAGACAAACAGACAAGCAAGAATTAAACTAGTGATAACAATAGATATCTAAAAGAAGGCTAACAGAACATTTACTAAGAAATAAAATTACAGTCTTTAAATCCCTAAACAGTTACTAGCAATAAAAATATCCAAGAGATGCACTAAATAATTATATTCAATCAAGAATTAGGCTTAAACTAACGTAAACTAATTAGATACTAACAAGGGAAGACAGAGATATTAAATAAAGAACAGGAGGTACCAACTCCCGATTAGTGTGAAACCTGGGTGAATCATCGTAAATGTCAAGGTCGCGCTGTCGTAGTAACCTTAGTCAATTTTCCGCTGCCTCTAACCAATTTTGATGTCCGCCGCATGCTCTGATCCAGTAGTCCTGCAAAAACAGAAGGAGGGAACCAACCAAAGGGGAAAAAAGGGGAGGAAGAACAGAGGTATGCGAAGAAAAACCCAAATAACAATTCACTAAAAAGATTGCAACTTTAAATTTAGAAGGAAAATGTCACGACCCAAAATCCACTAAAGGTCGTGATGGTGCCTAACGCTGCCGTCAAGCAAGCCAGCGGTGATTGATCAACTTAATTACTCATTTTAGTATTTTGAAATCATAATTTTTATTAATTAAATAGTATGAAATTGAATTTACAGAGTAAATGATAATATTTACACGAACTACAATAATGAACAACCAGTAGGAACCCCCAAAACCCGGTATCACAAGTGCATGAGTATTTTCTAAGTAGTACAATAATAATACAACATCTGTCCAGAATGTAAATAAGACAGGATAAAATAAATAATACGATGGAGACTTAGTGGACTGTGATGCATAGCCTGGATTGTAGCTCACATAAAGTCTCCTCAACAGATGCGCCAAATGAACATGTCAGATCCTACACATTTAGTGCAGAAGTGCTATATGAGTACGTAAATCAACGCGCACCCAGTAAGTATCTAGCCTAACCTTGTAGAAGTAGTGATGATGGGTCGACATCGACACTTACTATAGGTCCAATAAAATAATATAATAATTCATAATAGATATGAAGTGCACAATGATAGTGGGGTAAATCTGTAAATTTTATAATCTTCTAAATATTTCTTTTAAAGTATAAATTTCCCGATCTTGTATTATACCTTAATAGCTCAAAAAATGCCAAGTGTCAAGTTCAAATGAATAAGGAATACCATAAAAATGTTGGGCATCAGTGGAAGGTTTATCTCGTGAATATTCGAACTACTAGCGATATAACACACGATTCTGCCGATGTCGTTCGACCCGATCCAGAATAATGTATACACTGCCGAGGGTCGAGCGGCACGAACCATAGATGCATCTATTATACTGCCGAGGCATTCGTCCCTCTCCACAAGAAAGGAAAGAAGCTACCGAATTACGAGACACATGCTTACTATACAGTACATGAGTCCAAACAATTCAAATATTACATGATAAGGTCCTAAGTCTATCCGGACATAAACATGATTTAGCAATGTACGAACTCTCATCACCTCGTGCGTACGTAGCACCCACAACTAGTTACACATAATAATCATTATCACCTAGGGGTAGTTTCCTCCTCACAAGGTTAGACAGGAGACTTACCTCACTCTGAAGTTCCAAAACCGGCTCCAACGCCTCTCTAACTCTTCAATTCAAGCCAAACGATCCGAAACTAGTCAAACAATGTGCAAATCAATCAAAATATACTCCAATGCTTATAATTAATCAATTCCTAACAATTCCCAACTCCGCTCTAAAAGTCAATAAAGTTAACCCCCGGACCCACGTGCCCGATTCCAAAAATATTCTATAACGACCCAAATGGTCGTTTTGAGTATTACAGCCCCGTTCCCCCATTTGCTGCTCAATATATGTCTTACAGTTGATTTATGACTTATCGGGTTAGTTGGTTCGGGTCCGAAAAGATTTCGGAGTAAAATAAAATACTTAGTCTCATAATTAAAAACTTTAAGTTGGAAAAGTTGACCGGATATTCACTTATGTGTAAACGACCTTGGAATTGAATTGTGATGATTTCAATAGCTCCGTATGGTGATTTTGGAGTTAGAAGCGTGTCCGGAAAATTATTTGGAGGTCCGTAGTGGAATTAGGCTTAAAATGGCGAAAGTTGAATTTTTGAAAAGTTTGATCGGGGAGTTGACTTTTTGATATCGGGGTCGGAATCCGATTCTGAAAATTTGAATACCTCTATTATGTCATTTATTACTTGTGTGCAAAATTTGAGGTCAATGGGACGTGATTTGATATGTTCCGGCGTCGTTTGTAGAAACTTGAAATTTCAAAGTTCATTAGGCTTGAATTGGGGTATGATTCATGGTTTTAGCATTGTTAAGGTGATTTGAAGGTTCGACTAAGTTCGTATGATGTTGTAGGACTTGGTGGTATATTTGGTTGAGATCCCGGGGGTCTCGGGTGAGTTTCGGATGGTTAACGGATCAATTTCAAACTTCGGAGCAAAAGCTGAAGGTTCTACCATCTGATGCAATCGCACCTGCCGAAAATTCCATCACAGGTGTGAGCTCGCAGAAGCGAGCTTGGCAAGCGCAGATACGGGCAGAGGGTTGTGAGACAGTGGTCATAGGTTCGAGAAAAATTTCGCACCTGCGTGAGCACAGATGCGGAAGGATGCGTGCAGAAGCGACTTGCTCAGAAACGCACATAGGCGCACAGATACGAGCAAAGGCGCAGATGTAGGGGCTTTTTCCACACATGCGGTTGGCACAAAAGCGGCCAAGTTGCCATAGGTGCGAAAACCCTTGGGCAGAACAAAAACAAAGGGGTTCCGAGCTTTTTTCATTTTTGGGCATTTCAAGCTCGGGTTGGGCGATTTTTGAGCAAGGTTTTTCACGAAAAAACTTGAGGTAAGTCTCTTGTGATCATTTCTACTCCTTAATATTGAATTATCATCGAATAATCTGACTAGATTACATGTTTTTGAGGTGTAAATCGGGGATTTGAAAATAATATTTAAAGATTTGGAGGTCGAGTTGAGGTCGGATTTTGGTAAAATTAGTATAGGTTGACTCATGGTGGAATGGGCTTTCGAATTTTGTAACTTTTGTCGGGTTTCGAGACGTGGGCTCCAAAAGCAATTTTTGAGTGTAATTTCGGATTTTGTGGAAAAAATTAGTATTTTGATATGGAATAAATTTTTTTAATTTGGGTGGACTAGATCAAATTTATTGTGGCTAGATTCGAGCCGTTCAGGAGTTGATACAAGCAGAATGGGATTTCTGGAGCATTGATTAGATTGCTCGGCATTGGATTCATCTTGTTCGAGGTAAGTAACTCTTCTAATCTTGGAGCTGAGGGTATGAACCCTGAATATATGTATTATGTGAATTGTTGGGAGGTGACGGGCGTGTGGGCGTGCACCATAGAAATTGTGACGTAATTGGTTTTGTGGAATTTTGTAGTCATAATCTTGGCATTTTCTATGCAATTTTATGTGTTGAAGAAATTTAGCTGAGAATCATATTAAAAATTATGTTGAGGCTATGTGCCAGTATTATTGGGACCCACAGATGTCATATTGCTGTGAATTATTTGTTTTATATTGAAAATTTATACTCAGTCATATTCATTTCATTGCATATCATATCTCAGTCTATGTTGTTATTTATTGATACATCATATCATCATTTTGGGTTATTTTCATGACACTGTGAGCCCATGAGAAAGAGACTGGAGAGATTGATGACTGAGTGAGGCCGAGGGCCTGATTGTGAGGATAATTATAGGATCGGGCTTCACGTCGCAGCAGGCCATAGTGGCTTTATATACTTTATTATTATGGGATCGAGCTGCATGCCACAACATGCCAGATTGGCTTATTATAGCACGCGAGTTGTTCGTGCGGATCCAGGTATTGATATTATGGCACATGAGTTGTCTGTGCGAATTATAGCGCTTAGGTTGTAGGAGCCCCTCCGGAGTCTGCACACCCCCAGTGAGCGCAGTCGACTATAAATATGGATCGGGTTATACGCCGCAGCAGGTATTGTATAGCGCTGAGTGGTTGAGTGTGCTGAGCATAGTGAGAGAGAATGCGAGACAGTGAGATTGAGTACTCTGAGAGTGTGAGTACATGAGTACATCTCTGAGATACATTGTATTGATATGCACACATGACATACATGCATAGAGATGTATTTCCCTCATGTTGTACGGTATCACATCATTCATGATTTCTCACGCATGTTGACAGATGGGAATAGTGATGCATTTGTTTTACACTGGATATCTGGAAAGAAAGTGAAATATCTTATTTATTATTGAAAGGATTTTGGGAAAAATTATTGTTTTTAAACTTATTCATATTTCTGGCAACTTCGGTGAACGATTTGGGTATTCATATAAACTTATTCATATTTGGGCCTCGGGTGAGTTTCGGATGGTTAATGGATCAATTTCGGACTTCGAAGTAAAAGCTGAAGGTTCTTCCATCTCATGTAATCTCACTTGCAGAAAATTCCATCGCAGGTGAGAGCTCGCAGAAGCGAGCCTGGCAAGCGCAGATGCAGGCAGAGGGCTGTGAGACAGTGGTCGCAGGTGCGAGAAAAATTTCGCACCTGCGTGAGCGCAGATGCAGAAGGATGCGGGGGATTTTTTCGCACATGTGGTTGGCGCAGAAACGGCCAAGTTGCTGCAGGTGCGAAAACCCCTAGGCAGTATAAAAACAGAGTGGTTCCGAGCTTTTGCCATTTTTGGGCATTTCAAGCTCGGGTTGGGCGATTGTTGAGCAAGGTTTTCACGGGAAAACTTGAGGTAAGTTCTTTGTGATTATTTATACTCCATAATATTGAATTATCATCGAATAATCAGACTAGATTACATATTTTTGAGGTGTAAATCGGGGATTTGAAAATAACATTTGAAGATTTGGAGGTCGAGTTGAGGTCGGATTTTGGTAAAATTAGTATGGGTAGACTCATGGTGGAATGGGATTTCAAATTTTGTAACTTTTGTCAGGTTTCGAGACGTGGGCCCCACAAGCAATTTTTGAGTGTAATTTCGGATTTTGCGGAAACAATTAGTATTTTGATATGGAATAAATTCCTATAATTTGGGTGGACTGAATCAAATTTATTGTGGCTAGATTCGAGCCGTTCAGGAGTTGATACGTGCAGAATGGGATTTCTGGAGCATTGTTTAGCTTGCTCGGCATTGGATTCGTCTTGTTCGAGGTAAGTAACTCTTCTAATCTTGGAGCTGAGGGTATGAACCCTGAATATATGTATTATGTGAATTGTTAGGAGGTGATGCATATGCTAGGTGACGGGCGTGTGGGCGTGCACCATAGAAATTGTGACGTAATTGGTTCCATCGAATTTTGTAGCCATAATCTTGGCATTTTCTATGCAATTTTATATGTTAAAGAATTTAGCTGAGAATCATATTAAAAATCATGTTGAGGCTATGTACCTGTATTATTGGGACCCATAGATGTCATATTGCTGTGAATTATTTGTTTTAAATTGAAAATTTATACTCAGTCATATTTATTTCATTGCATATCATATCTCAGTCTCTGTTGTTATTTATTGATACATCATATCATCATCTTGGGCTTTTTTCATGATATTGTGAGCCCATGAGAAAGAGACTGGAGAGATTGATGACTGAGTGAGGCCGAGGGCCTGATTGTGAGGATAATTATGGGATCGGGTTGCACGCCGCAGCAGGCCATATTGGCTTTATATACTTTATTATTATGAGATCGGGTTGCAAGCCGCAGCAAGCCAGAGTGGCTTATTATAGCACGTGAGTTGTCCGTGCGGATCCAGGTAGGATATTATAGCACGTGAGTTGTCCGTGCAGCACATGAGTTGTCCGTGCGGATTATAGCGCTTGGGCTGTAGGAGCCCCTCCGGAGTCTGCACACCCCCAGTGAGCGCAGGTACCTATTGAGCATGTGTATCGGGTTGTACGCCGCAGCAGGTATTGTGTAGCGTTGAGTGATTGAGTGTGCTGAGCATAGTGAGAGAAAATGCGAGACAGTGAGATTGAGTACTCTGAGAGTGTGAGTACATGAGTACATCTCTGAGATACATTGTATTGATATGCACACATGACATACATGCACACATGATATACATGCATAGAGATGTATTTTTCTCATGTTGTACGGTATCACATCATTCATGATTTCTCACGCATGTTGACAGATAGGCACAGTGATGTATTTATTTTACACTGGATATCTGGAAAGAAAATCAAACATCTTATTTATTATTGAAAGGATTTTGGGGAAAATTATTGTTAACAAACTTATTCATATTTCTGGCAACTTCGGTGAACGATTTGGGTTTTCATTGATGTACTTGAAAAGCAGAACATTTTGTTTTGAAATCATGATTCAACTGAGCATTTTATATCTGGGTTACTCCTTTTATTACTTGCTTTATGTTGATGGATTGTTGTTTCTTATGGGAGTTGGACTCTGATTTTGGTACAAGCTCGTCACTACTTTCAACCTAAGGTTAGGTTTGTTACTTATTGAGTACATGAGGTCGGTTGCACTCGTACTACACTTCTGCACCTTGCGTGCAGATGTTGGCTGCTGATGTTGCTGTGTTCGATGGGAGCTGGATTGAAGATGTACCTGCGTCCCGGCTATAGCTGCCTCTTGTTCGTGGTAGCTTTAGATCTGTAAAACTCTGTTTATGTATTATTCAAGCAGACTATGTATTTATTTCATTTCCACTTTGTAAACTCTATTCTTAGAAGCTCATGATTTGTACTACCAGTTCTTAGGGAAAATGTTTAAGATTCAGATAATTTCTTTTGTTCAATTGTCTTATTAATATTATTGAAATTGGATGGTTATTAGTTGGTTTACCTAGCGGGTTGGGTTAGGTGCCATCACGACCAGTGGATTTGGGGTCATGACATGTTCGAAGATAAACTTTACCCATAATGCCACGAATTCAAATATATAATTTATTCCTAATTCCATTTCTAAAATCGTGGTCAAAATCCAAAAATACCAATTTCTAGGTTTTTCACCAAAATTCCAAATTTCTACAAATTCTCATGCTTAAATCCATATATAAATCATGTATTTAACTCACAATGTGAAGAAATCTCTTACCCCCTTCTGCGGATGCGCATCTGCACGCCCAAATTCCGCACCTGCGGCCCTTCGCCTAGTTGGTCACTTCCGCTTCTGCGGAACATTTGTCGTATCTGCGGGCTCGTAGATGCGGAAATAACCTCACATCTGCGGTCGTCCCAACGCAGTCAAAATGCCGCTTCTGCGACCACGACGTCGCTTCCGCAGGCTCGCACCAGCGGATTTTTCCATGCAGGTGCGATTGCACCAGATCCCAGCTGCCTCAGCACTTCTCCCAAGCCCAAACTCGATCCGTTTTAGATCCGATCCGCACCCGGGGCGCCCGGGACCCCGCCCAAAAGTACCAACACATCCCAAAACACGATACAAACTTAGCCGAGGCCTCGAATTATGCCAAACAACATCGAAACTACGAATTGACGATCAAAATCTTTTTTTAAACTTTTAAACTTCGACGAACGCGTCCGATTCATATCAAAACATTCCAGAATAACTCCAAACTATGTACACAAGTCATAAATCACAATATGAATCTATTCCAATGCTTGAAATCCCAAACGGACATCGATAACACCAAAGTCCACCTCAAACCAAACTTAGCAAATTCTAAAGCTGGAACCAAATGCCAACTTTCCACAATAAGCGCTGAAATGCTCTCGGGTGATCCGATACTCAACCCGAACCTACGTCCAAGTCCAAAATCATCACATGAACCTATTGGAACCTTCAAATCCCGATTTTGAAGTCGTTTACTCAAAAATCAAATCTTAGTCAATTCTTCCAACTTAAAGCTTCCGAAATTAAAACTTTCTTTCCAAATCAACTCCGAACTTCCCGAAATTCAACTCCGACCACACGTACAAGTCATAATACCTAAAGTGAAGCTACCCAAGACCTCAAACCGTTAAACGATACACTAGAGCTCAAAATGACCGGTCAAATCGTTACAAAACAATAGTGGAAAACAAAGTGATTGATTTCAGAAAAGGATCATATTTTATGTGAAATCTTGGAAAATGTTTCAAGAAATGAATATTTGGAAAAAGTAGAAAAATCTCAAAGCCAACTAGTACACAAAAAAGCGCAAATTCAAACCTCAAGAAATCAATAGTGATACTAAAATAATTTACTCAATATAGGGATATAATTGATGGAGATATTCCAAAAATAAAGATTATAATAGAAAATTTTCAAATTACTTAAATTGAAATCAAGATGAATTGAAGCTTTTACTTTGGAGATTTGATACTCCTATTAGGAGTTTATTAAAAGTTCAAATAAGGAATATTTAATAATCAAAATTTTAGTTGATTTTGAATTCCTAAATATTAGGAAATTAACTTAAACTACATTATTGTCAAATATAAAATTTATTTTTGAAGGGTAAAATGATGAACAACATTTCGCTAAGGACCTTCGTGCTTTTAATATAGTATAGATAAACCTTTGTGAGGGTTCACGCAGTTTCAGCAGTTCTTCCGCTTTCAAGACAAATTTGCATGTTTGTACCTCATAAAAAGAACCATTAGGCTGATCCTCAATGAAGTATCAACATCTTGCTTCGAACATCGGAGTTGCTAAGAGTAAAATTAAAAAACAAAGGTTGATTATATGAGAAATCTTTCAAGAAGTAATGTAAAGATATCATGTATTGCTGAATAGAACACCCACTCTACATATATTACGCAAACAAGACATTGATTAATGACGAAATGTTGACTTTTTTCTTGTATTAACTCTACCTAGGAAGAACACTGTATGTATGGGCCAAAATTACCCTATAGATTAGAGCCAAAGGTCACCACGCACCATTGGCATGAGTTCAACAAATAACGAAGGCGAGGTCGAGGAGTCAATAGAGACCGAGGTCAAGGACGAACACTCTCATCCAACAGAGCAATAACGGTTATTTTTAGGGATAAGACTTTTAAGAGAATATTCCAATGAATATCCTCTGAATCTGTATTATTAGGGTTTTGCGGCACATATCCCCTTATAAATAGAAAGAGACACATATATAAAAGGGAATTGAACATTCATTTGTAAAAGAACACTTTGACATTATCTAGAGATTCTTGCTTTACTACGTACATACAAAAGACACTTCTTTTTTGAGATCCATGTCTAGTCTTACCCCCACGATCCAAGGAAGATTCGAATATTCAAAGGCTCATCAATCATTCATCATTGTCATAAGCAACATTACACGATTTCATCCCCTTTTTCGGTCATATCTGTTACATTTATTTACCTAAATGCTATTATACACCATTTATTGTTATTTAATGCTATGTACTTCGTATTTATACCATTAAGTGTAATCCACTATTATATAGTCTGTTACCGCAGATCTTGTAATATTTTGTTACGGCACTAGTTAAATAATCTAGTGGATATTATCGTTGGCTAAGATTAACTCAATCTTGTTAAAAAAATTTAATTGTTTAAACCTAAATCTAAATTTTGGTCAAACACTATGTATTCAACTCCTCTCCATTTCCTATTGTCTCCATTTTTCCAAGTTCCTACTTGGATGGATGACACATATTCTTTTTTTATATTAATGGTTTAGATTTAATTTACAAAAGAAGAGTCTTAACCATGATTGGAATAATAGATAATATTAAATATATATTTTTCAATTTTTTTTATATTTTCTCCTACAAACTATATCAATGGTACCCAAAATTACTCCAAAAATAGCATCAAAAATCATGCAGCACATACAATTATACAGATTCTTACCATGGATAATACGTTTTTGAGAGATCATTGTTAAAGCAAAATTCAACCAAAAAGGAAACACCCTAAAATTGACCACTAGAAAAGGAAACAACAACGAATAAAAATTTAGACAATGAAGTTTCGTTGTTGCTGAAAATAAATTAATTGCTGAAAATAAATTGACTATTCATGTCGAGTTCTTGCAAAGACTCGTATGTAATATCAGTTTAAGAATGAGATAAAGAGCATTTTAAGATCACTTACATCAGTAATTCAATAATTCTGAGGAATTATATACCATAGCGTTCCAATTTTAAGGCAATCAATTTCTCAAAATAAATTTTTAAATTTTTCAGCTAGCTTCTTCCCTGTTTTCATTGCCAGCCCTTCACCGGTCACTTCAAAAATCAATGAATTAAAAAGGATAAAAGAAGATATTAACAAGTTGTACATTTATCAACAAATAATTTTATATTTATTTATTTATTACATGTACGTTTGCGTCTTGTTTTTCATGTATATGTCTGTTGCAACACTGAGATATACTTCTATCATGACTGAAAGTCGAATGGGGATTTACTTTTCTTTGAAGAAATTTTTCTTAAAAAAATTCTTGACTATTTGAAAAAAGCAAGTTGTAATATAAAATAAAAATAAAAAAGAGAAAAACTTAGTAACGAACGGAAAAATGGCAGCTGAGAATAAATTGATCACTGATACATTCTGAAAATATAGTTAAAGCCCTTTTTGTTTTGCTAGAATTGTGGGATTTTCAAAATTATTGGAAGCAAATGGAAATAGACTATATTATTCTAACCATGATTAAGACTCATCTTTTACAAATTAAATCTAAACCATTAATATAAAAAAGGGCACGTGTCATCCATCCAAGTAGGAACTTGGGAAAATGGAGACAATAAGAAATAGAGGGGAGTTGAATCCAAACACTATACTCATTTATATGTCACCTTTAGTGGTCGTTTCGTAGCTGGTTAGGAGAAAAGTTATCCATGTATTGGGGGCAACATATCTTATGCAATGTTTGGTAGCCATTAGTAATTTTTACAAAATTCAGCATAACTAATACCATATTTGGTTGTCATTTTACAATTCTACATAAATAATACATGTATAAGTTATGAGTCAATATGTGTATTATTTTATGCGGGGTAGAATATGGAATAACTAATACATATATCAGTAATACATGGAAAAATATTGAAATGACAAATTTACCCCTATCATTTTATACATAAAGGCTTTTTTCTATAAATTGATTTGTATCAAACCCTTTGGCGAACAAGCATGGAGATACTGATGCCTCACTGCTAGGCTCTTCCTCTTTTCAATCATTAGAGACAAAATCAGTAAATAAATATTTTACTTTAAAATTTATATAATGTATATCAATTTCTAATACAACAAACCAAATATTCAAAAAAATAATCTTTGCGTAATTAATCCATGTATAACTAATACTTGCATAACTAATCCATGCATTACTTATTCCTTCATAACTAATATCTGCATAACTAATACCTGTTGTTTACCCGAAAAATTGATAGAGTTGAATTTATATGCAGTTCCGAGGATATGTGGTGTAACTTAACACAAAATGTATGGATCAATAGAAATATAAACATAGATTGTAGAGAATGCGAAATAGATAAGGTTGTCCGTAAAAATGAATCTTAGGATTGAACAAATAGAATCAATATAAGAAATCTGAAAGAAATAACTCTTTCCTGTAGAAGAATATAGCACTTTTATTACAATGCAAGCCTCTCTAGGACCTGTCCTACAGAAATAGTACCCAAGCCCTTTTATAGTAGAGGGATTTGGCTCTAAGCATAATAAAATAAACATTCAGTGGGAGACCCATGCTAAGTCAACTTTCCCATAGTTTCTGCCAAGATTCTCTCTAGTGGGATTGTAACGGCTTTTGTCTGCGAGCTCGATCTTGCTTAGAACCCTCGATTTGGTTTGAGCTTGATTTCGGCTCGAACTCGTGATCTTGGTTCGAGCCCGATCCTGGCTCGAGCCCTCGAGTTGATTCGAGGTCAATGTTGGTTGGTCTCTGGATTATCAGCATGATGGATCTACTCTGCATCATGGTTCGATTTTGATTCGAGCTCGATAATGATATCGACTCGACACGGATCGGCCTCCCAAGGTTCGAGGTTAGTTTGTTCCACCTTCGGGATATTACTTCGATAAATCATCGCTCGAACTCGATCGGACGTGCTAAGGCCGAAATCTATTTCGACCGTATACAAATAGTCCCCTCGTTTCTCAGAAAGAATGTGGCGAGAAACGATATGATTTTTTAACAGCTCGATCGAATTATATCCCGCCGTTTCCATCAGGTTCGATCATGACGCTTCTGGTAGCTGTCCCGTCGGTTTAGCCTTTCAAGGAATTTAATGCATGTCAGGCGGTGGTTGGCCACTGTTGATACTGAATCGTCATCGCATGAACCTATAAATAATCCTTTCTTTTATCTTTTACCATTTTTACATCTTCTATCTTCCAAATTTCCCAAGCTCTTCTTCGTACTCTCTAACTTACCAGTAAATCTGTGATTTTTTTCCGCAAAATCCCTCTTCAATTCTACCAAATCTTTGTCACTTTCTTCTGCTCCTCACCTTTGAATTCGAAAATGGCAAAAACATCGCAAACCATTCCTCAGAAAGAGAAGGCTTCACCTTCACAGTGTGCCGCCGATGAGACACCGACAGAACCACGGCCTGAGGAGTGCGTTCCTAGGGCGTGTGTCCTTACTGCAGATTTTAAGGTCGATAAAGGTTCATCGGTACCTGGCCAGTGTGAGCCGGTATCGAGGTACATGTGTTCGATAACCGAGAAGCACCTCGAACAGCTAAAGAAGGATTGCAATTGGGGTGAGAAAGAAATAATAATTCCTACGCCCGACGAAGATATCACTTCTTACGTGAAAGGGTTTTTGAATGTGTATACTTAGTCTTTCACTTTGGGTCCCCTCGATTCCGTTGTTATTAATTTTTGTCGACAATACCAGGTAACCCTAGGCCAGGTCCATCCTTCTTTATGGCGGATCGTTATCCTGATCTAATATTTTGTGAGCAAGATCGAGGGGATATCGTTCACCCTCGATCATCTCATTCGATTGTACCGTCCTCGACTTTTTCGAGGAGGGTTAATAAAACTCCAGCGTCGGGCTACCAAGGCTCTTTTCTCGAGTATTGACAAGGACAGGGACCGGGGTTGGATGCAGGTTCATTCGAGTAAGGACTTCGGACCTGATTCCAACTGAAAAGATGCCCTTTCCCGAGGAGTGGAATATGAAACGTAAGTGTGATCTTACTGTTATTTCTATTTTATTCTTTTATTCTCTCATCGACACTCCTTTTTTTTTATGTAGCGGTTCCCTGGATGCCCGGAGCAATTCCCGATCTCAGGAACTGGGTACGAGCCATTGTTTCGACCTCCACATACGCCGAGCGCTCATGGCGTGATTTGTCAAAGGGTCGGTGGGAGGCCAAAAATCATGGTAAGCTCATTTCTCGGACTCTTAGATGATCCGAACGAGGTGGTTTTCAAAATATTTTATTAAGGTTTTCCATATGCAAGTTTGGGTAAAGACGCGGTTTTGAGGCCCTTGTCCATTGAGGAGGAAATTTCGGCCTCTGTCCCAAAACCGGTGAAGAAAAATAAAAGGAAAAGAGCCTCGGTTCTCGAAGATGTAAAATCGAAGAAGAGTACGACTCGTAAGCCAAATAAGAATGCCATTCCTTTGACAATGGAATCCGTTCAGCGTCTAAGGGATGAAGATGAATAAGGAGAAGAAGAGAACGATGAGTCCGCGCTGGTAGTCCGAACGAAGAGAACCACTGATGCCTCATCGCTGGCTGGATCGATGATGCTCCATGAGGCTCTGCCTCGAACTGAAGATATACCAGAGAAATATTCAGGTAGAGTCCTTGAACTATCGGATATCGAAGACGCGTCTCATCGGAGTCAACCGGTTGGGGATATGATCGAAGAGGCCCTCGAACCCTTTCGAACCGAGGAGAACGCTCCAGGCGATTCATTTGGGGCAGCAGCAATCGAGGATTCGCCTACCTTTCCCGCTTTTTTCGTAGGGGTGATTCGGAAAGCTCAAGCTCTGGGAGCCCTCGATCTAGACAAGCCTCACGATGAAGAAGATCCCTTTCGCGACCTGTTTACCAATATTGAGGACGTTGCAGGTGCTGGCGATGAATCAGATCTTTTTCATGGGTTGTGGCAGGCTTTGAATCAGGTGAGCTTTTAAAATTATTTTGTCGGTACTATCTTTTTGTTTGTTTTTTATTAACTCCGCTTCTTGTTTCTTTGTAGGCAGCGACAGTTCATTGAAAACAATGTTCTCGATCCCAGAATGAGCTGCATCGATACGCAGCCGACCTACAATGGGCTACTGACGAGAGGAACTCCCTCAGACTTTCCCTAGGGCAGAGAGAAGAGGAAATAAAAGACCTCCGAGCTGAGTTGGCCAAGGCTTATCGAGACCAGACCGATTTGTTTGAGCAGGTAATGATGCTTTTTGAAAGCCTATGGGCTTGATACCGGAACGATAGCTAACATTTCGGGCTCACAGCTGCAGCAAAAAATTGAGATGATCGGGAAGCTTCGTGAGGAGGTTGACGTGAAAAGAATTGAGTCTTTGCGGTGAAAAGAAGGTATGGACCGCTTTGTTGCGGAAAAAGAGACTGCTCGAGCCCAGTTATCATCGTCCGAAACCTATCTTCAGAAAATGAAGGAAAAAGGCCTGGTTCAAGCAAGAATAATTGAGGAGCTTGAGGCTCGGTTGGCCTCTGTACTTGCCAAGTCTGAATCCGATGCCGAAAAGGCAAAGGCCGATGCGGATGCGCTCGTGGCCATCTATCGGGCCGATGCTGAAGCTGCCCAAGTCCAGGCAAGAGAGTCAACCGAGTCCGCCGATATTCAAGTGCATTGGGTCGCCGAACTTACTAAGTGTCGATCCAGAAGGGAAACTCTCGAGGAGATCCATGCTCGTGGCTTCGATCTCGCTGAAGAGATAAAAAAGGGCCAAAGAACTCGAAGCCGATGCTGAAGCTATGGTTTTTGATGGCGATGACGATGGCGATAGGAGCAAGAGCGGATCCGAAAATGGGGGGCGATAAAGAAGAGACCGCTCTTGACCGAGAAGTTTAGTTCTTAGTTTTTACGTTATAATCATCCATGCAGATAAATCTGTATATAGATATATCTCCCTTTTTGCCGACTTGCTTATGTTTTTGTTTCCTGTCTTGTGAGGACTTTATTCACGCTTTATGAATGTTTTCACAATGATTTAAACAACTTGATCAAATTTGAACTTCGTAGCCTCTGTAACCGAGCGAGCGCTTACTTGAACTTGGAACGATGTAGCCCTTAGGTTTATTAGTTGTCAATGGTTCGATCTTGAAGAAATGTAGCCCGTAGGCGTAATGGTCGAGTGAGTGTTTGCTCGAACTCGAAATAAAAATAGCCCGTAGGCGTAATGGTGGAGTGTTTGTTTGCTCGAACTCGAAATAAAAATAGCACGTAGGCTTAGTCGAGTGAATGATTCAAACTCGAAGTAGTGTAGTCCGTAGGCGTAATGGTCGAGTGAGTGTTTGCTCGAACTCGAAATAAAAATAGTCCGCAGGCTTAGTCGAGTGAATGATTCAAACTCGAAGTAGTGTAGCCCGTAGGCGTAATGGTCGAGTGAGTATTTGCTCGAACTCAAAATAAAAATAGCCCGTAGGCGTAATGGTCGAGTGAGTGTTTGCTCGAACTTGAAATAAAAGTAGCACGTAGGCTTAGTGGCCGAGTTTATCTTAATTCAGATTGCATAATAAATTCCAAAATAAAAGAATTTTCCTTGGATATAAGAAGTCGATAAAGAAGAGAACTTTCTTCTCACGCTATTACGCGCCTCGGTTCGGGCCAATCTATATGAGCATGGTTCTCTTCGACCATTTGGCTCTTACAATTTTTCCTATTGGAACCCTATTGCTATGAAATAACTTTCTTGCGGCATCGAAGTTTGTTGTAAATGCTGTACGATCAATGGTTGCCTCATTAAAAACCTTGCCGAAAAACCCATTTGGGATAAAACCGGTCTAAGGGAAAAAGAGTGCAACTCGTGCTTTCAAGCGAGAGAGCCATCTTAGCCTTGTTCGGACTTCTGCAGGGGTTAGTTTTGAGATATAAACAAATATGGAAAGGCTGTACCTTAGCAATAGTACCATTTTAGACATGATACATTCCAGCTGCTTGATAGCTGCTTGCCGTTTATAATGCCGAGCTTGTACGATCCCTTTCCGATGTTCTCGAGCACCTGATATGGTCCTTCCCAATTCGGTGCTAGTTTTCCTTCGTTCGGATTTCGGGTATTGATGGTAAATTTTCTTAACACTAAGTCCCCGGGCTTGAAATGGGGGAGCTTGGTTCTTCGGTTATAATATCTTTCGATTCACTGCTTTTGTGCGGCCAATTGGACAAGAGCACTTCTCGTCTTTTATCCGATAGTTCGAGGCTGGTATTCATGGCCTCGTTATTTGATTCTTCCATCTGAATCGAAATCTGGTACTGGGTTCACCAACTTCGACTGGTATCAATGCTTCAGACCCATATACTAAGGAGAATGAGGTTGCCCTCGTACTGGATTTCGACGTCGTCCGATATGCCCAAGGGACTTTGGGGAGGATTTCTCTCCATTTCCCTTTAGCGTCGTTCAACCTCTTCTTTAAGCTTTGAATGATAGTTTTGTTTGATTCCTCCTGTCCATTCCCACTGGGGTGGTATGGCATTGATAGTATCCTTCTTATCTTGTGGTTTTCGAGGAATCTTGTTACTTTGCTGCCAACGGATTGTTTTCCATTGTCACACACTATTTCGGCGGGTATCCTGAATCGGCATATGATATGATCCCAAATAAATTCTATAACTTCTTTCTCTCTTATATTTTTGAACGCCTGCGCTTCAACCCATTTAAAAAAATAGTCAGTCATAAATAAAATAAATTTGGCTTTACCTGGGGTCGATGGCAAAGGGCCGACGATATCCATTCCCCACTTCACGAACGGCCACGGGGATAGGACTGAGTGGAGTTTCTCTTCGGGTTGGTGGATCATCGGTGCAAACCTTTGACATTTGTCACATTTACGAACAAATTCCTTCGCATCTTTGCCCATATCGATCCAATAATACCCTGCTCTAATTATTTTTTGAACTAGTGTATCGGCTCCAGAGTGATTCCCGCAAGTACCCTCGTGCATTTCCTGTAGGATGTAATCGGTATCTCCCGGACCCAAGCATACTGCCAACGGTCCATCGAACGTTCTTCGGTACAGAGTTCCGTCCGAAGCCAACGTGAATCGAGCAGCTTTAGTCCGTAAGGTTCTGGAATCTTTAGGGTCCGATGGGAGTTTTCCGCTTTTCAAGTATTCAATATACTTGTATCTCCAATCCCAGGTTAAGCTTGTAGAATTTATTTCGGCGTGACCTTCTTCGACTACCGATCTCGAAAGTTGAACAACATTCCCCGGGCCCAAATCATCTACCTCGACCGACGACCCCAAATTCGCGAGCGCATCAGCCTCATTATTCTGTTCCCTTGGTATATGTTGTAAAGTCCACTGTTTGAAATGGTGTAAAGTGACAAGTAGTTTATCTAAATACCTTTGCATTCTACCTTCTCGAACTTCGAAGGTTTTGTTTACTTGACTCACTACCAGCAAGGAGTCGCATTTGGCTTCAATGACTTCTGCTCCCAAGTTTCTAGCTAGCTCGAGACATGCAATCATGGCTTCATACTCGGCCTCGTTGTTAGTCAACCTGATAGTTTTAATAGATTGCCTAATAGTGCTACCCGTGGGTGGTCTCAAGACTATGCCCAACTCGGACCCTTTTACGTTCAAAGCCCAGTCCGTAAAAAGGATCCATACCCCCGATGATGTACCTGATTTCAACAGTTCTTTTTTGACTTCGGGTACGAGGGTTGGCTTGAAATCGGCCACGAAGTCTGCTAAAATTTGAGACTTGATGGCCGTGCGGGGTTGATATTCTATATCGTACCCACTGAGTTCGATGGCCCATTTGACCAGTCGGCCTGATAACTCGGGTTTGTGCAAAATATTACGAAGCGGGTAAGTGATTAACACACATATGGGATGACATTGAAAGTACGGCCTTAACCTTCTTGAGGCGCTTATCAGTGCAAGAGCCAATTTTTCTAGGAGTGGATATCTAGTTTCCGCTTCTCCTAAGGTTCGACTCGTATAATAAACGGGGAATTGCGTACCTTGCTCTCCTTGAACTAGGACACCGCTTACGGCGGCTTTCGATACTTCCCAGTACAAATAAAGTTTTTCGTCTGTTTTTGGAGTGTGAAGTAGTGGTGGGCTTGATAGATATCGCTTTAGTTCCCCTAATGCTTGTTGGCACTCCGGGGTCCAAACAAAATCGCTCTTCTTTTTGAGTAGAGAGAAAAATTTATGACTTCTGTCAAATGATCTTGAGATGAATCGGCTTAAGGCTGCAATCCGACCCGTTAGCCTTTGTACGGCCTTCACGCTGTCCACAACGACGATGTCTTCAATAGCCTTGATTTTATCAGGGTTAATCTCTATTTCTCGATATGACACCATGAAGCCGTGGAACTTGTCCGAACCGACCCCGAAAGCACATTTCTCGGGGTTGAGCTTCATGTTGTATTTTCTCAAAATTTCGAACGTTTCCTGCAAATGAGTCAAATGGTCCTCTGCGCGCATGGGACTTAACTAACATGTCATCAATATAAACTTTCATTGATTCTCCTATTTGTTCTTCGAACATTTTATTTACTAGGCGTTGGTAAGTAGCCCTTGCGTTTTTTAGCCCGAAGGGCATCACATTATAACAATACGTTCCATATTTGGTGACGAATGAAGTCTTTTCCTGGTCCTTCGGGTTCATCTGGATTTGATTATATCCGGAATAGGCATCGAGAAAAGTGAGGATCTCGTGGACGGCCGTGGCATCGATCATGCGATCGATGTTGGGCAGCGGAAATGAATCTTTGGGTCATGCTTTGTTCAAATCCTTATAGTCCACACACATTCTAAGTTTGTTCCCTTTTTTAGGGACTGCAACTACGTTGGCAAGCCATTCGGGATATTTCACCTCCCGATTGGACCCTACTTTGAGAAGCTTGGTTACCTCGCCCTTTATGAATGCATGCTTTCTCTCGGACTGGGGTCTTCTCTTTTGCTTCACCGATCTGAACTTGGGGTCCAGACTTAGCCGATGCGTCGTTATGTCCGGCGAGATCCCTGTTATATCTAAATGGGACCAGGCAAAACAATCAATGTTATTAATAAGAAATTGAACGAGTTTCTTCCTGAGTTCGGGGCTCAACCCCGTTCCCAAGTATACCTTTCGCTTGGGCCAGTGCTTGATTAATATGACTTGCTCTAGCTCCTCGATTGTTGATTTGGTGGCTTCGGAGTCATCGGGAATCAGAAATATCGAGGGACCCTTTGATCATCGTCTTCTTCGATTTTCTAGTTGTCTGGCTGGGTCGAAGCCAATGTCTGTGATTGCTATTTGGTGTCCCGTTCTCCTTCCGGGCCCGATCCTTTTATCAGCAAAAATGAGGACATTGGTTTAGCTTCATCGACGACGAATATTTCCTTTGCGGCTAGATGTTCTCCATACATCGTTTTGACACCTCCCGATGTCGGGAATTTGAGGGCTTGGTGTAAGGTCGAAGGTACAGCTCTCATGTTGTGGATCCATGGCCTTCCGAAAAGGGCGTTATATCTCATATCGCCTTCGATCACGTGAAACTTCATTTCCTGGATGGTTTCGGCCACATTTATTGGTAGGATTATCTCACCCTTGGTGGTTTCACATGCCATATTGAACCCGTTTAGGACCAGAGTTGCGGGTACGATCTGTTCTTGTAGGCCGAGCTGTTCTACCACCTTCAATCGGATGATGTTGGCTGAGCTACCTGGATCTATTAACACACGCTTAATTTTAGTTTTATTCATGAGTACGGATATTACCAGTGCGTCGTTATGAGGTTGGATGACCCCCTCTGCATCTTCATCATCAAAGGATAAAGTCCCCATGGGTGCGTAATCTTGAGTCCGAGATCATTTTTCCCTCACCATCGATGTTTTAGTGCGTTTAAGTACTGGTCCCTGAGGGGTATCGATGTCGCCGATGATCATGTGGATGACGTGCTGCGGTTCTTCTTGCTCGTTTTGCTTGCTGAAATCCCTGCTTTTAAAATGGTTCTTCGCCCTATCACTCAGAAACTCCCGAAGGTGCCCTTTGTTAAACAAGCGAGCTATTTCCTCTCTTAGTTACTTGCAATCTTCCGTTTCGTGGCCATGGGTACCATGATATTCGCACGTTTGGTTGGGATTTCTTCGGGCAGGATCGGTCTGCATGGGTCGAGGCCATTTAGTGTCTTTGATGCATCCGATGGCTGACACGAGAGCGGATGCGCCAACACTGAAGTTATATTCTGATAATCGAGGTGCTTCTATAGGATCAGCATATTTATCGAAGCCGCTCTTACTCAAAAGCCCCCGAGAATTTTGTCCTCGAGCAATCCTTCGATTATTCAGAACTGCATTGTGTGTTGAACTATTGTTCCCCCGATCTGCGACGTGCGGTCGATATCGGTCTCTGTTCGACCTTTATTCTCTGTCGATCTCCTTTTGGCTTTTAGTAACCGTCCTGTTCTGATGAACGGGTCCGTATGGAGCTCCCAACTGATCATCCTCGACCCTAATTTTCGATTGGTATCGGTTGTGCACATCCGCCCAAGTCATCGCCGGATACTCGATCAAATTTTGTTTCAGCCTATGTGATGCTGTCGAACTTACCTCGTTCAACCCTTGGGTAAAAGCTTGTACGGCCCAATCGTCTGTGACCGGGGGTAATTCCATGCGTTCCATTTGAAATCGGGATACGAATTCCCTCAGCATTTCATCCTCCCTTTGCTTTACTTTGAAGAGGTCAGATTTCCTTGTTGCAACCTTTATGGCACCAGCATGTGCCTTTGCGAATGAATCCGCTAACATAGCAAAATAATCGATGGAATTCGGCGGTAAGTTGTGGTACCAGATCATCGCTCCCTTCGAGAGGGTCTCCCCGAACTTTTTCAACAACACAGATTCGATCTCATCGTCTTCCAAATCGTTGCCTTTTATGGCACATGTGTAAGAGGTGACATATTCATTAGGATCGGTCGTACTGTTATATTTGGGAATTTCGGGCATACAAAATTTTTTGGGGATTGGCTTCGGTGCCGCACTCGACGGAAAAGGCTTTTTTATGAATTTTTTCGAATAAAGCCCGTTTATCATTGGTGGAGCCCCCAGGATTTGATCGACCATGGCATTGTACGTTTCTACCCTCTTGTCGTTGGCTTCGAATCATTTTATGAGTTCCTCGAGCAATTTAGTAATTCGGGGAGTAGTCCCCGATTCTTGCTCATTAGATTTCACTATGGCGGGCTCTGTTCTCGGTATCCGGTCTGCTTTGTGCGCGAGTCTGGCTCTGTAGCTGAACTATCGCTACTTGTTGGGCTTGTAGCATCTCGAAGATCATACGTAAGCTGGCCCCGATTTCTCCCGTGTTTTGGGTGTCTTGGGCTACGGATCGAGTATCGCCCTGAATGCTTCTTTCCGGTTCGGAGCGTCGATTCACCTCCAAAGCTATTTGTGAATTGACATCCAATGGTATTTCGGCTAGAATTTCGGGCACTTCGATTCAAGCCTCGGTGCCATCGTTAATTGGCCTTCCGGCCTCGGGTGGCAAGTTGTTGGTTTCATCTTGAAGGCCGGCTTCGTAATCGATCGGTGAAGCCATTTGATTGGTGGTTATTCGTAGCTGATCCGAAATTCAAGATGTTTTCGGAAATAAGTGCAAAGTACAATGGCGTGTCTTTTCAGATTTGTATCAAAATAACCACTGTTATCCTCGGCCCCACGGTGGGCGCCAAACTGTTTACCCGAAAAATGGATAGAGTTGAATTTATACGCAGTTCCGAGGATATGTGGCGTAACTTAACACAAAATATATGGATCAATAGAAATATAAATATAGATTGTAGAGAATGCGAAATAGATAAGGTTGTCAGGAAAAATAAATCTTTGGATTGAACAAATAGAATCAATGTAAGAAATCTGAAAGAAACAACTCTTTCCTGTAGAAGAATGTAGCACTTTTATTACAATGTAAGCCTCTCTAGGACCTATCCTACTGAAATAGTACCCAAGCCCTTTTATAGTGGAGGGATTTGGCTCTAAGCATAATAAAATAAACATTCAGTGGGAGACCCATGATAGGTCAGCTTTCCCATAGTTTCTGCCAAGATTCTCTCTAGTGGGATTGTAACGGCTTTTGTCTGCGAGCTCGATCTTGCTTAGAACCCTCGATTTGGTTTGAGCTCGATTTCGACTCGAACTCGTGATCTTGGTTCGAGCCCGATCCTGGCTCGAGCCCTCGAATTGATTCGAGGTCAATGTTGGTTGGTCTCTGGATTATCAGCATGATGGATCTACTCTGCATCATGGTTCGATTTTGATTCGAGCTCGATAATGATATCGACTCGACACGGATTGGCCTCCCCAAGTTCGAGGTTAGTTTGTTCCATCTTCGGGATATTACTTCGATAAATCATCGCTCGAACACGATCGGATGTGCTAAGGCCAAAATCTATTTCAACCGTATACACCTGCATAACTCTAACCGGCAACCAAATGACCCCTTAGTTCCTTAAATCAATCTGTAATTCATTCTGACAAAGAGAAATGGGTGTGATTACATGTTCTTTCAAGGAAATGTTACAGTCCGACAAAAGGTAAAGAACCGCACCAACTCACGATAGCACCATGCTATACCATATTTAGGGGGTGATAAACGGGGTCGGATCGGATATGGGATGGGCCGAAAACGGGTAATGCAAAAATGGATAAATTATCTGACACGACCCATATTTCATACGGATAGAAAATGAGTTAACCGGTGGATAATATGCTATATTATCCATGACTTATTGAATATGATCACTTTTGGGAGACTCCTAGTCTCCCAAACTTGAAGAACCCAATTTGAGGTTTTACAAATATAAAAATTAAACTAATTAGTTATCCATTTTCTAAATGAATAATATGGTTCTTATCCATATTCAACCCATTTTTAAAAAGTTCATTATCCAATTAACCCATTTTTTAATGGATCATATCGGCGAATAATTATTTTCTTTTATCCAATATTATAGGGAGAAATCAATTGGGGAGATTCATAAAGAGACTAAAGAGAGTTAGCACATGAATATACACATAAAAACAAAAATGGGACGAACCTCATCACTTCTTTTTTCCCCAATTACAACCATAAAATTATGAAAGCAGAGTCCTCTCCAACCCTTTCCAAATTTTGTACATTTAAGATCTAACACAAAGTATCAAGATCACACATCATTTAATGCGAATTTTACTATTTTATTTGTCTTTTCAGTTTTTTTTCTTGTTATTTTTGCTAGTTCGACAATTCTTTATGAACAACTTTTCGTTAAAAAATTAGAGTTGACTGCAGTTCGATGGGGCCAAATATAGTGCTTAATGCTTGTTTTGATTAGTTTGACAGGATCCGTGAACTTACGCTCGCCCGTGCTAGGGATAATATCAACCAGGAGTCGCAGCAAATTAAGTCAATTGCATAGTTTTATCTACTATCCAAAAGAAAAAAATTATGGAAAAATAACATTGTATAGCCGCGCTCAAAATTATAGCCGAAAAATATATATTTTGTTATATATATATATATATATATATAATTTATACACTTTTGCGTCAAACTAGTTTTGGCCACGGGTGAAAAGTTATCTTTGCCCAAAAAATATTGGTTTATTCCTAGTCATGTCCTATTGTTAGAGTTCCACGATCACCTCATACACTTCCAGTAGTAAATAGTAGTAAAAAAGTTGTTTGCATTATCAGTAAATATAAACATAAATTCTTTATATATTATAGTTGTATAGGGTAAAATCAATTCATATTAAATGCTCGTATAATAGAGTGACATGTGGAAGTGGAGACAGATAAAAAACGAGATAGGTGGACGTCAAGACCGGGGACAGCCTCAGCTGGCACCGGGAAGCCCCGAAGGGAATGTTGCTCATGAAGACAAATGAATATATGTCACCCGATAGCACTCAATGAAGAATATTCTGCAGTATTAAATACATAATCCATTATAGAGAATATGACATTCATAGCTTGCTGTTACACATTCTTCAATGGCCCTCATAATTATCATTTAAGAGGGGCTTGGTCCTAGACCTTGTTCTATAAGTGCCATTATAAATAAGGATACCAACAACCATTGTAGGGACAAGAATTTTCTGACAAACTTATGTTATATACTGTTCAAAGCTCGATAACATTTTATTTTCTTGCTTCTTAACATTGTCATTACTGCCTTCAAAAGTTCTGCTCCCGGAACCTAGCTCTCTACTGTCTTATCTCGATATCAACGCTAAGCCTTACATTCTTATTTAATTTATTTATTATTTAGGGATCAAATCGATTCACTTGTTTATAAACCACGTATAAATTTAAATGTACGGTTTTACAGGTAAACAGTTTGGCGCCCACCGTGGGGCTTAGACATTTGCATAATTGAGTTGATCCTTGCATCTATTACTAACATATTTGATTATTTGTTCTTAGCACAAAATCATAAAAATGGCACATAACGATGTCAACGTCGCACACAACGTTGAGGTCCAAGGAACTCAACGAGGTCCAGTTCCCCCTAATGCTCCTGCAAACCAAACAACTCAGAGGTTTGACAACAACACCTCGAGAGGCGAGGTCAGCTTCGACAGGGCCGGGGGTAACGGTAGCGGATCCGGTAACAACAATAAAAATGATCCCTTTAAAACCGAACTCATGCGGTTAATGAGGAAAACAATGCCCAAATGGATCAAATTTCGGGTGCAACGCTAGTATTGAAAGGACCAGATTCAAAGAAATACACCAGTTGCCGTTTAAACCAAGTGCGACACCAGAGTTGATCTCGAAGCGGTTCAAGATGCCAGATGTGCCGAAATATGATGGGACTTCGGATCATCAGGAGCACATCACCACCTACACATCGTCGGTGAAGGAGAACAACTTAGCTCCACACGAGATTGAGTCAGTCTTAATGAAGAAATTCGGGGAGACCCTCACGAAAGGGGCCCTGACATGGTATTCGCTTTTACTCGAGCACACAATAGATTCCTTCGAGATGCTCACATATTATTTTATCAAGGCCCATGTCGGGGCTAGGAAGGTACAAGCTCGAAAATCCGACATATTCAGGATTTCACAAGGAGAATCTGAATTGCTGCGGGAGTTAGTGACCAGATTCCAGAAAGAAAGGATGTTATTATCGGCCGTACCGGATGAATGGCCAGTTGAAGCATTTACTAAAGGGCTGAATCCGAGAAGTTTCGACACTTCTCGAAAATTGAAAGAAAGTCTGCTTGAATTCTAGGCAACAACATGGGCGGATGTTTAGAACCTGTACGAGTCAAAGATAAGAATTGAGGATGACCAGCTCGATTTTCCGGCATCAACCAAGGGTCGGTACCGGGAGAAGTGTCACGACCCAAAATCCTAACTTGTCGTGATGGTGCCTATCTCAATACTAGGCAAGCCGACAACCTCAATAAATGACAATTTCCATTAAGTTTGAAAACATAACATTGAATTTCATAGAAAATCTCACAATTTCTGACATAAAAATACATTCCCAAAACCCGGTGTCACTGAGTACATGAGCCTCTAATATGAATACAAAGTCTGACTGATAAAATAATATATGGAATATATAGAACAATACAATAACTGAAGGAAAGAGAGACAAGGTCAGCGGACACCGAGCATCTACCTTGATAGTCTCCAACAGATAAATCCTCAAATCTGGAAACCGCCGTATCCGAAAGTACCTGGATCTGCACACGAGGTGCAGAGTATAGTATGAGTACAACCAACTCAATAAGTAACAAAACTAACCTCTGGGCTGAAAGTAGTGACGAGCTCCGCAGGTACAATCCAGTATAATAATATCAATAAATAAATGTAGGCATGCTTTCAAGTTCAACAGTTGCTTTCAGTACAAATAAAACAGATCAATTCTGAACAATACGAGGAATATGACATCTCTATATCTACATGCCAATGTACATACTGTATGTGATGCACCTTAATGAAAACTCCGTATAATCACAATCTAAAATACTTAATCACTCAGTACTGTATAAGGCCAATGCAGCCCAGGGGAAGATCCAGCCCCAAATATCAATGATTCAGACAAGATCCATGTCGAGAAAAAATCCATCCCTCAATGTAAATACTTCGGGCAAGATCCATGCCCAGGAAAAATCCATCCCTCAATATAAATGCTTCGATCCATGCCCAGGGAAGATTCATCCCATATATATATATATATATATATATATATATATATATATATATATATATATATATATATATATATATATATATCAACTACGCTCACTGTGGGGGTGCAGACTCCGGAGGGGCTCCTTCAGCCCAAGCGCTATAATAGCCAGATCCAGGCATAAATAAACAAACATAACTATCACTCAGAATCTCTAGTCTCTCGGGCTCTCAATAACATGAAGAATTAAACCGACATAATGATATGAAGTATCAATGAATGACAACAGAGACTGAGATATGATATGCAAGCGATATATGTGACTGAGTACAAAATTTTAAATTTAACAAATAGTTCAACAACAATATGACCCATGTGGGTCCCAAAAATATATCGGCACGCAGCCAAATCGTGATTTTTAACATGAGTCTCAGCTCAATTTCTCTAACACGTAGAGGATGTGCGGATAATGATATTTATTTAATTATGCAACTCCACATAATCAATTAGGTCACAATTCCTATGATGCACGCTCACACACCCGTCACCTAGCGTGTGCGTCATCTCCAAACAAATCATACAACATGCAATTCAGGGATTCATAACCTCAAAACCAAGTTTAGAAGTATTACTTACCTCAAACCGCGTAATTTCTTACTCCACTATGCCTTTGCCTTGCAAATTGGTCTCCGAAAGTCTCGTATCAAGCCATAATTAATTCGATTCAGTCAATACAAATTATAGGAAATTAATTCCATATAAAAATATAAATTTTCCAACAAAATCCGAAATTGCACTCAAAAATCGCTCGTGGGGCCCACATCTCGGAACCCGACAAAAGTTACAAAATATGAACGCCCAACCAACCACGAGTCCAACCATATAAATTTCACCAAATTCCGATATCAACACGACCCTCAAATCTTCAATTAAAGTCTATGAAGATTTCTACCATTTTCAACTCAATCTTTACCCATTTGAACTCAACAATCTTTCCACAACCTTATTGGTATGTGTATGTATAATTGATACTCTTACACCCAAGAATCATACTCTTAATCTCCCATCTTTTACCCCAAAAATCGAAATTGAAGAATCATGGGAAGAAATTCTTACCTCATTGAAGCCCTAACAAGATCATTGTGAAATCTTCATGTCTTGAACAAGAATTGATGAACAATTGACTAAGTCGTCACTTTGTCTCTCTAAGAAGCTCTAGCCACTCTCTAAAATATCAGATGAAACCCTTCAAAATGACCCCCAATAGTGTTTTATAAGAATGGGATCGGGTTTATAAAACTAGAAAAATGAAGCTCTGAAACACACTCTGCGGTCGTATATGCGATCGCAGAATTGATATGCGGTCCGCATATCGGCCGCAAAAATTGGCGCCCAAAACTGGGAGTCGCCTTCCTAGGTCTGCGGTAGTTATGCGTCCCACAGACCCGTTATGCGATCTCAAATTGCACCGCATATTTGTTCTGCGGTCGCATAATGCACCGCATAACTTCTTTCCGGAAAACCCAAGTTGATTTTGCGATAGGTTTTACGGTCCGCAAAATGATTATGCGGTCGCATAATTGACCGCACTATTGTACTCTAACTTGGCTAATTTCTGCTTCACTTTGCGACCATTATGCGATCCTCAGAGTGATTATGCGGCCCCATAGTGGGCCGCAAAAAGGTATTTTTCCTGCTCGAAATTTTCTTTTACTCGCCAATGCATTGTTCAACCCAATTTCCTTAGCAAAATTTCTCCGGGGTCGTTACACATAAGTCAACATCCGGTCAACCTTTTGAACTTAAATTCTAAACCTTGGAACTAAGTGTTCCAAATCATTCCAAAACCTCACCGGACCCGAACCAATTACCCCCGGCAAGTCACATAACCAATATAAAGCATAAATTGAGCAGTAAATATGGGAATGGGCCTGTAATACTCAAAATGTGCCAAGCATCACGAGTATAAATGTATGGAAAAGAAAAGCAAAGTGAAAAGAAAGCAAAAAGCTAAGATATTGCATCCCCGGAATCTGGGGGAAGAGAAGCATCTGCACCCCCAGGAGAAGTAGGCGGATCTGCTGTCGGCTCAAGATCTTGTCCTTCACCATTATCCCCTTCAAGTTCTTCTTCAGTTCCCGAGAACTCGGAGCCGAAACTAGAAGACTCATTCACATCAGGTTGGACCGGGAGACCCCTTCGGGCAGTTGATTTTAGCTCACGGGCCTTGGCGATTTCGGCATCAAAGTCAATGACCCCCGCTTTGGCATCTTCCAAGATTTTTCTCCCCGTGATATACATAGAATATGTATTTTAACAATGAGGGAAGCCGCTCAGCGCTGAAGTTCTTCCTTAAGCTGGTCAACCTCGATCGAAAGGTTATTCCGCTCAAATCTAGCGGACTTTAGGTTGACACCAAGGTCACGTATAGTGGAGTTATAAACTTTATTATGCTCTATGACCCTCTTATGCCTCTCTTCCAACCGGGCATCCTTTTCCGTATTAGCAGCAACTTCTTCGGCTTTGGAGTTCAAGGCTGCCTCCAAATTATTCATTATTTCGGTATAGGCAACCTCGCGATCCGCAGCAGCAAAAATAACATTTTGGACCTCGACCCACTTTGCCTTGGCATCTTCAAATTGTACCCTTAACAGGGCGACCTCTTGGCTGAGGGTCACCATCTCTTGCTCGCTTTGCTGCAACCGAGCCTCCAATTCAACGGCCTCAACAGCTTGTACTTCTAATGAAGGGAGGCGGGCAGCAATTTGATCCCGCTCGGTCAACAATTGATCCCGCTCGTATATGAGTTTTTCTTTATCAAGGATCAACCTCTGAAGGCCCTTGGAAGCAAGGAAATTAGCCTGCAAAGCAAAAGTTCAAATTAAAACTCTTTTCATAGCAAAGATACGAGGAACAACAAAGGGAACAGATATCTTACTGCTGCTGCGTTGTGTATGGAATTGTTTATTATACACTCTCCTGAGAGAGACTGTATTTATTCCTATCCTTCTCTGAATCCAGGGGCTTCAGGTAATTGGCAAGTTTCACTGGTCGGGACAATAGATGGCACCCGGTAGAGACTGATTGGTAAACGCTCCTCCTGCTCTAAGGATCTTCGGAGGGGGGAGGATAGTTATGCCCTAAATTCCCATAGACAGGAGACTGGGAAGGAGAGACATCCTCTTCTCAGGTGTCCGTGGCCGGTGGAGATGATGTAGCAGTTGCTAGTGGAGAAGGCACGATTAACGATGAAGAAGATGAAGCTGATGGAGTTGTAGGTTGAGAAGCACCTGCAGCGAAGGCAATGTTAGTTATTGTTTTCTCACCAACCGAAGACGGAAAATACCTGGTACCCAGCATCATGGTACCGGTAGCAGCGACATGGGCCCGGAAGCGAGATTTGGCATCTTCCACTCTATCACACTCTCCCAGACCGCCTGGACATTTGTCCTCGACTGATGTAACTAGCTCAACAGTTTGAGCAGTCTGTTGAGATGATCAAGGTCGTCATCTTTTATGTAGAGAAGCCCTGTCATTACTAGCTCCTCCATCATCGTCGATCACCACAGTGTCTGCAGGTGGCTCGGGCGTGACGCTCTTTACCTTTTTATTTTTACCCTCGGTCATAGAGGAGCGTCGCCTTTTTTGTTGCTTGTCCTCTGGCCGGGGACTCCGAAAGGAAGATTCGCACCGAAAGCAGGTCCGATGACACCTGTTAGGACAAAGGCCTCCTACAACAACCTCGCCGCATCTGCAGGATCAACCAAAATGTCCTCCTCGGGGATGGTAACAGAGCCCTACGGAAGACCTAAATTCAATAAAAGGAGAAGTTATCTAGTTTTCTTATATGTGAGATAATGAACAAGATAAACCCAAGAATCAACTTACCATGATTTTTGGCCTTTCTCTTGTATTTGAGGGCCTGTTCTTTCCACCGGCGGGTCTCAAGCGTGGTAATATCCAAAATTTTCTGGACCCACTGATCCAAGCCTTCAACCCTTGGTGGTGTCTACCATGTTGCTGAAATAATAAAAAAAGAAGGATCAACGATAACATGAAATAACCTTTAACAAGAAGAAAAGATAGGCATTGAACTTACGTGTACGATTTCATGATTTAGGAAAGGATGGAGTTGTGGCCCGGATAATATCCCTGGTGGAAACTATAACGAACTGCTTCATCCAGCCACGGTCATTGTCGTCATCCGTGCTGGTGAGCAAAGCATGATGACCACGTTTACTAAAGTTTATCATTCCCCCATGGAAAATCTTGGGGGAATAAAGGTTCATCAATCGAGCCAGAGGGAGTTCTTCCCCTGTCTCCTAGTATAACCGCCGAAGACAAGCTACCGTACGCCACACGGAAGGGCTCACCTGATCCATGCAGACTTTATAGCGGAGGCAGAACTCCAAGATTACAGAGTCAAGCCCCCCGCTCAATAAAAATGGGCCTAAAGTGAAGGGGCATGTGTAAACGTACGTAAAACCCTTCTTGGGGAAGGTTACCCGCTCCGCTAGGTCAGGAGCGATGATGTTCAAGTCATGGCATCCACAATCTTCCTTCACAACAGGGATGCTAGAAGGACTGACGGAAGAAGGGTATACACCAACAACCCATGTGCAGGAGTTAGCAGAAGGGAACTTCTCTTCGAAGTCCCTAGTCGTAGTAACCTTTTTAGGGATAATGGTGCTCACTGTAGGAGGAGGAGCATCACCAGCGCTTTCTTTGTTCTTTGAAGAACTATAGTTTCTAAAATAGGAGGCCATAGTTAGCAGAAGAAAGTAAAGGTTTCTCTGAAGAAGGAAGTTAAAAGTAAGAGTGAGTGGAGTAAAGAAAGTTTGAGATAGTTCGAAAAATTATGAAGTGTAAGAGAAGAAGATGGAAGCGTATAAGTAAAGGAATAGGCGGCTAAAATCGTGACCATGATTATCTCAAGAACCGGAGAAAATATTGTTGAATCGTGGGATGATGCATGTTCGGGGCATTAAATGCAGAGAGACGTGCGTCTAATCAAGCGTAAGAAACTTTTTAGAGGGAGTCAGTAAAATTTCCGCCAAGAAAGGTATCTTTACCAACTTTTCGATGACACAAGGATGTGCCACCGGAAATCAGGGGGCTATCTATATAGGGTAAAATCAGTTTATATTAAATGCTCGTATAATAGAGTGACATGTGAAACCAGAGACATATGGAAAGCGAGACAGGTAGAAGTCAAGACCGGGGGCAGCAGTCTCGGCTGGCACCGGGAAGCCCCCAAAAGGAATGTTGCTCATGGAGACAAATGAATACCTGTCACCCGATAGCACTCAATAAAGAATATTCTGTAGTATTAAATACAGAATCCGTTATAGAGAATATGAAATTCATAGCCTGCCGTTACACATTCTTCAATGGCCCCCATAATTATCATTTAAGAGGGGTTTATTTCTAGTACCTTGTTCCCTATGTGCCACTATAAATAAGGATTCCAACAACTATTGTAGGGACATGAATTTTCTGATCAACTTATGCTATATAATGTTCAAAGCTTAATAACACTTTATTTTCTTGCTTCTTAATATCGTTATTATTGTTTTCAGAAGCGTTGCTCCTGGAACAAAGCTTTTTACTGTCTTATCTCGATTTCAACGCTAAGTCTTACATTCTTAATTAATTAATTTATTATTTTGGGATCAAATCGATTCGCTTATTTATAAACCACATATAAATCCAACCGTACCATTTTACGAGTAAATAATATTACGATTTAAGTAAGATATAATAGGATAGTACAAATGAAATCTAAACTACCTTTGTAGTTTAATTAACTGATTAGAGCAAATTACTTACCATCTTCTTTCAAATTACCAACTTACCACTTTTAACTATATAATTAGAGTGAGTGTTTCTGGACGACGAAGGGTAAAATCATCATTTACATATGTTATAAACAACCGGGTTTCACTTCTCATTCCACTTATTTTCAAGTTTCATGCCCGTCTCTTCGAGAACTTTCATGTGCTCCCTCCAAACTCTCCCTGTCGAACTGCAAATGGAGGCTAAAAAAATAAATATATGTGAAGAATCTGGGTTTCCATCTCCAAGCACCGAGAATTTGAGCGTCTACTCCGCCTTTTTTTTTAATTTATTTATTTATTTTATTTCTGATGGACGCTCATTTGGGTTTGTTTTCTTTTCCAGTGCCCCATTACAGGTTTCTCTTCCTTTTCGCTTAGTTTTCAAAGATATCCCAAATATATTATTTCTTTGTTTCTCCTATTTTCGGCCGTAGCTTTTGAGATCGTATCAAAGTTTTCCATCTTGACTCCAGTTTGTTGATGTCTTCTATGATTTTTGATTCTGGTTAGTTTTATTCTGATTTTTTCTTTCTCAATTTGGTTGAGTATCTAAAAGTGTGTGCATGAATATCAAATTGTCAATTGTTGCTATGTTTTTTAGGATGAATAGGTTTTTTGAAATGCCTATTAAGGATGAAATTGGTAAACATGGATAAAGAAAAATGCAAAATCTATTTAGCAAATAAAAAAACCAGAAGACTTACATCGTTGGGCACCCTCTGTTCTCTTTGACCTATGGTTCCTTCCTACGGTTGTGGCACAATTTGTTGTGTTTTTGTTTTAAGTTGTTTTAATTTTTTCCTTGGTACATTGCAGAATTGTTAAAGCAACAAAATATTTGTTCAACGATGCTAGCAGAAATGCTCCTTGAAAATGAGGTAACTCCCTCCTTTGCTGGAAGTGCCCTGAAAAAAAAAGTCTGATCAGCACCATGACAAGAAGATGATGGTAAATTCTATTGTGGATGTTGTTATATAGTGCTCTACTCTTCTCACGACAAGAAAGAAGATTCATATTTATGTTGCTATATTAAATAATGAGATCCTTCTGAACGTCACATAGCTATGGCTCTTTGGATCAAAAGGTAAAGAACCGCACCAACTCACGATAGCACCATGCTATACCATATTTAGGGGGTGATAAACGGGGTCGGATCGGATATGGGATGAGCCGAAAACGGGTAATGCAAAAATAAATAAATTATCTGACACGACTCATATTTCATACGGATAGAAAATGAGTTAACCGGCGGATAATATGCCATATTATCCATGACTTATTGAATATGATCACTTTTGGGAGACTCCTAGTCTCCCAAACTTGAAGAACCCAATTATCTGACACGACTCATATTTCATACGGATAGAAAATGAGTTAACCGGCGGATAATATGTCATATTATCCATGACTTATTGAATATGACCACTTTTGGGAGACTCCTAGTCTCCCAAACTTGAAGAACCCAATTTGAGGTTTTACAAATGTAAAAATTAAATTAATTAGTTATCCATTTTCCAAATGAATAATATGGTTCTTATCCATATTTAACCCGTTTTTAAAAAGTTCATTATCCAATTAACCCATTTTTTAATGGATCATATCGGCAAATAATTATTTTCTTTTATCCAATATTATAGGGAGAAATCAATTAGGGAGATTCATAAAGAGACTAAAGAGAGTTAGCACATGAACATACACATAAAAACAAAAATGGGACGAACCTCATCACTTCTTTTTTCCCCAATTACAACCATAAAATTATGAAAGCAGAGTCCTCTCCAACCCTTTCCAAATTTTGTACATTTAAGATCTAACACAAAGTATCAAGATCACACATCATTTTATGTGAATTTTACTATTTTATTTGTCTTTTCAGTTTTTTTTCTTGTTATTTTTGCTAGTTCGACAATTCTTTATGAACAACTTTTCGTTAAAAAATTAGAGTTGACTGCAGTTCGATGGGGCCAAATATAGTGCTTAATGCTTGTTTTGATTAGTTTGACAGGATCCGTGAACTTACGCTCGCCCGTGCTAGGGATAATATCAACCAGGAGTCGCAGCAAATTAAGTCAATTGCATAGTTTTATCTACTATCCAAAAGAAAAAAATTATGGAAAAATAACATTGTATAGCCGCGCTCAAAATTATAGCCGAAAAATATATATTTTGTTATATATATATATATATATATATATATATATATATATATATATATATATATATATATATATATATATATATATATATAACTTATACACTTTTGCGTCAAACTAGTTTTGGCCACGGGTGAAAAGTTATCTTTGCCCAAAAAATATTGGTTTATTCCTAGTCATGTCCTATTGTTAGAGTTCCACGATCACCTCATACACTTCTAGTAGTAAATAGTAGTAAAAAAGTTGTTTGCATTATCAGTAAATATAAACATAAATTCTTTATATATTATAGTTGTATAGGGTAAAATCGATTCATATTAAATGCTCGTATAATAGAGTGACACGTGAAATCAGAGACAGATGAAAAACGAGATAGGTGGACGTCAAGACCGGGGACAGCCTCGGCTGGCACCGGGAAGCCCCGAAGGGAATGTTTCTCATGAAGACAAATGAATACATGTCACCCGATAGTACTCAATGAAGAATATTCTGCATTATTAAATACATAATCCATTATAGAGAATATGACATTCATAGCTTGCTGTTACACATTCTTCAATGGCCCTCATAATTATCATTTAAGAGGGGCTTGGTCCTAGACCTTGTTCTATAAGTGCCATTATAAATAAGGATACCAACAACCATTGTAGGGACAAGAATTTTCTGACAAACTTATGTTATATACTGTTCAAAGCTCGATAACATTTTATTTTCTTGCTTCTTAACATTGTCATTACTGCCTTCGAAAGTTCTGCTCCCGGAACCTAGCTCTCTACTGTCTTATCTCGATATCAACGCTAAGCCTTATATTCTTATTTAATTTATTTATCATTTAGAGATCAAATCGATTCACTTGTTTATAAACCACGTATAAATTCAAATGTACGGTTTTACAGGTAAACAGTTTGGCGCCCACCGTGGGGCTTAGACATTTGCGTAATTGAGTTGATCCTTGCATCTATTACTAACATATTTGATTATTTGTTCTTGGCACAAAATCATAAAAATGGCACATAACGATGTCAACGTTGCACACAACGTTGAGGTCCAAGGAACTCAACAAGGTCCAGTTCCCCCTAATGCTCCCGCAAACCAAATAACTCAGAGGTTTGACAACAACACCTCGAGAGGCGAGGTCAGCTTCGACAGGGCCGGGGGTAACGGTAGCGGATCCGGTAACAACAATAAAAATGATCCCTTTAAAATCGAACTCATGCGGTTAATGAGGAAAACAATGCCCGAATGGATCGAATTTCGAGTGCACCGCTAGTATTGAAAGGACCAGATTCAAAGAAATACACCAGTTGCCGTTTAAACCAAGTGCGATACCAGAGTTGATCTCGAAGCGGTTCAAGATGCCAGATGTGCCGAAATATGATGGGACTTCGGATCATCAGGAGCACATCACCACCTACACATCGTCGGTGAAGGAGAACAACTTAGCTCCATACGAGATTGAGTCAGTCTTAATGAAGAAATTCGGGGAGACCCTCACGAAAGGGGCCCTGACATGGTATTCGCTTTTATTCGAGCACTCAATAGATTCCTTCGAGATGCTCACATATTATTTTATCAAGGCCCATGTCGGGGCTAGGAAGGTACAAGCTCGAAAATCCGACATATTCAGGATTTCACAAGGAGAATTTGAATTGCTGCGGGAGTTAGTGACCAGATTCCAGAAAGAAATGATGTTGTTATCGGCCGTACCAGACGAATGGCCAGTTGAAGCATTTACTAAAGGGCTGAATCCGAGAAGTTTCGACACTTCCCGAAAATTGAAAGAAAGTCTGCTTGAATTCTAGGCAACAACATGGGCGGATATTTAGAACCTGTACGAGTCAAAGATAAGAATTGAGGATGACTAGCTCGATTTTCCGGCATTAACCAAGGGTCGGTACCGGGAGAAGTGTCACGACCCAAAATTCTAACTTGTCGTGATGGTGCCTATCTCAATACTAGGCAAGCCGACAACCTCAATAAACGACAATTTCCATTAAGTTTGAAAACATAACATTGAATTTCATAGAAAATCTCACAATTTCTGACATAAAAATACATTCCCAAAATTCGGTGTCACTGAGTATATGAGCCTCTAATATAAATACAAAGTCTGACTGATAAAACAATATCTGGAATATATAGAACAGTACAATAACTGAAGGAAAGAGAGACAAGGTCAGCGGACACCGAGCATATACCTTGATAGTCCCCAACAGATAAATCCTCAAATCTGGAAACCGCCGTATCCGGAAGTACCTGGATCTGCACACGAGGTGCAGAGTATAGTATGAGTACAACCAACTCAATAAGTAACAAAACTAACCTCTGGGCTGAAAGTAGTGACGAGCTTCGCAGGTACAATCCAGTATAATAATATCAATAAATAAATGTAGGCATGCTTTCAAGTTCAACAGTTGCTTTCAGTACAAATAAAACAGATCAATTCTGAACAATACGAGGAATATGATATCTCTGTATCTACATGCCAATGTACATACTGTATGTGATGCACCTTAATGAAAACTCCGTATAATCACAATCTAAAATACTTAATCACTCAGTACTGTATAAGGCCAATGCAGCCCAGGGGAAGATCCAGCCCCAAATATCAATGATTCAGACAAGATCCATGTCGAGGAAAAATCCATCCCTCAATGTAAATACTTCGGGCAAGATCCATGCCCAGGGAAAATCCATCCCTCAATATAAATGCTTCGATCCATGCCCAGGGAAGATTCATCCTATATATATATCAACTACGCTCACTGTGGGGGTGCAGACTCCGGAGGGACTCCTTCAGCCCAAGCGCTATAATAGCCAGATCCAGGCATAAATAAACAAACATAACTATCACTCAGAATCTCTAGTCTCTCGGGCTCTCAATAACAAGAAGAATTAACCCGACATGGTGATATGAAGTATCAATGAATGACAATAGAGACTGGGATATGATATGCAAGTGATATATGTGACTGAGTACAAAATTTTAAATTTAACAAATAGTTCAACAACAATATGACCCATGTGTGTCCCAAAAATATATCAGAACGCAGCCAAATCATGATTTTTAATATGAGTCTCAGCTCAATTTTTCTAACACGTGGAGGATGTGCGGATAATGATATTTATTTAATTATGCAACTCCACAAAATCAATTAGGTCACAATTCCTATGATGCACGCTCACACACCCGTCACCTAGCGTGTGCGTCATCTCCAAACAAATCATACAACATGCAATTCAGGGATTCATAACCTCAAAACCAAGTTTAGAAGTGTTACTTACCTCAAACCGCGTAATTTCTTACTCCATTATGCCTTTGCCTTGCAAATTGGTCTCCGAAAGTCTCGTATCAAGCCATAATTAATTCGATTCAGTCAATATAAATTATAGGAAATTAATTCCATATAAAAATATAAATTTTCCAACAAAATTCGAAATTGCACTCAAAAATAGCTCGTGGGGCCCACGTCTCGGAACCCGACAAAAGTTACAAAATATTAACGCCCAACCAACCACGAGTCCAACCATATAAATTTCACCAAATTCCGACATCAACACGATCCTCAAATCTTCAATTAAAGTCTATGAAGATTTCTACCATTTTCAACTCAATCTTTACCCATTTGAACTCAATAATCTTTCCACAACCTTATTGGTATGTGTATGTATAATTGATACTCTTACACCCAAGAATTATACTCTTGATCTCCCATCTTTTACCCCAAAAATCAAAATTAAAGAATCAGGGGAAGAAATTCTTACCTCATTGAAGCCCTAACAAGATCCTTGTGAAATCTTCATGTCTTGAACAAGAATTGATGAACAATTGACTAAGTCGTCACTTTATCTCTCTAAGAAGCTCTCGCCACTCTCTAAAATATCAGATGAAACCCTTCAAAATGACCCCCAATAGTATTTTATAAGAATGGGATCGGGTTTATAAAACCAGAAAAATGAAGCTCTGAAACACACTCTGCGATCGCAGAATTGATATGCGGTCCGCATATCGGCCGCAAAAATTGGCGCCCAAAACTGGGGGTCGCCTTCTTGGGTCTGCGGTAGTTATGCGTCCCACAGACCCGTTATGCGATTGCAAATTGCACCGCATACTTGTTCTGAAATGCACCGCATAACTTCCCTCCGAAAAACCCAAGTTGATTTTGCGATAGGTTTTGCGGTCCGCAAAACGATTATGCGGTCGCATAATTGACCGCACAATTGTACTCTAACTTGTCTAATTTCTGCTTCACTTTGCGGCCATTATACGATCCTTAGAGTGATTATGCAGCCCCATAGTGGGCCACAAAAAGTTATTTTCCTGCTCGAAATTTTCTTTTACTCGCCAATGCATTGTTCAACCCAATTTCCTTAGCAAAAATTCTCCGGGGTCGTTACACATAAGTCAACATCCGGTCAACCTTTTGAACTTAAATTCTAAACCTTGGAACTAAGTGTTCCAAATCATTCCAAAACCTCACCGGACCCGAACCAATTACCCCCGGCAAGTCACATAACCAATATAAAGCATAAATTGAGCAGTAAATATGGGAATGGGCCTGTAATACTCAAAACGTGCCAAGCATCACGAGTATAAATGTATGGAAAAGAAAAGCAAAGTGAAAAGAAAGCAAAAAGCTAAGATATTGTATCCCCGGAATCTGGGGGAAGAGAAGCATCTGCACCTCCAGGAGAAGTAGGCGGATCTGCTGTCGGCTCAAGATCTTGTCCTTCACCATTATCCCCTTCAAGTTCTTCTTCAGTTCCCGAGAACTCGGAGCCGAAACTAGAAGACTCATTCGCATCAGGTTGGACCGAGAGACCCCTTCGGGCAATTGATTTTAGCTTACGGGCCTTGGCGATTTCGGCTTCAAAGTCAATGACCCCCGCTTTGGCATCTTCCAAGATTTTTCTCCCCGTGATATACATAGAATATGTATTTTTAACAATGAGGGAAGCCGCTCAGCGCTGAAGTTCTTCCTTAAGCTGGTCAACCTCGATCGAAAGGTTATCCGCTCAAATCTAGCGGACTTTAGGTTGACACCAAGGTCACGTATAGTGGAGTTATAAACTTTATTATGCTCTATGACCCTCTTATGCCTCTCTTCCAACCGGGCATCCTTTTCCGTATTAGCAGCAACTTCTTCGGCTTTGGAGTTCAAGGCTGCCTTCAAATTATTCATTATTTCGGTATAGGCAACCTCGCGATCCGCAGCAGCAAAAATAACATTTTGGACCTCGACCCACTTTGCCTTGGCATCTTCAAATTGTACCCTTAACAGGGCGACCTCTTGGCTGAGGGTCACCACCTCTTACTCGCTTTGCTGCAACCGAGTCTCCAACTCAACGGCCTCAACATCTTGTACTTCTAATGCAGGGAGGCGGGCATCAATTTGATCCCGCTCGGTCAACAATTGATCCCGCTCGTATATGAGTTTTTCTTTATCAAGGATCAACCTCTGAAGGCCCTTGGAAGCAAGGAAATTACCTGCAAAGCAAAAGTTCAAATTAAAACTCTTTTCATAGTAAAGATACGAGGAACAACAAAGGGAACATATATCTTACTGCTGCTGCGTTGTGCATGGCATTGTTTACTATACACTCTCCTGAGAGAGACTGTATTTATTCCTATCCTTCTCTGAATCCAGGGGCTTCAGGTAATTGGCAAGTTTCACTGGTCGGGACAATAGATGGCACCCGGTAGAGACTGATTGGTAAATGCTCCTCCTGCTCTAAGGATCTTCGGAGGGGGGAGGATAGTTATGCCCTAAATTCCCATAGACAGGAGACTGGGAAGGAGAGACATCCTCTTCTCAGGTGTCCGTGGCCGGTGGAGATGATGTAGCAGTTGCTAGTGGAGAAGGCACGATTAACGATGAAGGAGATGAAGCTGATGGAGTTGTAGGTTGAGAAGCACCTGCAGCGAAGGCAATGCTAGTTATTGTTTTCTCACCAACCGAAGACGGAAAATACCTGGTACCCAGCATCATGGTACCGGTAGCAGCGACATGGGCCCGGAAGCGAGATTTGGCATCTTCCACTCTATCACACTCTATCACACTCTCCCAGACTGCCTGGACATTTGTCCTCGACTGATGTAACTAGCTCAACAGTTTGAGCAGTCTGTTGAGATGATCAAGGTCGTCATCTTCTATGTAGAGAAGCCCTGTCATCACTGGCTCCTCCATCATCGTCGATCACCACAGTGTCTACAGGTGGCTCGGGCGTGACGCTCTTTACCTTTTTATTTTTACCCTCGGTCATAGAGGAGCGTCGCCTTTTTTGTTGCTTGTCCTCTGGCCGGGGACTCCGAAAGGAAGATTCACACTGAAAGCAGGTCCAATGACACCTGTTAGGACAAAGGCCTCCTACAACAACCTCACCGCATCTGCAGGATCAACCAAAATGTCCTCCTCGGGGATGGTAACCGAGCCCTACGGAAGATCTAAATTCAATAAAAGGAGAAGCTATCTAGTTTTCTTATTTGTGAGATAATGAACAAGATAAACCCAAGAATCAACTTACCATGATTTTTGGCCTTCCTCTTGTATTTGAGGGCTTGTTCTTTCCACCGGCGGGTCTCAAGCGTGGTAATATCCAAAATTTTCTGGACCCACTTATCCAAGCCTTCAACCCTTGGTGGTGTCTACCATGTTGCTGAAATAATGAAAAAAGAAGGATCAACGATAACATGAAATAACCTTTAACCAGAAGAAAAGATAGGCATTGAACTTACGTGTATGATTTCATGATTTAGGAAAGGATGGAGTTGTGGCCCAGATAATATCCCTGGTGGAAACTATAACGAACTGCTTCATCCAGCCACGGTCATTGTCGTCATCCGTGCTGGTGAGCAAAGCATGATGACCACGTTTACTAAAGTTTATCATCCCCTCATGAAAAATCTTGGGGGAATAAAGGTTCATCAATCGAGCCAGAGGGAGTTCTTCCCCTGTCTCCTAGTATAACCGCCGAAGACAAGCTACCGTACGCCACACAGAAGGGCTCACCTAAGCCAAGCAGACTTTATAGCGGAGGCAGAACTCCAAGATTACAGAGTCAAGCCCCCCGCTCAATAAAAACGGGCCTAAAGTGAATGGGTATGTGTAAATGTACGTAAAACCGTTCTTGGGGAAGGTTACCCGCTCCGCTAGGTCAAGAGCGATGATGTTCAAGTCATGGCATCCAAAATCTTCCTTCACAATAGGGATGCTAGAAGGACTGACGGAAGAAGGGTATACACCAACAACCCATGTGCAGGAGTTATAAAGAAGGGAACTTCTCTTCGAAGTCCCTAGTCGTAGTAACCTTTTTAGGGATAATGGTGCTCACTGTAGGAGGAGGAGCATCACCAGCGCTTTCTTTGTTCTTTGAAGAACTATAGTTTCTAAAATAGGAGGCCATAGTTAGCAGAAGAAAGTAAGGGTTTCTCTGAAGAATGAAGTTAAAAGTAAGAGTGAGTAGAGTAAAGAAAGTTTGAGATAGTTCGAAAAATTATGAAGTGTAAGAGAAGAAGATGGAAGCGTATAAGTAAAGGAATAGGCGACTAAAATCGTGACCATGATTATCTCAAGAACTGGAGAAAATATTGTTGAATCGTGGGATGACGCATGTTCGGGGAATTAAATGCAGAGAGACGTGCGTCTAATCAAGCGTAAGAAACTTTTTAGAGGGAGTCAGTAAAATTTCCGCCAAGAAAGGTATCTTTACCAACTTTTCGATGACACAAGGATGTGCCACCGGAAATCAGGGGGCTATCTATATAGGGTAAAATCAGTTTATATTAAATGCTCGTATAATAGAGTGACATGTGAAACCAGAGACATATGGAAAGCGAGACAGGTAGAAGTCAAGACCGGGGGCAGCAGTCTCGGCTGGCACCGGGAAGCTCCCGAAAGGAATGTTGCTCATGGAGACAAATGAATACCTGTCACCCGATAGCATTCAATAAAGAATATTTTGTAGATTAAATACAGAATCCGTTATAGAGAATATGAAATTCATAGCCTGCCGTTACACATTCTTCAATGGCCCCTATAATTATCATTTAAGAGGGATTTATTTCTAGTACCTTGTTCCCTATGTGCCACTATAAATAAGGATTCCAACAACCATTGTAGGGACATGAATTTTCTGACCAACTTATGCTATATAATGTTCAAAACTTAATAACACTTTATTTTCTTGCTTCTTAATATCATTATTATTGTTTTCAGAAGCGTTGCTCATGGAACAAAGCTCTTTACTGTCTTATCTCGATTTCAACGCTAAGTCTTACGTTCTTAATTAATTAATTAATTTATTATTTTGAGATCAAATCAATTCGCTTATTTATAAACCACATATAAATTCAACCGTACCATTTTACGAGTAAATAATATTACGATTTAAGTAAGATATAATAGGATAGTACAAATGAAATTTAAACTACCTTTGTAGTTTAATTAACTGATTAGAGCAAATTACTTACCATCTTCTTTCAAATTACCAACTTACCACTTTTAACCTTTCGCGAATTTGAGCGTCTACTCCGCCTTTTTATTTATTTATTTATTTTTTTTTCTGATGGACGCTCATTTGGGTTTGTTTTCTTTTCCAGTGCCCCATTACAGGTTTTTCTTCCTTTTCGCTTAGTTTTCAAAGATATCCCAAATATGTTATTTCTTTGTTTCTCCTATTTTCGGTCGTAGCTTTTGAGATCGTATCAAAGTTTTCCATCTTGACTCCAGTTTGTTGATGTCTTCTATGATTTTTGATTCTGGTTTAATTTTATTCTGATTTTTTCTTTCTCAATTTGGTTGAGTATCTAAAAGTGTGTGCATGAATATCAAATTGTCAATTGTTGCTATGTTTTTTTAGGATGAATAGGTTTTTTGAAATGCCTATTAAGGATGAAATTGGTAAACATGGATAAAGAAAAATGCAAAATCTATTTAGCAAATAAAAAAACCAGAAGACTTACATCGTTGGGCACCCTCTGTTCTCTTTGACCTATGGTTCCTTCCTACGGTTGTGGCACAATTTGTTGTGTTTTTGTTTTAAGTTGTTTTAATTTTTTCCTTGGTACATTGCAGAATTGTTAAAGCAACAAAATATTTGTTCAACGATGCTAGCAGAAATGCTCCTTGAAAATGAGGTAACTCCCTCCTTTGCTGGAAGTGCCCTGAAAAATAAAAGTCTGATCAGCACCATGACAAGAAGATGATGGTAAATTCTATTGTGGATGTTGTTATATAGTGCTCTACTCTTCTCACGACAAGAAAGAAGATTCATATTTATGTTGCTATATTAAATAATGAGATCCTTCTGAACGTCACATAGCTATGGCTCTTTGGATCAACATTTAATTGAATCTAGGACAAACTATTATTACAAATACAAGGTCGGATAACTCATTATAAGAATTGGTGTTTTTAGAACATACCATGCAGCACAACAAGACTATAGCAAAGCGTCAATTGGATTATTCAGCTAATGTCAAAGTCAGGGATAGTACAAGAAGGGGGCTTGTTAAAAGCCTGCAACTCAATTTCAGGAGCGTAGGGTATGTACTTTTGTGGAATTTATAACTAGATGCAACACAACGCTTACATCGGGCCGTGTAGTTTGAAAATTGAAGGTTCTCTCATTAGGAAGTGCCTCAATATAAAATGCTATACAAAATATACCAACATAGAGGAAGCATCATAAATAACATCCCATAAAATGCAAAATTTATTGTACATGGAAAGAAAGAAAATATCCACTAAAATTATTGAGTGATTTATTGAAACCCATAATCCTCATCTTTTTCGATAACATCTTCCATGATGACAACACTGTAGGTTCCATAACTTCGACTTTATTCTTTTTGATAAATAAACTAAATATTTTTATTTTATGTGGTAACTGTGTCAAATATATTCTCGCAGTTTGAAGAGAGCCAGAATCAACTTTTACTTTGATATTTTGTCCCAACAAATTCTATTTTGTGTTACGGGTTATAAATTGTTGTTGTTTATATTAGAAGAGTGAATATGATGTTATATTTTGTTCTTCCTTGTGTAGCTCAACAATTCGGGACAAAATAACTCCTCATGTATGGTTTACTGGTGAGGCTGCTGAAGGAGATTCAATCTGAAAATATAAAAGATGTTATCAAAGAAGATGCGGATTAAGAAGATGACGAAGACAAGGATGAAGAGGAGATGAAGGAAAAGAAGGTGAAATTTATTTTTCCTGCTTTTACAAAGTGATTCAATTTGTTCATGTTAATTTGTGCTGGGATATTCTAGTGAATGAGGGTTCTTAGATTTTTACAAATTCTGTTTGCAAAGTAAAAGTTGATGTGTGTCCTTTATCAGCTACTACATTTCTACTATATAGAAGCATGAAAAAGATTCTTAGTTCGACGTGTGTGCTTTTAGGTCATTTATATATTATCGATCGCAATTTAGTCAATTTGCATTTTAGCTGATGTATACATTTCTAGGTGGCTTTCGTGCCTACAGCCAGCACATAGCCACCGCAAAGCTTCCTCCATTCTACTTTTCCGGTTCCATTCCATTCCTTTTCGAGTTAATTTCTGTCTTTTCAGATTACTCTTTCAATTTTCAGGTAAGTTACTACTCCTATTTTTTGCCAAATCTTCTTTTTTACTTCAATTTACATGTATGTATGATGTTCTGTCATCTGAATTTTTTAGAGTTTTTCTTTCTTTGGTTATTCAATCTGATCTTAGTGTCTGGGATAAGAAAGTAGACTTATATCTCTCACCGGAAAAATGGTGGAATTCCAGATTTTGTTCTTTTTGGTTTCCTCCTATACATTGTATACAGGCAAGTTTTTTCTCAGATTGTGTGCAATATTATGTTGCATACTAGAAATTTTACCTTCGTTCCTATCTATCTATTGTAGGATAAATTTGAACCAGCAAAGAATTTAGTAGCTGACTCTCCTTTTTCCGCCCCATTTGTAGGTTCTACATGGAATGGCTATTTACTTTTATATTGAATTAATTTTAAAGGCAAGAGACTTAAAGTTATGATTTTGATGAATAGGTAAAATTGTATTTGTCTATTGAGGTAGCAGATACTTTGGCTTGATTCAATGGAGTGTCAATATTTCTCCTGCTTAAATTTTCTAAAATGGAACACTTAGTGTCTAATGGTTTGTCTTTTTCACTATGAATGGGTTTGACGAAGTTTCCTTGGTTGAATGCAATTATGGATAACATATCTCTGACCATTAAAAAAAGGTTTAAAAGCTGATTCTTTCTAAACCCAACTTTAATATAAGTAATAATTTTCCAGCAATTGATTTCGTTATGTCCGATTTGAACCCTGAAGATCAATTCTATTCTATTCAGGTGGTTTTGATAGAACTACATGTATGTATGTCATATTATCTTTGTCCATGTTGATGTACTTATTTGTTCATAAATTTTAGGTTGTCTGTCCTTGATGTTTTGTTATGCACTTAATATTAGGAATGACTTAATGCTGAAGTGGTCGGGCAACCCAAATATAGTGTTAAGTATTGGAAACAAGCTACAGGCTTTCGCTTATTCTCAAGTTTACATATCGCAATGCGTCTCTTCTTAGCTGCTCTGTGTATTCTGAACATTGATGGTAACTCATGTTCTCTCCTAAATGAGCTAAAACAACAGAAATCGGCAGAATCACTTTTTTGGTGATTGGATCTATGAAGATATATGGATAAATAAGCTGTAGAGTAAGCGAAAACATATAATATGAACGATTCTACAAATGAGATTCAAGTGTGTAAGAGAAACAAAGGACCGACCTAAACTTTCTAAATGGTCCAAGAAGATCACGTTTATATGATGTCTCATCTCTTCAAGATACATAGTGTTGGAATATGATTTAGGTGGTAAAAACTGATTTGGGATTAATCTATATCAGGTGGGATCTGCAGGGGCTTTGGATGCCGTTTTGCATTTGAAGATGTTTCATTGTAAGCTATTCTAGATCTTAAATCTATTTCTATTATAAATTTCTTAATTATGCCGAGATTTCATGATATTTTGTACAAGAATATGTGCTTGATATATATGTTTAGGAATTTATGCACTCTAAATATGACAACCCTTTGGCCTGATCATGGAAGTACATATATAGATCTTAGACTCAAGTCAACTCTTGAATATTTAAGACCTTCATGTACCATAAAATCTGTGTAGCTACATAGAAGCTCCATGGCACAAGTCCCAGTTTGTAATAAGGACTATGAAAGACGACTATCTCAAATTCTTTTTCATGGAGCAATTCCAAATCACGATTCAATGACATCCAAGTTTGAGGAATTCTCACATTTGCAAGCTGCTTGTGCTGCTCTAAAGGGGTAATGTGTTTTATTATCGACCTTTATGTTTTCCTTGGTAGCCTTTACTTCTTTAAGATGAGTATTGTTATTTTTAGTCTTTCATGCAACAGAGTCGAACGCTTTGATCTTGATTAAAATATATCCTCCGGTTTGGTTGACCTGGGAATCAGAATCCTTGAGCATGACCAAGGACTGTGCTTTGTAAAATTAATGTGCAAAAAGACTGATCTGCATATATAAACACACAGAAATTTGTATATGTTTGAGCTACTACTTCTCCGTAAGCATCACAAAGACGTCCACAAAGAATATTGAAAAATTCAAAAATCTAGAACAAAATGATAGTGTGCTAAAATTAGTATCTAAAGAACTCCAAAATCAGGATGCTGCTATAGACCATGCTCTTCTTATATTACTTCTTGCTGGTCTTACGAGAATCAAATAAGCAGTAGCACCGAACCTTCATGTGACTTCCTCAAAATCTCTATGAAGCAAGTCTTGATTGTCCCGACTCTGTATGCAGTGGTGAGATTTGGTTTTTTATCGAAGAATGTTATATAAGTCTCGATCTTTGATCTTGAAACGTAGACATGACTATTAAAGTAAAATAAAGTTGGAATGGGACAATATTTAATAGCTAATGTCTCCTTTTCTCTGTAAACATGATGTCATTCTCTTATATTTCTTCTCCTCTAGGTACATAGTTTTCCTTATTTATTTTTTGTACAGTTAGTTTTCCTTCATTTTTTTCCCCTTCACTTTGTAATTTATGTGAACAAAGGGATTCTTTTAGATGCGCTTACTTTGATCTTGGTTCTCACAGATGTATTTACCTCCTTCTTATGTATTATTTAAATAATCGTAGTGTCTTAAGTTGCTCCTCTCTGTTTCATCTAGCCAGAGATTTTTGTGGGTTCCTTGATGGAGATTTTATCAACCGAGCCCCTTAAGTAAAACATTGTCTTTCTTTAGAGTGTTGCTTTGGACTTTTTTTTTACGTGGGTTTTTTTAGTTTTGTGATCACTTTTTCAATATCATAGATTTCCCGTTTGTAGGTTTTCGAATGTATTCTCACTTTGTTCGTGATGCAGGAAACCCCTCCAAAAAATTTGTGAGGTAACCCTCGAGGACCGTTCTGACTATAGATATACTTCAACGGTAATGCATTCTTCGACATGTTGTACATTGGATGAAGACCACAAAGTAAATAGATTGAGGTTACAAATGTCGTTTGACGTAGTTTTGAATGTATCTACATTTGGACTATATAGAACTCTCCTCAATGCATGAAAATATTATTAAGTGTTAATATGTTGTAAAGTTTTAATAACTTGACAATAGTGCTTCCTTTTTCAATAATCTTGTTAAATGCTTGAAATAAGTATTAAAATATTTTTTCTATGTTTTAACTTTTTTCATTAATCTCGTAGATGTGCAATACAGAAAGAAAGTTGTCGGGCACGGGCACGGGCCATCTAGTATAATTTTGTTTTTTTTATTAAACAATCTTATACTTAAAAAGTATATATATATATATATATATATATATATATATATATATATATATATATATATTAAAAAAAAAAAAATCCTTAGCGAAATGTCGTTCTCCTTTAATTTAAATATTTTTAAATTAGAGTTCACGTTGGATAAAATAATAATTTAAATATTTTTCTAATATATAAGAATGATCATTTAATTTTTTTTCTAATATCTGGGATATTAAAGTCAACTATACTTCTGATTATTAAAATTTTTCATAGTTGAATTATGTAGAGAATCTTTATATTTAGGATTCTAAAAGCAATTAAATTTTATTTTACATAAGTTTCCTTATTTCAAGCACATTAATATTAAAGTTGTAGTAAACTATAATTTTTTTTTATCATTCAAAACTTCGAAATTAAGTACTCATATTTGCACTACATTTTTTCAGTAGATTAGCACTACTTTAAGCTACTAAAAATAGGTAAACATAAGTTATATATGACACAAAAGTAGAATACTCATTGTATTTGGCAAAATTAAAAGTAACATCGAATTATTGGGTTCAAAAGGAAAAAAAATTAAAAGAATAAGCAAGAATATCCCTATTAAAGGGCGTTATAAACGTTACCAATTTTCAATGATACCAAGGTTTAGTCTCTTCGGTTAAAGATTTATTATTGTTTTAAGAGTGATTTTTTGTGTCTTTTACCTTGTTTGTCTTTCATTGTTGATTGTTGCTTTAACTTGAAAAGAGTCTTGCTTTGAATTCTCTTTTATGTTCTTTTAAATTTGACATACTCTTTTATTGCTTATTAGTGTTTTTGCTTTTATTTACCATCTTCTTTTATGTTCTTAACTTGGTATTGTCTAACCTTTATATTTTCTTTCTCCAAGTTTTAGGTTGTCGATTCTATATCTTAGAAGCTTTTGGATTTTTTAAAACTAACACAACAAAGTATATCGAGTATATTGAGGTAACTTATTATTTATTTTATTCCTCACCAAACGAGATATGAGTTACGCCTTAGCATGTGAGTCCTTTAATCTTTTTTATTTTTTTTATTTTATAGAATAGTATTGTAACATGGCAGTTTTTTTTCCGTTTAGTTTGTTGTTACTTTTGTTTTTGATGCTTTTATAGGATTTTGAAAAAATTATTTTCCGCTTAAGTCTTATTTTTTTCACCATCCAATTCATTTTTTTAGGATAAAAGATTATGTCGATTAATACTTTGGGTTAAAAGATGATTTACGTTTGAGTAAATATCTAAATATTAACATAGTCATATTATTTTATATTTGTATACTGACATCAGTATTACACAATAATTCATATTATTTTATATTTATACATTATTCATATATATGCATATCTATATCTATATCTATATCTATATCTATACTATATTAAAAGCACGAAGGCCCTTAACGAAATGTCGTTCGTCTTTTTTACCCTTTAAAAATAGAGTTTACACTGGATAGAAAAATCATTTAACTTTATTTAAAAAAATATTTTGGACTTTCAAATCAGCTAATTTTTTGTTTTTAAAAGTTTTCCTTATTTGAACTAATTATGAAGTCGTCACAATTAATTTGCTTTAAAACTTTCCTTATTTAATTAACTATGAAGCCATCAGAATTAATTTACTTTGCAATTGTATTTGTATTTGGTTGGTTTAGTCCGTATCTATTAATTCCTGACATGTTATATTATTTATTATTTAGGTTTCCTTTATAACAAATACTACAGTCATCATGAAATCTAACTAAAAATCTGACAATAAAAAAATTTAGGTTTAAAAATTCTTTTGAAAATCAAAAGAGTGTAGTAGGGTACCTTTTTATTCTAAGACTTGGAATTTTTCTAAATTTACGTTCCTCCTATTCTCAATTATCCATGGACGCTTTCTTTTAGCTTCTTTGTTGTTTAAGCACTTCAGTGCAATTATCAACTCATTACATGAATCCATTTAAAGAAGTTTGCCAACAAGAAGCCACTAAATTCATAATTTCCATTGTTAGCGTTTGCAACAATGAAGAAAGAGGGAAAGAAGGCATTGTGCTGCTACCGAATTCACTATGATTAATTTCTCGAAAAGGCATTTATGTTAATTTTTCCTTCCTTTTTTCCCTTGAATATGTCTTCTTCCAATATACCGTGAGATTATTAGACGCAACATGTGAAAAGACAATGGCTTAGAAATTTATGAGATTAGGCACTTTTGCTTTTATTATCTTCAAGTTTCTTTCAACTTCATATTTCTCTTCCTCTTATTGCACTTATTTGCATCATCTAAATGAACATGTATGTACAAGTTGATAAAAGTATTTAAATATAGTTCAAAAGTATTTTGTTTCACAAACGATTTGTTCGCTCGAACTTAATGATTCGGCCTTTCAACTTTTTGTATAGAATTTGATTAGCTTAGTTAGATTTAATTTTTATTTGTGGAATATTTTAACTTCACTTGCAGATATTGTTAATCTTCTACTTGCAAACTGTAGGATATTATAAATTTGTGTGCAATCCCAAAATGTTTCGCTCTTAATTTAATATCACTATTTAAATCTAAGTTCTTTATATTTTAGTTATTCATGGTAGAATACTGGTTCAACATTAGTCTATTTTGATAACCCGCAAATGAGAGACCAGCCCAAAGGTTACATTCGATCTGCTTCTTTTGAGGGATTGCACAAACAGCCATTCTCAAGGCGTTATTTAACAATTAGCCACTACTTATTCGATCAGGTTCCAGCAATGTAGTCCATTAAGCCCAATTTATTTAGTGGAGTTAAACTATAATAATAGAAGTAAGGATGGACCAAACTACAAAATCAGAAACTTGGCCTATCATCTCCGATCGTTACAGATTTTGATGTGATTGCCACTTTCTTTTGCGGTTAATAAAGAGTATAAATACTTTTTTAGAGATGTCAAACAACATTATCCTAAAATTTTGATGTGCACTTCTGCCCACCCTAATGGTTTGACTGAACTTCATTAGGCTAATTCGTAAAAGAAATCATGCTTTCCAGAAAATGATAATCCAATTACATGCTCTCCAACCAACCACTAATTTTTTTTAAGGAATAAGTCATTTTGTCCGAAGCATACTTATTTTGTCCGAAGTATACTGTTCATCATACCGGAAACTATGGACCCGTTTGAATATAGATTTCCAAATATTTTTTGAAAAAGCTGATTTTGATGAAGTTTGATGTGAAATTGAAAATGTATTTGAACATTAATTTTGAAATATTTTTCACATGTTAAAAAGTCCCTTTTCAGCTAAAAAGTCTCAAATAGTCATGATTGGGCCCAAAAAGAGGTCTTAAACTTTATTTGGGATTCTAAATTTTGATTTTCAAAATCTCCCAAAAATTAGATTAATTCTATAAATAAACACATTTTAAAAAAAAAACTTCCAAAAACTTATGTCCAAATACCTACTATAAAGAAAGTAAAATGAAATACAGTTGAGGTATTCGAATTGGTGTTGATGCTGCTTTAACTGTTTGTGTGCAATTTTTGCGTATGAAAATCTCTAGAGATAACATTGAGATATTTCTCATAAGGGTTAATTTTCGAGGAAAACGACGTCATTGCACGCCGCACGGTATCGCAATGGAATATTCTGGTGTACAGAGCAACCATAATTACGTCTCCACAAACTTTCAGAATAATAATAAAATAAAGCACATCCTTTTTTTCACTTAAATTGGTTAAGCATCTTCATTGGGCGGTTTAATGCCGCCAACTATTGATTAATTGTTTAATTAACTGATTAATTAATTCTCATTGGACGAATATATTACTGTGACCCTAGAATGTGCCAAAGGCCGTTCTCTACTTCTGATCTTAATTATTTTTTATTTTTTTTTGCTGATGTTGTTTGGCATGCTTTTTCTCAGTTTACATCATGAATTTTGTCTAATTCACCAACAAGAGTAGATAATTATCGATTTAAATTAGAGAAAATTGTGGAACTCTTTCTATCCTACTTTACGTGAAAGTCATAGTCTTCTTTTGATTATGATTTTGTCGAACAATTTATAAATAGATTAATAGGTACAGATCTCTCTACAATTTCACTTCCTGATAAGGAAAAGGTTTATTTATCTTATGACGAAATGGATTATATGACTCATTTATTTTAGATAAAATTAATCGAACCGATATTGAGTCAAACAACATTTGACGGGTTTAGTATGGCCTATTCATTGATTCCTCTAATTTTAACCCAATCCAAATTTGATTAATAAATCAATTTGACATCTGAAGTCTAAATTTATGGAGTATAAAGATGGTCAGAAACGTGAAGCCTGCGCAGTACAATTAGAAGTAGTGTTAGATTGCAGAATTGAGACGAAGGATGGAAGAACAAAGATGAACAACAAAGAGAGAGAAAGGAAGCTTCTCGATATTTTTTCATTTATTATTAAAACTGTACAGTACACATGTATATATCTAATAATTTGTCAGTTGTCAATTAACTAATTATGTCTAACTCTAGTTAACTAATAACAACCTACTAACTATAATTCACTTAAGAAATCCCACATAATGTCTCATTATCCCCCTCAAGCTAGGGGGCATGAAGATGTTCTTTATGCCGAGCTTGGATAACAAATGAGTATGCTGAGGTCTCCCAAGACCCTTAGTGAGAAGGTCTGCTTGTTGATCAACAGTGGCAAGATACAGAGTACTAATGAGGCCATTTTGCACCTTTTTCCGGATGAAGTGGCAATCAATGTCGATGTGTTTGGTGTGCTAGTGAAAGATAGGATTAGCAACTATCTGAATAACAGATTTACTGTCACTGAATATGGGAACAAGCAAGGAGATAGTGACCCCTAACTCCTTGAATAACCCAAGAAGCCAAACCAATTCAGCCACTGTGGAAGCTAGACTTCTGTATTCGGCTTCTGCAGAGCTCCTAGAAATGGTGGCCTACTTCTTGAACTTCCAAGAAATCAGGGAAGAGCCAAACTTGACCAAATAACATGTGACTGACCTCCTAGTATTAGGACATGAGGCCCAATCAGCATCACAAAATACAATGAGAGACTCAGAACAAACAACTGACAATAAGACCCCTAGACCAGGACAAGACATAACATATTTGACGTGCAACCTCCCAGTGAGAAGTTTTTGGAGAATGCATTAACTGACTGAGATAATGGACAACAAATGAAATATCAGGTCGAGTGATAGTGAGGTACAATAAATGCCCAAGTAATCTCTGATAAGGTCCTGGATCATCTAAGGCCTTGTCCTTAATAGGACCAACATGAGTGTCAAATTCAACAGTAGTGAGCTTGACATTCAACTCCATGGGTGTGACAATAGGCTTAGAACTAGAAAAACCTAAATCAACAATTAGCTCCAAGGCATACTTCCTCTGGTGCATGAGGATCCCTTCACCACTCTTGGAAAATTCAATGCCTAAAAAATATTTGAGTTTCCCCAAATCCTTGATTCTAAAAGAGGATTGTAGGACATCCTTAGTCTCTTGTATTAACTAAAAGTCATAACCTGTGATGAACAAATCATCAACATAAACCAAGACTACAACTATCTTCCTTGCCATTTTCTTAGTGAAAAGGGAGTAATCTAGATGACTTTTGTTAAAAGCCAGGAGAAACTAGAGCAGTGATCAACTTAATGTTCCGCTGTCGTGAAGCCTGCTTTAGTCCATAAAGTGACTTGAGCAGTTTGTAAACCACTGATTTATCTGAAAAGCCAGAGAAGCCTTGAGGCACAGTCATGTACACTTCCTCAAAAAGATCCCCTTGTAAAAATGCATTGTAAACATCTATCTGCTGCATAGTCCAATGCTTAGATACTGCTAGGGATAGAACACTGTTGACAGTGACCATCTTAACTACAGGTGAGAAGGTTTCTTGATAATCCAGTCTTTCCTTCTGATTATAACCCTTGGCAATAAGGCGAGCTTTAAATATCTCCACTTCACCATTTGCCTTATATTTGATCTTGTAAACCCATTTGCAACATATGGCCTTCTTGCCCTTGGGCAAAGGAACAAGATCCCATATTTTATTGTCCTCCAAAACTTGAATTTCTGTCTGTATTGCCTCCACCCACCTCTTGTCCTTAGCAACTTTATGGTAGGATTGTAGCTCCTCTGCAATAGTGAAATTTGAAAGATAACTCTGATATTTGGAAGACAATCTTTCATAATTGAGAACATCTGATAAAGGATATTGGCAGCAGCTAACTTGGCTGCCCTTATCAGGTCTAACATAGTCCTTGAGCCATATGGATGGCCTTGAAACTCTAGTAGATTTCCTGATATCCTCATGTGTGGGAGAGGAATCTGTAGCAACAGGTGTTCCAATGTCATAAGAAAGCTCTATGGAGGATGATTCTTCAGTGTGGGAGGAAGGAGCATCATGAACTTCATGCTCAAGTGGTCGACATGTAACAGGAGCAACAGGTTGAACATCAGTAATTGAAGCTCCTGGTGTAGAGATTTGTTGCACCATTTGCTCTGATGTGGAGACACTGCTGGTGGAAAATAGACTATCAGCTACATTAGGTGATGAAGTAGCATGATCCTCCATGAGAATATTGTCAGAGTCAGTTGAGAGATTTTGGAGAGGAAATGCATCTTCGTGAAAAATTACATCCCTGCTGATGAACAATTCAACAGTTTCCAGATTCAACATTTGATAACCCTTTTGATGAGGAGCATAACCAAGTAAAACAGACCTCACTGCTCTAAGAAGAAACTTATCTGATCTGGGCAGGTAAGTAGCAAAACACAAACATCCAATGACTCTCATGTGAGATAAAGAAGGTGGCTTATTGTAAAGCATCTCATAGAGTGACTTGTATCCAAGTGCAGAAGAAGGAACTCTGTTGACTATATAAACTGTTGTCTTCCCACAATGCCCCCAATATTGGATTGGTATATGCCCCTGAAATTTGATAGCTCTGGTTGTTTCCAAAATGTGTTGATGCCTCCTTTCTACCACTCCATTTTGCTGAGGAGTGTATGGACAAGAGCATTAGTGTACTATTCCATTGGATTGAAATAGCTCCTTACAACTGTTGTTAAAAACTTCACTCCCATTATCTGACCTAACAACTTTAATTGTTTTTCCATATTTTGTCTTAACCATAATCAAGAAAGTTTTGAGCAAGAAAACAACATCATATTTAAGCCTCATTAAGAACACCCAATTCCACCTTGTACAATCATCAATCAAAGTAAAGAAATATTTCATCCCATTGTGAGTAGGAACTCTGTAGGGACCCCAGACATCCATATGAATCAAGTGAAAACTATCTACGCTCCTATTGTGACTTATTGGAAATGATATCCTAGTTTGTCTAGCTAATGGACAAACTACACATTTATTCAATTGAGAACTTGTACAACTCTTTAGACTATCAATTCTCCTGAGTATTGCCCCACATAGTAGATAGATTCAGGATTCGTGGGGCACATGTCACTCGTGTGACTGTTACCACATAATTCACAGCAAGTAGACATCTGTTGTACATGTTGCATCTATTGTTATACTTTCAAAATAGTGCATATGCACCATCATTTGATCTACAAGCATATACAAGCATTTTTCATAATTTTCTATGATTTTTAAAGGCTTTAAATCAATTTATTCCTACATTTTATTATATAAATATCTATTAATTACCTTATAAATTATTTTTATGATGATTTTATCATCTAAAATTTTCATTTACACCCATATTAGATTTTAAATATTTTATTTACATTTTTGTTACAATTATATTTGCATTTTTAGGCTAAATTGTATATTTTACAATAATAGCCCATATGTACTTATAATTACTTTATTTATGCAAATAATAACTTTTATATTTTTTATAATGTTAAACAATTATTTTTAATCATTTGCATGCACAAATAATATATTTTGTTATTTATCTATTATTTGTATAAATTATTATTTATTAAAATCCGGTATTTAAAATCTGGCCCTAATTCTATAACTAATTCGGACCTAAAACTACCCAAACCAGCCCAAGCCCAATACCCCTAACCCAATTACCCTTACCCATTCATTAAACCCAACCCCAATCTGCCTAAATCCTGACCGTTGATAAAAAATGATCAACGGACCACAACTAACGACCTCCTTCCTTTATATCCCTCATCTCTACCCTAATCCTGTCTTTTCTAAAAACCGCCGCCCTCATTTTCCCTCCCCTGTTGAACCCTAACGCCGCCGCCTCACCCATATCCCCCCGAATCTCGGTCCTAATAGGATTCTTTCCCTATTCCCTTACCATTTTAGTGTTTACCTTTATTGGGTGCTAAATTTCAGAATAACATAGGTACTTGCCTAATCACGGCAAGTACCCCGCTGTGATTCCGTCCAAATCTATATTTACTTCTTGAATCTGGACAACCTCGAGTCCAAGTACGTTATTTGTAATGATTCTCTCATATCTCGCTTGGTTCGCACTAAGCCCTAAAGGTTAGGGTTCCAGATCTTCTTTGATTTGAACCAGATCTGGTTCAAACTCTGTTTTTTTAAATATTTCTTCGTCTATATTTGCTCTATTACTTATGGGTCTGTTGATTTTTGTCGATTTTGTGACTTACCTAATTTAGGGTTTCAAACCCCTTTTACTTGAGCCAAATCTGGTTCGATTATAAGTTTCTTTTTTTAAGTTCCTATATATGTTTATTTTGTGCTAATATGTGTTCTTTTCCTTTATTCTTGCTGATTTTGTATTTTACTCAAAATTAGGGTTTCAGTCCCTTTTTATTCGAACTAATCTGGTTCAATTTCATGTCTCTTTTGAATAATCCATGTCTACGTTCATTTGTATGTGTTAATACATGATTCTTTGCCATTATTCTCTGCTAATTTCGGGCTTTACCTAATTTATGGCTTCCAACCCTTTTTACTTAAACCAAATCTGGTTCGATTCAATATTCCCTTTTTTATAATAATCTCTTGTCTGCCTTATGTGATTCTTTTCCTTATTTCCTACTGATTTTGTGTATTTCTACCTAAAATTTTGGGTTCAACTCTACTGATTTAAACACTGACCTCGGTATTTAAGTGGGCAATTCTTTTAAGGCTAAGGGAGGCAGTACTATTCGAACCCCTCCCACTTCCCTCTGAAAAAAGAGATTTTAGAGTTCGAAATTTCTCACTAATATAAACAAAATCTTTCACTCCTATTATCTCTAGCAATATTATTCTGTGCTTTTGATTCATGGCCGGCTGGAAGCCAAGGCCAGAAATCCTCAACTGTTTAGCTTCTCTTGATGACAATTGCTACATTGTTGGATTCCTTTCTCCCTGTTTCACCTTAACTAGTGAGTTATTGAATCCTTTGCTATTCCGTTATGATTATTTGTTTAATGTGTTGCTGCCATTAAACCATGTTACCCTAAATACTATTACTTATAGTTAAGACGTGTTGAACTTAATTGAATCGATTAGTGAAATCTGCCTAACTCTATGTTATTTAGGGCTGTCTTTTAGAGTAAAAAATATTTTCATACCCCTTCTTAAGGACTGTTTAATTGTGTGTGCCTTAACAGATTCATCAGTTTATTTATTGAACCTGTCACCATGTGACTTGTTTGGTTATGTGCTCACTATGTTATGATACCTGTGCTAAATTATTTAATCAGTTTCTAATACTAATTAGTGTGTTCCTGACCTACTGTTAATTAATGAGCTTTCTTTCTGTGACTTAGTCTGTTCTGCAGTCTTTGTTATCACTGTGAACATGTTTATGAACTGGTCTTATTAGCATGTGACTGTGTTAACTTCTAAAAACTGGATTAAGTCTGTCTAGGTTCAAATGTGTTGCTATTTGTTTGTGTTCTATGTGTGATTCTGCACGCCCTAATCCCATCCTACTCTCCTGAATTCTCACTCTTTGCTGGCTGAAAGCCAAAGCAATTTAGGTTCTGTCCCTTGGTCTCCCTAGTGTGAGCACTGCTCAGGGTTCATATGAGACCCTCGTGAACTCTGACACACTAGGATTTGGTCCCTAGTCTTCTTTGAACTGTTCTGATCATTCTTCTCTAGTGTGAGCACTGCCTTAGGTTCTTGAAGCCCTTGAGAACTCTGACACACTAGTGATTTGGGTTATGTATGCTTATCCTTGAGATATGGGTGAATCATTCACTGCTGGTTATGGTGTATCTATGAACATAGGCTTTTGGAGCCACTATGAGTTGAAGGCCTGGCCTGTCCAGGTGCATTTGGGCCTGCTGCAGGTTTCCTAATGTTTTATATACTTTGTAATTCATTCATTAAATTCGGGTCTGTAATAATTATTTGTAATAACAATTGGGGTATTAGTAAATTGGAAAACTGGGTTTATTTTAACATTTGCATGAGAATGGGTAGAAATTCTGCCTATAGGTGTTTACTTTGCTCATTCTGCTATTGTGCTTGATAACCTACCTATAGGTGTTTACTTTTCTCATTCTGCTATTGTATGTTAGATAATCTGCCTATAGGCGTTTACTTTATTCAAATACATTCTGCTATTGTATTTTAGATAACCTGCCTATTGGTGTTTATTTGCTCGAATAAGCTCTGTGGATAACCTGCCTATTCTGCTTTTTAGATACCATGCCTATATGGAATAAAATAACCAAAGTTCAATCTGCAGCATATTCATTAGGCATCAGGATCATAGGGTCATTTATAAATATGCATTTTTAGAAGTCATACCCATAGGGTTCTTAATTGATTGATATGCTATTGTCATACTTGCTCATTTAGTATATAAGAACTAAAACCAGTTTCAATCATCAAGGGTAGGAATCATGTCTATAGGGTAATCACTATCTGTGTTAAGCACTAAAATCAGGCTTTAAAACACTGCCTCGTTGAACGCCAGTAGAAAGCATGCCTATAGGAACAATTGAGTAATTCTGAATATCTCTCGTGTTTATTACTGCCAAATACTGAGTAAATCACCTAGATAGCATGTTTATAGGTTTCAACCGCTTATACTTATAATCAGTAGACAACTGTGCAGTCACTTAGAAATTACTTTGCATAACTGCTCGCATGATTAAAATCCAGAATCATATAAAAATCATGTCTATAAGGCCTAACGACTTCAATTGTTGAAACTATCAAAACGCCTAATTTGTTTGCGTGCATTTGCTGCCTAAGTGTGGAGGCTAACTTGAGCCCTTATTTCCTTTTACATGAAAGTCCAATTTATTTTTGTATGTCGCCTAGTTTTTTTTATCATTTTTGGGCAACCTAAGTTAAGTCTAGAATCATCCAAAAATAGAGGTCCAAATGCCTCCCGGGCCATAGGCAAGGGATGGGTAGTGCACGCATAGGGTACGATTTAGAATTGATTAGAGCGCTTTAGGTAACTAACTTAAAGATACTAATCGGGTAGCAGGAGATGATAGTCTGTGCCCGCTGAATAATATGAGTAACACCCCCATCTTGTGGGAGTTACGAAGTATTATTTATGTTGCACGGGGTGATCCTTTAGGCTAAAACACTTAGGACCCCCCACTCCTATTAAAATAATTCTTTCTTTATATTTCTGTTCTCTCTTAGACTAATTCACATGATTTAAGTTCAGCCGGGACCCACCATTGTGGACCTCGAGGAGTGCCTAACACCTTCTCCTCGAGGTAATTTGAGCCCTTACCCGATCTTTGGTGACGCAAACTAGTAAACCCGAGTCATTTGCAATAGGTTCCCTAACGCACCTTAATCTCTTAGGTGGCGACTCTCTTTTCATAGCCCTTCCTCCCTTTTTAAAAGAGTTGTCAATGTCGAAACCCTATTTCGCGAGATAAAGGAGGCGTGACAGCATGACGACTTCGCTGGGGATACCTTTAGGCTCTTACCATAATGAACTTGGTATGTGTGAATTAGTCTCCCTCGATAAGCGTGTCTTTATTATTTTAAGCTCAAATTCACTGTTTATTTGCTACATGCTCACCCCCTTCCCTATTTTCCCTTTTACATGAATTTACATGCAACTTTTCGTTTAACCTTGTTTGTTGGCTTCAATCTTTATGTCTTTCCCAATCCCTACCCCTTTTACCGCTTTATTATAATTTTTCCATTATGCGAACTAACTCCTTCTTTGTTTTTATTTCTTTCCTGTCTTTACATTTATTAAATACCGCATTTATCGCTTTCATTATGCAAAATACTTGACAAGGTGTTGTTTTATTTTTTGCATAACTACATGCTCTGCATCATATTCCACTCGTGCGCAATTAATACCATAACGGCACTTGATGAGTGTCCGCGCTCTTCCTATATCCCCCTTTTTAAATTTGGAAAGGCTTATTTGCGGTAAAACTAGTCGATCAGCGGTGCAGTCGACGGTTCCATGCCTTTCCCTCTCAAGTTGTCCGCTTGAGGGTACCGGTCTAGACTTCTATAGAAAACCCTACTCTGATGTTAAATGTGCATACATCATGTCCAAACCTAGCATGAGTTAGAATGTTGTCCGCATAATAACTCTCTAAAGAAAGCCTTGTCCAAAGTCCATCGGGATTTCCATAATCCCAATGGGCACGATCATGATATGTGCATTATTTGGAAAAAATATGCCGATATGCTAATCATTAATGCGTAAGTAGTCAAACCCGGAGGGGGAAAGGGATAACTTTATTTGTTTTGCAGAAATGAGGCACGAAGTCCCCAGGTTTGGCATGGTCCGAAGTATCTCACCTCTATTGCTAGACTGGTGGGAAAATCTCTCGCCAAGCGATAAGAACTATGTGAAAAGAATTCTTGGAAATTTACCTTCTTTGCTGGACATTCAATCAAACAATGTACTGATCGAGGCCGCTACTATGTTCTGGGATGAAAAGAGGGTTGTTTTCCATTTTGGTAACATAGAGATGACTCCCCTTCTTGAGGAAATAGGAGGTTTTGCCGGGCTACCTGGGATAGCCCTGGTCTGCTGGTACCGAAAAATCATACTTCTAGGGGATTTCTGAAAATGATGGGTCTTAGAAAGAATGACGAGTTGTCTGCCTGAAGAAGTCCTACATACCTTTCGACTTCCTCTACGAGCGTTATGGGCACGGCACATCCTGCCATATCTATCATGATGAGTTTGCCATCACTTCTCTAGGCTGGACTCATCGTCGGATTTTTGTGTTCATCGTCTATTTTCTGGCTATGATAGTATTTCCAATTCAAGGAGACAGGATTCACACTCATTTGGCTATAGTTACCAAGACCTTAATGGAAGGGATTGAGGGACAGACTTACACTATTGTCCCAATGATCGTGTCAGAGATATACCGCGCTTTGGACCGATGTAAGAAGGGATTCAGACATTTTGAGGGTTGTAATTTGTTACTGCAAATATGGTTGTTGGAGCATCTTCAAAGAGGACAGTACCGTCAGGAATTTCCGCGGCGACCATGGAATGACCACATAGCCTTTCACCCTCCAAAAAGAATGACTTTATCCCAGACAAGTTTGCACAACCGGAAAACGCCATGGATTGGGTACACTTCTTTAGCAATTTGACTGATGACAAGGTCCATTGGATGTTCGAGTGTTTTCCTACTAGCGAGTTCATCATCAGGTCCAGGGATGTTCCTCACTTAGTGCTGATCGGGTTGAGGGGTATCTATTCTTATGCTCCTATCATGGTCATGAGACAGGCTGGGAGAAAACAAGTCATACCACGAGTTTCTAAGATGGTTCACTACAAAGCAGACTTTCAGGGTGGTGCCATTCCATTCAAGTGTGAGGCCCAACACGTGTGGCATCTGAAGATTATTGTGGAAAAAGATACCATCGAACCAGATCGGTACCACAGAGGTTATGTGTATTTCTACCTATCATGGTTGGATGATGACATAGCAGGAGAAGTCGAGCCAGGGATCGATCAAGGAAACAGGGTCATAGACGATGCTGCTGAAGCACAAGTAAAATACAAGAGGTTGCATAAGAGAATCCTTGAGTCTGAAGCCAGACATTTGGAACAACACAAGATAGACATGGAATCAATCAATGAATGGAGGTAAGTTGCTACAAAATCAACAGAGAGGTTGGAGTACTTAGAGCAGGGTCTAATGGAACTTGAAGGGAAGATGAGGAAAAGGATCGTGGATTGTCAGAATGCAGAGGGCAACGAAGGAGGACACCTAGCAAGGGCGTATCTGCTGTTGGACATGCGCGACTTGGGGAATCTGATCAATGGGGACAAGAAGGCCAAGCTTGGAGAGGGTCCATCCAGGACCAAATAGAATAGAATTGTTGTTTATTTGATTTTCTAAGAGTCGTTTTAGAAATTGATTGTAACAAGGCAAATGCCACTAGTAACTCTTTTAATTATTGTCATTTTAGGGGGTTTGATCTATTTATTACATTAATGAAATGAGGCAGTTATCGGCATCAAGTTTCTCCAAATCTATGTGTCGCTAGGCTTACCTCAGGCACAATGAGGTTCCCAAAATTAGGACACGAATTTATAATTCCGCAATACATATTTAAATACTCCAAATATCCTTCCAAAATCCCCTACTGACTTGTTTACCTTTTTGATTTTCTTTGTTTTGATTATTCCCATCCCCTAAGGTTGGTTCTTGCATACTGGCATCATCAGCGTATCATACCAGATCTAGAGGCCCTCCACCCCCTCATCCTCCAAGTGATCCTAAAAGTAAGGGAAAGGCTAAGATGGATGACATGAGTGGTATCAGGAAAGATAACGCTGCGCATGTAGAAAATGTTGAAATTTCAGATGGTCAGAGTACTCCGGCACAAAATGATTTGGTTCTACGGTTGGAGCAGAAAATACTGGAATTGCAAGGGGAATTTGAGCAAGTCCGCAACTTGGCAAACCTCTCCCTCACCTTAAACGTCTCGGATATTAACCACAGAATGCCCAAAACCCAACACCTCCTCAAAACACACCAAACCAACATCTACAAAATCCTCCTGCACCTCATCAATACGCCACACCTCCTCAAAATCCTAACCCTCCACCAGTGCCAACTCCTCCTCAACACCAACATCTTCTGACTCAGTATCCATAAACTACTACCTACCATACTCCTCAAAATACACCGCAACGTACCCCCCTATCCGCAGAACTCAACCAATGATCATCACTACACCCAAATCCCCGGTATCTACCAAAGTAACCCCATATATGTAGAAACCCTACCTCACCCCACTCAACAAACCCCATACACACCAGAATTTGCCGAGAAGGACCTGCTCATCAAGAATATGGCAGAGAAACTTAAGAAGCTCACAAGCTGAGTCCAGGGTGTCGAAGCGGGTAATGGCATTGAGGGTTTAAATTATGAAGATCTGTGTATTCAGCCAGACGTAGAACTACCGAAGGGTTACAAACCTCCTAAGTTCGAGATATTTGACAGAACAGGTGACCCAAAGGTGCATCTAAGGACATACTGTGACAAGCTCGTAGGAGTTGGAAAAGATGAAAGGATTCGCATGAAACTGTTCATGAGAAGCCTCACTGGAGACGCCCTATCGTGGTACATCAGCCAAAATCCAAAGAACTGGGTTAGCTGGGTAAGCATGGCATCGGATTTCATGGATCGTTTCAGGTTTAGTACAGAGAATGCGCCAGATGTCTTCTATATCCAGAATCTCAAGAAGAAGTCAATAAAGAATTTTCGCGAGTATGCTACTCAATGGAGATCGGAAGCTATGAAAGTAAGGCCGATATTGGAAGAAGAGCAGATGAACAAGTTTTTCGTCCGGGCCCAGGATCCACAATAATACGAAAGGTTAATGGTTATCGAGAATCACAAATTCTCCGACATCATCAGATTGGGGGAAAGGATTGAAGAAGGGATCAAGAGCGGAATGGAGACTAATTTTAAGGCATTACAGGCTACAAACAAAGCATTGCAGTCAGGGGGTATATCCAAGAATAAAGAAGCAGGGGCCGTGATGGTAGCCTTAGGTCCAAAATCTCCTCTTACATACCAAATACCTCCACCCACATATCAGGCTTCACCTCCCAGATATCCATTACTCGCCACTACCTACCACACTTATAACACCCAGCCAATATATTATCACTCACCGCCAGCCCGCCAAAACTATCAGAAACCCAGACCAAATTTCGACCGCATGCCACCCATACAATACACCCCTATTGCTGAACCCATCGATCAATTGTACGAGAGACTGAAAGCTGCTGGATATGTCACCCCAATTCCCGTTGTTGCCATGGAAAACTCCTCTCAATGTGTCAATCCAAACAAAACATGTGCCTACCACTCTGGCATGAAAGGTCATACCATTAATGAATGTCGCACCCTGAAAGACAAAATCCAGACACTAATCGATACCAAGGTTATACAAGCAAAAGAGGTTGCACCTAACGTTCGCAACAATCCCCTCCCGGATCATAGGGACGAGGGAGTAAATGTGATAGAGACTGATGAAGAATGGGACCCAGAAGGGTCGATTGGGCTTATTCGAGAAGGGGATGACCCAAAGAAACCTGCAGTCACTCTTACTCCTATTGTGGTACAGATACAACCACCAGTTGAAGTTGAAGTAGCCGCACGAACCCCGTTCGAGGTGGAAACAACACCTGCAGCTGCACCTGCTCCATTTGAAGTAGAAGTAACCACACCCTTCACTGTGACGGTAGCATCCACACCACCCTTTAAATCCAATGTCGTACCCTGGGACTATGTTGCAGAAGCCAGGAGGAAAGGAAAAGCAAAAAATGGAAGAATCTGGTGCAGCACAAGGGATGACCAGGACTGGTAGAATTTATACACTTGATAATTTGGGAGGAACGAGTAGAGAAGCTGCTTCTAAGCAACCCATCATCGAAACCGGCCCGGATGATCTTTGGAGAAAGGTGCAAGCGAGAGAATATTCTGTGGTAGACCATCTGAACAAAACTCCTGCTCAGATATCCATCCTATCATTACTGCAGAATTCTGAGGCACATAGGAATGCCTTGATGAAGGTACTGAATGAAGCTTACGTACCTAACAATATCACCAGTGGGGAGATGGCTAACATGGTAGGGCAAGTACTGGAGAGCCAAAAGATCACCTTTCATGAAGACGAACTGCCACAAGAGGGATTAATCCACAACAGGGCGCTGCACATCACGGTACAATGCGAGGATAAAGTCATTGCCAGGGTTTTGATAGATGGAGGGTCTAGTCTCAACATCTGTCCGCTGACTACTTTGAAAAGGTTGGGTAAAGGTTTACATAAAATACGAGCAGGGACTATGAATGTGAAGGTGTTCGATGGGTTTCAAAGGGCCATAATTGGGGAAACCAATCTATATTGCAGATGGGCCCGACTTGGTTTGATGTTGAATTTCAATACAATATGTTGTTGGGACGACCTTGGATACATGCCGCTGGGGCCGTGGCTTCTACTTTTCACCAGGCTATAAAGTTCGAATGGAATCATCAGGAGGTGATCATTCATGGAGATAGGAGTAATCCCATTTATACCAACCAAACTATTCCGATCGTGGAAAATAGAAGGAAGTTAGGTGGGGAGACTTATCATCACATCGAGCGCGTCAATGCAATTGAGAAAGACAAGTGGTGGAGCAGCAAAATAGAAAGCATACTAGCGTGGGAAGGGTATGAACCTGGTAAAGGGCTTGGGAAGAACCTCCAAGGTATTACCAAACTGATACAGCTAAAACGTCACGGCACGACCTTTGGACTTGGATATCAGTACACCTGGAAGGAGTATGACGATTGGTCGCCGCCATGGCGTGGTCCTTATTACACTCTTGAGCAGCTGGCTTAAGGAATCTGTTCTTGGAAGATGAAGACATGGATTGGAGTGTGATAGTTGAGGAGGAGGAGGAAGAAGGCCTCATCATCCAGAAAGTGGAGAAGGGAGTTGTTCTCAGGAACTGGACTACCACACCATCCAGGGCCCGACGAGTCCCGGGGTAGCATGGCTGCTATTGTCATTCATTTTGAAAACAATTCCTTTTGAGCATTTTTGTTTGAAACATTCTTTCTTTCCTTTCAATATTTTGCTTTAGAAAACATTGTTTGAAGTCGTTAAAATTTGCTTTGTTTGACGTTTCAATACTTACCAACGACTTGATGTTTTATTATTATTATTATCTTTCATATCTTCTCTCTTCAACATTAATATTTCTTACCTTGATGAACCAACGATTGTGACATGTAATGAGACAACACAACATAAGGATAGTGACTCAGAAGATATAGAAGAAGAAGATGTGATACCTGAGGAAATCATCAGAGAATTTTGAGAACAAACCTAAGTCCAATCTGGACGAGACTGAGGTAGTCAACTTGGGAGATTCTGAAACCATCAAAGAAACTCGCATAAGCATTCACTTGTCACCATCAGAGAAGGAAGAGTACACTCGTTTCTTAAGAGAGTATGAAGACATTTTCGCATGGTCATATAATGATATGACTGGGCTGAGCACGTCCATAGTGGCTCACAAGCTACCTACCAATCCAATGTGTCCACCAGTAAAGCAAAAACTCAGAAAGTTCAAACCAGACATGAGACTAAAAATCAAGGAAGAAGTCACCAAGCAGATCAAAGTTGAGGTCCTCAGGGTAGTTGAATATCCAACTTGGTTAGCCAATATTGTGCCGGTTCCGAAGAAAGACGGGAAAGTCAGGGTGTGTGTCGACTATCGGGATTTATAAAGAGAAAGTCCCAAGGATGATTTTCCACTACCAAGCATACACATACTGATCGATAATTGCGCCAAGCATGAACTCTAATCCTTTGTTGATTACTTCGCGGGTTATCATTAGATTTGGATGGATGAAGAAGACGTGGAGAAAACAGCTTTCATCACGCCGTGGGGAGTGTACTATTACAAAATGATGTCGTTTGGTTTAAAGAATGCTGGGGCCACCTACATGAGGGCCATGACAACCATTTTCCATGACATGATACACAAGGAGATAGAAGTATATGTGGATGATGTCATCATCAAATCCAAGAGGGCCGCAGATCACATAGCAGATCTGAGAAAGTTCTTTGACCGGCTGTGGAAGTACAATCTGAAACTGAACCCCGCAAAAAGTGCCTTCGGAGTTCCTGTCGGAAAATTGTTAGGGTTCATTGTCAGCCGCCGAGGAATTAAGTTAGACTCGTCAAAGGTCAAAGCTATCCAGGATTTACCACCACCAAAGAACAAGAAGGACGTGATGAGTTTCTTAGGACGTCTCAACTACATCAGCCGCTTCATAGCACAATCAACTGTAATATGTGAACCAATTTTCAAAATGCTGAAGAAGGATGCCGCCACTAGCTGGACTGAAGACTATCAGAAGGCTTTTGACAAAATCAAGGAATACCTGTCCACACCACCAGTCCTAGTCCTGCCATAACCTGGTAGACCACTACTACTCTACCTTTCCGTACTGGATGGGGCTTTCGGTTGTGTCTTGGGACAACATGACGAGACAAGGAGAAAAGAGCAGGCAATATATTATCTGAGCAAGAAGTTCACACCCTATGAAGCACGATACTCTCTGCTAGAACGCACTTGATGTGCTCTGACATGGATAGCCCAGAAATTGAGGCACTACTTTTGTGCTTATACCACATATCTCATATCGAGAATGGATCCACTGAAGAACATCTTTCAGAAGCTTATGCCTACAGGAAAGCTGGCCAAATGAAAAATATTATTGAGTGAGTGTGACATCATCTATGTAACTCAGAAGGCAGTCAAGGGGCAGGCATTAGCATATTATCTTGCAGAAAATCCTATAGGAGGAGAATACGAACCACTGAAAACGTATTTTCCTGATGAAGAAGTGTCTTTCGTAGGAGAAGATATTGCTGAATCCTATGACTGTTGGAGAATTTTTTTCGAAGGAGCTGCAAATTTTAAAGGAGTCGGTATCAGAGTCGTTTTGGTGTCAGAAACCGGTCAACATTATCCGGTGTTCGCAAAACTCAGGTTTTCATGCACCAATAATATGGCGGAATATGAAGCCTGCATATTAGGACTCAATTTGGCTGTCGACATGAATATCCAGGAATTACTGGTGATTGGTGATTCAGACCTGCTGGTGCACCAGGTACAAGGAGAATGGGCTACAAAGAACACCAAGATACTACCATATCTGCATCACGTACAGAGATGATGAAGAGGTTCACGAAGATAGAATTCCGACATGTCCCCATAATCCAGAATGAATTCACAGATGCACTTGCCACTTTGTCATCCATGATACAACACCCGGACAGGAACTTCATCGATCCCATTCTGGTAAGAATCCATAATCGGCCAGTTTACTGTGCTCATGTTGAAGAAGAAACAGATGGGAATCCATGGTTCCATGATATCAGGGAATATTTGGCAAAAGAAGAATATCCAGAGCATGCAAACCACACTCAGAAACGCACACTTCAAAGGTTGTCCAACAATTTCTTCCAAAGCAGAGGAATTTTGTATAGAAGAACTCCTGATCTGGGGCTATTACGGTGTGTTGACACCAAAGAAGCTTCCAAACTGCTTGAAGAGATACACGTCGGAAACTACGGCCCACATATGAATGGTTTCGTCCTAGCCAAGAAGATACTCAGAGACGGATACTTTTGGATGACTATGGAAACAGACTGCATCCGGTATGTCCAGAAATGTCATCAGTGCCAGATACACGCAGATATGATACGGGTACCTCCAAATGAACTTAATATAAAAAGCGTACCTTGGCCTTTTGCTGCCTCGGGAATGGATGCCATTGGAGAGATCGAGCCCACCGCTTCAAACAAGCACATGTTCATTCTAGTGTCCATCGACTATTTCACAAAGTGGGTTGAAGCTGCATCTTACAAAGCTGTAACCAAGAAAGTCGTCGCAAATTTTGTCAGGGACCATATTGTTTGTCGATTCGAGGTTCCAGAATCCATCATCACTAACAATGCCGCCAATCTCAACAGTGATCTAATGAAAGCCATGTGTGAAACCTTCAAAATCAAGCACAAAAACTCCACAGCATACCGACCCCAAATGAATGGAGTCGTGGAGGCTGCCAACAAGAACATTATGAAAATACTAAGGAAGATGGTAGAGAATCATAAGCAATGGCACGAGAAGTTACCATTTGCCTTATTGGGATGCCGCACCACAGTCCGCACGTCAACCGGGGCAACTACTTATCTATTGGTCTACGGTACTGAAGTCGTCATCCTTGCCGAGGTAGAAATTCCTTCTTTGAAAATAATACAAGAAGCTGAACTTAGTGATGCAAAATGGATAAGGAGCCGCTATGAGCAATTAGCCCTCATAGATGGGAAAAGAATGAATGCAGTGTGTCATGGTCAGCTTTATCAGAACAGAATGTCTAGAGCTTTCAACAAAAGGGTCAAACCTCGACAGTTCACACCGGGGCAGCTGGTGCTGAAACAGATCTTTCCACATTAGGATGAAGCTAAAGGAAATTCTCACCCAACTAGAAAGGGCCTTATATGGTTCAAAGGGTACTAACAGGAGGAGCACTCATTCTCGCAGAAATGGATGGAGAAATTTGGCCAAAGCCTATCAACTCAGTCAAAAGATACTATGTTTAAAGTTGTTTACATTTATGCAATTGATGTAACTGAACTACGCTTGACCTGATTCCCGTTTAAGAGGGGATACGTAGGCAGCCCTGTGGGTTCGGTCACAATACAATAAAATTTTTATTTTCCCCATAATCGAAAACTGGGGCAGAATTTTGAGGAGGACCCTCAAAATTCCGAAGCAAGTTCAGCCAACGGAACTGTATGCGGAACAACCAGAGATTCGTCTAGGTAACTGGGGCAGAATTTTGAGGAGGACCCTCAAAATTCTATGGCAAGAAGGTCGCAATGTCTCTAACAATGACGTAGTTATGGGTCCATCTAATCAATTTTTAAATTGTACATTACTGTGTTTTGAACAACTATGCATGCATATTTTTCGAAAACTTTATTTTTTAGCCAGATGCTACCCATGGTAACTCGATCAGGATTCCAACGCCTAGCGGAGCAGACAAAGGCACGAACCAACCTCCCCCGCAAAACTTACGATTTTTCTTTGAATACATGAACAAGAGATAGTCTCCAGTACGTGCGCACCTTAGAATCACTGTCTTCACAACAACAAGGCTACCGAACTCATCCACAACTAAGATATACTCTGCTATCACTTATTATCTATTCATTGCCTGAGACTAAGCATTGTCTCCATTTTGCATGAGGCTAAGCTCTGCCTCCTTAATTACACAAGGTTAAGCTATGCTTTTCCTATTGCATGAGACTAAGCATTGTCTCCATTTTGCATGAGGCTAAGCTCTGCCTCCTTAATTGCACAAGGCTAAGTATTGCCTTCCATTTGCATGAGACTAAGCACTGTCTCCATCCTGCATGAGGCTAAGCCCTGCCTCCTCAACTGCATAAGGCTAAGCATTGCCTTCCATTTGCATGAGACTAAACATTGTCTCAAATCTTGCATAAGGCTAAGCTCTGCCTTCCCAGCATGAGACTAAGCATTGTCTCTCCTTGCATGACCACAAATGTTGATCTGTTCCAAACCTTGCATTATACTCTTCTCTCGGGACTAAGCTCTGCTACCAACTCTACATAGGACTAAGCTATGTCTGGTTTTATCTCAAGTGTCATGTCTCTGCATCTCATGGGCTGACATATAGCCAATTTGTCTGAAGGCGTCATAGTCCGAAGGCATCATCCTCATAGCCGGAAGACACCATGCCATGGCCTGAGGATCTCTTAATCTTGCACATCATTATTCAAAGGCATCATGGTTCGGAGGCACCATCTTCATAGACCGAGAACATCATTTCATGGCCTGCGAATCCTTTACCACATAAGTCATAGCCCAGGACATCATGGTCTAAGGACGTCATCCTCACCGTCCAAAGACAATCTCCATGGTCCAAAGGGAATTTGCATCATGTTTAAATTTATGCGATAATCTATATGCATCGTATTTTGAGTTTGCAGGTAATCTGGTAAGTAACCGTTATCCTAACGGGAGCAATCTTCGCTCCAGTTTCCATTCTCATCGTCCGTTACCCATTCTCATTTGATACCTACTCAAGTATCCATAACCATTCTTAATTCTGATTTTTCTTATCCAGAATATTTTGTCCGTTCTTACAACAACTCCATCGGTTCGTTCCACCGATTGATCCAGAACTACACATGGCCTGATTCCTGTAAAACCAGGGATATGTAGGCAACTCAGAGACCAGAGTGCAGCCTAAATTTTTTCAAATCACTCCATTCGGTCAAAATCGGTCATCATTTCTTTATCCGACAACTCTTTCATCCTTTCCAGGTAAAGAGGGGCAGCTTTTTCCTCATATTTTTCAAATATATATATATATATATATATATATATATATATATATATATATATATATATACACTTTCAAAATAGTGCATATGCACCATCATTTGATCTACAAGCATATACAAGCATTGTTCATAATTTTCAATGATTTTCAAAGGCTTTAAATCAATTTATTCCTATATTTTATTATATAAATATCAATTAATTACCTTATAAATTATTTTAAAGATGATTTAATCATATGCACTTTTCATTTACATCCATATTAGATTTTAAATATTTTATTTATATTTTGTTATAATTACAATTGCATTTTTAGGCTAAAGTGTACATTTTTCAATAATAGCCCATATATACTTATAATTACTTTATTTATGCAAAAAATAACTTATATATTTTTTATAATGTTAAACAATTATTTTTAATCATTTTCATGCACAAATAATATATTTTGTTATTTACCTATTATTTTTATAAATTATTATTTATTAAAATCGGGTATTTAAAATCTGGTATTTAAAATCTGGCCCTAATTCTATAACTAATTCGGACCTAAAACTACCCAAACCAGCCCAAGCCCAATACCCCTAACCCAATTACCCTTACCCATTCATTAAACCCAACACCAATCCGCTTAAATCCTGGCCGTTGATAAAAAATGATCAACGACCCACAACTAACGAGCCCTTTACCTTATATCCCCCCTCTCTACCCTAATCCTCACTTTTCTAAAAACCGCCGCCCTCATTTCCCCTCCCTTGTTGAACCCTACCGCCTCCATCTCACCCAAATCTCCCCGAATCCCGGTCCTAATAGGATTCTTTCCCTATTCCCTTACCATTTTAGTATTTTACCTTTATTGGGTGTTAAATTTCGGAATAACTTAGGTACTTGCCAAATCTATGTTTACCTCTTGAATCTGGACAACCTCGAGTCCAAGTAAGTTATTTGTAATGATTCTCTCATATCTTGTTTGGTTCGCACTAAGCCTTAAATGTTAGGGTTCCAGATCTTCTTTGATTTGAACCAAATCTGGTTCAAACATTGTTTTTTTTTAACATTTCTTTGTCTATATTTGCTCTATTACTATGTGTCTGTTGATTTTTGCCAATTTTGTGACTTATATAATTTAGGGTTTCATTTACTTGAACCAAATCTGGTTCGATTATAAATTTCTTTTTTTAATTTCCTATACATGTTTATTTTGTGCTAATATGTGTTCTTTTCCTTTATTCTTGCTGATTTTGTGTTTTACCCAAAATTAGGGTTTCAGTCCCTTTTTACTCGAACTAATCTGGTTCAATTTCATGTCTCTTTTGAATAATCCATGTCTACCGTTCATTTGTATGTGTTAATACATGATTCTTTGCCATTATTCTCTGCTAATTTCGGGGTTTACCTAATTTAGGGTTTCTAACCCTTTTTACTTAAACAAAATCTGGTTCGATTCAGTATTTTCTTTTTTATAATAATCTTTTGTCTGCCTTATGTGATTCTTTTCCTTATTTCCTACTGATTTTGTGTATTTCTACCTAAAATTTAGGGTTCAACCCTACTGATTTAAACACTGACCTCAGTATTTAAGTGGGCAATTCTTTTAAGGCTAAGGGAGGCAGTACTATTCGAACCCCTCCCACTTCCCTCTGAAAAGAAAAGAGATTTTAGAGTTCGAAATTTCTCACTACTATAAACAAAATCTTTCACTCATATTATCTCTAGCAATATTATTCTGTGCTTTTGATTCCTGGCCGGCTGGAAGCCAAGGCCAGAAATCCTCAACTGTTCTACTTCTGTTGATGACAATTGCTACACAGTTGGATTCCTTTTTTCCTGTTTCACCTTAACTGGTGAGTTATTGAATCCTTTGCTATTCCATTATGATTACTTGTTTAATGTGTTGTTTCCATTAAACCATGTTACCCTAAATGTTATTACTTATAGTTAAGACGTGTTGAACTTAGTTGAATCGATTAGTGAAATCTGCCTAACTCTATATTATTTAGGGCTGTTTTTTAGAGTAAAAAAATATTTTCATACCTCTTCTTAAGGACTGTTTAATTATGTGTGCCTTAACAAATTCATCAGTTTGTTTATTGAACCTGTCACCATGTGACTTGTTTGGTTTTGTGCTCACTATGTCATGATATCTCTGCCAAATTGTTTAATCAGTTACTAATACTAATTAGTGTGTTTCTAACCTACTGTTAATTAATGAGCTTTCTTTCTGTGACTTATTCTGATCTGCAGTCTTTGTTATCATTGTGAACATGTTTATGAAATGGTCTTATTAGCATGTGACTGTGTTAACTTCTAAAACTGGATTAAGTCTGCCTAGGTTCAAATGTGTTGCTATTTGTTTGTGTTATATGTGTGATTTATACCCTCTAATACCATCATAAATTCTCACTCTTTGCTAGCAAAGAAAAATAAATTTAGGTTCTGTCTCTTGGCCTCCCTAGTGTGAGCACTGCTCAGGATTTATATCAGATCCTCGTGAACTCTGACACACTAGGATTTGGTCCCTAGTCTTCTTTAAACTGTTCTGATTATTCTTCTCTAGTGTGAGCACTGCCCTGGATTTTTGAAGCCCTTGGGAACTCTGACCCACTAGTGATTTGGGTTCTGTATGCTTATCCTTGAGATATGGGTGAATCATTCATCGCTGGTTGTGGTGTATCTATGAACATAGGCTTTTGGAGCCACTATGAGTTGTAGGCCTGGCCTGTCCAGGTGCATTTGGGCCTGCTGCAGGCTTCCTAATGTTTTATATACTTTGTAATTCATTCATTAAATTCGGGTCTGTAATAACTATTTATAATAACAATTGGGGTATTAGTAAATTGGAAAACTGGGTTTATTTTAACATTTGCATGAGAATGGGTAGAAATTCTACCTATAGGTGTTTACTTTGCTCATTCTGCTATTGTGCTAGATAACCTGCCTATAGGTGTTTACTTTGCTCATTCTGCTATTGTATGTTAGATAACCTGCCTATAGGCGTTTACTTTATTTAAATACATTCTGGTATTGTATTTTAGATAACCTGCCTATTGGTGTTTATTTGCTCAAATAAGCTCTATGGATAACCTGCCTATTCTGCTTTTTAGATACCATGCCTATATGGAATAAAATAATCAAAGTTCAATCTGCAGCATATTCATTAGGCATCAGGATCATAGGGTCATTCATAAATCTGCATTTTTAGAAGTCATGCCCATAGGGTTCTTAATTGATTGATATGCTATTGTCATACTTGCTCATTTAGTATATAAGAACTAAAACCAGTTTCAATCATCACGGGTAGGAATCATGTCTATAGGGTAATCACTATCTGTGTTAAGCACTAAAATCAGGCTTTAAAACCTACCTCGTTGAACGCCAGTAGAAAGCATGCCTATAGGAACAATTGAGTAATTCTGAATATCTCTCGTGTTTATTACTGCCAAATACTGAGTAAATCACCTAGATAGCATATTTATAGGTTTCAACCCCTTATACTTATAATCAGTAGACAACTGTGCAGTCACTTAGAAATTACTTTGCATAACTGCTCGCATGATTAAAATCCAGAATGAGGCGATCTTTTAGGATAAAAAATAACTTAAAGATAGTAATCGGATAGCAGGAGATGATAGTCTATTCCCGCTGAATAATATGAGTAACACCCCCGTCTTGGGAGAGTTACGAAGTATTATTTATGTTGCACGAGGCGATCCTTTAGGATAAAAAACTTAGGACCCCCTACTTTTATTAAAATAATTCTTTCTTTATGTTTATGTTCTCTCTTAGACTAATTCACATGATTTAAGTTTGGCCGGGACCCACCGTTGTAGACCTCGAGGAGTGCCTAACACCTTCTCCTCGAGGTAATTTGAGCCCTTACCCGATCTTTGGTGACGCAGACTAGTAAACCCGAGTCATTTGCAATAGGTGCCCTAACGCACCTTAATTCGTTAGGTGACGACTCTCTTTTAATAACCCTTCCTCCCTTTTTAAAAGAGTTATCAATATCGAAACCCGATTTCGCAAGAAAAAGGGGGCGCGACAATACATGTACCATTCGTTTATGCCACATAGTTGCATTCTCTGTGTTAACTACTGCAAATGAATGATGAATCTTCTGTGTTTGATTTCCCCTGTTGTAGACAAAATGTATAAGCCATCTTCCTCCCTACCAATCTCCTTCACCCTCCCAGACAAGAGATCCTGGAAGACACAGAAGGTAGGAAAGAAGCCCACAAAATAATTCAATTCTTTTGTCACTTTAGATACAGACAAAAGATTGAGTCTAAAGGCTGGTACACAAATAACATGCTGAAGTATATTACCTCCACTGAGTTGACTGGTCCCTATATGTGTCACCGAGGCTGAGTCCCCTGTAGGAAATTGCACTTGTCCTGCATTTCCTACTAGTGAATTATTGTGTAACAAATTCTTATTACCAGTCATATGATTCGTAGCACCTGTATCTATGATCCACTCAAAGTTTTTAATGTTATGAACACTATTACTAAAGTAGTTACCTGCCATGTGTGCACTGGCATAACCTTCAATATTAGTTCTCTTCAGAATTTACAAAATTTGTGCAACTTGTTCCTGAGTAAATATTTGTGCAGGCAGCTGAGTAGTGTTGTAGGTGTGTTGACAAACATTCTGTTACCCTCCAGTTGAGCTATATTTGCTTTGCGTTTGGCCTTGAAATTTGCCGGATAACCAATGAGCTGATAACAATTTTCCTTTAAGTGTCCTGTTTTTCCACAATGATCACATTTCATTAGCTTGTAACAACCTTCCTTGGTATGCCTTTCTGGTGGAAAAATTCACATTCCAGATTATAGGTCCTCCTTTGTTTATTGCGTGATTGATCTGTAAACATAGCTCTTGTCTCATTGTATCCAGAATTCCCCAGAAAGTTACTCCCAATTGATCTCCTATTTTCATCTTGAATAACCATTGCATATGCTTGATTAATGGTTGAAACATTAGGTATCAATAGGATCTGTCCTCTAGCTTGCTCAAAACTATCACTCAGTCCCATTAAAAATTGCAATAGATGTTGGAATTAGGGATGTTCGCCGGTCGGTACGGTACGATATTTAGACATTTCGGTTCGGTATTTTTGGTATTTGGTTTTGCAAAATACTATACCAATACCGTACCTAATTAAATTCAGTATGGTTCGATTTTTCTCCTTTCGGTTTCGGTAACTTCGATTTATTTGGTTTGAATACTAACTAGTGCATAGAGTCATAGACGATAATATTCTTAATTAAAGTACTCAAAAGTACAAAACTAAAAATGTTTGTTAACAAAAATTTTGTCCAAAACTAGCAAATACCAACCTAGCGAGAGAAAACTTAGAGAAATATCTTATTACTTGCTTAGAGTTTGATGAACCTAGAGAATAAAGGAAAGTAAAATTTTAGATTTCTTATATTTAGGTTATAATTAATAAAATATGTATTGTGTAATATAATATATATTTCGGTACAGTATCGGTATTTTGGTATTTTATTTTAAAATACCAAATACCAATATTTTTTTAAAACTTAAACCAAATACCATACCGAATACCAAAATATCGAATACCGAATACCAAAATTTTCGATTTCGGTATGGTAATTCGGTATTTAGCAAATTATACACAACCCTAGTTGGAATTCTAATTGATAAACGTACTCCTTAGAAGATGCTGGTGGGAGGATCGAATCAAACTCTGCCCATAAATCCTTCATTTTTGTAAAATATACTGACACGGAGGATGATCCTTGCACTGAGGTAAAAATCTTGTTGTGCAAATAGTAGAGTCTCGATGCATTTACCTTGTCAAACCTCTCTTGCAATTCAGCCCAAACCGTTTGTGCATTTAAGAAAAATAATACACCAGTGTGTAATTCCTTACTCACATTACTCATTAGCCATGAAGTAACAATAGCATTACATCTCTACCATTGATTCCCCAATTACACACCAAAATCAGCTTTGCATGTGGATCCATCAACAAGACAAAGCTTATTTTTTCCTAATAATGCGACTTTCATCGCATGACTCCAGATTGTATAGTTTTCCATTCCTATCAGCAGTAGTCCGACAGACATTGATCCTGGTCCATCACATGGATGTAGGTAAAGTGGATGATAGTGATCGAGATTCATTATTCCTCATATAGTCGTGATACCAATGCCGTTGTTCACGGTGGCTCCACTGAGCTCAGAATTGCTCGAATTTTTCCCAATCACCATCACTCACACAGAATTAGTGCTCAGCAAAAAACGATAGAAAAAATGAATGAATTCTCTCGATTTTTCTTCAATTCCGTGAAAAATCCCTTGAATCATTCAACCATAGCTATGAATCAGTCAATCATAGCTCTGATACCATGTTATATTGCAGAATTGAGATGAAGGATTGAAGGACAAAGATGAACAACACAGAGAGAAAGAGAGAGAGAGAGAGAGAGAGAGAGAGAGAGAGAGAGAGAGAGAGAGAGAGAGAGGAAGCTTCTCGATATTTTCTCATTTATTATTGAATCTGTACAGTGCACGTATATATATATCTAACCAACTAATTTGATAGTTGTCAACTAACTAATTATGTCTAACTCTAGTTAACTAATAACATCCGACTAACTATAGTTAACTTAAGGAACTTCACATATTATCTCATTAAGTAGCCAAAGAAATCTTGTAATTTGTAAATATTAATCTTTATAGGATGCTTGAGTTTTTTTTTGTTTTAAATTTCCCTTTGATTCTCCTTTGATCTTTTGTTGGAGCTATAACTATTTTGGTGATTCGAAGACACGATTCTAAAACTGTAGGTGGAGCTGCTGACCATATGAGCAATCCCTTCTTGTCAAAAGATGCTTGAGTTCAGTTGAGTTAGGGACTAGCATAGTAATATGGCTATGGGTCACTTCAACTTTTTTCTTTTGGTTACATCTGTGTGTCTATTCATTTTGGATAAGGATTAATTGGGGGACATACCTTTTCAATGACATTAACCAATATAAGAAATAAATCTTGGGTCTGACAAGGATTATGGTATAATTCTAAGTGAGTGCACCTCTACAAATGAAATTAGCGATTCAAATTCAAATTTGGACAATCTTGTTTTTGGCACGGAGTATAGATATATATATGTGAAAATCACTAAAATTTTAAAAAATATATAATTTTGATCATATAATTTCAAAAGTATAGCGGGTTCATGGTAAGAGACTAAAGTCAAACCCATCAAATGTAAATTTTAAATTCACTTTAATTTGTCACAGCAGTGCATATATCCTCTTTAAATCCTGGATCCGCTACTAGTAAAGCTAAGTCAGACTGTGATCAAACAATAAAGAAGTGATAAAACTTTTCACCAAGCTGCAAAGCTATTTGACATATAGCCTGTTTGGCCAAACTGAAAAAATCAGCTTATTTTGAGAAGTATTTTTTTCAAAAGTGCTTTTCAAAAAAGTACTTTTCGAGAAAAGAAGTTTGTGTTTGGCTAATCAATTTAAAAAGCACTTTTGAACAATAATTTGTGTTTGGCCAAGCTTTTCAAAAAGTGCTTTTATGTGTCAAATTACAAATAAGAACATGAAAAGATTTGCTTAATAGTTAATATTATATAAGTAGATAAATAATTATAATTTTTATTATTAAAGATAATAATTAACTTTTTATTTTATTTAAGTAAAATATAAAAATAAAATTAAAAAGTACTTTATTCTTTCAAGATAATTTAAATATATCAAAAATCATCCAATAAATATGAAAGTTCATCCCAAAAGTCATTTTATATTACTTAATAGTTTAAACTAAGTAAGGTTATTTTGGTATATATAATATTTTGCAAAAGAAATTTTTGGTAGGAAGAAAAGTCAAAACTGCTGTTGCTTCTACTTCTGGAGAAAAGCTACTTTTTTTCTACTTTTTCAAAACTGTTTCTGCTTCTATCCAAAAGTATTTTTTTTAAAAAAAAATTTGGCCAAATGACTCAAATTGAGAGAAAAAAAAAAGAAGCATTTTTTTAAAAGGAAAAAAAACACTTTTGACATGGTAAGAAGCTATATAAGAAATAAATCAGAAGATATTTGACATATTCTTCAAAGAAGCAGCAAGATAGTAACCAACTTTCAGAGCGTGAATAATTGCTCTCAAAACTATAATGACGCGCACTGCCTATTGCATGCTACCAACTTTTTGATAATTTGATGTTGAAAAGATGTGAATGACAATAACTTATGCTCTTTAGTTATTATGAGCTGTTCTCATTGATACCAACAAAAAATAGAGAGGATAACGAATGAGCAATTCTTGGCCCTTCACAGCAATTGTGGAAGATGTCAAATGCTCCCTCCTTCACTCCATCTTTTTAACGCAAAGTTACTTTTTACAACGGAGATTCATCCATCGGAGAAGCTATAGCTCTTGAAGTTCCTTTGCCACTGTTTCTACTAAATTAACTGCCATATATATATGTTTCTACGAAATTAACTGCCCTAAGATATAGTCTATAACTATACAAAATGTATTATTGGTAATTAAGGTGTTGCCAAAATAAAATATGATCAGTAAAGTGTCTAATATTGTGTCAAACAAGGTATGTACTTATTCTGAGTTACAAAAATAGTACCCTAAAAATGAAAATTGAGGCACGGCTTACTTAATGGCATGATAGTTAGAGGTATTCATACCAATAAACACATGACATGACAGTTGCCAATGAAAGCCTAAGTGGTTAGAACTACCGAATCTTTAAAAATCGATTAAACCGGTAGAATCGAACCGAATCGATTAATAAGTTTTATCATAGATTTTTATATAAATTTATAACTATACGAATAATTAGGATATGTTTTACATAATATTCGAAAAAATATTGAACCTTACCTCATAAATTTATATATAAAAAATATATATTATTTAATAAGTTTAAAAATAACAAGCACTAAACTTTTTCCTTAGGCCCTATGATTATGGAACAGTTATAAGCCAACAAGCAATTAAAATCCTAATTTTCGCTCCAACCTATTATGCTACTCATATTGAAACTAAATTAGTTTTTCGATCTTGAGTAGTAGACACAAGGTATTCCAGCAATCTTGAGTGGAAAGTCACAAGGTATTGAATATCATCCCTTTCGTAAAATTTTAGATTTTCTTGTTAGATACTTAATCTTCTAATAAATAGTATTTTTAAGTTTCAGCTTGATTAAAATATTACCATTTATGTGATTAATATTTCTCTTGTCTATGCTCAATTTCTTTTACGTTCCAGTAGAATAGTGGGACGGATCTCCATTTTCGCCATCTTTCATGTTCCTTCGATTTATCACCATTTAAACATTAAAATATCTAGAGAGTTTTGCCAAAATCTCATTCAAGTACGTATATTATTGCGTTCTTAATTACTTTTACTAGCAACTCTTACATGACATTTTAAAAAATTAAAAATAAACCATACTGATACCGAAGAGAAACGAGATGATTTCGAAAGTCTAATATTAGTTATATGAAGTAGAGTAATCGAAAAAAATATGAATTTTATAAAATAACCGATCGAACCAAACCATTGGAACCAAGAAGTGTTGAGACACCGAGAGATCTCAGTTTCTCAAATTATTATGGAAATATGTACTCATGCCTAACTTTTATTTTTGCTGTTACATGGCGTCAAATTATACAACAAAACCAAAAAATAAGAACAAAAAAAATGATAAAAAGGAGGGGTAGAATAACCTAAAAGATAACTATCTTGTGATAAAACTTAATCCAACTTTATTTTCAAAAATCAAACTCGCAAAGTTGGTCATAAAGTTCAAATTTGATCTCGTTCAATCTGATTTTGAAAATCCTAAATATGTTTTAACATCGTCTAAATTTTCCCCATCTAGCGTCAAATAAAATAATACGCTGACGACAAATAATATAATAAAAAATAAATAAATATTAAAAAAATCCAACAAAGAACAGAAAGGGAGGATTCGAAAAGGAAATCAAAGCTCCTAGAAATTGCTATTTTAGTTGTCATTATTTGGCTCTTCCTCTTGAAGTATTAAAAATAAAAGAAAATAGTGAAAAGAGGAAATAATGCAAGGACAGTTTTTGCGTCTTCCCCAAGTGGAAGGATAGTTGAATAATAATACTCCCAAGAAAAAGCTGTGCCGTCACCGTTCATAATTCATATACAGCGCAGCCGCTTCTCAACATCACAAATCAAAACTCACACATTAATATAGTCCACAAATTCAAGGTCAGGTTGGTCCCCTGCACTATTTTTGCTGCTAATTTCGTATCCAATGACGCAGTATATTGAAAAACTTACATCTAATAATATTGAAAAACTTACATCTAATAAGTACTCATTCATCATTTTAAGCTTTCGGATTAGAATTCTGAAAATTAATTCATCCTTTCTGAATTAGTCAGAGTCCAAAGCAAACACAACAGGTGAAAAAATTAAGACTTTATTCGTTTTTAACCCGCGCGAGAAATTATTTATATTTGATAGTCAAAAAATATATATAATTTATATAACTTTTATATATAACATACATAATATATAATATATATATATATATATATATATATATATTTATATATTGACTATTATTTTAATAACGACTATACAATTTCCAACTTTCCGAAAAAAATACTCATGTGACGCTAGGGCCTGGAAGATAGCTAACGTGCACTGGTGCTAATAAAAAGAAGACAAATACTCTCTGCTCTCTAATTACGCAATAAGCCCCTGAATTACAAAAAAGAAAATTGAAAAAAGAAATTTAGCTGAATCAATAATTGTAGCACTACAAAAATATCAACGTAAACAATACTAGAAGTTAGATACATTGAACCTGGACATGTTAATCTTGGATCTATAAAAGCACTTCCAACTAAACTGTTTTCATATCAGCATAAACCACAAATCAATCTCCTACCTTTTCTTTCTTTCTTTTAAGCTCAATAGTAATAATAATAATAGCTATTTTTGCTTCCACTATTTTCTCAACTAATTCAGTTAAAATGTTTTCGACAATTGCTGTGCCTTTTAACCAAACAAAGCCCCATCGCCGTGACATCTCCGCCATGCCGGAGAGTGAGATACTCAGGAGAAGAAATGAGGAGTTGGAGAAAGAATTAAAAAAGAGCATTGAGAGGGAAGAGAAAATGAAGCAGGAATTGCAGAAAACATGGGAAAGGCTGAGGGTGGCGGAGGAGGCTGAAGAGCGCCTTTGCTCTCAGCTCGGTGAACTTGAGGCCGAGGCTGTTGATCAGGCTCGGACCTACAGGACACGTGTCATCCATTTGATGGATCAACTCTCTTTGGCCCAGAAACTTCTCGAATCAGCTTCCATTACCGTTCCCAGTTCCCAGTGATTGTAGGGGAAATGGAGTTTAATTTGATGCTTCATCTCCATTTTCAAACTAGGTAGAGCACGTACGCCTGTAAAATTATGCGTTGGTTTCAAATGAAAAGATGAAAGATTAGTTACTCGGATTAATGGAGGTGTATATTGACTTGTTTTCGTCTCCGAGGTGTGATGGGGGAATTTTTGTTTGTAATGTATCTTCTTTAAGCTTTCTACGGTGCATGGTCAGGTTATTAGTTAACGAAATTTATCTGAATTTGATTATGAAAATTATTCCATACGTCCCATTTTAAAGGCCGTTTTAGCTCTTTTTATGTTCATTAAAAAAAATAATAAGTATTATAAGGTATCATTTACTAAGTTACCATTATTAAAAGTTTTTTAATTATTGAATTACCTCTTCCGTTCTACGTGATATTTTGTTTTTTTCGGTTTTTATACATATTAAAGAATTTATTTTTAAACATTAATTAACAATAAAATTAACTATATTAACCTTTAAACTTTTTGAATTTATTCATTAAAAATATAATAGATATTTCAAGGGTAACTTTGAAAAAAAGAAATTAATTATCTCTCGATGCATGAAACAATCAAATATTATGAGTCACAAAAAGATCAAAAAATCAACTAAAGTAGATCGGAGTAAGTAGTATTAAAAAGAAGTAATAAACTATTACTTCTTTAATATTAAGGGGTCGTTTGGTATGTGGTGTTTGATATGAGGTATAACGTAGGATAAGATGTAGGATAAATTATACCTTATTTGGTTGGAAGTATAAATTTATCCTGGGATAAATTTATACTGTCAACCAAACAAGGTATAAATTTAATCTCAGACTTAATTCAGGATATCCCACCTTATCCCACCAAATAGAGACATAAAATTGCTTGAGCTTCCATTTCAATAAGAAATTATTTTTTTTATTTTATAAACAATCACAACTCACTTATCAATTAGCAAATTTCATTAAACCATTCATAAATATACAAAGAGGAAGCTCAAAAATTGGCATGTTTAACAGAGAATAATTTCATTCATTCAAGATATAAATGAACACCAAAAAAAAAATAAGCATCTCATATCATTAATCAAAACAAGATAAGAAGTGGGCCTCAAAAGTTGAATCTAAAACTTTACGGTTTTACAACTTTGAATTTTAAACTCATTCAGACCGCACGCAAGATCTCAAACGGAGCATCGAAACTCGCCGACGACCTCAACTAAAAACCTCACTGTTTTGACTGGGTTTGGATGGTAGTTTATGGTATTAAAAGGGTTGTTCTATGAAGGTTTAAAGATTGTTTTTGGGTTGTGAAGCTGCTGTTTTTTTCGAATGAAAGACGAAAAAAGAATGACACAAGTAGAAATTCTCTTATCCTAAAAAAAGAAAATAAATTTCTCTCCATTCCCTCCTCCCTCTTTTTTCTTTCTCTCTCCCTTTTTTCCCTCACATTTTTCTTCTATTTATAAAAAAAAAATTCGGAATTTTCAGATTATTTATTTATTTATTTATTTATTTTTAATTAAAAAGAATTTCCACTTCCCATTTTCCTTATTTTTTTAAAAAATAATTCCCCTCTTTCCTTTACTTTTATTTTTTAATTTCTTACTTTTTTTTACTTTTATTATATTTAAATTCCCACTTTTATACTTTTCTTTTCTTATTTTCCACTTATTTTACTTTTCTTTTTTTTTTTTATTTCCTACTTATTTTACTTTTTTTTTTAAAAAAATCAGCTACCCTTAATTTTATTTTTTAATTCCAACTTTCTTTTACTTTTCATTTTTTTAAAATTTTCACATTCTTTTGCTTTTATTTTTTTAATTTTTTACTTTCTTTTACTTTTTTATTAAACAATTTTCACCTACTTTTACTTTTTAATTTTATATTCCTACTTTTACTAGTTTTTTAATTCCCATCCGCAATTTAAAAAAATAATAATAATTAATTTTTATTTATTTTCGGGTTTTTTAAATTCATTTTATTTAAAAATAAAGAAAAATAATAAAAATAAAAATAATACTAATATTAATAATTGACCTTTTAAATTATTATTAATTTTTACCCTATATAAAAAATGTAACAAAGCTAAAAATATATATATTAAATTTCTGGAAATATTTACATAGTAGAAGGTGATAAAAATTCAAATATAGTAAAAAATTAGGTGCTCACAGCTGCCCCTTTTTGCTTGAAAACATGAAGAGTTTTTAGGCAGAGACTAGGTGAGCCATGTGACTAATTTTTGACCAAACCATTATTCAAAAGGAAAAGAAATAAAAGATAGGGTGCAACCGAGTCCTGGTTTTGGACAGCCTACATATCCCGGGTTATAGGGGAAGCAGGTCACGTGTAGTTCAAGGAGAATGGTGTAATGATGAGTTGAGGAGTCGAGTGAGGTTCCGTCGAGGCTCCAGTCCACGGTCCTGCTATTATATCGAAATAAAAAAGAAACTAAACAAGCCTATCACTTATGAGTTACAAGATTCCTATCTATGAGTCTTCAGAAACTTGATCTTGAGTCTTGACTGGTTCTTCATGCAGACTCTGATCTAAACCTTGATGCTCGCTAGCTGTAGGTTCTAGTTCATTTTTCTATAGCTTCTTCTAATCAAAACGGGACTCCAATGCTCGTGGCTTCAGTCATGTCTTGAGTATTCCATATCTTTTCAATTGCTTTTGCATTTTGGATTCACTTATTTTTTCTTTTCTTTTATTATGAATTGAGACTTCTTCTTTTGTTCATCTCGAATCCTGTACCTCGAGGTAAAACCTACTCAGACACCAAAACAAACAAACGAACGAAATATTTCTGCCCCAGTTTGCACTAGGGAAATTTCGTGAGTTATTATAATAAAATTCTAAACTACTTCTTTATTGAAAGCAATAAAAGGTCGGAAGTGGTGTACCCTAAAAAAGTCATTTTTTTTTTTTTGGATGGTGTTCTTTTATTGTCAAAAGGATGTCTCAACTAAGGATTGGTGTACCTTAAGTTGGGAAAATATGGCCAGGGAATGGGATACCCCATATTGGCAAAGATATCGGGGAGTGGTGTACCTTGCATTTAAGATCAAATTAACTAATGAGTGGAGACCCTATGTTGGAAAACTAGACTAGGGAGTGGAGACCCTATGTCTAAAAACATCAACTAGGGAGTGGAGACCCTATGTTGGAAAAGCGACTAGGGAGTGGAGACCCTATGTCTAAAATAATCATCAACTAGGGAGTGGAGACCCTATGTTGGAAAAGCAGAATGGGGAGTGGAGACCCTATGTTGGAAAAGCAGACTAGGGAATGGAGACCCTATGTCTAAAAATATCAACTAGGGAGTGGAGACCCTATGTTGGAAAAGAGACTAGGGAGTGGAGACCCTATGTCTAAAATAAAATCAACTAGGGAGTGGAGACCCTATGTTGAAAATGAGACTAGGGAGTGGAAACCCTATGTCTATAATAAAATTAACTAGGGAGAGAAGACCCTATGTTGGAAAAGAAACTAGGGAGCGGAGACTCTATGTCTAAAAATAAAATCAACTAGGGAGTGAAGACCCTATGTTGGAAAGGAGACTAGGGAGTGGAGACCCTATGTCTAAAATATAATTAACTAGGGAGTGGAGACCCTATGTTGGAAAAGTAACTAGGGAGTGGAGACCCTATGTCTAAAATAAAATCAACTAGGGAATGGAGACCCTATGTCTAAAATAAAATCAACTAGGGAGTAAAGACCCTATATTGGAAAAGAGACTAGGGAGTGGAGACCCTATGTCCAAAAATCATCAACTAGGGAGTGGAGACCCTATGTTGGAAAAGAGATAAGGGAGTAGAGACCCTATGTATAAAATAAAATCAACTAAGGAGTGGAGACCCTATGTTGGGAAAGAGACTTGGGAGTGGAGACCCTATGTCCAAAATAACTTCAACTAGGGAGTGGAGACCCTATGTTGGAAAATATACTAGGGAGTGGAGACCCTATGTCTAAAAACATCAACTAGGGAGTGATGACCCTATATTGAAAAAGCGACTAGGGAGTGGAGACCATATGTCTAAACAAATCAACTAGGGAGTAGAGACCTTATGTTGGAAAAGCGACTAGGGAGTAGAGACCCTATGCCTAAAATAATCATCAACTAGGGAGTAGAGACCCTATGTTGGAAAATCAAACTAGGGAGTGGAGACCCTATGTCTAAAAACATCAACTAGGGAGTGGAGACCCTATGTTGGAAAAGCAACTAGGGAGTGGAGACCCTATGTCTAAAATATCAACTAGGGAGTGGAGACCCTATGTCTAAAATAATCAACTAGGGAGTGGAGACCCTATATCTAAAACATCAACTAGGGAGTGGAGACCCTATGTTGGAAAGGCGACTAGGGAGTGGAGACCGTATGTCTAAAATAACATCAACTAGGGAGTGGAGACCCTATGTTAGAAAGGAGACTAGGGAGTGGATACCCTATATCTAAAATAACATCAACTAGGGAGTGGAGATCCTATGTTTGAAAAGAGACTAGGGAGTGGAGATCCTATGTCTAAAATAACATCAACTAGGGAGTGGAGACCTTATGTTGGAAAAGAGACTAGGGAGTGGATACCCTATGTCTAAAATAACATCAACTAGGGAGTGGAGACCCTATGCATGAAAAGAGACTAGGGAGTGGAGACCCTATGTCCAAAAATCATCAACTAGGGAGTGGAGACCCTATATTGAAAAAGTTACTAGGGAGTGGAGACCCTATGTCTAAAAATCATTAACTAGGGAGTGGAGACCCTATGTTGAAAAAATGACTAGGGAGTGGAGACCCTATGTCTAAAAATCATCAACTAGGGAATGGAGACCCTATGTCTAAAAATCATCAACTAGGGAGTGGAGACCCTATGTTGGAAAAGCGACTAGGGAGTGGAGACCCGATGTCTAAAAATATCAACTAAGGAGTGGAGACCCTATGTTGGAAAAGCGACTAGGGAGTGGAGACCCTATGTCTAAAAATATCAACTAGGGAGTGAAGACCCTATGTTGGAAAAGCGACTAGGGAGTGGAGAACCTATGTCTAAAAATCGTCAATTAGGGAGTGGAGACCCTATGTTGGAAAAAAGACTAGGGAGTGGAGACCCTATATCTAAAATAATGATCAACTAGGGAGTGGAGACCCTATGTTGCAAAAGCAGACTATGGAGTGGAGGCCCTATGTCTAAAATATCATCAACTAGGGAGTGGAGACCCTATGTTGAAAAATCATCAACTAGGGAGTGGAGATCCTATGTTGGAAAAGAGACTAGGGAGTGAAGACCCTATGTCTAAAATATCATCAACTAGGGAGTGAAGACCCTATGTTGGAAAAGAGACTAGGGAGTGGAGACTCTATGTCTAAAATAACTTCAACTAGGGAGTGGAGACCCTATGTTGGAAAATCATCAACTAGGGAGTGGAGACCCTATGTTGGAAAAGAGACTAGGGAGCGGAGACCCTATGTTGGAAAAGAGACTAGGGAGTGGAGACCCTATGTCTAAAATAGTCATCAACAAGGGAGTGGAGATCCTATGTTGCAAAAGCAGACTAGGGAGTGGAGGCCCTATGTCTAAAATATTATCAACTAGGGAGTGGAGACCCTATGTTGAAAAATCATCAACTAGGGAGTGGAGATCCTATGTTGGAAAAGAGACTAGGGAGTGGAGACCCTATGTCTAAAATAACTTCAACTAGGGAGTGGAGACCCTATGTTGGAAAATCATCAACTAGGGAGTGGAAACCCTACGTTGGAAAAAAGACTAGGGAGTGGAGACCCTATATATAAAATAAAATCAATTAGGGAGTGGAGACTCTATTTTGGAAAAACGCAGCTAGGGATTGGAGACCCTATACTAGCATGATTTTGAACTTTTTCTCTTTTTTTTTCTTTCTTTTCATCATTTTTATTTTATTTCAGAGAATGATTAAATGCGGGAAATAAGTTTTTGGAGGAGACTTCCCTTTTGGAGTGGTTGCTGCAAAACTGTTTCTAGCCTTTGCGCAATTTCTTTTTGGTTGTACCTGCTTCTTGCAAGGTTGCTTTTGGATTGCACTTGTTTCCTTGGAGATCCTCTGACTTTTCCAGACTTTGCCATGACGATCAACCACGTGGGACTTAACCTTTCCAACTTTATTTTGCCTTTGTGGGCATTTGACTTTGAATTTTCTCTTTCAACAGTTTTTGATTTTGAAGCATCGGCCACCATGGCCAGTCGGAGTCGACTTGATGCCCCTGCTGAGGCTGGGTGCCTTTTTTGCATATTGGCTTGTATCAAGTGAGAACCCTGTAAATCAGTCTTGCCATCCTTTCTTTGTCTTAGTTTCAAAACAGAGTTAGGCCGAAAGGATTCAAAGAAAAGCAAACAATGGAATGGACAAATGAATTTAGACGAGAGGTATCCCTTTCGGGGAAAAGAAAGAAGGACTTATCTGGAGTGTATAAGGACTTCAATGAACATAACATGCCTCTTAGACTAGATGCCTGATCTGTGTAAACCGTCCAACTCTCAGAAATTCATTATAACTCTTGCCTTGAGAGTGAGAAACTTTGCCCAGGACTGTATCGATGCCAGTAACTGTGAGGATCCTGTTTTCGATCAGTGGCGCCTTTTGCGGGTTTTTACCAGTTGGCCTCTCTTATTTCTCTTCTCACCATCTCCTTATAGTGCTCTTTGCGAGTTTTCACTAACAAGACTCTCTCATTTTCGTATTTCTCTGCTTACCATCGCCTTACGGTGCCCGTGAGGGTTTTCACCGATAAGACTCTCTCATTTTATTTCTCTCATTTTGTTGTATTAGATCCGGGTAACTGTATCCTCCCATTTTGAATCTCTTTGTCGATTGATCGGAAGGACTTGAAAAGGATTTGGGTAAAAAGGATTTGGATTGAATTACAACTTTGGAACCTTTTGAGACAAAATCATTGCCAAACCGTTATAAATTCTGCCCCATTTTCAACTTTTGGGGAATGTGAATTTTTATTTTGGTGTGACTGAACCCCAGAGAGAGGCTGCCTACGTATCCTTTCGGAATCAAGTCAAACGTAGTTCAAGGACGAGAACTTTGTTTTTGATTCTCTTTTGTTTTGGTTTTCTTTTCTTTTTTGGTTTCTTCTCTTTTTTTTCCTTTCCTTTTTTCTCTTTTTTTTTTTCATTTTTCATTTCATTTTCTTTGTCTTTTCTTCCTTTTTTTATATTTCTTTTTTCTTCTCTTTTTATTTTTTTTTCATTCATTTTTTTTAATGACTTCCGGGTTCCAATGAGGGTAATTAAAGAATGGGAGCCGGATCAAAAGGGTTTGCAAAGGGTTAAATATTTGGATAGTGAGAAAGAAAGCCTTCTTCATCCCAACCGGAAAACATTAATGCGATATAGAGGATCCAACATAGTACCTTTAGACTGCACCTGTGTTGACAGTTATTTCAGGGAGTACAATGCTCTCTTTTGGCATTACTCTTGTGCAATGTATGGACCTTTTCAACCTGAAGCCAATTTTCCTTTAGTTGTTCTGATTCTTTGTTTTATTTCCTTAAACCTATCTTCATTGCATTTTGATTCTTGATTCATTATTTCGAAGTCTGACAGCGTTTTAAGATCGGGGCATGAAGTCCGCAAGCATGTCATGTTATTGAAATCTGCATTTAACAGAACTGAAAAAAAAATGGCAAAATTAAAAAAAGAGACATTCCTAGACAATGAAATATTAATTTCATTTGATTTTTTTTTTATTTCGATTGATTTTTTTTGAATTTTAAAGATAGAAAGGTTTACACCGAAAAGTAAGACAATAAAATAAAACATCCAGATCACACCCTAAGATAATCCGAAGGCAGAAAGGATAGCAAGACTGGCTACTGAGACTCCCGTATGATGGGGAACTTTCAGGCTTGGCGACCATTTTTGGCTTTTCCTCTGTCTCGGCAAGGGCTGTAAGGGCCTTCAGTGCCGGATCAAATTCCTCATCTCTCCAATTTTTGTTCATCAAACCCACTGAAACACTCTGAACGGCTTGTGATGTGGCCTTAAAGGCAACATGACTCAAGATTTGACCCGTTTTTAAACCATTTTCGACCATCTTCCCAATTTTGATAGCCTCGGCGAATGGATTACCCATAGCAGACATCATGTTCTGGAAGTAGTTCGCCTCTTGGGCCTGTAGGAAGATCGTAACCATTTTTATTTTGTCCATTGGAGGCTTTCCCCTGGCGGTTTGCTCGCGCCATATGACAGCATATTCACAAAAACATTCCGCGGTTTTCTTTGTCAATCTGGACATAGAGTTCTCTTTTTGGATTTTTCACTCTTGCTTTTTTTCTTGCTTTTTTTTTTTTAGTTTTTTTTTTCGCTCTTTGTTTTTTTTTTCCGCTCTTTTCTTTTGTTATTTTTGTCACTCTTTTCTTTCTTTTTCTTTCTTCTCTTTTTTTTTCACTCAGTTTATTTGATGTCAATGATCGAATCCAATGGGGATTGCCTACGTATCATGACACCCCATGAATCAAATCTTGCATAGTTCGGGAAAGATCAGGAATAAAGTAAACAAACTAACTCTTTTTTTTTGCATTTTGAATTTTTTCTTTTTCTTTTTTTTTTTAAATTTTCGAAAGGCTTATAAAGAAGAAAGAATTTTTTTTTTGATTTTGATTTCTTTGTTTATTTTTTTAGAATTTTTGAAAAGAAAGAAAATATTATTTTGGATTTATTTTTTTTAATATTTTGGGAGAAAGACTTCTAAAAAAAGGTAGAAGATATTTTTGGATTTTGAATTGATTTGTTTCTTTTTTCAAATAAAAGACTTCTATAAAGAAATATTTTTTTATTTTGGGTTTTAAATTTTTTTTATTTGGGTTTTTCTAAGGAAAAATTTCTAAAGAATGAATTAAAGAAAAATATTTTTGGATTTTAATTTTTTTTTTTATAATTTTCAAAAGAAAAACTTCTACAAAAGAAGGAAAAATTTTGGATTTTATGTGTCAAAGAAAAACTTATAAAGAAGGAATTAAAGAAAAATATTTTTGAATTTTTAAAAATTGGGGCCGGAACCGATGAGGTTTTCCTACGTATCTCACATTCGGTGAGAATCAGACCCGCGTAGTTCGATCAGAAAAGCATGACCTTTTTTTAAAAAAAATATTTGGCATATTTTGAAATGATTTTGTTTTTTCAAAATGTTGGCAGAGATTTGGGATTTTCAAATACCTGAATTTTCAGAAATCGGGTAAATTTCTCTCTCTCTTGTCTCACTCTTGGTTTTTCTTGATTTTCTTTCCCTATTATAGAAGACGGTCAACATGCAAGCTGAAAAAAATAAATGTACAAGTAGCACGTAACAATGCATGAGTCCACTGTCCTAGACGGACCCAACCCCTGTGTTGAGTCCCCAAAATCAAATGCACGTGATGCAAACAAGCGTACCTACTAGGGATCCGGCATGAGGTTATGTCATTCTAAGTTTAAATCCTGGGTGTATTGTTCTAGACCTGGCTTACCTGAGCGGACAACTCGAGCCAGGGAGGGGGGGAGGAGGGGGCCAGCGTACCGGGAATACAGAAGCTTCACCGACTTTGCAACTTATCCGTACCTCGTTCTAAAATTAGGATATGACTCTAACAGAAAAGAAGCCACGTGAAGTGCACGTTTCCCAGAAAACTCAGAAGACTGAGAGAGAAGAGGGTTTCGTAACAGTTTATATACAGTTCAATCAATATCAAAGCGGTAAAAAATGACATTTAGCACATTAGGCCCAAACATGTAATATCAGAGAATCACAAGAAAGCCAAGCATAACAGTTATTCTAAGCTCGAATTCTCAACCCTGAACCAGAGATTCTGGGTTCGTTTCCCTAGCAGAGTCGCTAGAGCTGTCATACCTCCCTTTTCCCGAGAGGATATGGGATAGGGAGTTTTTTCAATTTAAGTGATATTATTCGAAATGAGATTATTTATTTATTCAAAGTCGCCACTTGTTATAATTTATGGTGTCCCAAGTCACCGATTTATTTTAAAATCCGAAATCAAGAAAATTGACTCTATTTATGGTCCGCGAGCACAGAAGATTGGGTAAGAAATTCTGTTAAACCGGGAGAATTTGTGAGGCACTCCCGAATTTCGTGGTTTTAGCACGGTCGCATAACAATTAATACTTGGCCTAATTATCTGATTTTTTTAATTATTTTTTTTACTTTTTAATTATCTGATTTATTACCTGTTTTAAACCTATTGTGCATTTTACCTTTGACCGCTTTTAATTATGTATTTAAATTAATTTTTAGTATTTATGAAGTTATTTCTTGAACAAGTTACGATGTCGTACACTTATCGTTTGGTACACATTACAAAACGCGCCACATGAAACGCACCCACGATTTACAACATGTTTATTATTATTATTTGAAGTTATGGTCAAGTCGCGTGAAACGCACACTCGAATTGAGATTTACGTATCGTGACCATGCCACTGGAACCGTACCCATGGCCACGATAATTTATTAATCGTGCCTAAAGCAAGCTACGAAGTTTATGAATTATTTGTCTTAAACTAATTTGAGACTTGTAAAGCCATAAGAGTATGTCATTGTAGAAAAGCATGAAATAGATTAAATTAATTATTCAAGAACTACAAAAAGGGGGCCATTGTATGAGATTAATGGGCCTAGCAGATTTCAAGTTTTGGCCCAAAAATAAAATAACTTTCTTCATTAGCTTATAGTAACCTCACAACTCCACTTCCTTCAACAACCCACGTGTATAGGCTCAAACATTGGATCTTCACCAGTGACATATTTTTAGTTAAACTTGTTTAATAATTTAACTCTATACTTTAAATAATTGACAGCTTAGTTTAAAACAAAGATGGAACTACTAAAGCTCATTTCAGATATAGTCAAAAATTAGGTGCTTACAATTATAATTTTAGATATCACACTTGTTTTTGTGTAAAGGAATCATCGTTTTTGTATAAAAACAAGGGAAAATAAATACTAAAATATTAATATATTAAGTATCAATCATTATACCAATTTCTTAGTTACCAATCCAGTACCCCTTAGGCCAGAAACAAAAAAACAAAAAAACAAAAATCATTTGGTAGGAGATACCGGTAACATAATTTCACTACTATATTTATGCTGAATTCCGCAGGGGATAACTTATAGAGGGGTTAGCTTTATGGGATAAAAGTATAAAAGACCAAAAATTCTTTGATTTCTTTTTTTCTTTCTTTCTATTTTTATGTACTTCTAAAATGTTTGTAGAATTACAAACTTTTATATTTTACATCGTATATTCAAATTTTAATACAATAAATAAACATTCGTAAAATGATAGATATGCACATCATTCGTAAACATTCAATTTATAACTCTTATATAATATTGTTTGCAAATCAAATGGCTCCTTAGTGTAAAAGATATTTACAATTCCATATATAAACTAAACCTACTCGGCCATGGATGTGACATAAAAATAGAGCACAATATAACCTTAGACTTTCTTTCCATTTTAATTTTGATTAAAATGTACCAAAAAGTTCTGGATAAAATGGGAAGCAAAAGCGATATTGTAATTTTAAGAAACAACAAATGAAAATATTTCTAGTTGGCTTCTGCACTTGTCAATTCATCTTCATAGACATCACATTCTGAAACTTTACTCTTGATCTAAACTTTGTACCATTTTGCTTTACCGCATTTATTCCATGTTTCCCCTCTCGACGTTCAATCATGTGTAGTTGATGCTTTGGCCGATTTAAGAAGAACTTGGAGATCTTAATAAATGGGTGACTAGCGTAACTGGTAAAGTTGTTGTCGCGTGACCAGGAGGTCACGGGTTCAAGTTGTGGAAACAGCCTCTTGCAAAAATGCAGGGTAAGGTTGCGTACAATAGACCCTTGTGGTCCGGCCCTTCTCCGGATCCCGCGCATAGCGGGAGCTTATTGAAACGAATGGAATAGTATACAATAAGGTTGCAAAGTTGAAAAAATATGCCATATGCACGGGCGAAGCCACCTTTAGCAAAAGGTGGTCAACTGATCACCATTCGTCGAAATAATACGAAAAATTACAAGTTAAATATTAATTTTAGATATATATAACATATATTGAACACCTTTTGTCGAAATATTTTTTTACTTCTTTCAAGTTTGAACATCGTTGGAAAAATTTCTGGTTTCGTCACTGCCCTCTTCATCTCCTATATTTTAAGAGATTAAAAAAAAAAATTACGTAAGAGCTAACATTAGAATATGTAGAAAGTCAGTTTGCAAATTTCGGGTTAAGACGTGATCTTCAAGAGATCTCTCTTCTTAAGTTGCTAAAAACCTTGCCGACAACTTTGGGGAATTAGCTCACAGGTTGTAGGCACACTGAGTGGCTGTCAAAATTTATAAATTAAGAAATAAATTCGCATAAGACGAACTAATTTCCTTCTGTTATGACCCTATATATACTGTGCTTCTCTCCTTCTAATATTTATTTTGTTTGCTAATTTTGCTATATAATTATTATGAATTTTTCCATTTACGCTAACAATATACTTTTATTGATTTAGATAAGAGGAGATACTTAACTTTAGTATGTAAACTATCCAATACGATGTAAAAGAAGAGTACATGCTTAGTTTTGGCAGATTATTTATCCTCCTTTACATATAGGATATCAATGCATACCTAATGCAGACTGTACCTACAGATGACTAATAAGTAGAATTGCTCTACACGACGCACTAATTGGAATTGAAGTAGCAAAAGTTACGTTGTTTGTCAAATTTTTAAGGAGGAAAGAGACTATTCACGATAATCAAACTTGCTTCAAACAATAAACTATAAAACAAAGACACATTGTAGCTTGTTATTATACTGATTTATTTATTTATTAAAAGTTAACTCCACTTATAAAATATTCTACATTACCGCCAGAGATAATCAGATATATTTTACGTTTCATTCGACTTGTGGAACCGACACAATTGTTATAGCCTGCCAAGGTTTACTTTTCATTTTTCATATTGGTCTCTAGTTATTTTCTGTAGTTATGTTTTGTCCTCCATTTTGGAAGTCTTAAATGGGCGAAGTGTAATTAACAATGGCAATTTGCTGTTAGGCTAAGTGAATCTGCAAAATTTACCAATATACTAATGAAGTGGTTAAGACGAATGGAGTCTCTCCTCAACTGACACAAGTTTCGAAGTTGATTGAATTATTTCACCAACGAATTAGCTCATAACTTTTGAACTCGCGAAGCCATATTGAACTTGAGAGCTAGCCAAACTTAGATAATATTCTATATGTCCCATGCATTTTTCTTTTTAATCTGTGCTAAAAAATAATAATTTATTTTTATATTTAAAAATAATTAATCGTAAACATATTTTTTATAGCACCAACAATATAAATAGCGATGATGCTCTTTATATTGCTTTGCCCTTTGATTTCAATGCAAAGCTATATGGAATTATGGATAACGCGAATGAGCAATTCCTGGCCCTTGATCATGTCAAGCTTGAATATTAGGAAGTTGTCAAAAGCTGTCTCCCTCTATATAAGTATATATATAATATTCAGCAAGTTAATTACTTTAATTTACAAAAAGGATTTAAGCTACTTACTATTTAATGTATGCTGCCATTAAGTCAATTATATATGTAGAATTAGCTGCAGTGCAGTTGTCTTTTAAATGCGTCCGATTGTGAAATATCTTTTTACACCATTAGTATACAAAACTTAAAGCGATACAAAAGACGACACGGATATAATAAGAACTCGACAAGCTCTGCTTAATTAGGAACATCATTTTCTTTTCACTAATTAAATGACTATATATGATGTCTGTCTGGTCTACTCTTGTTGCATGCCTAATTATTGCTTGGCATTCAAGTTCCTTTGCTACTCTTTTTGTGATATACTTATCAGTGAAGGTGGTTTAATCAACAGATAGGAGTAACTGTGTAAGATAAAAACTTTTAAAATATTATTCATAAGGTGCATCTTAGTAAATCTCAATAGAGAGAAAACAATTGCTTATTTTCTTTTTACTTCATCAATTGGACAAAGGGTAATTAGATAATGCACTTTTCCAGTTTTAATCCTCTTGTTGTCAACTTAACATCTAATTTGACATTTGATTGAAAAAGATGTGTGATTTCAGTCCCCGAAGGCTGAAAGTACAAGAGGGTGGTGAATTGTAATCGATTTAAAAATCTTAGTTGACTAAGTATGAGTTTAGTCGACTTAGACCTTGCGCAGTGATTGATTTCAATAGAGATAAACTAAGGAAACAGGAAGGTAAAGAAGACACAATAGTTTTTATACTGGTTCAGTACCGGTGTGGTACCTACGTCCAGCTCCCTTGGGTCACAAGGATTCTCTTAGATCTTTGATGAATGTTTACAGCAGTGATGGTTTTAGTACGTTCACCGCCAATGATATACAACAACAGTGATTCTTTCCAATGTTGACACAACTTTCGTTTTGTGTTCTAACTCTTCCTATCTTTTGTGACACTTGTATACTGAAGAATACAATGTTTGTACTAAGAATTAGAAAGGCTTAGACACAGATGATATAGTTGCGTGTTTGTGGATGTTCTTCTACTTCTTTCTTTATTGCTTGATGAGTCTTCTGTTTCCTTATCTTATGGGATTGTATGGCAGCAATTTTAGGAATCCTTTCCTTGTGAGGCATATATATCTAAGAGAAAGACCCAAGGGTAGCCTCATGAATCTACCTTGAAATGGTAGCTAGATTCACTCTTAATCTTGACGAATTGTTTTCTCTATTTCTCCTTGATTTGAGCTTCTGCAGATTCTTCTGGATTCGATCTCTAGCCATGATTAGCTCTCTTCCCATTCTTGCGCGCTTGAGAATCTTTGACAAGGCTGACTGAGTGACTTTCCTTCTTTGTTCTTTGATTGATTGATTCATTTTCCATGTAAAGCAAAGTTCAAAATGCATAGCCGTTGAATAGGATCTGCTTTCCTTTTACCAACATCGTTGCTTACCAAATCTGCACACAAGGAGATGTCATTAGTCAAGGCTTATTTTATACTACTAAACAATATTAAAACTCTAAACTTAAAAATCTCCCCCTTTTTGATGATGACAATAATCTAAAAAGAGTTTGACTAATTTATAGGTACTTCCTTTTTTCAAGTGTACTCCCCCTGTCTTGAAGCTGGCTCTTGTGTGTTTCTCCCCGTGTCTTGTACCTGTACTCTTTTTCTTTCTTCTCTCCCTTTGACATCAATCAAAAAGAGTAAGAAGAACAATTTGCAATAATAATACTAGTTAAGCAGGCAAAAACTATATACAACTAAGCAGTTATACTGAGCATAGTCGACTGACATACTCATCCAAGACACAACCAAAAGAAATAGTTTTAACAACCACTATATAAAACAAAATAAAAAGATTGTCTAAGCATCCCAGACACTTAATTCCTTCCAAGGAAATACTTCAGGGTACTGATCACTTTAGTGCATAAACTGTCATAAGAAGCATCAATATTGATAAGTTATGTGTCTTACTATATTTTGATGATTTAACAAACTTTGTTGAGAACCAGATAGGGAACCTGTTCCACATCCTATGAGTGCTCAAAGAACAACAAGTCTCAAGTCTGGGGCATGTTCCAACATTCAGAGTCCAAGAAACAACAGAGGGAACAGATCGACATCAGTTCCCTTGCTGACAGTACCAGTCAACTCCCCACAGTTGTAAAGTGACTGCAAGTGTTCCTCTGCACACACGCAACAGTGCAAACAGTAGAGCAGTCACTTTATGGGGAATGCCTTTGTACCAAACATGCTTGCATCATTCAAGTGATGTCACTTATGTAATATTAACATAAAACAAAGGCAAAACATTACACTTGCACACTCTAGAATTCATCAAGCTTTCTCTCAAGTGTATTGCCAACCTACAAGTGACATTCAAGGCGTGAAGAATAAAGAGCAACATAGCGATGGACCAGTTTCCTGCATTGAGTCAGCATACATCCTTAGTTGTATAGCACCTTTGTCAAAGCGATTTACTTGTAATTCCTACTTAGTTTAGTTAGAAACATTGTGTAGGAAACCTTTTTAAAATCATAAACATGTGTTTGTGTCTTGGATAGAGTTAGTCAAGTTGTAAGCTTTGTAATAGAGTTATTACAAAGGGGCTTATAATAGAGTTATTATAAGTTACTGAGGGATTAAGAGGTTAATTCTTAGTTTACAATAGTTTGTAATCTGAAGTTTGCTCAGTAGTGAAGTTGAAATCCTATAAGGGTAGGTCGTAGTTTTTAATCCCGTAAGCTGGGAGTTTTTCACGTAAAACTCTATTGTGTTATTTACTTACAGCTGTGTGGGTGTGTTCTGTGGGAACTAATAGAGAACCTGGTTCTCTATATAAGTTTGGTGGACCCTTAGTTTCTATCAAATATCTTTGGTGACTTTGGTCAGCTTCTCAGTTACATCCCGCATGCCCTGATCCCTTGCCTCCTTGTGGCTTGGAGAGTGATCCTCAGCTTAGCCACGCCTGCTCCAATTTCCTTGGTTACTGCCCTGATCTTGTCCACCTGCTCCTGCATAGAGGTTAGTAATTCCTTGATACCTGCAATGTTTTGCTGCATTAGCAGCAGTTGATATGAGGAAGAGGATTTGTTGGCTTCAGATTTGATCCCCCCCCCCAGTGCTCTGAGGAGGGATAAACTCTGGTGCTTTGTCTTTCTTAAGCCATGTTCCCTCAATCAAGGTATATCCCATCACGGTAAAGGCAGTCTTGTCATAGGTGCTGGAGATAGTTTTAGGAGCATAGAGAGACAAATTACACTTTCATAACTTTCAGGATGTCAGAGATTAGCAAACCATAGGGCAAGTTGTTCGCAGAAGATGAGACATCCTTGATGCTTTCAAGCATGTACTGACGTACCCAGGCAAACCAGTTGATAGCTTTCCAATTTATCAAACAATACAGAATGAATACATCTCTGAGAGACAGAGTACTAAGTGAACCAGTACGGGGTAGCAAAGTGTAGTAATAATGTGGGCTTAGACACGGTGTTCAAATTTCAAATTTTTTGGACCAATATCAAGGGGGATTTCAGACAACACATGTTTGGCTTCCTCATATGACACTTCAAAATTTTCTGGCCAGGAGTGTTGCACAAAGAAATTGTACCCAACAAACTTTATTGCAAAGATTTTCTCAAACTAATAAGAGTCAAGAATGATACGAGTTCCTAAGACCATGGATTCTACATCTTCTTTATCATTCAAAAATAGATTTGCATAAAACATACGCATATATTCTTCATAGACAGTATCACCAACAGTAGCAAATAGAGAGACAAGTTTTTGAGTTTCGAAAACAGACATAACATCACAGTGAGAGTTTTGCATAGATTTTAAACTTACAGTGCGGTAAAAAATAATCGACTTTTCTTTGAAGGCAACAAACCTAGATTTCTCTTCAGGGCCATAGGAGTTCATCTTGTCTTCAGGGCGAAACTCTACACTTTCAGTTTTTCCCTTTTCTGAGAAGATTGTTTAGGGCAGGACTCCATTGGTCGTTTTTCCGCCCTCTTTTGGGAGATGAGAATGTCTTCTTGAGAATCACTGGAATATTCCTCAGTCAGTAGATGATCTGTACTTTCTGAGGATTCTACATCAATAGGATCATCTTCGGTTTTCTTGAAGCGATGGCTTCTTCTGGGTATGGAGGAGGAATGAGAGGGTTTGGTTTTGGCCATGAGTAAAAGAGAACAGAGAGATAAAGATTGAGTTTCTTTGAGAGAACAGAATATATTATTGAGGGAGAAGGGGTTAAAAGGATTTGAGAGGACGCCTCGATTCTTGGAAAGACATGTGAAGGGCAACTGAAAAGCTGCCTTTTGCAAGCCCATCGTCAATTCACAATTAATGCAAGTATAGACTAATCAAGTACTTAAAAGATTTTTGGGGCAAAAATTGCGAGAAAATATATGGACAGAGATTAAACTTAGACAATTATAGAAAACATTAAGCAGAGTCATACAGGAATTGTACAAATACCAATCTTGTTACGAATGAAACAAAAATCTTTCTTCAAGCAAAGGTTTTGTAAACATCTCTGCTAACTGCTTTTCAGTATTTATAAATTCTGACACAATATCACCTTTAGCAATATGATCACGTATAAAATAATGCTTAATCTCAATATGCTTAGCCCTAGAATGATGCACAAAATTTTTTGATAGACAGATAGCACTAGTATTATCACACATAATAGGAACACAGTTAAGACGTAAATCATAATCTAATAGTTGATGCAAAATCCATAGGACTTGTGTGCAGTAGTTACCTACTGCCAAATATTCTGATTCAGTAGTGGATAGGGCAACACAACTTTGTTTCTTGTTGTGCCAGGATATAAGAGATTTTTCAAGTAATTGGCATGTTCCACTTGTGCTTTTCCTGTCAATTTTATCTCCTATAAAATCTGCATCTGAAAAACTTTTGAGATCAAAGATATCTAAACTTTTGTATCATAATCCATAGTCGACTGTCCCTAACAAATATCTGATAATATGTTTAACAGCAGTCAAGTGGAACTCTTTAGGAGATGACTGATATCTTGTACATTTGCAAACGCAGAACATAATATCTGGTCGACTAGCTGTAAGATAGAGTAGGGAGCCAATCATACCTCGATACATTGTTTCATCAACACTCTTACCGTCTTTATCTTCATCCAAGGTAATTGACGGACTCATAGGTGTTCCTATGGCTTTTGCGTTGGACATGCCAAATTTTTTGATGAGTTCTTTTGTGTATTTTATTTGACTAATGAAGATCACTTTCTGTACTTGCTTGATTTGAATCCCAATGAAAAAAGTTAGTTCCCCCATCATACTCATTTCAAATTCTCCTTTCATGATGTTTGAAAAGTCCTTGCACAAAACAGGGTTAGTGTTGCCAAAAAAAATATCATCTATGTAGATTTGTACAATTAAATTACCTAGAGATGATCGTTTGATAAAAAGAGTAGTATCAATATTACCTCTGTCAAACCCATGTTCGACTAAAAATGAGCTCAGCCTTTCATACCAAACACTGGGAGCTTGATTTAGACCGTACAGTGCTTTGGACAATTTGTAGACATGATTTGGAAAGGATTTATTTACAAATCTTGGAGGTTGCTTAACAAATACTTCCTCAGAGATGAACCCATTTAAGAAAGCACTTTTCACATCCATCTGAAATAGTCTAAAACTTTTGTGAGCAACATAGGCTAATAAAATTGATGCTAACTTGGCAACATGGGCGAAGGTCTCCTCCTAATCAATTCCCTCTTGTTGTGAATAACCTTGTGCGACCAGTCTAGCTTTATTTCGCACAACTTGACCAGATTTATTCAACTTATTTCTGTACACCCATTTTGTACCAACAGTAGATGCATTTGGTGGTTTAGGAATGAGTTCCCATACCTTATCTTTCTCAAATTGATCAAGATCTTCCTTCATTGCAGTTATCCAGCTTTTGTCCCCAAGTGCCTCATCCACCTTTTTTGGTTCGAAATGGGATATGAGAGCAACATTCGATGTCTGCTTTAGTGATCTTCTAGTTTTCATTCCTTCCTGAGGGTCTCCAATGATGTACGTATGTGAATATCCATGCTCACTTTTCCATTCATTTGGAACAACTAATACTGGCTCCTTTTCAATAGAATTTGTTAGATCAATTATAGAAGATCCCTGATTTTCTGCAGGACTGTTAATCGACTGATCTTGCCGATCAGTCACTTCATCAGGAGTGTTCTCACCTGTATTGATAGACATTGGAACTATGAAAATTTCCTCATCTTCAGAAAATTATTCATTCTTTAAGCGAGGGTTAGTGTCCACAAAAATAACATGTATAGATTCTTCAATGGACAAAGTACACTTATTAAAAATCCTATATGCTCTACTAGAGAGAGAATATCTAAGAAAAATACCTTCATCGCTTTTGGGATCAAACTTACCAAGATTGCCTTTTCCATTGTTGTGTATGAAGAATCTTCAACCAAAAGGATGAAAATAACTTATGTTGGGTCTTTTTTGTCACGCCCCAAAATAGATTGCGACGTGGCCAGCACCTAGTGACTACCAACTTGCACCGAGCGAACCATTATTACATAATACATACCCAACTCGTAATCGTGTAGCTCAATCCATTTAAGTAATTACAATATTATATGAGAGAAATAAGATAAACTTCATTAACAATAAAAGTTTATTAAAAAAAACAAACATAAACTAGACATAAGTAAAAATGTCATTCGCAATGCCATATGAGTATACATTCCCCTAAGATAATATAAACCCTCTATGAAGCCTACGAATAAAGTAATAAAGTTGTGGAGCTTGTCTGCACTATACAAAAATATACAACTGAAACATTATGGTCCCACGAGTACGAAGGTGGGCTCACCAAAAGAGAGGATACTGCGGGAACTCTAGCCTGTGCGCTGACCATCTTGCACTCGACCGTCTGCTAAACTTGACATCATATAAACAAACGATGCCTGAGTATTGAAATACTCAGATATGCGTCATAGCCGCCACTAACGTTGGTATAAGACTTATACAAATTATAATCTATATAACAAGGCAAAAGATAAATAATCTCGACTAAATTAAGGAAGATAAGGTACACAAAATCACAATAAAGGATAAATTTGGAAGAATAAGAATTTAAGTTTTATTCATTTAGACCTCTTTCATATGTCCAATATCTCATTAGTATCATCCTCATTATCTAGTATTTCAATGTCAATGGTACACATAGTGCTGGAATACATCGGGATACCATCAACGAAGACTGTCGTACCATCCCCGAACAGTTAGGCTAATGTGTACAGTCAAGGATCCAAGAAGGTTGTCGTACCACTCCCGCACAGCTAGACAAGGCATATATTTTTTTATTTCATCTTTTTTTCTTTTAATGGCCATCAGCCGAAAATTACTTTATTATGTAATACATCAAGGATCCAAGAAGGTTGTTGTACCGCTCCCTCACAGCTAGACAAGACACATTTGTTTTCTTTATTCATCTTTGTCCAAACCAAGAGCAGGTCATGAAAGCCTATCCCTAATATACACGGAATATCATCCAACTATAATTCGAAGCCAAGAGTAAATTTAATAATACACAAGTAACTAGGAGCTCGACATACCTTGAAGTCGATCTAAGTTAGCTAAAGCTCGCCTCGACAGAGTTCAATCTACATAATATATCATATATGGGTAGTAATACTCAAAACATCCTAAAATTCCCAAATATTAAACCCAAGATTGACCCATTTCAAGATTCACCCCAAACAAGAATCCCTAGGTCCCCAAATTCTTCAAATTAATTCTTATGTGTCGTCTATATCACAACCTATATATACTAAATACTCTAATCTTAAATATATATATATATATATATATATATATATATATATATATATATATATATATATATATATATATATCTTAAGATGTATATATAGTATATAAATCGAACTCATGGATACCTTACAGAGAAACTAAAGATGATTTTCGATCTCTTACTGTTGCTGCCACTTGATCTTTAAGAACTCAATCGATTGTAAAACTTCCACTCTACCCAAGCCCCTCCTTCGAATTTCCAGTAGCTAAAAGGGCAGAATGCCTACCTTAGCGTCAAGGAGAAGCCAAAAAAAGGTCTTGGTTCTCTCTCCCTTATTTTATATTTATGTAAGTTGTACCCCTCTTTCTTTATAGAGTTTTCAAGGAATTGAAATATTAATTTAATAAATAAAAATAATTTTACATAAGACATGTGGTATGCTGCCAAAATTTTCAGCAGTGGTCACGTGATGGACTAAGTTCCCACTCTAAGAATAATTAAGACCCCATTGGGCCCACCGCCACTTATACTCATATCCCTTGTTATATGCTTCATTAATCAACACTTATGTAATGTTTATAATCATAAAAACTGCTGCTACAAATTAATTTAAGAACCTCGAATATGACTGTGATCTCGCTATTTTATTATTCTTCCGAATTATACACCAAATAATTGTATTCATGTTCTAACAATTTTTTTTTCATAATTCAACGTGACATCCTAAACTTATTTGTGTCACTAAAATCACGTTATTAAGCTAGTAATTAGCCTATTTAAAGCCAAATATTCTCTGGACTTTGCATTTTTCCTCTCCATAGTTCATATGGAGTATTCTTGAGAATTGGTCGAATTAGGCATTTGTTGATGATGTGACATGTTGTGCTTACAGCTTCTACCCAAAAATGGTGTGGAAAAAAAAATTTCACAATCATAGTTCTTTCCTTATCTTGCAAGGTTCTATTTTTACGTTCTACCACTCCATTTTGTTGTGGTTCTTAACTTGTTGTTCTTGAACGTGCAATGGTTAGAAGTGTGACCGAATTTTCTGCAATAAGAACAAGAGGGGTTATTGGAATTTTCAGAGCCTTTTTTCCTCTTATTTTAATCATGCATTGGTTAGTGTTGTGATCATTTTTGCCACAATAAGTACATACAGAAAGATTTCTAGTTCTAGTCCGAGACGTATGAGGAGCAATCTGATTCAATCTAACAAACTTTATCTGGAAGCATATCTCTCTCAATTTCACACACTTCCAACTTCAAAGCCTAATCTTTCTTTTATCTTTTGATTTTTCTAAGTTCATTTAGAACTTTCTCAATATCTGCAAGAGCAATATCAATAAATTCTTGAAGTTCATAATAGTTAGGACATGTAGGAAGACGTACCTTACTTGTTCCTTCGTCTGACATGAGATCAAGTTCACCTGAGTCCTCATTGCTATCTTCTTTCATGGCCATGAAACACATATTGGCAATTTTTCCGTGATCAGATTCTTCTTCATCACTCCAAGCTCCAAAAAACTTCTTCTTCTGAAAGTTCCTGCTTAGTTTCTTTTTCAGTTCAGGGCATTTGGCTTGAATGTGTCCATGTTTTCCACACTCATAGCATCTTCCATCATTTTTGTCATTATCATTGTTCATCTTCCCTTTTTGAAGTTTGATTTATCCTTTTTACTATTTCTGTTTTTCCTCATCATGCTTGTTACAACTTTGGAGAGCATAGCTATGTTTTCATCTTGTTCTCCTCCTCTTCCTTCTTCTTCATTTTCAAATTCAGCCATAATTGGTTTGAATGCAATTGTCTTCTTCTTTTCTTGTTGAACTTGCATGTCTAAGTGTGTTTTCTCAAACACAATTAGATCAACTCTAAGTTCATCATAGGATATTTTGTTAAGATCCTGACATTCCAGTGCAATGACTTTGGGTTGCCAGATTGTGGGAAGACTTCTTAGAATTTTTCTGACTTGTTCCCTACTTTTGATTGGTCTACCAAATGATTTTAAGTCTCTAATAATCTTGCTAAATCTAGAAAATATTTCTTCCATTGATTCTCCATCCTTCATTTAAAACAGTTCATAGTCTCGAACCAAGAGATTTACCCTTATTTCTTTTACTTTGTTGGTTCCTTCATATGTGACTTCTAACTTACCCCACATTTCCTTTGCAGTTTCACAGCTTGATATTTTTTCGTATTCTTCCCCGCTGATAGCATTGTACATCAGATTTTTTGCTTTGGCCTTTACTTGAATAACGGCAGATTGTTGTTCAGTATAACCATCTAAATCAAGAGGATCAGATGATACTATGATTTGACCGTTTGCATCCTTCTTTGGCAAAATTGGAAGATTTTCCTTTTTTATCACACGCCAAACTATAATGTCATATGACATAATGTAGCTCTCCATGCACACTTTCGAGTGAGAGAAGTGCTGACCATTGAAGTACGGGGGTCGTACTTGAGATGTTCCTTTTTGAAATAGTGCTCTAACGACTGTATTGGATGCCATGATCTTTTTCTCACTTGCTGTTAAGCAATATTCGTGAGTCCTTCTCTGATACTAATTGAAAGTACAAGAGGGGGTAAATTGTAATCGATTTAAAAATCTTAGTTGACTAAGTATGAGTTTAGTCGACTTAGACCTTGCGCAGTGATTGATTTCAATAGAGATAAACTAAGGGAACGGGAAGGTAAAGAAGACACAACAGTTTTTATACTAGTTCAGTACCGGCATGGTACCTACGTCCAGTTCCCTTGGGTCACAAGGGTTCTCTTAGATCTTTGATGAAAGTTTACAGCAATGATGGTTTTAGTACGTTCACTACCAACGATATACAGCAACAGTGATTCTTTTCAATGTTGACACAACTCTCGTTTTGTGTTCTAACTCTTCATATCTTTTGTGACACTTGTAGACTCAAGAATACAATATTTGTACTAAGAATTAGAAAGGTTTAGAAACATATGATGTAGTTGCGTGTTTGTGGATGTTCTTCTGCTTCTTCCTTTATAGCTTGATGAGTCTCCTGTCTCCTTGTCTTCTGGGATTGTATGGCAGCAATTTTAGGAGTCATTTTCTTGTGAGGCATATACATCTAAGAGAAAGACCCAAGGGTAGCCTCATGAATCTAGCTTAAAATGGTTGCTAGATTCATTCTCAATCTTGACGAATTGCTTCCTCCATTCCTCCTTGATTTGAGCTTCTGGAGATTTTTCTGGATTTGATCTCTATCCTTGATTGGATCTTTTCCCATTCTTGCACGCTTGGGAATCTTTGACAAGGCTGACTAAGTGACTTTCCTTCTTTGTTCTTTGATTGATTGATTCATTTTCCATGTAAAACAAAGTTCAAAATACATAGCCGTTGAATAGGATCTGTTTTCCTTTTACTAACATCATTGCTTACCAAATCTGCACACAAGGAGATGTCATTAGTCAAGGATTCTTTTAGATTATTGAACATTGTTAAAATTCTAAACTTAACAAAGCCAACAGACCTTAGCTTTTTATTTTTTTTTTAGAGCAAGAAGGGGTACTTCTTGGTTTGAGAAAGCCAAGAGACAGGGCAAGAATTGCGAGCTAGAGTTCCAGAATTTCGTTCTGTTATTTTATTTTTTATTTTCAGGAAACAAAAACACCCTAATTACACTGTCTAAATTTTCTTCAATTTAGTGCCAAGTCAATTCCTTTGCAAAATATTAGCAAGAAGTCGTCCAAAGGACATCTAAAATGCCGACTATGACAATGGCAACATAAAGAGGTGGATTTTATATAAAACGGAAGTCAAATACCTAGAAATTCCCATTTCTCTGTGTTCTTCTTTTGTTAGTTCTTCTTCATCACTGAATATAAATAAAAAAATAAATTGGAGGCAATGGGGAAAATAAATCTGGAAAGGACACGGCCGACCCTCAACATCGCAATTTAAAACTGACATAAAATAACGTAGTCCACAAATTTAAGTCAAGGGTAGAGCCTTAGTATTGTCTTACGTAATAAGCCCCTGGATTAATTGATAGTTTTAAATTAGAAACCCAAAAAATTGTGTACAAACCAAAAATGCTTGACGGTGCTAGATACATTGAGCGTGGACATAACTCTGATGTTGTAATATACTAATATTACGAATATTTAAAAGACATATAATATGGATGAGATCGTAACAGGACCTAATAATCTCCTGAATTAATTAATGGTTTAAAATTAGAAACCCAAAATACTGAGAAAAAAAATAAAACTGAAGGGTGGTAGATACATTGAACCTGGACATGCTCATTTTGGGGTCCTGTAACTCAACAATATTCCTCACAAATTAATCACCTTTGCATTTCTGTTTCTATTGCCTCAGTTTTAATAGCAAATTTTATAGTTCCACCATTTTCTCCATTTTCTCAACTACTATTTCTTTCAACATGTTTTCGACAATTGCTGTGCTTTCTAACCAAACAAAGCCCCATCGCCGTGACATCTCCGTCGTGCCGGAGAGCGAGGTGCTCAGAAGAAGAAACGAGGAGTTGGAGACAGAATTAAAAAAGAGCATTGAGAGGGAAGAGAAAATGAAGCAGGAATTGCAGAAAACATGGGAAAGGCTGAGGGTGGCGGAGGAGGCTGAGGAGCGACTTTGCTCTCAGCTTGGTGAAGTTGAGGCCGAGGCTGTTGATCAGGCTCGGACCTACAGGACACGTGTCGTCCAGTTGATGGATCAACTCTCTTTGGCCCAAAAACTTCTCGAATCAGCTTCCATTACCGTCCCAAATTCCCAATGATTGTAGGGGAAATTGGAAGAGCCATGCCTGTAACATTATGCACATAAGCCTTAGCTTGTTCCTTTTCAGTTTTCTGGGTGTGTGTTTTTAATTTTTTTTTTTTCTTTTTCCGATTGACATAGATAGCCTTTTTAAAAAAATTCATTTGATGTTTGATATATGGCTGTTGTGTATTGTTGGCGGCCGGTTTTTATTGCGGGGTTGGTTTTTGGCTCCATGTAAATGACGAAATGTAAGATTAGGAACTCAGAATTGTGGTGTATATTGACCTTTTTCTTTTTGCCTTCTTCTTTGGTGTATATTGACCTTTCTTTCTTCTTTCTTTTCCGGGGTGTAATGGTGATATTTTGTGTTCATTTAGATCATGTTGTTTTCTCTTGATCTATATTCTTCTGTTCTCTTCTCCTCAATTCCGCGATAATGGTAAACATTATGCCCGGTGCCGAAAAGGTCTGTAGTGCCAAATCAGTAATTTCACCTCTTAATTAGTCCAGGGGTGGTGTGAGTTGTGAAACTAAAGGTAGAGAGTAACACGATATCATGCCATCTTTCAATTTTAGTGTTGGGTTAAAATGTGTTAAAGAAAGTGCGCTGAAATGGACAGACCGTAAAGAAAAATTATCTGTATTGAAATGAACTTTCATAATCGTTAGTACATCTCCTTACGTTGAGAATGAAATCAAAGGGAGAGCTGTATTCTCTTTCTTTCGCCAAATCAAACACCAAAAGAAGATCAACGTAAGCAAGGTTGATATAACGGTTTCTGCCCTAATAACTTTAAATTAGTCTCTTTCTGTTGCCAAATCAAACAATAAAGAATATCAAAGTCAGCAAGATTAATCGATAAACTGCTTCTGCCTTTGACAGCTTTGATAAGTATACCTCATCAGATTTCTACACATGTGGTTCTGCAGCCTACTGTGTCAATGTTGTTTTTTTTCGAAGGCAGACCCAATACATGCGAATGATTTCTCCACCCTCTTGTGAGGTCTCAACCCCAATATTTGAAAGGAAGGATTATTCCGCATTTATTTCTTGACACCATGATAAGAGATCGAGATCATATAAGGAGACCAAATCTCCTACTTCCCAGGTACCACAATGGACAATTCAACATATGGTGGCATGACTGACTTACAAATACACACGCACTTGATAAGGAATAGCAAAAATTATCTGCACCTATGGAATAATTTCAGAAAATTTTTTGAGCAAGTTTTAGCTGATATCTCATATTCACCTCAGTAGACTGTTATTCATATTTTGAAAGAATAGCAGTAAACAAGAAAATAAAATCAGGAATTGCTGAAATCTTAACTAGCAAATTTGTCAAGAGAAGTTAAAGTTTTATTCATGCACCAGAAAAGATTATCTCCAATTTTCTTCTTTTTTTCTTTAAATAATGGACAAATCTGATGTTTCCAGCTCAAAAGCTTGACGAATAGTGAATCTGCCCCTTCACCCTTCTACACTTGAACATAAGCCTCCAAAGCTGGGAGTAAGGGGGTGGGGGGTTAGGAAACTAAATTAAGCAAACTGTAGCACATCATATAATGCTGGGAAGCAGCAATATATCAAAGAAGTTCCATAATGGCCTAGTTCATTGCAACTTTATAAAGCATAGTACTATGAAACTGTCACTATTTCTCAAAATACTGAATACAAATCTCATTCCCACAAAGGAAAATTTAATCTTTTGCAACTTGCAACTGTAATAGCAGTGAGTTCATCCTTGTCTCTTTCTGAGTTCCGGATCCCTAGAGCAAAAAGTTCCAACAGACTATTTAAATGATTTCATTCACTAAAAGAGTTCAGCAGAAAGTTAATTAGCATGAAGCATTATTTCACCTCTGTATCTGATCAAGAATTAGAAGCCTTGGCCCAGGAGGGATCCTCACATCTCTAAGAGCACTGCAAAATGGAGAACGCATGAGGTTTAATAATGAGAAATGGATAGGATTAATACAGTTACTTGATGCAATGTATCTTGCCTATCAGTGAGCAATGGTAAAGTGCTGTCTGTCAACAACCCTTTCTTGAAATTCTTTTCATAATTTTGCAGGCCAAGGCTTGACAGCATTGATCTGGTTCTGATATAATGTGTATCTTCAGCAGGCGGCTGCGAAAACTTCCGTCCTAGCTGCACGAACCAACAAGACAATATTTTACGGACGAAGAGATATCGAGCTTATCACTCTATTCCAGACCAACAAACTAGGTGCAAACAGGGAATGATGACTGCTACATTTCACACCCCAACAGTCCTAAAGGTCTCTTTATACAAGAAATCTTAATTTATCTTCGTAGCAGATGGACCTCAAAAGACAAAATAAAGTCGAGGAATATGCATGTCTAACTGGCCGTAAGAAGCTCCATTAATGACACAAATAGAGGATTTATAATCTAGCTTGATTGAGATTAACTCATTTTTTTGTGGATAATCTGAGAAATTGCCGAGGCCAGTGGCGCACGATTTGAAACTCGATGGATAATGAGCCTGCCCTTCAACCCTTCTCCACTTAAATATCAGCCTTCTGTTTGAGGCAGGGTTTGAACCAGTGATGTATGCCTAACCCACACATCATGTGTTGTGCTCTTATCATTAGACCAAAGCCTTCGGGCCAAGATTAACTTGAACTTTTATTTGACTACTCGAAAATTTCTATTGAAGTATCACCTGCCAATTATAAACTTATCCATAATACTGAACGTCTACCTTTAAAAGAGAGGAGAGGGGGAGAGAAAGAACATACAGAAAACTTAAAAGATCAGGATATTGGTGAACTAGATATTTTAATTTTCAAACAGTGAGGAAATCCACATTCTTACTGCTCATGTTAGAAGTCCAATCTAGTGCATCCATTAAATACACTGAAATCTCATATTTAAGTTCTCGGTTCTAATGTACACCTGTTAACTGAGAAGGGACCTAGAAACAAAAACAAATTAGGATGACAATGAACAGGAACTGTATCAAGTCACAGCTACTGTACTTCATTGGTAGGATTGGCGTTATTATTCTGATAAAGAAACCAAACTCAAAACTTGAGGAGGAAAAACAACAATTCAAACTAAGGGATTGGCATAATATCAGACATATAAGTCTAGTGACACGAGAATACAGAGTACTGGATTGAACCAAACTCCAGTCATAAAGTAAAAGGTTAAAAAACAAATCAGACCAACTTTGCCATACTATTATAATATAGCATGCCAATACTATTATTATGTTTTATTTATAATTAAGCACACAGATATTGTCACATTAATATAAATAAACTTTCATCTTTTCTCCACAGATATATGAAGAAGTTGGCTATAGAGACTTCTCTCTCTCTTTCTCGAAGGGGGGTTGCTTAGAGACATGAGTGCATCATTGTATACTATTTGTTACATCAATATTACCTCAAACAGTCCACCCTGAACAAGGGCAAAGAAAATGCCAGATGTCAAAGCATTGGGTACTGGATTTGGGCCACCCATGCCACTAACTAGTGAAAACAGTGCTCCAGAACCAAAGGCAGCTGCCATACTGCAAAAAATGATTTATCAATCTCAAACAACTACCATAAACAAAAAGATGCACATTCAAAGAATTCGCCGACGAGTGGAGGAAGGAGAAAAAGGATCAAAAAGGAAAAATGAAAGGTCAAGGATAAAAATCGAAAACAGAAAACCAGATTGGGGTTTCTGTGTTCTATGAGGTCGCAAACCAGGACACTGCTAAATGTTTTTAAATGAATACAATAGAAAGGTAAAAGTGCTAGAGAAGAGAGAGCGAAAAGACTTTGTTGGTTCAAATGAAAGGTGTAAATTGAAACCTAATTTGCTTTACCTGGTCTACAACGAAAACCAAATGTGCAACCGAAATGGATGCAAGAATTTTAACGGGAGAGGAGTAAGGTTTTTTTGTAATACTCAAGTGAGAGCCAACTTGGGAAAGCATGTCCTCTTCCTAGGGAAGGAGAGACAGTATCCAAATTCCTAAGCGTTGTTATACTACTAAAGTAGTGTGTGTGGACATCCTTCTGAAATCTAACCTATAGAGGACATAGAAATGTGTAAACAAAAATTAGTAAAGTTAAGGATTCTCCTGCAAAATCAACTTAATATCGAAACGATCAACACTTAGAGGCTTTACTTTAGTAAACAAGCCTGATTATAAATGCTGACTGGCAAATTTTGTTTAACAGGAATCCAGTAAAAATAGGCATACCTGGACTGGACATCCTCCTTGCCTCTAATTCTTTTCAAGACACAAGAAATGCCAGCATTAACACCTGTCATGACAGCAAAATTACGGGCCTGTACCAATGGACCACCTGCTAGAGCCTGAAACCAAAACACCAATTACACTCCTTAACCATCAAAAAAAAATTAGCTCGTGTCAGTCTTAAAGATTTCAACTTGAATTCCTCCACTGATGTTCTGGCTTAACCATCATTTATATTAACTCATGATAGAATAAGTTAACTTCAGATAGAACTTATAAGTAAAACAACTATATAAAGCATATATGTAACAGTAACGAAGCAGGTAAATACTATCAATTTTGGTATAAACACAATAAAAGCCCATTTAACAACTCCTGAACTCAAGAAACAAAACCTACTACGGTTAACATATAGATACTCCCTCCATTCAGTTTATGTGACACTATTCCCTTATCAGTCCGTTTTAAAAAGAATTACACACTTCTATATTTGGAAACAATTAACTTTACACTTCTCATTTTAACCTTAGTGAGAAGTTTACAAGTTTCAAAAGTCCTCATTGAACTACCTGCCAATTCAAACTATGTCACATAAATTAGAACGGATGGAGTAATATACCCAAAAAATTTAACCTAAAACAAACACCTGGGCTTGTTGAAAAGAGGCCATAGCTTGAGGATTGAGATTGGCAGCCGGGGGAGGAGTAGGCAAAGAGGAAGAAACATCCTGGGTAAGCGTTCCCATAAAGCCACCGATAGCAGCACCCTGTAGTCCACTGGTTGCAGTCACCACAGCGGCTTCAACCGGTAGTGACTGCTTAGCTAGCCAGCCCTTGAACCCAATCTCCAATTCCTTGAACTTGTTCTGTAACTGAGCTATTGGGTTCTGGCTGCTACTGCTATTCGGCATTTCCACTACCATCACTCCTTGCTTTCCCTCACCCATTAGAGAAGTGAAAATGGCCTTTTTTTCTCCGCTCGAAATGAAAGGAAATCTTGATGTGCTACAGCCGTGGGAGAAAATGGGGGTCGGATAACGTACTAATGTGGGTTTTCTCTTTTACTCCCAATTCCACCCTTAAACCCTTATCTTTGCTAAAGGACAAAACTCGTTACTCTCTTATCTCATTTCAGCCCCCGAATTTGTTTCTCTCTTCCTTTTTTCCCCAAGACAATTTCCTGGTTGTTATAATAGTACTGTTCTAACTTCTAATCAAGCATGCTTCTGTATAAGTGATGTCAATCTTAGAATCAAAATAAATATCTCAATCAGATCATTGCCCATAGTTGAAGGGCATGTTTGATCATTTTCCTTTATAAGAAGGGCCGTGAGTTTTTTTTTTGGTCCAGAAGATTAAGTTTAGATTCCCAAATTTGTTTTGAAAAAATTGATTTTGGTAAAGTTTGGTTTGAAGATGAAAATGTGTTTGGACATCAGTTTTTAAAATATATTTCACTTTTTTAAAAAAAAAAATATGAAAGATGACTTATACCCACAAGTTCTAAAAACTATCACAAATACCCAACAGTACTTTCATCAATAACATTCATTATCATTATCACAAACCATAGTCATGAACATAAATAAATTTGGTACAAAATTATTATTTTTATAATGAACTACATAATATACTATCAGATTACCGAGAAGATGAAGCAACATTATTATAAAATAATAAATTGTGGACTCTTTTATAAAATACAAAAGTTTAGGACAATTTTTAAAAAATGTAATAGTAATATCTTTGGCCAAAACCAGCTCTAGGATTTGGATTTGAATTTTGAATTTTGGGAATTTGTCAAAATATGGATAAAATTTATGAACAAACATGAATTTGATAAAAAATAATTGGAAAAAATTTGGCTAAATTTATGGCCAAACGGGTTCTAGGTACTTTCGTTACTTCAAAATAAAATGTGCATACAAGGAGCGTGCAGGTGCACCACTGTTAGTAGAAGGAAAAAGACATTCTACATTTAGAGTTCCATCCCTAGATGGTGTCACGCCCCAAAATCGGAGAGCGCGATCGGCGCTCAACCGAGTGAACCTGACCGAGCAAGCCTGTTAGATTTCATTCTACCCAAACTTATCCATGAATAGAGATAATACATATTATCATTAATTAGACAAAAATGCGTTCATGTCTACAATACCAATTCATTTCCAATAGTTTCATCATTTTTAAAGTCTCAAATGGACAAGTAACACGTCCACAACATAACATAGTTTGTCTTTCTCCAGCACCAATACACAACCCACACTATGTCTACGGAGCCTCTATAGATAAAGAAGAGTACAATGATAATACCGGCAATAAGGTCCCGGCTATACCTCAAACAGGATACACAAGTACAAAAGATTCATGACCCCGGAATAAATTGGGGCTCACCAAGTCAGCTGGGAAGAAGGTGCACTGCTATCGCTGATCAATATCTCCTGCTGTGGAACCACCTGCATCCATTGAAAGATGCAGCACCCCCGGCAAAAGGGACGTTAGTACCGTCGAATAGTACTAGTATATATAACTAAACACCCTCTCAATAGAATAACAATTAATACAAATAAGATTATCATAATATCAATGAAAGCCTTAATCAACATCAAACCTCAATTTAGGATCAAGACAATGTTCAAATTAATTTCCATATCTCACATTGGGAGATTTTTAGTATTGATTTACCATTATCCGCAATACCAGTGTTCACAATACCAATGCCACCGTACTTTTAGCACGGAGTCCGATCACAACCCGATCGACTAGGTTATCTCATTAGAGAATCAACCATAATTTTCATAAATACCAGTACCACCGTAAATTTAGTACGGAGTTCGATTATAACCCGATCAGCTAGGCCATCCATTAGGGACATCAATCATAATTACTCTCAATATCAATACCACCATTTTTAATACGGAGTCCGATCACGACCCGATCGGCTAGGCCATCCATTAGGGATATCAACCACAATTACTATTTCAATTACAATTTCCAGCACAATCACCATCATGTGTGCGGCATGGTGTCCGATCACGACCCGATCGGCTAGGCCGTCTTATTTGAGACATCAACCTTTTTATATCAATTATCGCATTTCATAATATTTTCACATCTTTTCATTTTATTGGCACTAGTGGCCATAATTATAAGATCATTCTTGGCACGTTGGCCATATTCAGTATTTCATGCTCACTTTATCAATTTCAAATATCATTATCATCATCAACAATAATTACAATTCAAATCAAGGTGTGTAGTACACATGTGAGCAATTTAGAGTCTAAGCACATAGAGATATTTCACAAAATTTGGCATAATAGCCTTCATTTGAACTTGACTTAAAGTCGAAACATTATTAATGCACAACTCATATTTTATCACATCCTCAATTGGTAACATAACATTAATAAAGCATTTGGGATGCTTGTTGAACATATATCTTTCAACCCAAATCTTACTCGGAATAGCCAATTTCATAATGAATCACTCGGGACTTACATAATTTACATGAATATCGTGGGATTCAATTCTAAGAGAAGAGTTTAGCCAACATACCTCACTTGAGCTTTCTTAAACTTTAAAACATTCCGAAATTCTTAGCAACTTCAATCTATTGTAGAAATATAACAAATTGAATCAAAATTTAGAAGATGATCATGGTTCTAGCTCACTTGAGCATTTTATCAAACACTAGGTGTGCATAAGGTTTCAATGTCCTTTTTATGAAGGATTTCATCATCTCACAACCCAATCTTTATCATTTTTAGCTCAACAATCTTCCTACACCCTTTGATATCACATGCATATAAAATAATCAACTCTCATGCCCAAATATTATCTTGCTAATTACCCATTTTCAGATGATTTCGAAATTAAGGTTTATGGTGTAGAATCTTACCTCTAGGATGAAGACCTAGTGAGTTTCCCTTCTCAATCTTCCAAAACTTGGGCAAGAATTGAAGAACAATTATTGGAGAACACCTTCTCACTATAGGGCACCCTCTCTCACTCTAAAATGTCAGGTAATAGCTCAAAAATGACCCAAAGAGTGTATTTAACGAAATAGGGTCGGATTTTAAAAACCAAAAAATGGAGCTCCGGAACAGTTATGCGGTCGCATATGCGACTGCATAATGGATATGCGGACCACATATCGATCGCATAATTGCTGATAAAATGATCAAAAAAAACTGTATATGTATGCGGTCACTATGCGGTCCGCATAACTGTTATGCGATCGCATAATGCACCGCATAACATTTATGCGGTTGCATAGTCGACCGCATAATTGCTTCAAACTGACCCAATTAACCGTCTCACTCTGCGGCCATTATGCGGTCCGCAGAGTGATTCTGTGGTCGCATAATGGACCGCAGAAATGCACTATTCCGTCAAAATTTTCTTTTACTTTCCTGTGCATTGTTCAACCCAAAAAGTCTGAGACAATCCTTAAACACGTAAGTCTAGTCCGCCACCATGAAACATTATTTTCTTTGTATATTTTATCGGGCTTTACACTTAAGTACTTCGAAATATTCCGGGGTATTACAGATAGTTCGTTACAAAAAGCAGTGGTACCAGTATCTATATAACTACATTCTTAATTTGTGTGGTTGTCTGGTGCGAGCACTTGCGGTGGATTTACAGAGGTGATGTCATGGTGCTTAACAAAAATACAAGTGCGAATGGATCTTCTACGAGTCACGCCTGTTAGGTCATTTGTGTACTCCTTGAGGGCAAAAGCAAGAACTTGTTCCATGGTACACATAGCAGAACTATCGGGCAACTTAGATCCATACTTAGCTAAAATATCCACTGCCATATTTAGCTAAAATATCCGCTGCCATATTTGCCTCCCTGTAGGTGTGATGGATGATAAGATCACCCACCTGCATTAGCAAGAACCTGTAGTCATCAACAAGAGTTAAATAATGTGGATTACACTATTTGATGATGGTAATTACTTCTTTGGCGTCAATATTGATCTCCAATGGATAGCAATGGTGTTCTAATGCTAGTATAAGGCCTACTACTAATGCATGTAATTTCCATGTTGAGACTATTTGCACTTGGGATATTTCCAGTAAATCCCCGGACTCAATTACCTTCGTGATCTCGAATTACCCCCCAGCCAATTCCATTGTTTCCTAGTATTTTTGTGGTTGTACCGTATGTATTTAATTTTAAAAAACCTTGAGTCGGCGGATTTCATTTATATGTATTTACTAGTTTCTTATTGGGGGTTACTATTGGGCAATACTAGATAATAATATTCAGCAACTCTAATACAAACCTGCTTGATTTTGGACAGTTTTCGAAGGCGTTCCTATTACGATTAAGCCAAATGTGCCATAGGCAAAAGGTTAAGAAGATTTTAGGTGGCAAACCATAAGGTAGTGGTGGGTAAGTTGCTGTCAGTAGAATCCGTTTGAGCCAGTATAGAGGTTGCAACGAATTATTGTGGATAGTATCAATTTCCTTAAGGATCCCAAGGTTGGTCCAAATTGTACGAGTTGGCGAACACTGGAAGAACATGTGTGTTGTGGATTCGGATGGAGCCTTGCAAGTTGGACAAATAATATTAGGCATAATCTGAATTTTATGTAAATAACTCGTTGTGGGTAATCTGTCATGGCTACAAAGCCATATAAAATGCCTAACCTTTGATGCTACTGAAAGTTTCCAGATCCACGAGAAAGAGTCAGAGTTGGTGGTTCCTATTAGTGCGTTATAGCATTATTTGACGGTAAAATTTGCATCTGGAATTATGCCCCAGATCAAAGAGTCATGGTAGTTTAGATTTTTGGGCAAGTAAATACTGGTAATTTGATGAATAAGATTGGTAGGTAGCTAAAAAGATATTTGTTTTACATCATATTGGTAATTTTTTATGTAGCCTTGGACAAGATAAAGTGATTCTTCATTATTTAGAGGTCCTTGAATTTGTGATGTGAGTGTGGTATTTGGCTGTAACCATTTGCCATGCCAAAAATTTATGTGAGCTCTTGTTACAATTTTTTAGATATATCCTCTTTGGCAATTTACCCAACTTTTTTGAATAATTTTTCAAACAAAGGAGTTTGCACATGAGTGTGGTGTGTTGTTATAGCATTTGGATAGCAATACATTTGCCCATAGAGATGTTGGGTTATGCAATAGTCTCCACGCGAGATTGGCTAGTAACGCACCATTTTTTTAGATAGTTTTTGTATGCCTAATCCTCTTTGCGCTCTAAGAGTAGTGACTATGCTCCATTTTAGCAGATGAAGTTTTTTTGCGTTGAGTGGTTGTTCCCCAAAGAATCTTTTTTGATCGCTCAAAGAGTTTTATTTTGTGGTAGAGATATATATTGCATGTTGTGATTTTGTAAGGAGTTTAGAGTAGCTCGTATGAGAGGCATTCGCCCAGCGGTGGTTAGATAATCTATTTTTTATCCAGCTAGTCTAGATTTAAAGTTATCTAAAATATTTTGAAAGTCATTGGTTTGTGATCTGCCAAGCAGAATGGGGAAGCCTAGGTATTTTTCAAAAGCATTGCCCTCTTTCATGTGAAAGAAGTTGAGTATATTAATTCTTGTTTGTGGTAAGCAATTTTTGGATAAAAAATTCCATGACTTCTCAAAGTTTATCTTTTGGCTCGAATTTGTAGTATAGTGAATAAAAGTGTTAATTATCGATTGGCAGCTTGTTAGAGTATTTTTGCAGTGAGGATTATGTCATGGGAGATTTAGGGACCATTATGGGACAGTTTAACGGGTACCAAGTGCGGTAGTCAACTGCTTGGTTAATAGATCGGGAGAGCATTTCCATACATAATATGAAAATATGAGTGATAATGAATCTCATTGACAGATTCCACGGGAGGGGAAGAAATATTTTGTTGGACTACCTTTAAATAGAGTAGAAAATGAGGAAGTAGTAATGCATGACATAATTAGATTGATAATATTTATTGAAAAGTTAAAGAAATGAAGAGTTTGTTTGATAAAAGACCATTCTAACCTATCAAAAGCTTTTTTAAGTTCTAATTTTAGAAGCATGTTTGGAAGTTTACCCTTCATTTTCCTGAAGTAATTTATTATTTTTTGGACTATGATAGTATTATCCGAGGCACGACGTTTCTTTTGGAAGCTGGATTGGGTAGGACTAATCAATTTGTTGAGAAGAGGTTTCATTCTATGAACAATTATTTTAGTAATAAATTTATAAATAGTGTTGCAAAGACTAATAGGTCTATATTGAGTTAATTTAGTGGTGTTACGAAATTTTGATATTCGACAAATATAGGTATTATTTATTTCGACAGGTATTTATTCTGAAGCAAAGACGTCTTTTCAGAAAGAAGTAATTGATCATGTCAATAGTTTTGGTAAAGAGTGAGTGTAAACCATCAAGACCTGGTGCTTTCATTAGCTTAAAAGAGTGAATGGCTGGAGGTCTTGCAAGATCAAAGAGTCGTGGTGGTTTGGGTTTTTGGGAAGTAAATACTGGTAATTTGATGATTAAGATTGGTAGGTAGCTAAAAAGATATTTGCTTTAAATCCCATTGATAATTTTTGATGTAGCCTTGGACAGGATAAAGTGATTCTTCTTTATTTAGGGGTCTTTGAATTTGTGATCTGAGTGTGGTATTTGGTTGTAACCATTTGCCATGCCAAAATATTATGTGAGCTCTTGTTACAATTTTTCAGAGATATCCTCTTTGGCAATTTACCCAAACTTTTTTGAATATTTTTTCAAACAAAGGAGTTTGCACATGAGTGTGGTGTGTTGTTATAACATTTGGATAGCAATACATTTGCCCATAGAGATGTTGGGTTATGGAATAGTCTCCACGCGAGACTGGCTAGTAACGCACCATTTTTTGAGATAGTTTTTGTATGCCTAATCCTCCTTGCGCTCTAGAAGTAGTGACTATGCTCCATTTTAGTAGATGAAGTTTTTCGCGTTGAGTGGTTGTTCCCCAAAGAATTTTCTTTGGTATCGCTCAAAGAGTTTTATTACCTTTTGTGGTAGAGATATATATTGAATTTTATGATTTCGTAAGGAGTTTAGAGTAGCTCGTATGAGAGCTGTTCGCCCAGCAGTGGTTAGACAATCTGTTTTCCATCAAAACTAGTCTAGATTTAAAGTTATCTAGAATATTTTGAAAGTCACTAGATTGTGGTCTGCCAAGCAAAATGGGAAAGCCTAAGTATTTTACAAAAGCATTGCCCTCTTTCATGTGAAAGGAGTTGAGTATATCAATTCTTGTTTGTGGTATGTAATATTTGGAGAAAAAAATCCGTGACTTCTCAAAGTTTATCTTTTGGCCCGAATTTGTAGTATAGTGAATAAGAGTGTTAATTACCGATTGGCAGCTTCTTAGAGTTATTTTTGTAGTGAGGATTATGTCATCGGCAAAAAATATGTGTTGAGACTTGGGGTCCATTGTGGACATTTTAACGGGTAATCAAGTACGGTAGTCAACTACTTGGTTAATAGATCGGGAGAGCATTTCCATATATAATATGAAAATGTAGGGGGATAATGAATCTCCTTGACAGATGCCACTTGAGGGGAAAAAATATTTTGTTGGGCTACCTTTAAATAGAGTAGAAAATGAGAAAGTAGTAATGCATGACATAATTAGATTGATAATATTTATTGGAAAGTTAAAGAAATGAAGAGTTTTTTTGATAAAAAATCATTCTAACCTATCGAAAGCTTTTTTAAATTCTAATTTTAGGAGTATGTTTGGAAGTTTACCCTTCATCTTATTGAAGTGATTCATTATTTTCTGGACTATGATAGCATTATTCGAGGCACGACGCTTTTTTTGGAAGCTGGATTGGGTAGGACTAATCAATTTGTTGAGAAGATGTTTCATTATATGAACAATTATTTTAGTAATAATTTTATAAATAGTGTTGCAAAGACTAATAGGTCTATATTGAGTTAATTTAGTGGTGTTACGAAGTTTTGGTATTCGACAAATATAGGTATTATTTATTTCGGCAGGTATTTGTTATGAAGCAAAGATGTCTTTGCAGAAGGAGGTAACTAATTGTTTGATATCCTGCCAATAATTTTGGTAGAAGTGTGAGTATAAACCATCAGGGCCTGGTGCTTTCATTCGCTTAAAAGAGTGAATAGCTAGAGGTCTTGCAAGATGAGAGGACTCATCAGGAGTTAGTGTTAAGTAAGCCGAAATAGGAAATGTTTTTGGGGAGGAGATAAGCTCAGATGTAAACAAGTTGCTAAAGAAATTGACAAAACTATCTTTTATTGCTGGAACATCATAAGACCTGGGGGTGGGCGTTCGGTACGGTATTTACGATTCAGCAGTTCGGTATTCGGTATATCAATTGTGCATACCAAATAGCGTACCAAAGTAGTTCGGTACGGTTTGGTATTTTCTTATTTGGTTTGGTACGATTTGGTATAGTTTCGGTATCGCCGCGTCCCTATCTAACGTGACAAGAAGTGGCATTGCCCTGAGGGCAACATGATTTCCAAATTTCTGCCATATTTCAGATGTCTTACTTGTGTTTAATAAAAGTTCTTCTTTGTCATTTCATGGAGCAGATGAAGTCCTCGCCATATGATCTAAATTTAAGCTTAATTAGAAGGAGAAAATTATTTTGCAAATGAACAGCTATTACAAATAATTAGGGGTGTTCATGGTTCGGTTTGGATCGATTTTTCCCAAAAAAAAAACCAAACCAAGTAAGTCGGTTCTTTAAATATTGGAACCAAACCAAACCAATTAAGTCGGTTTTTTATCAATTCGGTTTTTGTAAGTTTTTTGATTTTTTAGGTTATTTATCGATTTTTTCTTAAATACGAGACATACACTACACCAAACACATATTTTGGAGACTACATTTTCAACGTAATACTATCAAACCAATTGCTCTTTGAGAAATCTATCATTTACCAAGATATATTGATGATAATTGAATCAAATAGTGATGAATAATTTAAGTACTCAATTAAAAATTGATTATTTTTAACATGAAATAAATTTTTGTACTTAGCAAAGATAACTACCAATCAAACTAAAATGTAAAAGGCAAAGAATTATATGTATTATTATAATAGCAAAAAACTAGACTAAAAATATAAATAACTAATATGTACCATAAAATTTTAAAAACACACACACACACACACACACACACACACACACACACACACACATATATATATATATATATATATATATATATATATATAAATTTAAATAGCTACTTCTATAGTCGGTTTGGTTCGGTTTTTTCCGGTTATTTTTTGATTAAAATCAAAATCAAACCCAATTTCATCATTTTTTAAAATTCAAAATCAAAACCAAACCAAACCTAAAAAGTATCGGGTTTTTGGTTGGTTTGGTTCGGTTTTTCAGGTTTTTATAAACACCCCTACAAATAACCAAGTTTTGATATTTAGTGTTGTTTAAAGAGAGGGATGTGAATGGTAGTGTCATCTGTTGCATAACTCGTAAGCCTAAGGGACTAAGGCCTAAGGGAATTAGGGGGCTTGGGTGTTGGGCTTAGGCTTATTGGGTTGGAAAATAGAAATAAAAGTGGGTTTAGACTTAAATAATTTGGTATTTCGATATACCGAAATATCAAAACCTCAATACCGATGACCGTACGAAAATACCGAATAACCAAAAAATTGATACTGAATTATACTGAAATACCGAATTAATTTGGTCCAGTTCAGAATTCGATTTTTCGGATTTTATGCCCACCTCTAATAAGACCAATTGCCGGCAGAATCTTGAAGGGCAGTAATATAGTTGCGTCTTCTCCTTTGCAAGGTAGATAAGTGGAAAATTTTGTGTTTGCATCACCCTCACTTAACCAGATGATGCGGGATTGTAATTTCCAAAAATCTTCCTCTAATTGAAGGAGAGTAATATAGTCCTTAATTAGGTCATTTTCTAATTTTTCCAAGAAAGAGCTCGTGTCACGACCCAAACTAACCCATGTCGTGATGGCGCCTATCGTGGAACTAGGCAAGCCGACTCATTTCCAAAACAAACCGATATTTTTATTTCAAAGATAATTCCAATGTTATTTAACATAAAAACCTTCGTAAATGAGTTCCAATCAAAATAAAAGTGGGAAATGAAAAGTCCGACATCGGGGTGTCACTAGTTATGAGCATCTAGTACAAACTGTCTAACAATATCAAGGCTAACTCAGCCTGGAAAATAACTAAATACAACTAGAGGAAGATAAGAGGGAGAAGAGCAGGGGCTACGATCACCAAACAGCTACCTTGCTATCTCCCAGAAAATCTGCAACCAGAACAATCAATAACCGCTACCGTGTCCAGCTACACTTGAATCTGCACACAAGGTGCAGGGAGTAACGTGAGTACGCCAACTTAGTAAGTAACAACAATAAATAAAGTCTGAGCAGTAGTAACGAGCAATAAAGCATACAACATTCATATCAGGAAAACTCAGTAAAATACCACATGCTTTAAAAATCAGGATTTGAATCAAAACATCTCGTTTAAACCCAGTTTCAGTAAAAAAAAAACATTTAAAGATATTTTTCAGCAGTTTTCAAACAAAGTAAAGATGTAAAGGTGAGCAAAATTGTGAAATCATACACAGCCCCTCGGGCAAAACATCACTCATAAACAGCCCCCCGGGCAAATCTCACAGTCACTCGTGCCACTCGGGCATGCCTCACAATCACTCTTGCCACTCGGGCATACCTCACAATTACTTATGCATCCCAGTCACTCAGTACTTGGCACTTGGCACTCGTACTCAGTAGGTACCTCGCTCACTGGGGGGTGTACAGACTCCGGAGGGGCTCCTTCAGCCCAAGCGCTATAATCTGCTCGGACAACTCACGTGCTATAATAATAAGGTATGCTACAGGCGGGCAGCCCCGATCCACACTCATCCTCACCAATCAGGCCCTCGGCCTCACTCAGTCATAAATCTCTCAAGCCCCTCGGGCATTTTAGTAAAACAGGGCATTCGACCCAAAATATTTATATGCATCAAAATAGAGTCATAAAACTGAGTTATGCAGTAAATAAGTATAAACATGACTGAGCATAGATTTTTCGATCGAACATGGCATTCAGCCCAATTTACAGAAACTCTTTCTAAAACATATAAGTATCATATAGTTTCAACACAATATGCAACTTTACAGTTGCTACGGGACGGACCAAGTCACAAGTCCCCAACGGTGCACGCCCACACGCCCGTCACCTAGCATGTGCACCACCTCAAAATAGTAGAATGATACGAAATCCGGGGTTTCATACCCTCAAGACTAGATTTACAATCGTTACTTACTTCAAGCCGTGAAATTCTTATTCTGCAATGTCCTTTCCTCATGAATTGGTCTCCAAACGCCTCGAATCTGGTCATAAATAATTTGTTCAGTCAATAAAATTTATTAGAATTAATTCCATAAGAAAATAATAATTTTCCATAAAAATTCAAAAATTAGCTCAAAAATTGCCTATGGGGCCCATGTATCGGAACTCAACAAAAGTTACAAAATCCGGAAGATGATTCAACCACGAGTCTAACCGTACCAGTTTTACCAAAATCCGACCCCAACTCGACCCTCAAATCTTCAATTTAAACCAAGAGGGTTTTCAAATTTTTCCAACTTAATTCACCAATTAAATGATAAAAACAATCATGGATTCGGATAATTTAACCAATATTGAGTTAAGAACACTTACCTCGTTGTTTTCTCTAAAAATCACCCAAAAATCGCCTCAATCCGAGCTCCAAATTGTCAAAAACTGAAAATGGGACGAAGTCCCATTTTCAGAACTTAAACTCACTGCCCGGGATTTTTTTCTTCGCGAACACGGTCAGTGCCTCGCGTTTGCGAAGCACAAAATAGCTCTCGTCCAAATTCCTCCTTCGCGAACGTGACATCACCCTCGTGTTCGCGAAGCATAAAATGCCTCTGCCTCAATGCCTTCTATGTGAACGCAGTGCTTCGTTCCCCCTCACTACGCAAATGCGACACCCCCTACGCGAACGCGTAGACCAATTGCCTGGGTCCCTCGGTTGCTTCCTCTCATCTTGGCGAACGCGTATCACCTCTCGCGTTCGTGATGCACACCCAGTCCACCCTTCGCGAATGCGTTCTTCTCTTCGCGAACGTGAAGAGCAAATATTGCCAGCCTCTCAGTTCCTCTTCGAGAACGCGAGGCTCCACCCGCGAACGCGATGAAGGAAACTAGATAGTGCATCAAAAAAATTCCAGCACAGTTCTAAGTCCATAATCCAACCCGTTTACCATCCAAAACTCACCCGATATAAAATAATATAGCTGAATAACACAAAAAGAAGTAGAAATGGGGAAAATGGGGCTATAACTCTCGAAACGACCGGCTGGGTCGTTACATCCTCCCCCTCTTAAACATATGTTCGTCCTCGAACGGGTCTAGAAACATACATGGAGTCTCGAATAGGCGTGGATATCTACTCCGCATCTCCCACTCAGTCTCCCAGGTGGCCTCCTCCACAGGCTGACCTCTCCCTTGCACCTTCACTTAAGCTATATCCTTTGACCTCAACCTTCGAACCTGTCGATCCAAAATAGCCACCGGCTCCACATCATAAGTCATATCACCCTCCAACTGAACCGTGCTGAAATCCAAATCATGGGACGGATCTCCAATATACTTCCGGAGCATGGAAACATGAAACACTGGATGCACACTGGATGCACACTCGATAAGCTGGGTGGCAAGGCAAGCTTATAAGCCACCTTCCCAATCCTATGAAGCATCTCAAAAGGCCCAATGAACCGGGGGCTCAACTTGCCCCTATTCCCAAACCTCATAACACCCTTCATGGGTGATACCTTCAGCAAAACCTTCTCCCCAACCATAAAATACACATCACGGACCTTCCTATCCGCGTAGCTCTTCTGCCTAGACTTCGTCGTGCGAAGCCGCTCCTGAATCAATTTCACCTTATCTAATGCATCATGGACCAAGTCTGTACCTAAGAGCCTAGCCTCACCCGGCTCAAACTATCCAACCGGAGATCTACACCTCCTCCCATATAAAGCCTCGTACGGAGCCATCTGAATACTCGACTGAGAACTGTTGTTATATGCAAACTCCGTGAGTGGAAGAAACAAGTCCCATAAACCCCCAAAATCAATGACACAAGCATGCAACATGTCCTCCAATATATGAATAGTGCGCTCGGACTGCCCGTCCGTCCGAGGGTGAAAAGATGTGATCAACTCAACCTGAGTACCCAACTCTTGCTGCACGACCCTCCAAAACTGCGATGTGAACTGAGTACCCCTATCTGAAATGATGGAAACTGGGACACCATGTAGGCGAACGATCTCTCAGATGTAAATCTCAGCCAACCGCTCTGAAGAGTAAGTGTACCAACTAGAATGAAGTGCGCAGACTTGGTTAGCCGATCCAAAATAACCCAAATAGCATCGAACTTCCTCGAAGTCCATGGGAGCCCAACTACAAAGTCCATGGTGATCCGCTCCCACTTCTACTCTGGGATCTCTAATCTCTGAAGCAAGTCACCCGGTCTCTGTTGCTCATACTTAACCTGCTGACAGTTGAGACACCGAGCCACAAACCCAACTATATCCTTCTTCATCTGCCTCCACCAATAGTGCTGCCTCAAATCCTGGTACATCTTCGCAGCACCCGGATGGATGGAATATCGCGAGTTGTGGGCCTCCTCAAGAATCTACTCTCGAAGCCCATCTACATTAGGCCATCATCACCAATAGTCACATCCCTAGCATCACCTCTCCGAACCCTATCCTGAAGAATGAGCAAGTGGGGGTCATCATACTGACGTTCCCTGATACGGTCATAAAGAGAAGATCTGGAGACTACACAAGCCAATACCCGACTAGGCTCCGAAATATCCAATCTGACAAGCTGGCCCGCTAAGGCCTGAACATCCAATGCCAAAGGTCTCTCTGCTGCTGGAAGATATGCTAAACTCCCCAAACTCTCTGCCCGACGACTCAAAGCATCGGCCACAACATTGGCCTTTCCCGGATGGTACAAAATAGTGATATCATAGTCTTTAAGAAGCTCCAACCATCTCCGCTGACGCAAATTAAGATCCTTCTGCTTTAACAGATATTGCAGACTCCGGTGATCAATATAGATCTCACGATGAACCCCATACAAATAATGACGCCAAATCTTCAAGGCGTGAACAATGGCTGCTAACTCAAGATCATGGACATGATAGTTCTTCTCATGGGTCTTCAACTGGCGCGAGGCATAGGCAATCACCCTACCCTCCTGCATCAAAACACAACCAATGCCTATCCTCGAGGCATCACAATACACGGTGTAAGAACCTGAAGCTGATGGCAGAACCAACACTGGAGCTGTGGAAAAAGCAGTCTTGAGCTTCTGAAAGCTCTCCTCACACTCATTCGACCACCTGAATGGAGCACCCTTTTGGGTCAATTTGGTTAAGGGAGATGCAATAGATGAAAATCCCTCCACAAAGCGACGGTAATAACCAGCAAAACCAAGAAAGCTCCTAATCTTCGTGGCTGAGGATGGTCTAGGCCAACTATGCATTGCCTCTATCTTCTTCAGATCCACCTGAATACCCTCACTGGACACCACGTGCCCCAAGAATGCTACTGAATTGAGCCAAAATTCATATTTGGAGAACTTTGCATAAAGCTTTTCCTCCCTCAATCTTTGTAATACAATCTTCAAATACTGAGCGTGCTCCTCCTGGCTACAAGAGTACACCAGGATGTCATCAATGAATACAATAACGAATGAGTCCAAATAGGGCTGGAATACACTGTTCATCAAATGCATGAACGTTGTGGGGCATTGGTCAGCCTAAAAGACATCACCAAGAACTCATAATGGACATATCGGGTCATGAAAGTTGTCTTAAGAATATCTGAATCCCGAATCTTCAGCTGGTGATAACCGGACCTCAAATCAATCTTGGAGAACACCCTCGCTCCCTAAAGCTGGTTAAATAAATCATCAATACGAGGCAAAGGATACTTATTCTTGACTGTGACCTTGTTCAACTGCCTGTAATTAATACACATTCTCATGGAACTATCCTCTTTCTTCACAAATAGAACTGTTGCACCCCAAGGTGACACACTAGGCCGAATAAACCCCTTATCAAGGAGTTCCTGAAGTTGTTCTTTCAATTCCTTCAACTCCGTCGGTGCCATACGATAAGGTGGAATAGAAATGGGCTGAGTGCCCGGCACCAAATCAATACTAAAGTCAATATCCCTATCATGAGGTATGCCCGACAGGTCTGCAGGAAACACATCCGGAAAATCGCGTACCACCGGAACAGAATCAATGAGAGGAGTCTCTGCACTAACATCCCTCACAAAAGCCAAATAAGATAGGCAACCCTTCTCAACCATGCGTTGAGCCTTCAAATATGAAATCACCCTACTTGGTACATAATCTATAGAACCGCTCCACTCAACCCTCGAAATTCCCAGCATAGCCAACCATCACCGTCTTAGTGTGACAATCTAGAACAACATGACATGGAGATAACCAATCCATACCCAATATCACATCAAAGTCAACCATACTGAGCAGCAAAAGGTCCATTTGGGTCTCCAGACCCCCAATAGTCACCACACATGACCGATATACACGATCCACAATAATAGTATCGCCCACAGGAGTAGATACGTGAACAGAAAAAACTAGAGACTCACGGGGCATATCTAGAAAATGGGCGAAATACGAGGAAACATATGAATACATGGAACCAGGGTCAAATAATACTGAGGCATCTTTGTGACAAACTGAGACAATACCTTTAATCATAGCATCTGAAGCAATAGCATCTAGTCTGGCAGGGAGGGCATAGAAACGGGCCTGGCCACCCCCTGATCTGCCTCCCCCTTTAGGGCGACCCCTAGCTGACTGACCTCCACCCCGAGCTGACTGGGCGGGTGGTGAGGTAACTAGGGCTGTAGTCGGAGGCTGACTCCTCTGCTGAGATAGACCTCCATGACGACGAGGACACTGCCTCCACGTATGCCCAAGCTCCCACACTCAAAACAACTCCCTGGTGCTGGCGGCGAAAACTGAAGGGAACCCCTAGCACCGGGATAACTGGTAGAAGAACCTGGCATGGAAGAGCCCTGAACAGGTGGAGCACGGGACGGACTCTGAACTGTAAGGGCACTAAGTGATGTGTGTCCCTGATGAGAACTGTGAGAACTATGGCCAGATGATGCACCCCGATGAAGTGGCCGAGCTGACTGAGCATGTATGAAATGACGACCTCTACCGTGCTGGAACTGACCCCCTAAAGGAGCACCGTTGAATCCACCCTAACCACGAGGCCTCTTGGCCTCCCTCTCAACCCTCTCCTAATCACGAACCATCTCAATCTGCCTAGCATTATCAACAACCTCATCAAAGGTAGCACCTGAAATCCACTCCCTATTCATGAGCAATTGTAGCTGATAAGTGAGGCCATCAATAAACCTCATGATCCTCTCTCTGTCCGTGGGAACCAACCAGATAGCCTGACGGGCCAACTCAGAGAATCACATCTCATACTGTGTCACAGACATATCACCCTAGCGAAGTCGCTCAAACTGTCTACGCAGCTCCTCTCTGCGGGATCGAGGCACGAACTTCTCCAAAAAGACCACGAAGAACTGTTGCCAAGTAAGGGGTGCTGCGCCAATAGGCCCACGCCTCTTGTAAGTCTCCCACCATCTGAGTGCAGTCCCAGAAAACTGAAAGGTAGTGAACGAGACCCCATAAGTTTCCAAAATACCAACAGTACGGAGTATCCTCTGACACATGTCCAAAAATTCCTGAGCATCCTCTTTCTCTGTGCCACTGAAAGGTGGTGGCTGGAGTCTCCCAAACCTCTCCAACCTACGCTGATCATCCTCAGGCATAGCAGGAACTACATAATCCTGAGCAACTGCAACCGGCTGGGCTGGCAGTGCCTCCGGTGTCTGAAGTCCCTGAATAACCTGCTCGGGAGTCTGAGTGCCTCCTCTGGCCTGAGAAGTGGCTGCGACCGTCAAAATAGAGATCGCCTGGGCAAGGCCGGTACACGCTTTCAGAATCTGAGATAGGGCCTCCTGAAGGCCTGGAATCACAATAGGCACAGGTGGTGCCTGAGCTGGTGCATCAACAACTGGAACTTGGTCCTGATCTGGGACAACCGGTGGATCTGCAGGTACTGCCCCAGCTGCTGTACGGGCTGCACCTCTGCCCCTACCACGGCCTCTACCGCGGCCCTGGCTGGTGGTACTGGTGGCTGGCCCTCCTGACCGGTAGTACGAGTCCTCGCCATCTGTGAGAGAATGAAAAAACAGATGTTTAGTTACTAGAATCAACAGATTCGCACGACAAGAATTCAAGAATATGGAGTTTCCTAAAGGTTCTGTAGCCTCTTGAAGATAAGTACAGACGTCTCTGTACCGATCCGCAAAACTCTACTAAACTCGCTCATGACTCGTGAGACCTATGTAACCTAGGCTCTGATACCAATCTGTCACGACCCAAACTAAGCCCTGTCGTGATGGCGCCTATCGTGGAACTAGGCAAGCCAACTCATTTCCAAAACAAACCGATACTTTCATTTCAAAAATAATTCCAATGTTATTTAACATAAAAACCTTCGTAAAGGTGGTCCAATCAAAATAAAAGTGCGGAATGAAAAACCCGATGTCGGGGTGTCGCTAGTCATGAGCATCTACTACAAACCGTCTAACAATATCAAGGCTAACTCAGCCTAGAAAATAACTAAATACAACTAGAGGAAGATAAGAGGGAGAAGAGAAGGGGCTACGATCGCCAAACAGCTACCTTGTTATCTCCAAGAAAATCTGCAACTAGAACAATCAATAACCACTACCGTGTCCAGCTACAAATGAATCTGCACACAAGGTGCAAGGAGTAACGTGAGTACGCCAACTCAGTAAGTGACAACGATAAATAAAGACTGAGCAGTAGTGACGAGCAATAAAGTATACAACATTCATATCAGGAAAACTCAGTAAAATACCACATGCTTTAAAAATCAGGATTTGAATCAAAACATCTCGTTTAAACCCAGTTCCAGTAAAAATCATTTAAAGATATTTTTCAATAGTTTTCAAACAAAGGGAAGATGTAAAGGTGAACAAAAATGGTGAAATCATAAACAGCCCCGCAGGCAAAACATCACTCATAAACAGCCCCTCGGGCAAACCTCACAGTCACTCGTGCCACTCGGCCATGCCTCACAATCAATCTTGCCACTCGACATACCTCACAATCACTCATGCCTCCCAGTCACTCAGCACTCGGCACTCGTACTTCAGTAGGTACCTACGCTCACTGGGGGTATGTACAGACTCCGGAGGGGCTCCTTCAGCCCAAGCGTTATAATCTGCACGGACAACTCACGTGCTATAATAATAAAGTATGCTGCAGGCGGGCAACCCCGATCCATACTCATCCTCACCAATCAGGCCCTCGGCCTCACTCAGTCATAAGTATCTCAAGCCACTCGGGCATTTCAGTAAAACAGGGCATTCAGCCCAAAATATTTATATACATCAAAATAGAGTCATAAAACTGAGTTATGCGGTAAACAAATATAAACATGGCTGAGTATAGATTTTCAAATTGAAAAAAATGAGAGTATAGTAAGAAAAATCCCCTAAGGGTCCAAATAGCACTGGCGTCAGGCCCAAACATTGCATTCAACCCAATTTACAGAAAATCTTTCTAAAACATATAAGTATCATATAGTTTCAACACAATATGCAACTTTACAGTTGCTACAGGTCAGACCAAGTCATAAGTCCCCAACGGTGCACGCCCACACGCCCGTCACCTAGCATGTGCGCCACCTCAAAATAGTAGAATGATACGAAATCTGGGGTTTCATACCCTCAGGACTAGATTTACAATCGTTACTTACTTCAAGCTGTGAAATTCTTATTCTGCAATGTCCTTTCCTCGTGAATTGGTCTCCAAACGCCTCGAATATAGTCATAAATAATTCGTTCAGTCAATAAAATTCATTAGAATTAATTCCATAAGATAATAATGATTTTCCATAAAAATCCAAAAATCGCTCGTGGGGCCCACGTCTCGGAACTCGACAAAAGTTGCAAAATTCGAAAGCCCATTCAACCACGAGTCTAACCATACCAATTTTACCAAAATCCGACCCCAACTCGACCCTCAAATCTTCAATTTAAACCAAGAGGGTTTTTAAATTTTCCCAACTCAATTCACCAATTAAATGATAAAAACAACCATGGATTCGGGTAATTTAACCAATATTGAGTTAAGAACACTTACCTCGTTGTTTCCTCTGAAAATCACCCAAAAAATGCCTCAATCCGAGCTCCAAATCGTCAAAAACTGAAAATGGGACGAAGTCCCATTTTTAGAACTTAAACTCACTGCACAGGCTTTTCTTCTTCGCGAACGCGGTCAGTGCCTCGTTCCCCTTCACTACGCGAACGCGATACCCCCTATGCGAACGTGTAGACCATTTTCCTGGGGTCCTTGGCTGCTTCCTCTCTTATTCGCGAATGCGTAGCACCTCTCGCGTTCGCGATGCACACCCAGTCCACCCTTCGTGAACGCGTTCTTCTCTTCACGAATGCGAAGAGCAAATATTGCCAGCCTCTCAGTTCCTCTTCGCTAACGCGATGAAGGAAACCAGATGGTGCATCAAAAAAATTCCAGCAGAGTTCCAAGTCCTTAATCCAACCCGTTAACCATCCGAAACTCACCCGATATAACATAATATAGCTGAATAACACAAAAAGAAGTAGAAATGGGGAAAACGGGGCTATAACTCTCGAAACGACCGACTGGGTCGTTACAGCTCGTGGGTAGTGAGTAGAGGATTGGAGTCCTTGAAGGCAAGCTAGGATAATTCTTTTACGTTTAAAAAGAATTCCAAAAGTTTCTTTATTCCAAAGTTGAATTGTTATGGCTTTTAGTAAATTATTGTTATCCCGCCATACAATAGTAATAATAGAGTGGAATTCTGGATGAGAAGTCCAGATAACTTGAACCAATATTACGATAGCAATAATACATTTGACTCCAACTATTAACATTAGATAAATTTGAATCATTTCACAAAATTCAAGAATAAATTTAGATATTTTCCCTACTTTTTAAGTGCTTTCATAAAGGAAATTATAAAAGGGATAATTCAATATGATTATACATAATGCTACACCTCAATGATGTTATATGACCAACAAGAACAATTGGGATGAGACTATACGAATCTTCACTTCTCTATCTAAATTCATACTAAGCAGAATAAAAGTAAAAAAGAAGAAGAAGTTAATATGGTATAATGTTGTCACGACCCAATTTTCCTCCGTAGGATGTCGTGACAGTGCCTAATCTCTAGGACTAGGTAAGCCTAACACTTACTAAATAATTAGAAGAATTCAACCATCAAATGAAAAATACGAGATAAAAATCTTATACAAATTACAATTCCCAAAACCGGTAGCACAAGTCATAAGCTCTACTGAGTTTGCTAGAAAATCCCTAAATACAATTGCTCGGATGGAATTAAACAGTACAATGAAACTATTATAAGGTGACTCCGAGGCTTGCGAACGCGACGGCAGGTTTACCTTGAGTCTCCACAGCTCGACCAACCAGCTAATAATCAACAACAACCGAGGCACCTGGATCTACACAAAAATGTGCAGAAGTGTAGTATGATTATACCACAGCGGTACCCAGTAAGTATCAAGACTAACCTCAGTGGAGTAGTAACGAGGGACAGTCAAGACACCTATTGGACTAAACAAACTTAACAAGTGTATAGATGAACTAACAGAAAGACAATATTAATATAAAGCTAAGCATGATAAGGAATACAAGACAATACTTGCAACGATACACTAGTAACAACAATATTCAACAAGAAGCAGTCAGGTAATAATGTTGTAGAGTAACTAATCACAGTCTAAGTCCGGGGAAACCAAATAAAGGGAAAACCAGCAACAACTAAATGAGAACAACCGCTTTCACACCAAATCTGTTCAAGCATTTCCATGAGGTACCGAATCTCATAATCACAGTTCACGGGTCCCAATTCATGAACCCTAATCACTTGGCATCTTGTGCCCACATTACAACTCATAACTGCATGGACGACTCACATGCCAATAGAACAATCTACACACAGAAGGCAAGAAGACAAAAGTACGTATAATGGTTAATGTCGTCGCGATTCACCTTTTAAAACCAATATGGGTGATTTAACTATGTGTATACTTGTGCAAGTGTTCTACCATAATTCCAGTCAACAAATAAGAGTAGAGTCAATGAATGGCACATAAGCAACGATCACCATGAAATGTACGGTGTAACAGAAGCAGCAATGAAGTTTGACGCAGCAACCAGCACAATAAGATTAGCTACACAGAGCTGAGCAAATAGTGCAACACGGAGGAAAATAATTAATAGTATGCTAAGGAAAACAACAATCAAAGACAAGTGCACAGAAAAGGGGAAATGACAACAAGAACACTCCCGAGGTACCGCCTCGTAGTCTCAAATCGTAAATGAATCACAACTTTCCTTATATCACCGCGGGAGCTTTTATATTTAGTTTTTAAAAATCATTTTCCCGAAATAACATCCGCATTTTAGCCCACCTTATCACACCGCATAACTTCTAGTAGTTCCCTACTAGCCACGCGTTTCAAGCCTACCTTATCTCACCGCATGCGTTTCAACACCCAGACCTTATACCACCGCATGCGTATCAATAACAATACCACGACAGAAACCTCATGCAACAAAATAACAACTGCATGGCAGAAACCTCGTGCAAACACAATAACAACCGCACGGCAGAAACCTCGTGCAAACACAATAACAACCGCACGGCAAAAACCTCATGCAAACACAATAACAACCGCACGACAGAAACCTCGTGCAAATACAATAACAACCGCATGGCAAAAACCTCGTGCAAACACAATAATAACCGCACGGCAGAAACCTCGTGCAAACACATAACAATTTTCTCAACAAAACACGTATGCCAAAAACTTAACAACTCAAATAAATGACTTTCACCATTTGTGCCCACATGCCACAACATTTTATCAAAACAGTTTCAATATCACAACCACGTATAGCTCTCGTCCCAACAACACGGAATAAAACAGCAACAACAACAATAACACGAGAATACGACAAGTAAATCAACACAAGAATTTCATAACACCAAGAAACGGAAGAACGAACTCACAGAGGAAGACACAAAAGAGAAATAATATTCTCAACAAGAATAGTTCAACAAGGGAGAGGTAAGGTGTAACAATGATTCCACGAAAGTGTAATTCGACAACAAGAGAGATAGCATAAATCAATGACCCCAAATAAGAATACGTCAACAATGAAAGGGGTAACAAACTTCCATTAAGGCTAAGCAATTATGAAAGAGATAATAATGATTTAAATTAAGGTTTAAGCAGTTACGAAAATATAACAATGATTTCAATTAAGGTTAAGCAATTACGGAAAGATAGCATGACGATAAAAGAGGCAACAACTTCAGTTAAGGCACATAAGAGTTTAATCGGCATAAGGGTAGAACATGAAGCAATTAATTCCAATTAAAACACGTAAGGCAAATTTAGTAAATGGGGGATTTAACATGACAAAACAACTTCATATTTAATGCACATAAGAACCTAAGAGCACTAGACGGTCAAATTTTCACAAATAGGTCCGGGTACATACTCATCACCTCGCGTAATCAGCCTTCACATGACACAATTATCACAAAAGACTCGAATCCTAAGGGGTAGTTCCCCCACACAAAGTTAGGCAAGATACTTACCTCAACCCATGCTCAAATTAGAAGGCCTTTCCCTCGATTATCCAACTCCGAACGGCTTAAATCTAGCCAAAACAATTTCATACTTTAAATATAACTATAGGAAACTAATTTAAATAATGAAATAATGATCTTAGCTAAGAATTGAAAAATCACTCCAAAAAGTCGACCCGAGCCCGCGTCTCAGAACCCGACCAAAAATTATAAAAACCAAATACCCATTTAATATGGAGTCCAACCATACAAGAATTACACAAATCTGATACCAAAATCTCGTTCAAATCCCCAAAATTTGGCCTAAGAACTTTCCCCCACTTTTTTCCAATTTTTCAATCCAAATCACTAATTAAATGATGAAATGAAAGACATAAACATGAAATTTTACCAAAACTAAGTAAGAATCACTTACCCCAATCACTCCCTTAAAGATTTCTCCAAGAATCGCCTCCAACCGAGCTCCCAAAATCAAATTTGTGAAATAAACTCAAACCCTAGTTTTTGAAATATTTAAGTCTGCCCAGATGTCCTTAATTGCGATCGCGAAAATTGCTTCGCGATCACGAAGCACAACTATGCTGCCCCAAAATTTAACCTTACGCGATCGCGATGACTACTCAGCACAGAACTACGCGATCGCAAACACACTTTTGCGTTCGCGAATAACAACCACGTGGAACCGAGTTGCCTCATTTCCTCTTCGCGGGCGTGACTTAGTCCAAGTGTTCGCGATGCACTGCTTCCTCCAGCTTACGCGATCGTATCCCAAAACTTGTGATCGTATAGAAAAAACTTCCGCTGCCCAACAAAATAGCCTACGTGATCGTGGTCCTGTCCACGCGATCGCGCACACGGAAACCAGACCGAGATACCGTAAAACTTCAGCCATTACACTAAATCGAATTTAATTTCGATAACCATCCGAAATCCACCTGAGGCCCTCGGGACCTCAATCAGACATACCGACAAGTCTTAAAACACGATACGAACTTAGTCGGGCCTTCAAATCACATCAACAACACTAAAACCACGAATCACGCATTGATTCAAGACTAATGAACTTATAAACTTTTAACTTCTACATTCGATGCCAAAACCTAACAAATCAAGTCGGTTTGACCTCAAATTTTTCATATAAGCCATGAATGACATTACAGACCTACTCCAACTTCCGGAATCAGAATCCGACCCCGATATCAAAAAGTCCACTCCCGGTAAAACTTTCAAAAATTTTCCAACTTTCCAACTTCCGCCAATTAATGTTGAAATGACCTTCGGACCTTCAAATCAACATTCGGATACGCTCCTAAGACTCAAATCACCATACAGAGCTATTAGAATCATCAAAATGCCATTTCGGATTCGTCTACATAATAGTCAAAAACTACGGTCCACTCTTACCGCTTAAGCTTCTAAAACAAGAATCCTTCTTCTAAATTGACCCCGAATCATCCAAAAACCAAACTCGACCACACACGCAAGTCGTAACACATAATATGAAGCTTCTCGAGACCTTAAGTCACCGAACGGGATGCTAATTCTCAAAACGACCGGTTGGGTCGTTACAAAAGTAGTTTCGAAGGGTCACCCTAGTGCTATTAAAGGGGACTGGTGGTGGAATGTACAAGTCCAGGGTAAAGTGGAAGATAAAAAACCTACGTATTTGAAATTATTGGAGATCAAAGATGAGGAGGAAAGGAGAACTAATGGAGAAGAGTACAAGAAGGCTAAGAAAGAGGCAAAGTTAGTTATTACGGAGGCCAAGATTTCAACGTTTAGTCGATTATATGATGAACTTGAGGCCAAAGGCGGGGACAAGAAGTTGTACAAGCTATATAAGGTAAGGGAGAGGAAGGCACGTGACCTAGACCAAGTGAAGTACATTAAATATTAGGATGGCAAAGTATTGGTGGATGACGCACATATTAGAAGAAGATGGCAACGTACTTCCATAGATGGGGTATAAAAGCATTGTGCTGGGGGACTTGGAGCACTTCGAGAGTTATCGAGATTTTAGATATTGCAAGCGTATAAAGGTTGAAGAGGTTGTAGGGGCTATGCGTAAGATGAGTAGGGGAAAACGACGGGGCTAGATAAGATCCTGGTGGAATTTTAGAAGTTTAGAGTGGCTTACTAGGTTGTTTAATATTATTTTTAGGACGATGAAGATGCCCAAAGAATGAAGGTGGATTACGGTGATTCCAGTGTATAAGAATAAGGGTGATATCCAAAACTGCAACAACTACAGGGGTATCAAGATGCTAAGTCACACTATGAATGTCTGGGAGAGGGTGGTGGAAGTAAGGGTGAGAAGAAGTATATCTATCTCTAAGAATCAGTTCTAATTTATGCCGTCACAATCGACTACTGAAGACATTCACCTTATCAGGAGACTGGTGGAGTAGTATAGAGATAGGAAGAGCGACTTGCACAAGGTATTCATTGGCCTAGAGAAAGCATACGATAAAGTCCTGGATGAGGTGCTATGGAGATGTTTGGAGGTTAGAGGTGTGCCTTCAGCTTATACTAGGGTGATTCAGGATATGTATGGTGGTGCTCTGACCCTGGTTAGGATGGTGGGAAGGGACTCGGAACATTTTCCAGTTATGATGGGTTTGTATCAGGGATCTGCTTTTATCCCATTTTTATTTGCCTTAGCGATAGATGTTCTAATGCGGCACATTCAAGGGGAGGTGCCATGGTGCATGTTACTTGCGGATGATATAATACTGATTGACGAGATGCGGGTCGGTGTTAATGCGAGTCTGGAGGTCTGTAGAGGAACCTTAAAGTCAAAAGGTTTCAAGTTGAGAAGGACTAAAATAGAGTACTTGGAGTGCAAGTTCATCGGCGTGACTCAGGAAGAGGACGTAGAAGTGAGGCTAGATGCACAAGTAATTCCCAAGAAAGGGAGTTTCAAGTACCTCGTATTTATAATTTCTAGTAACGGTGAGATAGACGAGGATGTCACACATCGAACTGAAGCGGGGTGGATAAAATAGAGGCTCGATTTCGGGGTTTTGTGTGATAAGAAGGTACCACCAAGACTCAAAGGCAAGTTTTGCAGAGTAGTGGTTAGACCAACTATGTTGTATGGTGAGGAGTGTTGGCCGATCAAGAATGCCCATGTACAACAGATGAAAGTAGTAGAAATGAGGATGATGAGATGTATATGTGGGCACACTACATGAGATAAGATTAGGAATGAAGTTATTTGAAACAAGGTGAGAGTGTCCCCAATAGAGGATAAGATGTGGGAAGCTAGGTTAAGATGTTATGGGCATGTGAAGAGGAGGAGTATAGATTCCCCGATGAGGAGGTGCGGAAGGTTGGTGGGGCGGAGGAGAGATAGATGTAGGTCTAGGAAGTATTTGAGAGAGGTGATTAGGCATGACATTGCGCACTTTCAGCTTACTGAGGACATGACCCTTGACAGGAGGGCGCGAAGGTTAGGAATTAAGGTAGAAGGTAAGTATTTAAGCGGGAGTGTCTCAATTTCGTGTCGGTCACATTAGTATTACTCTTTTACTTTTTACATTCATATTTGTAGGTTTCTTTTATCTTATATTGATCTTTTCACTTCGATTATTCTATCACCTTGCTTCGGGTTTCCCCCATGAAGGGCGTTATGAGGTTCGGGAGGAAGGGCAAGTTGAGCCCTAGGTATATCGCGCCTTTTGAGATTCTTGAGAGGGTTGGAGAGGTGGCTTACAGACTTGCACTACCACCTAATCTCTCTGCAGTTCATCTAGTGTTCCATGTTTTCATGCTCCGAAAGTATCACGGTGATCTGTCTCATATGTTAGACTTCAGCTCAGTCCATTTGGACAAGAATCTATCTTATGTTGAGGAACCGGTGGCTATTTTGGACAGGCAGGTTCGGAAGTTGAGGTCGAAGAACATCGCTTCAGTGAAGGTTCAATTAAGAGTGTTAATGGATATTTAAAAACCGACTAAACCGATCGAACCGTACCGAACCGAACCGATTCTAGGTTTCTTTAAAGAAAATCGTAGGTTTTTATATAAATCTATAACCGTACCGATAATTAAGATAGGTTTTTTATTTTATAAAAATAAATCGAAAAAATACCGAACCGTACCGAATAAATTTACATGTGAAAAATATATTTATATATTAAGTTTAAGAATAATAATGTATTAAAATTTTTCTTGGGCCTTGGAATTGTTAAAACGGTTACAAGCAAACAAGTAATTAAATTCAAAATCTTAATTCCCAAACCTATAGTGCTACTCTTATTGAAACTAAATTATTTCCAACATATCACTAGCAAGACAAAAGCTATTTTAGCGATTAGTAGCAAACTACAATGTATTGAATATATTTCCTTTTATATGATTTAGATTTATCTTTTTGAATATAGACTTTATTCTTGAGTTCCAGCTTGGTTAATATCTTTTCACTCGGTTAATATCTTTGTTTAGTTTCTTTTACGCTATTGTAGAATAGTTGATGGATCTATACTCTGGCCATCTTTAATATTTTCTTAATTCATCACCCTTTAAAGAGTAAAAATATCTAGAGAGTTTGCTAAGTCCTATAAAAGTATGTATGTTATTACATTATACTTCTACTAGTGACTTTTACATGACATTTAAAAAAAAATACCGAACATTAACCGAACTGTACCGATACCGAAGACAAAACCGACATGATTGAGACGGTTTTGAAAATTCTAATTTTGGTTATGCATAATAGAATAACCGAAAATTGGTATGGTACAAATTTTATAAAATAACCATCCGAACCGAACCATTGACACCCCTAGGTTCAGTGGAGGGGTCAGCCAGTCGAGGAGGCGACTGGGGAGACCGAGCATGATATTTGTAGCCATTATCCTCATCTTTTTACCACTTTAGGTATGTCTCTATACTCGTTCGAGGACGAACGTTTGTTTGAAGAGGGGGAGGATGTAACGACCCGGCCGGTCGTTTTGAGAGTATTAGCCTCTATCCCCTAAATATTGCTCCCTCTACTTTATTTTGTGTTTATGTGACTTGCCGAGACGCTTGGTGTCGGGTTTGGATGAGTTTTGGAGTGAAATGGGACACATAGTCCATAAAATAGAAATTTAAGTCGTAGGAGTTGATCGTAGTTTGACTTATGTGAAGACGACTCCGGAATGGAGTTTCGATGGTTCCAATAGCTCTGTATGGTGATTTTGGTCTTAGGAGCATGTCCGGACGTTGATTTGGAGGTCTGTAGGTCATATCGGCGTTAATTGGCGAAAGTTGGAAAATTGGAAGATTTTAGAAAGTTTGATCGGGAGTGAACTTTTTGATATCGGAGTCGGATTCCGATTCCGAAAGTTGAAGTAGGTCTTTAATGTCAATTATGACTTGTGTACAAAATTTGAGGTCAATCGAACTTGATTTGATAGGTTTCGGCATTGGATGTGGAAGTTAGAAGTTCAAAAGATTATTAGGCTTGAATCGATGCGCAATTCGTATTTTTGAGGCTGTTTGATGTGAATTGAGGCCTCGACTAAGTTCGTATAATGTTTTAGGACTTGTTGGTATAATTGGTTGAGGTCCCGGGGGCCTCGGGGTGCGATTCAAACCATGTTCGGCGCACTTCGAAACCTTAAGGATTGTTGAAGCTGCTGAATTTTCTGATATCTGGTTTCCTTCATTGCGTTTGCGAGAGAGATCTCGCATTCGCGAAGGGTATCTGGGAGGCAGGTGAGGTTTGTTCTTCACGTTCGCGAAGATGGCCATGCGTTCGCGAAGGTGTAAGAAGTTGTTCGCCGCGTTCGCATATGAGGGGTCGCGTTCGCGTAGGCCTAGGCTCAGTATACATCGCGTTCGCGAAGAGGAATCTGGCAGCTGAGAATGTTGTGTTCGCGAACACGAGGCACATTCCGCGTTCGCGAAGAAGGATAATAACTGGGAATAATTAAAGTTTCAAAATTGAGGGTTCATCTCATTTTTCATATTTTGGACCTAGAGAGCTCGGTGGAAGGCGATTTTTCGAGGGTTCTTCAAGGAGATTGTTGGGGTAAGTGATTCTAACCCGGATTGGACTATATTTCATGAATCTATTACCATTTTCATCATCTAATTAGGGATTTGAGTTGGAAATTTGGGGGTGGAATGGTAAAAACTTCCTAGACTAAATGTTTGAGTTTTGAAAGGCGATTTGAAGTCGAATTTAAGTAATTCTTGTATGGTTGGACTCGTTATTGAATGGGTATTCGAATATTATGATTTTGGTCGGATTCCGAGACGTGGGTTCGGGTCGACCTTTTGTAGCAATTTTTCAATTATTTGCTAAAGTCATAATTTCATTATTTAAATTAGTTTCCTATAGTTATATTTATAGTATGAAATTATTTTGGCTAGATTCGAGCCGATCAGAGTTGGAAAGTCGAGGGAAAGGCCTTCTTATCGATTGATTAAGCGAGGTTTGAGGTAAGTGACTTATCTAACCTTGTGGGGGGAAATTCCCCTTAGAATTTGGTATGGTTGTGATAATTTGTGATATGTGAGGGCCATGTACGCGAGGTGACGAGTGCATACACGGGCTAAATATTGAAATTCCGGTTTTATCTAAGCAGCTTCCTTTTTATGCCTTAATTGAGTTACTTTAGCATGTATAGTCATCATGTTTAGCCTAATTTCACATGTCCACTTGTCTTATCTCTTATTTGCAACTTGTACTATATGCTTAGTTGAATTACCTGCTTTCTCGATTCCATATTCCTTATTTAATTGTTGTATTCTTTACTTGAAATTGCTATCCTTGAAATATCATTGTTCTAGTTGTTATGTTTTGGTTTCCGTGATTATTGTTGAGATGATTGTTTGGTCGTTGCACAAGGTTTCTGCCGTGCGGTTGTTATTATTGCATGAGGTTTCTACCGTGCGGTTGTTATTGTTTGCACGAGGTTTCTGCCGTTCCATTGTGATTATTAATACACATGCGGTGGTATAAGGTTTCGGTATTGAAATGCATGCAGTGAGATAAGGTGGGCTTGATAAGGGTGGCTAGTAGGGGAACTACTAGAAGTCATGCGGTGTGATAAGGTGGGCTAAAATGCGGGATGCTATTTCGGAAAAATAATTTCAAAACAAAATATAAAGGCTCTCGCAGTGATATAAGGAAAAATTGTTAGATAGGGGTGGCAAGTGGGCCGGTCCGGGCCCTAAACGGGCCAAGTGGGCCGGTCTTGTGGGCCGCAGTCCCGGTCCTTAAATAAACAGGCTAAACGGTCTTTTTGTAGGAACCGGCCCGAGACCGGGCCCACGAACTCATGTTCTCGGGCTAAACGGGTCGAGCCCGCGTGCTAAGTGGGTTAAGTGGGCCCAACGGCTAAGTTGTGATTTTTTTTAAAAATTAAATAGAAATTAGAGACAAAGATGTTAAAAAAATATCTAAGTCAATGCCTTGTAAATTTATTATAGAATTGTGACCTACTTTTTAAATTCAAATTTAAAGACAAAAATATTGTTAAAAGATATTCAAAGCAATGCCTTATAATTTTATTATAGCAATAAAAAATATTGCAATATCTTTCTTAGACTTTCCCCCCCTCTTCCTCCCCCCTATGGAATGAGCATAACAAGGTGCTAATACCACCATTGAGAAGAAAAAGGAACTAATCAAAGATGTGCCAAAATACAAGTTACATAATACATACTAATTTTTGTTCATACAAATTACATTCTATATCTTATAAACTTCATAAATCCTTCAAGGTTCGTAGGAATTTTCGTTGGTGGTGGCGGAAAGTTAGCTTGGTCATCGCCGCTTCCATTGTCGGGCGAAGAAGCATCCCCAGCAAGTTTAGCTAGCATTTTTTCGAAAGCTTCGTCTTCCTCTGGTTGTGATTCAGCAAGTCCAAAATTTCTTCTCTCCGAACGGATCTAATCTCTGAAAAGTACTGATTTTTCCAAGCTCTCCCTCATAAACGCTCTATAATCATCGATTTGAAGTCTTTCTTGACTGAAAGCGCTCTCCGATGCCACTATTGAAGCTTGAATAGTTAAAATGTCTCGGGCCATCCTTGAAAGAACCGGAAAGTGTTTTTCTTTGTCCTTCCACCATTGCAAAATATTAAAGGAGCCGTCGGGATTCACTTCCTCAATTTGCTGCGACAAATAAACTTCAAGCTCATTTAGTTGTGAAAAATCATTACTACTAGAACCAAAAGAATCCATAAACCCCGTCCAAGCACTAAGTGCTCTTACTCCCGCAGTTCTTTTAGATAATTGAGAATCAGAAGAAGACGGAGTTGGAACATTTGGTCTAGCATGATTTAATGCAACTTGATAAGCATTATAAATAGTTTGAGCATTTATTCTAATTGAGGTTATTGCTTCCGAAAGTTTAGGCAACTCATCATCTTCAAGTGCTAAACCATTATAAACAGTTTCATACCAAAATTGAGGACCTCCTGATTTCATACAAGGATTTAACAAAGTAGCAACACCATAAATAGGGGGAATAGGGAAAAAATATTTTTTAAACTTTTTTCTCATAGAATCAATAGCAAGTTTATAAATTTCCCCACCATTTAAAAAATGAGCAAACAAATTTGCAAGTTCTGCAATATAAACTAAACAGTTAGAAATAGTAGGATAATATTGACCAGAAAATTCATTTGTAGCAATATGAAATTTTTCTAAAAAATCAACAAGCATTTTAACATTAGCCCAATCCCCATTCGTAAGGTGCTCGTCATCATCACTTACATGTGCATTAAATATTGAGTTTATGGGATTTCTATATTCATATGCAACAACCAAGCTTTCATACATGTAATTCCATCTAGTTGGACAAGGTTTAGGAACCTTTCTTTCTATTAGGCCACATTCATCGCATCTTTTAAAATATTCTCTAAGTCTACTTCTACGGTTTGAATGAAAAAGCCAATTAAGAGCCATTTTAACCTTTTCAATTTGAATATTTAAAATTCTCATACCATCACCCACAATTAAATGGTAAATATGACAAATACATCTAACATGAAAAATGTTACTAAATGCAGGATTTAGCGTAGTGGTAAGCAAGTCTATAGCATTTGTGTTATTAGTAGCATTATCCATTGAAACCGACATTATTTTATCACTAATGCAAAAATATCTGCAAATATTCGTAACTATGCTAGCAATAAACTGTCATGTGTGACGTAAAGCAATTATTCTATAAGCAATTATGCGTTTTTGCATTATCCAATTCTCATCAATCCAATGACATGTAACAGTAAGGTAATCACAGTCATTGTTACTTCTACCAATATCTGTTGTAATAGCAACACGATAATTTATATGAGTAAATAAATAACGCAAACATTGTTCATATTCATGCTTATATTTATAAATATCGCTCTTTATGGTTGTGCGAGGAAAACCTTTATAAGTAGGATTAAAACTTTTTCTAATATAATGCACAAACACAGGGTCAGAAGGAAAACTATAGGGTAAGCACATAACAATTACCATTTTTGCCAATTCTTCCCGATCTTTTTTTGGATCATAATATAAAATACCACCGGTAACAGTGTTAATTCCCGATTAAAATTAATTTGAACCGGTACTAGGGTCAGCCTAACTAGGACTAGGTACACCTTTCCCCTCGGCCAAAGCTTTCAGACGTTGATGTATGACATTATCTTTAGGGTATTTTTTTATGTGTCTAGCCAAAGATCTCGTCACGCCCCACGATCCAAAATATTTAAAAGCTAACTCCATACCACAAGTTTTACATTTAGCCTTATTTTGTGGAACTACTTAAGTAAAAAATGGCCAAACATGAGATGTTTCCTGCCATTTGGTAGGTTGTCTAGAAAAGTAGGGGTAGTAACGGGAGTATCAGATGATCATCATTTGGATTAGCAGCGTTATCACTAGTTGGGTTAACATCAAGAGCAGGACTAGTGGGTGTATCATCATCCAGTTGAGTTTTATCAAGATCAATTTCCTCATCATCATTTTCATCAATAGTATTATAATTATTAGAATAGAGAGCATTCATTAATTCATGGTCTTAATGTTCACCGGGTGCAATATTATGGCAAAATTCAGTCTCGGTAAATTGTAATAAACTATTATCGGTATCAAGAATAGCAGATGTAAGACGGGTATGGGGTTTGGTTCGGGGAGCCGGGGGCAGGGGAAGAGGAACAACAGTACCACTAGATTCACCAGTCTTGGATTTTCCCTTATTCTTATTTTTACCAAAAATATTTCTTAATGAAGACATCTTAATTAATCAAGTAACAACAAATAAATAAAACAAACAAAACTATAATATTAAGACTTAAGAGTTGGAATGAGTTTACCGAATTGACAAACAACTTGTTGAAAATTGATTATCATTGAAGATTTGAAGACTTCAATTCACCAACTTCACAATTTTTTCATAAATTGTAACAACCTCAATATTTTTTGACTATTTTTTGGAATAAAGTAAGCAATAGTAGCAAGTATAGAAGAAAATTAGAGAGAGATTATGATAGATTGATATTGATTTTGTAAGAAAATAAAATAATGAGGGGGTATTTATAGTTGAAAATAGGAAAAAATATAATTATAAAAAGTTTGGGGTTAAAACTAAGTTGGGGGGTTAAATGAATATTTTTTAAATATCCAACAACTATTTTTTAAATCCCAACAGCTCTTTTTTAAAATATCCAAAAGGCTAGTATTTTTTTTAAAAAAAAAAATCCGTTGGGCCCGCCAAGGGACCGGTCCAGTCTCGGTTCCTTGGCGGGCCAAACGTTCCCAATCCTAACGGTCCCTAGGCAAGAACCGACCCATGAGACCGGCCCAAGCCCAACTCTAGTGGTCCTACCGGTCCCAGCCCACTTAGCCCCCGGCCCGGGCCCGGACTAGCCCACTTGCCACCCTTATTGTGAGATATTTACTTTTAGGACTACGAGGCTGTAACGACCCGACCGGTCGTTTTGAGCTCTAGCGCTTCATTCAACGGTTTGAGACCCTGAGCAGCTTCACTTCAGGTATTATGACTTGTACGCGGGGTCGAAATTTAATTTCAGAAAGTTCGGAGTTGATTTGGAAAGAAAATTCTAATTTCGGAAGCTTTAAGTTGGAGGAATTGACTAAGGGGTGATTTTTGAGTAAACGACCTCGGAATCGTGATTTGAAGGTTCCAACAGGTTCGTATGATGATATTGGACTTGGGCATATGTCTTGATCGGTTTTTGGATGACCCGGGAGCGTTTCGACGCCTATTGTAGAAGTTGACATTTTGGAATGATTTCATAAATTTGGGTTGAAGTACATTTCAATATTATCGATATCCGATTGGGATTCCGAGCCTGGGAATATCTCCGTATGGTGATTCTTGACTTATGGGCGCGTCCAGAAGTTGATTTGGAGGTCCATAGGTCGTTTCGGGGTCATTTGGTGAAAATGGAAATTTGAAGGTTTTTGGAAAGTTTGACTGGGAGTGGACTTTTTGATATCGGGGTTGGAATCCGATTCCGAGAGTTGGAGTAGGTCTGTAATGTCAATTATGACTTGTGTGCAAAATTTGAGGTCAATCGGATGTTATTTGATAGGTTTCGGCATCGAAGGTAGAAGTTTGAAGTTTCAAAGTTTATTAAGTTTGAATTGGAGGGTGATTCGTATTTTTAGCATTGTTTGATGTGATTTAAAGGCTCGACTAAGTTTGTAATGTGTTTTGGGACGTGTTGGTATATTTGGTTGGGGTCTCGAGGGCCTCAGGTGGATTCCGGATGGTTAACGTATCTAATTTGGACTTGGAAGAAATGCTGAGGCTGCTGTCTTCTGGTATAACCGCACCTGCGAGGTTAGAGCCGCAGGTGCGGAGCCGCAGAAGTGGCCACGAGGGTCGCAGAAGCGGAGGCTGGCCAAAAAGGCCTGGGCCGCAGAAGCGGGCATAATCGCGCAGGTGCGCGAGCGCTGAAGTGCTTGGTGACTGTAGAAGCATGAGCGCACGAGCGGTACCTTGCGCGCAGAAGTGAGGGCTGTTGGTGTGAGCTGGAGCCGCATCTGCGATGGGACTTCCGCAGATGCGGAGCCGCAGGTGCGGCTGATGTACCACATGTGCGGAAGGTCGGCTGGACAAATTGATTTAAGAACGGGACTTGGCTCATTTTGCACCCATTTTTCACTTGGTTGGGGCGATTTTGGAGAGCTTGAAGGAGAGATTTTAATCATTTATGTCAAGGTAAGTGATTCCCGCGTATTGTGAGTTAAATACAAGATTTATACATGGATTCAAGCATGAAAATTTGTAGAAATTTGGGATTTTGCAGAAAAAAAACTAGAAATTGGTATTCTTGAATTTTGATCATGAATTTGGGCATGAAATTGAGAATAAATTATATATTTGAGTTCATAGTGCTATGGGTAGTGTGTGTCTTCAAAAATTTTCAGAATCCGGGCTTGTGGGCCCCAGAGGTTGCTTTATCGATTTTTCAAGCGGAGTTAAAAATTATTATAAATTGATTAATTATGAGTATTAGAGTATATTTTGATTGGGTCGCGTCTTATTTGACTAGTTTTGGATCGGCGGTCACCGGCTTGAGTTGTTAGGACGGCGTTGAAGCTAGTTTTGGAACGTCGGAGTGAGGTAAGTCTCCTTTCTAACCTTGTAAGAGGGAATTAACCCCATATGTGATATAATTCAATATGTGCTTCTATTTGTGGGGGCTACATACGCACGAGGTGACGAGAGTCCGTGCGTAGCTACTAATATGCTTATGTCCGGGTAGTCTAGGACCCAGATCATGTTATAATTGCGATGCTTGCATCCTACTTGTTAATTTAAATTGCTTAAATCATATCGAAACTTGGTAAAGGAACTTTAAAAGGTTAAACTCCATTTTTCTTAGAATTTGTATTTCTTGAATAGTTGCCTTAATAAATCTTGAATTTGGTTGTTTTAAATTGTATTTTCTCTTTTATGGAGCGGGCCGAACGCCTCGACAGGTTAAACATATGCATCTATGGTTCGCATCGTTCGACCCTCGGCAATGCACAATTTAAATATTTATGTTGGATCGGGTCGTACAACCTCGACATGATTTGTGCATGATATATCTTTGGAATTGATAATAATTGATATTGCTTTCATTGGCCCGAGGTCCAAAAATGTTAAATGACGAAAATAAATTTAGAAATTTCTTATTAACAAAAGAATTGTTTACTTATTTCATGATATTGAGCTTACAGTCATTCTACGTAATCCATGCTTAATTATATCATTGATATTTTATTTATAGCTCATAGTAAGTGTTGAAGTCGACCCCTCGTCACTATTTATTCGAGGTTAGGCGGGATACTTACTGGGTACGCGTTGATTTACGTACTCATACTACACTTGCTGCATATTTTTGTGCATGTGCATATATGTCTAGTGACCTTGTGGGCGCAGAGGCGCAGTTATTGCGAAAAATTAGGTGAGCTGCATTCTACGTTACGAGTCCGCAGCCAGCAGAGTCTCCTTCAGAATATTTATATTTCTCCTGTCCGAATTTATATTACAGACAGATATTGTATTTTATTTTGCATTCCTAGTTGAGTCTCATGCAATTGTGACACCGGATTTTGGGGGTGATTTGGGTTGTCTTGTATTGAAATTGTTGTAAAATATTATTATTTACACTGTAGATTCCATCTTTTACTGTTTAATTGAAGAAAAATATGATTTCTAAAATATTAAAAATGAGAACCAAATTAAGTATTTATTTTTGGCTTGCCTGACAGTGGTGTCCGGTGCCATCACGACCTTTAATGGATTTTGGGTCGTGACAGAGGCGGTACCTCGGGAGTGCCCCTGTTGATTTTCTCTATTTGCCGTATTGTTGTTGTTGTTGTTGTTCCTTAACTTCTAAGATTTATGCGTTCCTTTCATGTTGTATTTGTCCTTCTTTGATTCCGTGTTATTACCTTCCGTAAATTCTCATTGTTTCACTTCTCTGTCATTTTATTATATTATTATATCTCTGCCTTGTTTCTTATTATTTCCAGTAGGGCCCTGACTTGACCTCGTCACTACTCTACCGAGGTTAGGCTTGGCACTTACTGAGTACCGTTGTGGTGTACTCATACTACATTTCTGCACATCTTTTTGTGCAGATCCAGGTACTACCTACCACACCAGGTATCAGTGAGCTAGTCCGTACGTAGAGACTTCAAGGTACATCTGCCAGCGTCCGCAGACCTCGGAGTCCCCCTCTATCTTTATCATATTGTTTCCTTATCCTCATTAGACTATGATGTATAAGGATATTTAGTATTTCTCTTTAGAGCTTGTGACTTATATCTACCGGGTTTTGGGAGTTGTTTATACTTGAGTTGCAGTTTTTATTTATTACAGTTGTTGACGTTTTGAGCTTTAGCTTAATATTTTAGTTATTCCGCATACTTGTTAGGCTTACCTAGTCTTGGAGACTAGGTGCCGTCACGACATACTACGGAGGGGAAATTAGGATCGTGACAATCATTAGTTAAGTTTATATTGATTCCAAATTCTATAGGTCTCTTGACACAATTTCGTTACATGTGATTTTAGTCTATCTTTCTTCGCTTCGTTTTAATACCTTCAATCACCAAAATATTTACATGCACAGATCGATTCATTTGGCCTAGATGATACTATATGAAAATGTAACTATTAAGTTGTAACTTTAGTTTAATAATATTTAATACTAGCATTAATTGGTAAATTAGAATAAAAGACAAATTAACAAATTAAATTATGTGATGGGATAAAAATTCATACCAATGTTACTCTACTTAAATTCATCTGAAAATGTCATCAACCGCTGTTTCATTACGGATATACATTGGTTGCTTGAATTTGCACTTGCCATAATTAAGTCATTATAAGCAAACAGCAGTCATATAGCAAGCCTTGTAAAAATAGATTGAGTTTGGTCAAAAGGTAAAAAGAAAAAGAAAGAAAAAAGTAAAAGGTTCTTATACTCCTATTTTAACTTTTCACTGTCCCTTGCAACCTGTTTCTGCCACAGCTCCGAAGACTTCAAGCTTGTGAGTTTTCTTTTTTCCAGGCGATGGCTTTAGCCGAGGGCGGCTCAATAAAATTAGTGGTATAAAGTCAAATTTTAATAAAAAGGACTTATATTTTTTTATGCTAGAATTCATGTATGTATGCACCCATACATATGCAAAAAATCTACTATTACCATTTTTTTCGTGCTTGTTGTTATAATATAATATTCTTAAATGATATAAAACCTTTAGCTTTGCATAGTAATAATATTATTTATATTAGTAAATGATAATTTGAATAAATAAAATATTAGGCATATATTTACAATTTAATTCCTTTGATATTGTTGTAAAAAATTATATTTACCAATACAAAAATATAAGTAGTTTAATTCAAGGTTCTAAAGTATTTTACTGTTAAATTATAGACAATCTCTTTTTCTTTCCTTTTTACAAAATTTTTATACTTTTTATTTTTCTGCAAACTTTAATATTGTCTAAGCTAAAATAAAATCATAAAATTCAGTATTAAAAATTTTTTGGGCCTCAAAAATCTCGAGGGCCTAAATCAAGATTTTACTAGCACCCTTCTTGAGCCACCCATCCATTCTTGACATTCTCAATTAAATTTTATAGAGTTCTCATCCACGTCCAATCCGCACTCAATAGTGAGTGAAAACGGTCGTTGGAAGAAGAGTACCCAACAAGAGTCAGGGTTGATTTCCACAGAGAGTTAATATGGGTGTTAGGAGTATACACTTGACGAAAGCAAATGGAATAACTAAATTATGCTTCCAAATAACATGTTTTGATTTCTAATTCTAATTTTACTCTAGCAATTATAAGCTAAGAAAAGAAACTAGAAGCGAATGAGTGTTTTTGGTATTTTTTCAAATAGTTAAAAAGCCTAGGGATGTGACTGTAACCTAGGTGTTGGCCTAATGGGTTAAATACATTAACACTTGTTTTGTTGATTGGGGTGTATTATAGCTCTCAACTCTACATTACCCACTCAATACCTCTCGGTCAAAGAGTGACTTTGTACAATTTGACTTTCTCAAGCCCAAATGGGTATCAAACTAAATAGTTGATATGAGCTCAAGTCGGGTTTTCACTATCTCTAGTTTGAACCCTTTAATTAGGCTAATCAAACTCTCAATTAGCCCAATTCCTTGTTAGCCAAGTTATCCTATACTAGGTCCCTCTTTCTCAAGTTGAGACCAAGTCAAAATGGCATAATCAATATTTGCAACCATTAATTCTAAATTTGAAGCATAAACTAAGCTAAATAATCAGCACCCAGTCATAAATAAGCATTAAATTAAATACCCATAACGTTTACACACTAGGGTTGAGTGACAACCTAAGTAAGAATCTAGCTACTCATAGTGAGAAATAAAGAAAACAAAGAAGAAATACTAATTAAACTCATAATCTAAGATTAAAATGATAAAATATGATATTTGAGACCTAAAATTGTAACGATCCGATCGGTCGTTTTAAGCTCTAGCGCATCGTTCGGCGGTTTGAGGCCTTGAGTAGCTTCACTTCAGGTATTATGTCTTGTACGCGTGGTCAGAATCGAATTTCGGGAGGTTTGAAGTTGATTCGGGAAGAAAGTTCTAAATTCAGAAGCTTTAAGTTGGAAGAATTGGCTAAGGTTTGGATTTTTAGTAAACAACCTCAGAATAAATAATTTAAGGTTCCAATAGGTTCGTATGATGATTTCGGACTTGGGCGTATGTTCGGGTCGAGTATCGGGTGACCCGGGAGTATTTCGGCACTTATCACGAAAGGTTAGTATTTTGAAGGCTTAATAATTTTCTAAGTTTGGGTTGAAGTGGATTTTTATGTTATCGAAATCCGTTTGGGATTCCGAGCCTCGGAATAGTTTTTTATGGTGATTTTGGTCTCATGAGCGTGTCTGATTGTTGATTTGGAGGTCCGTAGGTCATTTCGACGTCAATTGGCGAAAGTTGAAAATTTAATGATTTTTAGGAAGTTTGACCGATAATGGACTTTTTGATATCGGGGTCGGTTTCCGATTCCGGAAGTGGGAGTAGGTCTGTAATGTCAATTATGACTTGTGTGCAAAATTTGATGTCAATCGGACTTGATTTGATACGTTTCGGCAAAAGATATAGAATGTGGAAATTTGAAAGTTTATAAGTTTGATTCGAGGCGCGGTTCATGATTTTGATATTATTTAACGTGATATGAAGGTTCGACTAAGTTCGTGTGATATTTTGGGACGTGTTGGTATATTTGGTTAAGGCCCTGAGTGGCTCGGATGAGTTCGAATCGATTGGAGCCTTGTTGAAGTTGCTGGAATTTTCTGTTGCTGGTGTAACCGCTTCTGCAGAAGATTCATTGCAGAAGCGGCCTCGCAGAAGTGAGGAAGGGGACCGCAGAAGCGGCTAGAGGGGAGCTGGGTTGGAGGCGCAGGTGCGAGGTTTTGGCCGCCCCTGCTAGACCGCAGAAGCAGATTTTTGATCATAGGTGCAACTTCGCAGAAGCAGAGCATGGTCCGCAGATGCGGAGGCAGGAGGCCTTAGGGGAAACCGCAGAAGCGGAATTTGTGGCCGCACCTGCGGAACCGCAGAAGCGGCCAAGTGACCACAAGTGCGGTGATCGCTGGGCAGAAGGTTTGCTTAAGTACGGGATTTTGGCCCATTTCCTCTCATTTCCACTTGGTTGGGGCGATTCTTGGAGAGCTTCAAGAAGGAATTTTCATCAAGTAACACGAGGTAAGTGATTCCCACCTATTATAAGTTAAATACTTGGTTTATATATGGATTTAAATATAGAAATTGGTAGGAATTTGGGATTTTGAAGAAGAACCTAGAAATTGGTATTTTTGAATTGTTACCACGAAATTGGACATAGAATTTGGAATAAATGATATATTTGAGTTCGTGGTGTTATGGGTAAAATTTATCTCCTAAAAATTTCGGAATCCGGGCACTTGGGCACGAGAGTGAATTTTATCGATTTTTCGAGCGGAGTTGAAAACTATTTAAATTGATTATTTATGGGTATTAGAACAAATATTAATTTATTTGCACATTATTTGCATAGCTTTGGATCGGCAGGCATCAGTTTGTGGTGTTAGAGTGGCATTGGAGCCGAATATGGAACTTCGGAGTGAGCTAAGTCTCTTGTCTAACCTTGTAAGATGGAATTTACCCCATAGGTGATTTAAATAAATATTTGCTACTAATTGTGGGAGCTACGTACGCACGAAGTGACGAGAGTCCATGCGTAGAAACTAATTATGCTATGTCCGGGTAGTTAGGACCCAAATCATGAATTACTTGTAACGTTTGCATCCTTTATTAATTGAAGTACTTGAATCATATTGGAAATTGTTAGAGGAAATAGGAAAAAGACCGAAATTTCACATACTTGAATTTTGTGCAAATTACTAGACCGTTAATAAAAATTGTACATCCCTATGTGTTAGCTTTGTGATAGCTTCTCATTCCGGAGGTTCATAAAGTGTCCTCATTTCATGTGGAGCGGGCCGAAACCTCGGCAGTATAAATGCATCTATGGATCATGCCGCACGTCCCTCGGCAGTATCGTGCGTTATCGCTAGTAGTTCGAATATTCACAAGATAAACCTTCCGCTGAAGCCCGGCATTTTATGGCATTTCTTACTTAATTGGTATTGACACTTGGCAATTTTCTAAGATATTAATGTAGAATATAAGATCGAGAAACTTATGCTTTAAAAGGAATAATTGGAAGATTATAAACCTTACAGATTTACCCCACTATTGTTGTGCACTTCATATCTCCTTACGCCTTTATTATATTATTTTATTGGACCTTTAGTAAGTGTCGATGTCGATCTCTCGTCACTACTTCTTCGAGGTTAGGCTTGATACTTACCGGGTACGCGTTGATTTACGTACTCATACTACACTTGTTGCACATTTTGTGTAGGTACGTATAAGTCTAGTGGTCTTCTGGGCGCAGAGGCGCGGCTATTGCGCGGTCTTACGGTGAGCTGCATCCCATGTTACGAATCCGCAACATACAAAGTCTCCATCAAAGTTATTTACATACTTCTGTCTAATTTGTATTCCAGACAGATGTTGCATTTATCATATTTGTTTCCTAGTTGATGCTCATACACTTGTGACACTGGGATTTGGGGGTTCATACTAGATGTTTAGTATGGTAGTTCACGTAATTTACATTGTTTCACCCTATAAATTCTATTTCATACTATTTAATTAATGAAAATTATGATTTCAAAAGTAATAGAAATGAGTAATTAATTTAGTAAATTACCGTTGGCTTGCCTGACAGCAGCGTTAGGCGCCATCACGATCTATAGTGGATTTTGGGTCGTGACAATATGGTATCAGAGCACTAGGTTCGCGTAGGTCTCACGAGTCATGAGTAAGTCTAGCAGAGTCTTACGGATCGGTACAAAGACGTCTGTACTTATCTTCGAGAGGCTACAGTGCTGTTAAGAGCATTTCCCTTATTGATTCCTTATCGTGCGGTTTGATTCCATTGAGGCTTGTGCCTATATTTCCTTCCTACTCATTCTTACGCGACATGAAGCGCTAGTTATCAATTGGGCATTGAGGTGTTGTAGTGGTACTGCAGACATGGTGCAAGATGTTTTCCCTGCATATTCGAGCGGGCTATCTATCGTCGCCTTGCGGAAGGATGTTCTGGTGTTTCAACTCAGTATCTATATTTCCTATGGTTTTGAGGTTATGCATAGATTGTTATGATGTTCACGTGTTGTTATCGCACGGTGTTGGTGTAATGGTAGGGTGCTTGTTTATGTGTCGAGGCAGTGAAAGACTTGAGATGAGGATTTATCAGCGCATGATTTAGAGGTTCGGTGTTTAATTCCAGCAAAGGAAAGGCAATCGGACTATGTATGTTTGGGCTTGGTATGGTAGAATTGGTAGTAATTTGTTAGTTCATGTGCTACAGATATGGATTTCAATTTGATACAACAATTAGGAAACGAGGAATGAGGAAGGACGTGTGGGAAGTGTCTTGCGGTGGTTAATTTACTAGCAGGTCAAGTATGAGAAGCGGAAGTCGGGAGGTTGCTTAAAGGAGATGGTTTGACCAAAGTGGGAGAGGTAGAGTAGCATATGGATTCAGTGGTAGGATAGCCACGTACCTTGAGAAAGTGTTGAACAGTTTGGAAATCGCAATGGAAGGAGATTTGGTCTACGTATATTATTGGGGATGATGGTTACTGTACGGAGAAAGGTTTAATATGGCCGAAGGGGGGGTTGCTTGAAATGGAGAGGGGTATGAAGATTTGATTACCGTTTCAGATACGATATGACTTGAGTATGGATGATATTGTTGAACTCTCAGTTGATGTTAATGGGGAAGGAACGTATGTATACAACGTCGTGGAAAGAGGTCGGATATGAGATCGTGGCTGATGACTCAAAATGTTCATGAAGAGATTTAACAAAACACTTCGAGAAATTTGGCGGGTTAACGGTGCAAGATCACGGTAATTGAGAAGGAGGAATCATTGCAGGCTCTACATTAAGTAATAGTAGCTTAAAGCTAAGTGGGGGAGACCCACCATCTACGATTTGATCGCGTGGTTGTTTGCTTGTGCGGGTTCTGGCTGTCAGTGCATTGGTTAACTATTCATGACCAAGAAAAGAAAACATCAGGAGTAATTCGAGCACGGAACTTGATGAATGTGTGCCGCACTTCGTCTTATTGATTCGGGTGCAGGTTTTGGGAAGACTTAGAGTTTATGCTTCTTGTGGGTGTAATGTACAAGGAAATGAATTCATTCGGTTTCTTCTTTGAGAGGGTATTCATGTGCTTGCATAGCAATGAAGTTTGGTTATATTCTAGACCGGGTCAGAGTGAGTGACTCTTAATAATGGTCCAGTGAGTTCGAGAATTTAAGTTCAATACCTAAGGATTTCGGGTTCGTTGTGTGGTTAAGGATCGAGTTTCTGCAGGGGATTGTTAACGGGACTTGGAGTATTTTATGTTATCATCGGGTATGCGGTGCGGTATTGGAGGAAAGGAAGAAATAACTTCGGATTTTCGAGAGGTCTTGCGGAACATGTATACTAGTTGGAAATGCCATTGTGCGCATGAGGAAGGTATGAGATGAGTTATGAGTATTGAGACAATGTGGTCTCGTCATACGGGCCACTCGGTATGAGTGGGGATTTAGTTCGTTATGTTTGAATGGAACTGCTAGTATTTTTAAGGTAAGTCAAGAGTGAATTTTAAGAAGTTGGGTCGGTTAGTAATGGTTGAACCAGCATGATTGTGGCAGTAATCAGTTCTTTCAATGTGAAGTTATACATATGGTTTGTGGTTGTACTCGTGGGCTTGACATCAACCATAACTTGATTGATTTGGGAGGTATTTAATTCAAACGGTCTTATTGTGTAAACGAATTCCGTAAAAGTTATGGCAATTTAGATCGCGACTTGAGGTTGGTATATCTCTGCGGTCTAGGAATTCAATTGCGTGCTGCATTGGTTCTTCGGAAATGAGCTAAGTGAAAGGTTTCTAGCCAATGGAGTGACTTATTCCACTAGTAGTTTAAGGGTTATGGTGAATACGTGTATTATCACATAGCAGCATGATAGGTGCAGTGAGTGGCATGGGAATTGGAAGTTGAAGGTCAAGGTTGTGGTTCGGTGTTGATTAGAATGTCATGAGCTCGGATGAGCAGGTTTTCAGAGTAAGCTGGCATTTTCTTTAGTGTGACCTGAGGACGGCGTACTGTGTAAGAGGCCTTGTGTATTAAATTGCGGATTCTTAATTTGTTTTACGAAATTTTAATGATGGGTGGTATGGATGTGCGGATAGGGCCAATGTGGATCCTTGAAAGGTTGTTAGCCTAGTATGGTATGATCAGAATCGATTTGAGGTCTGTTGGTGGGTCTAATGTGAATGTGTGCTCTATGTAAGGTCAGACGTGTTCATTCGTCATAACATTGCTTATGAAGGAGTCGTCGGGCATTGGATGTTATTTTCACCGTCAGTTATTCCGTGTAGCCTATAGTGTGCCACGTGGGTTGTGAGACGGCTTGATTATTCGCGCATGTGTTGAGGTCCCGTGTAGCTTGCGGTGTTATATGATTAGGATAGCTCTCGAGATGCAGGTCATTTATCACACCTTAGTTGTGCTTGAGTTTCGTAGCGTGTGGCGCTATTCGCCTTCCCAGGATTTGTACTATGCACTAGGCGTTCTTGTGGTCGATATTCGGGCATTTTGTAAGTATAAGCATTACGGCTTGATGTATGTGTTTTCTTCTTGATTTTATGTGCGGATCGGGTGGCACGCCTCCACGGATATATAATGTTTGGATCGGGTTGCACGCCGCAACAGTGAGATGTTGAGCATGGTTCTGTATGCTCATTTTGTATGCTTTGTTTTCATCCTTGAGGTAGGGGCATAACACCTATTCGGCCGTTTTATTCGTTATGTAGGCTGGGTAATTCCCTGTCAATGATCGTTCTTCCTTATGAGTTATATTCGAGTTCGTAGCTTGTTGGCGTATTGTGGGCATCATATGAGACTTTTGGCAGCGTCTGAGGTGGCTTGTTGCCAGAGCAGTTTGTACTGGGTGAGACGAGGTTATTGGACCTGAAGTTAGTATGACCAAGTTTATATAAGGTACATTAAAGAGAAAATATCGCTATTCAGTTCATAATGAGGTAATGGTTCTTGTCAGGAGGAGAGACTCCACTAATCATTGATTCAGCAGGAGGTTATGAGTTTTACACTTCTCTTTTGTCGCGATTGTATCGGGAGGATTGGAACCGGGCTTATATGTGTTATGAGGTGTATTGCGGGCATCAGCTTCAAAAACATTTCAATTATTGTGGTTGGGGGAAGTTACTATGGGCAAATGACTTATGTGGTGCGCAGTGTGATTTTAGCATAGGTGCACAATCATGTTTTAGTACAGTGTGTAGTGATTGATACAGTATTGGTATGTTAGAATCAGGTATTATAAAGAAATTTAGAGGTTAGAATTTGGTTCTAAGGTTTATTGATTGAATAAAATGGAGGACCTTCAGTCCGGCTCGAGCTGAGGTGCCAAACTAGGATTGTGATGGCATGGGTAGGTGCACAAGGTGTTAAACAATAATTTTGGACAACTCTGGAGCATCTCTTAGCACGTTTAAGGACGAACGTATGTTTAAGTGGGGGAGAATGTAACGACCCGACCGGTCGTTTTGAGCTCTAGCGCGTCGTTCAGCGGTTTGAGGCCTTTAGTATCTTCACTTCACGTATTATGACTTGTACGCGTGGTCAGAATCGAATTTTGGGAGGTTTGGAGTTGATTTGGGAAGAAAATTCTAAATTCAGAAGCTTTAAGTTGGAAGAATTGACTAAGGTTTGGATTTTTAGTAAACGGCCTCAGAATCAGGAATTTAAGGTTCCAATAGGTTCGTATGATGATTTTGGACTTGGGCGTATGTTCGGGTCAAGTATCAGGTAGCCCGAGAGTATTTCGGCATTTATCACGAAAGGTTAGTATTTTGAAGGCTTAATAATTTCCTAAGTTTGGGTTGAAGTGGATTTTTATGTTATCGATGTCCGTTTGGGATTTCGAGCATGCGAATAGTTCCGTATGGTGATTTCGGTCTTAGGAGCGTGTACGAATGTTGATTTGGAGGTTCGTAGGTCATTTCGACGTCAATTGGCGAAAGTTGGAAATTTGATGATTTTTGGGAAGTTTGACTGATAGTGGACTTTTTGATATCGGGGTCGGATTCCGATTCCGGAAGTGGGAGTAGGTCCGTAATGTCAATTATGACTTGTGTGCAAAATTTGAGGTCAATCGGACTTGATTTGGTACAGTCTGGTACGTTTTAGCATAAGATATAGAATGTGGAAATTTGAAAGTTTATAAGTTTGATTCGAGGTGTGGTTCATTATTTTGATGTTATTTAATGTGATTTGAAGGTTCGACTAAGTTCATGTGGTATTTTGGGACGTGTTGGTATATTTAGTTAAGGCCTCGAGTGGCTCGAGTGAGTTCAGATCGATTGGAGCCTTGTTGAAGTTGCTGGAATTTTCTGTTGCTGGTGTAACCGCTTCTGCGGAAGATTCATCGCAGAAGCGGCCTTGCAGAAGCGAGGAAGGGGACCGCAGAAGCGGCTAGAGGGGAGCTGGGTTGGAGGCGCAGGTGCGAGGTTTTGGTCGCACCTGCGAGACCGCAGAAGCGGATTTTTGATCGCAGGTGCGACTCCGCAGAAGCGGAGCTTGGCCCTCAGATGCGGAGGCAGGAGGCCTTAAGGGAAAATGCAAAAGCGGAATTTGTGGCCGCACCTGCGGAACTGCAGAAGCGGCCAAGTGACCGCAGGTGCAGTGATCGCTGGGCAGAAGGTTTGCTTAAGTACGTGATTTTGGCCCATTTCCTCTCATTTCCACTTGGTTGGGGCGATTCTTGGAGAGCTTCAAGGAGGGATTTTCATCAAGTAACACGAGGTAAGCGATTCCCACCTATTGTGAGTTAAATACTTGGTTTATATATGGATTTAAACATGAAAATTGGTAGAAATTTGGGATTTTGAAGAAAAACCTAGAAATTGGTATTTTTGGATTTTTACCACGAAATTGGACATAGAATTTGGAATAAATGATATATTTGAGTTCGTGGTGTTATGGATAAAGCTTATCTCCGAAAAATTTCGAAATCCGGGCACGTGGGCACGAGGGTGGATTTTATCGATTTTTCGAACGGAGTTGGAAATTGTTTAAATTGATTAGTTATGGGTATTAGAATAAATATTGATTTATTTGCACATTGTTTGCATAGCTTTGGATCGACAGGCATCGTTTTGTGGTGTTAGAGTGGTATTGGAGCCGGCTATGGAACTTCAGAGCGAGGTAAATCTCTTGTCTAACCTTGTAAGAGGAAATTTACCCTATAGGTGATTTAAATAAACATTTACTACTAATTGTGGGGGCGACGTAAGCACGAAGTGACGAGAGTCCGTGCGTAGCTACTAATTATGCTATGTCCGGGTAGTTAGGACCCAAATCATGAATTACTTGTAACGTTTGCATTCTTTATTAATTGAAGTACTTGAATCATATTGGAAATTGTTAGAGAAAATAGTAAAAGACCGAAATTTCATATACTTAAATTTTGTGTAAATTACTCGACCGTTAATAAAAATTTTATATCCTTATGTGTTAGCCTTGTGATAGCTTCTCATTCCGGAGGTTCATAAAGTGTCCTCATTTCTTATAGAGTGGGCCGAACGCCTCGGCAGTATAGATACATCTATGGATCATGCCGCACGTCCCTCGGCAGAGTACACGTTATTCCGGATCGGGTCGAACGACCTCGGCAGAATCGTGCGTTAACGCTAGTAGTTCGAATATTCATAAGATAAACCTTCCACTGGAGCCCGACATTTTATGGCATTTCTTACTTAATTGGTGTTGACACTTGACAATTTTCTAAGATATTAATGTGGAATACAAGATCGAGAAACTTATGCTTTCAAAAGGAATAATTGAATGTTTACGCCTTTATTATGTTGTTTTATTGGACCTTTAGTAAGTGTCGATGTCGACCTCTCGTCACTACTTTTTCGAGGTTAGGCTTGATACTTACTGGGTACGCGTTTATTTACGTACTCATACTATACTTGCTGCACATTTTGTGCAGATACGTATAAGTCTAGTGGTCTTCTGGGCGCAGAGGAGCGGCTATTGCGAGGACTTACGGTGAGCTGCATCCCATGTTACGAATTCGCAGCATACAAAGTCTCCATCAAAGTTATTTTTATACTTCTGTCTAATTTGTATTCCAGACAGATGTTCCATTTATCATATTTCTTTTCCTAGTTGATGCTCATGCACTTGTGTAACACCCCGGAAAATTTTGAAGAACTTAAGTGTAAAGCCTGGTAAAATTTGCAAAGAAAATAATGTTTCATAGTGCCGGTAAAATTTGGAAAGTAAAGGAAAAATTTGGGCGGAAAACTGCATTTCTGCGGTCCATTATGCGACCGCAGAATAACTCTGCGAACCACATAATGGCCGCAGAGTGAGGCAGTTAATTGGACCAATTGGAAGCAATTATGCGGTCGACTATGCGACTGCATAACTGTTATGTGGACCGCATAGTGACCACATACACAAATAATTCTTTTGGCTATTTTATAACCAACTATGCGATCGATATGCGGTCCGCATATCGGTTATGAGATCGCATATGCGATCGCATACCTTGTTCCGGAGCTCTATTTTTGGGTTTTTAAAACCCGATCCTATTTCATTAAATACACTCTTTGGGTCAGTTTTGAGCTATAATCTGACATTTTAGAGTGAGAGAGGGTGCCCTAGAGTGAGAAGGTATTCTCCAATATTTGTTCTTCAATTCTTGCACAAGTTTTGGAAGATTAAGAAGGCAAGCTCACTAGGTCTTCATCCTAGAGGTAAGATTCTATACCCTAAACCCTAATTTCGAAATCATCTGAACATGGGTAATTACCAAGATAATTGCATGAGAGTTGATTATTTTACATGCATGTGTTATCAAAGGGTGTAGAAAGATTGTTGAGCTAAAAATGGTAAAGATTGGGTTGTGGGATGATGTAATCCTCCATAAAAGGACCTTAAACCTTAATCCACACTTAGTGTTTGATAAAATGCTCAAATGAGCTGAGACCATGAATATCTTCCTAATTATGGTTCAATTTTGTTATGTCTCAAATAGATTGGGATTGCTAGAATTTTCGGAACGTTATAGTAATTTAAGGAAAGCTCAATTGAGGTATGTTGGCTAAACTTTCTCTCTTGGAATTGAATTCCATAATGTTTTTGTGAGTTTCAAAGTATGGGTTGTGTAGTAAGATGTGGTGGCTTGAATCGTATTTCAACTGAAAGTTAGTATGCCAAATTGTGTGAGAAAATCCCAATATTCTTAAGACTCGTAATTGCTCATATGTGTACCTAAAGTCTTGATTGGGAATGTCTTATTGTTGATAACCTATAAAGATGGTTGGAAGTGAAATCAGCAAATTGGGAATATAAAGTCTGGCCAACGTGCCAATAGTGAAAGTTATACTTGTGACCAATGATGTCAATGAAATGAAATAATGTGAGAAAGATTTTGAAATGAGCTTTGACTCAACTATTCCAAAATTGACTTCGACAATATAATCGGCTAAAAGTTTCTGAACTCAAGTGATGGCCATATGTGGCCGTTTTAGCTAATGCTATGCTTTGTAAGTAATTTTCAATGTGTTTTGCGTTCTTACATATTCGTGAGTGGAAATTGGGTATGATTTTAACTTGTACTTCGATTGCCAATCATTTTACTCCAATTATTGGAAAGAAATCGATTGTGTTTAAAAGCCTTCATTACTAATGAATTTAAAGGTGTGATTTCCGGAATATTCTACTTGTTGATAATTATGATGATGATCTATGAAAGGGAAGAAATGAAAGTGTGGAATATGAAATACGGCCATTGCACCATGAGTAAAGAATCATATGTATGGCCAAGGAAGCCAATAAAATAATAATGTTGTAAGTGGTTGAAAGTACGGATTAGGTGATATATGATGCGAAAGGTTATGAGATGTACGTATTTGTACTTTTGTTTCCAATATGTTATGAAACCCTATGGACGGTCTATGAAACGCATAGGTATAACGTGTTATGAAACCCTATGGACGGTTTATGAAACACATAGGTATAACGTGTTATGAAACCCTATGGACGGTCTATGAAACCATAGGTATATTGTGATATGAAACCCTATGGACTGTTATGAAATCCTATGGACGGTCTATGAACGCATAGGTACATTATGATATGAAATTCTATGGACGGTCTATGAACACATAGGTACATTGTGTTATAAAATCCTGTGGACGGTCTATGAAATGCATAGGTACATTGTGTTATGAAATCCTGTGGACGGTCTATGAAACGCATAAGTACATTGTGTTATGAAATCCTGTGGACGGTCTATGAACGCATAGGTACATTGTGATATGAAATCATGTGGACGGTCTATGAACGCATAGGTACATTGTGTCATGAAATCCATTGTGATATGAAATCCTGTGGACGGTCTATGAAACGCATAGGTGCATTGTGTATAAGAGGTATGGATGTACGGTATGAATAGATACTATGGATGGTCTATGAAACGCATAAGTATATAATATGATATGTGAACACTAAGGACGGTCCAATGAGACACATTATTAATGCATACAATAGGTGCCCTCTTTTTGTTGTCCTTGTTTGTACAGGTTGTTTCAATTACATTATATTATGTGTTCCACGTATAGAGCATATGGGCATTCTAATTTGAAAGAGGATTTCTAGCTATACATACTAGTGTTATTCGATAGTACTAACGTCCCTTTTGTCAGGGGCGCTGCATCTTTAATGGATGCAGGTGGTTCTACAGCAGGTGGCATTGATCAGTGATAGCAGTACACTCCTTTCAGCCGATTTGGTGAGCCCCACTTCATTTCGGGGTCATGTATCTTTTGTTTCTCATGTACTTTATGGTTGAGGTATAGCCGAGGCCTTGTTGCCGGCATTTCCATATTACTCTTCAGTTGTACTTAGAGGCTCCGTAGACAGGTTGTGGGTGGTATTTGATGTTGGGAATTGGATTAGAACTGTTGGTATTTGGCAACATATTTTTCGTTAAATCTATAAACTCGTACTATTTTGGAATTATTGAATAATGTTAATGGGAATGAAATAGAAGCGGCTAATGAAATCTCTTCAGTACTTGATTAACGGAGTACATCTCCTCTTTGTTCACGAATGAATTTGGGTAGAATGAAATCTAACATGCTTGCTCAGTCGGATTCACTCGGTTGAGCGCCGGTCGCGCTCCTCGGTTTTGGGGAGTGACAACTTGTGACACCAGGTTTTGGGGGTTCCTACTGGATGTTTAGTATGGTAGTTCACGTAATTTACATTGTTTCACCCTATAAATTCTATTTTATACTATTTAATTAATGGAAATTATGATTTCAAAAGTAATAGAAATGAGTAATTAATTTAGTAAATTACCGCTGGCTTGCCTGACGGCGGCGTTAGGCGCCATCACGATCTATAATGGATTTTGGGTCGTGACAAAAATAATCACAAACTTCCTAAAATGGCAAAATATAACGGTTACAACAGCTCAAACTTCGAAACTTAACCTAAAAATGTGAAACTCATCTATTTATAGTGGCCCAAAATTCGCTGACAATAATGCCCCTCGGTAGGTCATGTGGACGCACAATTCCATGTGACCGCAGATATCTTCAGCTAGTAGGTCTTGAATTCTGCAGCCGCACAATTCTAGTCTGCGGCTTCAAAGCATCTTCTGCGGCCGCACATTTCTTGTGTTGTTCGCATTTCAGTCAAGGCTCGGGTCTTGGTCAGTTGCACACTCTCTAGACTTTGAATCATTTGTCAGTGCAAACCTTGTTTTGCGGCCGCACAATTCATGTGCGATCCGCGCATTAGAGTCACACCCAAAATTTCCACCTTCGGGATCGTGATGGCGCCTGACATTTCACTTGCTAGGCAAGCCAACATTAGAATATATTAGTCATTTTTAAACAATTTTAAATTAATTAATAACAAAGAAACAAATGCGGAAGTAAGGTCTGAAATGTAGTGAATAATCCATAATAATAGCGATGTTTAAATACCATCCCAGAACTGGTGTCACAAGTGCACGAGCTACTAGAATAATACAAATAAAGGTCTAAATAAAAATAAAGTTGTCTGAAAGAAATACACAGCTATGATAAAGTGGAAGGGGACTTCAGAACTGCGAACGCCATGCAGCTATACCTCAAGTCTCCTGCGAATAGCTAAATCTGAGCAAATCTACTATACGCCGCTGGGACCAACTTCAGTATCTGCACAAGAAGTGCAGAGTGTAGTATGAGTACAACCGACCCCATGTACCCAGTAAGTGCCGAGCCTAACCTCGACGAAGTAGTGACGAGGCTAAGGCATGTCACATACATTAACCTGTACACAATAACAATAATAACAACAATAATAGAAATAAAACAGGTGTCTCTTTTTAACAGTTGAAGCCAACTCGGTAGTCATAACCAATTATTATTTCAATCAGTTTCTGTTGCGGCGTGCAACCCGATCCCACAATATATTCATATTCAATTCTGTTGCGTCGTGCAACCCGATCCTCCAATATATTCATTATAATTAATTCTGTTGTGGCGTGCAACCCGTACCTATAATATATTTATTTCAATCAATTCTGTTGCGACATGCAACTCGTTCCTCCAATATATTCATTTCAATCAATTCTGTTGCGGCGTGCAACCCGTTCCTCCAATATATTTATTTCAATCAATTTTGTTGCGGCGTGCAACCCGTTCCTCCAATATATTCATTTCAATCAATTCTGTTGCGGCGTGCAATCCGCTCCTCTAATATATTCACTTTTATTTATATTGCGGCGTGCAACCCGCTCCTCAAATAATATGATTTACCAATTCTTATAAAAGAAATTACTCCAATAAATGCAATAATTAATATAAAATTATAAGACAACAAGCATACAATAGTTATGATTTATTTAGAAATAAGTGATGAAAAGTTAGCAATTAATTGTGGAAATTAAGGAGGAAATAGATAATTTAATAATTAGTATGCTAAATGTCAAGTAGAAATTAAGTCACATAAATCAAATAAGCATGTAGCAATTATAGCATGGATTCAAAGCATAATATTGAGCAAGGAATATGAGAGAAACAGTTAATATAATAATTAATTCATGGTTTAAAATAATTTATAATTTTCAAATAATTAGGAAAATAATTAATTTGACAACGTCTAGACACTCGTCACCTCGCCTAAACGTCGTTCATATGAATTTCACATAATAAATAATTCAAGGGTTCTATTACCTCAAGCCAAGGTTAACCACGACACTTACCTCATTTCGCAATCAAATTTCAAGATTCCAATAAATCTTTGCCTCGCAAATTCGTGTCTGAAAGATTTAATTCTAGTCACAAACAATTCAATATACTCAACACGAATCCTAGGAATTAATTCCATATGAATTTACTAATTTTTCGAATAAAAATCTAAAATTCATGTTAAATTTCGACAGTGGGACCCATATCTTGAATCCAAAAAAATCATGAAATCCGAACACTCGTTCCAATACGAGTTCAACCATATAAAAATTATCGAATTCCGACATCGGATTGACCTCAAGTCTTCATTTTACATTTTTGAAAAATTTTGTAAAAATCTGATTTTTCTTCTATAAATTCACGGATTCATGATGTAAATAAGTATGGAATTATGAAATATAATTAATATAGGATAAGGAACAGTTACCTCAATGTTTTCTTGTGAAAATCGCCCAAAAAATACCTAAATTGAGCTCCCCAAACTCAAAAATGAGTAAAAATGGCTAAACTCCCCGTTTTATAGGGTTTTAATGTCCGGGGTGCCACATGTGGCATGGGGCGCTGCCTGTGGCGTCATTTCCAGTACCTCAGATTGTCCCAGCACCAGGGATAGCGCCCCACGCTGCCCTAGACACTGACGATGGGAAATATTTTCTGACACGGAATTGGGCATAACTCTCTCATACGATATTCAAATGACGAACGGTTTGAAGAGTTAGAAACTAGACTCGAAGATCTTTCATTTGATAGGTAGATAATTACATAATTCCTTATATATAGGTAGATATGCTCGTTCAAAGTTTGGTCCTGTACGTACCCATTTGAAACTTTAGTCTATTATGAAATTTTCCAACTTGACTTAGACTTAGGCCTCTCCTTAGACCTCACATCTCTTATAATATGCCTCGTACACTTGTTATTATATCCAATTGGTATTCATAATATTAATAGTCCTCAAATGAGAAGTAGAGTACGCCTCCAAGCACATAACATAACTTATCTCTTCTTTCACCCATTTCAATTTCCCGAATTTTTACTAACTCCCAAAATTTCCAAATTTTTTGCCAGAGTTACCTTTATAACTAGGCCTATCCACCTGCCAGAGAATCCCAGAAACCAATCCTAACAACACATACATAATCCAATCAACGTAACACAACATGAAAACAATACTAACAGTAGCATCATAAGCAATATATTACTAGAAAAGGAACGCCATTAACATCAACTATTCAGGTGATACGTAACTCATAGCAGGTAAGCTCTCAACATTTTCATAGAACACGTAAATGAACGTTTAAATTAAAGATGATATTTTTGGGTCATCACAATTAGCTAGAACTTTGTTGGGCTCTTTCACTTGTTTTGCGATCACAGATGAAACTTTGCGGTCCGTACTTTCTTCTGCGGACCGCACTTCTTAAGTTCTGCACCCCTTCTTTCCTTGTGATTCGGAATACTCCTTTTTGAATCGGATTTCATCATTGGATACCAATCTTCCAATATTCTTGTAATTTGCACACTTTCATTAGTTTCGGGAACATAAATCAATACTTTCGGACTAAAACAAAAGCAAAAAGGGGCTAATAAGTAGTAAAAATCTCCACTTATCAAGTTCCAATTAAGATAAGACAACAATGACAAGAACACTAAAGATATCGAATGTGCCATCCAGTTAACAAATGCGAATGAGGTTGGTTAAATAACATTTTTGTGCGACAATGGTCTCAATGAAATTGGTGGCTAAAATTAAAATATATCAAAAGATCCTTGAATTTTTTTCATAAAATTCATAAAATAATAAGACTCTAAAAAGGCCTAATGTGAGCGCAACACGCACACACATGATGTGTCAGATAGGCTCATGTCATGATATTAATTCTCCTCTATACAAAAATATGGTATTAGGTAAAAATGATAAAGGGGTAAGCGCATTACTCATTGATTTTTTTTAACATGGGACACTTGCCTAAAAACTTTCTTAGTTAAAAAAAGAGACACAAAAGAACTTGCTTTTTGACGTATGAATGTGGTAAAAGGAATAGCTAATTTAGAGAATCTGAGTTAAAATTAGAAAGTAAAATCGTGAGAAACATGAAAAAAAAAGTATACATAGAAGAAAAGTAAAATTGATAAAAAGGTAAATATATTATTTAATTTAATGAGAGAAAAGATTTATCATATTACTGCCTCCGTCCACTTTATCTGATTTTTTGGCCCTTTTTTGTGGTCCGAAATATTTGATTTTTTCAGATTTCAAGAGTGAATTAATTATTTGTTTTTAAAATTTTCTTGAAGTAAATAGTGTTGGAGTATGTGTTATATTTATTTCCCAATGCAATTTCATCCATTTCATATTTGCGTTTCACTTCTCTAGTAGTCCACGCACTACTTGTTATAAAATATGATGATCATTTCATCTCCTATAATTCATGTTAATTATTTTTATAAAATAAAAAACTGGAGAGGAAATGTTGAAATTTTTTAGCTCTATTTTATAGTGTGCTGACGTTTTTAAATTACATGACAAATTGAGATTTCTTGCTGAATTTTTGAAGTAGTCTTTGATGCTCACAAAAGTGTTCAATGAGTTCTTCTGGTTGCTTCGGTTCTGGGAGTTGCTAATCATCACATCCCAAATCCCAAAATGACACTATGTCAAATATTAAAATAAATAAAAATAAAATATGAAGAGATAGTAAATGTAATATAGTCAATTTCATTGCTAATTAATATCAGTCAATATTAAAAAAAAAGTTATTTTTTAATTATTTTTTAAGAATGTTTGTTTGAAGAGTCAACTTATAAAAAAGGACATCAAGATAACAAAATTTTGGCTATACAATTGTTATCATTTATTTTAATTTAGCACCTTCTAAGAATTGATGGGTATAAGCTGAAACGTCTTCATTAGTTGCAGTCAAGCCAACATTGCAAGGGTATAATATTTTTTTCGTTGAAGAATATTAGTTTTGAATCATTAGATTATGTGAAAGATTTTTTTTTTCTCGAATTCAACAAGAGGGATATTGGTTTCTAATTGATAGTTTCTATAGCGATTTTCAAGTATAACAAAAAGTATATTTTAAAAAAAACTCGGTATGATATTTTTTAAATGTAAACAAATTATTTAGAAATGGGATTATTTTTTAAAATATAATATAATTTTAAAAATAAAAAAATAAGATTTTTTTGAATTTTAGTAGAGAGTTTTAAAAATTATTATAATAAAAGTCATATCATGGATAAAATCAAGAAACCAAAATCTTATTGAATATTTACATAAATATCCTACCATAATTATTATTTACTTTTTATAGCTAATATATATAGATGATATACCGGCATCACACGATTATACACATATTATATATGGATTATATATAAATTACACATCCTTTAATTTTTAATTTAAGTGGTTAGGTGAGAACCTTTTTAGGTTGATTAGATAAAGACAAAAGAGAAATATGAAAAAATTTCAACTAAAGACTAAAAATATAAATAAAGATCTTATGTAGACAATTTCTATTATAACTCGTCCCTTTATAGCGAAATAAATTAGTTTTTTGTAACAAAAGAAAGAAAGACATATAAAATAAGATAAAAGAAAATAAATATAGAAAAAAATGTATGAAAAATCTAAAAACCATAAATAAGAGATGACAACGAATTTCTCCTTTTATTTCATCTTTGTTGAGTATAAAAAATTTAAAAGCTGATCTTATCAATTTTAAATATTTTTTTCAACTTAAATACATAGATTATAAGATAAGGATATCTTAGAATTTTTTTTTTTTAATTTACATTGTGTATTGTTTTTAAAAAATCACTATTACTAGCAACCTGATATTATATTTGAATGCATTTAAATGCAATTTGAGTAGTTTGCATTGAGGTTAAGCCAAGCATGGTGTCGATAAAAAATTACTTGGCAATTTTAAAATAATATATACAATATTATATAATAACAATCAACTAATTTAACATTTAATGATTCAAAGAACAAAAAAATTGTATATATAGGGTATTCAAAATTCAAAATATGTGGCTAGAGATATCGATAAACTCAAAATGGAGTCATACTAAAATAAATTTTCACCGACTAAAGAATCATTTAAATTTTTAGATAGCCAGTTAAAGTAAATTTTAAATTAAGGATAATATTTTCACTTGCATCATTATAAAGATAATCATTATTGATATATATATATATATATATATATATATATATATATATATATATATATATATATATATGTATAAAATTTTAGAAATTGGAATTTCAAAATAGAAATATCTTTTGAAAGATAACAACATACCAATTAAAAGTTCAAGTCGTAGTAAAAGAGTCGCGGCGTAACCAAAGAATCATTCATATTATGTCAACCTTTGTGCTTTGCCATAAATACGAGTTATTATTTTACTTTTTTGACTATTTTTAGGTTCCAATGACACCAATGAGAATGGTGCAAGAATAAAATTATCACTACAAGATTTGAGAAAATGTTAGTCATTTTTCATGTAATATTTCTTAATTAATATCTAATGATTATCTATAATTATCTAGAATGTTTAAATTTTAAGGTTATCCATTTCTAAGTCCCCGGCAACGGCGCCAAAAACTTGTTGCGACCAAACACACTCACACAAGTATACGCGGTCGTCAAGTAATAAAGTGACTAAAAGTCGGATGTCGAACCCACGAGGACTTATGATTAACTATTAACTAAATTAGACTATCCCAATTATCTAAACAAGAATTAAACCTAAAAATATTTTATTCTAAACTAATTAAATAAGAAAAATATAAATAATAAACTTTGAACAGAGAAAGAGCAGATTTTAATGATATCAATATAATGAAAACGATCTAGGGTTATGGGCTATCTAACAATCCTATTGTATTCTTCAGTTGAATTGACCGACTAATTTATCTAGCTTATTGGTTGACAGGGTTAATGCTCATAAGAATCTGTCGAGTTCTTACTCGCCTATTCAAGCTAACCTAACGCCTATATGTCTATGGAGTTAGAATCAACAAGAACGCATTTATAATTCCTGTAAATCAACCAAGCAAGGCAATTAGGTATATGTCTATCCTAACCACGAATCCGTTCCCCGATGCCCGAGTTCAAGAACTTACCCTACTCAATCCTATATGCAATATAGAATTCTCACTTTCGAGTTCAATTCTAGATTCGTAGATAATATTCAATTGGTGATGAAGCAATTAAATAATTAAGTGCAAGATTGAATAAATAAACTAATATGATAAATCAAGAGGTCAAAATCAATATCCGAATAACAATAGTCATGAAAGAACCACAACCCTAGAACGTGAAGTTTAGCTCCACATAGACATGGTAGCCAAACAACAAATCATATAAAGAAACATAAAAATTACTAAGTTTGGTGGGAGAAAGATGGAACTTGATGAATTCCGGCCTCCACAGCTTTGTCGTGGCTTTTTTCCTCCTTCCCAATATGTTAGATGACCTAAAAGAGGCGTTTTTGGCTTATATATTGCGTACCAAAGTCGTGGGCCAAAGTTCTCCTATTTCTAATCCAAATCAGCTTCAGGGATTGATGCTAGGGTGGATGCGTCGCATCCACCTCGTCCTCCACTTCTCAGCTTCGCATGCTAGGGTGGACGCGACGCATCCACCCTTCTCTTCTACTTCCCAGTCTCGGATGCTATGGCGGACGCTATGGGCCGACTTCACTGCTAAGGGTGCACGAAAGATGTAGTTTTTCTAGGTTGGATGCGACGCATCCAACCCTTCTTCCTCTGGCTAGACCACCTTTTCTTCATATTTTGCACTCCAAACACCTTAAATCGTCACACATAACTTAATTAGTCATAAAACCAATAATTAAACCATGTTGGGAATTTTAAAGATCAAATAACATCAAGAAGTGATTAAAACATGGGTAAAGTAACATCAACACATATCGAAATATGCCAAACATCACTACCCCACACTTAAACCTTTGTTCGTCCTCGAACAAACCATCCTATAGTAGACGAAACAAAATTAAGCTCTTATCATTCAAAGCACACTGCACCTATGACCATGGTTATTTGCAACAATTAGGCTCTAGACTATGCATCAACACACTTCCCTTTTCTTATGCCCTTCTTTAAACATATTCGAACAAAGACAACATGCTCACAACAATCCTAACCTCAAAAACCGACTCAATGTCACAATGCACTCATGGCTTGAACAACCAACATCATAGAGAAGTCTAATAACGTTACCTATCCCTAGTGAAACCATGTGCCCTCACAACAAAAGCAGAGAGAGTAGAATCAATCCACACATTCGAATCTCATGCTCACAAAGAAAATCGCTCACTCTCACAAAAGAAGTCACATGCATGTAGTTGGTACCATAAGCTTGCCCTTAATGTAAATCTCTACTAATATAAGCTCGCTCGATCTAAAATCAATTAGGACTTTTTCATGGTTGTAATGTGGGCTAAGGTACGGGTAGGATATATTTAAGGAATAGTGACTCACCCTCCTAAGCACTTTAACACACCATCAAATAACTTAAGCGCGAATTCTTCAACACCCTTTCAATTTCACCAATAATATCACTTCAAACAATATTTCCTCTTTCTTTAAGCACTACTTTAATTCATACCCACTAGCAAGAACAAGACAACAATTTATTCATTTATATTTTTCTTTCTTTTTTTTTTCTCAGATTTTTCTCTTTTTTTTTTTCCACTTTCCGCTAGTGGTGTATTATTTTACAAAATAAGTGCACCCTTCTTTCTTTCATTGGTTCCACTCAAAAGTCACCCCACACTTAGTCCCTTCTTACTTCTTTTAGCGCTCATCTAACAATTAAAGTGCTTTAAGAGGTAAAAGGATCAAAACAATGTCAATTAAGAATAAAAAGGGTATAAGCTTGTAATGTGGGTACCAAATAAAAGGTCTACAGGCTCAAAAGGGTTAACTAGGGATAGATTTTATTTGTGATAAGCAATAAGCTCAAAAAGATCAAAGAAAGCCTAAAATCATTTTTCAAACCGAGCATCACCTAAAATTTCGCTTCAACTCACATACTGGGCAAGTTCTAGACACAAGTACACTACATGGACTACACAAAAAACCTCACCACACATGGCACATGACTCACTAAGGACGATCACATTCCGACTCTCAAACAATGCAAGTATTCACGGAGCAACGAGATATTAAGCATTAAGCGCAAAGTGAACACAAGTCAAGAAAATGAGAAATAGGCGCCACAAAACATGCTATCCATTTTAACAAGGCATCATCAATAATTTCAGAGTGAGAAGGGAAGATATTACATATGTAAAAGCCTAAATATGCCATTATCAACCAAGTCAAGGTCACCTAGGTTCATCATTCTTCCTCCTTTTATTCCCTACATTCCTACTCTACTCTAAAAAGAAAATAAAATTACCCGGTTCAAACTACATCCCATGGAAAAGAACCGAAGCACAAAGAAAAACCATAGGGGATTATTACTACCTAAAGAAAGCTAAAAGACATATTTTGAATTTTTGTTTAGACTTTAATCCCTCAAGAAAACTGTCTAGGAGATCAATCGTCGGGAAAAGTCCAATTTTTCTACTTTTTTTTTTTTTTTTTCACAAAAGCTACTACACTTAAGAATGAGTACTACAACTAAGCTAAAATAGCACAGAAACTCATCCAAACGATCTCCTCACCCCACACTTAAAATTTTGCAATGTCCTCAATGCACATTATAAATAATAAGAGGGTAAACGAGACTCCCTGGTAGGCCAAAGGCCGAAGCAATAGCGGCTCACGAGGTACTCAGACTTCCCCCAGGCATCGTCCTTTGTGTGGGCACCCCACACTTAGTCCTCACCATCTAGCTCGCTTTTGCACTCTTCTAATGGCTTTGCTTCCTATGCTCATAATCCTACAAAACAAAAATAAATACTACAAAATAATAAAAATAAAATAAAATAAAAAGTAAACAAAAATAAAAGAAAGCAGTAACGCTGGGTTGCCTCCCAACAAGCGCCTGATTTAACGTAGCGGCACGACGTGAACCACTTTTTGCCTCCACCTCGAACTTAGGAATTGAGCCCCTAACATGGCATCCAGTTTGCGGCTATGCTCCAGTGGTGGGGCTACAAAGATAACCAGGCCAAGTAATAAATTTTTCACTCTACACTTCTCGGCCTTTAGATGAGGAATGTATTTTTTGCTTTTTGGCATGACAAATTCAAAAATATAGGCATCATGTTCTTCTTCCATTGACTCCTCCAAAGGCTTAGATGACTCGATTTCCATGTCATCATCCAAATACAATGTCGAAAAATGTTTAGAATGAGGACCAACACGCCCCAACTTTAGAATTGTATTACTATTTATATCCTCATATGTGCACACATTAGAGTCTTCAAATATAACATTATCTGCTACCTCGCATGGCTCTAGTGTACTTTTCTCAACATGGGCATCATCAACAGAAATATGCTCGAATGATTGGCTCTCCACTTTTAGCTCCTCAATTTGGCGTATAAGCTCCTTTTCAGCTTCTGACAACTCATTACTATTTTGTTGGGCGATAGACGCAACAACCTTTGCATTTAATTTATCTTGCAAGTCGTGAATAGTAGTGACAAATTTATAGATCCCTTGTCCCAGTTTAGATCTTCCCTCTATAAAGTGTCTCATCCCATCAGTAAGTTCCTCATGTTGAGCTTCATATATTTCTAACTTTTCAGCCTGTTCTGCCAGCCAAGTTTGGCTCAAAATCTCCTCTTTTTCAAAAATTTTCTCTTGCTGGTACTCGCTCTCTTCATTCAATTCTTCCATATTGGCCTTCATTCTTTTCATATCTTTTTTGAGTTCATCCTGTTGCTCTGCTACTTGCCTCAGAATATCCCTAATATATGCATCAGGCTCCATATCCTGCACTTCATTGCCCCTATCAAACTCAGAAATATCATTAGAAAGATCATAATAAGGGCTCAGAGAAGGATGAACAAAATTAGGACAACCATCCCAATGGCCATCTTGACCACCACACATATTACAAATATTCCACTCAAAGGATTGAGATTGTGCGCACAACTCGCTCCTGGGAACATTCTGACAATTTTTCCACCAGTGGGGTCCTCCACAATATGGACAAGGATCATCAAAATAAGAATAACCATCATTCGAACAATTTTTATTCCAAGATGCCATGCTAAAATAAATAAAAAATACTAACTAAAATAAAATAATAAAAAAACATGAATAGATAAAAAAATGTCTAATCTAGAAAAATAGCAAATTTCTAAGTCCCCGGCAATGGCGCCAAAAACTTGTTGCGGCCAAACACACTCACGCAAGTATATGTGGTCGTCAAGTAATAAAGTGACTAAAAGTCGGATGTCGAACCCACGAGGACTTATGATTAACTATTAACTAAATTAGACTATCCCAATTATCTAAACAAGAATTAAACCTAAAAATATTTTATTCTAAACTAATTAAATAAGAAAAATATAAATAATAAACTTTGAACAGAGAAAGAGCAGATTTTAATGATATCAATATAATGAAAACGATCTAGGGTTATGGGCTATCTAACAATCCTATTGTATTCTTCAGTTGAATTGACCGACTAATTTATCTAGCTTATTGGTTGACAGGGTTAATGCTCATAAGAATCTGTCGAGTTCTTACTCGTCTATTCAAGCTAACCTAACGCCTATATGTCTATGGAGTTAGAATCAACAAGAACGCATTTATAATTCCTGTAAATCAACCAAGCAAGGCAATTAGGTATATGTCTATCCTAACCACGAATCCGTCCTCCGATGCCCGAGTTCAAGAACTTGCCCTACTCAATCCTATATGCAATATAGAATTCCCACTTTCGAGTTCAATTCTAGATTCGTAGATAATATTCAATTGGTGATGAAGCAATTAAATAATTAAGTGCAAGATTGAATAAATAAACTAATATGATAAATCAAGAGGTCAAAATCAATATCCGAATAACAATAGTCATGAAAGAACCACAACCCTAGAACGTGAAGTTTAGCTCCACATAGACATGGTAGCTAAACAACAAATCATATAAAGAAACATAAAAATTACTAAATTTGGTGGGAGAAAGATGGAACTTGATGAATTCCGGCCTCCACAGCTTTGTCGTGGCTTTTTTCCTCCTTCCCAATATGTTAGATGGCCTAAAAGAGGCGTTTTTGGCTTATATATTGCGTTCCAAAGTCGTGGGCCAAAGTTCTCCTATTTCTAATCCAAATCAGCTTCAGGGATTGATGCTAGGGTGGATGCGTCGCATCCACCTCGTCCTCCACTTCTCAGCTTCACATGCTAGGGTGGACGCGACGCATCCACCCTTCTCTTCTACTTCCCAGTCTCGGATGCTATGGCGGACGCTATGGGCCGACTTCACTGCTAAGGATGCACGAAAGATGTAGTTTTTCTAGGTTGGATGCGACGCATCCAACCCTTCTTCCTCTGGCTAGACCACCTTTTCTTCATATTTTGCACTCCAAACACCTTAAATCGTCACACATAACTTAATTAGTCATAAAACCAATAATTAAACCATGTTGGGAATTTTAAAGATCAAATAACATCAAGAAGTGGTTAAAATATGGGTAAAGTAACATCAACACATATCGAAATATGCCAAACATCAGTTAACATCAAATATCAAAATGGAGTCATACTGAAAAAAAAAGTCATTGGCTAAAGAATTTTTTAAATTTTTAGATAGCCGACTAAATGAATTTTGAATTAAGGATAATATTTTCACTTACAGTATTATAAAAATAATTATTATTTTAGAAACTGAACTAAAATAAAAAATATGTTTTGAAAGATATCAACACATAAGAGTTCAAGTAGTAGTATCAAAAGAGTCCGTCATAGTCTCAACCTTTGATTATTTTGCCATAAATATGAGTTATTATTTTGCTTTCTGACTATTTTTAGGATCCAATAACACATGCGAGAATGGTACCAAAAAAGAAAAATAGCATTATAATTAGGAGATTTGAGAAATGGTTAATCTTTTTCATGTAGTGTTTCTTAATTAATACCCAATGGTTATCTATATTTATCGATAAGATTTAAATTTTAAGATTATTTACATATAATCTAAATAACTCAAATATTTAATATGGTTAGTGTAATACTAATTAATGTTAAAAGATGAATTTTTTAATATGTGTAAAAACAACAACAAAAAAAAAACAGAGGAAGTAACTCATTCAAACCTATCTCTATCAAAATTTTAAAAATATAAAATTTGATTTTTTTATTAACTAATATATAATTATAAATTATAGGCAAAAAGGCCTCCTGGTCACTTAAACTTGCACCCGATTGTCATCCCGGTAAATAAACTTATAACTTTTCCATTTAGATATTCAAAGTTAAGAGAATAAGTATTATTAAATACCTCTGACGGTTGACCATGCTTGTGTGGCAACGCCGTATGTGATGTGGCAATAGTGCGTACCAATCACGCAAATTAGACGCGTAAATTTACTTTACTGAAATAAAAAATACTATAAAAAGACAGAAACTAAAAATGAAAAGAAAAGCCCAAATGCCTCCAGGTACACCCATGTCATCACAATCCTCTTATCTCTTCCTTTTTCTTTTATTTTTTCCGTTAACACTTCCCCTTTCCTTCCAATTTTTCTTTTGTCTTGACACAAAAGAAAAATCTTTTCCTCTTCCTCTGTATGTTCCGTCGTTCATAGTTCCAAAGCAAAAAAAAATTGAACTTAAAATTAAATCAATAAAATCCATAGTATTTCACAACAAAGGAATCAAAACTTTAAATATGAGCAACATAGCAGCAGGTTGTGACTTATCGGTGACGATATTCTCGCCAGACGGCAAAGTATTTTAGATCGAATATGCTGGCAAAGCTATCGATAACAGTGAAAATGAGTTATTTAGTGGTATTTAAAGGTTCTATGGTTGAGTCACACATTGACCATTGAAAATGATGGCTTGGGGGTTTGGCGGGCTCTTGGCATAGCTATGCAGATGATTTAATGGGCGAAAAATCCTATGACAATCATTCACTCCATTTGAGCAGACTCCATTTGAGAAGAACAATTGAAAATGTAGAGTTCTTTGACAGAGACGACTGAAAATGAGTGTTTTAGGGTCTTTTCAAAAATGACACGTGGCGGGTTTTAATTCGTTTATTGCTGACTGGGTTGCCACGTTTGTGAAATTGTAATGCACGCGCTATGATTCAATGGTCGGAGGTGTTTATTAGTTCACTTATGCTCAAGTTGAAGTGTTCATATAGGAATTTTGAAAGTTAGGGGGCCTTTTTGCCTAAATTATATATTTTTGAGGCCTAACATCTTGTTTGGATGGTTGTTACACATCGTTTCATAATGTATCGTATTGTATTGTACTGTATCGTTTGATGAATACAATATTTGGATAGATTGTATCGTTTATCGTTGTTTAATGATATCATGCACCAGCAATATGAAGAATAAATTTGCAATAATATAAAGAAAAATTATGATACAAGATAAATTTATTATATAAAAATGTAGGATAAATGATAAAATAAAATTAGTTAATAATGAAAGGTGAGATGAGAGAAAAAGACAAGATAACGACGCAACCACACCAAATCAGTCGTTACATAAAGTGGCATATTTCATCGTTATGTAACGACGAATTTAACGATACGCAATAAAATTTAAGTAACAATCAAAACAAATATAGTATTTAAAGTAACAATATACAATACAATAGGTAACAATAGCGGTGTCAATGGATATTTGAAAATCGACTAAACCGACTGAACCGAACTGACTTTTAGGTTTCTATTAATAAAATCGTAGGTTTTTATAAAATCTACAACCGTACCAATAATTAGGGTAGATTTTTTATTGTATGAAAATAAACCGAAAAAAATACTGAACCGTACCGAATAAATTTATATGTGAAAAATATATATGTTAAGTTTAAAAATAATAATTAAAATTTTTCTTGGGCCTAAGAATTATAAAAATTGTTACAAGCCCACAAGTAATTAAAATCAAAATCCTAATTCCCAAACCTAATATGTTACTCTTAGTGAAATTAAATTATTTCGAACATATTCACTAGCAAGATACAAAGTATTATAGCGGTTATGAGTAGCAAACTACAATGTATTGAATTTGTTTTCTTTCATATAATATATATTTATTTTTTTAAATATTTAATCTTCTATAAACTTTATTTACGAGTCTCACGCTCTCAGCTTAGTTAATATTTTTCTACTCGCGTGATTTATCTTTTCTTTATCTTTGTTTAGTTTTTTTTACAATGTTGTAGAGTAGTTGATGGATCTATACTCTGGCCATCTTTCATATTTTCTTAAATCATCACCATTTAAACAGTAAAATTATTTAGAGAGCTTTGCTAATTCCAATGAAAATATGTATATTATGATATTTTATTTTTACTAGTAATTTTTACGTGATATTTTAAAAAATATCGAAAATTAACTGAACAGTACCGATAATGAAGAGAAACTGACCTGATTGAGACGGTTTCGAAAAGTCTAATTTTAGTTATACATAGTATAGAATAATCAAAAAATTGGTATGATACAAATTTTATAAAATAACCGGACGAGCTGAACCATTAACCATTGAAACAAGCTGTAACGCAAGGGTTTGGCCTGCCTTACCCTAGAGCCGCCCTTGCATCCACTGAAATTATTGTCAAAACCTCAAAAAATGAGCGACTCAAGAGAAGAATCTCCAGACTGGCTCCGCTCTTTTCAGGTATATATGTTTTGTTTACCTTGCAATTCATACATTTTTGCGCGCTGTGCGGTGCTCGGAATCGATTCTATGCAATGACTCACTGCTTAATTAATTGAACATTTCCTTGTCGTATGACTGAGTTTAAAACGCTTTTGATTGCTAATGTATCGTTGCTATCACTTCGGATTAATGTTCCATATTGCTTCTAGACAGAACCGGATTCAAGTACATAGGTGTAGTAAATAGTGCACCCATTGTACCTTTGTGGTAATCGGTGCTAAATTTAGTGTAAATATTTATTGAAAAAAACTTTCTGGACTAGATATAGAGGTCAAGCTGAAGGAATTAGGTGCAGACTCACTAGTCATTCACTCACGATTACTTAGAGCCCGTTTGGACATAAGAAATTTTTTCCTTTTTTTCAAAAAATTTTCACTTTTTTTCGAAATCAGCTTTGTTCATAAAATTTTCAATTTTCACTTGAAGATGCATTTTGGAATTTTTCGAAATTTTGAAAAACTCCAAAAAGCTTTTTTTCAAAATTTTCACTCAAATTACTCACAAAACTTCAAAAACAACCCAAAATTATATTCATGTCCAAACATAACTCTAATTTTCAAATACTATTTTCACTTGAAAAACTTTTTCACTTTTTTTTTGGAATTTTACAATTCTTATGTCCAAACGCCCACTTAGTTGCATCCCTCAGGGGCAGAGCTATGTAAAGCCAAGGGGGTTCAATTGAATCCCCTTCATCGAAAATTTTTACTGCACAAATAGGGAAAAAACGAGTTTTTCTTAGTTTATATATAAACTGTTGAGTTCCCTTGACATGAGGGAAGATTCAAGTGTAGTGGCGAAGGGGTTTAAAAATTGCTTCAGGTCATAAGTTCAAGTTTTAAGTGTGACATTCTAGTATCTTTTTCTAAATTCCTGGCTCCGCCATTGCATCCGATCCAGCTTTTGGTTGGTGTTAATTATTGTCAAGGTTGATAATATAGGATCATTATTGAAGTATAAGACTGTTATTTTGAAGTTTATTCATTCTCCATGTACGTTTGTTGAAAGCGTGTGCATTGTTTAGTTATTATTTGTTTGCTGTTGTACCATTTTCCTGGCAATAACCAAGAAATCTACTGTTAAATTCAAGCAGGCGCCTGCTCGGATAACCTTATCGTCCGGATCTGAATCTCCCTTAGATAACAGCCGTCTAAGTGATGATGAGGATAGCGTCAATCTTAGTAAACTGTTTCAGAAGGATAAAGCATCACTTTCAGAGGCCAAAAGCAGTCAGGATGGGGAGGAATGTCAGCTCAACAAGATGTCTGAAGTAAATTCTCCAATTAAAAATGCAAAAGTAGATCACACACCTACTAGGAAGAGAAAGAAGGAAAATCAGAGTGAAAAAGAAGGTATTTAGCTAATCCATTCTACCAAGTGATTCAACTGCATCAGCTTGAAAGTGAGAAATTTAAGATGATAGGACCAGTAAAGATCTTCTCTTTCCCAATGGTACAGGAAAAAGCACGGACAAGGTATTTACAAAGAGAAGAGCGCTAGAGAAGGCTTTTACAGATAAAGTAAGCAGCTTCCTATCAGCTGTCTTTATTCTTTAATTTACTGAATTAACATCAGTCGTGGAAGTTTAACTTTTATAATTGACAGAGAAAATATGGATAGTGAGTGTAATACTTAAAGAATGCTAAAGCAGCCACTACATTGTTCGACTTGTGCGATTCCCCTTGATGCTATGTATTTGCTTATGCAGCTTAAATGAGACCCTTGATCTTTGCTTTTATGTTTGTTTATGCCCCTAGCTCTTGCTGGCTTTATACCAGTCATACTTTGGAGATGGTGCAGTCAATAATTGCTCCATTGATAGACATCAATACATCAGACACAAGAGAATAGGGACTTCAACAGCCTGTCAGTCAAATATTTAGTCATTTTCTGGTAAATGAAGAGTAAATGGCTAAAAGAGCCTAGATCTATCAGTACTATTATAGTTTTTTGATAGAGCAATTATTCTCCTAAAATTGTTCTTGTAAGCATTCACTCTGGAAAATGACAGCGATGTAGCCCGAAAATGCATATCTAGTTTAGCATAATATATTTCTTGATAGTATTCTCTCCTTATGAAGCAAAAGATGTCCACTAGCTAGCAGTTAAGTTTGGGTGGAAATACTGTTCTAGGCTCCAGGAACAGCCTAGTAGTTCAAACCTCTTAGTATGCTAGAATGATGCAAGTGTTTTTTTTTTGATAAGGTAAATTGTATTAATCAAAAGGGAGAGAACTCCCGTATACACGAAGTATACCAAAGACGTAGAGAATTTACATCAGAACATGATTCTCTACAAAAAAAACGCCCAATCTTCTATACAAGTAGGGGCTAAATGAGTGCACCAAAAAGCGATCAAAGATAAAAGACTATTCTTAAGATGTGAAAAAGGAGACTCAATCTCCTCAAAAGCTCTCCTATTTCTCTCCCCCCATACTACTCACATGAGAGCTAACGGGGCGAACTTCCACGCCTTCTGCTTTCTTCTTCTTCGAAAACCGCCCCGGCTATGTAATATTTCCTTTACAGTGCTTGGCATCACCCATTGAACACCAAAAAGATTCAGGATTGCCCTCCACAGAGCAGAGGACACAGGGCAATGCAACATAAGGTGATCAACTTATTCCCCTGAGCTTTTGCACATGTAGCACCAACTAACAAGTGTAATTCCCCTCTTTCGGAGATTTTCAGCAGTCAAGATCACTCTCCTTGCCGCTAGCCATGCAAAAAAGCACACCTTCGTGGGCGCCTTAGGAATCCAGATCGAGGAGTATGGAAAAGTGGTCTCCTCTCTCACCAACATACTCTGGTAAAAGGACTTTACGTTGAACAAACCATCGCCACGCAAGCCCCATCTCCAAGAGTCACAGGATGGCTGAAGCCTGTCTTGCCCGTATAGCAGCGCCAACAAAACTTGGAGCTCCGCAGTCTCCCAATCTTGCATGTTCCTCCTGAATGAGAGGTCCCATACTAACCCCCTTCAAGCTCCTTGCGAATCTGTTGGACCATCAGTTCTTTGTGGTTTGAAACTCTGAAGACGTGGGGGAAGAAGACCTTGAGAGTATCCTCTCCACACCACCTATGATTCCAAAAGCTGATTCTCCTTCCATCTCCCACCCTGTAAGTGATGTTGCCACTGAATGCTTTCCAATTCTTCATGATACTCCTCCACATGCCACACCCGAAAGGTGTTGTGATCGCCTTGGTCCTCCAACCCCCTCCCGTTGAGTCGTACTTTTCTACTATGACCTCCCTCCATAGAGCATGCTCTTCTACCCCGAATCTCCACAACCACTTCCCCATTAAAGCTCTATTAAAAACCCTAAGATCTTTCACTCCAAGTTCACCCCACTTCTTTGGGGAAGTGACTGTCTGCCAATTCACTAGATGAAACTTTCTAGTTCCATCCGCCGCATCCCACAGAAAGTTCCTTTGAAGTCGCTCCAGTTTTTCTGTGATGCTCACCGGTGCTTGCAACAGTGATAAGTAATAGGTGGGCATACTCGATAAAGTGCTTTTGATAAGCACTTCCTTACTTCCTTTTGACAAATACCATTTCTGCCACCCTGCTAATCTTTTTTCAACCCGTTCGATCACTGGATTCCAAACTGTAGTATCCTTATATGAAGCGCCCAAAGTGAGACCCAGGTAAGTAGTGGGAAGGGAACCCACCTTGCATCTGAGAACACCAGACAAGGCATCAATATTAGTAACCACACCTACCGGGAAAATCTCACACTTGCCGATGTTGATTTTGAGTCCTGATACTAACTGAAACCACTGCAGGACCTGCTTCAGGCAGGTCAACTGATTCATGTCGGCATCATAGAAAACCAGTGTGTCATCCGCAAAAAGCAAATGTGAGACTCTTTGGGCACTGAGCACCCCAATCGGAGCTGAGAATCCTCTCAAGAAACCTCCGCCCGCCGCACGATCCATCATCTTGCTCAGAGCATCCATCACTAGAATGAATAACATGGGGATAGGGGATCACCTTGTCTGAGACCCCTGGAGCTGCCAAAGAAACCACACGGGCTACCATTAACCAGGACAGAGAATCTGACTGAGGAAATGCAGAACTTTATCCATCCCCTCCATCTTTCCCCAAACCCCATCCGCATCATAATGAATTCCAGGAGCTCCCAATTGACATGGTCGAAAGCCTTCTCAAGATCCAACTTGCATAGTAAGCCGGGTTCTCTATCTTTCCTTCTGGAGTCTACAAGTTCATTTGCCACCAAGGCAGTATCCAGTATCTGCCTACCTTCCACAAACGCATTCTGGGAGGACGAAACAGTCATGTCAAGTACCTTCTTAAATCTGTTGGAAAGCACTTTAGAAATAATCTTGTAAATGCTCCCCACGAGACTAATAGGCCTGTAGTCTCTGATACAAGATGCACCTTCTTTCTTAGGCACAATAGTAATAAAGGAAGCATTGATACTTCTCTCGAAAACACCATTCGCATGGAAGTATTCAATGGCTTCCATCAACTCCTCCTTGATGGTGTCCCAGAAGAACTGAAAGAAAGCCAAGGAGAAACCATCAGGCCCGGGGGCCTTATCACCAGCACAACACGACACAGCCTCGTGCACCTCCTCCTCCTCGAAAGCCCTTTCTAGCCACTCGCTGTCTCCCTCCCCTATATGGTTGAACTCTACTCCCCCCAAAGTCGGCCTCCAACTAACTTCCTCTTTATATAAGTTCTCATAAAACCCCGTTATCGCCCCTTTTACCTCCTCCTCTCCCTCAATCCTCACCCCATCCACAACTAAAGACTCTATGAAGTTTCTCCTTCGATTTGCGATCGCCACCCTATGGAAAAACTTGGTATTCGAATCCCCCCTCCTTTAACCAGAGCACCCTCGATTTTTGCCGCCAACTAGTCTCCTGAGCTATTGCTAACTCGACTATTTCCCTCTTAACCTCCTCCAATCTCTCTTTCTCAGATTCGTCTAACTCCCCCGCCCCTTCCCCTCTTTCTAAGTCCCCCAATTCATGCATAAGCTCCCTCATTTTAACCTCTACCCTCCCCAAAACCTTCTTATTCCACCTAATAATATCTCCCTTTAGCAATTTGAGTTTCTTCGAAAGACGGTATGAAGGTGACCCTGATACCCCGTAGCCTGTCCACATTTCTTTCACCTTGTCCCCGAATCCTGGCACTTTCAACCACATATTTTCGAATCGGAAGGGAGCACGCACCCCCTCCCTCTGCATCCATCTAGCAAAATAGGCAAATGATCTGAAGTCAACCTGGGTAAAGGAATCTGCAGCACATTCGGCACCAGCTCATCCCATGAGGGAGATGTCAGGAATCTATCAAGTCTAGACCTTGAGTTGGAATCCTCCGCCCTGGCCCAAGTAAACTTTTCCCCTGACAGAGGAAGGTCATTGAGAAAGTGATCATTGATGAAGTCAGAAAACTCCTCCATGGCCCTCGAAATCACACTGCACCCTAATCTCTCCTCCGGAAATCTAATAGTGTTAAAGTCTCCCCCTAGAACCCATGGAATGTCCCATTCCCCCATAATATTGGCCAGTTCCTCCCAGAAAGACACCTTGGACCCTTCCCCTACCGGCCCATACACTCCCCCAAATCCCCACTCTACCCCACTCACTCTATCTTTGACAAGAGCTGCCAAAGAGAAAACTCCTTTCCTAATCTCCTTTACCTCCAAGCTTCTATCATCCCACATGAGTAGAATGCCCCCGGCACTTCCCGCTGCTGGGACCCAATCATATTTCACCCAACTACCTCCCCAGACACTTCTCACGATCGCATCCGACAAAACTTTCATTTTGGTCTCCTGAAAACAAACTAGGTTGGCACCCCACTCCCTAACTCCCATTTTGATGATGGCCCTTTTGTTTGGGTCATTCATCCCCCTGACATTCCATGAAAGGATCTTAACTTCCATAAGCAACAATAGCCCCCATTTCCCCACCCCTCCTAACCGAGGTCCCTTTCTCCATGTCACACACTCGACCCCTTCTCTGATACACCATTACATCCCCTATTTTATTTTGATTAGCACCTTTACCCAACTTCCTCCCCGCGCCTTCGTAACAAGGTTGTTTCTCAATATCCCTCAACAGTTCTAGCATCCTATCTTCCTTCCCTTCAAAAGAAATACCTAAGAACTTCCCAAAGTTTAATAGTTTATCCTCCATCCATAAGGACATATCCCCTTCTCCAATCCGTGACAAAATTGGACATGCGTCTTCTGTAATTACCTTTTCCTTGCCCCTACCGGAGGAATGCAAGGCCATAGCATTGCTAGTAATAGGAATTCTGAGTGCCGGGTGGATTACGTCGTTTCTTTGAGAGGCACCAACCTCAGGAATTAATGCCTCTCTTGGAGGAGATTGTATTGTAACCTCAGAACATCTAAGCACAGTGGGAGATGAGGGGGCGATGGAGCTGGGTCCATCAGAGGCGGGGGGCCATGGAATAACACCGCCAGCTTTAGCCGGTGCTGCCCCTGGAACAGTGGCCGAAGAGGGGCACAAGTCCCTAGTGCTTGGTGAAGAAATAACACTGTGTGAGGCATCATTGGCAGAAGAAGGAGGAGTGACTGCTCCCATATGTTTAGGAGCCTTAACGGACGCAGCTTGATATGGCCCTTTGGATCGATTCTAATAGAATTGGAAAAAGTTGCTGGGCCCATGTGTGGAGGCCCAGGACTATGCTTGCTGAAATCTTTTCCGACCCTATGATTGTTAAGAGAGTACCGACCCATTCTACCTTTCCAGCCCGCATCACTAACCCATTCACGTCTTTTCCTCCTGATAAAATTTTGTCTTCTTCTCCCAAAATCAAACCTCCCGTCACTTCTCGATCTACCGTCTGTTTCCAGCTTAATCCACTGATCCGGTGAGCCCTCCCCTCCCCATGCAAGTGTTAACTAGGCAGATTGTAATATTTTGAAATAACTACTCTATCCGGAATTTGTTCTGGGACTAACTTGTGCAGATTAAAACCTTTTGACATATCTCTCCTATAAGAAAAACTATTATTAACAAAAAAACCTTTTGACATATCTCTATCCTTTCCCAATGTAATCTTTTGGAGTCACATAAACACTTTTCTTTTTCTAGGTATCAGTAAAAGGTAGTACGAGTACTTGTCATTAGTTTTGGCAATTGCTGCAAGTGGTGATTTGTTTTGGCCATCCTTATGAAAATTATCACAATATGGTATAGGCATCTCTTTTCCACCTTTTGATCAGTTGCCTGAAGTTTAGCGACATTTGGCTTGATCCTCACAGTCTTCTCCCATACATTTTATTGATAACTTTGATGCAAATACTGTTAACGGCAGTGATCTTAATTCTATCTCAAGCATAATTTTGATTCATGCAGGAACCTAGTCATTCAGTCTTGACGTTGTCATCAGATTCTGAATCTTCTCATGATTGCAGTTCCATAAAAGTGAAGGAAGTCCTTGATAAAGAGTTGCTTATACACGATGCTAAGCCTATAAAAGAAGAAGAAAATGATGTACCTTCTACATCAAAATCTCCAAAGAAAAAGCTGAAGAAAGAGGATCCGGAAAAGAAGAAAAAACTAGAGAGTCAGCTAAAGGAAGGTAAGTCCGCTGTTTCTGGCTTCTGAACATTCTAACCATAACTTAGTATATAAGAGATGAATGGATCTCAAAACATTTGGAGCAAGTGTCTATTTAAGCTTACATTAGGGTTTTGCTCTCTTTATCTTGTAAGAGCTGTTGGTTCTCCTGACATTTTATTTGTTTTTCTTTGTAATATGTTGTTTGAAATGGTATAGAGAAGGAAGACATGGATGCTGTGGAGGAAAATATTCCAGAGAAACAAAGTGTACCAAATGTGAGAAACTTTAGTAATCCTTGATGGATCTTTGTTTATGTTGAATGCTCACTCATTCACTTTTATGATCATTGTGTAGTTGTCATCTTCAAGGCTGCCTTTGGTGCTTCCCGAGAAAGTACAAAGGACAAAGGTAAAGTAAGCAGGGTGTGGTGACTATGTTGGTGTGGAGGTTATTACTATGGTTTGTTTGTTTTTCTCTTTATTCTTTTCCTTTCAGCAAATTTCCTTCTCAAATCTGCTAATAAGTTCAGAGTTTACTAGTTTTCACCCCTTTCAGTTTTTTTGTCCTTTATAACGAAGAAATCCCCGAGTGCGCAACACGATGGATCATGGGCCCGCTCCTCTACCCTTCTCCACTTAAAGACGTTTGTTTGTGGTAGGGTTCGAACTTGTGATGTGCACTTAACCCACACATCATGTGCTGCGCTTACCACTAGTCAAGATCCTGAGGGCACACCCCATTTCAGTTTTTCTCCTGAGCTGAGAAGTTTGTCTAAATGTCAGAGGAAGAGGATATGGTGGCTTATTCCAGTTTGGCATCTAAAAAGTTCACTGTACTAAGTCCAAAACAAAGTCATTTAGGTGACACTAGTTGAATTCTTCCCATTTGCTTAATCTTTTGGGAGGCAAAGTTGCCTTATTTGTGCTGGTGAGAGATAACAGGTATCCGGTAGATTAATGGAGGCGTCCACTAGCTAGCAACACCATTATCAAGAATAAATAAAAAATTTGTGCTTAGGCATTAGCAGGTTGCCACTTCTATGGAATTTTTAACAAGTTGGATGTTGGTACAATTAATGGATTGTTAATATTGTACTTGTTTTTGCTTTTGTTTCTTCTTTCCCCAATCCTCTGTTATTTTCCGTTAATCCTGTGAAGCTTTGCATCACACCTTAGATTCCTTTCTTGACATAGGCACTTGTGGAGTGTGAAGGTGATTCCATAGATCTGAGTGGTGATATGGGTGCTGTTGGGAGGATAGTTATTTCAGACGGTCCATCAGGAAAACATGAAATGCTTTTCGATTTGAAAGGTATAAACATGTTTCTGAAACCTTTGTTTACCAATTTCTTGCAAGTCACTTTCGTGGTTGCTTTTTAATATGTTTCAAACAATCAACATCATTATTGCTCTAGCTTGACAAAATTTATTAATTTGAATCAATATGCTATCATATCACTTTAGCCCATATGTTTAAAGCACATGAAAACACAACCACATTTTCTGCTTTAGGCTTGGGTACTAGCAATTTCCACAAAAGTTTTCTTGTAATCTTATTACTCTGGAAAAGTTTGTTCTGAATGCTTCAGTTCATTTATATCTCAGGAACCATATATAAAACGACAATATTGCCTTCCAGGACGTTTTGTGTGGTATGGCGCTCTTGTCTCTAGCAATTTTCTGCTGTCTTTACCTATCTCCCCCATACACACACATGCACAAATGCACCCACCTCCACATATGTATATCTAATAAAATTGTGCTCTTTTGTAGGTAAGCTTTGGACAGACAGAAGCAAAGGTTTGTTTCTTTGGCTTGCTTACTGATTAATCAGCTATTCTATCCATGGTGTAACTTTAGATTTGCTATTCTGGCAGGGGTTTATGACTTGTCTCTCATTTTACTTTCCATTTTATCAAAGCGTGTCCTAAAATTTTTAGAAATAAGTAAGATTTATGCTGTTAGTTGAATGATTATGTGCTCTCTGATCAGGTGGATGCCATCATGAATGACTTCATACAACTGAAGCCACAATCAAATGTTTACGAAGCTGAAACCATGGTTGAAGGTCAAGGTTCTATCTGAAATATCTGCTTTTATAGAAAGTAGATGTCATATGTCTTCTAGTGTTTCACTTTGGGAACTAAGCCATTTACAGTCCAATTTGAATCGATCCTTCTGACTTTGATAGGGACTCTTGATGGTTTCACATTTGATTCGGACGAGGAGGCTGAAAATTTGCGAAGACCAGCTTCCCAAGGCGACCAGAATGAGAATGTTGATCATCAGATCAATGGAAATGTCAAAGCAAAAGCTAAAAAAGCATCGGTATGCTTTGTTCTTTTTGTTTATCACTGAGAGTTGCTTCAATTTCTAGGTCATATATTGAGATCCAAGCTGTCTCTGCAGGCTACGGAACAAAAGAAGGGCAAGAAGGGAGTGAAGATATCAAATAAAGTTAAAAAGAAACCTCAAGCACCGAAGAAAAGCAAGAGCAAAAAATAAGATATGATTGTACATATTTCATTCATACTTTATGTATTCTCATATTTTCTTTTCCTCTTTTTGTTTCCTGTTTTTCCTGTGCTTTGCCTACACAAATACTAGTCATAAATTTGTAAGAGCTTATAAAAGTAGTCTTAAAAAACGAGAATATTGGTACTGACCAGATCATATTAATTTGCAAGATGTTCACATCGCTGTGGAAAATCCACCATCTCAACCCTAAATATCCCCATATTTCGTTTAGAGGTTCTGTCATCGACGAACTTTAATCTCAGATTTTGATTGCTTTTCCTTTGCATTTCTCACTTTGCAGGTGAATTTTAAATGTGTGTTGATTCAATTTAACAAAGAACAGCAATTCATCCGATTTTCTACATTTTGTTAGTGTGTAATGTGATACTTAAAAAACAAGTAAAGAGAATGTTTAAATACAAGATACTGCCTATTTTAAACAGGTTGCTGTCTGTATGGTTTTGCTCTAAGTTTCCTCAGGAATGCCCCAACTATTTCTCCAGATATCATTCCTTAAATGTTCTCTTGTTATGACATACCATGTCCTGATTTGTGCTGTTCTGACTTATGTCTGGAGATATGTGCTGAGAATTAACAGCACAATCAGCATCGGGAATGGAAGGAGAATGCTTGAAGAAACTGTCCCTGATAACTTTTCCATTTTGCTTTCTTCAATAGGTGGAGTTGTTTCTCCACCGTTGGGTCTCTTTATCCTGTTTCACAATCCAATAGTGGTAGATTAGGGGAAGATGGAAAACGTAAGATATAGTGTATGGATAATGAGATATGTTTATACACATTACCCGTTCATGGGGCAGAAGATGATTGAGTAGTCGTCAGCCTTGCAGGTAAAAGTGCTGGTGCCATCATCATATGCATAGCTATAAGCCCTTGGACAAGCTCTCTTGAAGATGCTAGAATAGAATGATGGACGACAAGTTGTTGGATTGGCAAACTCACCGGCACAGCAATACTGATCTAAACCAAAGGCCTCACATGCACTCTTGCATGCTACTACATTTCCTTCTCCATCTCCACCCACCACTTGAAGTTCTTTTGGACAACCTGTTAGATTTTTGAATAGATATCTGTTAGTCTTATCTGTTAAATGCATCCCAGTATATTTGCACCCAAAGATGTTAGTCAATTGACTGCCTAAGTCGTGGTGGGCACAGTTTCTTGGTGCTTGTGCTGGTGAAGGTGAAGGTATCAGGTATCTGGTGGGATAGTCAAGGTGCTTGCAAGGTGGCCAGAACATTATTGCTATAAAAATAATCTTCTAATCATGTTCAGTACGCAACTACACAGAACATACCCATGTTAAGATTGGATACACATCCAGTGATATTGCATCCTCCATGGACTCCCTCTGGGGCTGCAACCATTGGCAGATTGTAACCATCAACTATGCTAACGTCGTAGAAATCTTTGGCCTCTCCTGTACCCAGAGTTATCTCGAAGAGAGAGGCAGGTGGTGTGGCACCAAGGCCATCACATTCGAGCTTTCCACCACAGTCACCTGTTTGACAAGAGCCAACGCCAGAGGCATCAAAAGTGCAGCCAGTTCTTGCCCAAATTCGACCTGACCATCCCGGGACACTTGGAATTCTGACGCTTTGGCCAGCATTCAAATGAAAGCCAGTCATGGAAAGTTTAGGTGATGAAGAACCAGACAGTGTACCAGGCCATATTGTATAAGGACAATTGTTAGTAATGGTGAAAGTGCTGGCAAAAGAATGAGAGAAGAAGGCGCAGAAAAGCAATGAAACTGAAAGCTTTTTCCAGGAAGTTATGGTCAGCATATTATTATGGTCGTTAGTCTATGATTGTGTCCTATATTTATGGAAAATAGAGGTAGGGATTTTGGGGGGGGGGGGGTTGGTGGAGGTGGTGGTGGTGGTGGTGGTGGTGGTAGTTTTTGAATACAAAAATGGAACACCCTATCATATTTGTAGGTGGAAAGGAATTCTACATATTTGATACAAAATCCAAACTGTTAAGTTGCTTTGCTAATTCATCAGCTGCAACATCACACCTCTGGATTTAGCATTTCTTTGTATCTTGGATGGCCCCAATAAGAGGCAATTCCTTTCTTTAGCAACTTCGAGGATGCATGTCTGTGAAAACCATATAGAATCATCAGATAAAGAATCGGTTTTGTTTGTAGTTTCTAAAAAGGTTAGACCATATGAAAAGGGTATCTAGATTCCCATAAATTAAAAAAGAAATCAAGATAATATAGATAACCAGTCTTCGTTACAAAGTGTGGAACAAAGTGTCAAGCTTAAGCTTTACCATTATAGGCATTGGAATCGTTGTAGGATCCAATTGTCGCTGAGACACTAAGGCCTCATTTGTTTTTTTTTTAAGATTAAGACGTCTGAATCTAAATACACGTCTGAATATCAAAATGTGTATTAAGATTAAGACATTCGAATCTGAATACACATCTGAATATCAAGATGTGTATTAAGATCTGAATACTAAATAATTAAGACTGTTTGATTTTTAACATCTGAATGTATAAAATTTACGTTTATTTGAAAATTAATAAACATAAAATTCAAATAAAATACTAATTAATCTAATACTACATCACTAAAATATATAGCTTTTTAAAATATGATAGTTGTTGGTGGTGATGGCTAACGGTAGTGCTTGTGAATGCCGACTAAAAGCGGTGGTTGGTGGTAGTTTAGGGTAGTGGCTAGTAGTGATTAGTAGTGGTAGCTATTATGATTGAGGATGGTGGTGGTGGTGGTGATATTTAATAATGGCGGGTGGTGGTGGTCGTAGTTGTGATTGAGGAAGATGGTGGTGGGTGGTGGTAGTTTATAATGATGGACAATGCCAACTATGTTTGTTGATGGTGATGGGGTGATTAGTTGTGGCAATTGAGATGAATGAGTGTTGGTTATCGTTAATGATGGTGGTGGGAGTGGTGGGGATGGTGGGTGGTGGTAGTCGACAATGATGGCGGCTATGATTGAGGATGATGGTGGTGGTGGGTGGCATGGTGGTAGTTGATAATGGTAGGCGGTGACGACAGTTAATAATGAATATGGATGATAACGTCTTAATAAATTAAGTCTCTGTTATAGATCTTAATGATACAGACCTATTAAGTGGTTGTGAAGTAAAAAAAACAAACACACTTAACGATTAAGATTTGAATAATTAAGATTCAGACTTTGAAAATAAATGCACTTAATATCTAAAATCTGAATGATTAAGATTCAAACCTCCATTAAGTGCATTCCTTTGCAATATTAACCAATGACTTGCACATTTGGATCTGCTCTCTATCCATGCGTCGAAGCAACAAGTAGTATATGATATGACACGTGTTATTTGCACAAAAATTATCATTTAGGCATGATGAATTAATATGCATTTTTACATACGATATTCTTTTAATTATATTATATATTTTACATATTTTTATATTAAGACGTAATCTTTACGTAATCAACAATAATAATAACAAATCAAGTGAAATTTCGTAAATAATGTTTGCGGAGGGTAATGTATATACAGATCTTACCCTTATCTTATAAAGATAAAGACGTTGTCTCCGATAAATACTCGGCACAAGGAAAGATCTTTATATGATCATTCTCTTCTATTAAGATTGTAATACATTATTTTGTATCATTTCCTTGTTTGTTATGTAATCATAGTAAATGACATGATTTGATATATGGGTTGAATCTGGATAAATTCTGACGTTTATTTAATAATATTTTTCTTAGTCGGTTAGCTCCCTTTTATTTATTAAACATAGTGAAAGTGAATTTGCGACGAAGCAACATGTCATTGGTTAGGTTGTGCAGGAACGATTTCTTTCCTTGGTCTTTTTATGCTTTTGAATTAAATGGAAATGGGCTCTCTTCTTGTTGCCACTGTAAGTGGATGTCGACAGATCGTACGTACCAACTCAACCAACTCCAATAGCCAATTTAAAATGGAGGTAGTTTTGGACTGGCAGCAAAGTCAATTTCATAATCTATTCAAGGATTTTATACGCTGTATTAACGATTAAAATAACAAACTGCAAAAATTACTGAAAGAGAGCACACTTCTCTCGGAGAGAGTAAGTTACTGTGGTCTTTGGCGGCTCTGACAAACGGGAACAAATGATCAAAAACCAGCAAACTTAACAAACATCTTTTCCTGCTTATCCTTGTCAATCAATCGAAGAAAAAGTTGCCAAAACAATTAATTAATATGAGGGACATAACTAGCAATTATAATTGATGAACTCCTTTATTCTTCCTTCAAGTATTTTGTTTCCATCACTATGAAAAGCCAGCAAATATTACAATAGTCAGATTAGAACCAAAAAATGGAAGAATAACCCAAGGAGCAACGTACTGTGATATTGACAAAGAAGCATTTTTTTTATAAGTAATGACAAATGTTTTATAAATGGTAAACTCACACTCCAGTGCTATATAGGAAATTACAGAGACTGCAAACACCCTATCGGATCTCAATCATTGCATCTGCATCATGTACAATGCTGAGTTCGCACCAAAAAACTAACAAAGAAATGCATCTATGTTTTTTAAGGCCAAGTATGTTCCTATTTTTGCCTTAAGAAATTCTGTTGTTTCTTTCAATACATACACTCCACCAGATGGTGGTGAGGCATGCCTCCTTAGCCGCTGACCAAGTGGAAGAGGAAGCTCTCAATGGAGCTTTGTTGCAACAGATCTTCATGGCCATACACAATTGACGAAGATGCATTCCCCGAGTTTTTCCTAGAAGACATTTTAGTGGAAATCATATTTGACTCGTATGATGACTCCTAAAATTCACCACAGCCAATCCCACTGACATTGCTTAAAACGAAATAGGGCTACGCTGCAGCTAGAGACCCGACTTTTTCTGGTCACTGCCATTCACCTTGTAGATTTCCTGAAAAGTAGCAAGAAGCCAAGAATGCAGCATATAAGCAAATACTACACTGATTGGAAGCGCCAATTTAGAATTCAAAGCACAAAGAAATAGGGAACATACAGCAAGTGTAGCCTTTCTGAATGACCTGAAACATGATCGTTCTTTCGCAATAATAGAGGAGCAAATTGAACAGCAGGGTAGTCATTTTATTGTGATTAGCAGACACCCCTTGAATTGGCTGGCTAAAGATTCTTCTTCAGGTAACACCATCAGAAAAAGCAGATACAGATGGGCAGGAGTAAACACCAGACTTCTGACTCCAAGCCCTTTCAACCAAATAGGATCGTTCTTTCGCAATAATAGAGGAGCAAATTGAACCGCAGGGTAGTCATTTTATTGTGATTAGCAGACACCCCTTGATTTGGCTGGCTAAAGATTCTTCTTCAGGTAACACCATCAGAAAAAGCAGATACAGATAGGCAGGAGTAAACACCAGACTTCTGACTCCAAGCCCTTTCAACCAAATAGGATCGTTCTTTCGCAATAATAGAGGAGCAAATTGAACCGCAGGGTAGTCATTTTATTGTGATTAGCAGACACCCCTTGATTTGGCTGGCTAAAGATTCTTCTTCAGGTAACACCATCAGAAAAAGCAGATACAGATAGGCAGGAGTAAACACCAGACTTCTGACTCCAAGCCCTTTCAACCAAATAGGACCTTGCTTTACCAATATCAGACATGATATTACTGACAATGCTAAGCAGGATAGAGTTACACTTTAACGTGGTTAGCAAAAACCAATTGATTTTGTTAGATCATCCACATGTTCAAGAGTTCAAGGTTTGTAACTGGTTCTATTTGTTCAGACTTCAGACCTCGTGGAAGAGCACAGATCTGCTGAATAAGAAAAGAACAAACTCAGTAAGAAACTCATGATTCTGCTAATGAATTCAGACAAATAATAACTCAACAATATAACAAGCTATATCTCGACTCACAGTAAATGCTTGAGTTCCTGCAAAAGTAAAACCATTTTTAGGATGCCATGTATGAACAAATTTAAAAAGTGAATTAAGAAGAGACTAATGCAACAGGTATGAAAGAAAATAGAGCTCTCCTCCAAAACCTGCCAAACAAGTAGGAAGTTAAAGCTATAAAAGTAGGTGAGCTTTAATGAGCTCACTGAAAAGAGTGTTCTTCATCTGATGGGGCAAGTTCCTGTAGGAAAGCAAACAAAGTACTATATTTCCACTGACTGGATTCCAATAAACCTCCCAAAGTTAATCACAGTAATTAGTAGGCGACTAAAGAAGTCCAGCAAGCCAATACAGGCATTTGACAACCCGAAAAAGAATAATACTTAAAAGTGACTAGACAGTAAAACCATATATAGTTAAGGTTATACAAATAGCTGCACTGCATATAGTTAAAGCCTCATGTGGCATCAACTTGAGCGCACATCAACATTTGTAGACATAATATTGTTACTCCTAAATAGTTACCATAGAGCTACAGTCCATAGGATTGTCCAATATAAGTGCCACCTACAAATGGCAAGACAACCAGGTCTGCCATGTAAATTATAAAATTGTTCTTATTCCTGTCCCGAAAGACAGGAAATTTTAAAACAGACGAAAGGAAGGAAATTTATTATATCTAGCTCATGTCCATTCCATCTCCAACTTGACTGCAAATGGGACTGACAGCAGTGAAAGATCTCTCAAATGGTGATGGATGGAAATGTGCATCCCTTCTGCGCTTAAAGGCACAGCTATCAGAAGGGGAACTTTCAGCATCAAACTTCCTCCGTACACCTTTCACAGCCTGCACTTCAGCTGATGTTAAAGGGAAAATCTGCTTGCTAACTCTGCAAAGAGAGTTATGATTATCATACACTATTCGCTGGTTACAGTTTTTGTCACAAATGTGTGTCAGCCCAGTTAGACGGCAGCGGTACATGTTCCCACAAACATGTTCATTTGCACATTTCCAATCGCATTTGTGAACAGGGTTTGGGCCATCTTGGCCAAGAATAGTCGACAGATATATAACATTTGTAGGCACTGCTACCATAGATTTTCCAAGTACCTCCATTCTTCAGTTGATCAGCAAACTTGAGTTTGAGAAGATATGCACACCCCACTTGCCTTGCCCCGATGCTCTGTAGACCCAACAAGTACGAGATCCGTCAAGATTGATGGGACGGTTATGGAATAAAATGATTTCAAAGGACTAAAACCATCTTAAATCTTTTCCTATTGAAAATCAACTCTAAGCAGACCTCAATTTAGAAAGAAATAGAAAAGCTTAGCATAAAATACTTGATCAACTGGCAGTTGCACCCAAAGGGGTGGCCTAATGGTCAATGAAGTGGGAGAGGAAACTTGAGGTCTCAAGTTCAAAACCCAACAGAGAGAAAAACAATAGGTGGTTTCTTCCTATCAGCCTAAGTATTGGTGAGCCAATTGTGGGAGGAAGCAGTTAACTGACAGAATAGTTGATGGCTGCAAACTGGCCCGAACACTACTGTCATAAAGAAAATAAAAAATGGAGGCCACGATAAAGGTCTTTGATTCAAAAGACATCATATTAACCCTCTCCACTTAAACATCTAGAGTAAATCTGAAGTGTTCTATTAACACTAAGTGCAAGAAATTGTTCGTTACATGTAATTTCATAAATTATCTGGTTAGGTGTGTATGACAAAAGTCATTTTTCACCTCCAAATTACACCTAAAATTAAGCTCCATTAAAAGATTGACAAAATAGGGCGTATAGGAACAGTAAAAAGTTTCCAATTCCATCAGCGTACAGATATTTATCTCCCACAAACATTTAGCAGAGAATAAACCAAATCTAACGAGGAATATCTCAAGATCTAGGACATAATTATAAATAAATAAATAAAACAGGTAGATATTGCAGCTACCTGATTCTGAGCTACTTCTACAACAAATTATTTATTAAAAAAAAAACAGAAAATAGGAAAAAGAGGCCAAATCATGAAATTAAAGAGACCCGAGAAAGAACTTACGCAGTAACCGAAATGAAGACCACCTCCCAAAGCTATTCCTCCTACCCGAGCGCTCTCTCTCTCTCTCTCTCTCACACACACACACACACACAAAACACAGTTTCTCTCTCTCGGACTTTTTCAGAGTGAAGCAAAGGAATGGGAAGAAGTAGGAAGCGTATTTATAGAGTGAGGCGACACGGATAAGATGCTGTGATCCGATTCTCATGTGGACCGTTGGACGTAAATGTAAATGTACATGAAATTTCTGCGAAATGAAAATTTTATTTTGTCCTTTTCGACTTTTGTTATTGTTATTACGACGTCGTTTAATCTTTTTGAATGGCTTTGGCTTAATTGCGAGTGAGACGGAGGGTGCATCTTCCCGCTCCTTTGGACTCTTCTATAACCTTTATATTTTTCTTTTTTCCTTTTATCGTGGGGAGCTTTTGGTCAAGGTCGTCGTTTTGTAACGTTAAAATAGAGAAGGAAAAAAATAAAAAAATAAATAGACTTGAAAGACCTACCAGGTGTTGGCACGTGTCAATAACAGCGCTGTATTTGGGAAACGTGGCTTTCGTCTTTGTTAGAGCCGTTTACTTCTTCACTAACACCCGTTTTTGTCGTGCTTATTGGTTTGGTGGATCCGATAATTTGGGCTTCTATTCCACCAATTTATGGGCCAAAATTCTAACGTGCTTTTGTAAAGCCCAGGAGCGCTGGCAAAATACTAAACTGATTGCATAAAAGCGTATACAATATGTATCTTTGTTTGTATATTATACATACAAATAATATATAATTTATTTTCGGAGCAACTAAAAATATACATTTCTCGTTCTTAAATCATAATTACAGTCTCCATCCATTGAGTTGTATCATAGTAGTCCTCAAATTATAATAGTCAACTGATCATGTGAATTACAGACCTCACAGTATTTATCATGCAAGAAACTACCTATCGAAGTAGCTGAGATATCTTCGAGAAAAAAAAAAGATAAGATAACAAACAAAGGTTCAGGTTAAGGCTAGTTCACTTGGTGAGCTTTTTATATTTTACAATTGATATGAAAAGTTCAAACCGTGTAGCGTAATATCCCCCAACCCTCTTTCCACTCTCCCTTTTCCCAATGATGTAATAATTTTTTTATAACATAATAGTTAGTAATTTGCAAATAGAGAATTAATTCCCGTGCTTAAATTGTTTATGGTCCTTCCGTTTAACTTTTATATGTGAAAAGTATTTCCTCCTTCTTTCAAGTATATTTCCTAAATTGTTTCAAAAAACAAATTCTCTTTCTATCAAAAGTTGTAAATTAAAATAAAAAAGGTCCAACTTTTCTTATTTTATCCTAATCAATAAGTATTATCTTACAAACAAGTCGAAACATACCCGTAAAAATTTCTCAATTAATATAAATATACCGAAAAGTTTAAAAGTTGCACTATATAACTAGTTTGGTATCACAATAGAAATTACACTAACCAAATCTCTTAAACTAAAAATAGCCAGCAAATATATAATATATGTATTATTTATATATAATAGATGCATAACTATGTATAATCAATGTATAATTTATATATACCGACTAAATAAAATAACAGTGAATCTGACCGTCTATTTATATAATAATCCCTTAAAATAATCTGAGTTTTACAGCTAGGATATTATGAAGCATTTAAATTTTGAATATACTCGGTTGTTGTTAAATTTTGAATATACTTAATTTATTTATTTAATCTCCACTACGGAGCAGGGGGTATTTCGGAGATTCTTCCACAGGCCAGAAGTCAGAACCCTCCATTTCCGCCGCGCTCCGCCATCCCCATTTCACCTATAGAGCCAAAAAGGTAAGTTGGAGTACCGATCTTGGAATTCAGGTAGCTAGCCGTTTAAACAACAGTTGAAGTATTGTAATTTTACCTCTCATCAGAACCTGGTGGCAGGGCAGAGACAATCCGACGGTTCGGCCAAACTCAATAACTTTGATCCAAATCTTATTTTCGTCTTTAAGGAGTTTATTGAATATGCATAAGTTATTAATTTAGAACTCAGTAACTTAAAAGAAGTAGAATCTTCAATCCATAAGCTTCAAATCCGGTCTCCGCTTCTCCCTGATGGTTTTTTTTTGCTCTTTATTTATTTTACGCCTGCGATAACTCCTCTTTGGTGATTTTGGCAATATATGAAGTTTAGACACATATCGTATACCTGTTATCAACAAAATTAAGCAATAACACTTCAATTTAACCACTCTTTCTTGTCCATGTACTAAGTTTGGTGTCTAGCAGATATGCATTTATCTCCTGTTTTACTTGATAATGTATCTTCTTTTGGTTGTAACCCTCTTCTTGTTTGCAGCTTGTTTTACTAGCCAAAAATGATTCACTCTTGGTTCTTATGGTTGATTCTGGTTTAATTTGGTACTTCAGAATTTTAGTTTTGGTTGTTTTTGTAATTACTAGAGATGAATAAATATGCTTCGATAAGCTTGACAATATGTTAGGCTCCGCAAGGGGGTGGGGAGTAAACTAGAGTAATCAAATTTGTTCTATTTTGGTCAATAGTGCATTGTGTTAGTTCATTCTTTACCAGTGTTGGCTGATAAAGTGCAACGATATTTTGTTGTTTTTGAATGGTCCATACTGTCGAAGGTATAATTAAATAAATAAAAGTGTTTTCTGTCTAACAATTAGGCTTTTAGATGAAATAGTCACACATCTCCACATGGTATCAGAGTAGGCACAAATTGTTCGTATAAATCATGGACAGAATTATGATATCTTTCACTTGCACATATATATGTTTGTCATTGATTTGTTGTGGTGCCGAATGCCATTTACAGGTTTTAACGATGGGTATTTTAGTTACTAGGTTGAGTCTGTTTGGTGTATCCAATTGTAGTGGTTCATTTATATATTGTTGGCAGATCCCACTGGAACAATGTAGACTATGTAGTTGTACATATGTAGAATCCAATGATGAATGCTTATATTGCTGGTGCCAAACGACACTCCACCCAAAGTTGGATGTTTGATTTGAAATTGGTTTATGCGGATTCATCTTTTCCCCCTTGTTTTCTTATTCAAAGTATACAGTTCAACTTTGGAGCGTTTGATCCTGGAGTACAGGTTAGTTGGCTTACAAGTGCATAGTCCCTTCATTCGTTTTTTCTTTATTTTTTTCTTTCTTGATAAGTTGCATAGTATTTTCACCTCTTCATAAAAACAAAAAAAGAAAACATAGTCTTTTCATTCTTGTATATCTGATTTCAAAGACGTCAATCCTTCCTCTCTCTCTAGTTATTTTAAGGTGTAACGGCTGAAGTTAGAACTGAAGTCACTCTAATAGGATATGCACATTGATGCTTGAGGAGATCAAATTTTTTTGAGGTAACTGCTTATATTCCCTTCTTTTACTGGTCTGCCAGCATAAGCATTACTTCTCTCTATGCTTTAGCTTACTCTTAGCGAACATGGTATGCTAATGAATATTGGAATTTCTTAATGGGCTTTTGGTAATTTATGTTACAGGTCTCTAACATTTTGAGTCATGTTCCCTTCTTTTATGACTGCTGGATCATAACCAAAATACTTTTTCTTTCAAGAACGTTTGATCCCTCATTATCCGACCCCATATTTGAGTCTGTTGCTCTAGTTGTGTTACACAAATTAAATACTCAGGTTATAAGGATACCTTTGCCATTATATTTCCTAATATGATATGCATTTGCATATGCATTCAAAAAGCAGCATATGCATATATGCTCCGTGTACGTTAAGGTTCTATGCTGTGTTATTTTTTGCTATTATTGGTGACGCTTTGCCGATTGAAGGTAAGTTGAGTCATTTTAGGCCACTTGTTTCAACAGCTAGTTCCCCTGGGTTGGTTGTTTGATTTTGTGTCCAGATCCTCTCTCATTTAGGGCGGGGGGGGGGGTACGGAATTTCTTGTTTCCTGCTAGTAGCCGGACGTTAGCTCTCTGCAGTTGTTAAGCTGTTTGCGCTGAATAATTTTTTCAAAAAAATTCCATCACTCAAGCACATCTATCAAGTTGGCCAACTACGTATTCAACAAGGTATTCTCTCTTTATACAAAAAATGCTAGTATAATAAGAAAGGGATCTTCACATCGTTTTTATTATTATGAAACGATCTTTTATTTCTTTCAGTCCATAAGCGCCAAAAGAGGCATTGTGGTGATATTTCCCAGGCTGCCTCCTTTCACTGTCGACCCTCTGTAATAACCAGCTCGTGATTACTTCCTTCATAGTCCTTGGTAACAACCAAAATATACTAAATAATACGAATACGATGGTCCACAGCTGACCAATTCTGGTACCATATATGCTAGAAATTTGTTTTTTTTTTTTTTTTTTTTTTGCTTTTGGCTCCATTTTTTGGGAAAAAAATTGAGTGTTTTGCTTTAGTGTTATATAAGTACTTATATGCTTGTGTACTGACAATTATGAAACATGGTTCCTCTTCCTTCCTGCAGAGACTATAATTATGTCGTTGTATAAAGTTATTTTATTCTCTATGATGATCAATGTTTTCCTAACAACTATAAATTGTGCCCCGCAGTTTCGCCTCTGGTTTAATTGGAGCTGGGGAAGAATGCATTATGAAAAATCTTCAAGTCCAATTTGATCGACAAAATGATCTTGTGGGTTAGTAATTACAGTGGTCATGGAATTGATTTTCAATATTGACTATCATTCATTGTGCTGCTAAAGGTCCATGAAAAGACGACCCTTTAACCACCTGAATGGATCGTATCAATGTAATATCTATGATCTCTGTATTCATTGTTGCCATCTTGTCCGAGAGTGCAATTTTGTCTAAAATCTGGCCAGTGAAGAACTGATTTAGATCATCCTCCTCTGAGACAGGCTTCTGTTTTGGAAAAAACCAAATATTGGAATTGTTAAACTTGGCCCAAGTATAACATTTAAAATGAGCATGCTGCAGGTATCCATACCCATTTTGGCCTTTTTATTTGTCATTATAGCCATAAACTATTTGTCCGAGATATGTCATTTTTGAAAACTTAGCAATTAATTATTTTTTCTATTCCAAGCTTATTATTTCAAAAATATAATTATTAAGTTACACAGTTATAGAAGGGATAAGGATAATTTAGCAAATACCCTTTATGACTAATGCTATTAAATAATTTTTTTAACGGGTGAAACTTTTAAATGAGAAGTAGGGGTGTTCATAAAAATCCGAAAAATCGAACCAAACCAACCAAAAAAATTGATACTTTTTAAGTTTGGTTTGGTTTGGTTTTGGTTTTGAATTTTAAAAACCGATCAAATTTGGTTTGGTTTTGGTTTTAGTAAAAAAATAACTGAAAAAATCCGAACCAAACCGACTATAGAAGTAACTATTTAAATTTATTATTACACCTATATGTATGTATATTTTTATATAAAGTTTTTAAAATTTTATGGTACATATTAATCGTTTATATTTTAAGTCTAGTTTTTTGCTATTATAATAGTCTAATTCTTTGCCTTTACATTCTAGTTTTATTGGTAGCTTTCTTTTGCTAAGTACAAGAATTTATTTTATGTTAAAAATAATCGATTTTTAATTGAGTACTTAAATTATTCATCACTAGTTGATTCAATTATCATTAATATATCTTGGTAAATGATAGATTTCTTAAAGAGCAATTGGTTTGATAGTGTTACGTTAAAAATAGTCTCCGGAATGTGTTTGGTAGTGTAGTCTTATATTTAAGAAAAAATTCGATAAATAACCGAAAAAATCGGAAAACTAACTAAAACCGATAAAAATCGAATCGATAAAAACCCGACTTAATTGATTTGGTTTTATTTCAATATTTCAAGAACCGGCTTACTTGGTTTGGTTTTATTTTTTTTATTTTTTATTTTTGGGAAAAAACCATGAACCCCTAATGACACGTAAACATGACATGATGGAATAATGCGTAGTATTCTAGAATTGAACTTTGCTCAAAAGCAGTTTCCGTTAATGGGTTGGTGACGCTAAGAAGCAATTTATTAATGGGTGACTGCTAATTTCATGTGACCATTAATGACTCCGCTAAATGCAAAATGACGAAGGGCACCATTAGTTTACATTTAATTGTCTCTCGTCATTCATCAATTTTCAAAAGAGTCGGATAAAACCGCAGTATTGCATCTAACGCCACTGACACAAGAATTATTATTCACTCTTGATTAGTAATGTGTTAAAAGGGGAGCATTAAGAAAATAAAAGTTTAGACCGCAATAGCCAGTAGTCAATACTAAATTGCTTTAACAGAGAAAACTGGGGCTTCGCCATTCATTTAGGTTTAACAAATCTGGTGATTGATAGACGTGTGCATTAATTATCCCGAAAAGTATGAGCAATAATATAGCAATAAATAACAGTATATAACAATAAATGATATTTAAGTAAATAGGAGAAATGATTCACCCAATAAAGGATGAACTAGATGATTGTCCCTGACAATGATAAGTGACAGACAAATCCTAGAATGGTCAAATTATTCTCGGATCTGATGAAAAAGTATGGAATAATATGAACGAGAATCTTGATGAAAATGTAGTGTTTGTATTTTAGTGAGAGAGAGAATCTTTTATCAAAAGCTTGTTCTTATCAAATGAATGTCACTTGCCCCATATCATTGTCTATTTTTCTATTTATATGAGACATTTTTCTAATAAACCGTAATAGTACAAGTACAAAGAATATTCACTAGAATATTCTCTTTAATATCTTGTTTCGAAAACTAGCCGTTACAGCTTCGTCAACGGTGCTCGACCTCGACCATTATTGACATCTCGACCACGAATCTCGTTGCTTCCTAGTCGACTTCGACTGATGACGACTCGAGGACTCTTTCTTTAGTGTTATCTTATCTTAAATATTCTAGGGCAGATTTTGACCCATACAGTTAGTCCCTCTGATTATTAAGGCCAGCGTCGTGCGGGCTTGATGAGCGGATTCTGTTTACTGTGGTTGAAACGATTGGACAAGCTGACCGGGTCGTGATGATTGGGGCGAGTTGGTAGCGTGGCCCCTTGTGAACCGCCAACTTCGGAGTTGTGCGGTCCATGAATCAGGGTGACGTCATGACGTCGTGCGTCATTATGACGCATTTTTCTGATGCGTTGCTCCGTTTGCGTGCGTCTTTTGATTGGATCTGCCTCTTCGGTTACGGTGCTAGGTAATGATGAATCAATTTCTTGGTTTTGACGCTTGAATTTTTATAAATAAGAGTGTGTGGGTATAATTTCAACCTTTGCGATATGCTTGCACCAAAACTCTATACCTTCTTCTTCCTCCTCCATTGTTGTGCATTTTTTCTTCCTGTTCCAACGATCTCTATCGTTTTCGATTCTCCGTTGTTTGATACCTTCCTTTCTTTTGTTGAAAATATGTCTAACATACCTTCTGGGCCCAATGAGGGAAGTGATTCGGTCCTTCTGGCAATTCTCTTTCCTCCTCATGTGGAGAACGCTCCCACTGCCACAGAGACAGAGGCTTTCCGACTGTGGAAGAGATAGTTCCTCGCAACCCCGATGTCAATTCTAATTTCTCGAAATTGCATGAAGCCGAACCCGGAACCTTTAAATCAACGATGAAGGAGGCTGATTTGTCAGAGCTTAAAGCAAAGTACGACCTTCCTGACCACGTCAAATTGATCCCCGTGGGGTGGGATGCGGTGCAACACCACCGTCCTGGGTATTGCGCATTCTACGCCTACCCCTTTCACGTTAGCTACACTTTTTCTCTCCTCCTGCTGGTGGAGGAATTCTGTCGCTTCTACGGCATTTGCCCGGCTCAAGTTGCGCCGTATGTTTACAAGCTCATAAGGATGCTCACCAAGTTCGTTGAGTTGGCCAGGGTCGAGATCACACTTCGAATTCTGATGCACTTATTCGCCCCCAACTTTTACATGGGGACGATGCTGAATCTCTGGCTAACTGCCTCTTCTGGCTCAACTTCTTCTTTGTTAGAATTGAAGACGTGGTAGCTAACTTCGACGACTTACCTGAAGCTTGGAATTGCACTCGTAAGCGCCTCGCTCCCTTGCACGTAGGTATTTGGTTTACTTTGCTTAGTTGTGGATTCTGACCTCTCGTCCTATTCTTATGCAGCCAAGATCTCGCCTACCCCTTTGGTCGAGGACATTTTTAGTTGGGTCGGCCAGCTCCTCCCTCACATCGTGGGAATTCGCGAGTGGCCGGGCTTCTTCAAGAGGTTTGGGCCGGCTCCCCCCTCGACTAGTAAGTAGCCTTTGTCTTTGTTTTGTTGGTTATTTCGCTTGTGTAGTTGTTTTGGTGATCCTTTTGTGCTTCCCTTAATTTCAGCTAGGGGTACTCGAGGAGGTCGAGAGTTCCCGCACATGCGTTTTGTAAGAGAAAAGTTGCCGCCTCTTTAGCTCCTACCCCTTCTACGACCGCGGCTGATTTTGGTCGTTCCTCGGTCCCACATGCTGATACTTCTGCATCAACTCCTTCTTTATATGTGGAGACTTCGGCAGCGGAAGCTTCGTCTTCTCCCTTGTATCGTCTCATAGACGACGAGGAGGAGTCATTGCCAGGTGATGGGGACCTGATGCCCCATAAGAGGAGATCGGTGGACGTGGGCAACGGGGTTGCCCAGGCCGTTGACTCGATGATAGATGGCTTCACGCTTCATGAGACGGCAACTATTGTCATAGAAGACGATGTTGGGCCGACTTCTGAGTTTTCGAGGTCGGCAAGGGTGTATCTCTCCCTTCTGCGATAACGGAAACCGAAGGACCGACCGCTAGGAATTCTGATACTTCGCGGTAAAAGGGGCCGTCGACCTCGCAACTGGCTAATGATATTTATTCAACGGCCGATGGGAGAGGAAAAGGTGTTGCCGAAAACGGCTATGAGACGGGTTCAGACATTGACGCTGCAGAGTTGGGGATGATGGAGGAAGGGTTTACCCAGCTCGAGGTGAGGCTGGAGGGATCTACGCGAACCATTGCTCCGACATGGAGGGCGAAACCCTCAATGAGCTGGATAACGTTACCTTGTCGAGGAGCATAGACGACCTTGCTCTCAGGGTAAGTATTTTAGGGCTTCGTTTTTCTGTCTGTTATGTTTAAAAATTTTTGTTTAATGCTTTACCTTTGTTAGTGGGGGCGTTCTCATTTTTGTTTTTCTTCTTTTTCTTTCTTTTTATGACTACAGATCATGATCTTGGAGATTGAAAGCGCCGGAAGGGAGGAGAAGCATAAGGCAATATTTGCAAGGTTGCAACGCAAATATTTCGAGTACCACGACAAGTACCAGGAGTTTTGCAGGCGGTCTGGTGAGGGAGGAAATATGCAGACCCTTCGCGATGAATTTAAAGAGAAGGATGACGAATTGGTGAGAGTCATTGAGAAGTGCAGTGTCCTTGAGGGGACGTTGAGAAGTAAGTAGGAAGAGCTCAAGGTCAGCAGAACCGTAGAGGCCCAATGTGGTGACCTCCAGATGCAAGTGATCGAGTTGCGCATATATTTGGTAGAGTGCCGCCTATAGATGAAGGTCCTTCATAGCGAGGTTGCCGAGAAACAGAACGAGCTTGAGAAGGCGGAGTCTTGCCGTTTGGAGGCTCAGAGAAAGTCGGAGATGTTAGAGTTGGCAAATAGGACTCTCCGGGCCGAGCGAGAGATTTACCAATCTACGGCGAAGGCAAAAGAATATAGATTGGAGGAGAGGATCGAAGAGCTGGAAAAAGATAACTTCCTCCTCCAGGACCGGGTGGCCGCCTTAGAGGATGAAAAGGCTCAACTGCTCGCACAGTCGTCATCCTATCGCACTTCAAATTTCCCAAATGCTCCTCGATACCTGTACGAGGAATGGATTCATGCTGAAGCTTAGTTGGATGTGTTCCGCGATTTGTATAAGGTAGGGTCTGTTTTTGTGGCCGCCTTTGATGATGTTTGTGTTAAGGCCCGCGAGGCTCGGGTCGCCTGTGGATATGATCCTGCACACCTGAGGCAGGTGACGTTAAGAGGGATAGGGATGTGGACCAGTTTTAAGAAAATGCCTGGTATGATACTGTATACCCTGAGGGCGATGGTGATGATGAAGGGGGAGATCGAGACGACCCAGGTGGTCAGGGCGATGGTGCTGAAGGCCCCGATGGCGGCGACGAGTAGTTTTTCTCCTTCTTTCCTTATTTTGTTGTAAGCTTGTGTGTTTTTGTAGGCGTCTCCACGAGACTTTGTAAAAAATGTTTAAGTATGAATATGGAATCCTCTTATTGTTTGCATCTGTTTCCTTTTATGTGGTTAGTTTTTCTATACTTGTGTGTTTTTTGCTTCTATTTTTTGTTCGAGCGAGGTCGAACATATTTGAACTTAGTTGCAGCTGAGGGTCGATAGATGTTAGTTCAAGCGAGGTCAAATACATCCTGAGTTTAGTTATAACTGAGAGCCGGTAGGTGTTAGTTCGAGCGAGGTCGAACATAACCTAATTTTAATTATGGCCAAGGGCCGGTAAGTGTTAGCTCGTGCGAGGGCGAACATAACCTAAAATCAATTACGGTCGAGGGCACGTAGGTGTTAGTTCGAGCGAGGTCAAACATAACCTAACTTAATTATGGCCGAGGGTCGGTAGGTTTTAGCTCGAGCGAGGTCGAACATAACCTAAATTAATTATGGCCGAGGGCCGGTAGGTGTTAGTTCGAGCGAGGTCGAACATAACCTAAATTAATTATGGTTGAGGGCCCAGTAGGCGTTAGTTCGAGCGAAGTCGAACATAACCTAAATTAATTATGGCTGAGGGCCGGTAGGTGTTAGTTCGAGCGAGGTCGAGCATAACCTAACTTTGAGAGAATGCGCTGGTAAGTGTAAAGTTTATTGCCTTGACATTGTTGCATTTGTTACATACTTGGAGAAAGTTACAGACTTTGGGTGTTGGCTGGCGTTCCAGTCCCAGTCCCGGTTTACCTAGTCCCTTCATTGGTCGATCTGGAGAGTAGTGAGAGGTTGAGCAATAAAATAGAAATCGGGGCCTTGCCTTTGCGTACTGCAACTTGGGGTGTTCCCTTCATCGCCTCATTAAAAACCTCCTTGAGAAAACCCAATTAGACAAAACTCAAGTGAGGGAAAAAAGAGTACGACTTGGGGGCACTCTTTCCTTTAAAAGCTGAAGTACTTGAGGTGGCTGATATTTCAGTTGTTTGGTAGTAGCTTTCCTTCCATTGTTTCTAGCTGAAATGATCCTTTATTTGCTTTTGCTGTGATTTTGTACGGACCGTCCCAATATGTGCCCAGCTTACCTTCCCTAGGATCTTTGCTTGCTTGGGTTTTAGCTTTCAGTATGTAGTCTCCGATTTTGAGCGGCTTGGCCTTTGCTTTCTTGTTATAATAACGCTCTGCTTGCTGTTTTTGGGCAATCATTATTATATAAGCCATATCTCTTAGTTCGTCGACTTCGTCGAGTTCATGTCTTCGGCCATCATCGTTGCTTATGCCGCTCTCATGGGAATACCTTAGACTGGGCTCACCAACCTCGACTGGTATTACTGCCTCGGTCCCATAGATCAAAGAGTAGGGTGTCTCTCTTGTGCTCGTTTTCGGAGTTGTTCGATAAGTCCACAACACTTCTAGTAATATTTTCGGCCACAGTCCCTTGGCATTTTCAAGCTTTTTCTTCATGATGTTCAGTTTCGACTTGTTGGAGGACTCCGCTTTCCCGTTGCCTGCGGGGTGGTATGGCATCGCGAGTATCCTTTTGATATGCCATTTCTCAAAGAACTCGGCGGTTTTCTTTCCCATGAATTGGGGTCTGTTGTCGCAGCTGATCTCTTTAGGGAGGTCGAACCGACATATGATGTTCCTCCATATAAAGGCGATTACTTCCTGTTCCCATATTTGGGTAAATGCTCTTGCTTCCACCCACTTAGAAAAGTAGTCAGTTAAAACCAAAAGGAATCGTACGTTACCTCGTCCTGTCGGGAGGGGGCTCACGATGTCCATTCCCCATTTGATGAACGACCAAGGTGAGGTGACTGAGTGGAGGTGATCTCCCGCCTGGTGAATCATTGGGGCGTACTTTTGGCATTGCTCGCATTTTTTTACGAAGTCTGCGGCCTCCTTTTCCATAGTGGTCCAGTAGTATCCTACCATATGAGGCATCTGACCAGAGCCCGATTACCGGAGTGAGCTCCACAATGGCCCTCGTGGACCTCTTCATGGGCGCATCAAGTTTGGTTTGGGTGCAAGCATTTTTTCAGAAGGCCGCCATAAGTTATGTTATACAGGTCGTTGTGGATGATATTGTATCTTGACACTTTCATTCTTAGTTTCTTCGCCTTTTTTATCATCTAGGAGTATGCCATCCTACACGTATGTAATAATACGATTGCGATAGTCCCAAGTTAAGTTTATGGTTCTTACCTCGACTTGGTCTAGCGACGAGTTGAGGAGGTGGACTATGCTTTTGTCTCCGGTTGTAATGTTTTTGGTGCCTGCGGATAGCTTAGTGAGGTCGTCTGCCTCAGCATTCTGTGCTCGTGGAACTTGGTCGAGTTGACATTTGTCGAACTCGAGCAGCAACTTGCAAATTTCGGTCTGATACTTTTGCAATCTTTGTTCCTCTATTTGGAAAGTCCATGTGACTTGCTTGACTACGAGTTGGGAATCACAGCGTAGTTTTAACTGTTTCGCCCCATACTTGAGTGCTAGCCTAAAACCTGCAATTACGGCCTCATACTCGGCCTCGTTGTTAGTCATATTCGGGCACCTTATGGACCGGCAAATTACTTCGTCGGTCGGGACTCGAGTACGAGTCCCAGTCCGGACCCTGACGCGTTGGACGCGCCATCGGTGTATAAGACCTAGAGGTCTTGTGTTTGGGGGGAAGTGTGGGCGGCTTCTCTTTCAACTTTGGGCATTACTTTTGCGTTGAAGTCGGCGACGAACTTAGCAAGCACTTGTGACTTTATCATTGTTCGCGGCTGGTACGTGATATCGTGCTCGCTTAGTTCGATGGCCCATTTGGCCAGCCTTCCCGATAGCTCCAGTTTATGCAAAATGCTTCTTAGGGGGAAAGTCGTGATGACCGATATGGGATGGCATTGGAAATACGGTCTAAGCTTTCGCAAAGCTAAGACTAAGGCCAGGGCCAGTTTTTCGAGGTGAGGATACCTCGTCTCGGCGTCGACCAATGTCTTGCTAATATAATAGATGGGGGATTGCATACCTTTATTTTCTCTAACCAGAACTGCGCTCATAGCTACTTCGGATACAATGAGGTAGACGAGGAGATGTTTCCTTGGCCCCGATTTTGAAAGCAATAGTGGTGATGACAAGTATGCTTTGAATTCCTTCAGGGCTTGGACGTACTCAAAGGTCCATTGGAGGCCGTTATCCTTCTTAAGCATGCCAAAGAATATGTGACACTTATACGATGATCGTGAAATGAACCTTGATAGGGCGGCGATACGGATAGTCAAACTTTGAACCTGCTTTTTGGTGGTCAAGTGTTTCGGTATCCCCTCGATGGCTTTGTTTTGATCAGGATTGACCTCGATCCCTCACTATGATACTAGGAAACCTAAAAAAATTTCTGAGGTCACGCCAAATGCACACTTTTCGGGGTTCAGTTTCATTCTGTATCGTCTGAGTATGTCAAAGGTTTCTCTCAAATGGTCGAAGTGATCTTCTTTCCTTTTGTACTTGACCAATATGTCATCTATATAGACTTCCATCGTTTTGCCGAGCTGGTCCTTGAATATCCTTGTCACCAACCTTTGGTAAGTTGCCCTAGCGTTCTTTAGCCCAAAGGGCATGACCCTGTAGTAGTACGTCGCCTAATGGGTGATGAATGTGGTTTTTTCCTTATCCTCTTCTTCCATGAGTATTTGATTATAACCTGAATAAGCATCCAAGAAGCTTAATAATTCATGCCCGGCCGTTGCATCGATGAGTTGGTCGATATGTGGTAATAAAACGAATCCTTGGGGTATGCTTTGTTAAATATGTGAAATCCATGCACATCTGCTATTTCACATTCTTCTTTTTTACCATTACTAAGTTGGCGACCCAACAGGGCTACTTCGACTCCCTGATGGAGCCATTTTCCAACAGGTTTTCCACATCTTCACGTACCGTGCCATTAATTGCGGAATTAAACTTACGCCTGACCTGTCTTACTGGGGGGGGTGGAATGGGTCGACGTTCAGTTTGTCTGTGAAAATTTCCTTTGGGATACCTAGCATATCTGCATGGCTGAAAGCAAACAAATCTACGTTAGTTTTTAAGAATTTCCTGAATTTACCTGGGTCGTGTAGCTTGTAACCGATATAGGCCTTGTTGTTGTGGTCGTTGGAGTCCAATTGAATGGGGTCGAGGTCTTCTATGGTCGACCCTGCGACTTCGACTACGTTGGGATCTCAGATACCTTCTACGACCTCGTCATGTATCGACCTCGATCCTGCTGATTGTTATTCCTCTTTTTATTTGTCCTTCCTTTGCTGGGAGGTTGTGCTGTCTAAAGCAATGCGGTAGCATTCCCAGGATGTACGTTGCTCTCCTCGTACGCTGAATATCCCCCATGGAGTTGGAAATTTGATGACTTGGTATAAATTGGAGGGGACGACCTTGTTGGGGGTGTATCCACGGTCGACCTACTATAGCGTTGTACGCAGTGTCTTGGTTCATGATATGGAATGTTATTTCCAGAGTTACGCTGTTGGCCAAAACGGGGAGAGTAATTTCTCCGGATGTCCATTATACTGCATTGATAAAACAAGTTAGTGTGATGCAGCACGACATTATCCTATCCTCGAGCTTTATTTGGGTAAGTACTCGGGGATGGATGATGTTCGCGCCACTTCCGTCATCAACATAATATGTTTAACATCAGTATCCAAAATTCGCAGAGTAATGACGAGAGCGTCATGATGAGGGAAGACTAAACCGTCGGCATTTGACTTGTCGAAGATGATACTTTCATTGATCTCATCGTACCATTCATGGGTGATGGATCGCTTGAGTTTGTGTGTAGTGGTAAACTTCATGTTGTTGATAGAGGCGTCATCTCCAATGATCATGTTGATGGTACGGGCTGGTGAGGGTGGTTTAGGTGGCCCTTGATGTTCGCTCTCTCTGGCGAAATTGGTTCTTCCCTTGTCGTTTAGCAACTCTTTAAGATATCCTTGACATAGCATATTCACGACCTCCTACCTTAGGGCGATGCAATCTTCCGTTTTGTGCACTCGTTCTTGGTAGAACTCACAGAGGGCATCAGACTTTCTGGCATTAGGGTCTGATCTCATCTTCGGCGGCCACTTCACTTTGGTCTAAGTTTCTCCAGGGCGTATACTATCTTTGTGGGTAACACACAAAAGTTGTGAGCAAAAAGTAAGGGGGCACACCTCAGTCGTTCCGATGAGTTACCGTTCTGGGTCTGGATGGACCTTCTTCATAGCGAGGAGAGGAGGCGATGGCCATCCTGATGTATGGTTGGTGCCGTTCCCTGTTAGGCCGTGGGATCGGGTGATTTCTTCTAGCATTCTCTCTTCGATCTTTTCTTGACTCCGCTTGTATTGAGGTTAGCCGGTGGTTTGGCCCATTGAGGTCGTCCTCATCTACACGGACTTCAGCGCAATAAGCATTGTGGATCTCATCCCATATGGTTGGGGGATACCTCATCAATCGGCTTTACAATTTCCTTGTTACTCTTGAGCCATCCCTGCTCAACCTATTCTGAAAGGCTGCGACCGCCATCCCTTCAGACATGTTTGGCAAATTCATCCTTACTCTATTGAACTGGGCAAGGAAGTTCCTTAATCCCTCTCCCAGAGATGTTTTGATGGCAAATATGTCGTTCACTCTAGCCTCGACCTTTTTGTCTCCAGCGTGGGCCATTACGAACTTGTCGGCCATTTTTTTAAAAGTTTCGATGGATCGTGTCGGTTGCTGCAAATACCATGTTAATGCTCCTCTAATGAGGATTTCTCCGAACTTTTTTCAGCAAAATGTAAGACACATGTTCCTTAGCGAGGTCGTTGCCTTTTATGGCGGTGACGTAATGAGTCACATGATCTTCGGGGTCAGTTGTGATGTCATCATATATCTTGAGGTAGGGCAGCATTTTAAAAGTTTTTGGTATAACATGTGGGGCTGCGTCATCACTGTACGGCTGTTCGATGTACCGGTTGGCATCTCTCTTTGGCAACAGCTTGGGGAAGCCCGGTATTTTATCGACCCTTTCCTGGTATTCTTTCATTTGATCTTGGAGTACCTTGTTCTCATTCTATATTTCCTCCATCCTTTTCAAAATGTTTGCGAGGGCGTTGTCACCTGCATTATTAATGACATTGTGAGTAATACTTGTCGTTGGAGGAGGAGGGAGTTGGTTGCACTGCTCGCCTACTGGTTGTATATTGCAGTCCTTTTATTTTCTCTAGCCGCGTCCCGGGAAGTCTTGTCGTGTCAGTTAGCCATGCTTTGAGGAGATTTTTTTTACAGCTGGGGGCGTCTTTTCCCCCATAGATGTGGAGGCTCCCTTACCAAGAGATTTTATGATGCTGCAGTGAGGAGGTAGTGACCCATCTCACCTAGGGGAGGCATTGGGCGTTGCATCTTCGTCTGTCGTTTCATGAGGTTCATGAGGTTAGTTGGGAGGTCACTTATTATTCTCATCCTTTCTTCTCGGTTACCTGCCATGTTGGGATTTTGCATGTACAAAGAAAGGAGATCTTGTTTTTTTTTACGTTAGTGACCCGTGTTGGCTGTAGATCTAGAAGAAACTAAAAGCTTAACTAAGAAATCCCCACAGATGGCGCCAAATTATTTGACCAAAAATGTAACTTTTAGATAAAATAATTAAATTTTATGGGTTAAACCTAGTTAATAATAATATTTCTAGATGTGAGTTCCGAAAGAATGACTAATGTTAAACAGATCTAGTGGTAGATTGATAGCAGTGTGCATTAACTGTCCCGAAAAGTATGAGCAATAATGTAGCAATAAATAGTAATAAATAACAATAAATGACATTTAAGTAAATAGGATAAGTGATTTACCCAATAAAGGATGAACTAGATGATTGTCCTTCCTGACAATGTTGAGTGATAGACAAATTCTAGAATGCTCGAATTATTCTCGAATCTGATGGAAAAGTATGGAATCTGTCATGATCCCAAAATCCACTATAGGCCGTGATGGCGCTCAACGTCGCCGTCAGGCAAGCCAACGGTGAATTATCAACTTAATTACTTATTTTATTATTTTTAAATTCATAAATCCCATTTAAATAAATAGAGTGAAATCTGGTACTCGTAGAAACCTGTGATTTGTTTTACCAAATCTCGTATAAAATATAAATTACAAGGTGAAATGATAATAATAACATGAACTACAATAATGAACATCCACTAGGAATCCCCAAAATTCGGTGTCACAAGTGCATGACCACCTACTAGAAGGTACAATAACAATACAACATCTGTGTGGAGTACAAAATAGACAGGATAATATAACTAATTAAGACGGAGACTCCATATGCTACGGGTCGTAACATATAATGCAGCTCACCGTGAAGTCCCCGCAATAACCGCGCATTTGCGCCCACAAGGACACCCGACATATATATATATATATATATATATATATATATATATATATATATATATATATATATATATATATATATACATACATACATAAGTGCAACAAGTGTAGCATGAGTACGTAAATTAACGCATACCCAGTAAGTATCTAACCTAACATCGGAGAAGTAGTGATGAGGGGTCAACATCGACACTTACTAGTGGTCTAATAAATCAAATACAGTAGGAAGTAAACAAATATGAGCCAGGGTAAATAAATAATATAAACAAATATAGGTACGTGGTACAATCCTCCTCTAAACAGTAAACTCAAGCTCTCAATTATCGGTCACCTCCTCAACAGGAGTATATATGTAAAATGGTTCCCACCAGATAGATCATCATAACTCAAATCAGGAAAACTCACAGATACGATGGTTTCTTGTCAAATATTACGCACGATGCTACCGAGGCGAACGACCCAATCCCATAAGAGTGTTTCATGAAGCTGCCGAGGCGAACTGCCCGATCCCATAAGAGTATTTATAGAAATGCCGAGGCGAACGACCTGATCCCATTAGAATATGATGTTGCCGAGGCGAACGACTCAATCCCATAAGAATATGATACTGCCAAGGCGAATGGTCCGATCCCATAAGAGTGTGGTGCATAATCCTGCCGAGGTGAACGACCCGATCCCATAAGAGTGTTTCATGAAGCTGCCGAGGCGAACAACCCGATCCCATAAGAGTATTTATAGAAATGTCGAGGCGAACAACCTGATCCCATTAGAATATGATGTTGCCGAGGCGAACGGCCCGATCCCATAAGAATATGATACTACCGAGGCGAACGGCCCGATCCCATAAGAGTGTGGTACATAATCCTGTTGAGGCAAATGACCCAATCCCATAAGAGTGTGGTACATAATCCTGCCGAGTCAAACGACCCGATCCTATAAGAATAAGAAGATTTAACGGGTCGTTGACCCCACTCACGAATATACGTGTGAGTTATGAAATTTAAAGAAGCTTTTCGATGAAAACGCACAACGCGAGAGAAATTAGTAAGGGAAGCACAATTATTCTGCGTCTAATCAAGTAGCTCGTCAAATCTCTTATAATAGTGAGTCTATCACTCTACGCAAGCCTAGTCTCAAGTCGTAACGCAAAATAAAGGAATTAAACAGGAAAGGATAACTCAAATAGTACAATTAAAGCATGGCGTAAACCTAAGTCCACCCGGACAAATCAGGAATCCTAGCATATGCACAGACACTCATCATCTCATACATGCATATCTCCCAGAACATGCAGCACATAAGAATATAATACCTACGAGATATATTTCCCCTTACAGGGTTAGACAAGAGACTAACCTCACTCCGAAGATCCATAATCGGCTCCAATGCCTCTCTAACACCTCGACTCAAAGCCAAACGATTCGAAACTAGTCAAACAATGTGCAAATTAATTAAAATATACTCCAATGCTTATAATTAATCAATTTATAACAATTACCAACTCCGCTCAAAAAGTCAATAAAGTCAACCCTCGGACCCACGCGTCCGGATTCTGAAAATTTTCGAAGATAAACTTTGCCCATAACATCATGAACTCAAATATATAATTTATTCCAAATTCCTTGTCCAATTTTGTGGTCAAAATCCAAAAATACGATTCCTAGTTTTTTCTTTAAAAATCCCACAATTACCACAAATTTCATGTTAAAATCTGTATATAATCCATGTAAAATAGTTGAAAATTGAACAAAATTACTTACCCAAAGATTGTAGATGAAAATCCCTCTTCAAAATCGCCTCCTACCGAGCCTAGGGTTCCAAAAATGAGAGAATGTCTCCAAAATCCTGCCTCCCAACCCTTTGACCAGGTGCAGATGTCGCATTTGCGACACAGGGTTCGCATTTGCGGACCCTCGCAATTGCGGACAAGTATTTGCAATTGCGAAGCAAGGCAAAAATCTACAAACTTCACAATTGCGAACCAAGGCAAAAATCTACAGGCTTCGCAATTGCGAAAAAATGGTCATAATTGAGAACCAAGGCAAAAATCTACAATCTTCGCAATTACGAACAAATGTTCGCAATTGCGATACCTGAGCACCGGCAATATTTTCCGATATGGAAATGGGCATAACTCTCTCATATGACATCAGAATTCGATGATTGTTGTTGATATGACTCCGTAATTACGATATAGATTTAATGATTCAATCAAATCATAAATCAAAGATTATTTGCTTAATATAGTATCCTTTATACCCAAGAAAACGACGGTGAAACATCTAATAAGAGCACGACAAAACCCAAACACATCCAAAATACACCCGAGGCCCCCGGGACCTCATCCAATTACACAAACCAGTCTCAAAACATAATATGAAGCTGCTCGTGGCCTCAAATCACACCAAACTACATCAAAATCATGAATCGACGATCAAATCTTCCTTTTAACTTTTAAACATTCAAACTTCGATGAACGCGTCTGAATTACAGTTAAATATTCCGAAATGACGCCAAGCTTTACGTACAAGTCATAGATCACGATACTGATGGTAGGCTATAATTACGCATTTTGGCCATTAATTGCATTCTAAGTAGCTGCACTTTACTAGAGTTTGAGCTTTACATGGTATTATTTTGCACTAAGTGTGTGTTTTATGCTTTGTAGGAGCGATTCCGAGATGCGATGAGGTTGTGGAGCTAATTCGAGCTATTCTGGAGCTTTGAAGTCTGAGTAAAAGCCTATGGATTAAGTTGGAATCGTAATCGAGGATCAACGGACAATAATGCACTTAACGAAGAGAAGCAAAGAATGGAGCAGGAAGCCACCCAGGTGCGCGGTCACGCACTGGGTGCGCAAGTAGAGCAGAACACTTTCCAAAGTGCGCGGCCATATGCCCGATCACCTACCCAGGTGCGCGGCCGTGCATGTCCGATATGAAAAATTTCTCAAGACTATTTTTGTAACTTCGGAGGTGACTCCTCTTGATCTATATGAAGCCCAGCTCATCTAAAAGGGGGGTATATTGGATTTTTAGAGGAAAGTTTGGGAGACAAGAAGGCAAGGAAGCAACATAATCGCAAAATACTTGATCCAATTCATTCAATACGAAAGTTTGTTCTAATTTGAGAATTGTAATATTTTCTTATTCTTCTAATACTCTTGCGATGAATATTTTCTCCATTATGGAGTAATCTTTCTTAGGATTATTGACGGATGTTGTGATTTGACTAACGTTTTGGGTTTTACTTTATATTAACTGCCCAAATTCATTGAATGAGTTATTAATTGAATTGCAAGGCTTATTATGGTTTTACTTTAATCGACAGAGAAGTGTTACTGGTATTCGCATTGTGCCATATTGTTTGGGTTGATTTTACGCCTCTTCTAGGTAATCGAAAGAGCTTAGAGAGTTATCAATTAACCCAGTTTAGAAGAATAATCGAGAGGTGTTCTTCGAAAGATCATCCATTCACTGTTTTTGTGCACATGTTCATAGGACCTGTTATTAGATTGATCAAAGGAATTTCATTCATTCGGAAGAAGAATTTGAATCCCTAAAGTAGCCTAATCATTTGTTGAAATTGAAGGAGTCAATAGAAGTTAAGAATGAACTTAACCTAGAGTTACTCGGAATAATAGTTGATCACATATCTTGTCACAACCCTTACTTCTCACCCTGATATTCAATCGTTGCTACTAGTCATTAAAGTGTCATTAGTTTCTTAAAATTGATAATTTTAGTTTTATTTGTAGTCGATAATAACATCAATCAAAGGTTTATTATCCTGGATAGTGTTGAGCCGAAGATTTATTAGAACATTATTTAACCCAATCCTTGTGGAGACGATTTAATATTATACTATATTTGACTAGAGAGCCTAAGTTTTATACACCGATTACACTAGTGAAAATGTGCGACCAGGTGCGCGGGCACCCCATCAGATGCGCGTCCGCGCACGTCCCGCATCAGGTAAATTTTTCCTCTTTTTCCCCCTACACTAAACAACCCTAATTCGACCCCCCCTTCTCTCATCCCCTCTCTGTAAGACACACATCACCACACCACCCCCTCCTCTTCTCCCTTCACCCAACCTTACGAGTTTTCTCTCCCGAGTCCCCTCCGGTAAGTGAGATGCTTTCTCTCTCTCTTTTCTTAGTTTATTGTATTTTATTTTGCTTGTGTTGTAGCATATTTTTGTTTTTTGTTTTCTTTCTTTTTATGATCCTTTTCTTATAGGGGTGGAATACGAGTTTCAACATAGAGACTGGCCATAAAGTGGATGGGTGTGACATTGGTGTATCCTTGGTCTAATTAGGGCTGAAATTGATTTGTGGGGGGGTTCGGAAGAACTGTGCTTGTTAAGTGTTTGTTTAATTGCCTCAATGAGATTATAGGTGTAATGTTGTGACCAAGTGTAAGGGTGAAGTCTGAGTAGCCTCTCTTAGTTCTCCATGTGATTCATTAGCTAATAGTTGGCGGTTTGTTGTAGGTACTATGGCGCTATCCAAGAAATGAAAAATCACAGGTGCCTCCACAAGTGGTCAAGCGGGCACATCCCGGTCACGAGCTTCGGCATCTGCTCGCCCATATGATCAGAAGAAGTTCATCTCCTAGGAAGCCCAGGAACGATTACAACACAAGGCAAGAAAGAAGCCCATACTGGAGAGGGGAATTGATATTGGGTCCCTCTAGAATGACTGTCCCCGTGTGTATCATGAATTGGTCAGGCGCGGCTTAGGGATATTTTTTTGAAGAACCTGACGAGGTGAACTTAATGGTTGTTCGGGAGTTCTATGCAAACTGCCCAGAACATGATGCCCATGTCTGCACAGTCAAGAAGAAGAGGGTGGACTTCTCCAAAGAGGCCATCCGAAGGGCCTATCATTTGCCGGAATTCGTGAAAGATCCGGATGTTGACTACTACGCCACGCACAACAAAGAACCATACATGTGGCGTCTGTTCTTCGCAACTATTTGTGTACCTGACAAGGAGGTAGTGTGGATAAAGGGCAAAAATTTCACTCAGCTTCGCTGACCTTTGAAGGGAAGTGCTGGCTTTACATTATCAATAATCGTCCGCTGCCTTTAGGAAACACCACTAAGTTGAATGGTCCTCGGGCGACTCTAATTTGGTCCTTTGTCAATGACCACGATTTTGATGTGGCTCAGATCCTTCAGGCCGACATGTTGATTCTTTGTCTTATGTAGAGGTATGGGTTCTTTTTCCCATCATTAGTCACTCGGTTATGTCGTAAGGCACGAGTACCGGAAAATAAGGACTTGGATGGAAAAGTAAAGCGCGAACATAAATTTCGGGCTGATAAAGTTATAATCAGGAAGGACCCTGATGGGCCCGCTGAGGTGGATAGCGAGGAATCTGATGTGCCCGAAGAGGGCAATGAGGATGTCGCTGCTTCTCCACCACATGAGCCGGGTGTTTGGGGTAACTTCAGGTGGCGGTTAGGACACAAGAATGAGCACCTTAAAGTAGGAAATGGCGGGGATGTGTACCTCTGTCACTAACTTGGGAGCTCGAGTGGATGCCCTTGCTACACAGAATGCCAAATCTGAGAGGAAGATTATGGCATGGCTACGTGAATTTGGTCGGGCTTGTCATCTGGATCCCGGAACCGTCTCCGACACGGACTGACTTGATCAGGGGAGTTTTCTTTATCTTTGCATTTTACTTTATGTGTCATGGGGACATGCCACCGTTTAAAGTGTGGGGTGGGGAATATTTGTATGTTGTATGTATGCGAGTTTTGTTTTTGGTAGTTGTAGTTAGAGATAGATGAAAAAACAAAAATACATAAAAAATTTAAAATTCTTGATTTTTTCCGACGATGGATATCATTCGATGGGTTTCTTAAGGGATTAAAGTCGAAAGAAAAAGACAAAAAGATTTTCTCTTGTTAGGTACTGTATTAATTCCCCCTTGGTTTTTCTTTATGCTGCGGTTCTTTTCCAAGGGTTTTAATTGAACCAGGTGTAGTTAGCTTTATTTTTTTTGTTAGGAGTAGGTACCTTGAGATCTAATTTAAATGGAAGGCAACATATATTGACTCTTTTATGCTTGGAGAATAGTGAGTGCTCTAGTTGTGACGCTTAGACTCAGTTTCTGACTCTCGTAGAAGTACCTTAAATTGCATGTTCTTGACTTTGCTTGACTGCTTTGACTAGAGTGTCTTGATGAGTCCGATCCTGAGTGAGTATGTGCCATGTGTGGGTGAGGTTTTGTGTTATTTTGTGCATTGCATTTGATGTCTAGAACTTGCCCTATGTGTTTGCAAAGCAAAATGGTAGTTTATTCAGTCTTGGAATTAATGTAAGCATTTTTTTTGTTGAGCCAGTTATGTGCCTTATCCACCTAATTGTTATGTATCTTAGTTAATACCTTTGAGCCTGTAATCTTGTTTCTTTGGCAACCACATTACAAGCCTTACCCATTTTGTTTGAAATGACCCTCTATTTGAACCTTTTACCTCTCATGGGCACTTGAAATTGTTGTGAACTTTGTAAAAGTTGAAGTACGGCGTGGTTGGTTTGGCTTTTGAGTGGAACTAATGAAATAAGGAGACATGTGCACTAGTTTGAAAAAGTAAGAGCCACTTGAATTGAAAAAAAAAAGTGAATTGTTGTGCAAAATATTCTTTGATAGTGGTGACCCTTAATGTAATTGTGCTTAAAGAAGTAGGGAGTTAAAATATATATTGATGTGAAGGTGGAGTATGGTTTGACATAAGTGTTGGGTCTTGAATGGTTAAGTATATATATTAAAAGTGCTTAGGGAGGTGTAATCACTCTCATATCCAAATGTATTCTACCTGTCCCGCAGCCTACATTACAACCAATTAAATTCCTATTGATCTTTGACTAAATGAAATCAATTAGTAGAGTAGTACACTACGGGCAAGCCTATGGTACGTCTTTTGTGGCATATGAATGTTATTTCTGAGAGTGAGTGAATTCTTTCTATCTTGAGTTCCTAATTGTTCTTCGTGTCTTTTATGTGTGGAATTACTCTCTATGGTTGTATGAGGGCACTGGATTCACAAAGGAAAGGTAATGCTTGACCTCTGTGTTAGAGTAAGTGAGCGGGTTATAGATAATGCTTGGTGTTTTTGAGTCAAATCTTGAGGTTACGATGTTACAATATTGTGCTTAATATATTTTAAAGAGTCTTGGTGTGATGAGTCTTGAGAGTTATTGAAAAAGGTCATATTTTAAGTGAAGTGTAGTTTGATTGCTCGAGGACGAGCAAAGGGTTTAAGTGTGAGGTGTTGATGGTAGGCTATAATTGCGCATTTTGTCCATTAGTTGCACTATAATTCGCTGTAATTTACTAGTGTTTGAGCTTTAAATAGTATTATTTTGCACCGAGTGTGTGTTTTATGCTTTGTAGGAGCGATTCCGAGATACGATGAGGCTGTAGAGCTAATTCGATCTATTCTGGAGCTTTGAAGTCTGAGTAAAAGCCCATGGATTAAGTTGGGATCGTAATCGAGGATCAACGGACAATAATGCACTTAACGAAGAGAAACGAAGAATAGAGAAGGAAGCCACCCAGGTACGCAGTCGCGCACTGGGCACGCAAGTAGAGCAGAACACTATCCAAAGTACGCGGCCATATGCACGATCACCTGCCCAGGTGCGCGGCCGCAAACGTCCGGTCCGAAACATTTCTCAAGCCTATTTTTGTAATTTTGGAGGCAACTCCTCTTGACCTATATGAAGCCGAGCTCGTCTAAAAATGGGGTATCTTGGATTTTTAGAGGAACTTTTGGGAGAGAAGAAGACAAGGAAGCAACGAACTCGCAAAATACTTGATTCAATTCATTCCATACGAAAGTTTGTTTGAATTTGGGAATTGTAATATTTTCTTGTTCTTCTAATACTCTTGCGATGAATATTTTCTCCATTATGGAGTAATCTTTCTTAGGGTTATTGACGAATGTTGTGATTTGACTATCGTTATGGGTTTTACTCTATGTTAACTGCCCGAATTCATTGAATGAGTTATTAATTGAATTGCAATGCTTATTATAGTTTTACTTTAATCGACAGAGAATTGTTACTGCTATTCGCATTGTGCCATATTGTTTGGGTTGATTTTACGCCTCTTCTAGGTAATCGAAAGAGCTTAGAGAGTTATCAATTAACCCGGTTTAGAAGAATAATCGAGAGGTGTTTTTCAAAAGATCATTCATTCACTATTTTTGTGCATATGTTCATAGGACCTGTTATTAGATTGATCTAAGGAATCTCATTCATTCGGAAGAAGAATTTGAATCCTTAAAGTAGCCTAATCATCTGTTGAAATCGAAGGAGTCAATAGAAGTTAAGAATGAACTTAACCTAGAGTTACCCGAAACAATAGTTGATCACATATCTTGTCACAACCCTTACTTCTCACCCTGATACTCAAGCGTTGCTACTAGTCATTAAAGTGTCATTAGTTTCTTAAAATTGATAATCTTAGTTTTATTTAAAGTCGATAATAACATCAATCAAAGATTTATTATCCTGGATAGTGTTGAGCCGAAAATTTATTAGAATATTATTTAACCCAATCCTTGTGGAGACGATTTAATACTATACTATTTTTTGACTAGCGAGCCTAAGTTTTATACACCGGTTTTGCATTCGTCAGATACGAACCTATTCCAAGGCTCAGAACCCCAAACGGACATCGATAACATGAAAGTCCACTTCAAACCAAACTTAGGAGATTCTAAAACCTTTGAATTGCCAACTTTTCACAATAAGCGCTAAAATGATCCCGGATCACCCGATACTCAACCCCGAATATACGCCCAAGTACGAAATCATCATACTTACCTATTGGAACCTTCAAATCTCGATTCCGAAGTCGTTTACTCAAAATTCAAACTTTGATCAACTATTCCAACTTAAAGTTTCTGAATTTAAAATTTTTCCATCCGAATGAACTCCGAATCTCCCGAAATTCAATTCCGACCACACGTACAAGTCATAAAATATGAAGTGAAGCTACTCAAGGTCTCAAACCGTTGAACGACCTTCTAGAGTTGAAAATGACCAATCAGGTCGTTACAGAATAATATGAATGGGAATCTTGATGAAAAGGTAGTGTTTGTATCTTAGTGAGAGAGAATCTTTTGTCAAAAGTCTGTTCTTATCAAATGAATGTCAGATGCCCCATATCATTATCTCTTTTTCTATTTATATGATATATTTTCCTAATAAACCCTAATAGTATAAGTGCAGAGAATATTCACTAGAATATTCTCTTTAATATCCTATTTCGAAAACTAGTCGTTACAACTTCGTCAATGGTGCTCGACCTCGACCATTGTTAACATCTCGACCACGAAACCTCGACTGATGACGACTCGAGGACTCTTTCTTTAGTGTTATCTTATCTTAAATATTCTTGGGCAGATTTTGACCCATACAGGTTTGACTAAATTCCAACCATCCTTTTTATTTGTCACTTGGGCCTGATAGTTGTCCCTTTCGTGATTTTTACCTACCTGTACTATATATGAAACTTATTTACCCTCCCTAATCAAATTTTAACTTAATTACATGGTCATATATAATTTATCAATTATATACAAATTAGTTTTAAATGAGTATCCCTTGATTGTAGCCTATTAATTTAGTAAATCCCTAAAAATCCTCATAATTCATTAGTTACCCAGACAAAGCCCAATCTTTCTAAAGGATTTTCCCCTTTCTCTCTTTGAAATCAACCCTCTTTCTACACCGATCCTACAAGTTTTTTCTTCTAAAGATCATAATTATCTCTAACAATGGTGAAGAAAGGGATTAATTTTTTATCGATTTGAATTTTGCTATGGCTGAAATTTGGAGCTTTTTTGGGCTTCCCCTTTTCTTGTTGGTATTCGGATGGCGTGCTAGTCGTAGATGTATATTAGTTATTTCGTGGGATTGTTCAAATTAAAATTGTTAATCATTAAATTTTGAAGGTGTTTGACTCTCCACCATTGACAACAATTAAAAGGCTTCGAAACTTTGAATTCGATTTCGAATTTTCAAAAAATATTTTTGTTTGGATTGAGTGTTATTGCAAACGATTGAGAATATTCTATGGAGTTTATATCTCGATTTTGAGGGTATTTGGTGAATATTAGATTTGATTTGGTTGGATTTTTAGATTGAAATTTGAAGAAGAAGAAGCAGAAGAACACACCAATACAAAATATGTATAATTTATATACAAAATACATATAAAAGACATATTATATAAAATTTGTATGAAAATTAAATTTAAGTTGTATGATGTTGTAGTTGTATTTAACTGGGTAAGAATGATACATGAAGGTTTTAGATAAGTTGTAAATAAGCTGTATACTGTATAATTAGTTGTATGAAATTTATTTTTAGTATGTATGTTGTTGTAGATATAACAAATTTTGTATTAAATTTGTACGAAATTTATTTTTAATTTGTATGTTGTTATACCATACATTATTCTTTTCTTAAAATAGGTAATTGTGGCAAAGAGAGAGGAGTTGCGCTAATTATGGCTTAACATAGATAACACACAACTCGAAGGAGTCTTATTCATATGGAAGGACAATGCGAATTTCGTTTCCTTCAGTTACGTCATTTTCCAAGCAAAGAATCTTCTAATTTAAGACACTAATAAAATATTGTATATAAATTGTAAGAAAAATTTATTTAGGGCTGGTAATATATAAAATTTGGATAATTTTAATAAATAAGTTTCAAATATTGTATAGAAAGAAAAATTAAGAACCATTATATATTTGGAAACTACATAAGCAATACTATAAATTACATAATTAATAACTCAAAATATCTAAAAGACATATAAAATTATTACAGTTAAAGAAAAACTTTTTTTAACTCTCGTAATCCTAACTCTGCCACATAAATTGAGATAGGATAAAGTAGTAACTAGTACCACATAATAAATCAGTAGATTAGTAAAATAGGGAACCAAGAATATACGTTTTGTTCTTTTCCCTGAACTTTCTCTTACGCCTACTAGATCTGACTTTTGTTTGTCAGAAAAGAATAAATAAATTAACTAAAGAGTTACACTTTTGCTGATATTAATTTTTAGTCGAATTACGAGGCACCAGTACACCACTCAACTACTCAAAAGCCGAGGTAGCTAGTGAGATTCGTGTCACAATTGGACTCTCCCTCTCCCTCTCCCTCTCCCTCCATTTAAGGCATGGGAGTAGTAGAATTAGATTACACAAATTTACAGCACAATAAAAAGCTAAGGCCAAACAAGAATAGTGGAGACCAATACATTCACTTTAGAGATTTGTCACTTCAAATCGAAACTCCATTCGAATGGAGAAAGAAATTCTGGATTATGTCTTGGTACCAGTAGGATTGCTATTTATGGTGGCTTATCACATATGGCTTCTTAATCGCATTCTTAAACACCCTAATCGTACGGTTATCGGCATTAATTCCATTAATCGTCACTTCTGGGTTCGTGCTATGATGGAGGTAAATTCGTCTAATTTCCCTTTCATTTACTAATTCCAATCCATTTAATCTTCTTCCCAGAGATAATTGTTGCATGCAACCATGTATACGTGTTTAATTAGAAACTGTTGCACCACAACAACAACATGCAAACTGTTGCAACCATGTGGGGAGGGCTCTGTCTATACAGAGCTTACTGTTGGGCTAAAATGACCCAAAGATACTCTTAATAAGGTGCGATATTGTTCGCTTCATATCAAATTCGGTTTTTTCGAAAAAAGCCTCACATCATTGTCTGTATGCAACTCCTTATAAGTAGCTTCTTTTTTTCCTACATTATACGTGAGACTTTGTTCACACACTCCCACCACTTAAGAGACTGTTTTTAGAGACCTCGGCTGAGGCAAACTTTTGCACCAACTAGTTTTTATATACTACTACGGACTACTTCTGTTTCTGTCTTGATTTGTATGACACTTTTTATAAGTTTATTTTATAAAGAATTATACCTTTAATTTATATTTGGATTTAGACTTTATATTGAATCAAATTATATCGTAGAGTAATATTTTGAAATTTCTAATAAATCAATGAATGATAGTGCAGGACTCGTCCAAGAATGGAGTTCTAGCAGTACAAACGTTAAGGAACAACATAATGGCGTCAACCCTTTTAGCATCTACTGCTATTATGCTTAGTTCCCTAATCGCCGTCTTAATGACTGGCGGAAGCAAAGGTCGTTCTATCGGATTTCATGTTTACGGCGATAAGAGCGATCTTTGCTTATCAATTAAATTCTTCTCTATATTGGTATGTTTTATGGTTGCATTTTTGTTTAACGTGCAATCAATTAGGTATTATAGTCACGCTAGTATACTTATTAACGTGCCTTACAAGAAGTTGGATTGTTCAAGACATATTGTGACGGCGGAATATGTAGGGAGGACAGTGAATCGAGGCAGCTATTTCTGGTCACTTGGACTGCGCGCATTTTACTTTTCGTTTCCTCTATTTTTGTGGATCTTTGGCCCTATTCCTATGTTCCTCTGCTGTATTTTCCTTGTTTTTATGCTTTATTTCCTGGATGGTAGTTCGGATTTTGGGTGGGTTGCAGCAACTGATGTCGACACCCACACAGAGAGAGTAGCAGTTTAGATTCAATCCAAGTTGTAATAGCATATTCAGTAATGTGCAATTTTGTTATGTTCTGTTCAGTTAACAAAGTCCAAGTTGCAATTTTTTTATTGAAGGTACTGACTATTATAATACTAATGTGATGGACTGATGGGACAACCTCGAATACGAAACGTATGCTCCAAGTCTTAAGGACACTTTCAGTCCTTATTTATTTTTTATTTACTAGTCTGGGGTCATAATTATTTGTCATTTAGTTAAACAAATTCGGCGCAAAAGAAAAAGGATGGAGTATTAATTTACTTCAAATATACCTTATTACCACAAGAGAGTACATTGTCATTAATATCTCATTTGAGGAGGAAATAAAGATAATTTTAATCAAATATTTACAAATAAAACCTTAAACGACAAAAAATGACTTTGGCTTCATGTCATGTGCACATACATGTTGAGTCATATATCTATATATCTATATAAATAAAGGAGTGAAAAAGAATACTGCACCTGTCTTTGGCAAAGAAAAATACTTATCTTTTTTCTCAATTTTTTGCCCTTTCTCTTATTTTTCTAATAAATATATGTTTTCTGCAATTAAATTACAGTTGTGACATAAGCAATAATATCATAATGCTAATTATACTACAATAATTGCTCAAATACGTTACTATCCATTCCTATTACTCAAGTTATCAATTGTATTGGTAAGCTTTTTTCTTTTGGTTACTATAAATACTAAGCATTTCTTCTCAATCACATAACTCTCTTCTTTTCATCTATAATCATTCATTTTCATTCTCTCCTTTTTATTTGAAGCACTCTATAGAAAAATCTTTTTTTTTCCTCCCGTTGCTACTATTAATCTGCTGCAGGCTTCCAAGAGAAAAAGGAATGGGGAAGATAATAACATATGTCGCTACAAATGATAGTATTTGGGGAGTCAAATACAAGCTTGATGAAGACGCTATCATCAATGATGTATGTATATTTTGTTACTCTTAATCCGTTGCAGGCTTGTAATTGTAGTGTGAGTTCATATTTAATAGTTTTGCTTTTTTTTTGGATGTAAAAATTTTCATAAGATTGGTAAGAAGGGGATTGTTGATTTGGTTTTTTAAGGAAGGATAATGATTTCTGATTTTATGGAAGAATTAAAGAGTGTGAAATAATAGAAAAGAAATGAAACAAGAAAAAAAAAAGTGTATTTTGGATACAACTTATACTATATTTTGTTAAACATTTAAATGTCTAACTTTTATTTTTAATATCAGATTACTTTTATAAAGAGATGTGTGTGAGAAAGGATGAGTGAGAGGTATAATTAAGATTACTTACAAAGTGATTTTTGACTTTTTTTTTATATAATAAAAATATAATATACGAAAAAATTGATCAAGAGATATAATGACTTAATTAGTAAGAGCAGAAAGGGGATTTGACTTACATTATTTAAGGAAGGATATTGATTTTTTATTTTGCTGGATGAATTGAATGATATGAGTACGAGAAGAAAGGAAGAAGAAAAAAAAAAAAGGAAAGCAAGGTGAAAAAAATGAAAAGAAACTGAGAAAAGGTGGGAACGGGAAGATAATGTTGGAATTAATTAAAATAAATATAAGGTAGGAGTACATGAAAAAAAATATCAAAATAAAAAACGATAGAAAAAAAGATTTTAAAAAAATCAAAGGTAGATTATCAACAAGAAAAATGACAAAAAGGGAGACGGGGAATTCAAAAATGTCAAGGTAATGGGAAGTAGTAAATGATAAGTTGTTTTTGCTTTTATTTTTGTTGGTATTTCAAGAATTAGAACTATTTTTTTTTATCTTTTTATAAAGGTAAAGAAAAGTAAAATATTACTTATATATAGACTTATTAAATTTCCTAAATTGTGAAAATAGAAGTACTTTACTAAACGTATCAACTAGAAATTTTTAAAAAATAATTGAGATGGAGATACAAAATTGTCTACTATCGGCAACTCTTTTAATATTTAGGTATTAGAAAAAATATCATGTCGTAAATATTTACTAGTTAAAGATAAAAATAGGAAATATTGCGCGACTAATTAATCAATTAGGTTGATGTCAACTTCATCTACGGAATGGTGGTAAGTAGTACGTATAATACTAATATTCTCTACCTTTTGTTAGACAAGGAGTAAATAAGTACCCACCTATCGAGGCAACTAAGCAAACCTAGCGCAAATAAATGGACTATAATGTCACTCAGAATCTAGCAGCTGACTTTTGTCAAATTTGGCATACTCAAATAAATGTAAGAGCGACAGAACGACGAGCAATCAGAAGTTCTCCATCACGATAGGATCGACAGAGCAATCCCATATTTTGGCCACACTGCCTCGCAGTCGCATGTGACAATGGAATTACTAGCATCGGCCATATTGGCGCAGCTGAAAATCTTGAATAAACTTAGCTAGCGTTTGACCATAGATTTTCAAATTTATTCTGAAAAATCTGATTTGGGTGAAGTTTGGTTTGAAGATGAAAATGTGTTTGAACATCTGTTTTGGGTGAAGCTTGATTTGGAAAAACATGAAACATGACTTATACCTACAAATTCTAAAAACTATCACAAATACCCAACAGTACCATTATCAATAACATTCATTATATTATCGCAAACCATAGTCCTGAACATAAATAAATTTGACACAAAATTATCATTTTTATAATGAATTACATGATACACCATCAGATGACCGAGAAGACGAAGCAACATCGTTACAAAATAATAAATGGTGGGCTCTTTTAAAAAATACAAAAGTTTGGAACAATTTTTAAAAAATATAATAGTGATATTTTGGCCCAAAACCAGCTATTGAGCTGATTTTGGGATTTGGGACTTGTGATTTGACTAAAATGTAGGCAAAATTTATGGCCAAACATGTGTTTGCCAAATAAAACCAAGTTTAAATTGGCAAAATCTATGGCCAAACGGGTCCTTAGATAGAGCGGTTTAGATTCAATCCAAGTTGCATCGAACTGATGTTTGTGTACCTTCAGTAATGTGCTTCAGTTATGTTCTGTACTTTTAAGAGCTACACTTAGGTAGAACAATAAGACGGAATTCCTCAATCTCTTCTGTACTCCAGTTAAGAACGTCGCCTCGCAATCCAAGTTGCACTTCTTTTATTTATGTGATGGCAGAACCTTGAATACAAAACGTATGCTCCAAGTCTCATATTATCGAAATGCAGGGCATACATTTTTGCTGCTTATATTGTTTTAGCATACATTTGTTTTAGGGCATACAAAACGTATGCTCCAAGTCGTCACCAGGCATTTAGGTTAATGAGTAATTACCTAATTGAAGTAAAACCGACGACTATGCATGTGAGGACTTCACACTCTTCATCTGCAGTCAAAATCGAATATTAAAGGTGGAGACAGGGAATAGCGACTATATTAATTAGGTAGCTTTAATATCATTTAGGGAAGTGGAAAGTATAAAATTCTGTACCTTTTTGCGGACAACGGAGTTAACAAGTACACACAACTGCCGAGGCAACTAAGCAACCTAGTGCAAAAGAATTGATAATGTTACTCAGAAATCAGAATCTAGCAGTTGACTTGACAAGCTCAAACCAATAAGTACTGAATGAGGACCAATCAGAAGTTCCCCACAACGTTGGCATCACCCACATAGCAACCTCAGCAAAGTTCCATATTTGGCCCTGCCACGCTGCCTCGCATGTGACGATGTGTATTTGCTAGAAGTTATTGCTTGCTTACTAACATTGGGCATATTCTTTGAAGGAACCTTCTCCCCCCTTTAAAACGCCAAAACATCATGAGAATGGCGCAGCTGCAAACTTTGAGTACATTTCCTCATTGAAAAGATCTCAATGGTAAAAGTACCTAGTCAAATAGCATGGCATACATCTCGGGTAACTGGATATAAGCTCAGGTAAGGGTTGACGGATGTTTCTTTAGCACTTGACACCTTATGACCCCCAAAAAAAAAAAAAAATGCTCGGGCTATTCAAATATGTCCGCAGTCTACTGCACTAATTTATTATTAAAACGGAATAGTGAGAACATATACCCATCAACCATTCTTACTCCACGTTTAGCAAGCCTAACTGTTCTTTCATACCAATTGAGAGGTGGCGAGAAACTGGGTTTCAAGTGCCAGTCCCAAGGATACTTCTTACTGCATGAGGGAGATGTGAAAAGCCTACCTGGCCAATACATCTGTTAATTTAAGCTTAAGCTTCATGTTACCAGCTTGTACTAATAGTTCTTCTCTAGAAGGATCCACTTTTAGGACTAAAGCTTGCTTATTAAGTGAAGGAACAAGGACTGAATCACCAACACTTGGAAGTTTCCTTCTTTCTGCAACATAGGCAAAACAATAATTACCAACAGTTGTAGATATTTGACCCATGTAAAATAAAGGAAACATAATATAAGCTCGCAAACCGTTGACAAAAAATGGATGATCACCTCAAAAAAGAAAAAAAAGGAGAAAAAAAAGAGGAATGTTATGTTACCTGAAACAGGTAACCTGGATGTACTGGCAGAGAACACAGGAGAAGTAGCCTCTGAAATTTTACTTTTTTCCTCTTTAGCTTCACTCTTCGTAGCTGATGTGTGTCCATTACTTTCCAATATTTTCTGGGATGGTTGACTTGAAACTGCACGATATTCTCGTGCTATCTTGTGAATGGAAGATCGTGCTGCTGCTGCTGCCTCAGATATTTCATGTACCTTTCTATATCTTTGATTAATGCTGTGTTCTTTCACTTTCTTTCTGGCTAAAAGCAACTTGTTATGGAGACCTCTAGTGAGCCTAAACCAAATCGACAGAGGACAAATACATGTGAGAAAGTAAATTTTCAATAATCAGTTTACTGCAAGAAAAAAGACCTAAAGGCTTCCTTAAAACACAATCCTTGAAGAAATGAAATGTGAAATCTTCTAAATCATAGCAAACTTCTAAAACTGTAAAGGACCAGCAGAGATCCCCATCAGATGAAGTTACTCCCTTTGTTTCAATTCATATGACACTCTTTTCATTTTACGAAGTTCCAACTTATTTCTATAAAGAGGAAGTTTTAAAATCTGAACTTTGATATGATGCCTTTCCAATCAAACTAACTTTTCAACCATCATTTAATATTTTTCTTCCACTATCACTAATGCAATCAGTCAAATTAAAATCTTACACACTGTGTAATCAAATACCGTCACATATAATAAGACGGTGAGAAAGTGCAATGAAGCAGCAGCTCCCTGTTAAACAAATTTCTTATTAGAAAATGAGGTTCTCCATTTTCCTCTACATACATGCCAGTCAACTAGAAAGGGAACAGAGAGATCCACTTAGTGCAAGTAAAGGGACAAGGTACAATCATCATCACGCCCTTCCTTTTTCCTTTTCTGCCTCAGCCAAAAGGAAATCCTAACAAAAAGGGGGAAGGATGAAGAATGGAGGGGTTGATGGATTTCCTCCCTTCTGGAAGTATTTACCCTTTTTCCTTGTCTGGTATCTCAGATGGAAAGTAAAGGAGATTATTTTTCAAGTGGACAAAATTAGAAGGGATTAATATTGACAGATGACAAACACCATTGCTAATTACATCATGCAAGTACTAAACTTCTTTGTTTCTTTCTAATCCTAAATGTTATGAATAAGGATGCAATGGTATTAACTATTACTCATACATTGAAGAACTGTAGGATATGAATCTATGATTAACGAGACAGACAATCTAACCTTTGTGCTTACAAGAGCCACTGGCACACAAAACTGGACAGGAATTCCACACTTTCCAACATTGGAAACAATTCATTTACTTTCCTTGGCTTTCTATGTTTCTCTTTCCTTTATTCTTTCTTGCTGATTTCATTCAAGATGGTGAAACTAATTGAATGTAAAATGCAACAGCGGAATTCTAGTAATAGCATTGATTAGAACTGCTTTCACAAAATTTTCCGGCCACCATCAGTATATCTAACAGACCATAAATCAAGCTCAACCTGAAACCCTTTCCATCAAACTTCCACCAAATCCGCCACCGGTAAACATTCCACCAACTACTGCCCCCCAACACCATAACTTTCATGATTTGCACTCTTCTTATGCAGACCAAGCCAGACTTTTATCGCTATTTCCCTGCTTTTGCAGGTGAGAATTACCGTAGTTACCATATAACAATTACCTTCTACTACCTCATATCTTCCCTTTTTCTCTATCCACACACACATTTCTCTCACTCTAGCATCTTAGGTTCAAGTAGATGCTAACTATTATTACGCTATCGCACTACCAAGGGACAAAGTATCTTATTACCATAGAGTGTCGTGATTTACTTCATTTAGCTTGTTTCTCCTTGATTAGGTTGGATCAGATCCTCATGCTAAATACCTACCATGCAGAGAAATTGAGATCTATAATGGAACCAAATCAATCTTGAAACAGTTTCAACGACCAAAACTACTGCATGAGGAGGATAAATCTATTTTGGTGAATTCTGAGGCTATATGGAATTCAGCATTAAAGTGGAGATTGCTTTTTGGATGAAATTTCATGCCAATTCAGCTAAGGTAAGCAAAGGATCCTCACTTCAGAAGATGTTGTGATTCACGAACTTGCTCATGAAAGTTCTGCTTAAATCTCTCCATGTCAAGTATAACCTGCAGTACAATGTTAATTAAACCTCTGAGAAAAGCACTTGCTAGTCTTTACAAATCGAAGTGATAAAGAAAAAGAAAATTCATGCATGTTCAGATGCGCAAATATGATGTCATAAGGAATTACTTGCATTGCGTTTGAACTAAATCCTTTTCTTGTGCATAATTCTAACACTAGTGCATAAGATAAGAAAGGAACTTTTAATTTCCAGTACCAATTGAAATTATTAATGAAACCAAAATCAATAGAAGCTAAACAAAGGTCAGCAAATTTCTTGGTACAGATGTTTCTACAGAGTGGCAATAAATCTAGGATCTTGGTAAGCCATCTATATATGGAACAAAAATTAAAGGATATGTGCACATTAGCGATATAAGGCAGACTACTAAGATTACACGCAAATCTTTTATCAATTACAAGTATCAAATCCTGAATACAAAGTTAATGGTATCATATGCAAGTACCTCATTGATTTCTGCACTAGCAGCTCCGTAAAGTTCACGAGCCTTGTGCACAATGACATCAGGTATCCTGAGCCTTTCGGCTATATTGATCGCATTTGAACGTCCTGCAGTTGGAGAAGTCTGAAAATAAGAGATACTACCAAAAAACTCAATGACAAGATCACCTAATGTTAAGAAGACATCAAAGCATCAAAAACTATCTATTGTAGATTTTTAAAAATTCCATGAATGGAGAGAATATCCTCCGAAATTTGTCAATTGATAATACAATATGCAGTTATCCCTGATTTCTCTTGTCATTGCACCCCTGGCCCTTTCACCGGTCACATAAAAAGGTAACTGAATATGGAGTGCATCGGCTTAACCCGGTCCCGGTTCAAATGTCTATTAATTTGAATTGTGCAGATGTGGAAACTGCATAAGAAGAAATTTTAAACACATATGCAAGAGTTCAAAATACAAGAAACAATAAAAGGATCGCGATGAAACAAGCTCGCTCTTGACTCTACAACTACTAAGTAGGTCCAGTTTTTGGAGATGGAGTGAGTATTTACATATGTGATAGTGCAAAGTATATTTGAACCAGAATAAACAATTTATCATAGAATATCTGCATATTTATTTGTACAGAACAGTGCAATCCCAAAACTCCATGGTTATTAAATAACAGTGTACAAATTGATTGATTAGAGAGTATACCATGGTTTTACTTGGTACTATTTCTATGATGAGATGAAAACGGGGTTATCTGAGGAATATCTGTTGATGATTGGAAGTGTATAGGTTTTCAACAACAGGCTAAAGTATAACAGTAGAGAAGTATAATAAATAGGAAAACTGCATTTCAATAATACTTTATGACATTGAGATTGTGACCCTGAAATATTTGATCTGAGACCAAAGAGGTATCATCTTTTTTTTTTCTAAGCCCAAGTAAGAAGTATTTCTTCTCTTCTTTTCACCACAGAAGTAACATGACATCCTATTATTAGTCATAGGTAAGAAACTCCAAGCTAATCAAGAAACTAGCACATGGATACAAGGACAACCTGGTATTCCCCAAAGAATCCTATAGGTTGGTTTCAACTTCATTTCGTCAAACTCCATACATGCATTTTCAAAGGCATGATTGCTGTCAAGTTCATTGTAGCACCAAGATGTTAGAGGAGGTGAGTCTTTTGTCTCATATAAAAGCTCCATCTTAGCATTGAGCACCTGTATTTAAGGGTTTTAAGTTCTCCATGATGTGTTGTAGCTATAGTCAACAAACTCCCAGCTTCTGCAAAAGATTCCAGTAATGACATCCCAAGTGCAGCTCCTTCTAGAGGATTTGTCCCCGCCCCTACCTACAAGATAAAGAATACACACTTTCTTTACGAAGGAAAATGTCCATACTTTCCATGAATAATTTTACTTGTTCATAGCAACAATATGGCTGTGCCTCTGAAAGAACAAATGAATAACTGCTGAAATCCCAGTACATACTTCATCTAATAGCACAAGTGACATGTCTGTTGAGTGAGACCGGATTTTCTGCAGATTTGGACAAAAAAATTATATAAAATTTTTGCATTTGGATTTAAAGGAACACTTCAAATGACATTAACTGTAGCTGGAGAATAATTGCCAATAATATCACTAAAGAGTAGAGACTCATTCAAGAGTTCAACAAATTGATAAATGCACTGAATTGGATTTGTCTTTGATCAAGAATGGTGACAGTAAATTTAAGCTTATACTCCCTCCGTTCCAATTTATGTGAACCTGTTTGACTGGGCACGGAGTTTAAGAAAAAATGAAGACTTTTGGAATTTGTGGTCCTAAACAAGTCAAAAAGGGGCCCAGAGTATTTGTGTGGTTATAAAAGCTTCTCATTAAGGGTAGAATTGTAAGTTTAAGCAAAATTGTTTCCAAATTTAGAAAGGGGTCATTCTTTTTGGAACGGACTAAAAAGGAAATAGGTTCACATAAACTGGAACGGAGGGAGTATTACATTTTGCATTAAAGATTCGACCTCAAAATTTCCTAAGATTAGTTTGAATATTGACCTCGGGAAAAAGAAGACCTTAGGAAAAGAAAGTCAAAGAGCATTTGAAAAGGGAATCAAGCTTTCCTAATTCTTTTTTCTTTTTTGGCAAAAGCATCGAGAATCATGGACAACAAATAATCTAATATTGGACAAAGATTTAGCACCCCATACAATCATTAAAGTACTATGAGCCAAATTCCGCTAAATCAATCCATCAATGTAGCTGATAGCCTGGTACAACAGGCCTCCTGTGCGAGATGCTAAAGAATCCCTAGGAAGCAGAAACAACCTATTATAACATTAAGGATCTTATAACTATATCAACTGATTCAGTAAGTATACACGGTAGCAATACAGAATGCTTAGTCCATCTGCATGGTTACAGCTTGGATATAACATGCCAGTCAGCTAAGCATTATCTTCTTTATATCACTAACAGATAATCTGTTTTTTTTTTCTGTCAGCTCCATCCAGGGATGTTCACTATTTAGCCAAAGTTATTATCTAATGTTTTCTTTCACCTTCTGTCCCAGTTCATTCAACCTAGTTAGCTTTTGACAGACTAATATGCCCCTAAGTTATCAAACACCTTCCAATATTTTGAATTCAGATACTGACAGTTTTATCATTTATAAATTTCTAAAGTGTTCTTTTTCTTTAAAAAAAGAAAACAAAGTCCTTGAACCACCATACTGGAAATGATGACAAGTGTAATCAACTTGAACGTCAAAATATTGAATTATGTAAGTGAAATTCAGAACAGAGGGAGTACAGCTATATCGGTTGTAACTTTGGACCCTCCTCTTTGGCTCTTCCTATTCATTTCTTGTAATATCCCTTTTCTCAATAGGTGGATTAACACACCTTCCTTGATTAAGCTCATACCATTTCAAATATGAATCTACTTTCCACAGCAAGGGCAAAGCTATGTATGGCCAAGGGTGCTCAACTGAACACCCTTCGCCGAAAAATTATACTATGTACTAGGGTAAAATATTACTTGTATTTGATTAAAAAATAGACTTTGAACACCCTTATTGAATTTCCTGGCTTCGCCACTGTTCCACAGGTACTATCTTGACTAGGTCTTCAATTTCTTCATTATCAATTTTGACTCTTAAATCAGCAGATTCATTATGCCAAAATCTTTTGCTACCAATATACCAAACATCCTCTGCCAGAATCCATGTAATACAGCTGGTATAATATTCACATATGGAATAGTTTAGCGCATATTAATCCTGTATATCTTTTGCTTAGCTCCATGACATCATCTTATGCCTAGCAATATTAACTGTCCCTCTGTCACCATCAGTAATTGGCTTGGAAGGCCTACAATGCTACTTCGTGGTATAATTTTACCTTCAATACCTAAAATGTCTTATGTCCCTTTTTCTTCACTTGATAGCAACCCGGCTTTCATTTCACTTTCACATAACACCTGAAAGCAGGTGCAATGCATCACTATGGGAACTGTAGCATGCAAGCAAAAGTTTAATTTCTCAGTTCATGTTCAAAAGCAAATTTGACAAATGTCTACACACTAGACAAGCTCCTCATTTATCCACAATCAGTCGACTGTCTGAAATTAACAATCACCTGCTGAGAGTTCAAACAAACAAAATGAATCCTTCCTCTCTCCCCCTTTATTTGACAAGAACTTCCATGCTAAAAAGTTACCAGGTTTAGGTAATGTAACATGGGTACCTAAGCTGACACTGCTCACTTTCTTCGCATTATTACTATGCGTGTGGTTTGCTCCTGGAGAGCTGCAATATAAACCAGATCTATAGTTCCTACACTAGAGGAACAGAGCATATACCAGGATGGTGGTCGATATTTAAATTAAACAAGGGCCTTTATACATGTACAATCTAGATAATTTCTTGATTTTATATAGCTTCAAATGTTCATCCTCAAGGAAAAGGGTAAGCAGCAACAAATCTACTCGGCTACATCATGTCAGGCTAGTAAAGGAAAAGCCAAAATTTCCAGAGGGAACTTCATTTAACTTACACTAATTTGTTTCAGATGCCCCGAGAAGGTAGACAGTGATTGGGATAAGGACTGCTCATCACCAATATCAGCAAATACAAAATCAAACCAAGGGATCTTCACTGGTTCTGATGCTAACACATAAAGACCTGCAAATCTAGTGCGATTATAAAAGTTATGCACTTCAATATTAGATCACATAAACACAAGTACTTTAGTGCAACACCTAGAGTTTTTGTTCTCAGAAAACGTACTACCTACTAATATGCTTACTGAAATAAGCGCCTCTTGAATAAATCATAACAGAAATCGTAGGATGACAAAAAAGAAATAATGGTAATAACAAAGTTGAAATAACATAGGAAAAAATATATAGATAATAATTTGAGAAAACAGCGTTTTCTTCGTTCTGAATACATGATGCTCACCTTAGGCGATTCAACTTGAGAGCAAACTTTCTTAAAAAGGAAAAAAGGCAAAAGTTCTAAGTATTTTTTCACGAGTCAACAATCAACACTAATCCCAACTCGGTGGCATTCAACTTCAGATGCTTTCAAGCTAAAAGACCAATAAAGTCACCTCCTTCAAGAGTTGGTTTTGAGTTGAGGATTAAGCATTAGTACTTGAGGTTCCCAAAAGTAATCTCGCATAAGTTATATGACCAGCTATAAAAAGCTACTCAAATAGAAATATCTTCATTCAGATGATTATTATGCATATCAGAAGTTATAATATCAACCACAATTTGTGGACCAGCACTTCTTCTATCACCACAATATAAGTTTAATTACATAATTCTGCTAAGCAATCGCCTGCTTTATTTCCTTTTCTCATTATACCTCTAAAATGTACTGAGAGAGCTTGATGTGATTAGTGACTTTATCATTATCAAAGATGATTTTCATACAGAAATTAGGCAGTGCCAATAAAGTGTGATATGAAGAGTCGAGAGAGAGACAGTAACAATGAAGTTAGGTGCAAAGCTGCACCCAACGGTGTAGCCTAACGGTCAACGAAGCTGGAATGAAGATCATGGGAACCAGGGATCAAATCCCAATAGGGGAAGAAAAAGTTAGGTGATTTTTTTCCCATCTGTTTAAGCCTTTTGTGAGCAGAGTTATCCAAAACATGTACTGGTCAGAGGATGCATGTGCCTCATGAAATAGTCGAGGTGCGCTAGTATAGGTAGCATGTGATTTCTGGAGGAACGAGAAACATGGCCAAGAGAAACTGCCAATAATCATTTGGCAGAAATGCTAATTCAATATTAGGATAATATCAAGGCAGAGAAATGAAGATGGACAGGATGTCAGGCATGTATACAATTTTTGTACCCCAGTTTAGGTTGGCTATACTGATGGTCCTGCTGAAGAGTGAGCAAAATGAAATTAACGAATGAAGGATGACTGCAAGAGTAATAACAGAAGAAAACAAACTTAAGATGTTTCAGATCCGGGCAAGGTTGGTCTTGATTGACTATTTCACCCATTAAAAGAGATCATGTGGACTGTTAACTAGTCTGACGGGGTAAAGTTTACAGGCATTGAGTAATAAGAGAAAGAAAGTCATAACTTGGAAAATTAGCTGTAACTTACCTTGGGAAAGTAAGTAAAACTACCTCTCTTTTTTCCTGTTTTGATAGGTGCTCAATTACCTCTTTGTATAAGATACTGGTAACTGATGACTTCTGATGTTTCATTATATAATGTCTAGTAGATATATTGAGGTTAAGGAAAGTTTGCATTTTGTGAGTTGTTGACTTGATGAACAAAGTAAATATATAGTATTTGTGCTGACCAGATTTTGCCATCAAAGCAGCCAAACCCACAGTCTTCAAGCAAATGGTTTTACCCCCAGTATTCGGACCAGTTATAACCAAAACTCGGGCGTTGTGAGCAACATATATGTCAACAGGAACTGGAGGTTCTTCTTTCAACTTAGCAACCTGAAGTCAACAGGTAAAAAGTACCTCATTAATCTACAATGGAAATTTTGCATTCACCATCAAATTCAGTGATCATGTTCAAAATATTACCTTTGCTTCCAAGGACTGTAAATTCGAATTGGTTTCTTCTCTCAAAATAATGTTTTCTCCCTGCTGCTTCCTCCTCCTAACTTCCTATACACAAAACACCAACCGAACTCTTTGTGAACTCAAAGTAATTCAACTAAGTGAAAATCAACCCTAAGTTATCACAACAATGAGAATCCATAAAACTGCTATGAGAATACAGCAAACGGAGCTGACATATGATAGAGTATGAGAAGAAAGGCTATTCAAAACATTGCAAAGCATCTAGCTGTTATGATGCATTGACATGGCATCTCTAGATTGACAATTCTAGTAAGGCTTATATAAATTTATTCGCAGATGTTAACAGCAGCAGTAACTGTTTCATCCAGTTAGAGTCTCTAACAACTTATATCCCAACAAAACTTTCTTAAAGTTCTCTATCAAACCTATAACCATTTGAAAGGAATACAAAAGAAATTCCACCGAGATCCACTTTCCACTTCTAGGAACTCCCACCAGGCTCACCCTCAGACTTCATGAACTTCACAGGTTGCATTATATGGCCACCTTAGAGTAGACCTTCCTTGACTAAATAATGCAACCTCTTTTTTTCCTTATAAAAAAAGGTTGCATTATTTAGTTAAAGAAGGTCAACTCTAAGGAGGCCATGTAAGATAATAATTGGAATAGATATGGCAATAAAACCTCCTTCTGGAAAGATAACTGGTTGGGAGATGGATGCTTAAAGGATACCCTCATATGTATGTTCTGGCACAACATCAACACAACACAGTAGCTGAAATGTGGTCCCCCAAGGATGGACACTTGTTTTTAGAAGAAGTTTGAATGATTGGGAGGTGGCTAGAATGACTGACTTCTACAAACATCTGGAAAGATTCATAGGTTTACAGAGTGGGGTGGACACAATAAGGTGGCATGGAAATAACAGTGACATCTATAAGGTGAATGCAGCATACAAGATCCTGAATCAAGCTAACCAACAGATTAATAACTGGCCTTGGAAGCATATATGGAAAATCAAGATTCCCTATAAGGTAGCATGTTTTTCTTGGTTACTAGCAAAGGAGGCTGTTCTGACACAAGACAATCTTATAAAGAGAGGGATTCAATTGTGCTCAAGATGTCACTTATGTGGAGAAGATGTTGAGACAGTTAGCCATCTATTTTTACATTGCAAGATAACTGACATCTTTATTAATCTCAGGGGCATAGCTTGGACAATGTCTAGTAAGATTACTGAAGTTCTTTTCAGTTGGGATGAAGATGGAACTGGAACAAGAGACAGAGATAGATGGAGAACTATCCCATCATGTATTTGGTGGACAATCTGGAAAGAAAGGAATTCCAGATGTTTTGAGGACAGAAGAAACTTTGTGCAGAAGATCAAGCTTACTTGTGTTTTGCTTTTTTGCTTTTGGTGTAAACAGATCTACGCAGAACATACTGTTTCAATCCTATACGTCCTAGAATCTTGTTAGGCCTGAGGACCAAGTTTTTTTCTTTTGGCTACAAATATGGTTTCAGTACAACCTATGTACTGATTTTATTATAATATACAATATGTTACCATCTCAAAAAAAAAAGAGATGGAAGTGGAACAGGCTTACCAAAAGCCATATCCCACCGTTAAAAGAGAAAAGACTAAGGCGTCATCTTACTAAATCCTAACCACTCGCACAAATCACTAACGCTTAAATCCAAAAGGAGGTCCATTGGCACAAAAGCAGTGATGATAAATTAATGAATTTTTTAATAGAAAATCTTTATATACTTCATGAGACTCGGCTATAATCTCGGCACTCTTTTAGCTTCCGACTCAAATGGAAGGAGATTCATGTAGGGAACTTATGGATATTCTTTTTTATCTAATAAGATAAAAACCACCATAAAGAGAGATGGCCTGATGCAAGTACGACCAGATTATATTGCAAGCTGTCCATGTTTCAAAGACAGGCTATAAGAGGGCACCTTTGAAGTGCTAGGAGAATCTAACACTTTTCTGTGTTCCATATGCATGTGATATGGAGAGTGACTTACCGCATTGGCATTCTTGACATCTTTCATGGCCTTCTGTAGAGCCTGCTGATGCTTTTGAAGTAATAAAGGATGATAAGCTTTAGGTAGATACACTGTCCATCTCCTCCGTGTAGGATGCAATGCCACTGAGGCTCTTGCTTCCAACGAAGCATCAGTAGCTGCAAAGCTATCCTTATCTTGTTGCAAATATAAGTCTGGACAAGCACCTCCAAATGCAAGACTATATCGTGCTCTTGCGTTGATCTATGGATATGAGAATGACAATGAAACACGAACAGAACAAAATAAAATAAACACTAAATATACGTGACATCAAATAAATCCGACTAAGTGGTCAACTTGTGAACAATTTTCTACTCGACATAATAGATCAAAGAGCATTAAATTGGAAGGCCTCAGACACCAATGTCAAACATCTTCGAGTTGGAGAAACAACATAAGAATAAAGAGGAGCAATAAATATTTCTAGGAACTTTTAATTATTCAGATGTTACCAGTCATATTATGACATTTTATAAAGAAATGGCAAAAGTAACAATCGGCATAATATATCTGCTCAAAAAAGTAGTACTCAATCAGTAAGGTATAACAGGACAATTGTTGGATGCCGCAACTCTGGCCACTGAACAACTTATAGTGTTTCATCCTTGTTCATCCAACTAGATCTCTTTCTCACTTAACACAAAAGCTTAAGCTGAAGTTGTTAATAGTATAGGATTCAGAGCCTTATAAACCCATTTCAAAATGTATCTCCAACCGATGTGAAGCTCGTTTTGGGTACCATATATAGTATCAAATAATCATATAGATCGTCTTTTAAATGAAGTACAGAAATCAGAAGAAAACATAATCGAAAACGAAATAATAGAACCTACCACATCTAGCCTAACCATAATGCTGAAAATGCTTTCTATGTTATCAATTTCTTCTTGCATCTGCATAGAAATAAGAAACCACTGGTTAATATCCATATAAGACAACAGGAGGGGGGGGGGAGCGAGAAGCATAAGTTAAGCAAAACCTTCTGTGCTATCTTCAAGAGCACATCAGCTTCAGCCTTTGCCACAGATGCCTTGGCTTGCTGGAGTGCATCATTCATTGGAACTGCTGAGAGAGGTTCTACAACACTTCCAGTACCTGAAGCACTGAAATTGACTATCACCACTCAGAGATGATGGATAATACTATACAGGTGAGGAACTAATGACGTGAATAGTGTCAAACTTATCCATGGTGAACTAGCAGCAGTTCTTTTTTTCCCCACAATACTTGTAAAATATTATATGGCCCAAGAAAGCACTGTCTGAATATAATAATTACGACTTTTAGGCTTAACTGAGGGAATAATATCTTATTTTGTTTTAAATAAGTGAAATAAATGAATTTACATAGATGCAATAATGTATAACCAACTTGCTAATAGAATCAGAGGGAGAAGAAAGGGCTGCTGGAAATGGAAACTCTCCATTGAACTGTCTCTTGAATCTTTTGTAAAAGAAAATGCTGGACTTTCCAGAGGGGGCTCTTTGAGAGTCTACAGCACCCAAGTGTCAACCTTCTTGGAGCAAACAAGAGCACTCCAAGCTATTCTTACATATTCTTACAGCATACAATTTGAGAAAAAGAAGTCCCAACACACTAGTTGGTGCTTGCCGAGTAGCCAAGTAGAAGAAGATGTGGTAGTTTGAAATTGCATCAAGACAGTGGAATATGATGCTTAATTCAAGGGGAATTCGCTTGGATATGCCAGGCAATGTGAATAACCCTTTCTGGAGCAGGACAAGAAACATTAAAAAAAGAGAGATGATGTTTGGAAAGTAACCCCGCGACAATTTTGTATTTAATCACAGCATTTTCTGAGTGCTTGTTTTTTGTATAACATCAATGAAACCCTGTTACAGTTCATAGAAACTCTTGTATAGAAAGTCAGGGTAGACTCTATTTTTAAAAAAAAAGTCAGGGGAGACACTTTTTTCTTCTTTTTGCAACTTTTTCACAGCACTTTCTAGTAATCCCACAATAATTTGGAGTGGAAGAAACAGATCTTAAAAGAGTAGAGCATCTCATCCCTATTGAAAATATCATGTTTTTTTTGGTGCACTTCTGGAGTACCTGAACATCGAATTTTAAACTTTTTTTAACAAGATCAAATTTTATACAGCTGATTGAATGCCATTACAGGAGTTTCCTAATAGCTTGTCTTCAACTTGTAAAAGGGATTTATCCAGTTTTTGTGCAACGAATCTTATAGCTATCAAACAGTTCAGAGAATTAGAACTGATTTTGAATTGGTCATTAGATAATGCCATATCAGAGGGTTTTGAGAAGCTCGTGTTTCTCATCCTTTCAATAAGCACCTGTTTTTATTTTTCAAAATATCAAGCACACTATAACTCAACAGTAGAATGACGACGCCATAAAACTGTGGAATTCCTGCAGGAAGGAAATGAAAGAAATGAATAATTCAAACCCAATTTCAGCAGCAGAGCTTCTGACAAGTTCCTCATGAATTGTGGAATTTACTCAAAGCAGTAATTCTTTGCTTATGTCATTTCCTAATTTATGATGCCATCAACTTCTACTTATCAAAAAAATGATGTCACCAACTTCTGCTTTGCATGTTCTACCAACATAGAGCTTTCGAGATAGGGACAGAAAAAGACACAAAAAATTAGAAACATTATACAGAATTATTTACATAAGCCCCAATAAGGGAGGAAACTTTAAGATATTAACACACCTGGACAACAGTAGTCCCTCAAAGCTCATTCGCTGATTAAATCCTGATCTAATGCACAATCTGCCATCAATTTCACTCACTTCCTGAGTAAATATATCAGGTTAGCAAGGTGCTATGACAAATCCAGAAAGGCACACCCTCATCCAACGTTAAGGTCACACTCTCAGGTAGAGAAACTGTTTTATTTCATTACCACATTCAAAGCTCAAGTTTCTAAATAATATGTGGAAAACTAGTTGGTTATTAGAGTGACTTAAAGTTGTGCAGTTGGAACTGAATGAATAGGACAAAGGCCGTTACCATAGAAGATGCTTCTTCCACTCCATTCCTGATTATGCTCTCCATCAACTGGTATAACTGAAGATACAAGAGAATGCAATAGGTTAGTGTCCAAGCAGATAGTGTCGGGGCAGGAAACATCAAAAGGACAGCCAATCTCACACCCCATCAGCAATGTGAGTATTCCCCTAACAGAAGTGCAACAAAGTGGCAAATAGTTCCTGACACTTGTAAGAATTTCTGCTTTTCTTAAAGATAATAATTCCTGCAATCCCTCTATCATTTTCTAGATGTTCTCGTGCCAAAGAACAACCAAACTTTATTACCATGCCTACTCCATACCCAGAGACAACAGATCAAACTTGCATCAGCCTCACTGCATGGTAATTTTCTCCACAAAGAGATGAATTGATAACATTTACTAACTGGAATAAGAGGATTTTAGCTATGAAAAGATATACGCCCAGGTAACAACCTACAGGTTGTTGGTAGAATGTACTTACCGCCTCCATGTATAACCAAAAAGAATGTTAAGGATGTCAGCTCAAATATGCAACCAAAAGATTCACCGACTTCCTTTTGCATCAACTAAAGGATTAACGACATAACAACTTAAGTCCATTATTTTAAGATTATGCATGTCACATGATAAGATAGTTAAACCCTAGTTTTTTATTTTAAAATATAATCCGACTAAAGAGATCATGCTTATGAACCGACATATACAGATGATAAACGAGAGCAGAAATATACACTAACTGAAAAAAAAAATTGAATTTTGCATAAAAGATTTCTAAAGCAAATATTTGAAGGGGGAAGAAATTTCTGAAAAGCAATACCCACCAATTTCCCTGACGTACAGTCAATTAGAAGGGGAAAGAATGAACTCTACCTTTCGTTCAAGCAGGCGCACTTGATCACGAGATTGTTTCAAGGCAGAGCTCTACAACAATAAAGTAATTCAAATAAGACTAGTAAAAGTCAAATATAACCATAGTAAATAACAGAGTCAATGCACGTGGGCAGAAGATTAGAACAAAATGTCAAGAAAGTGATTTACGTTACGGCTTCTGACAAGCTACAAAAATGTTAAACTGCAGAAATACCAAGCAGTTCATCAAAAATGAGTACAGACCGCAGAATCCTTGACGAAACCATCTTCATCGACCAGTTGCTGTATGAACCTCACCAGTGATCTGCTTACGTTTAATTCCATAATCTGCAGTAGATATAGAAACAATTGGAGATAAACGCGCCATACGTAATTTTAGACAAGTTCATTGTTACTGAAATTATATTACCATTTCTGTGAGAGGCATAAAGCGCTGATACCATTCTGCGTCTTGCTTGATTGCAGCTTTGACATTTGACTGCAACATTTCAACAAACTGCAGTAGCGCTACAATGTTCATTGCTTCAGTCCCACTGACAGGAAAACCTCTGCGTGCAACTTGTAAGGCAGTTTTGACCTTCAACAACAGTAAAGAAACAGACAACATGATTTTTCAGCACTCGCAATTTAAGAAGGAAATTGAACTACAATAAGTTTCACCAGTTTGTTCATTGCGATTTATTAAGAAACAAACTAATGTTTTTTTTAAAAAAAAATATACACCATAGGGATAAATGGACAATAAACAAAGTTAAGAACCTACCAGTTCAATATCGATGCCGTTAAATTCCATCATGGCGCCGTACTTATTCATCTCAACAGCGGCATTGGTTTCCTCTAAGAGTCGGAGACTATCTTCAAATGTTTGATTCAAGTACCCTAGTTGTTCCTGCACCACAAATTCCTTTGAGAATCATATATTATTATGTATACACATATATCTTTTGTAAACACACACAGGTATACATATACATTGTATTACATATACGATGTACAGATGTATATACAGACAGTATGCACATACATAAAATTGCACATAATACATGAATATTTGTACACGAATGAGCTAGGTATATGTACAACGAGAATTAATTGCACGGAGAAGTTAACCTTGAGAGCTACTTTGCCTAAGGAAGTGCCGGCGAAGGAAGCAACGGAATCGCATAATTTGTCCCATTCGAGGACTCTGAGACTATCGACAAGTATGGATGGTTGATTAGAGGCAGGTGCAGAGCTCGAGTCCAGTGGTTTATTTAGGAAGGCATGGACCTTAAATCGAATGGACTGCCTGAAAACACTTTGAATTTTTGGGACGGCAAATGCTACGGTGGCGAATGAGGCTGATGAATTGGGAAGCAGTGAGATTGAAAGGAGCATCATGTATTTGAAAATGGATTATTCGGAAAGAGATGATTTGCAGAGCCCAGAGGAAATGACGGAAGCACCAGTGGCGGGGAGAGAGAGTGCGCGAAACGGGATAGACTTCAGTAAGATTGATCATTACGCGCGAATACGCAACAATTGGGCCTTGAAGATCAAGATTTAAGCCCACGACCCATGTCATCTTACTAAAATTACACTGGAGGAACCTTTTCAGGATTGTTTAAATTTTGATCACATTAAAAAAGGTTTTGAGAAAATAGCCTCCAAATAGAATTTTGAAGCATGCTTGTCAGAATTTTAGAAATTGATTCTAGCAATCACCAAAATTTTGAAGCACTAAGAATTCATGCACAATGCTAAAAATTTTGTGGTCGGTCATGATTTTTTCAGCATTGTGGCTTAAAATTCTGGCGATCATTAAGGTTTTGACACATTCTGACAATTATATAACTTGCTGAAATTTTTGGCGAGCATGCTTTACAATCTAACGCGGGTTATTTTCTCAACACTTCTGTTATCGGGGTTAAAAAATTAACAGTTGCACCAGAAATATTCTATTTTTGTCATTCTCTCGTCATTTTAAACTCAACCAATTAAAATGTTGAATATGTACCTTGGAATTTGTTAGAGGCACTATCTGACCTATATTAGAACATCCGACCGTAAATTATCTTAAGTCGAACGAAATTACAACACACTCCAAATTATTATTTCCAAAAGATTCAATCTTAAGCATTAAGGCATGTACAAGTAGAACAAAGATTACTTTAACGCACTTCCACATAAATTAAGCAACTTGTAATATATGTACTGACAGCTAGTTTGACCTTTTTAACCCATTATTTGGATTAGTTTTAATGAATATTAAGATGTTAAAATGAAATGGTGATTTAGAGACGAGTTAGTTGTAGATTATAATGGCCTTTTGCAACTTCTCGCTGAATGAAGAGAGGAATAAGGGTATCTCGTCAGCTCACCCTAAAAAAAGACAATATGTCATTTAGTAAACACTTACTCGAATTGAGTGTTTTTTTATTAAACTAATGAATACAAGAAATATATTTTTTATACACATACTAAGTGACGTGTATTTTCACCTTAAGTTTTAAGTAACCATGATTAACTGATACGTATTCTTAGAGGTCGAGTCAAAATTTGAAGTTTACAGGTTCAAAATTCTAATCAGTTTTAAGTTATTGAGTTCTACATTAATAATTCATATTTATTCAATAAGTTATTTTTAACATAAATACGATTTTAGATCAAAGCTATTGGGTTCGGCCGAACCCACGAATCAAAGGCTAGATCTGCCCTGCGTATTCTCGCCTTAACTTTTAACTATTAAAGTTAAATTGGTCGATTTGGTATAAACACCTAATGCGTTCACTCAATCTATGATGTTATATTAAACCTGTCAAAGGGGTCGAACCGGCCCGGACAGATTTTAGACCGGCTCGGGCCGGCCCGGTGGTAAGGGGGCGGGCAGGGCTGGGTTTTGGACGTGAACCGGCCTGTGCCAGGGAAGATTTTACTATCGGGTAACCGGACCGGTCCAACCCGGTAAGGTCTTGTCAATCTTGAATATCGGACCGGCCTAGGCCGGTTCAACGGCTAGTTCAAATTTATTTTTAATACTTTTGACTGTTACTTGTCACGACCCAAAATCCACTAGTTGTGATGGCTCCTAACCCAACCAGTTATGTCAGCCAATTAACAGTTAACACAATTCCAATAAAATAAAGGTGACTAACAAATGATATATCAAGATTCCATATAATATCCCAAGGATTGATAGTACAAGTCATGAGCTACTAAGACTGGATTATTGTAAAAACTGATATGAAATAAATATAACTTCTATTTGAAATATACATAAACCGAATTCAACTCTAAAACTACCCAAGGACAAGTGGCGGTCATACCCAGAAGGCATGAACATCTTCAGAGTCAGCTCCCGCCATCCACCGCGGCCCCGCTCCAAGATCTGCACGCAAGGTGCAGAAGTGTAGTATGAGTACAACCGACCCCATGTACTCAATAAGTATCTTGATTAACCTCGGTGAAGTAGTGACGAGGCTTTTTAGTTAAAAAATATTCACTGATATAACATGTACAGAAGACTAGCAATAAAACAATACTAGAACATAACCGAAAAGAGTACAAGAAACAAATATGTGAAGCAATAAATGATTGCTAGAAGAAATCACAATTTACATTCCTCAATATCACGACCAATCCTTTCATTATAGCAATAACCAACAAACCACGACAGTAAATCCATAACTTTCATAGTGTGAGAAATGTACTCAAGATATCAAATCAAATGGCACAGCAACACCCTCCGTGCATTTATCTCATTCTCATCAAATATTCGTATAACGGGACTAATCAGGTGAATGAAATACTAATAACAATAATGACAAAGTAGAAATATACAGGTAGAAATAATGAACAATGCAGTACATATAGACAACGGTAACAAACTAGGTAGAAGGCATAGAAGTAATGACAGCAATTAGGAAAGAAGAACATAAATTTTACTAACTCGCATGGTAGAAGGCCTAAATGTAGATATAACAAAAAGAGGAAAAATATGATCTTTATAAGCTAACAAATAAAAGGCATGAATATAACATGGTAGAAGGCTTATACGAAAGTGCAACGAGTGAGAAATGGCATAGATGTAAGTATGACAAACAAGAAGGAAAAACATGATATTTGCAAGTTAAGCAGATAAAAGGCATAGATAATACAACTACAATTTGAGGTGGAGGACAAAGATAGAACAACAATGACAAGTCACATAGAAAACATAGGTGCAACAATAATAACTCAAGATAAAAGGCTTGAATATATATACACAAGGAAAAGATATCACAACATAATGCATGTCTTTCGTCCTCGCCTGCACGGAAACATCCTTCGTGTCATGAACGCATGATAATATAAAAACATGATAATGTAAATGAAATGGCACGGCATCACCCTTCGTGCTTTTACTCTCATCCTCACATGTTAATGTAAATAAAATGGCACGGCATCACCCTTCATGCTTTTACTCTCATCCTCACATGATAATATATATGAGATCATGATAATGTAAATGAAATGTCACGACATCACCATTTATGCTTTTACTCTCATCCTCACAATATAATATAAATGAAGTGGCACGATATCACCCTTCGTGCTTTTACTCTCACCCTCACGTGATAATGTAAATGAGATAATGATAATGTAAATGAAATGGCATGGCATTACCCTTCATGCTTTACACTCTTCCTCACCAAGCATATGCGTATCAATGACAGCAGAGTAAGAAGCATGAATAACATCACGGAGAGTGATTAAACGAATATTCCAAATGAACATCAATCACAGCTTTCAAGCTAATAACAAAAACCGAGTAAATATGAATTCATAAAATATAACAAAAATTGAATATAGAACACTTACCCCAATCCATGTGGTGAAAATAACCTCCACATTTGCCCAATTCCGAGCTCCCCAACTCAAAATATGACCAAATGAACAAACCCTCGATATTATATGCTTATGCACAACTGCTCTGCCTTATTTTTGCTGTGCAAAATGATCCCCAAAACTCGGTTTTGATGCCTAACATGGATTCTTCATGAAATTCCAGTCAAGTTAGGCTTTTGAATCACTCCATTTAATCTTATAATGAAGGAGATATGTTGGTTTCAATATTTAAAAATAATGTAGATTTTTAAATACGAATTCAGTGGCAATTTCATAATTAATCTTAAAAATCTAGCAACCTAATTCTTAGTAAATGACCATCAATTCCTCATACTATATCGAAACTTGATGATTTCAGTTGATATGGTTCCAAAATTACGATACATATATAATGGTTTAGTCGAAACACGAATCAAAGGCCGTTTTCTCGATATAGTAACCTTTATGCTCAAATCGACATTGAAACCGAAAACAATCACCATACAACCCAAACTTATCCAAAACTCATCGGAATTTAACCAAACTTCATGAACATATCTAAAATCATCATACAAACCTACAAGAATAATTAAAACTCAATTTCGAGTCCGTTTACCCAAAAGTCAAACCTTGGTCAATTCTTCCAACTTAAAACTTCTAAAACGAGAATCATTCTTCCAAATTAATCTCGAATCGCTCAAAAACCGAAATCAACCGTACACGCAAGTCATAATACATAATATGAAGTTACTCAAAGTCTTAAACCACCAAATGGAACGATAAATCTCAAAACGACAGGCCGGGTCGTTACATTCTCCCCCACTTAAACATATGTTCGTCCTCGAACGTACCAAGAGTCATTCCAAAGCCATCAAATCGCCAAATACCCTCATCATACACATAACCATGGGTGATACCACGTCACTCCAATCTATATAAGCCCAACAACACCACCTAACAGAGGATCCTTACTTTAACCTTAGTCCATTAACCTTAAAACCCAATTTCCAACATTCGGAATGTTACACCCTGTACGTCCCAAGGTGACTTATAATGAATATGAGACTTGTTAATAATGATTTAAATGAGTTTAAAGTCATAATATGACTATATATGATTTTTGGATAAAACATATAAAGTTTGGAAAAAATCAGATTAAAGTTGCGGAAAAACCAACTAAGAATTTGCCATATAACAAAGATTTTTGAGAAATAAATTTAGTGTACTATATGAGGTCTTTTGGGATATATTATATACCAAATTGAAGGTCTTGGAAATTAGTTTCTAACACTCTTAACCGTTTATTCATACGATATCCGAATAAAAAGATATAAGCGTCGGAAGATGGACGAATCAGAGGGTGCCAAGCTAGCACCTTTTGACTTTTCAAAAGTTGATGTATTTTTTTAAACTCGTCTCTCTCTCTCTCTCTCTCTTAATTTTACATAGCATCTGACCAGAGGACACCATAAAAGGTTCTTGAGCTCTCTAATATTACTTCAAACAAGACTATCATCTCGGACACCAAATCAAGAAGCGATAACATTAAAACGATCCCTATGATGTAAGTATCGCTATATCGCCTCTCTTTTTCTTTGTAGTTTGAGTTTTAGAATGTATTTAATAGTTAATAAAAATTCCTAATTTCTGTATTTAAGCTTTAAAATATCAAGAAAAGTTGATAAATTCGTTTTCTAATAGTTAGACCTCACGGGACGGTGATCAGAAGCCGTGAGTTCGAGTTATTTGACTTATAGTGGACTGTTTTGTGGGATGTTTCGTGTTGCTTTTGGGTTGTCTATTGTGCTGCTGATTTATGGAGTTTGGAAGGATAAAAAGGGCGTGGAGAAACGCCACATGTGGTAGGGTAGTAGGTTGGCCGCTTGTCGTTGTAGTTACAGGCTGATTGATAACTTGTTGGTTGGATGTACTATGGTATATTTGGGGGTTTTGTTGTATTGAAAGTCCCGGATTGTAATTAGGTTGGTTTTGAGTTGCTGATTATATTATGTTTGTATCTCACCTATAGTAGGCTTGAGGGAGCAATAAAATCAGGGGAAATACTGCTCGTTTTATTTTAGAATCGAGTTATCGTTTGAGATACGTAATATATTACCGCCATCTAAATTGTACACGCATTTTTTTGTTATAGGGTTGTCGCGCTAGTTGTCATAAGCTTGTTGTTGAGTTGCATTGACTACTTGAGGTATGTTAAAGCCATCCCTTCTTTCCTTTTGGCATGATCCAAATGATACAAACGATACAAGCAAAATACCCAACTTTCATAAATGACTCTATCCATATAAATACTAGGGGTGTCTATATTCTTGATTACCCATGTGAATTATTATTATATCCTCTGTTCATGGGTCCCGAAAAAATACGTATTTGATAAAGTTTGTCCGAAAGGAATATTAATTTTATGATATTCGAGAAATCTTATTAACGTATTTCTTATGCATTTCATGCATTAATACATGTACATTGACCCATGACCAGAAGGCGTTATATACGCGTATATTATATGTATATGGGATATGAGAAAATGTTAAGGCGTTATATACACACCACTACCTGATCAGCTAGTATATGTTGATGATTTTACCCACAGTGGCCGAGATGATATGATGGGATGCCCTTAGAGGCTTGATGATGTTATGTACACCTATACCTATGCATGATACGATATTTACACGCACGTGCATGACATTATAAATATTTTAGGATTCACAAAGTTATTTAGACTCACACGTAGAATTCTTTACCCCATGTTTCATCTATGTCTTTTATGTACTGATTTTCATGCTTTACATACTCAGTACATTATTCGTACTGACATCCCTTTTTGCCTGGGGATGCTGTGTTTCATGCCCGCAGGTGCCGGTAGATAGGCTGAGGGTCCCCCTTCTTAGGATCCTTGATCAGCGAGAGTTTGTGTGATCCATTTGATCCAGAGTTGATTTGAGTTTTGGTACGATGTGTTTGCATACATATATGGGTACGACGGGTCCCAGTCCCGTCCTTTATACAGTTGTACACTCTAATAGAGGTGTGTAGACAGTCATGTATAGCTAGATGGTACGTGGCCTTGTCAGCTCGCCCTATATATATATATATATATATATATATATATATATATATATATTTGTCTTTTGGGCATGTTTTCTCACGTAGGTTGTTCATATGAATTAGTAGTTTATTTCCAGACTTTATGCATGACCTACACTTATGTATATATATATATATATATATATATATGTCTTTTGGGCATGTTTTCTCACGTAGGTTGTTCATATGAATTAGTAGTTTATTTCCAGACTTTATGCATGACCTACACTTATTTCATGTTTATATCTTAGACGAATGCTTAGGGGTGTTCGATAGGTAGAACTTGGGCACTCATCACGGCCCATCGGTTTGGGTCGTGACAAAAGTGGTATCAGAGCAGTTCTGTCCTAGGGTTGTCTACATACCGTGTCTAGTAGAGTCTTGTTTATGGGTGTGTTATGCACCACACTTATAGACATGAGGCTACAAGATATTTAGGATGGTTACTTTTCTTTCTTATCTTAGATCGTGCAATATAAGAATTCATTTTCCTAACAATATGTTATGTTTTCAGCGATGCCCAAGAAGGCTACAGCCGCCCAGAATGGCAAGCCCGTGGATGATGAGACTACAAGTAGAGCGCCACGAGTTACCAGGTCTCGAGGAGAGTCGAATAGTGAGACTCCGTCTCAGACTTCACATACCCTGCCCTCTCCAGAGGAGATCCGAGGGGCACCAGCTCCAGCACCCACTTTAGTACCCCCAGCTCTTCATTCAGATGCACCGGGTCAGGAGATGAGAGATATTATTTAGCTATTGACTCGATTAGTGGCCGCACAGGCTCGGCGCTAGGAGGTAGGTATTGTTCATACAGATAAGGCCATTAGTGCGAGGGTTCGTGTTTTCATTAATTTGGACCCTACGATATTCACTGGAGTAGATCCAAACGAGGACCCTCAGGTATTTATCGATAGGATGCAGAGAACTTTGAGGGTAATGAAGGCCACTGCGACTGAGTCAGTTGAGCTAGCTTCCTATAGACTTCGGGACGTTGCAATTAATTGGTACGAGTCTTGGGAGTTGTCCAGAGGTGAGGATGCCCTTCCAGCAGTATGGCAGGATTTTACAGAGGCTTTTCTTCATCATTATTTGCCACCAGAGCTTAGACGGGCCAGAGTTGATAGGTTCTTGACCCTTCGACAGGGTAATATAAGTGTTCGGGAGTGCAGCCTTCAGTTTGATTCTTTGGCTAGGTATGCTCCCACTATTGTAGCTAAGATGGAGGATCGGGGTCACCGGTTCGTGATGGGGTTGGAGCCGCACCTGCTCGATGACTGTATGTCGGTCTCACTTCATCCAGGCATTGATATTTCTCATATTCAGGCATACGCTCAGGATGTAGAGGAGAGTAAGCAGAAGCAGAGGGCCGATCGTGAGCATGATAGGGACCAGAGTAAGAGAGCGAGATCTTCAGGTCCTTCTGGTGAGTTTTGAGGTGGTCAGAGACAGCATTACCCGAGGTATCCATCTCAGCCATCAACTAGTGCACCCCATCAGTTTTTCGGTAGGAGATTTGATCGTTCCACATATTCAGGGCCCAGTTAGAGTTCCAGGGCCTCTCGTTCTCAGTATAAGGGTGAGTCAAGTCAGATGAGGCCACCCTTGCCATGATGTGCTCAGTGTGGTAAGCATCATGTCGGGCAGTGCCTCATGGGGTTGAGTGTTTGTTATACTTGTGGTTATCCAGGCCACGTTATGAGAGATTATTCGATGAGAGGTGGTGCAGGTTTAGTTTAGCCAGCGTGATCTATAGTTGGTTCGTCATCATCAGTATGCCCCACTGGGGAAGTATCACAAGTACCAGCCGATCGTGGTAGAGGCAGAAGTGGAGCATCTAGCTCGAGCGGTCCTCAGAACCGCATTTATGCATTAGCGGGTCGACAGGATCAGGAGTCGTCACCTAATGTTGTTACAGGTATATTATCAGTTTCTTCATATGATGTATATGCATTGATTGATCCAGGTTCCACCTTATCGTATGTCTCTCTGTTGGTTGCTAGAAAGTTTGGGATAGAACCTGAGTTGATTAAACCTTTTGATGTGTCTACACCTGCTAGAGATCCAATGATAGCTAGAGGGGTATATTGAGATTATATAGTAGGAGTTCTTAGTCGTTCTACAGTAACGGACCTGATTGAGCTAGATATGATAGAATTTGATGTTATAATAAGTATGGATTGGTTGGCTTCTTGTTATGCTAACGTTGATTATAGATCAAAGATGGTTCGGTTCCAGTTTCCAGGGAAGCCAGTTCTAGATTGGAAAGGTAATACTGCATCGCCGAGAGGTAGGTTTATTTCCTATCTCAAGGCAAGGAAGATGATCAGAAAAGGCTATATTTATCACTTAGTTCGGGTACAAGATGTGAAAGCAGAGTAACCGACCCTTCAATCTATTCCGGTAGTTAATGAGTTTCCCGATGTTTTTCCCGATGAGCTTCCAGGCCTTCCATCAGAGCGGGAGATTGAGTTTGCTATTGACACATTACCAGATACTCAGCCGATATCTATTCCTCCTTATAGAATGACACTTGCAGAGCTGAGAGAGTTGAAAGAACAACTGAGGGATTTTCTTGAAAAAGGCTTTATCAGACCCAGTACATCACCGTGGGAAGCACCTGTGTTATTTGTGAGAAAGAAAGATAGTTCCTTGCGGATGTGTATTGATTACAGACATTTGAATAAGGAGACGATCAAGAATAAGTACCCACTCTGGAGGATTGATGATTTATTTGATCAGTTGCAGGGTGCCAGGTGTTTCTCAAAGATAGACTTGAGGTTGGGGTACCATTAAATAAGGGTTAGAGAAAAGGATATTTCGAAGATAGCATTCAGGACCAGATACAGACACTTTGAGTTTCGTGTTATGTCATTCGGTTTGACTAATGCCCCAGCGGTATTCATGGACTTGATGAACCGTGTGTTCGGACCCTTTCTAGATCTGTTTGTGATTGTATTTATAGATGATATTTTGGTTTATTCTCGTTCAGAGACTGAGCATGCAGATCATTTACGTACTATGCTCAGAGATCTATAAGAAAGGTAGTTGTATGCAAAATTCTCTAAATGTGAATTCTGGTTGAATTTTGTAGCCTTCCTTGGTCATATTATTTCGGGTGAGGGTATCCGGGTCGATACACAGAAGATTGAGGCAGTTAAGACTTTGCCTAGACCCACGACACCAACATAGGTTCATAGCTTCCTGGGTTTGGCAGGTTATTACAGGAGATTTGTAGAGGGGTTTTCTTCCCTTTCAGCACTATTGACAAAGTTGACTCAAAAGGCAACCAAGTTTTAGTGGACTGATGCTTGTGAGCGGAGTTTCCAGGCATTGAAGGACATATTGACTTCAACACCGGTTCTGACACTTCCAGAAGTGACCGATGGTTATGTTATCTATTGTGACGCTTCAGGCATTGGATTGGGTTGTGTATTGATGCAACATGGTAAGGTTATCGATTATGCTTCTAGACAACTAAGAAACCACGAGAAGAATTACCCCACCCACGATTTAGAGTTAGCCGCAGTGATTCATATACTAAAGATGTGGAGGCACTATTTGTATGGCATTCATGTTGATATCTATATGGACCATAAGAGCCTTCAGTATATATTCAAGCAAAAGGAATTGAATTTACGTCAGAGGCGATGGTTGGAGCTACTAAAAGACTATGATGTTGATATTTTATACCATCCAGGAAAGGCGAATGTAGTAGCCGACGCCCTTAGTCGTAGATCTATGGGTAACTTATCACATTTACAGCCAGAGAAGAGTGAGATAACTTGTGAGATTCATCAGCTAGCTAATTTTGGAGTTCGATTATTAGATTCAGGTGGTACCGGAGTTACTATTCAGGACACGGCAACATCTTCTCTAGTAACTGAAGTGAAGGAACACCAGTATGAAGATCCTGTGCTAGCTCACTACAGAGATACAACCCCTCAAAAAGAGAAGACACCATTGGAGATTACAGGAGATTGAGTCCTCAGATATCGAGGTCGATTATGTGTTCCTAATGTAGTAGGGTTGTACCAGCAGGTTATGGGAGAAGCTCACTATTCTCGTTATTCCATTCATCCAGGAACGACGAAGATGTATCATGATATCAGGGGAATATACTGGTGGGACGGAATGAAGAAGGATATAGTAGAGTTTGTTGTTCAGTGCCCAAATTGTTAGTAGGTTAAGATTGAGCATCAGAAACCTGGTGGATTTTTTCAGGCTATAGAGATTCCGACTTGGAATTGGGAAGTGATTTACATGGATTTCATCATAGGCTTACCCCGTACCCAGCATAAGTTCGATTCTATATGGGTTATTATTGATAGACTTGCAAAATCAGCCCATTTTCTGCTTGTCAACACTACGTATTCAGCAGAGGATTATACAAGGATCTACATTAAGTAGATAATACGACTTCATGGTGTCCCTATATCTATTATCTCAGATAGAGATGCTCAATTTACAGCTAATTTATGGAGGTCCTTCCAAAAAGGATTGGGGACTCAAATAAGTCTTAGTACATCATTTCATCCCCAAACAAACGGTCAGGCTGAGCGTACTATTCAGACACTAGAGGATATGCTACGGGCTTGTGTGATGGACTTCAAGGGTAACTGGGATGATCATCTTCAATTTATTGAGTACACATATAATAATAGTTATCATTCTAACATTCAGATGGCTCCATACGAAGCTCTTTACGGACAAAAGTGTAGGTCACCTATCAGATGGTTCGAGGTTGGGGAAACTAAGTTAGTAGGACCAGAGTTGGTACAACAGGCAGTTGAGAAGATTAAGCTTATACGGGAAAGGCTATTAGCAGCTCAGAGTCGTCAGAAGTCATATGCAGATAAGCGACGACGATACTTGGAGTTTCAGATAGATGACTAGGTATTCCTAAAGGTATCACCGATGAAAGGCGTTATGAGATTCGGTAAGAAATAAAATCTTAGCCCTCGGTACATTGGTCCTTATAAGATCATACGCAGAGTAGGCCAGGTAGCATATGAGTTAGACTTGCCTTCCAACTTGGAGTCAGTACATCCAGTTTTTCATGTGTCTATGCTCCAAAAGTGTATTAGAGATATTTCTAGAGTCGTTCCAATTGACGATATTCAGGTCACAGAGCATCTATCATATGAGGAAGCTCCCATTGCTATACTAGATAGACAAGTTCGGAGATTGAGAACTAAAGACGTATCTTCGGTTAAAGTACTTTGGAGGAACAATAATGTGGAGGAGATGACTTGGGAAGCTGAAGAAGACATGAAGTCTAGGTATCCTCACTTGTTTTCGCTTCCGGAGGAGGATCGGACTGAGACATCACAACCTTAGGTACGTATATGGTACTTGATTCTTATGTTAGTTATTGTCATTGGTCGTGTGAGACTATTTGTGTTATTGATGATTGTGGACCTGTGTCGCTTTGTATTGTTGGGTTTTCTATCTGACATGTTGGTAGTGGTACCGTTACAGAGGAGACTCTACCAAAATTTCTATAAATCTCTAGGAGTTTAACATTCGAGGACGAATATTTCTAAGAGGGGAAGATTGTTACACCCTGTACGTCCCAAGGTGACATATAATGAATATGAGACTTATTAATTATGATTTAAATGAGTTTAAAGTCATAATATGACTATATATGGTGTTTGGATAAAACACATAAAGTTTGGGGAAAATCGGATTAAAGTTGCGGAAAAACCAACTAAGAATTTGCCCTATAACAGAGCTATTTGAGAAATAAATTTAGTGTGCTATATGAGGTCTTTTGGGACATATTATATACCAAATTGAAGGTCTTGAAAAGTAGTTTCCAATGTCATTAACCGTTTGTTTATACAATATCTGGATAAAAAGATATAAGTATCGGAAGATGGGTGAATCAGAGAGTGCCAAGCTAGCACCTTTTGACTTTTCAAAAGTTGATATATATTTTTTAAATGGTCTCTCTCTCTCTCTCTCTCTTCATTTTACATAGAATCTAACTAGAGGGCACCATAAACGATCCTTGAGCTCTCTAATATTGCTTCAAACAAGACTATCATCTCGGACACCAAATCAAGAAGCGATAACATTAAAACGATCCCTATGACGTAAGTATCGCTATATCGCCTCTCTTTTTATTTGTAGTTTGAGTTTTGGAATGTATTTAATAGTTAATAAAAATTCCTAATTTCTATATTTAAGCTTTAAAATATCAAGAAAAGTTGACAAATTCGTTTCCTAATAGTTATACCTCATGGGACGGTGATTGGAAGCCGTGAGTTCGAGTTATTTGACTTATAGTGAACTGTTTTGTGGGATGTTTCGTGTTGCTTTTGGGTTGTCTATTGTATTGCTTATTTATGGAGTTTGGAAGGATAAAAAGGGCGTGGAGAAATGCCACATGTGGTAGGGTAGTAGGTTGGTCGCTCATCCTTGTAGTTACAAGCTGATTGATAACTTGTTGGTTGGGTGTATTATGGTATATTTGGGGGTTTTGTTGTATTGAAGGTCCCTGATTGTAATTAGGTTGGTTTTGAGTTGCTGATTGTATTATGTTTGTATCTCGCCTATAGTAGGCTTGAGGGAGCAGTAAAATCAGGGAAAATGCTGCTCGTTTTATTTTAGAATCGAGTTATCGTTTGAGATACGTAATATACTACCGCCATCTAAATTGTACACGTATTTCTTTGTTATAGGGTTGTCGAATTAGTTTTCATAAGCTTGTTGTTGAGTTGCATTGACGACTTGAGGTATGTTAAGGCCATCCTTTCTTTCCTTTTGGCATGATCCAAATGATACAAACGATACAAGCAAAATATGCAACTTTCATAAATGACTCTATTCATAGAAATACTAGGGGTGTCTATATTCTTGATTACCCATGTGAATTATTATTATATCCTCTGTTCATGGGTCCCGGAAAAATACGTATTTGATAAAGTTTGTCTGAAAGGAATATTAATTTTATGATATTCGAGAAATCTTATTAACGTATTTCTCACGCATTTCATGCATTTGTACATGTTCATTGACCCATGACCAGAAGGCGTTATATACGCATATATTATATGTATATGGGATATGAGAAAAGGTTAAGGCGTTATATACACACCACCACCTGATCAGCTGGTATATGTTGATGATTTTACCCACAGTGGACGAGATGATATGATGGGATGCCCTCAGAGGCTTGATGATATTATGTACTCCTATACCTATGCATGATACGACATTTACACGCACGTGCATGACATTATAAATATTTCAGGATTCACAAAGTTATTTAGACTCACACGTAGAATTCTTTACCCCATGTTTCATCTATGTCTTTTATGTACTGATTTTCATGTTTTACATATTCAGTATATTATTCGTACTAACGTCCCTTTTTGCCTGGGGACGCTGCGTTTCATGCCCGCTGGTGCAGGTAGACAGGCTAACGGTCCCCCTTCTTAGGATCTTTGATCAACGAGAGTTGGTGTGTTCCATTTGATCCGGAGCTGCTTTGAGTTTTGATATGATGTGTTTGCATACATATATGGGTACGACGGGGCCCAGTCCCATCCTTTATACAGTTGTACACTCTAATAGAGGTCTGTAGATAGTCATGTATAGTTAGATAGTATGTGGCCTTGTCGGCTAGCCCTACCGTATTCCGTATATATATATATATATATATATATATATATATATATATATATATATATATATCTTTTGGGCATATTTTCTCACGTAGGTTGTTCATATGAATTAGTAGTTTAATTCCAGACTTTATGTATGACCTACACTTATTTCATGTTTATATCTTAGATGAATGCTTAGGGGTGTTCGATAGGTAGAACTCGGGCACTCGTCACGGCCTATCGGTTTGGGTCATGACACGGAATTCCTTTCAAGACCCGAATATCGCACCTACACACTGTATAAGTCAGAACCATAACCCATAATGTAATCACATGATATACCACATAACTCAGATGTTCACAACAATAACTTCTAACCATAATAGCTTCTTGTCACGACCCAATTTTGTAATAGGTCATGATTGCACCTAACACCGCCGTTAGGCAAGCCCACAAGTGAAACTACTGTTTACTTACCCCTTTTAAACATTGTTAAAATGGAGGTTTTCCTTTTTAAAGAACAATTTAAATTAGATTTTATGCAACTGTAACATCTCTTTGAAACAAAGTACCATCATAATAAGAACATCTATGGTGGTGAAAGAAATGATAAATACAGCAGTACATAAATGCCAAAGATCTCCCAAAATCTGGCGTCACAAGTGCATGAGCAATCTAGAAAATATACTGTCACGACCCAAATCGATGGGCCATGACAAGTGCCCGAGCCTACCTGTATATCACTCCTAAGCATACGTCTAAGATAAAACATGGAATAAGTGTAGAAAATGCATAACGTCTGGCAGTAAACTACTGAATTATGTGAATAACATACGCGAGAAAACGTTCCCAAAAGACATATGTACATATATATACGGAATACAGTAGGGCAAGCTGACAAGGCCACACACTATTCGACTATATATAACTGTCTACAGACCTCTAATAGAGTGTACAATTGTATAAAGGACGGGACTGGGCCCCGTTATACCCATATCTACATACACAAATAGCGTACCAAAATCAATAGCAGCTCCGGATCAAGTGGAGCACACCAACTCTCACTGAGCTAGGATCCTAAGAAGGGGGACCGTCAGCCTGTCTACTTGCACCTGCGGGCATGAAATGCAGGCCCCAGACAATAGGGGCGTCAGTACGAATAATATACCGAGTATGTAAGGCATGAAAATGAGTATACAAAAGATGTGAATGAAACATGGAATAAAGGACCCAACCTGTAAGTCTGAATAGTTGTGTGAATCATGAAACATTTATAATGTCATACACATGCGTAAAATGTCATATCATGTATAGGTATATACGTACATAACGTCATCAGGCCTTTGAGGGCATCCCATCATATTATCTTGGCCTCATTGGGCGAAATCATCAATGTATACCAACTGATCAGGTGGTGGTGCATATATAACGCTGTAACCTTTTCCCATATCCCATATACATATAATATACGCGTATATAACGTCATCTGGTCATGGGTCAATATACATGTATAAAAGAATGCAATGCATAACAAGTAAGTTAATAAGATCTCACGGAATGTCATAAAATGATTATGCCTTCGATTAATATCATGAAATAAGCTTTATCAACTTACGTATTTTTTGAGACCCATGAACAAACGATAGAATAATAGTACACATGGGGAATCAAGAACATAGGAACCTCTAGTACTTTTAAGAATAGTGGCATTTATGAAAATTGTGCGTTTGCTCGTTTCATTTGTATCGTATGGATCATGCCAAAAGGAAAGGAGGGATAACCTTAACATACCTGAGCTGATTCTATTGACAATCCCTCTAACACACGTCAATCGTGACAAAACACGTAACGACGGGATCGAAGTAAGGAAAATTTGTATGATTTCTTTGAGAAAAGTTGTACCGTGCTTCCTTAGAATTTCAAGTCTTGCTGCTTATAGCATTTTGTGGGTCGTATGTATGCTTTTTGAGGCTTTCCATCCGTTACTAGCAAGTAAATACATCTCACTTTAATGATGTAGGGAGATGTCTTTATCATCATGGGTGTGGGCCCCACTTTATGTGATTACTTTGCCAAAGAATCCCCTAAATATGCCACCTAGCTACATAGATTACCTAGTCACTATTAGGCTTGATTAAGAATCTCACTTGCTGCCACGTTGGGAGGATGTTTCCACCAAATACTTATCCACCAATTTCTAATTAATTACTTAACTTCCCACTAAAATCAATAATTAATCCATTACCAATATAATTAGGAATTATCTCAAATTACTTAAAATACTAATCACTTTTAACATACTTTATATACCTTACTATCATGGTCATGTGGTATATTGTATGGCACTAGTCCATAAATACGGGGTATTATAGCTTGGACCGTATTTTATCCCAAATTGTCAAACTTCAACAAAACTCATTTTCTTCGATTTGTTTAACCTCTAACCTTCACGACACTTACTTAACACCTGTTATAATAACATAAATACTTATATACTCAAAAATAATCTTATTCTCGAGCTTACGTCGATTAACTTAAGACGAAACTTTAACGTACGAAAACGCGGGATGTAACGTCCTTCCCCTCTTAGAAACATTCGTTCTCGAATGTTTAAACTTGCAAGACCTGCATGAAATACTCAACAATTCTAAATGAATATACCGTCCCGACTATACTCCAATGGAACAACTAGTGGGCTCTCACGGGGTTAAGACACCCTCCCTCCTTAAAACTACTTCCTATTTCATTCATCACCTACGAGTCTGTTAATCAATCTTTTAGGCACTGTCACCTTCTGGTTGTAAACTTATTAACCGGATTTTTAACTTTCTATTCCACTATACTAACTTCCCCAAAATATCACGTACTATCCGCGGTTTCCTCCCTAGGGCATTAGAGCCATCAGAGTTCTAACTTCTTAATATCCTAGGTCACTCATCTCTCATCCCTTAGTCCTCGAATGTTAAACTCCTAAATTTTGGCAGAGTCCCCTTTGTAACAGTACTATTACCAACCTTTCACATAAAAAACCCCAATAATACAATGCCACATAGGACCACAATCATCAATCATAACAATGGCCTCACACGACCAATGACAGTAACTAACACAAGAATCCATACACGTACCTAAAGGTTGTGATGTCTCAGTGTGATCCTCCTATGGAAGCGGAAATAAGTAAGAATACATAAACTTCATGTCTTCTTCTGCTTCCCAAGTCATCTATTCCACATTATTATTTCTCCAAAATGCTTTAACCGAAACTACGTCCTTAGTTCTCAATCTCCGAACTTGTCTATCTAGTATAGCAATGGGAGCTTCCTCATATGATAGCTACTCTGTGACCTGAACATCATCAACTGGAACGACTCTAGAAGGATCTCCAATACACTTACGGAGCATAGACACATGAAAAACTGGATGTACTGACTCAAAGTTGGAAGGAAAGTCTAACTCATATGCTACCTGGCCTACTCTACGTATGATCTCATATAGTCCACTGTACCGAGGCTAAGTTTTCATTTTCTTACCGAACCTCATAACGCCTCTCATCGGTGATACCTTTAGGAATACCCAGTCATCAACCTAAAACTCCAAGTCTTGTCATCGATTATCCGCATAAGACTTCTAACGGCTTTGAGCTGCTAAAAACCTTTCCTGTATAAGCTTAGTCTTCTCGATTGCCTATTGTACCAACTCTGCTCCTACTAACTTAGTATCCCCAACCTAGAACCATTTTATAGGTGACCTACACTTCCATCCATAGAGAGTTTCGTATGGAGCCATCTGAATGCTGGAATGATAACTATTATTATATGTGAACTCAATAAGCGAAAGATGATCATCCCAGCTACCCCTGAAGTCTATTACACAAGCCCGTAACATATCTTCCAGAGTCTGAATAGTACGCTCAACCTGACCATCTGTCTAGGGATGAAATGATGTACTAAGACTTACCTGAATCCCCAATCCTTTTTGGAAGGACCTCCAGAAATTAACTGTAAACTGAGCACATCTATCTTAGATAATAGATATAGGGACACCATGAAGTTGCACCATCTCCTTAACGTAGAGCCTTGCATAATCCTCTGCTGAATACGTAGTCGTTGGGTACGAGGTAAGCCTATGACGAAATCTTTATTAATTACTTCCCATTTCCAAGTCGGAATCTCTATAGCCTGCAATACTCTACCGGGTTTTTGATGCTCAATCTTAACCTGCTGACAATTAGGGCATTGAGAAACAAACGCTGCTATATCCTTCTTCATTTAGTCCCACCAGTATATTTTCCTAATATCATGATACATCTTTGTCGCTCTAGGGTGAATAGAATAATGAAAATAGTGAGTTTCTCCCATGTCCTGCTGGCGCAGCCCTGTAACATTAGGGACACAAAATCGTCCTTGATATCTGAGGACTCCATCTCCTGAAATATCAAATGGTGTCTTCTCATTTTGAGGGGCTGCATCTTTGTAATGATCTAACACAGGATCCTCGTACTGGCATTCCTTTACTTCAGTTACAAAAGAGGATGTTGACGTGTCGTGAATAGTAACTCCAGTATGAGCTGAGTCCAGTAATCGAACTCCAAGACTAGCCAGCTGATGAATCTTATGGGCTATTCCACTCTTCCCTGGCTGTAAATATGACAGGCTACCCATAGATCTACGGCTGAGGGAGTCGGCTACTACATTCGCCTTCCTCAGATGGTATAAAATATCAATGTCATAGTCTTTTAGTAGCTCTAACCATCTCCTCTAATGTAAATTCAATTCCTTTTGCTTGAAGATATACTGAATGCTCTTATGATCCGTATAGATATCAACATGAATACCATACAAATAGTGCATCCACATCTTTAGTGCATAAATCACCGCAGTTAATTCTAAATTGTGGGTTAGTTGAATTCTGTAGGTTTCCTTGGGCATTATTATTTCAGGTGAAGGTATTCGGGTTGATACACGGAAGATTGAGGCAGTGGAGACTTGGCCTAGACCCACGACACCAACTGTTGTTCGTAGCTTCTTGGGTTTGGAAGGTTATTACAGGAGATTTGTAGAGGGATTTTCTTCTCTTTCAGCACCATCGACAAAGTTGACTTAGAAGGGAGCTAAGTTTCAGTGGACTGATGCTTGTGAGCGGAGTTCCTAGGCATTGAAGGACAGACTGGCTTCAGCACCGATTTTGGCACTCCCATAGGGAACCGATGGTTATGATATCTATTGTGACGCTTCGGGCGTTGTATTGGGTTGTGTATTGATGCAACATTACCAAGTTTGTCATGACCCAAACCGGAGGGCCACGACTGGTACCCAGGCTCTACTCAATCGAGCGCCACGTACCTTATCCTTGTTTATTATTAAATTTATCACGGGCCATTACAGGCCATATCTATATATATAAGTAATAATATTAGAACTTAACTCGCATAACTAATTCATTTTTTTTATATAAATACATAGGTGCCGACAAGGCCATCGACATGTCATACCCAATATTATACACAAGATACTGTCTGCAAAACCTCTAAGAAAACATAATCATAATATATATAAGTCAGGACATGGCTCCCGACGTCCTCATAAAACAACATAACATATACAGAACCCTGACTTGGCAATACTCCAGAAAGAAGTGGATCTCACCAGCCAAAAGCTGATATCTGGAGGCAACCTACAGTGGAGGGTCCTCGCCTTGTCCTATATGAGATCCATGATCAGACACATTTCGAAGCGGACTCTTCATATCCTTATCAGTTACCTTCCTCCTATTGGCCCAACTACTCTCCTCTTCCTCTGCATATTCCATAACATACACAGACGAACCTTGATTGATGAACTCCCAAGACTGTGGACTATCCGGCACCACAGAAGAGCTGGTGTCCATAAATACCCTGACATAGTTTTGAGCATGAGGGGAACCAGCTGTGCCAATCCATGCACCACTCCCTTTATACCCTGATCTACAGGCCCTGATAATGAAACTAATGGCCTTGTTGAGGTCAAAACTCCTCTCATCCCATCTGCTGCCGGCGAAATTGAAACTACTCGAACGAATGACTCATATGGATACTTAGAAGGATCCTCCTTAATAGAACCCATGATCTCTGATGGGTCTGACTCCATAATATAACTTATATCTCCTTTTAACACTTTCGTAGCCTTTTGACCTGTACTAGCGGCTGACGCCTGTCGTCTAGTAGTAATAGGCATCGCTAAGAACATAAATAAGGTAAAGATTAAGATTGAATACTTACGACTCAGTTCTATTGCACAATATTGATCAGAAAGAAAACTAACCATCCTAAATATCATGTAGCCTTCTGTCTATAAGTGTGGTGCACAACACACCCATAAATAAGACTCTATTAGACACGGTCTGTAGACAACCCTAGGACAGAACTACTCTGATACCACTTTTGTTACGACCCAAACCGATGGGCCATGATGAGTGCCTGAGCCTACCTGTCTATCACTCTTAAGCATACATATACGATAAAACATATAATAAGTGTAGGAAATGCATAACGTCTGGCAGTAAACTACTGAATTATGTGAATAACATACGCGAGAAAACATGCCCAAAAGACATATGTACATATATATACGGAATACGGTAGGGCGAGCCGACAAGGCCACATACTATCCGACTATACATGACTGTCTACAGACCTCTAATAGAGTGTACAACTATATAAAGGACGGGACTGGGCCCCGTTGTACCCATATCTACATACAAAAATACCGTACCAAAATCAATAGTAGCTCCGGATCAAGTGGAGCACATCAACTCTCATTGAGCTAGAATCCTAAGAAGGGGGACCGTCAGCCTGTCTACTTGCACCCACGGGCATGAAATGCAGGCCTCAGACAATAGGGGTGTCAGTACGAATAATGTATCGTGTATGTAAGGCATGAAAAATAGTATATAAAAGACGTGAATGAAACATGGAATAAAGGACTCAACCTATAAGTCTGAATAGTTGTGTGAATCATGAAACATTTATAATGTCATACACATGCGTACAAATGTCATATCATGTATAGGTATATGCGTACATAACGTCATCAATCCTTTGAGGGCATCCCATCATATCATCTCGGCCTAAGTAGGAGAAATCATCAATGTATACCAACTGATCAGGTGGTGGTGCGTATATAATATCGTAACATTTTTCCATATCCCATATACATATAATATACGCATATATAAAGCCATCTGGTCATGGGTCAATGTACATGTATAAATAAATACAATGCATAAGAAGTAAGTTAATAAGATCTCTCGGAATGTCACAAAATCATTAGGCCTCGATTAATATCATGAAATAAACTTTATCAACTTATATATTTTTCGAGACCCATGAACAGGCAATAGAATAATAGGACACATGGGGAATCAAGAACATAAGAACCCCTACTACTTTTAAGAATAGTGGTATTTATAAAAATTGTGTGTTTGCTCGTTTTATTTGTATCGTATGGATCATGCCAAAAGGAAAGAAGGGATAACTTTAACATACCTGAGCTAATTTTCTTGACAATCCCTCTAACACACGTCAATCATGACAAAACACGTAACGACGGGATCGAAGTAAGGAAAAATCTGTATGATTTCCTTGAGAAAAGTTGTACCGTGCTCCCTTAGAATTTCAAGTCTTGCTGCTTATAGCATTTTGTGGGTCGTACGTATGCTTTTTGAGGCTTTCCATCCGTTACTAGCAAGTAAATACATCTCACTTTAATGATGTAGGGAGATGTCTTTATCATCATGGGTGTGGGCCCCACTTTATGTGATTACTTTGCCAAAGAATCCCCTAAATATGCCACCTAGCTACATAGATTACCTAGTCACTATTAGGCTTGATTAAGAATCTCACTTGCTGCCACGTTGGGAGGATGTTTCCACCAAATACTTATCCACCAATTTCTAATTAATTACTTAACTTCCCACTAAAATAAATAATTAATTCATTACCAACATAATTAGGAATTATCTCAAATTACTTAAAATACTAGTCACTTTTAACATACTTTATATACCTTACTATTATGGTCATGTGGTATATTGTATGGCACTAGTCCATAAATACGGGGTATTATAGCTTGGACCGTATTTTATCCCAAATTGTCAAACTTCAACAAAACTCATTTTCTTCGATTTGTTTAACCTCTAACCTTCACGACACTTACTTAACACCTGTTATAATAACATAAATACTTATATACTCAGAAATAATCTCATTTCCGAGCTTACGTTGATTAACTTATGACGAAACTTTAATGTACGAAAACGCGGGATGTAACATATACAAAACTCCTACAACTGCATTCTGAAAGTAATAGACAGAATAGTAAATAAGGTAGATGGAGACTCCGGTGCTTCATATCGTAGCAAGGCAAGCACCTCACCACTAAGTCTCCAGAATGATCGTCCACGCGCCAGCGTGACCACTGGTAGTACCTGTCTTAGTACCTGTAAATCATTGCAGAAGTGTAGCGTGAGTACGGAAAATAACGCGTACCCAGTAAGTATCTAGTCTAACCTCAAATAAATAATGATGAGAGGTCGACTTGACACTTACTAGAGGACAAACAATAATAATATAAATGCATAAAGTAGACATGGTGAGTATACAACAAGTATCAATGAAGCAAATAAGAGTAACTACAATAAATACAATCAGGAGTACGTATCACATCACCGACATATCATAACTGGCCGTGAAGGCTCTAACTCAATTATACCCAAACTGGAATCCATTGTTTATTAAGCACGAAGTTGCCAAGGCGAACGGTCCGATCCCATAAGAATCGTGTTACCATCATACTGCCGAGGTGAATGACCCGATCCCATAAGAATAGTGGTACTCAGTACTGCCGAGGCGAACGACTCGATCCCATAAGAGTGGTGTTATCATACTGCCGAGGCGAACGGCTTGATCCCATTAGAATATAGAAATTTACCTCGCTCGCGGAAGTACTTGCGAGACGAGAAGACATGGATTTTCATAGCTTATTAAGTGTTCCCTAGTTTTCTGAAATAAGAAGCTAAGTCGATAATTCCAATTTAAATCCTCGGTCTCAGCTCTAATCAAGATAATTAATACACATAATAGGCATAAACAGTACAATTAAAAGCATGATGTGAATTTAAGTCTACCGGGACATATCATGAAATATAGCTACGTATGGACTCTCGTCACCTCGTGCTTACGTAGCTCCCCACAAAAGTAGCACACAGCAATAATACGCCTAAGGGGATAAGTTCCCTCTTACAAGGTTAGACAAGAGACTTACCTCATTCCCAAGCTCACTTTCCGGTCCATAAATTCGCTCTAAAAGCCCCAAGTCGATGTAGAACAACCCGAAACTAGTCAAATATTATATAAATTAATCAATATATACTCAAAAGTTCATAATTTAGCTTCTAGATAATAACCCAACCCAATTTGGAAGATTCTGAAAATTTGCCTCCGGGACCGCGTGCCCGAATTTCGGTAATTTTTGAAGATAAATATTACCCATAGCCTCACGAACCCAAATATATAATTTCTACCCAATTCTATAATCATTTTTGTGGTCTAATACCATTTTTATCAAAGACTTAGGTTTTTCCACTAAACTTATAATTTTCAGAATTTCTATATTAAAATCTACCCATAATGCATTATTTAAACTCATATTGTATAGAAATTACTTACCTCAAAGTGCTAGGTGAAAATCCCTCCTCAAAGAGATCTAAATTCGACCAACAAGTGAGAGACATGAAGAAAATAAGCCTAAGTTCCGATTTAAATTCACCCTTCTGCCCCCAGCGATTCCGCTTCTGCAGAAAATTGGCCGCTTCTGCGGCTCTGCATCTGTGGAAATGGAATCACAGATGTGGTCCTCCCCAGCTGGCCACCTTCCGCTTCTGCGACCCCTTCTTCACATCTGCGGGCTCGCAGATGTGGTCGAGCCCTCGCACATGCGCCCACTGCCCCCTTAAGCTCCAGGCCGCTTCTGCGGACTATTAACTGCTTCTGCAGTCGCGCACCTGTGCCCCCTACTTCCGCACCTGTGGACTCAACCCACTTAGCCAAGCTTCGCACCTGCGCCTAGCCACCCGCTTCTGCGGTGACGTACCTACGGCCAATTCTTCGTAGGCGCGAAAGCACCAGATCCTTACTGCTTCAGCAATTCTTCCAAGTTCAAACATGTTCCACACATCGTCTAAATAGCACCCGAGGCCCCCGGGGCCTCGTCCAAACATACCAACAAGTTCGTAAACATAAAATGGACTCCTCGGACCCTCAGAACATGTAAAACAATATCAAAACTAAGAATCATACCCCAAAACCAAATTGAATCAATTTATGAACTTTAAGTTATTTCAACTTACTCCGAACGCGCTGAAACATACTTAGTCTACTCGGAATGACACCAAATTTTACGTACAAGTTACAAATCACCATATAGAACTATTCCCAGGCTCGGAATCCCAAACAGACCTCGATAACACCAACGCCTACTCCAAACCAAACTTAAAGAACTTAAAAACCTTTAATGCGTCAACTTTCAAAATTAAGCGCCGAAATGCTCCCGGGTCATCCGAAACCCGATCCAAACACACGCCCAAGTCCAAAATCATCATAAAAACCTATTGAGACCGTCAAATCCCAGTTTCGAGGTCGTTTACTCAATATGCTGACTTAAGTCAAACTTAACCATTATAGGCCACTATTAAGGAACTAAGTGTTCCGATTTCAACTCGAGCCCTTCCAAACCTAAACCAACCATCCCCACATGTAATAAACAGTAAAAGCATATACGAGGAGTATTAATTAGGAGAACAGGGATCTAGGAAGCAAAATGACCGGTTGGGTCATTACATTCTCCACCTCTTAAACAAACGTTCGTCCTCAAATGGGTCTAGAATCATACCTGGAGTGCTGAAAAGGTGCGGATATCTGATCCTTATGTCCTCCTCGGCCTCCCAAGTCGCTTTCTTGGCTGGTTGACCCCTCCACTAGATCTTTATCGCAAAAAATATTCTTGGACCTCAACTGGCGAACTTGTATGTCAACAATGGCAACTGGCTCCTCTTCATAACCCAAACTCTCATCTAGTTGAACCGTGCTATAATCTAGCATGTGCGACCTGTCGGCATGATACCTCTAGAGCATAGACACATGGAAGATCGAATGAACTCCTGATAGACTAGGAGGCAAAGTAAGCTCATAAGCAACCTCCCCAACTCACCTCAACAACTCAAATGGGTCAATAAACCTTGGGCTTAACTAACCCTTCTTCCCGAACCTCATGATTCCCTTCATCGGCGAGACTTTCAAAAGAACCTTCTCGCCCACCATAAATGATAAATCTCATGCCTTCTGATCTGTGTAACTCTTCTGTCTGGGCTGTGTCGTGCAAAGTCGCTCCTGAATTAACTTTACCTTTTCCAAGGCATCCTTTACTAAATCAGCACCATATAACCTAGCCTCGCCGGGCTGAAACCATCTAATGGGCGAACGACATCGCCGACCATATAAAATCTCGAATAGAGCCATCTCAATGCTGGACTGATAACTGTTATTGTAAGCAAACTCGGCCAAAGGCAAGAATCTATCCCACTGACCTCCGAAGTGAATGACACTGCTCAGAGCATATCCTCCAGAATCTGAACTGTCCGCTCCGACTGCCCTTCAGTATGTGGATGAAAGGCTGTGCTGAGCTCTACTCGGGTAACCAACTCACTTAGAACTGCTCTCTAGAAATGTGAGGTAAACTGGGGGCCTCTATCTAATATGATGGAAACAGGCACATCGTGCAACCAAACCATCTCCTGAATGTAAATCTGGGCCAACCTCTCGGATGAGTAAGTAATCACCACTGGAATAAAATGTGCCAACTTGGTGAGCCTATCGACAGTAACCCAAACGACACCAAACTTCATCAACGTCCATGGCAACCCAACAATGAAGTCCATAGTGATGCGCTCCCATTTCCATTCTGGTATAACCATGTGCTGGAGTAGGCCACTTGTCCTCCGGTGCTCATACTTGACCTGCTGGCAGTTTAGACATCTTGCCATATACTCAACTATGTCATTCTTTATCCGCCACCACTAATAATGCTGCCTCAGATCATGATACATCTCTGTAGCCCCTGGATGAATAGAATACCGAGAACTGTGCGCTTCCTCTAGAATTTTCTCCCTTAAGCCAACAACATTAGGAACACATAGGCGACCCTGGAGCCGCAGAACACCATCCTCGCCGATAGTAACCTCCTTGGCACCACCCTGTAGTACTGTCTCTCTGAGAACCAACAAGTGCGGAACATCGCACTGATGAGCCTTGATCTGCTCAAGTAATGAATACTGAGCCGCAATGCATGTAAGAACTTGACTAGGCTCTGAAATATCCAGCCTCACAAGTCTGTTAGCTAAGGACTGAATGTCCAAAGCCAATAGCCTCTCATCTGCTCAAATAAATGCCAAACTACTCATACTCTCAGACTTTCTACTCAAGGCATCTACAACCATATTTGCTTTGTCCAGATGGTAAAGGATGGTGATGTCATAGTCCTTTAGTAACTCGAGCCACCTGCACTGCCTCAAATTGAGATTCCTCTACTGTAAGCTGCGATGATTGGTGTAAACCTCATAGGACACCCCATAAAGATAATGCCTCTAGATCTTGAGAGCATGAACTATCGTGGCCAACTCCAAATCATGTATGGGGTAATTCTTCTCATGAGGCTTCAGCTGACGTGAAGCATATGCAATAACTCGCCCCTCCTGTATCAATACACAACCCAGGCCAACGCATGAAATATCGCAATACACAGTATACATCCCTGAACCGGAAGGCAACACTAAAATCGGTGTTGTAGTCAAAGCCGACTTGAGCTTCTGAAAGCTCGCCTCGCAATCAACGGATTATTAGAATGGAGCACCCTTCTGGGTCAATCTAGTCAAGGGCACTGCAACAGACGAGAAACCCCCCATGAACCGATGATAATACCCTGCTAACCCTAGGGAACTCCTGAACTCGGTTGTTGTGGTAGGATGAGGCCAACCCTGGACTGCCTCAATCTTCCTGGGATCCACCTTAATGCCCTTACCTGATACAACGTGCCCCAAGAAAGCCACGAAATCCAACCAGAACTCACACTTGGAGCACTTAGCATAAAGCTTATGTTCCCGCAAGGTCTGAATCACTAATCTCAAATGCTGCTCTTGCTCCACCATAGTACGCGAGTAGATAAATATGTCATCAATGAAGATAATGACAAATGAATCAAGATACAGCCTGAACACTCGGTTCATCAAATCCATGAATGTCGCCGGGGCGTTAGTCAAGTCGAAGGACATCACCAAAAACTCATAGTGTCCATATCTACTCTAGAAGACCGCCTTCGGAATATCCGAAGCATGAATCTTCAGATGATGATACCCAGATCTCAAGTTGATCTTAGATAACACCCTGGCACCCTGCAACTGGTCAAATAAATCATCAATGCGCGGCAACGAGCACTTATTCTTGATGGTGACTTTGTTCAACTGGCGGTAATCAATGCACATCCGCATACTTCCATCATTCTTCTTTATAAACAATACCGGTGCGCCCCAAGGTGACACGCTAGGTCAAATGAATCCCTTCTCAAGCAACTCCTGAAGCTGCTCCTTTAACTCTCTCAGCTCTTTAGGATCCATACGATAAGGAGAAGTAGAAATAGGCTGGGTGCCCGGCACCAAATCAATACCGAAATTGATATCCTGATCTGGCGGCATACCAGGTAGATCAGCAGGAAAAACATCGGAAAACTCTCGCACCACCGGCAATGAATCAAATATGGGAGTCTCTGCAGTAGTATTCGAAACAAAGCTAAGTAGTCCAAATAACCCTTCTCGACCATATATCGAGGCTTTAAGAAAGAAATAACCCGGCTGGAAGTACCGACAGATGAACCCCTCCACTTTAATCTGGGTAACTCAGGCATCGCCAAGGTAATAGTCTTGGCATAGCAATCAAGAATGGCATGGTACGGGGACATCCAGTCCATGCCAAAGATAACCTCAAAATCAACCATATCGAGCAACAGAAGATCAGCTCGGGTCTCATATCAATAGAAAGTCACCATACAGGACCGGTAGACCAAATCCACAACAACAGAATCACCCACTAGCATGGCCCAAGAACTTGCGAGACACATCCAAATAAGGAGAAAATAGAGAAGAAACATAGGAGTAAGTAGATCCCGGATCAAATAATACTAAGGCATCCCTTCGGCAAACAGAATTAGTACATGTGATCACTGCATCAGAGGCGATTGCCTCTGGCCTGGCAGGGATAGCATAGATATAGCCAGAGCACCACCTGACTGGCCTCTACTTCTAGGATGACCCCTGGCTGCAGGGCGGGCGGTGTGGTAGTTGGTGCGGTAATAATAGGCCGATAGTCCTGCTGCTCGGCCCTGCCCGGATGTCTGGGACAAAACCTCTTCACGTGGTCAATATCCCTGCACTTGAAACAACCCCTCGGAATGGTGGACTGCTGACCTGAAGTGTGACTCTGATGGCCTAAATACCCACTAGAGGAACCTTGAATAGCTGGCGAGCAGTAAGTACTCTCTGGAATGACAATGAAATAGGGTCGTGCTAGAGCACTCCGAGCAGGCAGTAGTGCTGACTGCATGGGCCTGCTGGGCTGACCCGTCATGAACTGACCTCTGCCCCCAGGTGGGGTGCCACTGAATCCCCCAAACTGCTGGGGCCGTTTATCCCTCGGCGCAAACTCTCTGTTGCGGTTGCGAATACGCTTAATCCTCCGAGCTATATCCACAACCTGAAGAAAGGAAGTCCCCATCTCTGCCTCACGGGCCATAGGTACCTGAATCTCAGGGTGCAGACCTGCAACGAACCTCCTTACCCTCTCTGCGTCTGTGGGGAGTATAATAGCTGTATAATACATAATATAAAGCTACTCTAAGTCTCCAACCACTGAATTAAATGCTAAAGCTCAAAATGACCGGTCAGGTCGTTACAATTGGCAATGGTCAGCTGCCATTTTGACCGTTGTCCAACGACTAATTTACAAGAATAGCCCTTTTTGGGCATTTTTTTTCAAAAATAATACTTTATTATTTATTAATTTAGCCCGTTGTAAAACTATAAATAGAACCCCCCCTCCCCCTCTTCTTTATTTCTTTACTCATCTCTCAATCCTCAAACCTAAATTTTCAATTCAAGTTAAATCATGCCCCGTGCTTCTAAAGTGCGCTCACATATTTGGGAACTCTTTGAGGTGGTAGAAGAAAATGAAGAAGTTCACAAAGTAAAGTGCAAGAACTATGGTAGAGTCCTTAATGTTCGTCGAAAGTGGGAGGGCACAACTGGTTTAAGGAGGCATATAAAGGGTTATCTTGAGCGTCCTCCAGAAATTTGTATTTAAGTTGGTTTGAGACAATTTATGTTATTTTAAATTTATTAGACGTATTTAAGCTTAATGTGTTAGTTTAGTAGACAAGTCAATTTGAAGTATTATTATGCAATGAAAATATGAAATGAAAGCCTTTGAAATTTGATCCTTACATATCGGTCTTATTAAATAATTTTACGTAGCCACTTAATTCTAATTTTCAAATTTTAAAATTTAAATTTCAACACTCCATGGACAAGAAGTTCGTATTGATTATGAATAAATTACTATGGCAATGCAAAACTTTTGAAGTTTGAAGATTATATTTAATAATTCAAATTTGAATTTACTCTTTTTTCTTTAACTTAGTTGTTGTAAAATGTAAACTTTAATTTGCAAGTTTAAATTAAAAAAAGAACTTGCAAATTATAAGTTAGTATATTTTTTTTCAAGTTCACTGTATTATCTTAAATTCGTAATGAATTTTTCAAATATAAGGTTTTTAAAGCCTTTGAGGTTGTTAACTTCTTATTCAAAGTTTCAAATGTAAGGCTTTCAAAACCTTTGAAATTTATTCAAACATTCTTTTTATATGTAGTTTTTAGTGTTTTATATTTTTACTTTATTTTAATATAAATTACGATTGTTATACAAAAAAAAAAAGAATAAAATCGGCCAGACCCGGCCTGTTAGACCAGGAACCGTTCCGGTTCAGTTTAGCACCGGCTAAGTCCGGAACCTATAAACCCGGTAAATTGTAATCGGTAACCGGACAAGTACCGAAACCGGCTGGTTCCCTTTTCCTAAACCCCTGACCGGCCCGGCACCTTGACACCTTTAACTAAAACTCTCTATTTTCAAGTGCTTTCTTTCTTCACATGCAATTATTTTTTTCATAAATTCTTATAGTCATTCATAAAATAAATAAGAATTAGTGGACAATTCGAGAACTATTTGAATCAAGGCTGAAACGAGGTACTCATCGCCAAGCCTGATAGTGCAACACCCCCCGAACCCGGAACGAGCTCTGAGACCTCGAAAAGCACTACAAACGGTTGCACCCGACTAACAGAGGGTCGTGATATCCGCACCCAATCGGATATCACGACGCGGATCTCGCCTGATGTCGGTAGCATATCAGTAAATGACGTACAAGGATGGTTTTTACCCTTTTTAGAATTATACTAGGGGTAAAACTCCCCTATTATATAAAGAGAAAGATTTTTTATTCAATAAATACATGGTACACATGCATACCAAGGCAATAAAAATTGATTTCTCTGCTTCTAGCTACTGCAAAGTCTTTACTTTACTTTTGTTCTTTGTTCTTGAATGGTTTCGAGCCTAGGACCCAATCGAGGGCAGAAATTATTGCCCAGTCCAAGTTCAAGCTACGCCATAACGTTACGATTGGTCTGATTATTCACCGTATCTTTAATTTATTTATCTAATATTCTTGATCACTTGTGTCGAATCAATCCACATATCCTTAAAACCGCGTATAAATTCAATTGTTATCCATTTTAAGAGTAAACGATATCAAAATTAAAAGGGTGAAGTAAGAGATGCTAGGTCATGTTTAGTTGTTAATCACACTAATCACTCTTTTTTCCTTTCAGAAAATCTTTTGCATCATCGAGGCCAAGGGAATGCACCATAGATTCTTAGCGGCCGGCCTGCCCTACCAGCCGGCTAGCTTTTCAGTTTCGGCCTAATACAGCCACTGGCAAAATGTTAAAAACCCGCCTTGGATGATCTCTGCCCTAATGTCACCTTGTCAATAAAACGACACAACTCTGAACTCTTCCCTTGTGTAGCAAATTAACCAGCGGGGCAATATGAAGACAACGTTTCACAGTCTTACTGGAAATTAAATGCATAGTTCCGAGTTTTAAGGTAAAAATAGGCCTACCGTCCTTGTTAGCCGTCCCGTCATTTTCCTCAATTTCTCCCGTAGAATATTGTGAACGACTTTTACAACAACAACCCAATATAATCTACATGTATGATCGACAGAGGATATTATATACGTCTTATCCTTATTTTGAGAGACTGTTTCCAATATACTCTCGATTCAATAAGAAATAATGGGAACAACTTTTGGAGCTCAAAAATTCGCCTACGAGTCAAGACAATATTCATTAGTACTATTGTACATTGCTGTTGGAATCAAGTTGCCGTCGTGGATCTCTTGTATTTTTTAAAATTTGTTTTGCGCCATTTACTTGACATTTCTATAGAATTTTCACACACACTACTTTAAACACTACAAATTTTAAGATAAAAATTATGGAATAGCATAGAAATGTGTGAAATGAGGAAAAAGTAAGTATGGGGCTTTATTAAGTTATTTTTATTAATTTTATTTAGTCTATATTTGAGTTAATTAATAACTGCAAGGATTAAGTAACAATATAGACAACAACTTTATCAAGCATGCAAATGGATAACTGTTCAAAACATTCAAAGCATTAACAATAACATAGTCACCAAAACTTCACGAAAGCTGGCACAAATAGAAAAAAGAAAAAGAGTGGACTTAATTCACAGTACACAAAAAGGGTAATAATTAGTAGGTCTTAACTCCAAAAATGAAATATCAAAGCATTAATTAAATATCAAGCATTAAGTAACAATATACTAAGCAAATTTACCAAAATATCACAATTATAAAAGGAGAAGGAAAGAAAAAGTGATTCCTAATATTCAAAGGAGGGAAAATATAAGTTGATCCTAGCTCTCAAGTCTCAGAGTTTTTCGATCCTAACTCTCAGATCCTAATTGAGACTCACTCAAAGGAGTTCGAAAAGAATGTGAATATTAATTATCGATAAAGAGCAGGGGCGGATTCAATGTAAAAGTTTCATGTTTATTTGAATTCAGTAAGATTTATGCGTAAAAATTCACTAAAATTGAAATAAACAATATATATGAACTCATAACTTTATGAGTTTAGTGTTAAGAATCTAAAATTTAAACCGGTAAAATTTAATTCATGAATTAGAGAGGAGTAATTCACTTTGTAAACTCCCTAGTATTTTACCGTATAAGTACAAAATTCGGATCTTATACTCTTCCCCTGTGTAATAATTTTTAAAAACAATTTGATTAAAGAAGCTGAAAATTGTAATTATGAGGAACTTTTAAGATTCCTTTTAATCTTAACAAGGTAGCGAACATAAAAATGTGCTCATTCTCTTCCACTCGTTTTATAACCTTATTATCCACATAGCATTCAATATTCTGCTTCAAGGAATTTCATGATCACTTGTCCCCACTTTCTTTTTCTTATTCGTTTTCTTTCTTTTTTGGCGGACAATGAATAGTCTGAGGAATCAAATAACGTACAATATTATTATATTATAAAAACTCTTTCTTTTGTTTCCTTTAAAAAGAATAGTTTGTACCCAATCCACGAGCAGAGTGAATATAGGCAGGGTAGAGGTGGGCATGATTTGAAATTTATAGTTGAGAATTTTAAATATTTTAAGTCACTGAATTATAATTATTTAATAAATTTTGAAAATAAATATAAAATTTAAATCAAAACTAACGGGTCAACCGAATCGAACTCGTATTGATGTGCTAGGTCCGCCTTGCAGGCAGGCCTGCCTTAAAGAACCTTAAAAAAAGAAAACCTTTGACCATTTCAAAACATTGCTATCTAATCTTCTTTTTGCCAGCAAAATTTTTTGAATTGTTGCCTGTTACTTCATGCTTCTGCTTCCAACATTAAATTAACAAGATAAATATCGGCAGAATCTGCACTTTACCTACAAATCGGGAGGATAAACTACGAATGAAAGTGACGTATCGTAACGTTATATTCAGCGACAAACGTGGTACTCGTCCACAAAAGCTAAAATGAATATTCAATCTCTGGGTTAAGCTTAAGGTCATCGTAAAACATAGGAATCAAACTATGCGTAATCATTGGAGACCATTTGTAATAAAACGTTAAACTACTCGTAATTACCTATGTAGCCAATGAAGCACCGATTTTACCAATTTTATCCAAATGTCAGCGATGCAATTTTCCCGAGGCCCAGTTATGAATTTAAGTTTTAAAAACACCTGCAATAATTAGTACGACACTCCTATAAAAAGAGAATCTTAAACTTATTGTCAACAAAACAACCAGTCTTTAATTCATATTCATCCAATCCTTGCTTTCAAAGTTCCCTTTTTAATTCCACCACAGTTCTATTGCACCTATAAATTCCCAGATTCGATACTCCCCATTTTTTCTTATCTTTGATCCGTGTAATCCGAGACCGTAGCGTTATGGGTTCTTACGGAGATGAAGAAACTGGAAAAGGGCTACCTAATTCACCTCCAAATAATTCAATTTTCAGGTATAATTCACCACTGGTTCAAGTTGGTTTAATTGGATTGGTATGTTTTTGTTGTCCAGGGATGTTTAATGCACTCTCTGGAATGGGTGGTGGTGGTCAAGTAGACCACACCGCAGCTAACAACGCTAACACTGCTCTGTACACAACTTTTGCCATTTTTGGAATATTGGGTGGTGGCATTTACAACATCTTAGGTCCTCAAAAAACACTATTTGTTGGGTGTTCGACTTATATATTATACGCTGGATCATTTCTCTACTACAATCACCATAAACATCAGGCTTTCGTCGTAGTTGCTGGCGGTCTTCTTGGTATTGGCGCGGGCCTATTGTGGGCAGCTCAGGGAGCTATAATGACGTCGTACCCGCCACATGATAGGAAAGGTACTTATATCTCTATGTTCTGGAGTATTTTTAACATGGGTGGTGTTATTGGCGGACTTATTCCTTTTGTATCGAATTATAATAGGACTACCGCGGCCTCTGTAAATGATGGTACTTATATTGGATTCATGATTTTCATGGCAATTGGAACCTTTCTTTCTTTAGCAATTTTGCATCCTAGTAAGGTTATTAGGAACGATGGTTCGAGGTGTACTAATATAAAGTACTCGAGTGTGTCTGTTGAATTGGTGCAAATACTCAAACTGTTTGGGAACTGGAAAATGTTGTTGATGGTTCCAGCTTCGGTTGCTAGTAACTTTTTCTATACTTATCAGTTCAATAATGTTAATGGGGTATTGTTCAATTTGAGGACTAGGGGTTTGAACAATGTGTTCTATTGGGGTGCACAGATGATCGGCTCAGTGTTCATCGGGTCTATAATGGACTATAGTTTTAAGAGTAGGAGAGCTAGGGGATTGGTTGGTATTATTATTGTTGGCCTGCTTTCAACAGCAATTTGGGGTGGAGGACTCGCGAAACAGCTTAAATATTCCCGCGAAGATGTACCTGATCACATAGTATTACTGGATTTCAAGGATGGTTCTAAATTTGCAGGTCCATTCGTCTTGTATTTTAGTTATGGATTACTTGATGCCATGTTTCAGAGCATGGTTTATTGGGTCATAGGAGCATTGGCAGATGATTCTGAGATTCTCAGCAGGTAAATTTTCATGTACTTATACTACAAATTCATTAGTCAATGCTTACAAGTTACAAGGAACACAATGTGTTGGTTAAAACTGGATTGGTTATCTGTATTCACAGGTATACTGGCTTCTATAAAGGAATACAAAGTGCAGGGGGAGCCGTTGCTTGGCAAGTTGATTCACGTAACGTGACATTCCTGAACCAGCTTATCGCGAATTGGGCACTAACGACATTTAGTTTTCCTTTACTGATAGCTCTTATACTATTAGCTGTGAAGGATGGCAACAAAGAGGAAGAGGGAGCAACTAAGGAGGTTGCCATTTCTTCAAACCGTGACATTAGTACTACAGTGGATAAGCCTGATAAGGAATAGTTCCTACCAGCTATCTTTAGCTTTCTTTGCCCGATCTATTGATGAGACAAAACTGTAAAGTGTGGATAATCAACCACAGTATAATTTAGTCCAGTCTCTGCGTAAAGTTTCTTCGCTAATGTGTGTTTAATTCTCTTCAGTTTCCAGTAATCATTTTTTTAATATTCTTACAGCTACAGCAATTTTGATTTTATGCGCTTGCTTATTCTTGTACTTGCTCTTTTATTTCGCACAAGGAAATGATAAATGTATAACATTTCAAATGGTATAACATTTCAACAGTTTGCTCAATTTCCTTTCGCTGGAGTTTAATACCTTGGGCGGTTATCTTAAGAAATTAACTTTCAAATATTATATACTATAAATTTACATTGCAGTAGCCGATACACATTGGAAAATTTAACGTTCTGCTGGCTTATGCCATTTTATATGAATTCCTTGGATGTTGATGATAAATCCAATGCGACTGTTAAATGGGTTGTTGTGAATCAGTTCAAAGATAAAATGCTTTATAATTCATGGACAAAAGGCAGGTGTCTCCGGTGATCTGATTCAAGCACAGTGATAAGTGATACGGTAATTTGATTAATTGGCTTTAGGAGTGAGATATCATTTTTCTTCTACATGTTCGCTAGTGGCGAAAACAGAATTTTCAACAAAGGAATTCAAAAAATAAAAAAAGTAAATACGCAAAGAAGCTAAGGGGATTCAATACCTAATATATATACATGAAAAAACAAATAGACCATATGTATACATTGTAATTATCGGCGCCCACCGAGCTCCGCCCCTAATGCCCTGATGCCCATGGGGTTTTGAAAAATCTAAACACCTCAGGATAAATAAACAGATTATAATTTTTCAAACGAACGGCTCTCCAGTATCCTTTTCCGGTTCGAGAATTCCCCCTTCTTCCACTCTACCCGAAAGTAACTAGGACCAACTTAGTCCCATTTAAATGTTCTAATTTAACGCTATCCATTTTTAAATATTTTCACAGGATAAGATTATTCTCTTTATCAATGACTTCAGGCATAACTTGCTCTGACATGTGGTGGATTCAAGGCTGTTTGGGCATAAGCACTGCTTTAAGGTTAAAGCAAAAGATAGACACTTTAAGGAGAGGACAATTTGCTTTAGATTGCACGGAATCTAGTTTGATTGCACGGACAATTTGGTTTTCTGTTGATTCTATTACAGAGAGGACTATATATATATATATATATATATATATTGCATTACGTTTTGCTGACTTTCTGTAATTATGTAGATGGTATATACGGGTAAAAATCGAGCTCATGATACACTCCGGCCTCCAATAGGATAAAACGAGCTCGAGATATGATTGCGAAGGATCGGAAACGAAGCAAAGGTCTCATCGAGTCAGAATCCGGGGGCACGATGCCTGCCCTCGAGAATATCGGGGTTAAGATTCGAGATCGATCCAAATTCTGAAAGACTTTGGAGAACATTGTCGGGCGATCAAGCACAACCAACAGAAAGGCCGTAATATTCGCGACCGGCCGGATATCACGGCATGGATCTCGTCATGTATCGATGAAGAACCGACAATCAGTTAAACAGAAGATTTTTTACCTTTTATGAAATTGTACTTAGAGTAGGATTCCCAACTATATAAAGGGGGGTTCTGATAATTCATTAGACACATTGTAACACACATTCCAAAGCAATATACTACTATTTTCACTGTTATTGTAAGCTTTTTCTCTCGTTCATTAATATTGTCCATTGTGAGCCTTGATCGAGGGTGAATGTTTCACTAAAGCTGGAATCATCCTCCTCGCGTGGTTTGAATTTACTGCATCTTTACTTGTCCATTCTAACTCAATTTATCGTTTTGTATCAAATTAATCTGCATATCCTTAAAACTACTTACAAATTTAATTATTATCCGATTTTGAGGGTAAACGGTTTGGCGCCCTCCGTGGGGCTAAGGATAATAGTGGCAATTTGATACAAATTTCCGTAACACACCCTACTTCACACTTGTTCTTTGAAGTGTCTTTGATTTCAGGACAAAGCTTAAAATGTCAAACTCCCAATCAGCCCTTCTAAACACGGACGGTGCCCGGTAATAAGGTGCCCCCTGCCGATCCCAACGGAATTCCATCGCGGACCCGATCGACGCCAACTCACATTTGGCCATTAACACGAATTTGCATACCAATCCTAAGAATAACTCCCGCGGGGAAGTCCGATCGGTAGCCCAAAATACACGTGACGGTGAAGGAGCTGAGATCAACTTACGGGTGATCTTCGAAATGCTGCAGGCTCAGCAGGCAGCGATAGCCCAACTGCTAAACTAAAGTCGCGCTCCCAGTAGGGTTGAGCCCGAACCATCTCGGGAAAACACTCGCAGAAATGAACCAGCCACAGATAGGCCAAATGAAGCTGAACCCGGGACCAACCCTGAGATAATAAAGATGCTCGAGAAATTGAAAAAACGGGTAGAAACGGGAGAAAAGAAAATCGAAGCCAACGACAAGAAGGTGGAGACCTACAACTCCAGGGTCGATCAAATCCTGGGAGTACCACCGATACTGAAAGGCCTAGATTCCAAAACGTTTGTTCCAAAACCTCTTCCTCCGAGCGCAGCTCCGAAGCCGATCCCAAAGAAGTTCTGCATGCCCAAAATTCCTAAGTACAACGGAATAATTGATCCAAATGAACATGTGACCTCATACACGTGCGCCATCAAGCGGAACGACTTGGAAGATGATGAGATCGAATCTGTCCTGCTGAAAAAGTTCGGAGAGACCCTGTCAAAAGGAGTTATGATACGGTATCATAACTTACCCCCCAATTCTATTGACTCATTTGCTATGCTTGTAGATGCTTTTGTGAAAGCGCATGCCGGAGCCATCAAGGTCGAGACCAGGAAGTCGGACCTTTTTAAGGTAAAGCAAAGAGATAATGAGATGCTCAGAGAGTTCGTGTCAAGGTTTAAAATGGAACAGATGGACCTGCTGCCGGTGGCAGACGATTAGGCCCTTCAGGCCTTCACCCAAGGACTCAATATTCGAAGCTCATTGGCTTCGCAGCAGTTGAAGCTAAATCTGGTATAATATTCGGCTGTAACTTGGGCTGATGTGCATAACCTGTATCAATAAAAAATTAGGGTCAAAGATGATCAGCTTGGGGCCCCTTCCGGGTCTGTTTATCCCGTCCGAGCTAGTGAAAGATCCAAAAGAGACATTGATCGTGAACCAAGGTCAAGTAGAGATCGGTATCAACCATACAACAGTGATCGTAGGGGTAACGGGTCTCGACGAAACCATGTGAGAAGTGAAAGGAGAAGCAATCGAGGTCAAAATAACCGGGGACTCATGAGAAAAAACGGTTTCGACAGGCCTATTGGGCCTAAGGAAGCGCCGAGGTTATCAGAGTACAACTTCAATGTTGATGCTGCTACCATCGCATCTACCATGGACGCATCAAAGACACCAAGTAGCCTCGACCTCTACAGTCCGATCCATCCCAAAGGGATCCCAACTTAATGTGTAAATATTATGGCACTCACGGCCACAAAACAGAAGATTGCCGATAATTGAGAGAGGAAGTAGCCCGGTTATTTAACAACGGACATCTTCGGGAGTTCCTGAGTGATCGAGCCAAAAACCATTTCAGGAATAGAGATTCTAGTAAGTAAATCGAGCAGGAGGAGCCTCAGCACGTCATTAACATGATCATCGGTGGGGTCGACGTTTCCCAGGGGCCGATGTTAAAGCGCACCAAAGTATCCATCACGAGGGAAAACAGACTTGAGATTACGTACCAAAAGGAACCTTGTCTTTCAACGATGAGGACGTTGAATGTATCGTGCAGCCCCACAACGATGCACTAGTAATATCTGTACTCGTAAATAAATCTCGAGTTAAGCGTGTTAATTGATCCAGGTAGCTTGGCCAATATCATTAGATCGAGGGTCGTGGAACAACTAGGTCTACAAGACCAAATCGTGCCTGCAGTCCGAGTTCTAAACGAATTCAACATGGCATGTGAGACCACTAAAGGGGAGATAACATTACTAGTGAACACCGCCGGAACCGTTCAGGAAACAAAGTTCTATGTGATCGAAGGGGACATGAGGTGCAATGCTTTGTTCAGGAGACCGTGGATTCACAACATGAGGGCAGTACCCTCGACGTTGTACCAGGTGCTAAAATTCTCGACGCCAGGAGGGATTAAAACAGTTTACAGAGAACAACCGGCCATAAAGGAGATGTTCTCAGTCGACGAGATGATCCCGGTATCCGCATTTTCGATGTCGAAGGGTTTAAGTTTGGTGGCCAAAGAGGAAACCAAATAGCAATTACCGACACCAGCCTCGATCGAACCGGAGAAGCACGAGACAGGTAAGGACGACGATTACGGAGTTCCCATATCTTTTATAGTCCCGATGATTCTGACGCCACCAAATCAACGGTCGAAGAACTAGAGCAAGTCATATTGATCGAACACCTGCCTGATCGTAAGGTATACCTGGTCACAGGTCCCGAGCTCACGAAAAAACTTATCCAATTCCTTATAGTTAAAATAGATTGTTTTGCTTGGTCCCGCCTCGCTATGACAGGGATTCTGCCGGAGATAACTACTCATAAGCTAAGCCTAGATCCGAAGATCCATCCGGTCAAGCAGAAAATGAGGCCTTAGTCCGAAGTCAAGCATGCATTCATCAAGGACGAGGTATCTAAACTCTTTAAAATAGGGTCCATCCGGGAGGTTACGTACCCGGATTGGTTATCAAACGCAGTAGTAGTCCCTAAAAAGGGGAATAAATTAAGAATGTGTGTAGACTATAAAGACTTAAATAAGGCATGTCCCAAGGATTCTTTCCTTCTGCCAAATATCGATCGCATGATCGATGCAACCACCATCCACGAGATCCTTATTTTTCTCGACGCCTACTTCGGGTACAACCAAATTCGGATGAATTCGTACCACCAGGAAAAAATGTCCTTCATCACTAAATACGGTACCTATTGCTATAACGTAATGCCATTCAGACTAAAAAATGCATGTGCCACTTACCAAAGCCTAGTAAATCGGATGTTCGAAGAGCAAATAGGAAGATCAATGGAGGTTTACATTGACGATATGTTAGTTAAGTCCCTCCGAGCAGAGGACCATTTGAAACATTTACAGGAAACCTTCAACATATTGAAGAAATACAATATGCAGCTGAACCCGGAGAAATGCGCATTCGGAGTCGGGTCCAAGAAATTCCTCGGATTCATGGTGTCCAACAGGGGAATCGAGATTAATCCCGATAAGATCAAGGCCATTGAGGACATCATCGTTGTGGACAATGTCAAGGCCGTTCAAAGGTTAGCCGGGCGCATAGCTACTTTAGGTCGATTCATCTCGAGGTCCTCCGACAAGAGACATCGGTTCTTCTCACTGTTGAAGAAAAAGAATAACTTCTCATGGACCCCGGAGTGCCAACAAGCCTTGTAGGAACTCAAGCGGTACCTCTCGAGCCAACATTTGCTTCTTATTCCGAAGGCAGACGAACAGTTGTACTTGTACTTAGCGGTATCTGAGGTAGCGGTAAGTGGAGTCTTGGTCGGGGAAGAGGTAGGTACGCAATTTCCTATCTATTATGTTAGCAGAACTCTAGGCGAGGCCGAAACTAGGTATCCTCACCTAGAAAAAATTGGCGCTTGCTTTGCTAAGCCTCTTTAGGAAGCTAAAACCGTATTTTCAATGCCATCCCATATGTGTTGTGACTACTTACCCATTAAGAAACATAATGCATAAACCCGAGCTCTCGAGACGATTGGCCAAATGGGCCGTGGAGATTAACGGGTACGATATCGAACACGACCCCGAACTATCATAAAATCTCAAATTTTGGCAGACTTCGTGGCCAACTTCACGTTGGCCCTAATTCCTGAGGTCGAGAAGGAATTGTTGTTGAACTCGGGGACCTCTTCTAGAATCTGGACCCTCTTTACAGACGGTGCCTCAAACGTAAATGTAGTTAGGCAATCTATTAGAACTGTAAAATTGACTAATAATGAGGCCGAGTATGAGGCCATGATTGCAGGTCTTGAACTAGCTAAAAGCTTGGGGGCGAGGTGAGCGAAGCTAAGTGCAATTCCCTCCTCGTGGTGAACCAAGTCAATGGAACGTTCGAAGTCAAAGAGGAACGAATGTGAAGATACCTGGATAAGCTACAAGTGACATTACATTGGTTCAAGGAACGGGCTTTACAACATGTACCTATGGGTCAAAACAGCGAGGCCGATGCTCTTGCTAACTTGGGATCATCGGTCGACGACAATGAATTTAACTTGGGAACGGTCGTACAACTCATGAAATCGGTAGTGGAGGAAGGCCATGCCGAGATAAATTCGACAAGCTTAACCTGGGACTGGAGAAACAAATACATATATTACTTGCAGACTGGAAAACTTCCCTCGGATCCTAAAGAATCGAGAGCTCTGCGTACGAAGGCGGCCCGGTTCAGCTTGTCCGAAGATTGTACCCTATTCAGAAGAACATTCGATGGGCCACTCGCCATATGTTTAGGACTGGGGGACACCAAGTATGTTTTGAGGGAAGTCCACAAGAGCACCTGCGGGAATCATTCGGGCGTCGAGTCGTTGGTTCGGAAGATAATCAAAACCGGCTACTACTAGATCTACATGGAAAAAGACGCAAAGGAGTTTGTGCGAAAATGCGACGAATGTCAGAGGCATGCTCCGATGATCTATCAGCCCGGGGAACTGCTGCATTTGGTCTTGTCACCCTGTCCGTTCATGAAATGGGGAATGGACATCATTGGTCCCCTACCATGAGCGCCCGGTAAGGCTTAGGTTATCTTATTTATGACAAATTATTTTTCTAAGTGGGTGTAAGCCCATACATTTGAGAAAGTCAGGGAGAAGAAAATTATTGATTTCATATGGGATCACATAATATGCCAATTCGGAATGCCGCCTGAGATTGTGTGCGACAATGGGAAGCAGTTCATCGGCAGCAAAGTGAGCAAGTGTTTTGAGGACCATAAGATCAAAAGGATCCTATCAACACCCTATCACCCTAGTGGAAACGGGAAAGCAGAGTCCACGAACAAAACCATACTCCAAAGCCTCAAAAAGAGGTTGACCGATGCCAAAGGGAAATGGAAGGAAATCTTTCCCGAAGTCCTATGGGCATATTGTACAACCTCAAAATCCAGTACCGGGGCCACCCCGTTCTCGTTGGTCTACAGTGCCGAAGCTCTTATACCGGTCGAAGTAGGAAAACCGAGTCTCAGGTTCCGATATGCGACCGAAGAGTCAAACGAAGAGGCCATGGGTACGAACCTAGAACTGTTAGACGAAAGGCGCGAGGCCGCCCTCGTCCGGTCGGCCGCCCAAAAGTATATATATATATATATATATATATATATATATATATATATATATATATATATATATATATATATATATATATATATATATATATATATATATATATATATATATATATATATATATATATATATATATATATATATATATATATATATATATATATATATATATATATATATATATATATATATATATATATATATATATATATATATATATATATATATATATATATATATATATATATATATATATATATAACCTCCTAAGACTGGTAATACTGAGTCACGAACTCTAACTGAATACATGAAATGATCTCAAGGATTGAATACTCAATACTGTTCGAATAATAATTAACAGTACAATAAAATGGAAAGACTCGAGGGGATTGCGACGACCAAGCAGCTCTGCCTTAAATCCTTGCGATCACACTTTAACTCTTTCCGAGTCCGATATCTCCAACACCTGGATCTACACAAAAATATACAGAAGTGTAGTATAAGTACACCACAGTCGGTACCCAGTAAGTATCAAGACTAACCTCAGTGGAGTAGTGACGAGGTACAGTCAAGACACTCACTAGTCTAATAACCTGTATAATATAGCATACAAAAATAATAGAAAACAAATAACAATGATGGCAATAATAATCAACCAATGATATAAATAGCAGACGACAAGAACACCATAAATATTGCTCAATAATTAATGAATACAAGTACAACCAATTAATCAAGTCCTTCAAATATAATTATTTCACCTATAAATCTTTCAAATAATAATCTGCAGGATATAATACTTTCCAATAATATTATTTCGAATATACTTTCTTCAAATAAATATTTTTCAAATAAAATTTTAGAATATAATTCCTTCAAATAAAAGTCACCTGGTGACACCTCATTTCATATTCAAAAAAATATGGGTCTCAGCCCACTTTCATATTTTTACGGACAACTCACGTGCCAAAAATATCAATATATAAAAGAATCTACACGATCAATTTACTTTAGAAATGGTTTGAGTAAAGAAAATGACATTTGCACTTAAATTAAAGCATCAGATAAACTACTCATTTGGATGTAATACTTATTAATTTAAACATAATAGAAATTTTCTTTTATTTAAAACAATTCAGTCATAAAAAATAAGTAAAAATCAGAAATATAAATCTTCAGAGTCTCGTACTAAAAAGCCAAAGCCAACACAATACAACAAGGAGCACAAAACACATAGTAATAAAGTGAACTAGTACATCCCCGAAGAAGACAAAAATTTACATATCACGGAAAAATAAAATAACCAAAGGCAAGTGCATCCATAGAAAAATATCAACAAAAGGGCACTCCCGAGGTACCGCCTCGTAGTCCCAAAAGTAAATATGCAAGACAGGGGGATCTCCAGGAATACCGTTCTGTAGCCCCAAAGTAAATATGCAGGAGAGGGGGATCTCCCGAAATACCGTTCTGTAGTCCCAAAGTAAATATGCAGGGCAGGGGATCTCCCGGATTACCGTTCCGTAGTCCCAAAGTAAATATGCAAAGCAGGGAGATCTCCCGGAATATCGTTCCGTAGTCCCAAAGTAAATATGCAGGGCAGGGGGATCTCCCGGAATACTGTTTCATAGTCCCAAAGTAAATATGAAGGGCAGGGGGATCTCCCGGAATACCGTTCCGTAGTCCCAAATTAAATATAATTTCAACAACTGCACATCAAGTGCTCACTATCACAAATGGCTCATCAGGTGCTCAAATATTACAACATATCACAAATTTTAATAATATATTATATTGTTTTCCACAATAAGAAGCCCACGGCTCGGCCATAATGAGCACAACATCTTAACAAAATGTTCGTGACTGAACAACTCAACCGAATAATATTTCACAATTTGGCACTTTGCCTCAATGTGATTCACGACCTTTATAATTCAAATTCTTGATAGTTATATAACGCCTCGGTTTAAACTTATTTCATTAATTATTTGCAAATGAAAAATCTATAATAAAATGAAATTCCAAGAAATATCAAATCATCAAACTCACGGAATTCACATAAATATACAAGTAATAATCACATCAAATTGTCATATAAAAATAAATTCAACCAACGCGAATTGAGGCATGGCAAATAGATGATTTAATAAATGCAACAGTTATCCAATTTACTATACAATATGTCTAAGACTTTAACCCACTATATTTTGCACATATATGCCCGAGTACGTACTCGTCACCTCGCGTACACGGCTTCCAATCACACAATTTCCACATAAGACTCAATGCATAAGGGGTAATTCTCCCACTCAAAGTTAGGCAAGATACTTACCTTTTTGAAGTTAGGCCAATGTTCTAAAATAGCCTTCTTGCTTGAATTGACCTCCGGACACCCCAAATCTATCCAAATTAATTGTACAACCTCATTAAAATTCATCAGAAATAATTTCGGATAATAATACGTCGACTTAAAAATTTATTCCAAAAAGTCAACAAAAGGCAACGCGGGGCTAGCCTATCGGGACCCGACATAATTTTCATGAAATCCGAACACTCATTCCGATATGAGTTCAACTATACCAATTTTATCAAATTCCGATAACAACTCGACCTCCCAATCTTAATTTTTTGTTTTTTAGAAGCTTTTGCCAAAATTTTTGATTTATTCCACAAAAATTCAAATTAAACGATAAATATAATCATAGATTCATGAAATATAAACACTTTAGGATATAGAACACTTACCCCATTCCATATGGTGAAAATTGCCTCAAAAATCACTTCAATCCGAGCTCCATAGCTCCAAATATGTTTAAAATGGCTGAAACCTCGGAATATAGCTACTGCCCAGGCATTTACTCTTCGTGATCGCGGAAAATGCTTCGCGATGGCGAATCACAACTTTTCTCAGCCCAAAATTTGCCTTTCGTGATCGGGGAAAATGCTTCGCAATCGCGAAGAACAAGTGCCCAGCTCTTCCAGAGAGCTTCTAGTATACTAGTCATAACCTTTTGTACAAAACTCCAAATTGCAAATGGTTTAACTTTCATAAAACTAGACACCAAGGGCTATAACTTTCATTTGTTGATCATCTTCCAATTCCTTATAGATTGCTAGATATAAGCTTCCAAAATCAGCCTTGTGCAACAGAGATTTCCAAACTCTTCCCAGACAGCCTATAGTTTATCCGCCATAACGTTTTGTACACAACTCTAAATGACAAATGATTTACCTTTTAGAAAACTAGACACAAAGGGCTACAACTTTCATATTTGGATTATCTCCAAATTTCTTATAGATTGTGAGATATAAGCTTTCAAATTCGGGTCAGTGCAGCAGGATTTTCCTCTACGCGATCGCGGAAAGGCTTCCGCGATCGCGATTCACAGTGTCCAAACAACAAAATTGCTCTTCGCGATCGCGATTGTTTTCCGCGATCGCAATTCATACCTTTGTAGCAAAACACCAGCAACTTAAAATGGCCTAGAAATAGTCTGAAACCACCCCAAAACTTACCCGAGGCACTCGGAACCCCGTCCGAACATACCAACAAGTCTCAAAATATATTACGGACTTACTCGAGGCCTCAAATCACATCAAATAACATCAAAACGATGAATCGCACCTCAAATCAAAATCTATGAACTTTGAACTTTCATATTCTATATCTTGTGCCGAAACATATCAAATCAATTCGGAATGACTTCAAATATTGCACACAAGTCATAAATGATATAACAAATCTATTCAAATTTACGGAATCGAGTTCAACATCGTTATAAAAAATTCAATCTTCGGTCGGACTTTCCAAAAATCTTCTATTTTTTAATTTTCGCCAAAATGCGTCGAATTGTCCTACGGACTTCCAAATCTAAATCCGAATATACGTCTTAGTCCGAAATTATCATACAAAGCTATTGCCATCATCGAAATTCCATTCCGGGGTCGTTTATTCAAAAGTTAACTCTCCGGTCACATCTTTCCATTTAAGCTTCTAAATAAGAATTGTTCTTTTAATTTAATTCTGAATCTTTCGAAAATCAAACTCGACTACACCCGCAGGTCATAATATATATTGCGAAGCTTCTTGAGACCTTAAGTCACTGAGCGGGGAATTAATTCTTAAAACGACAAGTCAGGTCGTTACATTCTCCCCCTCTTAAATATACGTTCGTCCTCAAACGTGCCAAGAATTATTCTGATGACATTAAATTACTGAGTGCATTATTTCACATATACTCACGGGTGATTCTATGTCACCGTAAATTTAACAGGGGTCCGACAACATCATCTCAGTGGAGATTATTTCTTTTATTCACACTTGTAAACTTTAAAGACAATTTCCTTACACTCCAATAAATTTCAAATTCCTCACATCAACACACGGTATTAGTCCCAACCGGCTGTAGCAGTTCGTGCCTACACACACATCATACATATGTCCATAACCACATCTCTGGTCATAATACTTGTTTATAATTAATTTCAACATCCTCAATTAATCTCATATTCACCAAAATCTCATTTCAACTTCTCGTAACACTGACAGCAACACACGAGGCATGAATATCTCATAATTATTTACCCGAATTAACGAATCACATTTAACGCCACCCGGGCACTTATCTCGTAGGTTAAAACTCAATAATTGCAGCACAATTATGGCTAAATATGCACAGAAATATATACAAGAATTATCAAATAAGCCCATCAGGCATGAATCCCTATTAATACTATAGTACAAATTTAAATTTTACAAAAGGAGAATTTAAACTTATAAAAATTTTCGCCACAAGGACCTCGTCCTTATACAACTTCCACCGTGGCTTGTAGTCCGGATTAAATATTTCACATCATATAAAAATGCGAGATCTCGTCCTCAACTCCGAATCACAAGTATTTTGCACATTGTGCCAACTAAAAATTTTAATTTCCTTTCTTTCTTCTTTTCTATATATTTCGTAAACAGTTTTCATAACACATAATGAACCCTCATCCCGGTAGGGAATATAATTCATAAAATTAAAATCAATTATTCTGAAATCACATCAAAACCCACTGTAGTGAATAATAAAATTACTTTTGGACTTATAGCCCGCAATGGTGAACAAAATAAAAATGATAGAAACGAACTAACATCATCAAATCTCCCCAACAAGGATAACATATAAGTGCATCACAAAGTTACGAATCTCATTCATAAGCGGGGCATAATAGGAGGACTCGCCTCAAAATTCAGAATCGAATCAAATTAAGGAATATATCTTTTTATAACATATCAGGATCATACCTGTAGCGACACCACCTGGTGTAGTGGCCTCAACCATACCATAACAATTATATCAACGGGCTGGGCCTCCCCCTCTAGGGCGCCCTCTACCCGCCTGTCATCCACCCCTAACTGGCTGTGCACGTGGAGTAGTAACTGCATTGGGGCCCATAGCCTGAGTGTTCTGATGAAATATGCCTCTCCCAAGTCTGGGACAATCTCTCATGATGTGCCTAGTATCACCACACTGATAACAAACCCTCTGCAGGTTTGGCTGCTCATATTGTGTCTATGCTAGATAACTGGAATAACTATTATAGGAGCCCTGTGTCGGTGGTGCATTTAAAAAAAAGCTTACTGGAGCACTCCAAGTATTCTGAAATTGTTTCTGTGACCCCTCTGGTACTAAAATGTAGAATAATTAAGGACGCGGGAATACCGCAAGTCTCAGCATCATCCCATACAAATCTCACCTCTTAATCATATACAAGTTTCAGAGAACCTTTCAATACCACATAAATACATCTCAGGCCAAAACTGATATAACATATACCCCGCAATCTAATCGTTGATAGGGGACTCCCCTCACTTGGCGCGAATTCCAAAAGACATATTCTGATGATTCACAATAATAACCTTCATCGCTCGTACGACACCGGTCATAAGATACCTAAAGCCATTTATTTGGCGTATGTCATCCCCGTGACAGTTAAACTCACTTTCTCTAGTGCCTTGGCTGCTAGTATGTACCCTTCACTAAATAGAAATCCCATACGAACTACATAGTCTCTAATACCACAAACTATTTCACATCTACATCTACCTCGTGACCCTACCACGATTGTGACGATTAGGTAATTAATTAAACCTTCTTAAGATCATACTTATCAACCAGATGTCAGAACCTGCTGCACCCCAATGTGCACAACTGAATGATCTCTCAATACTTTCGCATTCTCGATCTGGACGACACGTTGTAACAATGGTTGAGCAACCCTGGCTCCCTTATAACCCCTCTGTAGTATCGCGAATCGTTGGCGCATAGTTGATACTGAGTGCGCAATTTCATACACGAGTGAATGCAAAAGAACATAAGATATATGTTTTAAGCTAAATAAATGCCACACGATAAGGAATGAAAGAAGTGGAGATTTTCCTACTAGCTCTGTAGCCTCTCGAAGATAAGTATAGACGTCTCCGTACCGATCCTCAAGACTCTACTAAACTCGTTCGTGACTTATAGAACTTATGAACCTAGAGCTCTGATACCAACTTGTCACGACCCAAAATCCCACCACAGGCGTCGTGATGACACTTAGTCTCTAAGACTAGGTAATCCAATTATAATTACATTTCAAGCTATTTTATTTTTAATATATCAACAGTGAAAATAATTACAAATATAACAACCTCCCAAGACTGGTAATACTGAGTCACGAACTCTAACTGAATACATGGAATGATCTCAAGGATCGAATACTCAATACTGTTTGAATAATAATTAACAGTATAATAAAATGGAAAGACTCCAAGGGATTACGACGACCAAGCAGCTCTACCTTGAATCCTGCAATCACACTTTAACTCTGTCCGAGTCCGATATCTCCAACACCTGGCTCTGCATAAAAATGTGCAGAAGTGTAGTATGAGTACACCACAGTCGGTACCCAGTAAGTATCAAAACTAACCTCAGTGGAGTGGTGACGAGGTACAGTCAAGACACTCACTAGTCTAATAACCTATATAATATAGCATACAAAAATAATAAGAAACAAATAACAATGATGCAATAATAATCAACCAGTGATATAAACAGCAGGCGGCAAGAATACCATAAATATTGCTCAACAATTAATGAATACAAGTACAACCAATTAATCAAGTCCTTCAAATATAATTTTTTCTCCTATAAATCTTTCAAATAATAATCTGCAAGATATAATACTTTCCAATAATATTATTTCGAATATACTTCCTTCAAATAAATATCTTTCAAATAAAATTCTTTCAAATAAAATTTTGGAATATAATTCCTTCAAATAAAAGTCGCCCGGTGACACCTCATTTCATATTCATAAAAATATGGGTCTCAGCCCACTTTCATATTTCCACGGCACCTCGTGCCCATATTTCTATCATAACTGCACGGACAACTCACGTGCCAAAAATATCAATATATAAAAGAATATGCACGATCAATTTACTTTAGAAATGGTTTGAGTGAAGAAAATGACATTTGCACTTAAATTAAAGTATTAGATAAACTACCTATTTGGATGTAATACTTATTAATTTAAAATATAATAGAAATTTTCTTTTATTTAAAATAATTCAGTCATCAAAATTCAGTAAAAACCAGAAATATAAATCTTTAGAGTCTCATACTAAAAAGCCAAAGCCAACACAATACAACAAGGGGCACAAAATACCTAATAATAAAGTCAACGAGTACATCACTAAAGAAGACACGAATTTACATATCACGGAAAAATAAAATAACCAAAGGCAAGTGCATCCATAGAAAAATATCAACAAAAGGGCACTCCCGAGGTACCGCCTCGTAGTCCCAAAAGTAAATATGCAAGACGGGGGATCTCCCGAAATACGTTCCGTAGTCCCAAAGTAAATATGCAGGGAAGGGGATCTTCCAGAATACCGTTCCGTAGTCCCAAAGTAAATATGCAGGGCAGGGGGATCTCCCGGAATACCGTTCCGTAGTCCCAAGGTAAATATGATTTCAACATCACATATCACGAATGGCTCATCAAGTGCTCAAATATTACAACATATCACAAATTTCAATAATATATTTTTTTTTCCACAATAAGAAGCCCACGGCTCGGCTATAATGAGCACAATATCTTAACAAAATGTTCGGGAGTGAACAACTCAACCGAATAATATTTCACAATTTGGCACTTTGCCTCAATATGATTCACGGCCTTTATAATTCAAATTCTTGATGATTATATAATGCCCCGATTTAAACTTATTTCATTAATATTTGCAGATGGAAAATCTATAATAAAATTAAATTCCAAAAAATATCAAATCATCAAACTCACGGAATTCACATAAATATACAAGTAATAATCACATCAAATTGTCATATAACAAACGCGAATTGAGGCATGGCAAATAGATGATTTAATAAATGCCAACGGTTATCCAATTTACTACACAATAGGCCTAAGACTTTAACCCAATATATTTTGCACATATAAGCCCGAGTACGTACTCGTCACCTCGCGTACACGGCTTCCAATCATAAAATGTTCACATAAAACTCAATGCCTAAGGGGTAATTCCCCCACTCAAGGTTAGGCAAGTTACTTACCTTTTTGAAGTTAGGCCGTTATTCCAAAATATCCTTCTCGCTTGAATTGACCTCCGGACAGCTCAAATCTATCCAAATTAATTGTACAACCTCATTAAAATTCATAGAAAATAATTCCGGATAATAATACGTCGACTTAAAAATTTATTCCAAAAAGTCAACAAGCGTCAACGTGAGGCCTGCCTCTCGGAACCCGATAAAATTTTCATGAAATCTGAATACCCATTCCAATACGAGTTCAACCATACCAATTTTATCAAATTCCGATAACAACTCGACCTCCAAATCTTAAATTTTTATTTTTTGGAAGCTTTTGCCAAAAATCTTGATTTATTCCACAAAAATCCAAATTAAACGATAAATATAATCATAGATTTATGAAATATAAACACATTAGAATATAGAACACTTACCCCATTCCATATGGTGAAAATCGCCTCAAACATCGCTTCAATCCGAGCTCCATAGCTCCAAATATGTTAAAAATAGCTGAAACCTCGAAATATAGCTACTGCCCAGGCATTTACTCTTTGCGATGGCGGAAAATGCTTTGCGATGGCGAAACACAACTTTTCTCAGCCCAAAATTTGCCTTTCGTGATCGCGGAAAATGCTTCGCAATCGCGAAAAACAAGTGCCCAACTCTTTCAGAGAGCCTCTAGTATACTGGTCATAACTTTTTGTACAAAACTCCAAATTGCAAACGGTTTAACTTTAGTAAAACTAGACACCAAGGGCTATAACTTTCATTGGTTAATCATTTTACAATTCTTTATAAATTTCTAGATATAAGCTTACAAAGTCAGCCTTGTGCAACAGAGATTCCCAAACTCTTCCCAAACAGCCTATAGTGTATCCACCATAACATTTTGTACACAACTCGAAATGACAAATGGTTTACCTTTCTGAAAACTAGACACAAAGGATTACAATTTTTATTTCTGGATTATCTCCAAATTTCTTATAGATTGCGAGATATAAGCTTTCAAAATTGGGTCAGTGCAGCAGGATTTTCCTCTACGCGATCGCGAAAAGGCTTCCCTGATCGTGATTCACAGTGTCCAAACAGCAAAATTGCTCTTCGCGATCACGACCGTTTGTCCGCGATCGCGATGCATACCTCTGTGGCCAAAAACCAGCAACTTAAAATGGTCTAGAAATGGTCCGAAACTACCCCAAAACTCACCCGAGCCACTCGGAACCCCATCCAAACATACCAACACGTCTCAAAACATATTACGGACTTACTCGAGGCCTCAAATCACATCAGATAACATCAAAACGATGAATCGTACCTCAAATCAAAATCTATGAACTTTAAACTTTTTAATTCTATATCTTGTGCCGAAACATATCAAATCAATATGGAATGACTTTAAATTTTTCACACAAGTCATAAATGATATAATGAATCTATTCAAATTTCCGGAATCGAAATCCGACCTCATTATCAAAAATTCAACCTTCAGTCGAACTTTTCAAAAATCTTCTATTTTTCAATTTTTGCCTAAATGCGTCGAATTGTCCTACGAACTTTTAAATCCAAATTTGAATATACGCCTAAGTCCGAAATCATCATACGAAGCTATTGCCATCATCGAAATTCTATTCCGGGGTCGTTTGCTCAAAAGTCAACTCTCCGGTCAACTCTTTCCATTTAAGCTTCTAAATAAGAATTGTTATTTTAATTTAATTCTGAATCTTTCGAAAATCAAACTCAACTACACCCACGGGTCATAATACATATTGCGAAGCTTCTCGAGACCTTAAGTCAGTGAGCGGGGCATTAATTCTTAAAACGACGAGTCGGGTCGTTACAGTCAACATCCAACACTTCAATGTCGGGGACTTGGTGTTAAGAAAGATGACACTGAGCACCCGGAACCCGAATGAAGGGAAGCTGGGACCAAATTGGGAAGGTCCATATCAAATTATCGAGATCACCGGTAAATGATCATACAAACTCGAAACGGTGAACGGTGAGCGGCTACCGAACAATTGGACCATAACCCACTTAAAACGACACTATTGCTAAGGTACGACTCCATTCATTACTTTTCTTTAAATATATTATGAATTAGACTAACACTTGTAGGTAATGGCCAAGGAATGATGCATCTATTAGGCCTGAAAGCACGCATTGCACTCTTTTTTCTTTGAACCGATTTTGTCCCAAATGGGTTTTCTGGCAAGGTTTTTAACGAGGCAACAGTGGATCATAATAACTTAGAATTGAAGACCGACTATGAACTAGAGTCAGGATTCGCATCAACAGTATCCGAGCCCTCTCTAAGATTGGCCTCGAATACTGGGGGCCATCACCCTCGGGTAATGATTTTAGCAAGGAAGGAAACTTCATGCTCAAACAAGTCTGGACTTGGTGGATAGGATTTATTGTAAGGGCCAAACGGTCAAATGAACCGATCTCACATAGACCACCTAATCCATAACATGAAGCTTGTACACTTTTGAAATCTTGTATTTGCATAGAAATAAAAGAAAGTTTCTATCTTGCAGATATATATTTTGTCTCTTAAAAACTACTGTATTTTGTTCCTTAAGGACATTGGGCCAAAGGGCCACCTCTGTCCGAATCCAAGAGATCACCCCCGCTCGGGGACTGTCGTCATGGGCAACCCCGGACAGCTCGGGCTACGAATCCTGGGGGCACAAAACCTATTAGGCAGTTCCCGAACTTCAAAGGGTACGGCCATCCCCATTCGGGGACTGTTGTCCCGGGCAAGACCGGATGGCTCGGGATAATAAGACCATTGGGCAACACCCAAACTTAAAAGGCTACGACCGTCCTAGAACGGCTCGGAAACGTCCGAGATCTGTAACCAAAACATAAGGCCTTCAAAATTTCTAAACCGGTTCAAAGTCTACCCTCAGCAAAATTATAATCTAAAAAATTCTAAGTAAACACTTCAGGGAAAGCTTCCAGTCATACCAAGCCCCCACGAGTCTTAAGCAAAATAATATCGAGAATGAGCATTGTTTGAACCTTTGAACAAGACCTAATTATTACGTGCTAAGGCATTCGAAATCTTTGCAATCGTAAAGAAAAAGGCAAAAAGAAACAAGCTTGAAATTTGTCGAAGGAAAAAGCCTTGTATATATATATAAAAAGATCTTTACAAAGGTAATAATTCATGATAAGATAACAGAGAAAGTAGAGTTACGCCTTAAGGATAGTATGTTTCTCAAATACTGACAAACTTTGAAAAATTTAAAATTAATGAAAAATCATCCTTCATTTAGAAAAATAAATTTTCATAATAAACACAGATGGTTTATTTTAAAATATAAAACAAAAATAAACAACTTTTATATCAATTTTTAAATAATTTACTTGGTTAGAAAGTAAGTTTATTTTAAATATAGTTTTTGATTTGACGAAGTCACTTTCCTCTTGGGAAATAAAGTTTAGATATGGAAGTTTTATTTCCTTTCCTAATATTGTGGTACAAATTGCATCTAAGTTATCATAATAAGGTTTGATTTGGGTTATAAACGGTATTCCTAGGATAATCTCTTCGTTTATATCCCTAGTTGTCACTGTCATTTATAAAGCAGATTCCTTCATTACAAATGTAATAAATTATTAGTATAATTATTTTGCACAATTATTTTATTTATATATTTGTTAGTTGGTCCATTTTCTGTGTGAACACTTTCTCTTTTAAATGTATGCTGCACACTTTCAATGTGCGGAATTTAAACTGAAAACAGAAAATAAATAAGAATACTTACAAGATAGAAGCTTTATTCAAACATAGCAAACATGATTTTTACAGAGAAGAGAGAATGTTGAAGAAAATCTAAGGCAATTTTCCTATGCTTTTCCAATACAATTTGGAAGTCTTTATATAGACCTCGGAGAATTATTGAGTTTATCTCAATCTTACAGGTGTACGGTCTCTTTTAAAGATGCCTTCTTCTACTTTATAAAGGTTTGTCGCTCCTTTTATAAAGTTTTTTATTTTGTTGTGTTTGTCCTTGTCAAATGGCTTCTACTTTTTTGAAGAGTCAACTGTCATGTCTCTTGCTTTTCTGAAAGGGCAAGATACTATTTATTCATCATCTGTTTAGGCGTAGGCTTGAGCTATACCTTGCGGCTCTTCCATATCTCCATTATTCTGGATTTCTGTTGAATAGGACGCTGATGCAGCTTCTAGCAGAACTTGCACGTCTGTTGGACTTGCTGTATCAATTTTGGCCAAAACTTCTAAGAGTTTTTTTTTTAATTCTTTTTGAGAACTAAATGATCCCGTTATGCTGGTTGGTTTGGACTGGGTTGCTTTTACCTCAGGAACCCATCCTTTAAATTTTGGGATTTTGACCAAGTACTTAATTCTGTCAATTTCATCAATCTCAAATGACCAATTGATTATGTAAAAAATGTTTTTTGCAAAGTAGTATTTGCACAGTTTGATATGATCAGGTAGGGTGGAGATTTCTTGTTCCTTTTGGAATCTCTCATAATGTACGTAGAAGCTTCTGGGCATAGTTCGCTTAGTTCCTCCACATCTTTTCCACCAGTCATAGAACCATCTGGGTATTACTGATTTCATAACTTGTTTGAACCATGTATGGTTATTTGGGCGTGGATATATGAAATTATACCAAGCATCAATATAATTATTGAAATTATAGGTTTGGGGCCTATGATGTTTCGATAGCACAATTGGGGTGTGCAGGTGGTCCATACCCCATTTGAAAGGGCTGATAATTTTGTTAATAGTGAACCTTGAGTAGTTGATACTAGTGGGGTCCATATTATCTTTTAATTCGTGCTCGATGGTTATTGATCCTGTATCTGTCAGGATGAATTCATAGTTCCTTCTTGTTTCAAGGGGGTCACTGGTTTGTATGTAGTTTATATTTGTATAGCAGGGTCTAACCAAATCTCCGATTTTGAGATTTTCGTAACCCTTGTCTAATGCCAAAATCATGATCGGCGATTTAGATATGATTTCAAAATTCTCCTTTTCGCGAGATATGGGTTTTTTACCTTCTCTCTTGGAAGGATTGTCTGATTTTACTGCTTGCACAAAAGACTCTGGGGTCTTCATTTCATAATCTGAACTGGTTACTATTTTACCAGTTGTTGAGCTTGACGAGGCTTTTGATGAAATTTGTTGGAATGGTCCCTCTACTCTTGGTGCAAAACCGATGATTGTCATTTTTGATGACGAGGGTTTGCGTATAGTGGGTACTCTCGGATGGGTTATCATTATTTGTGATGGTGGTCTCACGGGTAAGGGCGGAAACTCCGCGAGTGCGAAATATTTGTTTCCTCGATTATTATTTGGGGAGGCCCTGAAGGGACCCATCTTGTCTGGTCTCATTCTTTCCCTGTAAAAATTCTCTAGTTAAAAAGTCTGGTAAAGAGTTTTCTTCACCCTTAATAAAATCAATTTGAAAATCAAAGCTTGATAGTAATGCTTGCCATCTGGCAAAAATTTATTTTGAAATAAGATTTTTTACATCCTTTTGTAAAATATCTTTAGTTGATTTACAATCAACTCTAAGTAAACATTCTTTATTGATCAAGCCATCTTGAAACTTAGTAATACATAGTACTATAGACAAAATTTTCTTTTTGACTGTACTATAGTTCTTTTGGGCGGAATTTCAGATTCCTGAAGTGAATCGAACTAACTGTTCTGAAGACTCAGAAGAGACTCTTTACTTGAGAATACCACTATACCCTTCATCTGAAGCGTCAATTTCTACTATCATGAATGCATCTGGATTTGGAATGCCTAGACACGGGAGTTTTTGAATAATTGACTTGACTTTCTTGATTGTGTCTGTTTGTTCTAGACTCCATGGAACTGGGTTCTTCCTGAGACGCTTGTATAATGGTTCACGGATTTTCCTAATGTTAGGGATGAAGTTTGCAACGTAGTTTAGGCTTCCTAAGAATCTTTGTAGTTGAGTTTTGTCCGTGATTTCATCAGGAAATTTCGATGAGAACTCAATGGCTCTACAGATTGGTTTGTAGGTTCCTTGATATAAGTCATGCCCTAAGAATATAATAGTTGTTTGGAACAACTTAATCTTCTTAGCACTTACTACCAAACCATTGTGTTTTACAATTTTGAAGAATGTATTTAGGTGCTTAAAATGAGAATCTATTTCCTCAGAGAATATTAGAACATCGTCAATATAAACAATCGACATATTGCTATACGGGTTGAATATATTATTCATAATATTTTGAAATTCTGAAAGGGTGTTTTTAACCTGAAAGGCATAATATTCCATTCATATTGTCCAAAAGGGACATTGAAAGCAGTTATTCTTATTTTTTTTATCAATTTGTATTTGCTAGAAGCCTAACTTCATGTCAAATTTGCTGTAGATATTAGCTTTGTAAGTTCTTTTTAATAAATCTCTTTTACTCCCTCCGTTCCAATCTATGTGAACTTGTTTGATTGGGCATGGAGTTTAAGAAAAAATGAAGACTTTTGAAATTTGTGGCCCTAAACAAGTCAAAAAGGGGCCCAGAGTATTTATGTAGTTATAAAAGCTTCTCATTAAGGGTACAATTGTAAGTTTAAGCTAAATTATTACCAAATTTAGAAAGAGGTCATTCTTTTTGGAATTGACCCAAAAAAAAAATAGGTTCACATAAACTGGAACAAAGAGAGTATTAGGTATCGGGTACCTAATCCATTGTAGTACTTTGTTTAATAGTTTGTAGTTAATTACAAATCTATTTAAAAAATAATATAAAAGTTCACAAAATTGAACAAACTTTGAAACCCCCGGAAATGAAAGGAAAGATTGGCATTCTAACAAAAAGAACTATTATAGTAGAGCATCTTTTCCAGATATCCAATTCGAAGAAGATATCTATCTAAGTAGCTCTAGTCATAGTGGAACTGGAATCACAAATAGAATATAGATGGATTGGTAGAAAGCCAAATCTATAAAAAAAACTCTATGAAATAGGAATTGCTATTACCACTTATAAAATAAAAAACATATCAGATAAATATGTTGCAACATTAATAGTTTCAGGATTTAATGGTGTATTAAAAAATTGGTGGGATAATTATCTCTTCGAAGAAAATAAAGGACAAATCTTGGGAGCCACTACAGTAGCAACTGTAGCAAAAACCGAAGGAAGTATGCAAGTTGCAGAATAAGAAGCTAGAGAAGATGTTACTGCAACTTTAAACTATTGTATTGCTAAACACTTTTGGCCAAAATTGACACCAAGTCCAACAGACGTACAAGCTATGCTAGAAGTTGCATCAGCATCCTCTTCAACAGAAATCTAGAATAATGGAGATATGGAAGGCCCGTAAGGTATAGCTCAAGCCTACGCCTATACAGATGATGACTAAACAGTATCTTGCCCTTTCAAAAAAGCAAGAGAGAGGATAGATGACTCTTCAAAAAAGCAGAAGCCATCTGATAAGGATAAACAAAACAAAACAAAAGACTTTATAAAAGGACCGACAAACCTTTATAGCCCGCCTCGTCACCGGGACCATCGGGATCTTCTCCGCCCCTGGATCTGCCGGAACCCCTCGGAGTCTTCTTCATCCTCGGGATATGTAAACTTCTTGGCCTCGGCCTCGAGCCTATTAGCATTTTTGATCTCGGCCGATAAATCGAAACCCCGGGCATGAACTTCCTCGAGGGCCTCCCTTCGGGATTGTCACTTCACGTATTCAATGATGCCTTTCAGGCGGTCCTAGGTTACCTCAGCATCAGCTTTGTACTGGGCCATCATCTTCTCGACATCGGCCCATGTTATTTCAGCCACTAACTTGGTTGCTTTAAGCTCCTTGGCGAGGGTATCCTGATCGGTAACAGCCGAGCCCAGTTGAAACCGGAGGTCCTCGAATTTTTGGGACCAAGCCTCAACTTTCTCTCTCACCGCTCGAAGTTGAGCCTCCATCGAGGCCAGTTGCTCCCGGGCAGTCTCCTTTACCGAGGCAAAATGATCCATCTTGCCTTTACACTCTTCAGCCTCGACCTTGATTACGTCAATCTCGGCTCGGAGTTGGTCGATCTGGTCAAGCTTCTTTTGGACCTGCGGGTTCTGACCATTAGTCACCGTGTCTATCTCGTCATCACTAACTTCAAATATTTTTACCTGTACCACCAGGTCGGCATGTTCTTTCTGAGCTGTGTCCAACTCAGTTCGGAGGTTTTTGACTTCTCCTTCACGTTACTCGCTGAGAAGATTGTACGTCTCTCTTCTCAACAAGCTCTTTGACTTCAGCCTCGAGTTGGCTCAGCTCATCCTGATACCGGAGGAAGGTCTCGTGGTGAAGTATTGAGCCCTGCAAAATGAGGAAAGGAAAAAGCATTAGAATCCTCAGAAACTGAGTTTAAAGATAAAAGGGGATAACAACACCTTACCCGGTTTAGCGCCTGTTGCGCTTCATTGAACAAGCATGGCGCATCTAACTCGTTCATTTTTGCCTAGTCTTTTTCGGTTACCAGGCACCGGATTTAACTAGCTATCACGAAGGGGGCGAAGAGAACCTGGGCATCCTCCGAAACAGTGATAATAATTGATCGCTTCCGACTAGGATCCGCACTCGGGGAGGGGAACCGGTTGACCAATCTCGGGCTCGAGTTAGGCCCCCTGCCTCCGAGGATGAACTTTTCCTCGGTACCTCTAAGTCACCCAGCCCAGTGAACTCTTCCGGGGTGGTGGAGTCCACGCCGTTAAAAAGGCAACAGAGAGGATCGTCCGCTTTGTGAGCCCCTTCATTAGGTCGTTCTTTCACCGTTCGGGCCTCGTTGTACATGTACTCGGTAATTGAGGGCGACTCGGTAATATCTATCACGTCGAGTGCCTCCTTCGGGCACCGGCATCCCGGGAAGTCTCAGCTCCGGCCTCCTCATCAACCTCCCTAGCCTGAGGAAGATCGGCTTCATGAGTCTTTTGTTCAACGGCCCCCTGCTCTTCGGGGAGCGACGGCTCGCGGGCCACAAAAAGCTCTTCCTCTTCAGATTCGTCTCTAAGCCAGTAGAGCAAGTCCGAATCTGGTGCTCGGGAGCTGGAGTTCTCCTTTGGCATACGAGCCAACATTCTCCTTGGTTTCTTCCTTTCTGAGATCAGGGAACTCGGGGCCCTTCTCCTTTTCTTCTCTCCGACCTACCCTGGGACAGGAGACTCAACAGGCAAGTCCTCGTCCCTGACTGGGGGTCTAAGCTTGACGATTTTAGGCAAACCTGCAAAAAGGAAGAAAAAGAAATAAGAACGTGATGCTAAAAGAAGAAGCCTAACACAACCTACTCGGGAAAGAAATCTTACCATGGGAATGGGCCTCCCAAAGGCCCTTCGAGAGTTTGCGCCACGAGCGCTCGGAATAAGGCATCTGTGAGATAATACCTTTGACCTACTCCTTGAGTCGAGGAATAGCATTTGGTACTCGAGCGACAGCTACACCACCACGAATACCAATGAGAAAAAGAGAGATGAACATGAAATCAACATTCGAGGAAAATTTTTACTTACGTGATGCATTCCACTTCTGGGGAAATGGTCTGAATTCGGCCGGAATCAAGTCCGAGGTCCTCACCGGACAAAATGACCCTGCCAGCTTCGATCCCGGTCCTCGTCGATGCTCAAAATATGACTTTGTTGGCCCGACGTACAAGCTTTATCAGTCCCCTCAGAAGATTCGGGTACTGTATAAGCGGAGCAGACGGTCGATGGTGAAGGTGCACGAATCGATTTTATTCACAAAAAATCAGAGGAGGATCACGATCCTCCATAGTGAAGGGTGAATTTGGCCTAGGCATACGTTATACCTCCTGCAGAAGTCTAAGATGAATGAGTCCACCGGGCCCAATGTAAAGAGATAAGTGTAAACACTCAGATATCCCTCGACATAGGTGGTAATGGTCTCTTCGGAGTCAGGGACCACGGTGTCCTTGTCGACCCAGTTGCAGTCTTTCGGACCGTGGAGAGGTCCTCTTCGGTGATTGAGCAAACGTATCTCAAGGCATCCTCACGCCAACCCTATACCCAAAGAAGGCTTCTCAACCTTAAAGTCGTCGGCGACCGAACAACCCTCGGGAATGAACATCTTCAAGGGAAGTTCTTCTGTGACCACATTAACAGCGGACCCCTCAAGGTCGACCACATCAGGAATGGTTTCGTTGATTTCGGCAGTCGGTTGGGAGGTAGAAGCGACCTTTTAGGGAACAAATTTTGAGGTTTTTGCCATTGTTATAGGGGAAAGCTCGAAGGAGATAGAGAAAGGTTGAAAGCTAGAAGCTCATATGTGTTGGCTTGAGTGGATGATGAGTAAAACTTTTGCAAAGGAATCTCGAGTAACGGAGGTAAAAATGCTAGAATATGAAAAAGAGTAATGAAATTCTGAGGGTACGGGGGTAGAAGGTTTGATGTAAAGTAAACAATGAACAAAGGAGGGGTTATTTATTGGGGTTCCACAATGTTTCACATCCAGGGACAGCCAACCGACAAGTGACGTGCATTTAAGGCTATTATGACATGACTGACGAGACATTTCGGGCTTTTGGTCGTTTCTATCACGGTGTATTGAAGAAGGAATCGGGGTGCTCATATCGTTTCTTATCAGCTTGCTCTCCGAGAAACGAGGGGACTATCTGTATACGGGTAAAAACCGAGCTCATGATACATTCTGGCCCCCAATATGATAAAACGAGATCGAGATATGATTGCAAAGGATCATAATCGAAGCAACGGTCTCATCGAGTCAGAATCCAGGGGCACGATGAATGCCCTCGAGAATATCGGGGTTATGATTCGAGATCGATCCAAATCCTGAAAGACTTCGGAGAACATTATCGGGCGATCAAGCACGACCAACAGAAGGCCGTAATATCCGCAACCGGCCGGATATCACGGCATGGATCTCGGCACGTATCGATGAAGAACCGGCAATCAGTTAAACAAAAGATTTTTTACCTTTTATGAAATTGTACTTAGAGTAGGATTCCTCAACTATATAAAGGGGGTCTGATAATTCATTAGATACATGCTAACATGCATTCCAAAGCAATATACTACTATTTTCATTCTTATTGTAAGCTTTTTCTCTCGTTTATTAATATTGTCCACTGTGAGCCCGGATCGAGGGTGAATGTTTAACTTAAGCTGGAATCATCCTCCTCGCGTGGTTTGAATTTACTGTTATCTTTACTTGTCCATTCTAACTCAATTTATCGTTTTGTATCAAATTAGTCTGCATATCTTTAAAATCACTTACAAATTTAATTGTTATCTGATTTTGAGGGTAAAAAGACGGAAAGAAGGTGAATCTTCTTGAACATATAAGTGATGGACCAAGTTTTAACTTGGATATGAAAAACAGGAAAAAGTGTACTTAAATTATTGTTTTCTCAGAAAGCTTAATGGGTTATGTATGTCTGTGGTCAATGAATTTAACTTGTCAAATTTTTGAATCCATAGCAGTAAATTAGACAGACAAATAAGAAAGTACAGGATAAACATCTGGGAATCTTTTCTTTATTTATTTTTTCTTTTGTTTTACTACATGAGCCACAACAAATAAAAAAAACTAGCAAAACATTCCAATATGATATGACAAAATTAGATGCAAAAGAAAATTAACAAGGGATGTAACGATTGTGTTTGGATTTTTTAATTAATTGTTTATTGGGCAACAGCTTTTGGGGTCTCTTCTACCTCCTCCTCTGCTGGCTGTTCTTTGGGCTCCTCTTTCACAGCCTCAACTTTGACTTCCTCAGCTGGTTTGGCTGTCTCCTCCTCCTTTGCCTTCACCTCCTCGGCGGTGTTTTTCTCAGTGGTTACTTCCTCAATCTTGGGAGCCTCTGATGCTGGTTCAGAGATGTCTACCAAAGGCTCCTCCTTCTTAGTCTCCTCCCCATCCTTTTTCTCCTGAGATTATTTATAGCAAAAGGAAATTAAAATAATTTTATTGCAGTAAGCCTCAATCCTAATTAAATTTAAATTAGTTGGGCTAAATATATGAATTTGAACCCTATGTTGAATAATGGTTCCAAACAAAAAGTGATAAAAGATACGTATTGTTTTCTATATTATGTCACTTCTCCTTGTGTTAAAAGTAGCGTCAAATTTCATTTTAATCCAACAAATTTTTATTTTCCAAATAAGCGGTACTCTTTCTTTAGAGTCCGGTAGGTCAATTAACTATTTCTATATCCATTCTGTTGTATTCGTGTCAATTTCATTTCAATGCAATTAAGAACAAAATAATGCAACTAAACATGTTCGCATTGGATATTCCATTTTTGGGGGGTAAAATGAACGATCAAATGATGATTATATATACACTATACCTGAGGAGCAGGAGTTTCCTGCTCGGATTTCTTTGGGGTGACTGCAGGTTCCTCGGCAGGGGCAGGGGCCAAGTCTTTGTCCAAATCCTTAGGTCTGCTCGCACAGGCTCCCATGACTAGTGTCTGAGCTTTGCGAGCTAGGAGGCGTTTGAGAAAAAATTAGGAATCAAAGGAGAGGGCTGTTTAATTACTTATGTTTGAAGCTTGAAATTGAGAATGAAGTAAAGCAGGTTTTTATAGAAAGGCTGAAGGGATGGCCTAATTTGTTGCTGTATCGTAGAAACATGCGCACCTGTTGTATGGACAATCTGTAAACAATTGACCTAAAACTATTATTGCGGAGAATCAGAAAGTGGGAGGCCTCGACGTTGTAGTTCGTTACAAACATGCGTTGAATATTCATTGTCATGGCGGAGAACCTGAGATATGGCAACTGGCACACATCCTAATTCCTAGTCATAACTTCTTTCTTGTTCCACTTCATATTATATGACAAATACGATGTCCATAGCTTTTTTCGACAAAAAACTAATAGCCACTTCAATTCGTGTCTGTGCATGGACGGTTCTCTAAATATTAGTAGTAGCTAAGACTAGACAATTCTCATTTCTCAGTTTCTATTGGATGTCACAAGCTGATGCAGTCACTCAAAAATACAATCAGTCATTCGCGCTATTAACATACAATAAATGTAATATTTGGGAAATGTAATACTCACTTCTTACTAGTAGTCTTCCTGCAAAAGACGGTCAAATAAGACTATATTCGTGTCACTTACAAGTTATAAGTCGTCAAAGGTTGAAGATTTCAAACCATATTACAAACTTAAAGTATATTCTAAGAGCATGTAGCGTAAAAGATGAAAAGAAAACAAAATAGAACATTTCCGACTATCAAATTGCATTTAGGAATTTGATGAAATATCGCAACGCCTTGTAGGTATTAGGACTAATTAATTAAGCAAATTGGACCTCTTGCGTCTTGCAAATTACTCCCTCCGATTCAAAATAAGTGATTTTTTGGCTTTTTTTTTGTGGTCCAAAATAAGTAATTTTTCCAGATTTCAAGAATGAATTAATTATTTTTTTCCTACACTGCCCTTGGAGTAAATAGTGTTAGAGTATGTGTTAGGAGTGTTTAAGTGAAGAAATAGTAAATGTTAATATAGTCAATTTCATTGCTAATTAATGTTAAAAGGAGAATTTCTTAATCTGTGTGAAAATAACCAAAAAAACACTTATTGTGAACCGAAGGAAGTAACTGATTAAGATTTTTTCGATTGAGTTCATTTGTATTCCCTTTCTTTAATTAAATATTTATATTAATGTTAATCTAAAGATTGAGTAGACTGTCCAAATGAATTATATGTGTCACATGCCGACTTACTCACGTATGTCAGCGGCACCAAATAGCCCGTGCGGCGCCTGCAGTTCCCCTCGCTACAGGCCAGCCTTTTCTTTTCCCAGATTTTCCAAGCACGATCTTGTGCCTGTGGGGAAGCTTGTCTAGAAGGCCTGCTCCAACTGTGCCGCCCTATGATGTCTAGGCTCATGGCCTCGACTAATTGTGGCGCTTCTCGTCTTAGGATCATAATCCATGCGCGCCCTGGGGTTGGCTAAGGACATGTCTTGTCCCTGACACTGAGCATCGCTTTCGCATGCACAGTCTAATCCTCAAGCTTGACACTCGCCTCGTGCATCCGCACCCAGCTTGTGCTCCACCCGAGTAAGGCAACCTTTAGTCCTTGGCCATTGTCATGTGCGTCTTTCGTGGCATGCCTATACATAGCCCTCGCGACACACTTTCATCCCGTATAGTGCAGTGTCGCCCCACAATTGCACGTCTAGGCCAACGGACCATTGCTCGCATGGCTGAACCCAAGCCATGCTCATAAGTCGACACATGAGGCCTCTAAGATAGGTGTTTCAAGTATCCAATCGGCACAGAGGTCTTCTTCCAATATTTCGGCAGCCCGCGGGGCATACCCGTCCCACACGTCGAGCCTCCAGCGCCCGTTTGGTGCCCAACGCTAGCCCGAAGGTGTCGCACCGTCCATAGAGTTCCCAAACTCGTATGGATATCCTTTGAGTCGTCCAGGAAGGCCCTTGAGGTTCCCCCTCAAGGTCGCTCATTCTGTACGGCTTGGTGACAGCACGCACGGGAGAGGCAGGTTGAACTTCAATACCTCTACCCCCTTATATATGCTTAAAATTTAAAAACCCAAGGTTCCTGAGTAGACTTGTCTACGCCAGAGAATCAGAAGGAACTTTTCTCACCGGTTCCAGCCCGAAATTACAACCCCAAAATGCGGGTTGTGACAGTATGTCTCAACTAACAACCAACACATAAAATTCTCCTCCAAGAGATCTCTTGAATAAGAGAAATTAAAAATAAAAAAATAAAAAAGCTAAATATTATAACTTTTTTTACCCCTTAAAAATAGAGTTCACACTGGAGAAAATAATTATTTTATTATTTTTCTAATATTTAGGAATATTCATTTATGTAGAAAGCCTAATATTTAGGAATTTAATCTTTTCCTTATATAAATTTTAGTTTTATAAGTCCTTCTTTATTTCAACTAGGTAGGAAATATTAATACTTACTATAAGTTTAAATCAATTAAACCAGGTTCCTTCAACAATAGCGTTTACTTCTTGAAAGCTTCAGTACTTTTTTTTTCCGAGAAAAACTTCGTTTCTCATCGCTAATATTTAGTACTTATTTAGGAACACAATTTGCCTTCTTCTTGAGGAATGAATAGACTGTGCCTCCCAATGATTAGCTAAAGGAGCGAGAGACATATGGGTTTAAAATATACCTGTTTAACGGGTCGGATTGACCCGGTTTCGGACCGGCCCGGACTGGTAGTAGGGGCCGGGTAGGGCTGGGTTGGGGGAGGAGGTAAGGGGTTAAGACGTTTATATTTTTCTTACCGGTTAACCGGACCGGTCAAACCCGGTCAAGGAAAATCACTATTGAATTGGTTAACCGGACCGGCCCGGACCGGTTCAAGGACTATTTTCTGAATTTATTTTTTAGTACATATAGCTAAAATTTCTTTTCGACTCTTTGAATTTAAGAAGAAAGAAAAATATAAGGATGTTGTTGAAAAAATGCAAGCAAAATTCAAAAACTATTTCTTTCCAATTCCCCTGATTTACTTAATTGGTGCTGTTTTAAATCCTTCTATAAAGATGTCTAATTGTCACCAATTAATCAATGTTTTATATACTTATATGGAGATTGGACCAACTGAAACCTCAGATATATATTATTGTATGAACAAACTAAATGATTATTTACAATAATTATATAATTATTATGCAAATTTAATTGATGATGCTGCCATTAATATTGGCAATGTTAATCCCACTATGCATTGTACTACTTCTACTGCATCTGCTACTATGGATGAAGATGAAGGCCTTGATGGTTATAATATTTGGGCTACATTTTCTTCCACTCTAACCAGTAGCAGGAACATTGATGAACTTCAATTTTACTTGCAAAAGCAATTAGAGCCTCGCACAAAGAAATTTTCTCCGTTGGGATGGTGGCATGAGAATGAAAAGTAATTTTCTGTTCTTTCCGCTATGGCTCGAGATGTGCTCAATGTGCCAATTTCAACTGTTGTATCAGAGAGTGCATTTAGTCAAGCAAGACAACAACTAGGAGACACCCAACACCAATTGGGAAGCAATGCTTTGGAAGTTTTACTATGTTTCAGAGATTGGATTAGATCGGAACGAAAAAATAGAGACGTTAAGATGTTGATAAACCAGAAGACAAGGAACTTGGAGATATATTAACACATGGTCACCCATCTGAATTTAACACTCCAGAAGATGGCCAAGAAGTTCATATTGATTATGAAGAACTAACTAAGGCAATGCAAAACCTTTGAAGTTCTGGATTTATATTTAATAATTAAACTTTGAATTTACTCTTTTTTCGTTAATTTAGTTGTTATTAAATGTAAACTTTAATTTGCAAGTTTGATATAAAAAAAGAACTTGCAAATTATAATTTTTTTTTCCATCTTCATTGTATTCTATTATCTTAAATTCTTAATGAAATATTCAAATATAAGGATTTTAAAGCCTTTGCATCCTTTATTCAAACACTCTTTTTATAAGATTATTTTTTTATTTTATATTTTTACTTTATCTTAATATAAATTACGATAATTATACAAAATATAAAATAAAAAAAAATACAAAAACTCGGCTCGGCACGGCCCCTTTGGCCTGTAACCGTTCCGGTTCATTAAATCACTGGATGGGCCCCGACCTGGTAAAACCGGTAGGGAAAAATGGTATCGGCCTGGATTGTTGACCGGCCGGTCACATTTTTCTTCAACTCGGACCGGACCAGACCGCCCCCTGTCGCCTTTAGTTTAAAATCAAATTTTTTGCATGAAACAAAGGAGGCATCAAATATAAAACATGAACATCACAAGTTCAAACGAAAAACGTCACCTTTGATGATTCTTCGAGGAAGATTATTGTTGGCCATTTAATTAAATTGGAGGTTCTTTTACTCTTCATCCATCTAATCTATTTTGGCCTGTTTTGCATCTTTGAGAGAAAATACATAAAAGCATAATAGGTTAGGTAAGTTTTTACTTTGTTACGTTCTGTTTACCTTTTATATTAATTATTCTTATACGTACTTTAGATACAATTGTAAATATTTTGCGTAATAATTTGTAATTATAATTCTCCACTGATAGTAGTTGGGTTGAATGGTGTGATTTTGTGTTCAATATTTTTGGATGTAAAAAGTTTACTTGTGACAGTTCAGTAAGCTTATTCCTAATTAGTTTCAATGTACAAGAAGATTTCTTCCAGTTGCTTAATTGAAGTCAAATTCCCTCGACATCATTTGTGCGTTCGGTATATGTTAAAAGCTATTTCTTGTAGTGTCGAATATTGATTTGTACCGTTATACCATTAGTTATTTTGTTCGGTATGCGTTCATTATATTTTGTTGTATAAAAATATAAATGTTGCATTCAAATAAATGTTATAATTAATAGTGTATACGGGTAAAACCAAGTCCAATGAGCACCCCGATTTTCCGGTGAGGCAAACGAAGCAGGGACGTGACTGTAAGGAATCGGAATCAAAACCAGGAGCCTCTCGTACAAGGGCCCGAGCAAAACACCCACCCTCGGAGCCTTTGGGGCCACGTCCCCCAGGTCCGGTTCGAGTCCCAAGACTTCGGAGAGTATTATCAAACGACCGCACACGACTAACAAAGGGTTGAGATATCCGTGCCCAACCGGATATCACGGCGTGAATTTCAGCCCGTATTGGCAGAAAATCAGTGATTAGCGAAAAAGAAGATTTTTTACCTTTCTTAGAATTATACCTAGGGTAGAACTCCCCTACTATATAAAGGAAAAGCTAATTATTCATTAGGCACACGGTAACATGCATACCAAGGCAATATACTTCTGTTCTCTCTTTTTCTAAAAGTTATTCAAGGTTCTTGTTTTGGTTCATAAGTTCTTTGTGAGTGCAAACCTGGAACCGAAAGCAGGTTCCTTGTTAAGCCTTTAACCGAGCTCAGATTCTCTATCACTATTGGTTTGGCTATTTACTACATCTTTTATTCGCTTTATCTAACATCATTAACCACTTGTATTGAATTGATCCACATATCCTTAAAATTGCGTATAAATTTAATTGTTATCCATTTTCAAGGGTAAACAGTTTGGCGCCCACCGTGGGGTTAAGGATAATAGTGGTAATTTGATACAAATTTCCATAACGCACTCTATTTTATGCTTGTTCTTAGAAATTTTAATTTCAGGTCAACTTAAGAATGTCAAACTCTCAATCTGCGCACTTGAATGTTGATGCTGAGTCTGGCCACCAAAGCAAAAACAACAATATAGTGCCTAGCAATGAGGTGCCCCCTATTGACCCCAACGGGATCCCAGTTGCGGACCCGATCGATGCCAACTAGTATGTGGCCATCGATGCAAATGCCAACCGACCCCGAGAACACCATTCTCGGAGGGGCCCGATTGGAATCTCGAGGCACGCATGACAGTGAAGGCGACGGGATCAATCTGCGGGTGATCTTCGAAATGTTACAAGCTCAACAAGCGGCGATAGCCCAGTCAAAAAACTAAAGTCGCGCCCCAGCAGAGTTGAGCCCGAACTATCCTGGGAAAATACTCGAAAAAATGAACAGGTCACATGAATGCTGGGTGAAGTTGAGCCCAGGCCAATCCCGAAATAATAAAGATGCTTGAAGAACTGACAAAACGGGTGGAATCAGGGGAGAAGAAGATTGAAGCCAACGACAAAAAAGTAGAGACCTATAACTCAGAGTTGATCAAATTATAGGAGTACCCCCGATATTGAAAGGCCTGGATTCCAAGAAATTTGTCCAAAAGCCTTCCCCCGAGCGCAGCACCGAAGCCATTCCCGAAGAAGTTTCGTATGCTTGAAATTCCGAAGTATAATAGAACCACGGACCCAAACGAGCATGTGACCTTCTATACGTGTGCTATCAAGGAAACGACTTAGAGGATGACGAAATCGAGTCGGTTTTACAGAAAAAGTTCGAGGAGACCCTGTCGAATGGAGCAATGATATGGTATCACAACTTACCCCTAATTCCATCGACTCATTTTCCATGCTTGCAGATGTCTTTGTGAAAGCTCATGCCGGGGCCATCAAGGTCGATACTAGAAAATCAGACCTTTTCAAAGTAAAACAAAGAGATAACGAAATGCTCAGGGAATTCGTGTCAAGGTTTCAAATGGAACGAATGGACCTGCCTCCGGTTGCGAACGATTGGGCCGTTCAGGCGTTCACTCAAGGACGCAACCCCCGAAGCTCTTTGACTTCACAACAGCTAAAACACAATTTGATAGAGTACCCGGCGATAACTTGGGCTGACGTCCATAACAAGTACCAGTCAAAAATTAGGGTCGAGGATGATCAGCTCGGGGCCCCCTCCGGTTCCGTTTATCCCATCAGAGCTAATAATAGGTCTAAAAGAGTCGTCGATCATGAGCCTAGACCGAACAGAGATGGGTATCAACCGTATAATGGAGATCGAAGAGGTAGAGGATCCGGGCGCAATCCTACGAGGAATGAAAAAGGGAGCGATCGAAGCCACAATAGTCGGGGACTCATGAGTAAATACGGTTTCGACAAGCCACTCGGGGCCAGGGAGGCACCGAGACTATCGAAATATAACTTCAGTGTCGATGCTGCCAGTGTCGTATCTGCCATCGGGCGCATCAAAGATACCAAGTGGCCACGTCCATTGCACCCCGAGCCCACCCAAAGAGACCCTAACCTGATGTGTAAGTATCATGGAACTCACGGCCACAGGACCGAGAACTGTCGGCAACTAAGGGAAGTAGTGGCCCAATTATTCAATAACGGGCACCTCCGAGAATTTCTAAGTGATCGAGCCAAGAATCACTTCAGGAATAGGGACTCCAACAAACAGACCGAGCAAGAGGAACCTCAACACGTCATTAACATGATTATTGGTGGATTCGATGTCCCCCAGGGACCAATGCTAAAGCGCACTAAGGTGTCAATCACAAGGAAAACACGAACCCGAGATTATATACTGGAGGGGACCATCTCTTTCAACAATAAGGACGCTGAAGGCATCGTGTAACCGCATAATGATGCACTAATGATATTTGTACTCATAAATAAATCTCTAGTTAAGCGTGTGTTAATTGACCCAGGTAGCTCGACCAATATCATCAGATCGAGGGTCGTAGAGAAGATGGGTCTACAAGACCAAATAGTACCTGCAATCCGGGTTTTAAACGGATTCAACATGGCATGCGGAAATACTAAAGGGAGATAACCCTGCCAGTGAACACTGCCGGGACCATTCAGGAAACGAATTTCTATGTGATTGAAGGGGATATGAGATATAATGCTCTATTCGAAAGGCTATGTATTCACAACATGAGGGCAATACCCTCAACATTACACCAGGCACTGAAGTTCCCCACACCGGGAGGGATTAAGACGGTTTACGGAGAGCAGCCAGCCGCAAAAGAAATATTAGCGGTCGATGAAGTGATCCCGATGTCCGTGCTCTCGACATTAAAGAAATCGGAGCTAGTTAGGAGGGAAGAAACTAACTAGAAATCACCGACACTAGCCCCAACCGAATCGGAGAAGAAAGAAGAAGGTGAGGATGATGATTACGGAGTTCCCAGGTCGTTCATCACCCCTGACGATTCCCACGCCACCAAATCAACTGTCGAGGAGCTGGAGCAAGTCATATTGATCGAACACTTGCCCGATAGGAAGGTATACCTGGGCATGTGGTTAACTCCTGAGCTCAGGAAAAAACTCATTAAATTTCTAATAACTAACGTAGATTATTTTCTTTGGTCCCATCTTGATATGACAGGGATCCCGCCAGAAATAACCACTTATAGGCTAAGCTTGGATCCGAAGTTTCACCCGGTTAAACAGAAGATGAGGCCTCAGTCCGACGTCAAGCATGCATTCATCAAAGACGAGGTATTCAAACTCCTTAAAATAGGTTCCATTGGGGAAGTTAAGTACCCGGATTGGTTGGCTAACGTAGTGGTAGTGTCTAAAAAGGGGAATAAATTGAGAATGTGCGTAGATTACAAAGACTTGAACATGGCGTACCCAAGGACATTTTTCCTTTGCCTAACATCGATCGCATGATCGATGCGACAGCCGGGCACGAGATACTTAGCTTTCTCGACGCCTATTCCGGGTACAACCAAATACGGATGGACCCGGGCGATCAAGAAAAATCTTCCTTTATCACTAAATTCGGCACCTATTGTTATAACGTAATGTCGTTCAGACTAAAAAATGCTAGTGCCACCTATCAACGCCTAGTAAATCGGATGTTCGAAGAACAAATAGGAAAATAAATGGAAGTTTATATTGACGACATGTTAGTTAAGTCCCTGCGAGCAGAGGACCATCTGAAACATTTGTTGGAAACCGTCGACATACTGAAGAAATATAATATGAAGCTGAACCCGGAGAAATATGCATTCGGGGTCGGATCTGGGACGTTCCTTGGATTCATGGTGTCCAACCGAGGGATTGAGATCAATCCCGATAAAAATCAAAGCTATAGAAGACATCATCGTGGTGGACAGTGTCAAGGTCGTTCAGAAGCTAACCGGGTGCATAACCGCCCTGGGCCGGTTCATATCGAGTTCTTTTGATAAGAGACGCCGTTTCTTGTCATTATTGAAGAAGAAGAATAACTTTTCTTGGACCCCGGAATGCCAACAAGCCTTGGAAGAACTCAAGCAGTACCTTTCGAGCCCACCCTTGCTCCATACTCTGAAGGCGGACGAGCAGTTGTACCTGTACTTAGCAGTATCTGAGGGGCGGTAAGTGGAGTCTTAGTCCAGGAAGAGGAAGATACGTAATTTCTTATCTATTATGTTAGTAAAACTCTAGGCGCGGCCGAAACAAGGTACCCTCACCTAGAAAAATTGGCGCTCGCTTTGCTAAGTGCCTCCACAAAGTTAAAACCGTCTTTTCAATGCCATAAGGTAGTCACATTTATACTGTATTCTTCAGATATATTTTTTGATGAAATATTGTTCCATCATTTTCCTCATTTTTTCATTCATGAGCTATTGCCTGGCAGCTTCAAGGTAGAATTTGAAAAGACTAAAATGTTATTTTTCTTTTCCCTCCTTTTTCTGTGTAACTTTTCTCTTATTTTGTATTTACAATTCTTAATCAATATTACTTTTTTAATCATAATTCTTAATTAAATACTACGAGCTTTTTGCTATTTTAAAGCTTAAGTGTCAATTATTGCTACTCCAACTTCTCATATTTCTTATCAATATTTCCAACAACACGTCGAAAATAGCTTTTAGTGGTGGAGTTCTTAATTAGTACTACTCAACCTTTCCCATTCTAAAGCCCAAAAGTATCCGCTACTACTATTCGAGCTTTTCATATTCCTTATTGATGCAGTAAGAAGTGTTTTGAGTTTCCAACAACAGGTAACAAAGTGGAGTAGTAGTTTTTTGTGGTGGAATTTATTTCATAATATGGATGAAGACATTTTAGTATTTTTCCAGTGAAAGAAAAGGTACATTTTCTCTTGCTATTTCATTTACGGCTCGGAGACGTCCGAAGCTCATAATCAAAACATAAGGCCTTCAACAAAAAATTTTAAACCTGCTAAAACGTTACCCTCGGTAAAAGCATCGTCTAAGAACACTTAAGCATCTCGGGGAAACTTCCGGTCACTCTGAGTTTTTAAAAGTTTCGAGCAAAAATTGCATCGAGGTCAAGTTCTGTTCGGACCTCCGAAAAATAAATAACTTATTACTACGTTTTAATCTGTGCTAAGGTATTAGAAATATTTGCAATTATAAAAAGATGTTAAAATAGTAGATTGAAATTGCCAAAAGGAAAAATTTTTATATATTCCAGAATATCTTTACAAAGGCCCAACAAAAACGGCCTCGATCTGAACAAAAAATATATACAAAATACAAAAACTAAAAAATCCTAAGGCATTTACGCCTGATCTTCACAGGAGCCCGATTCTTCACCGGAACCATCGGCCCTTCGGATTCATCGTAGCCCTCATCACCTTCGGGTTCAGCTAGCCTTTTCACCTCAGCCTCAAGCCTTTTTGCCTCTTCGATCTCGGCAGATAGGTCGAAGCCTCGGGCATGGATATCTTTGAGGCTCTCCCTTCAAGATAGCCACCTCGCGTACTCAGCGGTGGTCTTCAGGCGAGCCTCGACTGCTTAGACATCGGCCCTGTATTGAGCCACCATCTCGTCAGCATCGACCAAGGTTATCTCCAACTTGGACCTCGTTACATCGAGCTCTTTACCAAGAGCGTCCCGTTCAGCGATGACCGAGCCCAGTTGTGTTCGGAGATCCTCATTTTGTTGAGCCTGTTTATCAGTTTTCTCCTTCGCCACCCGAAGTTGAACTTCTACCAAAGACAGCCTGGCCTAGGCGGTCTCCTTCTCCGAGGCTAGCAGATCCATCTTGCTTTTCCACCCGTCGGCCATTACTTGGATCTCGTCCATCTCCTTTCTGAGTTGGTCGATCTGGTCAATCTTATGCTGGACCTACGAGGTATTGTCGCTAGCCACTACGACTGGATCCTCGTTTCTAACTTCAAAAACCTTTACCTTTTTAACCAAGTCGGCATGCTCCTACCTTAGGACCGATGCTTCTTTTTTAGTCCCATCCAGCTCGGTCTGAAGGTTCTTAATGACCCCTTCTTGTTGCTCGCTGAGAAGCTTGTACATATCCCTTTTCTGGGCAAGCTCCTTGATCTCGAGCTCAAGCTGATTGACCTCAACCCGGTACCGAAGGAAGCTCACGTGATGAAGTACCGAGGCCTGTAAAAAGATAAAAAACGTGAGAAATATCAAAACCTAAGTAAATTTCGATGGAAAGAAATGATGCCTTACCCAATTCAGCACCTGCTGCGCCTCATTGAAAGGGCACGACACGTTCACCTCATTCATTTTTGCATATTCCTCCTCGGTTACCAGGCATCGAAGGTAGCTAGCTATCCCCACAGGAGCAGACAAAACCCGAGCATCTTTCGGGACGGTTAAAATAACCGATCTCTTGTGACCGGGGTCCATACTCGGAGCAGGGAACCGGTTGATCAATTTCGGGCTCGAACTCAGCCGGCCAGCTTCCGAGGATGTGTCCTTCTTCGGCACTTCGAGGTCGCTCAGCCCATAGAAATCTTCCAAAGTAGACGAGTCCACGCCATCGAAAAAGGAATGAAGGGGATCATCCATACCATGGACCCCTTCATTAGATTTCTTGTCACGACCCAAAATCCATTAAAGGTCATGATGGCACCGGACACCGCTGTCAGGCAAGACAAAAATAAATACTTAATTTGGTTCTCATTTTAAAATTTTTGAAATCATATTTCCTTCAATTAAATAGTAAAAGATAGAATTTACAGAGTAAATAATAATATTTTTAACAATTTCAATACAGGACAATCCAAATCATCCCAAAACCCGGTGTCACAAGTGCATGAGCATCAACTAGGAATGTAAAATAAAACCAACATCTATCCGAAATGCAAATTCGGACAGGAGAAATATAAATACTCTGAAGGAGACTATGCTGGCTGCGGACTCGTAACGTAGAATTCAGCTCACCTAATTCCCCGCAATAATCGCGCCTCTATGCCCACAAGGCCACTAGACATATATGCACCTGCACAAAAATGTGCAGCAAGTGTAGTATGAGTACGTAAATCAATACGTACCCAGAAGTATCCCGCCTAACCTCGAAGAAGTAGTAACGAGGGGTCGACTTCGACACTTACTATGAGCTATAAATAAAATGTCAATGATATAATTAAGAATGGATTATGTAGAACGACTGTAAGCTCAATATCATGAAATAAGTAAACAATCCTTTTGTTCATAAGAAATTTCCAAATTTATTTTCGTCATTTAACATTTTTGTATCTAGGGCCAATGAAAGCAATATCAATTATTATCAATTCCAAAAAAAATATATCATGCGCAAATCATGACGAGGTCATATGGCCCGATCCAATATAATATTTAAACTATGCACTGCCGAGGGTCGAACGGCACGAATCATAGATGCATCTATCTGCTACTGAGGCGTTCGGCCCGCTCCACAGAAGATAAAACACGTTAAACAACCAATTCAAGATTTATTAAGGGAAAAATATTCCAAAATTTCAAATTCTCATTTAACGGTCAAGTAAATAAAGTTTACATTTTTTACAATTCCTTTATCGAGTTTCTAAATGTCTTAAACAGTTAAATTAATAAGTAGGGCACAAACATCGCAAGTACAACATGATATGGGTCCTAGACTACCCGAACATAAGCATAATAGTAGCTACGCACGGACTCTCGTCACCTCGTGCTTACGTAGCCCCCCACAAATAGAAACACATAATAATTTTATTCACCTATGGGGTTAATTCCCTCTTACAAGGTTAGAAAGAAGACTTACCTCGCTCTGAAATTCTATAACCGACTCCCAAGCCCTTCCAACAACTCAAACCGATGCCCAACGCTCAAAACTAGTCAATAAATATGCAAATCCATAAATATATACTCTAATACTCATTATAATTCAATTTACAATAATTTTCAACTCCGTTCGAAAAGTCGATAAAATCACCCTCAGGCCCACGTGCCCGGATTTCAAAAAATTTCGAAGATAAACATTATCCATAACCCCACGAACTCAAATATATAATTTATTCTCAATTTCATTCCCAATTTCGTGGTCAAAATTCAAAAATACTAATTTCTAGATTTTCTACCAAAACTCCAAATTTTTACTAATTTTCATGTATAAATCCATATATAACCCATGTATTTAACTCACAATGTGAGGGAATTACGTACCTCATAATAGATAATGAAATATCATCTTCAAAAGCTCCAAAAATTACCCAACCAAAATAAAATATGAAGGAAATTGGGCCAAATCCCGTCTTTAAAATGACACTACCCAGCACTGCCCTTCTTCGCGATCGCGGAAACACCCTCGCGATCGCGAAGGCCAAAATCCATCCTCCCAGAAAAATCTTCTTCGCATTCGCGTTCCACACGACGCGTTCGCGAAGCCTTCCGCCCTCACTGCTTCACGATCGCACACCTGGCCTCGCGTTCGCGTAGGCCAAACAGCCTCAGGCCCAGATCCTCTCTTCCTTCTACGCATTTGCGACTGCCCAATCGCGTTCGCGTAGGTCCATCAAGCCCTTCACCGCGTTCGCGTCTCCCCCATCGCGTTGGCGATGGGCAAAATCTAGCAGCCCCCAAAAGTCTCCTTTGCGAATGCATGAGTCCCTTTCGCGTTCGCGAAGAAGGAAACCAGATAGCAGCAACATCAGCAGCAAATCATTCCGTTTTGGTCCGAAACCACCCCGAAATACACCCGAGGCCCCCGGGACCCCGTCTAATCACCCAAACCAGTCCCATAACATAACACAAACTTTTGCGAGGCCTCAAATCACACCAAACAATATTGAAATCATAAATCACACCCTAATTCGAGCTTAATAAACTTTAGAACTTCAAACTTCCATATTCGATGCCGAAACCCATCAAATCACGTCCGATTGACCTAAAATTTTGCACACAAGTCACATTCGACATTATGGACCTACTCCAACTTTCGGAATCAGAATCTGATCCCGATATGAAAAAGTCCACTCCCGATCAAACTTTCCAAAAACCTTCAAATTTCCATTTTTTGCCAAATGACCCAGAAATGACCTACGGACCTCCCAATCCACTTTCGGACGCGCTCCCAATACCAAAATCACCATACAGAGCTATTCCCAGATTCGGAATCCCAAACAGACATTGATAACATTGAAATACACCTTAACCCAATTTTTATGAAGTTCTTCTAAGGTGCCAACTTCTACAATAGGCGTTGAAACGCTCCCGGACCATCCAAAACCCGATCCTTACATATACCCAAGTCCAAAATCATCATACGAACATGTTGGAACCTTCAAATACCGATTCCGAGGTCGTTACACTTTAGTCAATTCTTCCAACTTACAGCTTCCGAAATGAGAATTTTCTTTCTAAACCAACTCCGGATTTCCCGAAATTCAATTCCGACCACACGTACAAGTCATAATACCTGAAGTGAAGCTTCTCAGGGCCTCAAATCGCTGAATGACACGCTAAAGCTCAAAACGACCGGTCGGGTCGTTACATTTCTCCTTTCTTGCTTGGGCCTCTTCGAGCATGGACTCAGTGTAGGAAGGTGTCCCCGAAATCTCTATTATACTGGGCTCTTCCTTCGGAGCCGAGTCGGCATCCTGGGAGTCCCACCCCGGGATTCCACATCGATCTCTTGAGTCTGAGGTGGGTAGACCTTATGTGTCTCCCCTCCCCCCCCCCCTCCCCCGGATGCCTCCTGCTCCCCGGTAAAGGTCGTCCCGTGGGTAACGAAAATATGCTCATCCTCCGGCTCATCCCTGAGCCGGAGGAGAGAGTCGGAGCCCGGTACCCGGGAGCTAGGGCTCCTCCTGGGCTTGCGGGCCACCCTCTTCTTTGGTTTCTTCACCTCGAAGCCCGGGGAGCCCGAAGGTTTTCTCTTCCTTTTCTTCTTTTCATCCATGGCAGCTCTGGGTTACCCCGCAACGGAGGATTCAATGGGAAAGGACACGTACTCGTCCCCTTCCAAAGGCCTTAGTTCGGTGGTCTTAGGCAAACCTACAACAACAGAGGGAAAGGAAAGTCAGTGTGTTGAAAGATAGAAGCATGGTATTAACTATTCTGAAAGAGGCCTTACCATGAGAACAAGTCTCCCACCGACCCTTTAAGAGCTCGCGCCATGCACGCTCGGAGTACGTCATCTGAGTACAGATGCCCTCGATCAATTTCTTTAGCTGGGACCGCATTCAGAACCCGAGCGAGTGACGACAGTTGCACAACCACAAGTATGAATGAGAAGAAATAAATTGAAGGAAAAGCAAATCTTTGACGCTTAAAGAGAAATTTCACTTACGGAATGCGTTTCACTTCTCAGGGAATGACATGTACTCGGGGGGAATCAAGTCTTTGGTCTTCACCCGAACGAAGCGTCCTTCCAGTCGCGGTCTCGGTCCTCGTCAATACTCGAAAAGGGGGCCTTGCTGGCCCGACGAGTAAGCTTGATCAGTCCTCCTCGGATAATTCGGGGATTGTATAATCGGAGTAGATGATTGATCGTGAACCGACGAGACTCGGTCTTGTTCACGAAGTAGCGAAGGAGGATCACGATCCTCCATAACGATGGGTGGATTTGCCCGAGGCACACCTCGTACCTCTTGCAAAAGTCTAGAATAATCGGGTCCACCGGGCCCAGTATGAAGGGGGTAAGTGTAAACACTTAAGTACCCCTCTACATGGGTAGTAATGGGGTCCTCGGGCCCGGTGATTACCACATCATTGCCTTCCCAATTGCAGTCCTTTCGAACTATGGGAAGAACGTTTTCAGTCACGAAGCATATGTACCTTGATACTCATTCACCCCGGTCCTATTTGCGTGAGAGTTTCTCGACCTTAAAGTCGTTTGCAATTTAGCAGCCCCCGAGAACGAACACTTTCAAGGGAGGCTCGAGGGCCGGTTCGTTAGCAGCCACCTCGGGAGAAGCCGTTTCGAGGGCAACTACTTCAGGAGCAACCGCCTCAGTACCGACGGCCAGTTGGGAAGATGAAGAGGCAACTTGTTGAGGAATAGATTTGGATGTTTTGGCCATTGTTATCTGGGCCGAGATATTCGTGCCCAACCGAATATCACGGTGTGAATTTCGGCCTGTATTGCCAGAAAATTAGTGATTAGTGAAAAGAAAGATTTTTACCTTTCTTAAAATTGTACATATGGTAGAATTCCCCAACTATATAAAGGGGAAGCTAATTATTCATTAGGCATACGGTAACACGCATATTAAGGCAATATACTTCTGTTCTCTCTGTTTCTAAAAGTTATTCAAGGTTCTTGTTTTGGTTCATAAGTTCTTTGTGAGTGCAAGCTCGGAACCTGGAACCGAAGGCAGGTTCCTTGTTAAGCCTTTAACCGAGCTCGGATTCACTATCACTATTGATTTGGCTATTTTCTACATCTTTTATTTGCTTTATCTAACGTCATTAACCACTTGTATTGAATTAATCCACATAGCTTTAAAACCGTGTATAAATTCAATTGTTATCCATTTTCAAGGGTAAACAAATAGATACAAATTTCTAATACCTACGACTATTATAATCTTTAGCACATCATCAAATTCTAGAAATATTATCGAAATGATATGATAATTGCACGAGAAATATATATTATTCTATACTAATATTTAAATAAATATTATATTCGTCGATATGGGTATACGTGTAAAGCACGTAACCTAAGACCAGTAGGATTATAAGAGTTTATGGAACTCCCTTTGTGTTTATGCTTTATTTAAATAAATTCTACAATGACCGTAATGGAGCTGTTTCGATAAGATCGGTCCACTTTGTAATAATCCACCTTGACTTTCCATTTAATAAATTCCTTTTTATCAGCAAAAAAGAAAAAATTCTTTTTGAGGTAGAGAAAAAGTTTGAAACATATTGACCGTATGCAATATATTTTCACAAAAAAATAGTACTCCGTATCATGAGATCATCCCTTTATTTCCCCTGCCCCAAGTCTCGATTAAGGTGATCAAGCACTTAGCATTAGGCTAACATAGGCATTTACAATTCTAAGAGGCATTACAACAACACTAAGCTCATTTCTATCCTTAATTTATATTTTCAATAAACTTGGACTATGTGCCCCTACTAAGTGGATTAAGAAAATTTCACTTAGGAATATTGTCATAAGGAATCCAGCCTGGACAAACCTGTCAATGGCTAACAAATAATTGCTGTTAGAAATAAAAACCAATAAAAAGAAAGGAAAATTTCATATAAGAACAATTAGGCTCCCTACTTTTTAATTTTATAGCCCATATTTTAATTTACAACCAACTAGCCCAAAAATAATAGGTTAAGATTCAACATTCAACTCCAATAGGTTCTAAAAATTACTATTTAATTTTTAAAAAGGATTGCCCAAGCTTTTAAGTTAATTTTCGAATCAGTAATTGTGACTCAAATATTAGTTCAACAAACCAAATTCATTTGGTGGTGAAAATTAGATTTTTAACAAGCTTAAATATGTGGGTTTAAATTTCGAATTTGATTTTGTGAGAAATTTGGAGTGGGTGTTATTGGACTTGTTAGAAATAGTATAAGGAGGTTGTATATAAAATTTGAAGTCATTTAATGGAGATTTGGACTGGTTTTGAACAAGAATTACAACTGAAAATCGTGAAAGAAATTCGTTTGCAGACGCTTGTATAAAGGTATATAAAAGTGTATAATAGTGTATAAGGTGTGTTTATACACTCATATACACTATTATACAAGATTATACATAATTATAAAAAGCTGACTTCGTCTTCTTCCTTGCATCTTGTCTGAAATTTAATCAAAATCTTGCTCAAATCTACTCCAAAACAATTCAAATTTAAATTTTGAACTCCTTTTGATATTTTCAATCAATTGGAACAACACCCAATCCAAACAACTAACAAACTCAAAAAATCCTATTTTCGGAATCAAAGCTTTGAATGGTCTTGAATGGTGGACTTCTACCCTTCAATTTTCTTACATTGCAACCAAGTGATACGGGGGGAGAAGCAATAATGGCGGACGGCCCCTTGAAGCATATGTAGAAAATGTGAGAAAAAAAGATAATGAAAGCAATGGTTGTGAGAACACATATTTAACTCCATAACTTTTAAAAGCAATAATTATAAGAATATAAATTTTGAATTTGCTAGTACTTTCAAAATATATATAATATGGATTAGATCGGGTAAAACTTAAAAACATAAGCCATTTATCTTTCTAGAAAGAAAGAAAGAAAGAAAAGAATCAAAAGAAAATTAGAAGAATATTAACTTTAGGGAAGCCACCTTATAATAAGTACAGGTAGGTTACTTACCAATCATACCTGTTTTATTTTTCCAACCATAGAATTTGACGGAGTCATAACAATAAAGGAAAAAATTAGACGTTGTCTTTCTGTTCAAAATACTTTCCTTTGATCGCCAGAAATCCCCAAACTGCAATTCTGGGGTTTCCAATTCCTTGAACTAGGGTTTCGTTTCTTTCTAAAGAGGAAGGCGAGCATTTCTTCTATCAAAAGGCTCGCCAAAAAAATTCCAACCATGAAATTCCTTAGAATTTCTTCTTTTCAACTATTACTGCTATTCGCCGTCGTCTACTTCCCCTTTACCGTCCGTTCAGATGAAATTAATGTTCTTCTTTTGCCTTCCGATCAAGTAAACCAAGACATTTGCCCCGCGCCGCCGTCTCCCCCCGAGTTCTGCCCCGTTAATTGCTTCCGACCCGACCCGGTCTGCGGCGTCAACGGCGTGACGTACTGGTGCGGCTGCCCCGACGCGCAATGTGCCGGCGTGCGTGTTGCTAAAACAGGGATGTGCGAGGTCGGAAACGGAGGTTCCGGTCCGGTTTCGGGCCAGGCCCTACTGTTGGTTCACATTGTTTGGCTTGTGTTACTTGGTTTCGTTGGACTCTTTGGGCTTCTATGATGGATCGGGTTTCTTTGTTGCTTCTGGACTTATATAGGTTTGATCTTCGTTGCTTGATTTAGGTTAGACTTGATATTATATTTTTTGTATAATAAACTTGTATCTTCTGTATGTATGAGGGGAATTTACGGCTAGTTGTTCTAAATATGGCCTTTTTTCTGTTGGATTAGTACAGTTCTTTGACCGATTTAGATATTTCTCATCCTTGCTTCTCTGACTTTTGAAATATCCATCTTAATTGCCTTAATAGTCCTGATATCACTAAATTTCTCATCCTTGCTTCACTAAATTCTACATAAGCCTGAAATGAACGCGTGATGTGTAGTAGTTATTGAATTTATTGTTTGTTGAAATACGGAAATGAGAGTAGGTGTTGGAATGAAATTGTCCCAACATAGGGGAATGATGTAGAGGATCAGAGGCGGATCCAGGATTTAGATTTTGTGGGTTCAACTTTAAGTTTTTTAGCATTGAACCCGTTGTATTTTTAAAGTTTTGGGTTTCGACCTACCATTTGTTGCAATTTTTATGAATTTTTACACATAAAATTATGCTCCGCGACGAAAGTACTGGGTTCAGATGAACTCGGTGGCCATACTCTACATCCGCCCTGGTAGAGGATTATATAGCTGAGCCCAACAGCTTTTGGGCAGTATTTGTTGTTGTATGGGAATAGGGGTATACATTATTAAGAAGGATATAGTGAATATGTGAGAAATTTGATCAAGAGATAGTTTGAATCACTTCTTGAGGTTATGATCGCTGTAGACGTGTCTTCTTGTATGGCAATAGGGATATACATTTTATTATTAAGAAGGAGATTGTGAATATGTGAGAAATTTGATCAAGAGATAGTTTGAGTCAATTCTTGAGGTTAAGACCGTCGTAGCCTTACATCTCTCTTTAAGTTCTTATGGCTGATAGGTCAGTTTGGATTTTAACCTCAGAGGAAAGCAACAGATATTGGCTTGCTAGGCTTCTAAAGAATCAGGCTGCCTTTATGCACCGCAATCTTCTGTTCTTTTGGATCAGCTCAATCTAAGATGTTCTTCTTTGCGGTCTTTAACTTCAATCTGGTGTTTGGCTGGGGAGATGTTTGATTAAATACTTTTTATTCAATTCAAAATCTAGAAAATGATTAATGGCCTGTTTGGTACAATGCATCGACCCCAAAATGGAGGTAATTTTGCTGCTTCGTTGCACTCGCATGTCTGCAATCTATATTTACTCTGCCCTTAATGTCATTTCGTTCTGTCACTACTTGGTTAGAATTGCCGTTCCTTGTAGGGAATAGTTGGGAGCAAAAGATAAAGTGAGCATTTTCACGAGCCCCCTTCTTCCTCACCTTCTAGGCTACTGCTTACTTCCCTCTTCCCTTGGTTTATCGTTCCCTTTTCTCTCCCCAGCCCGCACTCGTCCTCCAGCTGCTGCCTCTTACCATAACCCTAATAGCATTCTCTGGCCATGATCTCATTCCGCTCCCCAGTATTCTTTAAGTTATACCAACTGAGTCATAAAATTATTGTTACCCCACCCCCACCCCCCAACCCCCCAAAAAAAGGGGAGATCATGATATCTGAATGGAAAGAGGTATAGGTCGTGGTTTGATCCCCTTGTGTGTGTGTGTTTTGAGGGGGGTGTAAGAGGAGTTAGGAATTGGGTGAGATTCAACTGTATTCTTGGTTACTAAGTTAAATGGAACTTGATGTCGTATCACGTTATAGAAACGATGCTAATATTTCCTAGCATATCTCAGTCCTGAGAGGTAATAGGCTGGAGAAGCTATTCGACTCCTACTATGTTTATAACATAGATCAGTCTTTGTTAAATCCTACTCTACAGATTGATAATGAAGGTCGATTTTCCTCCTAATAGAATTATTCAGATTACTCTTTTTCCAATCCTACTCTACATATTGATTATGAAAGTCGATTTTCTTCCTTACACTAGTAGTCACCAAGTATAAATTTTCGTCAAGAGTATTCATTTATTTATCAATTAAAAAGACATTCCTTAAAGGGCAGAAATAAGAAAGGCTGCTTTTTGTTGGTGCAGTAGCAGCATGCTCGGATTTTTTCTCTAAATTTAACTCCAAACGTTTCTAGATTTGTCATGTTCTTTTCTTTACTCACCCCACACCCCTCAGGCACAACTGAAGATTTCCAACATTCAATTCCAAATATGAAATTTTAAAAAAACACATTATATATGAGCAATTCTATTCTCGGGAACTTGTCTGCGCGCGATTCGACATTCACACTTGCTTTTTGATGGGGTCACATACGGAGGTCTCAATTTAACATAGAGTAATCCTGAAACCTGTGAATGGATATATTCATTGGAGCAGCTTTGACGATTGGGTGCCTACAGACACTCGTCTTGTGGTGGAGCATTTGGAGGTTATTTCAAGTATCCTTTCGCCCTAAGTAGCTCAAATCGTCATTTAATACACAATATTGAACATTGAAACTTCTGTCACTGTTTTTGAGTCTTAAAAGTTATACCAGTAAGCTGCATATTCTAGTCTTCCTCAAGATACTAGTAGAATTCAGACTGCAAATGCAGTAAAACACGCTTGTTCTATTAATTGGCCGTGTCAGTATTTAGGATGCAATTATTGCTACTGTCTTTGTGGCTTTTCGACCAAGTTCAACTGGATTCATTTGCAAAAACACAGCAATCTACTAGGTAGTTTTATTGTTGACAAGGCCAGCACTTCGTGGAGAGAATTAAAACAAAATCTACGTGCAAAGAAAGTACAAGTTCCACTTATTTTATAGAAGTTAAAAACTTGGAAATCAGAAGACAGATTCTTATGCAAAAGAACGTATGTTACCTTTGATGTTCTCCAAAAAAATAAACCTGTGGAATTGCTTCACCCTTCGAACTTCAAAGGAGAGTCAACTAGTATAATGCCCTTGACTTCAAGCAAGCAAGACATAATGGAGGGAACTAAAGCCAGGTAACTGTAAGTTTTTTACTATTTTCTTTTCTCCATTTTTCTACCTTCCGAAAAGTCTCATCCAGAACATAGCAGCCATTCTCAAAAACACAGTTATCGCCAAAATGATGCATGCAAGTGAGCTCTATGCCAAAAGAATAGGCACTCTTATCATTGCCATATTACCTACTCAGGAATTAGATGCATGTAATGCTAGATACTCCACAAAGCTAAGAAAATAGAAATGAGAACTTCTCCATTGACACTCAATCATCCTTTTTGTGGCTTTGCAAAGAGAAAACAGGGTCACCCAGATGATCCTCATCAGCAGATTTTGCAGTAAGAGAGCTGTCATCGCCAGTGGCTGCAGATGAATCACTCTGCCTGGTGGTTCTGGTCAACTTAGATTGAGAGATCCCAGGAAGTTCAGTTCCAGAATTCTTGCCCACTACGTTTTTATATATGCCAAGAGCTTGAGCCATCATGCTAGCAGGATCAGCAGCACTCGTAGGAAGTAACAGCGTTGTGCCCTTCAAAGTTGAGAAAGGCAAACAGAAACAATAAGAATGTGAGCAAATAACTTACTCCTGACAGTTGACACAAATATAATGTAACTATTGTGCTTCACCTCCTTTGCAATATTACTGAATGCTTGGATATACTGCTCCGCAATTCTCAAACTTGCTGCCTACAAACCAAATATTGAAAGCTGTAAGCATGACTACGATTGGCGAAGGTACAATAAAATTTATATGACAATCCAAGTTACTAAGTGGATTTCGTTAATTATGTCTCTTCAATTCTTGTTGCATGTTATGGAGAACACTTTGCTGTAAGTTGGTGCATTACAAGTATGAAAGCAGCCGGCTGTTCCACTTTCAGAACTGCCAGAAGAGAAGGGATAGGGTGGAAGAAGGAAGAAGGAAATAACCCATTGCTGGATCAGGACCAGCACTGCTGGTGTTCAAAGAACCTCACCTCTGCACCACCATGCTCTTTAAGGGTTTGTGACACCATTGCTATCCCTTTTGCTGTAGCTTGTGCCCTAGCGAGGATTGCTTCCGCTTCACCTGATTCAATCAATAAGAAAAGAAAATGAGTGAGGAGAACCAGTGAAAGCTGAGATTGAAAAGGGCATTAATGGACTAAAACGTTATCTGTAACTTGAAACACCTTGGCACCACATTAAGGCACCAAATACTGTAATGGACCATGATGAACACCATTTATAGTCTTTAAAACCAAAGAGAACACACACACATACCCTAACCCATCCACTAAACCTTATCCAACAGTCGCCGTGGCGGATAAAAAATCAGTTCCTTATAAAAATTCTAGCACTTCTTTTGAGAGTTTCACTGGAGCAAAACAACTCTACTTTTTCCTTGACCATGAACAAGGGGAGTTGAATCTCACTAAAGTACAAGGAAAATGTGAAGTTCTAAGTAAACAAACCTAGCGCTCTGTTGACCTGGTCCATTTTTGCAGCTTCTGAGGCAAGGATCACTGAACTCTTCCTTCCATCTGCAATGTTAATATTTGCCTGCCTTTCTCCTGTTATAGATGTCAAAAAATATCATCATAAAAAAATCCTGCATGTCAGATTGAAATACTTGAAATTCCAAAAAGTAGCAAGCTGATATTTTACATTGGCATGGTAATCATTTCGCTCATACAAGGCCTTACTAAGTTATCAGCCAAAAAGATTTACAGTAAGTAGACTACACATTTAGTAAGAACAGATTGACTGTTAATGTTAGCTGCCACAGATGGTAAAACTTTTCGATAGATCTATGTGCACATGTACGTAATAAGCTGGTCGTCCCTGATATCATAAGAATAGGGGATGGCCCTTCTGCTGCTTTGCAAACTAACCAACAGGAAGAGGATCTATTACCTTCTGACTCCAGAACTTGAGCCCTTTTTTTTCGTTCTGCTTCAGCCTGCATCTCCATAGCCGCTCTAACCCCACGAGGAGGAGATATATCCCCTGAAATAAGAAGGATAACAGACATATCCAGCAATGTAAAGCCACAACCATTTTTTGTAATGATGAAAAAATCAGCAGAATAGCCCACATACTTATTTCATATCGAAGACATTTCAAGCCCCAATCTTGTGCAGCATCATTAATAGCCATCTGCAATAAAAGCGCGCATCAGAGGGATCAAACTCAAGCATCGTAGCTGGCAGAATTAGAATGCAACCAATATGGTTCCTACATCTAAATAGGCTTATGTACTAATACTGATCCCTAGCTAACATCAATATGGCCATAAATAAAACATATGCAACAGGTACTGAACTTGATGCTGATAATGACCATTCAACAAGCGACTCAGGATTCGTGTGCAGATAAATAGTGAAGTGAAGATGAAAAAAGCAGTATTTTGATGGTGAAGAGCAAAACATTCGTTATCAAGTTAAAATACACAACTAATTTCGCTAGATTCAGTATGAAACCTTACACCAGTAGTCGTTTCTCATTTAACTGTGCGTTCCATTATAGATGTTCCTCTGATTTCATGAAGCACATCTAAATGACAGAGCAAACAACTTCTCCAATATCAATGACCTTTATGGCTAAAAACAGTTGAAACTGCTAGTTCAAACCTATGTTCTGTTTTTACCCTCCTTTCCTTCCCACGAAATTTCATCTCTGATTTTACACGATTTATTAAGCATATAAAATTCTTTACTTCTTTTGGATGATATTTCCATTTATTAGTTTCATGAGATTCTTGTTTTTTAAAGTTGCAGTTATTCGTCCTTCAAATGTGCCAGACGAAAATGGACTCAGTTTTACCAATACAACGAGAAAAGTAGCATCAGACATCTCATAAAGCATACAGTCCACAGAATATGGCGAAAGAATCAGTAATAGGTGGATATTAGCACCCTCATCATGGATGCAGTCTTAACTCAGCAACTCTTACCTATTTATTTTATTAGTAAGTTGGTTATCTTGGAGTTTCTTCTTAACATCATTCTTAGACACCTAATGGTCAAGTTGACGAATTAATTTAAGTGGTAATTCACTTAAATTTTAATGATTAATAAAATAACTGAACTCACACAAAAAAGGGGAAAAACAAAAAAACAATACAGAACAAACACACACAAAAAGGACAGGAACACTACATGGAAAACCATAAATGATTGAAAAAAGGAAACAAGCAAGCATTACTGTCTTTTCTAAAATGTCTTCACCTGCCCAAAAATGAGACTTTCTATATAAACTTGCAAACATCTTATTGTCAAAAAAAGTGACAGAGAGATACAATCAGGGGCGGATCTATGTAGGGCATTGGGGGTGGCATGCCACCCGTGCGCTGGGTAAAATTTCATATATGTATTGAAAATTTACACAACAAAAGGTATATATGTAATAGTGGCACCCGGAGTCACTAATCCACTCTAGGTGCCATGGTTAAAGTGCCAACTTTCCACCTGCAAGATGTAGGATCGATACTCACTAAGTCACTGCCTATTTTTCCTTGTTCCCTTTTCTTCCTTCTCTTTCTGCTCCTTTTCTTTATTTCTTTTAATTCTTCAATCTTCATCTTTGCATTCCCTCTCTCTTTGTAGCCATTTTTATTATTTATTAAATTATATATTTGCTTTCCTTTTTGTTTTTCTAGATCTTTATTTGAACATGATTTTAATCATTTTCTCTTTGTATCCTTCTAATATATATATTTTTTTCTTGATTTCCAAATTTTTTGATAGTATCAAAATTGGAACTAATAGTCACCTGTTCTTACACTGCACAGTGACTGTTCAAATTTGGAACATATTCCTAGCTCTAACAGGGATACACTGGGTCATGCCAAATAGCACCAAGGACCTGCTGTCATGCTGGAATAAGGTGAGAAGAAGTGCAAGTGAGAAGAATAGATGGGATCTGATTCCTGCCTGCATATGGTGGACTATCTGGAAAGAGAGAAATTGAAGATGTTTTGAAGACAATGCCAACTCAACTCAAAAGATAAAAATGAATTGCCTACTGTTATTTCATTTTTGGTGTAAACAAGAATACACAGTGGACACAGAAGCTTTAATAGATGTTCTAGGGACTATGCAAGAAGATAGGAATTTTTGTTGTATATTTTGGTCCGTTCCTCTGTAATTATGGCCCAGTGTTTTGGATAGCGTGCGTCGACAAATAGCGACGAGGGCCCGCTTCACTGAGGCAAGAGGCGTGCAGCGAAGCTGCTCGCCTTTTTTATGTGAAGCGACAATTTATACAAAAAATAAAATATTATATATATAACTAAAAACTCAATAACAATAATATATTAATAAATATATCAATTCAAAAATTAAAAACTCAATAGATAGTCATAGTAGATTCATATCACAATATGCAATTAATTCTACTCTATAACTGAAAAAGGAAGAAATTTCAGGTTTGAAGTTTTGAAGTTCTCTGCCTCTGCCTCTTCCCAACAGTGAAGGAATTGAAAAATCAGAGCAAAAACAATAGCAAAAACAGGGTGCAATACTGCTACTCAATAGAAAACAGAGCAACAAAAAAAAAAAAAAAAAAGATCAGAAGAAGAAGAAAAACGAAAAAAAACAGAGCATAAACAGACTCTCTGTTCTGTTTTTTGCTGCACTGTTGCTCGACAAAAAACAAAGCAAAAAAAATAGAAAGAAGAAGAGAAGATCAGAAGAAGAAGAAAAACGAAAAAAAAAATAGAGCCGCAGACTCTCTGGTCTGCACTGTTGCTCGACAAAACACAGCAAAAAAATAGAAAGAAGAAGAGAAGAAGAAGGAAAAGGAAGAAAGAAAGAAAGAAAGAAAGAAGGAAGGAAGAAGAAGGAAGAAGGAAGAAGGAAGAAGAAGAAACCTGGGCTGGATCGACTTGGATGAAGAAGAGGATGGCAGAAAATTGAATGCTTTCAGGTTGAAATCGTCTTGGGTGGACTTGGCTGCTCTGTTGTTTGAAGGTTGAAGAAGAAAGAAACGTGAAATTGCTGCAAGCCCTAATGTTTTAAGTCGCTGGTCTTTTCTTTTAATGTCTGCGCCTTTTTCTTTCTTTTTTTTTCAAAAAGCGACGCCACAGCGCGTCTCTCGCTACACAGGCAGAGGCGCTCGCCTTTTACAATCGCAACGCAACGGAGCCAAAATAGCGCAGGCTGCTCGCATCGCCTCGCCTCACGCTATTAGCGCTGAGGCGAGCGCTATTTATAACACTGCTATGGCCAACACAGCCTTTGTGCTTCTGAATATAAAAATTGGTACCATCTCAAAAAAAAAAATAGATAGTATCAACAAAGATAACAATAATCTAGCTACGTGTAGATTGAAGCGGTGTATTTGTTTATTTTAAATTCTTATTTTTATTTTTTAATCATATTATTAAGAATTTGAATCAAGAAAATTAGATCGCATTGGACAAAACTTACTCAATTTGGTGATCACCTATTTATTTATGCACCAAAAATCTTGTATATCGAACTAAATTAATTCAAAATGGATCGAACCGACCCGAACCGAATTAATTCAACGGATCAAACCGACTAAATGTACCCTAATTCAATCAACTTTACTAGTGGCAAGTTTGCATTAAAATAGTGGCACCCGTAGTCATCAAATCCTAGATCCGACTCTGGATCATACAATATTCAAATTCTTCAAAAAGTCAATTTTATATCCATTCGGACATGATTTTACTTGAATAAACTAGATCTTCAGTGTTACCTCAGTACTAAAGCATAATCAAAATAGGATAACAATGTTGTAAATAGCGCTCGCCTCAGCGCTAATAGCGTGAGGCGAGGCGAGGCGAGCTGCCAAAGCTTATTATGAACCTTTCTATACTTTGCAGAGGAGAAAGACTGATCTTCTTATCCCCTTACCTGTCTTTGACTTCAGTCGGGCATTTCCTTATCTTCTTTGATCGTCGTTGCTCACGAGCCAGTTAAGATAGAATATCTTATATGAATAGGAGTCAGTGTACAAGGCAGAATAAGCAGTCAAGGCAGGACGGAGTGAACCAATCTCAGTCAACGGGACTCACAACGATCCAATAGAATGATAAATTGTCAGTTTGGTAAGCTGGTATAGAATCATCAAATCTTGAAAGGAGGTTGAACGAGACTCTTCTTTCTTCTACTGTTGGATTCGGTGTTGTAGAGGAACTGCTTCCTAGATTGAGATATGGTATCGACCAGGTATTTACATTTACATATTATATACACGTTACACGTTTTTTCATTCAATGATTACTCTCCTAGAATTTCTTTTCCACCTTTTCTCTACTTGAAAAGCCAATGGGCTTTTGTCTGGATGAATGTTGTGTCGGAAGCCGTGATCACATAGTCACTTCCACCCATATTGCTGTTACAACGGCAGGTCACCGGGAGTGAAGTAAACTCGGCTCCTGATGTAGCATTCATTCGGACCATTCGACGTTTGATTCTTTCTATCAGGGATACCGACGGCCCTGTGAGAGCGCAAAGCTACCAAGGTGCTTTCCCATGATGTGGCGTAGCGTTTTCAAAAAGGCGAGCGCCTCTGCCTCTGTAGCGTGTGGCGACCTGTAGCGTCGCTTTTTTGCAAAAAAAGAATGAAGAAGAAGGCAGCAACGATTTGTTAAAACAAAAAATTAGGGCTCGCGATTTCTTTACTCTTTCTCCTTCAAGTCAATAGCAGGCCTACATCAAACCAACGATTTCCTTTCTTCTTCAAGTTTCTTAATCAGGTATGCTTCTCTTCATCTCTTTTCTTCTTTCTTCTTCTCCTTTCTTCTTCTCCTTACTTCTTTCTTCGAGTTTCTGTTATGTGACTCTGTCCAATTTTTTTCTTTGTTCTTTCTTCTTCTTCTGTTCTTCTTTCTTTTTGTTTTGGGCTCTGTTTTTTATCGTTGCTGCTTCAACAGAACAGCGTCTGTGTTGCTCTATTCTTTCTTCCTTTTCTTCTTCTTCTTCTTCTTCTCTTCTTCTTTCTTTCTTTTTTTTTTGCTCTGTTTTTTATCACTGTTGTTGCACTCAACAGAACAGTCTGAGAAAAGCTTTGTTTTTTCATCAGTTCAGAGAGCTTCTTCAGTTCTTCTTCTCTTCTTCTTTCTTTTTTCTGCTCTGTTTTTTGTTTTTCAATTTTTCAGAGCTTCACTTTGGATTTTTGAATTTTTAATTTTTGAATTAATATATTTATTAATATATTATTGCTATTGAGTTTTTAGTTATATATATAATATTTTATTTTTTTGTATAAATTGTCGCTTCACATCAAAAAGGCGAGCGCTTCGCTGCTCGCCTCTCGCCTCTCGCCTCAGTGAAGCAGGCCCTCGTCGCTATTTGTCGTCGCACGCTATCCAAAACACGGGGATAACTACACTATAGCAAACAAAGCAACAAATTTGATAGTGAAAAAAAGTCAGTTAACGGTGAAATACAAAGAGAATAGGTAATTTGGGATAACAGGAACTACCAACATGTACACAAAAAATATACAACCTTCATGTCAACAGAATTAAGATGGGCTTAAATGGCCGACCCCAACTTGCTTGGGATTGCATATACAATTTGCAGTTTACACCAAATGAATAAATGTAGTAGACACATTACAATGAGCATTAGGACCATCGATTACGAGCATCACACAAGGGCCTTGCAGTATGAAATCCTAAATTAGAAAAAGTTGAGAAGAGGTTGACAGAGTGCCAGAAAAGATACCTGGCGAAGGGAGGTAAAGAAAGCCTGATCAGGAGCACATTTTCAAGTGTCCCAACCACGCATGCATCGGAAAGAGTGATAGAAAAGTTGAAGACATTACAATGAAATTTCTAGAGGAACACAACTTATGGGATAAAAAGATTCATTTTCAAGTGTCCCAACCACGCATGCATCGATAAGAGTGATAGAAAACTTGGTCACATCTTTTTTAAGGTATGGAGTGCACGGGCTGAAACACTTAAGAGTATTCAGCAAAGCACTCTTAAGAAAGTGGTTTCGGAGGTTCAGTAATGAGAAATAGAGCTTATAGAAGAAAGTGAATGCAGACAAGTATGATGAGGAGGAATGGAAAACCGAAAACACCACTCTACCTTATGAGTGCAAACTATGGAGGGATATCATGAAAAGATGGAAAGAGTTCAGCTGTAACGTCACGTTTAAAGTTGGTAATGGGATCAGGATCAGCTTCTGAAAGGACAAATGGTGTAGGGATGACATCTTAAGTGTCGAATACCCAACTAATTTTCCGCATATCGGGCCAGAAAGGATAGCATTTGACCAGTTATACAAAGAACAAGATGATGGATCATTATATAACTTAAGATTCAAAATAAACATACAACATCGAAAGATAAAAGGACTTCAAATCCGATAAAATTACCTTACAGACCAAATCTCACCCGATCAAAGCTGGACACATGGAAGTCTATAGGCAGGGGAAGTCGAATTTTCTAGGGAAGTCCTTCTAACACAAGTTACTAGGGAAGTCCTTCTAACACAAGTTACTGAAAAGAGAGGATAGTGGATGCCCATATTTCTCTGTTTGGATACCTAGAGCATCGAGAAAGGTTTGCTTGTTCACATGGATAGCAGTAAAAGCAGGGATACTAACTGCTAAAAATATAACGAAAGGGATATAACACATGTCAACTGGTGCTTCATGTGTAAATGGTTGCGAGATGATGTGAACCATTTATTAGAGCAATGTCAAGTTGCAAAACCAGCAAAAGGAGCATTAATATTGCATGCGCTAGGTGAACTAAGGCTCATGCTTTTACAATGTCTATTTGCTTTAAAAAATTTAAGAGAAAAATTGCTTGGTTGGCTAAAGTCTATGCTTCCCAACAAGTTTAGCATTCTTGAGTCACTCAAGGGTGTGGCCTAGTGGTCAATGATGTGGGAGGAAAACCATGAGGTCTCAGGTTCAAATCCTAGTAGGCAAAAAAAACACTAGGTGATTTCTTCCCATCTACCTAAGCGTTGGTGGGAAGAGTTACCTGGTATGCCTGATGGTATAGTTGACGTCATCATTAGTTGGCCCGGACACCTCTGTCATAAAAGAAAAAAAAGAAAGAGGGCAGCCTGTCTTGAGTGGTAGAGTTGTTTAAAATGGTAGAGTTGTTTAAAACCATACCAAACAAAGTTCTAGCAGGTAAATCTATCAACCTTATGGGACACTTATTTGATAAGATCAACTTTATGTGAAACTTACAAAATCAAAATTCAAGATAAGTAAATCATCGAATCAAAAATTCTTAGCTCAAATCTCCAAAATGAATAATCACATACAACAACTTGCATCTCAAGCGTGAAGAATCACATCCAACAGATTGCATAGGCAAATTACTCTATTTTCAGCTTCAGCTAACCATAAGTCCAAGGAACTGATCAAACAATCCACATGTTATCATATATGATAAAAAACAGATAGATACTGGACAAATGCTATTAATGAGCAGAAATAAAGGGGTCTGGGGCTAGAATTTTACGGAATATTGCTAGTAAAAGTCTCACCACTATCTTTTCATTCAAAGTGTCCCTTTCCTCAAAGGTCTTGTCCAGTGTGATCTTACCAAGCTCACTTCGCATAGTTGTCTGTGCTAGCTGAATTACCGCATACAGTGGATTCTCAACCCCATACGACGCCAATTTAGGGTCCACAATCTACAGTTAAAACAGCAAAAATCAAACATCATCAGCTCATTTCCGTGAGCGCACAACCAACAACTGCTCAATCCAAAGCTAGTTAAGGTTTTCTAACCTTGACGTAGAGAACACCATCAATTAAAATGCTGACATTGTCCTTGGTAATGGCAGATTGGTCCGGTATAGGAATTGCCTCTTCCTTTAGCGAATGCACATAAGCAATTTTATCCACGAAAGGGATCAATACGTGAATTCCAGGAGTCAACGTCTTCGCATATTTCCCAAACCGCTCAACAACATAAGCCTTTTTCTCAGGCACAATTCGTACTCCCCAATTAACTGGCGGCGGGATTTCATATCTTCATAAAAATCACAAATTATTCACAGAAAACAAAATTACAGTAAAATTATAGCAATATAAGAACAGTATCGAGAATTTTACCTCACGCTGGGGTCGCGAGCGTTACGGAAATGGCGGACGGAGGTGAAGAAAGGGGAGAGTTGGCGTGGCGGGAGCTTATTGGATATAAGAGAGGACTGCTTTAGAATCGGGGAAGAGAGAGTGGAGACTGCTCTGGTGGTCGGCGATTGAAGTATGTGGTTCAGCAGCCGAAGCTTGCTGAGGGAGTTCGACCTCGCCGCGTTCATTGATGTTTCTGTGAATCGGAAATGTGGATTGGACGTTCGAGAGAGAGGAAATGACTGTCGATTGACAGTCCGACGAAGGGAGGTTTCGCGATTTTACAAAGCCCTAGCAAAACCCATCGCCCAAGTCACGCACTTTGTCTTGTTCTCCAAAAGCCTATTGCACCGTAACGGGTTCTATAAGCTAAATAAATAAAACTGTGTCATTAGCACATTTTCATGGATAACGGATTTTACCGTTCTGGTTAAACCGGTGTTATAAAGTGAAAAGGGCAAAAAAAAGGAGGAAAAAAGTTAAAAATTATAGAATCGGAGACAACAAATGGGTATTTTACATATATACTTCGACTCTAATTGTAATGCAAACTATGGTATCAATGAACAAGGTCCAAGTATTTGCTGCTTAGCGAGCATTTAAGATATTCTGAATAGAGATTTTGCCGAAATATTAAGTTTAGACGGTTAAGTGTAGAAATGATCTTTAGGCTCAAGTGTGGCCACATCTATGCCCTCTCCTCCTTGTTTTGTCTTATTCTCTTTTGCCACTAATATCGGTCATCGCTCACAATTACACTTGGGGTCTCCCTCCATCATTACCCATTCAATGTATAAATTTTGAAGTGGTTCGATTCATAGTTGCGGATCCATCTATTCCATGACATCATTTATGCATTTTCTTTCTCCTTAGCCAGTATAGTTTGTTTCATATTCTATGAACGTCATTTCACTGATTTTTGAAAAACTATGCAGCAAAATATCCAATATGATTGGCTTTGTATCCATAATACTAGTGTAGGGTAAAATATGTTAATGATAGGTGATTGCATGAGAGAGTCACACGTGGAGCCGAAGGCACAGAATAGTTAAAACTAAAGACAATTGTTCCATTAGTCACCGCAAAGAATGACGCTCATAAAGATGCAATAAATACCTGTCACCTGTATCATTCAATGGAGAATATTCCACAAGTATTTAGTACACTGTCTGTTACAAAGAATTTGTCATTTATGCTCACCGTTACACATTTTTCAATCGCCCTCATAATTGACATTAAAGAAGAGCGTGATCCTAGGACCGTATTCCCTAGGTGCAACTATAAATAGTGAGCTCTGTTATCATTATAAAGGACACGAATTTTCTGACAAACTTACGTTATAATCTATTCAAAGCTCTATACAATTTTGTCTCCTTACTTTTTGATCTCATTATTGTTGTAACCGGAAGTCTCGCTCCCGAAACTACTATTTCGGCTATCTCATCTTCGTATCAAGGCTAAGTATTGCATATTTTCTCAATTTTTTTATTATTTAAGGATCGAATTAATTCACTTGTTTAGAAACCACGAATTCAACTGTATCGTTTTACGGTAAATAATTTGGCGCCCATCGTGGGGCCTAGACATCCGTGTAATTGAGTTGATCCTTGCCTCTTTTACTAACGTGCTTTGATTATTTGTCTTAGCAAAAAATCACAAAAATGGTAGATAATGGTGTTAACAACACACACAATCTTGAGGCCCAAGGAGACCAGCCTCATCACGAGGATTTAGTCAGTGACACCCGCAATGAGGGAAACGATGCTACGCCGGTCCACGACAGGCAGTACCCGTGACATGTTCGGGAGGCGACTCCCTATGATGCTGAAGAGGAGCATGTTGTTGAAGTGGTAAGGGTCCTACAAGAGCAACAAGCGGTCATTCTAGGCCATCTCACTCGGCAGGATAAGGTTATGACGGAGTTGAAGCAGGCGTTGTCGGGGGCTTCCAATAACGCGAATGGACGAGGTCGAGTTCCTCCCGGTGTTCCCACAAATCAAACAACACGGAGGGTCGACAACAACATCCCGAGGGGCAAGGTTGGCTTTGATGGGGCTGGGGGGAGGATTCGGCCCCAACAACGAGAACGATCCCTTCAAGAGCAAACTCTTACGGTTTATGAGGGAAGTGAACACCCGCATGGACCAAATCCCGGGTGCACCACTAGTGCTGAAAGGGCCGGACTCAAAGAAGTATACTCGATTGTCGTACAAACCAAGCACACACCAGAATTAATTCCGAGGCGATTTTAAAATGCCCGATGTGCGGAAGTATGATGGAACGTCAGACCCTCAGGAGCATATTCCTACCTATACAATAGCGGTGGAGGGGAACGATTTAGCTCCCCATGAGATTGAATCTGTTTTTGCTGAAGAAATTCGGAGAGACTCTCACGAGGGGAGCCTTGACGTGTATTTGCTATTACCCGAATATTCCATAGATTCCTTTGAGATGCTCGCGAACTCTTTTATTAAGGCCCATGCCGGGGCCAGAAAGGTGCAGGCTCGAAAGGCCGACATATTCAAAATTTCACAAGGAGAGTCCGAGTTGCTGCAGGAATTCATCACCCGATTCCAAAAGGAGCGGATGTTGCTCCCGGATGTTCCGGATGAATGGGCGGCTGAAGCATTCACCAAGGGTCTAAACCCGAGAAGTGCTGACGCTTCCCGGAAATTGAAGAAAATCTTGCTTGAGTTCCAAGCGACGACTTGGGCGGATGTCTACAACCGGTATGAGTCTAAGATAAGGATTGGAGATGATCATATTGGCTTCCCGTCATTAGCAAAAGACCAGGAGAAGAATAAATAAAAATCAAAAAACGATTTCAACACAGATAGACGGTCTTCGAGGGGCCGGTTTTTGCCCTATGAATGGGCCGAAGGATGCGGCAGAGGTTTTTGGTCGGCATACAGGTTCGTTACCGACAAAAGAATTGATCACGGTCGGAAAGTAACGTCGGGTACACGGGATCCTTCCTACCCAGGCTATCAGAATACAACTTCAACATCAGTGTAGTAGAGATGGTATCGGCTATGAGAAACATTAAAGAAGCACGGCTCTCGAAGCCGATGAGGTTCGATCTCAGCTAGAGGGATCCCAATTTGTGGTGCGAATACCACGAGACAAATGGCCACTGGAATGAAGACTGTCGACATCTGCGTGAAGAGGTGGCAACACTTCTGAAAAATGGTCATCTCGGAGAATTCTTAAGTGACCGGGCCAAGAACAACTATGGTCGCAACCGTGATAATGCGGAGGCCTCGAAAGCAGGAGAAGACCCTCCGCACGAGATGATCAACATCATCTTCGGGGGGAACAAGATCAACGGGGTTACCTTTTCGGCAGCAAAAAAGATGAAGGTATCAATAACCCATAGCAAGAGACTCCGGGAAGTCGCTGAAGACGACATCACTTTCACGGAGGATGACGCGGGACTGTTGTTGCCGCACAACGACGCATTAGTAATTTCTGTAAATGTACTAGATTTTAAAATCAAACGTATTTTGGTGGATCCAGGAAGTTCGGCCAATATCATATAATGGTGGGTATTGGAGCAAGCCAAACTCATCGGAAGCATAATTCCGGCCACAAAACGCCTCGCCAGATTCAACCTCGCAAGCATGACAACCCGAGGAGAGATCATGCTGCCCACGGGCGTCGAAGGGGTGATGAAGACGACTGTTTTCGAAGTTGTGAACGGTGATATGGGTTACAACATTATTTTGGGAAGACCGTGGTTGCACGAGATGAGAGCCGTACCGTCGACATATCATCAGTTGCAGAAATTCCTAACTCCCAAAGGAATCAAACAAATAAAAGGCGACCAACCGGCGCCAAGGGAGATGAATGCGATTTTGGTCTCCAATAGCAAGGGGAAGGAGCATCCGGCATAGCAATTACAGGAACCGACGCCTGTTCTCGAATCAAGTGAATTTAACCAGGAGGGAGAAGCGTCGGAATCTTATCAAGTGCCAAGATACTTCCAGGTATCGGAAGAGACTGATGCAACAAAATCCACAACGGAAGAAATCGAGCAAGTTGCATTGTTTGAAAAATTCTTGGAGAGGAAATTCCACTTGGGGACAGGAATGCACCCCGAGCTCAGGTCTGGCTTTATTGAATTTCTTAAATATAATGCTGAATGTTTTGCGTGGTCACATGCAGATATGACAGGCATCCCAACAGAAGTGTCTGTACACAAGCTAAGCTTAGATCCCAACATCCCTCCGGTAAGACAAAAGAAACGCCCTATTGTGGAGGCCAGGAATAAATTCGTCAAAGAATAGGTAACTCACCTACTTGATATCGATTCGATCCGAGAGGTAAAGTATCCATACTGGCTAGCTAATGTAGTCGTAGTTCCTAAGAAGAACAATAAATTTCGCATGTTGTAGATTATAAGGACTTGAATAAGGTGTGCCCAAAAGACTCGTTCCCACTGCCAAACATCGATCAAATGATTGATGCAACGACCGGGCACGAGTTAATGAGTTTCCTCGATTCTTATTCTGGGTACAACCAAATTAAGATGAACCCGGAGGATCAGGAAAAGACTTCATTCATAATGAATTTCGGCATATATTGTTATAATGTGATGCCCTTCGGGTTAAAAAAACATCGGAGCCACTTATCAACGGCTCATAAACAAGATGTTTCAAAAACAAATAGGGAAAACCATAGAAGTTTATATAGGCGATATGCTTGTTAAGTCTTTGAACGCAGGTGATCATCATAAGCATTTGCAAGAAACTTTTGACATCCTAAGGAAGCTTAACCCCGAGAAGTGCATGTTCGGGGTCAGCTCCGGCAAGTTCTTAGGATTTCTGGTATCACAAAGAGGGATTGAGGTAAACATCGATAAGATCAAAAGTCATCGAAGACATCCCGGACCAGCTATCAAGTGTGAAAGAAGTTTAAAGGCTCACAGGGAGATTGGCCACTTTGAGCAGGTTTATTTCCCGGTCATCAGAGAAATGCCACCATTTCTTTGTGCTGCTCAAAAAGAAAAACAACTTCGAATGGACCCCAAAATGCAAGCATGCTTTGAGAGATTTGAAAAGGTACTTGTCAAGCCCTCTGTTACTATTAAAACCAAAGGAATGTGAAACACTGTTAGTTTACCTTGTAGTCTCAGAGGTAGTGGTAAGCATAGTTTTAGTCCGTGAGGATGAAGGTACGCAATCTCCCATTTATTACGTTAGTAGAATTTTAACGGGAGCAGAAACTCGCTACCCGTATTTGGAGAAGCTGGCCTTAGCTCTCATAATCGTTGCTCGGAAGTTGAGGCCTTACTTCTAATGTCACCCGATAGCTGTGGTGACCACCTTTCCCCTGCAGAATATCCTTCACAAGATCGAACTCTCGGGTAGATTGTCCAAATGGGCCATCGAAATGAGTGAATTTGACATAGAGTATAAATTGAGGACTACAATTAAGTCGCAAGTTTTGGCCGACTTTATGGCCAATTTCAGTCCGGGATTGCTGCCTCTAGCAACCAAAGAAGCAGTGATGGTGTCAGAATCTACATCGGGAGTTTGGACCTTATTTACGGATGGAGCTTCCAACATAAAGGGGTCCGGGCTTGGCATAGTATTAACCACGCCTTCAGGGGAAACCCTAAGGCAGGCCATAAGAACGGTCCCTTTAACTAACAACGAAGCATAGTATGAAGCTTTGCTTGCAGGACTTGAACTGGACCGGGGACTAGATTCCGAGGTCATAAAAATCAAATGCGACTCCCAGCTAGTGGTAAATTGGGTCTACGGGATCTTCGAAACCAAAGAGGAGTGCATGCAACAATACGCAGTGAAGGTCCAGGCTTTGCTTGCTCGGTTCCGGGAGTGGTCGATTACTCATATCCCGAGGGAAGAAAATGCAGAAGCATATACATTAGCTAACCTCGGTTCGTTAACAAAAATGAAGGGATCGGATTTCTGGACGGTAGTACAGCTCATCCCATCGATTCTGGACGCAAATAGCTACTATGAGGTAAATACAACTAATTTGGTATGGGACTTGAGGAATGAGATCATCGATTATCTCGAGCACGGGAAGTTGCCCGAAGACTCCAAGGCGTCTAGGGCGCTGCGCGCCAAAGTAGCACGATATAGCTTCAAAGGATGCCAATTGTACAGGAAATCTTTCCAAGGCACATTGGCCCGATGCTTGGGAACATCCGAAGCTAATCATGTTATGCGAGAAGTCCACGAAGGGATATGTGGAAATCATTTGGGCGTAGATTCCTTAGTACTAAAACTAGTACGGGCAGATTGGCCCCGAATGAACAAGACCCCAAAGCTTTCGTGAAAAAAAGCGATAAGTGCCAACGCTACACACCATTGGTACATCAACCAGAAGAACCATTACATTCAATTCTATCTCCATGACCTTTCATGAAGTGGGGAATAGATATCGTTGGACCACTGCCGTCGGCCCTTGGTAAGGTAAGATTTATTTTAATTTTAACTGACTATTTTTCTAAGTGGGTTGAAACATGTCCTTATTAGAAGATCGGCGAACGTGAAGTGGTGGATTTCTTGTGGGAGAACATAATTTGAAGATTTGGAATATCAAAAGAGATAGCCTACGATAACGGGCCACGGTTTATAGGCGCAAAGATCACAAAGTTCCTTGAAGACTTGAATATCAAAAGGATTACATCTTCGCCCTATCATCCGATCGCAAATGGTCAAGCGGAATCAACGAACAAAGTGATTATACAAAATCTCAAGAAGAGGTTGGAAATGGCCAAAGGTAAATGTCACGACCCCAAATTCCCTCCGTAGGAGGTCATGATGGTACCTAATCTCTAAGACTAGGTAAGCCTATTAATACAGAATAATAATAGATATCGAAAATAAATAAACTACAAATCAAATAATTACAACTCCCAAAATCGGGTAGAAATAAGTCACAAGCTTCTAAGAATTTATCCTCAATATCTCTATATATATCAAGGTCTAAAGAAAATAAGGAAGACAACATAGTAAGATAGAAGGAGACTCCGGAGTCTGCGGACGCTGCCAGATATACCTCGAAGTCTCCTCGTACAGCTAGTTTACTGATGCCTGGTCTGATACGATGTACCTGGATCTGCACAAAAAGATGTGCAGAAGCATAGTATGAGTACACCACATCGGTACCCAGTAAGTGCCAAGCCTAACCTCGGTAGAGTAGTGACTAGGTCAGGTCAGGCCCTACTGGAAAATAAATAATAACATGGTAAAATATTTAACAATATAATAAGATAAAATGACAATGGAAATGAATCAAGTAGTATGTCACCATTTAATTACACCAAATAATGGCAATTAATACCTCGTGGAAGCAAAACAGAATTCTATTCAACTTTAAGAAAATCACAACAATAATCAAAGGCAACTGCGGCCATAAATCAATATCCACAAGGGTACTCCCGAGGTACCGTCTCGTAGTCCCAAATCGTAAATAAATTCACAATATCTCATTTTCTTATACCACCGCGGGAGCCTTCACAATTTATTTTAAAGAAAATATTTTTTCCGAAATAGCATCCCGCGTTTTAGCCATCCTTATCATACCGCATGACTTCTAGTAGTTTTCCCTACTAGCCACGCGTATCAAGCCACCCTTATCTCACCGCATGCATTTCAATACCCAGACCTTATATCACCGCATGCGTATCAATATCACAATATGTCATAATTTGCACTTCAAGTGCCTAATATTTCAATTTGTCAAAATAAATCAACAGCAATATTTTTTCATAATAAACGGCTCATGCCAAAATAATCCAATAATAATATTTTTTTTCCACAATAAAGAGCTCACGGCTCCATCACAATGAGCACGAAAATCTCACAAAATATTCGGGAACAAATAACTCAACAAAATAATATTTCAAAATTTTAATACGTTGCTTCAATACCAAATTTAAAATATCAAATAATTCATATTAATAATATTTAATTTTAAAAAAATCACCATTCAAATAATGCACAGAATAAAAGAAACCAAGTTTTAACTAAACAGGTAAAATAATTAGCAGGAAAAGGTCAAGCAAATTTAAAGTACAAACATTTAAATCAATGATGAAAGAATATAACAAGGTAAAATTATTTAATTAATATGCAAAAGCGATCTACACAATTTAAAAATATAATCTTTCATATTTAGCCCGTGTACACACTCGTCACCTCGTGTATACGACTTTTAACACATTTAATTTATCACTTCACTATCAATCCTAGGGGAAATTACCCCAACACAAGGTTAGACAAGTCATTTACCCCAAAAATTATAGAATCAATTCCATAAGAAAATACTATATTTTTTAATAAAAATCCGAAATTAACTCAAAAATTGCCCGTGGGGCCCACGTCTCGGAATCTGACGAAAGTTACGAAATATGAATGCCCGTTCAACCACGAGTCTAACCATACCAAAATGACTAAATTCCAATAATAATTCGACCCTCAAATCCTCAAATCTATCCAAGAGGGTTTTCAAACTTTTCCAACTTAAATCACCAATTAACTGATAAAAACAGTGATGGATTCGGGTAATCTAACCAAGATTGAGTTAAGAACACTTACCCCGATATTTTCTCTGAATATTTTCCAAAAATCGCCACAATCCGAGCTCCAAATCGTTAAAAATGGAAAATGGGATGAAGTCCCATTTTCAGAACTTAAACATTCTCCCCAGGTTTTTCTTCTATGCGATTGCGGCCAAAGGCACGCGATCGCGAAGAACAAAATAAGGTTGCCCAGAATTAAATCTACGCGATCGTGGATATCCCTACGCAATCGCAAAGCACAGAGTTCCCAGCTCTATGGGATCGCAGCCCTCTACACGCGATCGCATAGAGCAAACGCGTGACCTCTACTTCTGCTCCGTTACTCTACGCGAAAGCGATCTTCTTCACGCATCGCGAGTCACAAAATATCAAAGCTACGTGATTGCATCCCGCTTCATGCGATCGCGAAGCACAAAACACAGCAGCCCTCAATTAACCCTACGCGATCGCATACCTTCTCACGTGATCACGTAGAAGGAAACCAGAACCTGCAGACACCAGAACTTCAGCTATCAAGCCAAGTCCAAAAATGATCCATTAGGCATCCAAAACTCACCCGAGCCCCTCGGGACCTCAACCAAATATACCAACAAGTCCTAAAATATCATACGGACTTAGTCGAGTCTTCAAATCACATCCAACAATAATAAAAACATGAATCACACATAGATTCAAGCCTAATGAACTTTGAAACTTTCAATTTCTACAAACGATGCCGGAACATACCAAATCAAGTCCGATTGACCTCAAATTTTGCATGCAAGTCATAAATGACATAACAGAGCTATGAAAATTTTCGGAACTGGATTCCGACTCTGGTATCAAAAAGTCAACTCCCCGGTCAAACTTCCAAACTTAAATTCCTATTTTAGCCATTTCAAGCCTAATTTAACTACGGACTTCCAAATAAAATTTCGAACACGCTCCTAAGTCCAAAATCACCATACAGAGCTGTTGGAATCATCAAAATTCTATTCCGGGGTCGTTTTCTCAAAATATTAATCGAAGTCAAACTTAGCATTTTAAGGCCAACTTAAGGAACCAAGTATTCCGATTTCAACCCGAACATTTCTAAATCCCGAACCAACCATCCCCGCAAGTCATAATTTATAAAAGCACATACGAGGAGTTTTATTTAGGAGAACGGGGTTCTAAAAGTTAAAATGATAGATTGGGTCATTACATTCTCCACCTCTTAAATAAACGTTCGTCCTCGAATGGGTTTAGAATTATACCCGGAGTGGTGAAAAGATGAGATAACAACTGCGCACATCATGCTCGGTCTCCCAAGTCGCCTCCTCGACCGGATGACCCCTCCACTAAACCTTCACAGAAGCAATGTTCTTTGATCTCAGCTTTCGAACCTGCCTATCTAAAATAGCCACTGGTTCCTCAACATAAGATAGATCCTTGTCCAACTGAACTGAACTGAAGTCTAGCACATAAGACAGATCGCCGTGATATTTCCGAAGCATAGAAACATGGAATACCGGCTGAACTACAGAGAGACTAGGTGGTAGTACAAGTCTGTAAGCCACCTCTCCAACTCTCTCAAATATCTCAAAAGGCCCAATATACCTAGGGCTCAACTTGCCCTTCTTCCGGAATCTCATCACACCCTTCATAGGCGAAACCCGGAGCAAGACCCGCTCACCAACCATGAATGCAACATCACGAACCTTCCGATCCGCATAACTCTTCTGTCTAGATTGGGTTGTATGAAGTCGATCCTGAATCAATTTAACCTTTTCCAAGGCATCCTGAACCAAGTCTGTACCCAATAGCCTAGCTTCTCCCGGTTCGAACCAACCCACTGGAGACCGGCACCGCCTACCATACAAGGCTTCATACGGAGCCATCTGAATACTCGACTGGTAACTGTTGTTGTAAGCAAACTCCGCAAGTGGTAAGAACTGATCCCAAGCACCCCCAAAATCTATCACACACGCCCCAAGCATATCCTCTAATATCTGAATAGTGCGTTCGGACTGCCCGTCCATCTGAGGGTGAAATGATGTACTCAACTCTACCCGAGTACCCAACTCTCGCTATATAGCCCTCCAAAACCGTGAGGTAAACTACGTACCCCGGTCAGAGATGATAGATACTGGTACGTCGTGAAGTCTGACAATCTCGCGAATATAGATTCGAGCCAACTGCTCGGAAGAGGAGGTAGTCATCATAGGAACGAAATGAGCTGATTTGGTCAACCTATCCATAATCACCCAAACTGCATCAAACTTTCGCTGAGTCCGTGGAAGTCCAACAACGAAATCCATAGTGATTCGCTCCCATTTCCATTCTGGAATCTCTAACTTTTGAAGCAATCCACCCGGTCGCTGATGCTCATATTTCACTTGCTGATAATTTAGACACTGAGCTACATACTCCACTATGTCTTTCTTCATCCGCCTCCACCAATAGTGTTGTCTCAAGTCCTGATACATCTTTGCAGCACCTGGATGAATAGAGTACCGCGAAGTGTGAGCCTCTTGGAGAATCAACTCATGCAAACCATCTATATTAGGCACACATAGCCTGCCCTACATCTGTAATACACTGTCATCTCTAATAGTGACTTCTTTGGCATCACCGTGCTGAACTGTATCCTTAAGGACAAGCAGATGGGGGTCATCGTACTGACGCTCTCTGATACGATCATAAAGAGAAGACTGAGAAACCACACAAGCCAAAACTCAGCTCGACTCGGAAATATCCAACCTGACAAACTGGTTGGCCAAGGCCTAAACATCCAAGGCTAAAGGTCTTTGTGCTACCGGTAAATATGCTAAGCTGCCCAAACTCTCCGCCTTATGACTCAAGGCATCGACCACTACATTGGCCTTCCTGGGATGATAGAGAATGGTGATATCATAATCCTTAATCAACTCCAACCATCTCCGCTGCCGCAAATTAAGATCCTTCTATTTAAACAGATGTTGTAGACTCCGGTGATTGGTGTAGACCTCACAATGGACACCGTACAAATGATGCCGCCAAATCTTCAAGGCATGAACAATAGTTGCTAACTCAAGGTCATGGACCGGATAATTCTTCTCATGTACCTTTAACTGTCTGGACACGTAGGTAATCACCCTACCGTCTTGCATCAACACTGCACCGAGACCAATACGCGACGCATCACAATATACAGTATAAGACCCTGAACCTGTAGGTAACACCAATACTAGGGCTGTAGTCAAAGTTGTCTTGTGCTTTTGGAAGCTCTCCTCACATTCCTCGGTCCACATGAACGTAGCACCCTTCTGGGTCAATTTGGTCATAGATGCAGCAATAGAAGAGAAACCCTCTACAAATCGGCGATAATACCATGATAAACCAAGGAAACTCCGGATCTCCATAGCTGAGGACGGTCTGGACCAACTGTGCACTGCCTCAATCTTTTTGGGATCTACCTTGATCCCCTCGCACGAAACTATATGACCCTTAAATCCCACTGAATTAAGCCAGAATTCACACTTTGAAAATTTTGCATATAACTTCTTTTCCCTCAAAGTCTAAAGCACAGTTCTCAAGTGCTGATCATGATCCTCCTGACTCCGGGAGTACACCAGAATGTCCTCAATAAACACAATGACGAAAGAATCAAGATAGGGCTAAAATACACTATTCATTAAGTGCATAAATATTGCTGGGGCATTGGTTAGCCCGAATGACATTACAAGGAAATAATGACCATACCGAGTCCTAAAAGAAGTCTTCCGGATATCTGGCTCCCGAATCTTCAACTGATGATAGCCTGAATGCAAGTCAATTTTTAGGGAATACCCTGGCACCCTAAAGCTGATCAAATAGGTCATCAATACGTGGCAATGGATACATGTTCTTCACCGTAACCTTGTTCAACTGGCGGTAATCAATACACATCCGCATAGAACCCTCCTTCTACTTTACAAATAAGACAGGAGCACCCCAAGGCGATACACTGGGCCAAATGAAGCCTTTATCAAGCAATTCCTGTAACTGTCCTTTTAATTCTTTCAACTCTGCTGGGGCCATACGATATGGTGGAATAGAAATGGGCTGAGTTCCCGATAACAAATCAATGCTAAAGTCAATATCCCTGTCGGGTGGCATACCCGGAAGATCCGCTGGAAATACATCAGGAAAGTCCCTTACTATAAGAACTGACTCCACGGTAGAAGTATTAATACTAACATCTCTCGCATAGGCCAGATACGCATTATACCCCTTCTCAACCATTCGTTGAGCTTTAAGAAATGAAACAACCCTGCTAGGAACATGATTCGAGGTTTCTCTCCACTCTAGCCGTGGTAGACCTGACATAGCCAATGTCACCATCTTGGCGTAACAATCAAGAATAGCGTGATAGGGCGACAACCAGTTCATGCCCAAAATAATATCAAAATCCACCATACTGAGCAATAATAAATCAACTCTGGTCTCAAAACCACTGATAATAATTAAACACGACCGATACATACAGTCCACAATAATAGATTCACCCACGGGTGTAGATACATAAATAGAAGAACTCAAGAAATCACGTGATATGCCTAAATACGTGGCAAAATAAGATGACACATAAGAATACGTGGAGCCTGGATCAAATAAGACTGATGCATCTCTATGACAGACCAGAATAATACCTGTGATAGCAGAATCAGATGCAACGGCCTCTGTCCTAGTAGGAAAGGCATAATATCTGGCCTGGCCTCCCCCTCTTGGGAGACCTCTACCTGTTCGACCTCCACCTCTAGCTGGCTGTGCAGGTGGAGTGGCAACTGGTGCAGTAATCATGGCCTGAGAAGCCTGAGGGCCCTATGGAATAGGTGCGGCCTGAGAAATCTGTGGAGGTGCACCCCTCCTAAATCTGGGGCAATCTCTCATGATATGACGAGTGTCACTATACTCAAAACAAGCCCTCGGAGGACATGGCTGCAGGGACTGGCTTGAGCCTGATCGACTAGACTGCCCGCTGAAAGCACTCCGTACATGAGGTACAGTAGACACTGGCGGTGCATAATATGGAACCTGAGGTCTGGGAGTAGCCGGAATACCACTGGAAGCTGGAAGTGCTGAATGAATAGGACGGTCCACATAACCTCTACCATGAAGGGTTGTAACTGGGGCACGAGAATTATTATATATGCCAGAATCTTGGGGTCTCTTAGCTTCCCTCTCTTCCCTCTCCCGAGTCTGCATACCTTCCAATCTCCTAGCAATTGACACTACCTGTTGGTATGTGATGTCCATCTCTAGCTCTTGGGCCATACTGAATCTGATACTAGGGTGGAGACCCTCAATAAATCTGCGAACCCGCTCTCGAACAGTAGCAACTAAGGCTGGTGCATGCCTAGCCAACTCACTAAATCGGACCGCATACTCTGACACGGTCATAGAACCCTGGTACAGGTGCTCAAACTCTGCGTGCCATGCATCTCTAAGACTCCGAGGAACATACTCCCTTAAGAACATATCTGAAAATTGAGTCCAAGTGAGTGAAGATGCCTCAGTGTCACTATCCAACTCATATGCCCGCCACCACTGGTAGGCTGCTTCTCTAAACTAGAATGTCATGAAAGAAACCCCACTGGAATCCACAATACCCATAGTACGAAGGATATAGTGACATTCCTCCAGAAAACCCCGAGCATCATCTGAAGCTAACCCGCTGAAAGTAGGAGGGTGGTATTTCTTGTACCTCTCGAGCCTGAGCTGCTCCCCCTCTAAAATTGTTGTCCTAATCTCAGGACGAACTGGGGCAACTGGCTGCATTGGCATAACCTCTGGGGCATGGTCAACTTGGGCCCGTGGCTCTGGAGTACGGGCGGCGGGAGTCTGTGCTCCTCCTCCGGCCTGAGATATGGCAGGAGCAAGTGGAAGTAACCCTGCTTGTGCTAGAGTGCCAAACATGCTCAAAAACTGGGCAAGAGTCTCCTGAAGTGCAGGAGTAGTAACAGGCGTCTCAGATGCTCTCCAACTGGAGCTACTGGTGGATCTGGTGCAGCAGCTCGTGCAGGTGCTCTGGCTGCACCGCGTGGTCTTCTTCGACCTCTGGCTCGGCCGTTGCCCCGACCCCGGCCTCTTGCGGCTCCAACAGGGGGCGCGGGTGTGTGATCATCGGATCCAGTTGTGCGTGTCCTCACCATCTGTGAGAGAATAAAAAGATAATGGTTTAGAACTTTGAAGTCAACAATTACGCACGATAAGGAATCAAAGAAGTGAGTATTTTTCCTAACAGTTCCATAGCCTCCTGAAGATAATTCCAGACGTCTCCGTACCGATCCGCAAGACTCAACTAAACCTGCTTGTGACTCATAACACCTATGAACCTAGAGCTCTGATACCAACTTGTCACGACCCCAAATTTCCTCCGTAGGAGGTCGTGATGGCACCTAGTCTCTAAGACTAGGTAAGCCTATCAATACGGAATAATAATAGATATCGAAAATAAATAAACTACAAATCAAATAATTACAACTCCCAAAACCCGATAGAAATAAGTCACAAGCTTCTAAGAATTTTTCCTCAATGTCTCTATATATATCAAGGTCTAAAGAAAATAAGGAAGACAGCATAGTAAGATAGAAGGAGACTCCGGAGTCTGCGGACGCTGGCAGATAAACCTCGAAGTCTCCTCGTACAACTAGTTTACTGATACCTGATCTGATAAGATATACTTGAATCTGCACAAAAAGATGTGCAGAAGCGCAGTATGAGTATACCACAGCGGTACCCATTAAGTGCCAAGCCTAACCTCAGTAGAGTAGTGACGAGGTCAGGTCAGGCCCTACTGAAAAATAAATAATAACATGGTAAAATATTTAACAATATAATAAGATAAAATGACATTGGAAATGAATCAAGTAGTATGTCACCATTTAATTACACCAAATAATGGCAATTAATACCTCGTGGAAGCAAAACAGAATTCTATTCAACTTTAAGAAAATTACAACAATAATCAAAGGCAACTGCAGCCATAAATCAATATCCACAAGGGCACTCCCGAGGTACCGCCTCGTAGTCCCAAATCATAAATAAATTCACAATATCTCATTTTCTTATACCACCACGGGAGCCTTCACTATTTATTTTAAAGAAAATATTTTTTCCGAAATAGCATCCCGCGTTTTAGCCATCCACATCACACCGCATGACTTCTAGTAGTTTTCCCTACTAGCCACGCGTATCAAGCCACCTTTATCTCATCGCATGCATTTCAATACCCAGACCTTATACCACCGCATGCGTATCAATATCATAATTTACACCTCAAGTGCCCAATATTTCAATTTGTCAAAATAAATCAACAACAATATTTTTTCATAATAAAGAGCTCACGGCTCATACCAAAATAATCCAACAATAATATTTTTTTCCATAATAAAGAGCTCACGGCTCCATCACAATGAGCACAAAAATCTCACAAAATATTCGGGAACAAATAACTCAATAAAATAATATTTTAAAATTTTAATATGTTGCTTCAATACCAAATTTAAAATGTCAAATAATTCATATTAATAATATTTAATTTAAAGAAAATCACCCTTCAAATAATGCACAGAATAAAAGAAACTAAGTTTTAACTAAACATGTAAAACAATTAGCAGGAAAAGGTCAAACAAATTTAAAGTATAAACATTTAAATCAATGATAAAGAATATAACAAGGTAAAATTATTTAATTAATATGCAACATCGATTTACACAATTTTAAAACATAATCTATCATATTTAGAACGTGTAGACACTCGTCACCTCGTGTACATGACTTTTTAACACATTTCAATTTATCATTTCAATACCAATCCTAGGGGAAATTTCCCCCACACAAGGTTAGACAAGTCACTTACCTCGACTTGCTCCAATTTAACGAAGTAGTATGCCTTTTCCTTGATTCTCTAACTCCGATCGACTCGTATCTAGTCATAATTAATTCGATACAGTCAACAAAAATTGTAGAATCAATTCCATAAGAAAATACTATATTTTTCAATAAAAATCCGAAATTAACTCAAAAATTGCATGTGGGGTCCAAGTCTCGGAATCCGACGAAAGTTATGAAATATGAACGCCCGTTCAACCACGAGTCTAACCATACCAAAATGACTAAATTCCAATAACAATTCGACCCTCAAATCCTCAAATCTATCCAAGAGGGTTTTCAAAATTGTCCAACTTAAATCACCAATTAACCGATAAAAACAGTGATGGATTTAGGTAATCTAACCAAGATTGAGTTAAGAATATTTACCCCGATATTTTCTCTAAAAATCCCCCAAAAATCGCCTCAATCCGAGCTCCAAATCGTTAAAAATGAAAAATGGGACGAAGTCCCATTTTCAGAACTTAAACATTCTGCCTAGGCTTTTCTTCTAGTACGTCGAGCAACCAACCATTCCCGCAAGTCATAATTTATAAACACACATACGGGGAGTTTTATTTAGGGAAATTGGGTTCTAAAAGTCAAAATAACCGGTTGGGTCATTACAGTAAATGGCTTGAGGAACTGCCTGGAGTGCTATGGGCGTACCGAACAACGGCCAAATCGAGCACAGGATAAACTCCTTTTTCCCTTGTGTATGGAGCAGAAGCTTTAATCCTGGTATAAGTAGGAGAGCCTACCTTGAGATATTTCCAGGCAAGTGAAGAGACGAACAACGAAGCGATGTTAGTCAACTTGGAGCTACTCGATGAGCGTAGGGACTTGGCACATATAAGAATGGCAACCCAGAAGTAGAGAATGGAAAGATATTTTAATCGAAGAGCCAACCTCCGTTATTTCAAAGTGGGAGACTTGGTTCTAAGAAAAATAACTCAAAACACCCGGGAACTCAACGCAGGGAAGCTAGGTCCAACCTGGGAAGGAACCTACTGAGTTTCACCTATCACCGGGAAAGGTTCATACGAGTTGGAGAATCAGGATGGAGAAAAGTTGCTAAGCAACTGGAATATGACACACCTCAAGAGATATTATTGCTGATAAACACCACCTGTACTGAACTCTTTTTTCCTTCGTCCAATTTTTGTCCCAATTGGGTTTTTCTGACAAGGTTTTTAATGAGGCAGTAACGGAAAGCATAGTACGAAAAATGTTTCAATAGCAGCAATGAGACCTTTAATAACAAGGCACACAAGCGAAGAACCACTCCGAAGCGGTTAGATAATCTTTGGCTCGATAGCAAAATTTCCACCGGGAAAATGAGTTTGCTATCAAGCAAATGTTACCCGACCGTTCAAAAGTGCAAACCACTAGAGGATTGTTAGATAGTCTTTTGCTTGATAGCATAAATTCCTAAGGGGAAGCGAAGTTTGTTACCGAGCTAAAGATTATCTAGCAATACATTAGTGGGGTCCTCGAAGATGCAAAACTTCCAGTGTTCCAATTCGCATTCTTCGTATTCGAACACTGGGGGAATGACATGAGGATACGACAATAATGACTGCCACATCGACCAAAACACGAAAACCGGGAACATAGTCGTATCATCGGGACAAGGGATTGCGTGGTCAGCCCCATAGAAACAAGTTGTACAAGTTAGCTACAAGAAATCGCAATTTCTTAGCATAACGAATGTTTATGTACTTTTTGAAAAAGGAAGGAATAAAGTAAAGTTATTTTATTTTCCATCTTGTTTCTTGTCTCCCCGATGAATTGATTTTATCATTTGAAAGTTAAACAAGTACTTCAAATGCTAGTGTCGTAATGAACAGGAGGCATCCTCTTCAAGAATACCGTAAACATAAGAGGGCCCTCTCTTATAAAAACCCTTACGATAAAGGGTTGATTTCGGAAGAACTTGTGCCCGAAATCCAAATGCTTTCGGGGGAAAAATACACCCAAGGCCTTACATAGTAAGACGCAAACAGTAAAACTTGCGCAGAACACTTAAGCAAAAAAGAATGCAAAGATTAAAACTTACATAAATGTTCAAACGAAAAAAAGTCTCATGCAACACTTGAGCAAAAGATGTCTTTATTCTCAATAAACATGCTAAAGTGGCACAGATACAAAAGTTGGAAAAAGAAACTAAAAGCTAAATTGCTGCATCTCCGGAACTCGGAGGACGAGAAATGTTCGCGCCCCCAAGGGAAGTGGGTAGATCCGCCGATGGCTCAACATCTTGGCCCTCATCAGTTTGGCCTTCAATATCTTCGCCTTCCGGTTCCTCTTCAGTTCCCGAAGTTCAGAGCCGGAACCAGAAGAACTGGAAGCATCAGGCCCTGCCGGAAGACCCCTTTTAGCAGCTGACTCAAGCTCACGGGCCTTAGCGATTTTGACATCAAAGTCAATGAAACCCGTTTTAGCCTCTTCCAACGTTTTTCTCCTCATGTTGTACATAATATAAGTTTTCTCAATTACTAGGGAAGCCGCTTGACACTTGAGTTCTTCTTTGAGTTGGATAACCTCGGCAGAAAGTTTTTCCCGGGCGGATCTAATGGACTTGAGGCTAACGTCGAGTTCGCGGATAGTAGAGCTGAAAATTCTATTATGCTCAATGGTCTTCTTGTACTTCTCCTCCAATTGGGCATATTTCACCCCCGCAACAGCAAGCACTTTAGTTTTGGAGTTCAAGGTTGCCTCTAGGTTGGTCAATCTCTGAGCAGAGGCAACCTCGGGATCAGTTGCAGTAAGAACGACACTATGGACTTCAGCCTATTTGGCCTTGGACTCATCAAATTGAACCCTCGGTGGGCCAATCTCTTGGCTAAGGGTTTCCACATCTTGCTCGCTTTGCTGCAAATGAGTCTCTAACATAACGGCCTCAACAACTTTGGCTTTCGATTCTGAGAGGCGAGCAGCAGTTTGCTCCCTCTCGGCCAAAGGTTGATCCCGTGCGGAGGTAAGTTTTTCTTTTCCCTGAATCAACCTCCGGAGGCCCTTAGAAGCAAGAAAATTGGCCTACAAAACAAGAAAGGCAAACTCAGGATATTTTTAGTCAAAAATAGAAGAAATAACAAAAGAAGTGAAGAATGTACCGCTGCGACGTTGTGCATGACATTGTTCAACAAGAAATCTCCCTAGAAAGCTTGTATTTTGTCTCAATTTTTTCTGAAGCCAAAGGCTTCAGATAGTTAGCAAGTTCCACCAGTCGGGATAACAAATTACATCCGGTTGAGACAGAGAGAGTAACGCTCCTCCTCCCTTGCGGATCTTCTGAGGGGGTAGCATAATTTTGCTCCAAAATCCCATGAACTGGGACTGGGGGAGAAGAACATCCTCTTCTCGGACAGATGAGGCCGGTGGAGATGATGTAGCAGTTGTTGGTGGAAGAGTTTGTGAAGGTAGAGATGATATAGCAGTTGCTGGTGTTGGTGAAGATGGAGATGAAGGTTATGGTGTTGAAGGGTGAGAAACAGCTATGACAAACACAGTACTGGTTGTTGGTTGCTCATCAACCGAAGACGGCAGGGACCAGATACTTAGCCACACAATATCGGGTGCACCGACTGGGATCAGGAAGTGGGAGTTAGCATTTTCCACCATTTCATACTCCCCAGAGTGCCAAAACATTGTCTTCGGTTGGTGTAACTAACTCAACAGATTGAGAGGTCTTTTGAGTTGAGGAAGGTCGACGTCTTCTATGTAGAGAAGCTCCCTCAACGCTAGTTTCTCCATCGTCAATCATCACGGTATCTATGGCCGGCCGGGCGGAGGGCTCATCACCACGACTTCCGGAGACAACTCAAGTGCATCATTCTTCGCCCTCTTATTCTTTCCCCCAGCTGCGGAGGAATGCCTTCTTTTTGGTTGCTTGTTCTCGAGCCGGGGACTCCGAGAAGAAGGACCTGCACCAGAAGCAGTCCCGGAGATGCCGTCTATGAAAAAGCTTTCTACAACAGCCTTGCCGTATAAGCAAGATCAGCCAAAACATCATCCTCGGGAACAACAACTGAGCCCTGGGTAGACCTATATTCAACAAGAAAGAAGGATCAAATAACTTTCTCATAAGAAAAGGTAAGGACATGATGAGTTAAACTTACCATGATTTTTGGCCTTTCATCCATATTTTAGGGACATCTCTTTGCACAGGCAGGTTTCGGGCTTTGTAACGTCCAAAATTTTCTAAATCCATTGGTCCAAGCCCTCAGCCCTAGGGGGAACCCATCGAGTCGTTGAGGCAGGTAAAGGAAGAAAAGTTAATAATGACAGGGAAAGGATCTTTAACAAGAGTAGAAACAAACTGTATACTTACGAGAGCGGTTCCACAATTTTGGGAAGGAAGGAGCCGAGGCCGGGATGGATTTATTGGTGGCAACTGAAACAAATCATTCCATCCACCCACGATCGTTATCATCATCTATGTTGGATAGCAGTGCATGGTGGACTCGTTTGTTAAAGTTAATAATCCCCTCCACGGAAAATCTTGGGGGAATAGAGGTTCATCATGTGAGCTAGGGATAACTCCTTCCCCGTTTCCTGGAACAGGCGCTGAAGGCAAGCAATAATCCTCCACACGGAGGGACTCACCTGTGCCAAACACATTTGATAGCGGAGGCAAAAATCCTCAATAATTGAGTCAAGCTCTCCACTTAGAGAAAATGTCCCAAAAGTGAAGGGATATGTATATAAGTACGTAAAACCCTTTTTGGGTAAGGTTACCCACTCTGCCAGATCAGGAGCGATAATATCTAAATCATGGGAACGACAATCTTCCTTCATAGCAGGAATGCTGGAAGGATGGATGTAAGAAGGATAACTGCTAACGGTCCATGTACGAGGGCTAATAGAAGGAAATTTCTCTTCGAAATCTTTTATTGTGACAAGACTTCTAGGGATGATGGTGCTCATTGTTGGAGGAGCAGTGTCATCGGCTTTGTTTTTGTTCTTTGAGGAACTTGTATTTTTTGAAGAAGAAGCCATTGTATGTTATGGAAGAAGGAAAAGCTTTTCTCGTTTGAAGAGAGTTAAAGGAAGGTTGAAGAACAAGATACAAGTTGAATGAAGAGAGTTTGGCGAATTAGGGAGTATGAATGAAGGAAGTAGATGCGTATAAGTAAAGGTTTAGGCGGCTAAATTCGTGGCCATGATTATCTCGATAACCGGCAAAAAGTTATGCTGAATCGTAGGATGACACGTGTTCGGGGCATTAAATAAGGAGAGACGTGCATCTAATCAACTGTCAGAAGATTTTCATAGGAGATCAGAGAAATTCCCGCCAAAAAGAATGCTTCTACCAACTTTCCGGTGACACAAAGTTATGTCAACGGAAAGCAGGGGTACTATATGTATAGGATAAAATATGCTATGCTAGGTAGTTGCATAAGAGAGTGACACGTGGAGCCGAAGGCAGAGGATAGTTAAAACCAAAGACAACTGTTCCATTTGTCACTGGAAAGAATGACGCTCATAAAGATGCAATAAATACCTGCCACCCGATAGCATTCAATGGAGAATATTTCACAGCATTTAGTACAATGCTCGTTATAAAGAATTTGTTATATATGCTCACCGTTACACATTCTTCAATGGGCCTCATAATTGACATTAAAGAAGGGCGTGATCCTAGGACCTTGTTCCATAGGTACAACTATAAATAGTGAGCTCCGTTATCATTGTAAAGAACACGAATTTTCTGGCAAACTTACGCTATAATCTATTCAAAGCTCTATACAGTTTTGTCTCGTTACTTTTTGATTTCATTACTGTTGTAACCGGAAGCCTCGCTCCCAGAATTACTATTTCTGCTATTTCATCTTCATATCAAGGCTAAGTATTGCATATTTCCTCGATTCTTTTATTATTTCAGGATCAAATTAATTCACTTGTCTAGAAACTACGTATAAATTCAACTGTTCTGTTTTACGGGTAAACAATTAGTTATCATAGGCTTTTTGGTATGCGGGTTCACACACATCTAATTGAAGAAGTTTGAACATGATGGCAGAAATTAATTTGCATAATAAACCTAGAGAAACAACGAAAAGAAAAATCTAGAAAAGTAATACCATCAAAGTCATAAATTGTGTTTAATTTGGTTGGAGGTCTAAAACAAACCTGTTAAGTTTGAACCGAAGCCAGATATGTAGAAATTTCTGAGATACATTTAAATTTTGGAGCATAACACTAATTCTAACTGTTGATGGCACCATTCAATGAAGTAATTTGTTTATACAAATATAATTGAGCATAAACAGCTCAAGAAAGGAACAAACATTGAATTATAATTGCTTGCTACAAGTGTAAGTGTTGTTATATACCTTCACATATATAAACTTTCTTCATATATATATAAATAAAAGCCATTAACATCAAGGCCATACTAACGAAGCTCAAAATAAATGGCCGTCTACTACACTAACATGATCAAGTGGACTCTTATTGGCTTCCGAACGTCAATAATATGTCTCCCAAACTAATTCCGGAAAAGACCACTCCATGTGCACCTGCTCCTTAAGTTAGTTTAGGTTTTCCAAACTCTTTCCACCTGAGGCTGAGGATGTAGCTAAGGACTTATAAGTTTATTTGAACTCAATAGTCTTAGCTCGGACTCAAAAATCTATCAAATAAGTACAGATAATAGAATAAACTCAGTAAATTAATCAAATGGGTTATGGTAGAATTTCAAACTCGAACCTATAATATTTAAATGGAAAATTTATACCCATAACTAACTTATAGACTATATTTATCATATAGAAATACACTCAAAAATATTACCAATAATAACTACTATTTGAGTCTATAGCAAATCCCCCCTCCCCCCAAACAAAACCCCCAATAATGCTAAGGCTTCATATCCATAACCTCCATTTTAGTCCAAAATCCTATTGTGCTCCCTCTCCCTTGCTCCGGCAAAGCTTCGTCCTCTTCGGCGTACGATAATCATTAGCCAATGTTTGGTATAGTGAATGATCTCTCAAATTTGGTCGGATTTTAAAATGGTAAATACAAAGTAAATATAGTGTATTTTTAGATCTGGTCGGATTTTCATTTGTTTTTGGTGATGCGAAGCCTGGAAGCCTCATTCTCAAATCATGGCTGGATTTTGGTAAATATAATGTATACAGTGCATTTTCAAATCTGGCAGGATTTTTGTTCATACATTGTTTTGCTTGGCCGGAAGACGCCATCTCCGGAGAATTTTCTTCTCTGCTCTGCTATGGAGTCACACACAATGATACATTATATATAGTGTATTCTCAAATCTGGCCGGATTTCAAATGGTAAATACAGTGTATTCTTAGATATTTCCAAATTTTTGTTCGTCTCCATTTTGAGTGTAAATATAGTGTATACAGTTTTTTGCTTGGCCGAAAGACGCCATCTTCGACGAACTTTGTTCTCTTCTCTGCCTATATACATTGATAATGTAACTGTAATTGACTGTATTTGACTTTATTTATCGATGTTGTTGCTTTTTGATACAGTATATGATTGAGCTATTTGATAATTGTATTCTATCTTTCCACATTGAATGTATTTTTCTAGCATGTATCCGGTCTCTCACAGGTTGTATTGACTGTATTCAGTCTTTCATAGGTTGTATATATCCCTCAATGTATGGATTATATATGTATTCTGGTTTCACATATACAAATATATTTTTCATTATTTGTATCCTTGTATACACCAATGTATTTATGTACTTCACATTTGTTGTATTCGTTGCGTGAACGAATATAATTGACACATGTTGTATTCGTTGCGCAAACAAATAGAGGGAATACAGACGTCTGGCAAGGAAAGATTTGCTACGAATAGTAAATACCTGAAAAATAGCTATGAATTGTAATTAGCTATGTAACTGTAGTATTTTCTGAAAGTTTTTCTATATAAATCCTGCATCCATTTCAGTAATATCACAATATTTGTGTATCAAGTACTCTACTGAAACTCTTTCAGCTTAGTTTTTTTATTTGTACTTGTATACGGTTAAAACCGAGCTCACTCAATTTTTGTATCTGACTGGGACCAGGGAGCTGTATCGGAGGTCGGTCCCGTAATGGATCAAACCGAGGTACGAGGACAAAGTATCAAGTTTGGGATTCGAGGTACCTGTCGGGATCGAGGCCAGCAGCAATCGAAACCGAAAAAGACAGGCATCGAGCAAGATTGAAGATAACATAATAACGGAAAGACGAAATATCCGTGACTGGTCGAAGATCATGGCGAAAATGTTAGAACGGATCAAATTAGGAAAGGTTAATTAGCTAATCATGTGATTTCCATCTGTAATTAGAGTTATACCATAAGTAGAATTCCTCTACTATATAAAGGGGAGTATTAACCATTTGTAAGATAGATTGTTCTTGCATAAAAAAGCCAATATAACGCTCTCTCTTTAGCTTACATTCTCTTGTTCATCAGCTTGCTTTATTTTTAACTACTTTGGTATCAATCAGTTTGAGGGCACCCTAGCTCGAGGATTGAATTCCGTTTCAATACCGGTTCGCTTTATTTTATAGTTCATTTCTGTTATTAATCTTCATATTTATCAATTGGTAGTAAGTGAAATCACGTGTCCCTAGAATTATATTATAAGTTTAATTGTTATCCAATTTTAAGGGTAAACAGTTTGGCACCCACCGTGGGGCCAAGGATAATAGTGATTGCTTAATACTGATTCTGATAACACACACTGCTTTATACTTGCTCTCGTAAGAATCTTTGTTTTCAGGATAAACATGTCAAGCTCACAAGCAGCGCCTACACACTGTGACAACAACCTTGAATTTCACGGGGGAAATGGCAATATAGCCACCCCAGGAATCGAGGCGCCTCAGACTGACCTCGAGGGAGCACCAATTGCAAATCCCGTCGATGTCAGTTCACATGTCGCCCTAAATGCAAATTTGGGCATTGATCCCGAAGGTAGCGTACGCAGGGAAGTTCGATCAGGTGGTCGAGGTACGCAGGGCAGAGAAGATGGTGGAGTTAGCCTCCAATTGATATTCGAAATATTACAGGCTCAACAAGCCGCTATAGCACAACTACAAAATCAGCACCGAACATCGAGTAGGATCGAACCAGAAGTCGTCCACAGGACCGAGCATGTGCCGGAAAGGTCAAACACCAATGAATCGGGGTCTGACCCCGCCATTATGAGGACTGACCCTGCCATTATGAAAATGCTCGAAGAGCTCACTAAGCGGATTGAATCGGGAGAAAAGAAAATCGAGGCAAATGACAAGAAAGTAGAGACATACAACTCCCGGGTTGACCAAACACCGGGGGCACCGCCGATTCTAAAGGGTATGGATTCAAAGAAATTCATACAGAAGCCTTTCCCTCCAAATGAGGCTCCGAAACCCATTCCGAAAAAATTCCTAAGTATAATGGGACCACCGACCCTAATGAGCATGTCACTTCTTATACATGCGCAATAAAAGGGAATGACTTGGAAGACGATGAGATTGAATCTGTTTTACTGAAGAAATTTGGAGAAACCTTGTCGAAAGGAGCAATGATATGGTACCATAATTTGCCGCCTAATTCTATCGATTCCTTCGCCATGCTTGCAGACTCCTTTGTAAAGGCACATGCCGGAGCAATAAAAGGTTGCAACTAGGAAGTCAGACCTCTTCAAGGTGAAACAAAAAGATAACGAAATATTGAGGGAATTCGTATCTCGGGTCCAGATGGAACACATGGAACTACCACCGGTCATAGACGATTGGGCTGTTCAAGCCTTTACTCAGGGTTTGAACGAATGAAGTTCGATGGCATCACGACAGCTAAAGTAGAATAAAATTGAGTATCCAGCGGTAACCTGGGCCGATGTACATAATCGGTACCAGTCAAAGATCTGGGTCGAGGATGACCAATTGGGGACCCATTCCGGTTCCGTTTATCCAAACAGGCCCGTCGGCAGAACTCAAAGGGATATCGACAGAGGACCTTGGTCGAACAGAGATCGGGATCAATCATACAACGCAGATCAAAGAAACAATGGCCCAGGACGCAATCCCATCCGAAATGATCGGAGGAACGATCGAGGACAGAGCTCTTGAGGGCTCATGGGCAAAAGTGGCTTTGATAAACATGCCGATCCCACAGAAGCACCACGGTTATCAGAATACAACTTCAGCATCAATGCCTCATGTACTGTGTCAACCATTGGGAGAATCAAAGATACTAGATGGCCCAGACCCCTACAAACCTATCCATCCCAAAGAAACCCCAATCAAATATGCAAATACCATGGTATACATGATCATAGAACCGAAGACTACAGACAACTAAGGGAGGAGGTGGCCCGTCTATTCAACGAGGTTCACCTTCGAGAATTCTTGAATGACCGAGCTAAGAACCATTTCAAAGATAGGGATGCGAACAGGAAAAACGAGCAAGAAGAACCACAACACGTGATACACATGATCGTTGGTGGGGTCGATATTCCACAAGGGCCCGTGTTCAAACACACTAAAGTATCGATCACCAGGGAAAAATGAACTCGAGACTATGTGCCAGAAGGCACTTTATCAATCAATGATGATGAAGCAGAAGGGATCTCACAACCCTACAATGATTCTTTTGTAATCTCTATCTTTATGAATAAAATTCAGGTTAAACGTATTTTAATTGATCCAGGAAGCTCGGCCAATATTATTCGATCGAAGGCCGTAGAGCAGCTCGGCCTACAAGATCAGATCGTACCCGTAGCTCGAATTCTCAATGGCTTAAACATGGCGAGTGAAACAACTAAAGGAGAAATCATCCTACTAGTAAATGTAGCCGGAACTATTTAAGAAACAAAGTTCCATGTGATCGAGGGCAATATGAGATACAACGTACTGCTCGAAAGACCCTGGATTCACAACATGAGGGCGGTCCCCTCAACCCTTCACCAAATACTGAAGTTCCCAACACCGGATGAAGTAAAACGGTGTGTGTGGAACAACATGCTACCAAAGAGATATTCGCGGTCGACGAAGTAATACCGGTATCGACGCTTTCGTCAATAAAGGGATCGGAGTCCAAAGGAAAATATGAAGCTAAATAGCAACCACAGCCACCGGCCTCGACTTAGTTGGAGAAGCAGGGAATGGACAAGGACGGTGACTACTAGATCCTTCGATCCTTCATAATCCTCGAGGATTCCGATGACGACAAATTGACAGTCGAAGAGCTGGAGCAAGTCATACTGATCGAGCATCTACCCAATCGAAAGGTATACCTGGGTACAGCGTTAACCCCTGAGCTCAGGGAAAAACTCATTAAATTTCTTATCAATAATATGGATTGTTTTGCTTGGTCCCACCTAGATATGACATGGATCCTGCCAGAGATCACTACACATCGACTGAGCTTGGACCCGAAGTTCTACCCAGTAAAACAAAAGAGAAGGCCCCAGTTCGAGGAAAAACATACATTCAACAAGGACGAGGTAGCCAAACTTCTCAAAATAGGATCCATTCGGGAAGTAAAATATCCTGAATGGTTAGCAAACGTAGTCTTAGTCCCTAAAAAGGGATATAAACTTAGAATGTGCGTAGACTACAAAGATTTAAACAAAGCATATCCTAAAGACTCTTTTCCTCTGCCGAATATCGATCGCATGATCGATGCCATGACCGGCCACGAGATCTTTAGTTTTTTCGATGCCTACTCCGGGTACAATCAAATACAAATGAACTCGAAGGATCAGGAAATGACTTCATTCATCACTAAGTACATCACCTATTGTTATAATGTAATGCCGTTTGGACTAAAAAATGCTGATGCCACCTATCAACGCTTAGTAAATCGAATGTTCGAAGAACAAATAGGTAAATCAATGGAGGTTTATATTGACGATATGCTAGTTAAGTCCCTGCAAGTAGAGGACCATTTGACACATTTGCAGGAAACCTTCGATATACTAAGGAAACACTACATAAAAATCAACCCGGAGAAATGTGCATTCGGGGTCGGCTCGGGAAAGTTCCTCGGCTTTATGGTATCAAATCGGGGGATCGAAATCAACCCCGATAAGATCAAGGCAATCGATGACATCACAGTCGTGGACAATGTTAAGGTCGTACAAAGATTAACAGGGCGCATAGCCGCCCTAGGCCGATTCATCTCGAGGTCTTCAGATAGAAGTCACCGGTTCTTCTCACTGCTCAAAAAGAAGAACAATTTTGCATGGACCCTGGAATGCCAACAAGCATTGTGAGAATTAAAGCGAAACTTCTCGAGCCCGCCACTGCTTCATACTCCGAAAATGGACGAGCAACTCTACTTGTACTTAGCAGTCTCAGAAATCGCGGTAAGTGGGGTCCTGGTTCGAGAAGAGCAAGGTATATAATTTCCTGTTTACTATGTTAGTCGAACTTTGGGTGAGGTCGAGACCCGGTACCCACACTTAAAAAAATTAGCGCTTGCCCTAATAAGCACCTCTAGGAAATTAAAACCATATTTTCAGTGTCACCCGATCTGTGTGGTGACTACCTATCCCATTCGTAATGTTTTGCATAAGACCGAACTTTCGGGCCGATTAGCCAAATGGGCCGTCGAGATTAGTGGGTACGATATTGAGTATCGACCCCGAACAGTCATCAAGTCTCAAATCTTAGCGGACTTCATGGACGATTTTATGCTAGCCCTCATACCCGAGGTCGAAAAGGAACTATTATTAAAGTCGGGTACATCATCGAGAGTGTGGACCCTCTTCACAGACGGCGCTTCGAACGTGAAGGGGTCCGGACTAGGCAATATTTTGAAGCCGCCCATGGGTAATATAATTAGACAAGCTATCAAAACTTCCAAGTTAACTAACAATGAGGCCGAGTATGAGGCCATGATTGCAGGTCTCTAGATAGCTAAAGGTTTGGAAGCAGAGGTCATCGAGGCCAAATGTTACTCCCTGCTTGTGGTAAACCAATTCAACAGAACCTTCGAGGTTCGATAAGATCAAATGTAGAGATACTTGGACTAATGACAAGTGACTCTACATCAGTTTAAAGAATGGCCCCTACAGCATGTGCCTCGAGAGCAAAACAGCGAGGCCGATGCCCTTGCAAATTTGGGGTCATCAGTCGAAGACGACGAGATTAGCTCGTGGACTATCGTATAACTTTCAAGATCAGTAATCAAAGAAGGCCATGCTGAAATCAACTCCACAAGTCTAACCTGGGATTGGAGGAACAAGTATATTGAGTACCTAAAGAATGGGAAGCTTCCGTTAGATCCTAAGGAATCGAGGACTCTACGTACGAAGGCCGCATGATTCACATTGGTAAAAGATGGAACACTATATAGAAGGATGTTCGATGGACCTTTGGCAATATGTTTGGGACCAGGAGATACCGACTACGTCCTACGAGAAATCCACGAGGGCATCTGCGGAAATTATTCCGGTGCCAAATCATTGGTTCACAAAGTCATCAGAGCACGATACTATTGGGCCGATATGGAAAAGGATACAAAAGAGTTTGTTCGAAAGTGCGACAAATGACAAAGGTATGCGCCGATGATTCACCAACCCGGAGAGCAACTCCACCCAGTCTTATCCCCATGGCCATTCATGAAATGTGTAATGGATATCGTCGGCCCTCTACCATCGGCCCTAGGTAAAGCTAAATTTATTTTGTTTATGACTGAATATTTTTCTAAGTGGATTGAAGCACATGCTTTCGAGAAAATTAGAAGGAAAGAAGTCATAGATTTCATCTGGGACCATATTATATGCCGATTCGTGATGCCTGCTGAGATCGTATGCGACAATGGAAAGCAATTCATCGGCAGCAAAGTGATAAAGTTTCTCGAAGATCATAAAATAAAAAGGATCCTGTCAATGCCATATCATCCTAGTAGGAACGGACAGGCCGAATCGACAAACAAGACCATCATTCAAAATCTAAAGAAAAGATTGAGCGACGCTAAGGGAAAATGGAGAGAAATATTTCCCGAAGTCCTTTAGGAGTATCGAACAACGCCAAAATCCATTACGGGGGCAACACCGTTCTCTTTAGTATATGGCGCCAAAGCTCTAATCCCTTGTTGATGTCGGGGAACCCAGCGTCAGGTTTCGATATGCAACGGAAGAGTCAAATCATGAGGCTATGAATACAAGCCTCGAATTGCTAGATGAAAAATGGGAAGCCGCTCTCGTTCGAATGGACGCACAGAAACAGCGGATCAAAAGGTACTACAATCGAAGAGCCAATCTTTGACACTTTAAAATCGGGGACTTGGTTCTGAGGAAGGTCACCCTTAATACTCAAGAACCAAATGAAGGAAAACTTGGCCCGAGCTGGGAGGGACCGTATCAGGTCCTCGATATTATCGGAAAGGGATCCTACAAACTTGGCACAATGAACGACGAACAATTACCAAACTATTGGAACATATCACTCCTCAAACGATATTACTGCTAAGGTACGACCTTCTCAACTTTCGTTTATATTTTATACTAACCATTTGCAGGTGTTTAATCGAAGACATCAAATGATTCTTCAAACACAAAGTCCTTAGGTCTGAAAGCACGCGTTGCACTCTTTTTCCCTTAGACCGGTTTTTGTCTCAAATGGGGGTTTCCGACGAGGTTTTTAACGAGGCAACCATTATTTGTGCTAACTTAGAGCAATTCAACAGTATCCGAGGCTCCTTTACAATCAACCTCGAATACTGGGGGGCATCACCCTTGGATAGTTACAAGGAAAATACTTCATGCCGACGGGGTCTCGATAGGTAAATTTTGTAAGGGTCAAATGATCGAATGAACCATGCCCATGTAGATTACTCGAGCCCTAATGGCAAACATGTACGCATGTTAATCTATTGAAAAAGGTATTTTTCTTGCCAGATATTTCATGCCTTAGAGAAATTTTTACTTTACAATGTCGTGCTTGTGATCTATTGTGGAAACTGGCTTAAGGGCCGGTCACAACTAAAGTTTGAACAACTGACCCCGCACTCGGGGACCGCCATCATAAAAATCGATATGATCGAATTACTAAAACCTTGAGATCGTAAGACCTTAAAAAGGAAACCCTCGATTTTATAGGCCACGACCATCCCACTCGGGGACTGATACTTCGAACTTGTTCGAAGTATAACAGGGGAACAAGCCCAAAAGGCGAGTCCCAAGCTAAAGGCTATGGTAACACAGTTCAGAGACGTCCAATTTTCGTTATAAAACAGGCCTTCGAATATTTTCATAAACCGGTTAAAAGCCTACCCTAGCCTGAATTACTAAGGTTCTCGATAATATCGACCCTCGAAAACCCTAATGGGTACAAAGTCGTTCGAACTCTTGAACGAATTCTTTATTTTATGCTATAACATTATGAAATAGAGGGTCTCGATAATATCAACCCTTGAAAACCCTAATGGGTACGGAATCGTCCGAACTCTCAAGAAAAACCCTTATTTCTTGCTAAGGTACAACAAATTTTATATGAGTAAACGATAAACTTTTCAAGCCGAAAAAGGGGAGAAAGCCATTCATTTTATTATGGCCTTATCGACCTAATTCAAGAGCCTAAATGGCCATTTTATTTCTGAGTTTGAGAAATCATCCTCACTCAATTAAAATCTAAGGGTCACCCTACTTCGAGTTCGAGCAAGTACTCACTCGATTAAGACTATACTAGTTCGGCTTCGGTCAAGTTGCCTAAGCCTCGAACTTATGAGCAAATTTTTCATAAAGTATGAATGAAACAGAAAAAAGATCTTATATATATATATATATATATGAAGGTATTTACAAGGACCGATCAGGGTCCCACACAAAAAAATCAAAAAAAAGCCTAAGATTCCTAATTTTCCTCAGGGGCAGCTTCTTCTCCATCGAGGTCCTCCAGATTCTCGGACCCGCTCTTGCTGCCATCATCATCATCATCATCATCGGAAGAGGCCATTGCTCCAGCATCAGCTTCATGCTCTCTAGCCTTTATTATCTCGTCGGTAAGATCGAAACCTCGAGCGTAGATCTCCTCGAGTGTTTCCCTCTGAGATTGGCATTTGGCGAGTTCAGCAATCCAATATGCTCGGGTTTGAATGGTCTCAGTTGCATCTCTTTCTTGGACTTGAGCGGCTTTAGCATCGGCCCGGTAGACGGCCACGATCGTATCTACCTCGACCTTTGCCTTTTCAGCTTCAGATTTGGCCTTTGCAAATTCGGAAGCCAACTGAGCCTCGAGATCCTCTATTTTCTTTGCCTGAGCCGAGATATTCTCTTTCATGCTTCGAAGATGACTTTCGACCGATGACAATTGGGCTCGAGCAACCTCTTTTTCAGCAGCAAAGCGGTCCATATTTTCTTTTCACCCCAAGGTCTCCGCCTTCATCATGTCGACCTCCTTGCGGAATTGCTTGATCTTTTGCTGCAGCTGTGAGATTGAAATGTTAGCCACCGTTTTCGAATCGAGCCCATGAGCTTTTAAGATTTTCATTACCTGCTCGGTTAGGTTGGTCTGATCTTGGTGAACCTTGGCCAACTCGGCTCGGAGGTCCTTGATCTCCTCTTCTTTTTGCCCACTAAGAAGTTTAAGGGCATTTCTCTCCTCCGTGAGCCCTCGGAGGTCGGCCTCACATCGGCTCAGCTCTGTTCGGGACTTTGAAAATGCCTCCTGATAGAGCGCCAATGCCTACGCAGAAAGAAGAAAAGAAGTTAGACATGAAGAGAAAAATGAACACAAGGGTAATACCAACAAAGAGAGTTAAGGCTTACCCGATTCAGAGTTTGCTGCGCTTCGTTGAAAAGGCTCGATGCCTCGCCCGAGTCCTTCCTCGAGACCTCCAAGTCGCTCAGGCTGGTAGCATTTTTGACCCCAGTAAAGTAATTATGGAAGGGGTCCTCCCTTTCATGGGCTCCTTCGATGGAGGGGGTCTTCAAGGCCCGAGCCTCTTGAATCATCTCCTTAGAAAACGAAGGAAGCAACAGGGAGCCTCCAATTTCTATTGCCCCAAGTGGATCACTTGGGGCGTTCTCTCCATCTCGAGGGACCTCGAGACCAGACCAGCCCCGTACTCACCGTTGGCTCATTATGGTGGGAGGCATTTTCAATCCTCGATGACTTGGGGACTTCGCCCAAGTCTCTTCCCGAGACCCCCTCATCTCGAGATGAAGTCTCTGCAGCCTTCACCGATTCAGTGGCCTTTGGGGCCTCGGTGCTCATCCCCACTCGGGCCACCAGCCCGGAGTCGTCTTCTTCCTCTTCTTCATCTTCCCCCCTTAGACGCCGAACAAAGTCTTAGGTCAGAAGGATGATGTTCTTCTTCGACTTACGAGCCTTCTTCTTCTTCGGTTCTGGATCCTTGGAGGTTGAGGTCTTTTTTCTCTTTTTGTCCTTCGCCGGTTTTGGTGGCAGGATCGAAGTATCCCCCTCACTAGATAGGGGCCTCATGACCGCATCCTTGCTTAGGCCTGTACACGAGAAAATTGAATAAGTAGAAGAAGGGCATCTTACTCGAATCATAAAATACACAAAACGTGGGCTTACCATGAGTTTTGGCCTACCAATCGGCCCTTTGATAAATCGTGCCATGAGCGCTCGACGTATGTAGAGGTCAAGGCCAGGTTCTGAACCTAGCTCTCGAGGTCGGGAATCATATGGGGCATCCAAGCGACTGCTACATCATGATAAAATACATCGATGTGAAAAGACAAAGGAACAAATAGTACATGGAAGCTAACAGTGAGACGATACTTACGATTCATGTTTCATTTCTCAGGAATTGGCATCTTCTCGGCTGGGATTAGGTCGGGAGTCCTCACTCGAACGAACCGGCCCATCCAGCCTCGATCCTTATCCTTGTCTATGCTCGAGAACATCACTTTGGTAGCCTGGCGTTGGAGTTTTATTAACCTGCCTTGATAGAGGCGGGGGCTATAAAATCTGATAAGGTGATCGAGGGTGAAAGGGAGCCCCTCGATTTTGCTCTCGAAGAATCGGAGCAGAATAACAATTTGCCTAAAGGAATGATGGATTTGTCCTAGGGTTATTCGATATTAACAACAAAAATCAACGATGACGGGGTCGAGGGGCCCCAATATGAAAGGGTAAGTGTAAACACTTAGAAACCCTTCCACATGGGTGGTGATGTCTTCTTCGGGGGTCGGGATCACCACCTCTTTGCCCTCCCAGTTGCAGTCATTCTTTACCTGCTTAAGGTATCCCTCAGTTATCGAGCATATATACCTCGATAGTGGCTCGCATCTACCAGGAATCGACGAGGCTTTATCGATCTTGAAATCGAAGTATAGCGCGTACCCCCTGGAATGCATTCCTCAAGACGGGGTTCCACCGGCGCTTTCCCGCCGGCCGGTTGAGAAGATGAAGCAGTTTCTTTCTGTGGTACCGTTTTCAGTATTTTTGCCATTTTTGTGTAAGTTTAAAGGAGAGGAAGATAATATGACTTGGCGTTTGAGAAAGGATTAACAGCAAAACCTGAAGATTTGTAAAAGGGAGAAACTTAAGAGATAAAAGCTTTGAAGATTAGAAGGAAGTGAAAGTAAAGTTTGAATCAATGAGGAAGAGGTCTATTTAGGAACGGTTAATTAGCTAATCATGGGATTTTCTTTTGTAATTAGAGTTATACCATAAGTAGAATTCCTCTGCTATATAAAGGGGAGTGTTAACCATTTGTAAGATAGATTGTTCTCGCATAAAAAAAGCCAATATAACGCTCTCTCTTTAGCTTACATTCTCCTGTTCATCAACTTGCTTTATTTTTAACTGCTTTAGTATCAATCAGTTCGAGGGCACCCTAGCTCGAGGATTGAATTCCGTTTCAACACTGGTTCGCTTTATTTTATAGTTTATTTCTGTTATTAATCTTCATATTTATCAATTGGTAGTAAGTGAAATCACGTGTCCCTGGAATCATATTATAAATTTAATTGTTAACCAATTTTAAGGGTAAGCAGTGCTATCTATTTATGGCACAAACATATTATGAGTTACTACAGTGAATTAGCAAACGCTAGCAGTACTAGAAAGTCATATAGTTTGTCATACGTTTCTTTATACAAAATTATGGTGGAACAAAAATTACATACAAATATAGCACATGTTTTGTATGAATTACAAATTTAAAACACATATCTATAATGATTTCAAGTCTCCCCCAGGAGTTCTTGTGATATTTACTCTGACCGGAGACCAGATATCATGAAAATAACGTCACATATCATACATGTGCGCATCCCTGTCATTATTTCGAGCCATACTGATAGAATGAAGCACCAATAATGTAGTAATATTTTTGGCTACTTTCTGCTGATCAACCAAACACGTGGCTCATTTGAATGCAGTACAAGCGTATCCACTGCACAAACCTGTGGTGCTGTTGTACGGGAACAAGCAAACGGGTCGACCCGGTGGCAACTCAGGAATTGGTTTCTCCATATTCAGGAACTCCACCACTTCTTCCATGGTAGGCCTTCCTTTGTTCTCATTCAACGTACATAGCAACCCGATATCCAATACCCGAATTGCCTGCTCCAGGTTCACAACCGCGCCCATTCTTCGATCCACCAACGTTTCCTTCTGTTGTACCTCATGCATGGCCCATGCAAGATCCAACAAGTCACGTTCTCCCGGGTTAGACTTCCTGCTCCGACCCGCAACAGTTTCTAGCACAACAACTCCAAACTCAAACACATCTGCTGTCTGACTCACCATCGACTCGAACCGAGTTGACCCAGTCGAAGTAAGCACAAATCCGAAATCACCCACTACTGCTCTGAAGCTCACGTCAAGAAACACACTGCTACTTTTCACGTTCTTGTGAGCAAGTTGCTTCGAGTGTAGGTAAACAAGAGAGTCTGCTAAATCTTTAACAACCTTAAAACGCCTCGTCCAAGGCAAGACACCGACGCCAAATAGCCATTTGTCTAGGCTACCATTTGGGATGTAGTCGTACACAACTATAGTTTCTTGGTTATCATAGCACCATCCTCTAACGGGGACCAAATTGGGGTGACGAATACTGCTGATGGCCTTAATTTCCTTGTGAAATCTTCGCTTGTCAAATCCATGAGTGTTGAAAAACTGAGTTAAAAATCGTTTTACAACTACGTTGCACCCATTCAGCATCGTGGCCTTATACGTGACGCTCTTCTCGTCACTGCCCAATATTTGCAACTCACTGAAATTCCTAGTTGCGACTGAGATTTCGGCTATTGTAAAGCGACGTGCTTTATTTGGTGGCCTTGGTCTTTGCTTTTTCTCGGGCAGAATGATTGTTTCACTGGAATTGTCATCTCGCTTGTAGCTACTAAAATAGAGATTAATAAGAACAATTACTAGAAGAATGACAACAGCAAGGAAAATAAAGAAACTATTTGGCGTTTTGCTATGTGCAGTTTCAGCTTGCGGATTATTTTGAAGCATGATTTTATTCTGACATGTCTCTGTTGAAGGAATTCTAAGGGAAGCTTGACTAACTGAAGTGAAATTCCAGGACAGGACATTGTGAATTTGTGTATGGTTACCGGTTGCAGCTGAAAATCCTACGAACATGTACTCATTCAAGTAAGGCGAGAGGTCAAGAAAACCAGAGTAGACTGATTTAGAAGGATATTCTTTAGTTTCGGTGCAAGACGGATATCGATATATCGCCTCTGCCCATCGTAAGATATCCAAACTCGGTGAGCTGACCCGTCATTCAATTGAACACCAACGTCGGAAGCATTTATGGCTGTTGTTGAAACTATGCTTCCTAAATTGATGCCCAAGTGATTGTCATTTGGATCACCAAATTCAGGATTCTGGCGTGTATCAAACTCAATAGCTACTGATTTGTAATCGTCGTCGCATAGATCGTTGAGCATCCCAAGCCACGGACCAGAACGACCAACAGTTAATTCGTCGGGGACAATAATAAAAGTAAAGCCGCTACCACCAACGGATTTGCCAAGATCTGATGTCCCGTTGCTCGAATTGGACTTCAATACTTGGAACTGAAATGAGAAGGTTGTTTCAAATGAAGCTGGTGTTTGAGACAGAGGATCGAAGAAACGAATAGGTGAAGAGTATATAGCTCGTCCTGCTAAATGCTTAAGATCACCTTCCTGTTCGGGGTCAGGAATTTGAACGGTTGATTTTTCGTCTGAGACGATAGCGCTGCCAAGTAGTGTAAGATCTTGCTTCAGTCTTGGATTTTTGGAACTGAAATCTTGGAAAGAAATATGCTTAGTCACATTAATTACAGGTCCTCTTGGAACTGATGCAACTAAATTAACAAGTACGGCAAACAGGAAAAAGAACCAGTAATAGTAATCCATGATTTGAAATCTTGGCTAGTGGAGAAGATAGGATTTTGTCAGTAGCAAATTAGCAATTGCCAAGGTTGTGTATAAGCTTGTTGAGTCTATAGGGGGTACTTAGCTAAAGGCATGTGGTCTGCAGATAACTTCGTTTCACTTTCTTCCAAAACATGAGAATTGAAGTCTGCAACTAACATAATTGTTACGTTTTTGTCCTATTTTAATTCTATAAAAGTAATTAAAGGGGAATTTAAATTTTGATGCTTTAATGATTGGGATGACCTGAGACACATATTAGGAGTCTCCTTGCGACAAGCTACATTGGCTCTATCTAAATAATGACACCGACCTTACCCAACAATCACATCTTAAAGTATGCTCTATTACCACCCCTGCACTAGCATTATCTAATTCCTATGATGCAATTGGGGCTTATCGGCTTTCATACCAGTCCTTAGAGGAATGTTAAAGATAAAACTTCGTTTGAAACGATGTGAATCACCGGAAGGAAATACTGGTGATACGCCGAGAAAACTTTTTTTATTGCAAAATTTAGGACACCCCTATTATCTCGTCCTCGAGACTGATGACGCCATATCCTCAATCCGATTAATTCTTAACAAAAGGGGCGGATTTAGGGGTGGGGCGTAAGGGATTTACCTGAAGCTTCTTCGCCGTAAAATTACATTGTACATATAAGACAAAATCTATTTTGTACCTTTATATATTATATTTTGAATCTCATTGACACAATTTAAATGCGTAGCTCCATGCTTAGGGGGTTCAAAATCTTAGTGAGGTTGCTAGTTAAATTTAAATTCCAGCTGGTCACAATCTTTTTTAACTCGAACAAGGTGATGAATTAGTAGAATTAAAATAGTAGGTCCACTTTTGACTCTCCACATCCCACCATGTCATATGAGGTTACCCACACGACAATTTTTAACTCAAATTATCAGTTCCACTAAGAATTGTTAATTAATTGATGTTTGTCTGTTCCAATCATTGACAAGCTCCTGATTCATCTATTAGTCACTAATCCTTCGTTATGTGTTCGTCAAATTTTGTGAGCCCAATAAATGGACACGGAAAGTAGAACAAATCTATAGAAGCTGATTAAAACATAAGAAAATCTTACCCAACTATTCGAAGATGTAATGTATCTAACCAAACTAAGTAATCGCCGCAACAAATTAAATGGCAAATTGATTAGGTGACTGCAAAAAATAAACAAGCTTGAATGAGATTATTTACACCTAGAGGCGGACCTACGTTGTAGGTTGAGGGGTCACGGGACTCCGTTAGCCTCGGCAAAAATATTGTATATATATGTTTTATATATTTGTCATATATGGGACCCCTTAAATATTAAAGATGTCCCCTCAAACACAAAACGGTGGATGGAGAAGTGGTTATGTTGGGCATTTAAGTCTGCTTCTTGTCTACATGACGTGGGTTCGACACCCTTTTCAGCCTTTTCTCCTTTTTGTCTTAGTTCTTGGAATACAACCGTGCAACTTACCGTTAACATACCCAAATTCTTGATTTCTTTAGTAAATTTTGATAATTTGAACATACCCTTTTTTTATTTATTAAAATACTAAATATCTAAAGCGTGAAACATGCTTAATCAAACACCTTTCCTCTCCATAGCATGAATCTCTCTTTGTTCAGTACTTTCTGTTTCTTTAGAACTTCTTTTTATTTATACTTAAACGATAAGTCATCATAACATCAAGTTTTCAAAGAGTTGCACGCTGAGTTTAATTTATCGCTAGTGATTAGCATATAGTGGTGCACCCATTGTGTTCAAATCCTGGGTCCGCCTCTGTAATTACACCTGTTGTCGAAATTTAGCAAACGAAAAAACGGACACTAATGAAGCTTCTGAAGAAATCATTAGTACCAATTAAGCTTTGAGCCTATATTCTTAGCACTAACAATCATTCCAAAATAACGACACCGGTGAAGCAAAACTCACGTCTTAACACCAAAAGAATTAACCAAGGACTTCAAGGCATGCTAATTAATTAAAACTAAAAACAGTAAGCAATTAGACTAAAATATCCTTAAAAAATAACAAGTGAAACAGTAAACCAATCGTGAATCAATATTTAAGCAAAATAGAAAAAAACATTCAAACTTATAGCACACATAATATGAATTGGAATCCGAAAACTGGAGAACAAGAAATGGACCTTTCAATAGCTAAATATTCTTTGGTACAACATGAACAAAGCTCTGATGGACTTTTGTACGAACTAACCACAACCGGAAACGGTATCGAGAACCTCGACGGAGCTTCTAACCTCGACTGAAACTCTTTTGTTTTAGTGTTTGGGTAAGTTTCAGCTGGTGGTTCATGGAGGAAGATGAGGTGTTAGGTGTTGATTTTTTGCTGGAATTTTAGGCTGAATTTTCGAAAGAAAGACGAAAAAAGAATGACATAAGTAGAAATTCTCTTATCTTAGAAGAAGAAAATAAATTTCTCTCAATTCCCTCTTCCCTTTTTTTCTCCCCTTATCTCCACTTTTTTTTTTTCTCACATATCATTTCTATTTATAGAAAGAATTTCGCAATTTTCAGATTTTTTATTTTATTTATTTTTTAATTTTTTTTAATTAAAAAGAATTTCCACTTCCTATTTTTCTTATTTTTTTAAAAAATAATTCTCCACTTTTCTTTACTTTTATTTTTTAATTTTTCACTTTTTTTTTACTTTTAATATATTTAAAATCTCACTTTTTTTTACTTTTCTTTTTTTATTTCTCACTTATTTTACTTTTTTTTTTAATTTCCACTTACTTTACTTTTATTAAAACAAAATCTGATACCCGTACTTTTATTTTTTAATTCCAAATTTATTTTACTTTTCATTTTTTAAAATTTCCAGATTCTTTTACTTTTATTTTTTTTTAATTTCCCACTTTCTTTTACTTTTTTTATTAAAAAATTCCACTTACTTTTACTTTTACTTTTTAATTTTATATTTCTACTTTTCCTATTTTTTAATCCCATCTGAAATTTGTTTTTTTAAAAAATTAATTAATTTTTATTTTTTTCGGTTTTTTAATTCATTTTATTTAAAAATAAAGATAAAAATAAAAATAAAAATAATACTAATAGTAATAATTGACCTTTTAAATTATTATTAATTTTTAACCTATATAAAAAAAAATATAACAAAGCTAAAAATATATATATTAAATTTCTGAAAATATTTACATAGTAGAAGGTGATAAAAATTTAAATATAGTCAAAAATTAGGTGCTCATAGCTGCCCCTCTTTGCTTGAAAACATGAAGAGTTTTCAGGCAAAGACTAAGTGAGTCATGACTAATTTTTGACCAAACCATTATTCAAAATGAAAAGAAATAAAAGATAAGGTACAACCGAGTCCTAGTTTTGGACAACCTACATATCCCGGGTTATAGGGGAATCAGGTCGCGTGTAGTTCAAGGAGAATGGTGGAATGATGAGTTGAGGAGTCAGGTGAGGTTCTGTCGAGGCTCCGGTCCGTTGCCCTGCTATTATATCAAAATAAAAAAGAAACTAAATAAGTCTATCACTTATGAGTTACAAGATTCCTATCTATGAGTCTTCTGAAACTTGATCTTGAGTCTTGACTGGTTCTTCATGCAAACTCTGATCTAAACCTTGATGCTCACTAGCTGTGGGTTCCAGTTTATTGTCCTATAGCTTCTTCTAATCAAAACGGGACTCTAATGCTCATGGCTTCAGTCATGTCTTGAGCATTCCACATCTTTTCAAATGCTTTTGCATTTTGGATTTACTTATTTTTTCTTTTCTTTTATTCTGAATTGAGACTACTTCTTTTGGTCATCTCGAACCCTGTGCCTTGAGGTAAAACCTACTCAGACACTAAAACAAACAAACGGACAAAAATTTTCTGCCCCAGTTTGCACTGGAAAACTTTCGTGAGTTATTGTAACAAAATTCTAATCTACTTCTTTATTGAAAACAATAAAAGGCCGGGAGTGGTGTATCCCCAAAAAGTTATTTTTTTGGAAGGTGTTCCTTTATTGTCAAAAGTATGTCTCAACTAAGGATTGGTATACCTTATGTTGGGAAAATGTAGCCAGGGAATGAGATACCCTATATTGGCAAATATATCAGGGAGTGGTGTACCCTGCATTTAAGATTAAATCAACTAGGGAGTGAATACTCTATGTTGGAAATGAGACTAGGGAGTGGAGACCCTATGTCTAAAATAAAATCAACTAGGGAGTGGAGACCCTATGTTGGAAAAGAAGATTAGGGAGTGGAGACTCTATGTCTAAAATAAAATCAACTAGGGAGTGGAGACCCTATGTTGGAAAAGAAGATTAGGGAGTGAAGATTCTATGTCTAAAATAAAAATCAACTAGGGAGTGGAGACCCTATGTTGGAAAGGAGACCAGGGAGTGGAAACCCTATGTCTAAAATAACATCAACTAGGGAGTGAAGATCCTATATTGGAAAGGAAACTAGGAAGTAGATACCCTATATCTAAAATAACATCAACTAGGGAGTGGAGACCCTATGTTGGAAAAGAGACTAGGGAGTGGATACCCTATGTCTAAAATAAAATCAACTAGGGAGTGGAGACCCTATGTTGGAAACATCAACTAGGGAGTGGAGACCTTATGTCTAAAATAACATCAACTAGGGAGTGGAGACCCTATGTTGGAAAGGCGACTAGGGAGTGGAGACCCTATGTCTAAAATAACATCAACTAGGGAGTGGAGACCCTATGTTGGAAAGGAGACTAGGGAGTGGATACCCTATATCTAAAATAACATCAACTAGGGAGTGGAGACCCTATGTTGGAAAAGAGACTAGGGAGTGGAGACCCTATGTCTAAAATAACATCAACTAGGGAGTGGAGACCCTATGTTGGAAAAAATACTAGGGAGTGGAGACCCTATGTCCAAAATAACATCAACTAGATAGTGGAGACCCTATGTTGGAAAAGAGACTAGGGAGTGGAGACCCTATGTCTAAAAATCATCAACTAGGGAGTGAAGACCCTATGTTGGAAAAGTGACTAGGGAGTGGAGACCCTATGTCTAAAAAGCATCAACTAGGGAGTGGAGATCCTATGTTGGAAAAGCGACTAGGGAGTGGAGACCCTATATATAAATATATCAACTAGGGAGTGAAGACCCTATATTGGAAAAGCGACTAGGGAGTGGAGACCCTATGTCTAAATAATCAACTAGGGAGTGAGGATCTAATGTTGGAAAAACGACTGGGGAATGGAGACCCTATGTCTAAAATAATCATCAACTAGGGAGTGAAGACCCTATTTTGAAAAATCAGACTAGGGAGTGAAGACCCTATACTACCGTGATTTTGAACTTTTTTTTTTAATCATGTTTTTTTTTATTTCAGAGAATGAGTAAATGCGGGAAAGAAGTTTTGGAGGAGACTTCCCTTTTGGAGTAGTTGCTTCAAAACTATTTCTAGCCTTTGCACAATTTTATTTTGGTTGCACTTGCTTCTTGCAAGGTTGCTTTTGGATTGCACCTGTTTTCTATTTTTTCAAACAAAGAACAATTTGTCAGTTTGAAACGGTGGTTGGTTTTGTGGCCTTGATTGTTTCAGTCACTTGGTCTCGACCCTTTCAGCTGCAACTGGTTGTTTCTTGAATATCGATTGCATTTCTAACCTCGGAGAATCTCTGGATTTTTTGGACTTTGCCATGATGGTTAGTCACGTGGAACTTAACCTTTTCAACTTTTATTTTCCCCTTGTGGGCATTTGACTTTGAATTTCCTCTTTCAACAATTTTTGATTTCGAAACATCGGCCAACATGGCCAGTTGGAGTCGACTTGATGCCCCTGCCGAGATTGGGTGCCTTTTCTTTTGCATACTGGCTTGTATCAAGTGAGAACCCTGTAAATCAGTCATGCCTTCCCTTCTTTGTCTTAGTTTCGGAACAGATTTAAACTGAAAAGTATTCAAAGAAAAGCAAACAATGGAATGGACAAATGAATTTAGATGAGAGGTATCCCTTTCGGGGAAAAGAAAGAAGGACTTATCTGGAGTGTATACGGACTTCAATGAACATGACATGCCTCTTGGACTAGATTCCTGATCTGTATAAACCGTCCAACTCTCAGAAATTCATCACAACTCTTGCCTTGAGACTGAGAAACTTTGCCTAGGACTGTGTCGATGCCAGTGACTGTGAGGATCCTCTTTTTGATCAGTGGCGCCCTTTGCGGGTTTTCACCAGCTGGCCTCTCCCATTTCTCTTCTCACCATCGCCTTATAGGGCTCTTTGTGAGTTTTTACTAACAAGACTCTCTCATTTTTGAATTTCTATGCTTACCATCGCCTTATGGTGCCCGTGAGGTTTTCACCGATAAGACTCTCTCATTTTATTTCTCTCATTTTGTTGTATCAGATCCGAGTAATTGTATCCTCCCATTTTGAATCTCTTTGCCGATTGATTGGAAGGACTTGAAAAGTATTTGGTAAAAAGGATTTGGATTGAATTACAACTTTGGAACCTTTCAGACAAACCATCGCCAAACCATTATAACAACTGCCCCAGTTTCACTTTTGGGGGAATTTGGGTTTTTGTTTTGGTGTGACTGAACCCCAGAGAGAGGCTGCCTACATATCCTTTCGGAATCAAGTCGAACGTAGTTCAAGGGGATTTGTTTTTTATTTTTGAATTTTTTTTGATTTTTTTTATTTTTCTTCTGTTGTGTTTGCCTTTGTCATTCTTTTTCCTTTCCTCTTTCTTTTTTTCCCTTTTTCATTTCATTTTCTTTTTGTCTCTTTTTTTTCCTTTTTTTTCATAATACTTTCAGGTTCCAAAGAGGGTAATCAAAGAAAAGTAACCGGCTCAAAGTGTTGGCAAAAGGGTTAATAGTGTTTGGATAGCGAGAAAGAAAGCCTTCGTCATTCCAATCGGAGCATTTATGCTATATAGAGGATCAAACATAATACCTTTTGAATGCACTTGCGTTGACAGTTATTTCAGGGACATTTCTTTCGATGTTTCCCAGCTACAACGCTCTCTTTTTTCAGTACTCTCATTACCATGTATGGATCTTTCCAATCTGGAGCCAATTTTCCTTTAGCTGTTCCAATTATTTGTTATATTTCCTTAAACCTATCTTCATTGCATTCTGATTCTTGATTCATTATTTCGAAGTCTGTCAGCGTTTTAGGATCGGGGCATGAAGTCCGCAAGCATGTCATGTTATTGAAATCTGCATTTAACATAACTGAAAAAAGAATAAGAGAAGTGACAAAATTAAGAAAAGAGACATTCTTGGACAATGAAATATTAATTTCATTTAATTTTTTTTTAAATTTTTAAAGATAGAAGGGTTTACATAGGAAAGTAAGACAATAAAGTAAAAGATTCGGATCACACCCTGAGATAATCCGAACGCAGAAAGGATAGCAAGACTGGCTACCGAGACTTCCATCTGATGGGGAACTTTTAGGCTTGGCGACCGTTTTTTGGTTTTTCTTCTGTCTCGGCAATGGTTGCAATGGCCTTCAGTGCCGGATTAAATTCCTCATCTCTCCAATTTCTGTTCATCAAACCCTCCGAACTACTCTGAACGGCTTGTGATGTGGCCTTAAAGGCAGCATGACTCAAGATTCAGCCCGTTTTTAACCCATTTTCTACCAACTCCCCAATTTTGATAACCCTAGCAAATGGCTTACCCATAGCGGACATCATGTTCTGGAAGTAATCCGCCTCTTGGGCCTGTAGAAAGACTGCAACCATTTCTGCTTCGTCCATTGGAGGCTTTACCCTGGCAGCTTGCTCACACTATTTGACAACGCATTCGTGGAAACTTTTCGCGGTTTTCTTTTTAAAATTGGACAAAGTGTTTCTGTCGGGAGCGATGTCCACATTATATTGGAACTGGCAGACAAAATCTCGGTCCATATCGTCCCACACATGCCAGTGGATAATATCTTAATCCATATACCACTCACAAGCGATTCCTGTGAGGCTTTCTCTAAAATAAGCCATTTGCGGCTCCTCTTTCCTACTAGCACCCCTCAGATGGTTACAGTATCGTTTCAGATAAGCGGTCGGGTCTCCGTGCCTATCGTACTTTTCAAATTTTGGCATTTTGAAACCAACCGACAAGTGAACATGGGGAAATATACACAGGTCGGCGTACGAAACACTCTTTTAGCCGCTCAGACCTTGCATGTTTTTCAGATTTTGCTCCAGGCTCTCCATTTTCTGAGCTATTTCCTCTTGCTCGGGATTCTTGACAACCTTTTCTTGCCCCACCGAGAAGTCAAATTGCGAAGGTTGAGTAAATGAGTATGGGGTCACATGTGTTATTTCTTGTTGAAACTGTGGACCCTAAAAGGTGAACATTGGAGGCTCAACATACGGTCGTGGTAAAGTTGGTTGTGCTGTGGTGCACACTGGTGCTGCAGAGAACATTGCTGATGGTGCCTTTGAAGCCGGCACCTGGGGGTGAACCACAGAAGGCGTTCCGGGACCGTTAAATGACATTGGAGGGTACCCACATGGGATGAACGGGTTGGGCACATGGGCGTTGGTAGTCTCCCCTGACCTGGGGATCAAATCCGGGAACCCATGGATTGCACTTGGCGGTTCCATACCACTGGACCACGCGTCCCACATTTCTAACATGCGGAGACGCAACATCCTATTCTCTTCAGTAACTGTTGATTCTGGTTGTGGAATAGCCGGTGCTGGGCTGTCCTCAGGATCAATAATTGGTAGATGACTTTCGGAGGCCATAGGAACCCTGGCTTTGAATATTGTGAAGTAAGGATGGGAAGCCAGATTACCAACAAAACCAACCACCTGAACAGAACCTGACTAATTTGCACACCCAACAACCTTGTCAGTTTGAGACATTTAACCGATAGGGAATCACATATTGGGGATGCAATGCACCTGAACAGTTAAACGTTTCCACCGTGTGTTTGAACGGTTGCATGTTTCATCCCGGACTTAACTAACCTCTTTTCGCTCTGTACCTCTTTTCTTTCATTTCTACCTCTTTAATCACTCTTTATTTTCTCATTTTGTTTCTGTCGCTCTTTATTTTGGCACTCTCTTTTTCTCTTTTTGTTTTTATCACTCTTTTATTTTATTTTATTTTTTGTCGCTCTGTTTTTCCTCCTTTTTTTTCACTCTTTTCTTTCTTTTTCACTCAATTTTTTTTCCCGATTTATTTATTCACTTAATTTATTTATGGCTATGATCGAATTCAATGGGGATTGCCTACGTATCATGATGTCGCATGAATCAGATTTTGCGTAGTTCAAGAAAATCAGGAATAAAGTAAATAAACTAATTCTTCTTTTTTCTTTTGGTTTACTTTTATAAAACGCAAACCATTAAAAGCTTTTAGAAAAAGAAAAACATATATTTTTTTTGAATTTCGTTTTTTTTGGAATTTTTGAAAGAAAGGCTTTAAAAGAAGAAAGAAAATATTTTTGGCTATTTTTTTTAATTTTGTTTGTTTTTGAAATGTTTGAAAGAAAGACTTCTAAAGTAGCAAGAAAATATTTTTTTAGATTTCTATTTGTATTATTTATTTATTTTTTTGAATTTCTAGGAGAAAGATTTCTAAAGAATGGAAAAACATGTATTTATTTTTTGAATGAAAGACTTCTTCTATAAAGAAAGTTTTTTTAATTTTTTTTTTTTAGTTTTAAAAATATTTTATTTGGGATATTCTAAGGAAAGACTTCTAAAGAAGAAATTAAATGAAAATATTTTTGGATTTTTGAAAATTGGGGTTGGAACTGATGAGGTTTGCCTACGTATCTCACATCCGGTGAGAATCAGACCCGCGTAGTTCGGTCAACTTTTCAGGACGGGGGGAAACATGACTTTTTGAATACATTGGCTTATTTCTTTCTCTTTGTTTTCGGCAGAGTTTCGGAATTTTCAAATACCTATTTCTCACTCTTTTTTTTTTTTTGATTTTCTTTCCCTATTCTAGAAGCCAGTCAATATGCAAGCCAAAATAAATAAATGCACAAGTAACACATAAGATGCATCAGGATGGTCTTTTAATTTGGGTACACCTGTCCTAGACGGACCCAACCGCTGTTTTGAGTCCCCAAAGTCAAATGCACGTGATGCAAACAAACGTTCCTACTAGGGATTCGACATGAGGCTATGTTATTCTAAGTTTAAAACCTGGGTGTATTGTTCTAGATCTGGCTTACCCGAGCAGACAACTCAAGCCGGGGGGGAGGGGAGGGGGGGAGGGAGCGTACCGGGAATACAAAAGTTTTCCCGGCTTTACAACTTGTCCGAACCTCGTTCTAAAATTGGGATATGACTCTAACAGAAAAGAAGCCACACGAAGCGCACGCTTCCCAGAAGATTTAGAAGACTCAATGAGAAGAAGGTTTCGTAACAGTTTATATACAGTTCAAGAAATATCAAAGCGGTAAAAAGCAGCATTTAGCACATTAGGCTCAAACACGTAAAAATCAGATAATAAATAAAAGCCAAGTATAACAACTATTCTAAGCTCGAATTCTGAACCCTGAACCAGAGATTCTGGGTTCGATCCCCAGCAGAGTCACTAGAGCTGTCACACCTCCTTTTTTCCGGGGGATAGGGGTATGGGAGTTTTTCTAATTAAAGTGACATTATTCGAACTAGGATTATTTGTTTCAGTCAGAGTCGTCACTTGGAATAAATTATGGTGTCCCAAGTCACCAGTTTATTTTAAATCCCAAATCGAGGAAATTTGACTCTATTTTTGTGGTCTGCGAACACTGAAGATCGGGTAAGGAATTCTGTTAACCTAGGAGAAGGTGTGAGGCACTCCTGAGTCCCGTGGTTTTAGCACGGTCGCTCAACTATTAATGATTGGCCTAATTATCTGATTTAATACATGCTTAAAACCTATTGTGCCTTTTTAACGTTTAACCGCTTTTAATTATTTATGAAACTTATTTGAACAAGTCGCGATATCGCACACTCATTTGTTTTTGTACATATTGCGAATCGCGTCACGTGAAACGCACCCGCGATTTACAACATGCTTATTTTTATTGTTATTCGAAGTTGAAGTCAAGTCGCGTGAAATGCGCACTTGAGTTGGGGTTTACATATCGTGACTATGCCATGGGAACCGTACCCATAGTCACGATGATTTATTAATCGCGCCTAAAGCAAGCTACGAATGTTTATGAGTCTATCTTCCTAAACTAATTTAAGATTATTGTGAAGGCCATAGATTATGGAATTTATTTGTGAATGACATGTCTTAATTGCTAATGGATCATTTAGTACTTGATGACCAAAAGGCTCTTTCAATTTATCTTATAATCTATAGAATATGCCCCAAGTGATAGTAATATATTAATTAATCCAATCGTTCTTATCATTAAAAAGTAATTCCTAAAGCCCAATCATTTCATGTGAATATCCAACTCATCTTTCAAGATATTAGTGTATGACCCAATTAGGAAATAATTTATTTACCAATTAAGCTTTGAGCCTATATTCTTAGCACTAACAATCATTCCAAAATAACGACACCGGTGAAGCAAAACTCACGTCTTAACACCAAAAGAATTAACCAAGGAATTCAAGGCATGCTAATTAATTAAAACTAAAAACAGTAAGTAATTAGTCTAAAATATCCTTAAAAAATAACAAGTGAAACAGTAAACCAATCGTGAATCAATCTTTAAGCAAAACAGGAAAAAAAAACATTCAAACTTATAGCAAACATAGTATGAATTGGAATCCAAAAACTAGAGAACAAGAAATAGACCTTTCAATAGCTAAATATTCTTCGGTACAACATGAACAAAGCTCTGATGGACTTTTGTACGAACTAACCACAATCGGAAACGGTATCGAGAACCTCGACGGAGCTTCTAACCTCGACTGAAACTCTTTTGTTTTAGTGTTTGGGTAAGTTTCAGCTGGTGGTTCATGGAGGAAGATGAGGTGTTATGTGTTGTTTTTTTGCTGGAATTTTAGGCTGAATTTTCGAAAGAAAGACGAAGAAAGAATGACATAAGTAGAAATTCCCTTATCTTAGAAGAAGAAATTAAATTTCTCTCAATTCCCTCTCCCCTCTTTTTTTTCTCTCCTTCTCTCCCCTTTTTTTCCCTCACATTTCTCTTCTATTTATAGAAAATTTTTCGGAATTTTCAGATTTATTTTTTAATTAAAAAGAATTTTCACTTCCCATTTTTCTTATTTTAAAAAAAAAAAAAATTCCCCACTTTCCTTTACTTTTATTTTTTAATTTCTCACTTTTTTTACTTTTAATATATTTAAAATCCCACTTTTTTTTACTTTTTTTTTTTTTTAATTTCTCCCTTATTTTACTTTTCTTTTTTTTTAATTTCCACTCACTTTACTTTTATTAAAAAAAAATCAGATACCCTTACTTTTATTTTTTAATTTCAACTTTATTTTACTTTTATTTTTTTTAATTTTTCACTTTCTTTTACTTTTTTTATTAAATAATTTTCACCTACTTTTACTTTTACTTTTTAATTTTATATTTATACTTTTCTTATTTTTTAATTCCCATCCGAAATTATTTTTTTTTAAAAAATTAATTAATTAATTTTTATTTATTTTCGGTTTTTAATTTATTTTATTTAAAAATAAAGATAAAAATAAAAATAAAAATAATACGAATAGTAATAATTGACCTTTTAAATTATTATTAATTTTTACCTTATGTAAAAAAAAATAAAGTTAAAAAAATATATATTAAATTTTTGAAAATATTTAGAGAAGGTGATAAAAATTCAAATATAATAAAAAATTAGGTGTTCACGAATGGTTTTTGCTCTATGCTATTACACTTTCAAGATTTCCAATTTGTGACCATATCAATCCAATTGCATGAAAATTCACTTAATGATATTACTCATATAAGACTCATCGCACATGTAATCAGATCTTTTTTCTGACACAATTAATTCTTTTAGTTCTCGTTAATTGTTCCATCTAAGTCCGTTTCTATTTATCTAACATTTTATATTTTTATGAAGCGCTAGCTCTAGGAAGATATTCTCCTACTTCTCACTACACTTTTCCAGTCTCTCTGCCATCTCTCAAATGTCTCAACAACAACTGCTTAATTCAATCCCTCCGAAACCCCCTGATATTAATACCCCTGCAATTACTTCCACCAATGACTACCAAACAACAAGTTTCAAGGACAAATTATTAGCAAGTGAGCATGAAACTATTATCAGTATTAACTCCATGGCCAACCACTGTTGCCCAATGGAAACCACAGAAAATGACAGGAAGTCTTTCTCGGAGAGTGAAACATATAATACAACTCATCACGTCCAGCTATCGAAGGAGGATATGCAGCGCATTTATTATCCTTGGAGATTTTCTATAATCATTAAACTCCAAGGAAAACGTATCCTACACCACTATTTGAAGAAGAAAATACAGGAGCTTTGGAAAACCACCGAAAACTTTTCTCTTATTAATTTAGGGGCAGATTATTTCATTATAAAATTTACAAAAGAGGAAAATATGATCAACGCACTGCAAAATGGTCCCTGGTTCATGTTTGGACATTTTCTTTCAGTTCAACGTTGGGAGCCAAACTTTGTAGCTTCAGAGGCGAAGCAAATATTTACAGCTGTTTGGGTTCGCCTTCCCCAATTGCCAACTGAATTCTACGACGGTGCAGTCCTGCAAAAAATTGGGAATACAATTGGGAGACTGTTGAAGATTGATGCGTGTACTTCAGCAACACTAAGAGGATGGTATACAAGATTGTGTGTGGAATTACCCCTTAATGAACCTGTTAAGTCTCTTATATTTGTAGGGTCTCATAAACAGAGCATATTATATGAGGGAGATAACTTTTTATGCAAGTCCTACGGCAGATTAGGCCACTTAACAGGACAATGCTCTTACATTTCAATAGCTAATACTAAAGGTGCTTCTGGCCAACCAGTAGCCATTTCTAAAGATTCAAATGGGCAAGAGCAAGAATGGCACACTGTGACCTTCACGAAGGTGAATCAAAGAGATGCATCGAAAGCAAAGAGTAGAAGTCCATCTAATACATCGGAAAAAGGTATCAACGTCAAAACTTTCGAAGCAGAAACAGGCAAGTACCTTAATACTCAACTGCTAAAATACAAAAGTCGTGATCCTTCTGACACGGATAAAGAAAAAAGTTCATTAAGATCGGATAATAGTAACTCAAAAGAACAGAAATCCTCCATTAGCCAAAACCACTTGCTGAGGAAAAACCAGTTTTCTGTATTAGATCCTCATCAAATGGTTTTAGAAAATACCACCCAGAAAATAAATCCAAAAGAAACTATTATTTCTAACGTGGCCATTGTTCAAGATAGTAAGGACACATCGCAGGAAAATGTGTCCATTAACAACACTGCCAGAAAGGATAAGTTGCATGCTTCTAATAATGTCCAAATTCTAAGTAATAATTTTATTACTAGAGATAATTATGTCACTACTTCTACTCCTCACGCTGTTAATGGGGAAGAGAGTTGTGTAAATCCCACTACTTATCCTATGGGTTATTCTAAAAATATATCCCATCAGACAACTACTGGCCATTCACACATTTGCTTTGCAAATCCCTCTCACAACCAAAAGGCAAAGGATAACAACCACGAAACAGTAACCAATTCAGAAGATAATCTTGTCATAATCCCAACGCTATGCCATTCCCATGACATTCAAAAAGATCCAATCACTATTGAGCTACCTATTCCCACTAGTTCCTCATCTATTGGTGAGGAATCCACCCACTCTCCTACTCCTATGGATACCACATCTTCAACTCAATATGTCGAGAATGTCGATTACATTAAGGAGGAGGTACAGGGTGTTGAGGTTTTTTATTTAAGATGAAAAAGTGTTAAAATGAGGGTGAATGGGAAATGGAGAGAAAAATAAAATTTTTGAGTAAAATTTTAAGTTTTCCCCTCTTGACAATGAAACATTGTCCCATATTGGAAGAGGAAAAGATTTTTGGTGGGTATATATATAATTGCTCTTCTTGTAGCTCTTAAAGAGTTAAGAAGAAAGCAAGCCTCACGCCGTCGTCGCTCGGCTCGGATTCGGATTCGGATTCGGATTCGGTCAAATGATCGATTGATTGATTAATTTTTTGGACCAAATTTATTTGTTAATAGTAAATATTAACGTAAGATTATCCGCATTTGTAACGGATATGTTCCAATCCGTGTATTGACCACCACCTGCAATAGCAGCCGCCTAATGCTCTTCCCACCATAGCCAAGTGCTTGCTCCACAAACAAGCTAGTGCATGCTCCACAATGGAGGGTCGTTCATCTTCAAAGCTGACTGCTATAAATATGTGCAGCAGCTGTTGAAGAAAGACACACAAACACAAAAACTGAAAACGCTCAACTTTGGCTATACATTGCACTCCTTCCTCTCAGCATTTCCATATGATTTTATGAGTTTCTACTTCTTTGTTCTGCATTGTTTTAACTTTAAACAAAGCAACTGTAAGTGTGATTTGCTACCGAACTTTGTATTCGCTGAAACACTGGGGTTTGAAGTACCGCTACACCAGTGTGTGATTCGTTCTATCCTGGGAAGAAATAATCCATAACCTTGGGTACTAGAAGGGGATTAAATTCCTTAAGGAAACACTGTGAATTCAGTGGGCTCGAATTAATTACTGTTTCATTACGATAACTTATATTTTCCAGAATTATTATTTATAAATACAGCAATATTGGCGGGACTAACAATCTTAAGGAATTTAATATTTATTTCTATATTTGTGTTATTCTTATTATTCTGCAAACTAAAACCTTTGTCGTTTTGTGTACTCCCGTTTTGGAGAGTAAAGCTTTCGTGGTATTTTGTTGGAGATTAAAATCTACGTGATTTTTACTCCAGTTTGAAAACGTTTATTAAACTTTTGTTTGTGTCATTCTTTTACAGAAAAAATGACGACTGAAAGCGAAAACCCAGCTGTTCCGACGGTGACTGCCAACGCATCGACAAGCCGAACACCGGCGTTGGCACCGGCAGAAAAACTCAAAAAATTTTCCGGGATTGATTTCAAGCGCTGGCAGCAGAAGATGTTCTTCTACTTAACTACGTTATGTCTACAGAAGTTCATCAAGGAAGATGTTCCTGATCTGCCAGATAAAACTCCAGAGAATGAACGCTTTGTCGTGCTTGAAGCGTGGAAGCATTCTGATTTTTTATGCAAGAATTATATTCTTAGCGGACTGGATGATAATCTGTATAATGTATACAGTGGCGTGGAGACGTCAAAAGAATTGTGGAATGCGCTTGAAAAGAAATATAAAACTGAAGATGCCGGGATGAAGAAATTCGTTGCCGCAAAATTTTTTGGACTACAAAATGGTAGATAGCAAGTCTGTTATTACCCAAGTTCAGGAATTGCAAGTGATTATTCATGATCTACTTGCTGCAGGTCTTGTCATCAATGAAGCATTCCAAGTAGCAGCAATGATTGAGAAGTTGCCTCCGTTGTAGAAGGACTTCAAAAATTATTTGAAACACAAACGAAAGAAAATGTCCCTTGAAGATCTCATTGTTCGGTTGAGAATCGAAGAGGACAATAAAGCTGCTGAAAGGAGAGGCCATGGAAATTCAACAATAATGGGAGCAAATATTGTTGAAGATAACAAAAAGAGGAAGAAGGCTTCTGGTCCGAAATACAACCCAAGCAAGAAGCGGTTCAGTGGAAACTGCTACAACTGTGGAAAAATCGGACACAAATCTACGGAGTGTCGTGCTCCGAAGAAAGACAAGAAAAAGGGTCAAGCAAACATGGTAGTAAAGCATGATGATGTTGATAACTTGTGTGCCATGCTTTCTGAATGTAACTTGGTGGGAAATCCTAAACTGTGGTGGTTTGATTCCGGAGCCACTCGCCATGTTTGTGCAGTTAGAGAAGCTTTTGCTACTTATGCTCCTGCTGGACCCGGAGAGACAGTTTATATGGAAAATGCTTCAACAGCAAAAGTTGAAGGATATAGGAAAATATTTCTGAAAATGACTTCTGGCAAGGTCATGACTTTGAACAATGTCCTTCATGTTCCCGAAATAAGAAAGAATTTAGTCTCTACTGGACTTCTTGTTAAGCACGATTTTAAGTGTATTTTTGTGTCCAACAAGGTTGTCATAAGTAAGAATTAAATATTTATAGGAAAAGGTTACCTCACCGAGGGCCTTTTCAATCTAAATGTAATGGTTGTGAAAAACAATAATAATATTTCAGCTTCTTCTTACTTACTTGAGTCAAATGATTTATGGCATATACGTTTGGGTCATGTCAATTATAAAACCTTGCGAAAAATGATTAACTTGAAAGTACTGCCTAAGTTTGAATGTGAAAAATCAAAATGTCAAACATGTGTGGAATCTAAGTATGTTAAACATCCTTATAAGTCAGTTGAAAGGAATTCAAATCCTTTAGACTTAATTCACACAGATATTTGTGACATGAAGTCAATACCATCTCGCGGTGGAAAGAAGTATTTCATAACTTTTATTGACGATGGTACTCGATATTGCTATGTTTACTTACTGAATAGTAAAGATGAAGCAATAGACGCATTCAGGTAATACAAAAATGAAGTTGAAACGCAACTTAACAAGAAAGTAAAAATGATAAGAAGTGATAGAGGTGGTGAATATGAATCTCCTTTTGAAGAAATATGTTTAGAATATAGAATTATTCATCAAAAAACAGCCCCTTACACGCCCCAATCTAATGGGATTGCGAAAAAAAAGAATCGCACATTAAAAGAGATGATGAACGCGTTGTTGATAAGTTCTGGTTTGCCACAGAACTTGTGGGGGAAAGCCATTCTTACGGCTAATCGAATATTAAATCGAGTGCCCCATAGAAAAACACAATCCATTCCATATGAAAAATGGAAAGGAAGGAAGCCCAACTTGAATTATTTTAAAGTGTGGGGGTGTTTGGCAAAAGTGCAAGTTTCTAAATCCAAAAGAGTAAAGATAGGACCGAAAACCGTTGATTGTGTTTTCATAGGATATGCGACAAATAGTAAAGCATATCGATTTCTGGTTCATAAATCAGAAAATCCCGACATTCATAATAATACGATTATAGAATCAGATAATGTTGAGTTCTTTGAAAATATATCTGTATAAAAAGGAATGTGAGTCGTTTGGTGAAGGATCTAAACGACCTCGGGAAGAAACAAAAGAAAGTATATGTAATCAGGAGGATCCAAGACGTAGTAAACGTCAAAGAACGTCTACTTCATTTGGACCAGATTTTGTGACTTTCTTATTAGAGAATGAGCCTCAAACATTTAAAGAAGCTATGACTTCTTCCGAATCATTGTTTTGGAAAGAGGCAGTCAATAGTGAAATAGAATCCATATTGAACAACCATACATGGGAATTGGTTGATCTTCCTCCTGGAAATAAACCTTTGGGTTCTAAATGGATTTTTAAGAGAAAAATCAAAGATAATGGCACTATTGATAAATTCAAGGCAAGACTCGTAGTCAAAGGGTATAGACAACGAGAAGGTCTAGACTACTTTGATACATATTCTCCAGTTACAAGAATTACGTCCATACGGATGTTAGTAGCATTAGCTGCAGTGTATGGTCTTGAAATTCATCAAATGGATGTTAAGACGGCCTTCTTAAATGGAGAGTTGGAGGAAGAAATTTACATGGAACAACCTAAAGGGTTTGTGGTTCCAGGTAAAGAAAAGAAGGTATGTAGACTTGTTAAGTCTCTTTACGGACTAAAACAAACACCCAAACAATGGCATGCGAAATTTGACCAAATAATGTTGTCAAATGGTTTTAAGATAAATGAATGTGATAAATGTGCGTACATTAAAAATGTTCCAAATCACATAGTCATTGTTTGCCTATATGTGGATGATATGCTGATAATGAGTAATGACATTGCCAACATAAATGCTACTAAGCGTATGCTCAATAGCAAGTTTGATATGAAAGACTTGGGAGTTGCTGATTTAATTCTAGGAATTAAGATCCATAAGACTCCTCAAGGTCTGGCATTGTCACAATCTCATTATATAAAGACAGTACTTGAAAAATTCAAGCACTTGGGCTTTAAAGTTGCAAAGACTCCAATTGACGTGAATCTTGCACTAGCAAAGAATAAAGGCCAAAGCATATCACAATTGGATTATGCTCGTGTGTTGGGATGCTTAATGTATAGCATGAATTGTACACGACCAGATATAGCTTGTGCTATAAGTAAACTTAGTCGATATACGAGCAATCCAGGCCAATCTCATTGGATGGTAATGAAACGAGTTTTGGGATATTTAGAACATACCCAGAACTTTGACTTGCACTATAGTAAATTCCCTGCGGTGATTGAGGGATACTGTGATGTATATTGGATCACTGGTTCAACTGATTTTAAGTCCACGAGTGGATATGTATTCACTATTGGTGGAGGAGCGGTATCTTGAAAGTCGTCCAAACAAACATGTATTGCCCGCTCTACAATGGAGGCTAAATTCATAGCCTTAGATAAAGCCGGTGAAGAAGCTGAATGGCTCCGGAATTTCTTGGAAGACATTCCATTTTGGCCCAAACCGTTGGCACCAATATGCATACATTGTGATAGTCAAGCGGCAATTGGAAGGGCTGGGAGCGTTATGTATAACGGTAAATCTCGTCATATACGACGAAGACATAAAACCGTTAGGCAATTACTCTCTAGAGGAATTATCACGATTGACTATGTAAAGTCAAGTGATAATGTGTCGGATCCACTTACAAAAGGCCTAACTAGAGAGGTAGTTGAGAAATCATCAAGGGGAATGGGGCTATGGCCGAGAACAAGTCATTGTGGCAGTAACTCTACCTAGAAGACTGGAGATCCCAAGATCTAGGTTCAAGGAGATCAAACAAAGTCATTAATGACGGTTCAACATTGTCAAATAAAAGTTTAGTCCGTTCTCGTGATGAGACAATGTTCAGTACCAAGGATAAAGCATTAAGGCTTTTTAATGATTTCTAAATTTGATACGGGGTATATCAAATAGTGTATCTACATGATGACACGTTTAGGAATCACCTATGTAAGTGTGAAGTGTTAGCCGCTTCAAGGAGAACTCTGTAAGGCCAGTTCTCTACGCACTATGAAACCAGGCGGTGTTCATGGCTGAAACGAATACAACAATGAGAACCAAAGACGGTTAAGGGTTGATTGTGTGACTTATGGTTGTCTAGGTATACACCAAAGATCGACGGTTCAAAGATATCAAATCTACCGATTGACCGAGTATATCCGACATAAGTTCACTACGGAAAGTTCAAAGGGAAACCTACTTATCCAGATGCGATTAATCATTGCTTGCAAATCATACAGTTTTTCCATGCATACTTCCGTGATATTGCCATTCCCCATTCATGTGGGGGATTGTTGAGGTTTTTTATTTAAGATGAAATAGTCTTAAAATGAGAGTGAATGGGAAATGGAGGAAAAAATAAAATTTTTGAGTAAAATTTTAAGTTTTCCCCTCTTGACAATGAAACATTGTCCCATATTGAAAGAGGAAAAGATTTTTGGTGGGTATATATATAATTGCTCTTCTTGTAACTCTTAAAGAGTTAAGAAGAAAGCAAGCCTCGCGCCGCCGTCGTCGTCGCTCGCTCGGCTCGGCTTCGGCTTCGGCTACGGCTACGACTTCGGCTTCGGCTATGGCTTCGGCTTCGGCTTCGGCTTCGGATTCAGATTTGGTCAAATGATCGATTGATTGATTAATTTTTTGGACCAAATTTATTTGTTAATAGTAAATATTAACGTAAGATTATCCGTATTTGTAACGGATATGTTCCAATCCGTGTATTGACCACCACCTGCAATAGCAGCCGCCTAATGCTCTTCCCACCATGGCCAAGTGCTTGCTCCACAAACAAGCTAGTGCATGCTCCACAATGGAGGGTGGAGGGTCGTTCATCTTCAAAGCTGACTGCTATAAATATGTGCAGCAGCTATTGAAGAAAGACACACAAACACAAAAACTGAAAACGCTCAACTTTGGCTATACATTGCACTCCTTCCTCTCAGTATTTCCATACGATTTTCTGAGTTTCTACTCCTTTGTTCTGCATTGTTTTAACTTCAAACAAAGCAACTGTAAGTGTGATTTGCTACCGAACTTTGTGTTCGCTGAAACACTGGGGTTTGAAGTACCGCTACACCAGTGTGTGATTCGTTCTATCCTGAGAGGAAATAATCCATAACTTTGGGTACTAGGAGGGGATTAAATTCCTTAAGGAAACACTGTGAATTCAGTGGGCTCGAATTAATTACTGTTTCATTACGATAACTTATATTTCCCACAATTATTATTTGCAAATACAACAATATTGACGGGACTAACAAATCCTCAAGAAACTAAGAGCGCAAACATGGAAATGTCTCCACTTCCTCCTCTAATGGTCAAACCCCCAGTTTACCACATTCAGAACCCACTTCCCCAAATTTTAGACAACAATCTGAAGCAGATAATCCATGCCCAGCGGGATTTACCACATTACATTGTTCCTCTCCATCCCCAGAACGTGGGGATGGACCTTCCTTTCCTCCCCCCATAAGAGATCATCAATTTCAACCGCATTTTCATGTCAGGGGATGCACAAAACAATCATGCTCAGGTACATGCACATGGTCCTCACAATACTACTCTGATAAACAAAAATCAAGTACCCCCCCCTATGGCTCTCGCACCAGAAGAACATGTGAAAGGAGAATTAGAGAATCTGCTCAACCTAGCTATGGAGCAGGTGGTCGAATTCCCAAACCTAAACGAAGTAAAGGTCTTTCTCTTTTTGGAGAAGCGAGAGAAGAGGCATATTCTCAAATGTCCGATTGCATTACGCAAGTGCACACCCCTTCACGATTCAATAGTAGGAAGATGTACAGCGATTCTAGTACCCCCCTCTCAGGAGAAATCCATCCTTGCCTACGAGGGCAATGAAGAGTTGAACTTATCAGAACCCAAATGTCAACATGAATCGAGCCACTAATATCATTATTTGGAATATTAGGGGTTGTAACAATGACGAGTTCCGTAGGAATTTTAGGGAGATGCTTGACACACATAAACCCTGCATGGTTACTTTACTTGAGACTAGGATGGAAAATCATCTCCCTCTCCTCAATGACTTTGAGTTCAATGAACTGATTGAGGTCCCTGCAGTTGGTCAAGCTGGTGGGATGGTTATTCTCTGGGACCATACGGTAGTTACAGTCCACAACTTTATACGAAGGGAACAAGAAATCCATGCTATTGTGGAGGTACCCCTTACGAAAAACTTGGTTATTTTCCTCTATTTATGCTAGTACTATCAGAAATAAGAGAAATATTCTTTGGGATAATATCAATAGCATATATGATAGTTATAAGGGTCCTTGGTTACTAGGAGGAGATTTTAATGATGTCCAGTAGAAGAAAAGTTTGGGGGTAATCCTATTAATAGGAGACGTTTTAATTTTTTATGGTCCAATGTTGATTGATGTAATCTTTTCGATTTAGGCTTCAAGGGCGGCAAATATACATGGTCAAATAATAGAAACAAAAGAAGAGGCTTAATTATGGAAAGGTTGGATAAGATTTTCGGTAACCACGATTGGCTGAATTTGTTCCCAAATTTTTATACAGTTCATCTGCCAAAAACTCATTCTGATCATAACCCACTTTTAGTAGAACGTATCCCTAGATCTAATGTGCCTACTAATAAACCCTTTAGGCTAGAAAGTATTTGGTGTAAATAAGGCTGGCAAGTGGGCCGGTTCAGGCCCGGGAGCGAGGACCAAACGGGTCAGGATCGTTAGGCTCGGTTTTGTGGGCCTGGGCCGATTTAGTGGGCCGGTCCTATGATTTGGACCCGCTAGGGACCGGGACCGGACCGGTCCCTTAGCGGGCCAAACGGTCCCAACGGTTTTTTTTTTTTAAAAAAAAAAAAATAGTCGTTGGGCTATCAAAAATAGTCGTTGGCTATATATAAAATAGCCATTTAACCCCCTCCCCCTCCCCCCCCCCCAACTTTGTTTTAACCCCAAACTTTTTATAATTATATTTTCCCCCTATTTTCAACTATAAATACCCCCTCATTCTTTCATTTTTCTTACAAAATCATCAATCTATCACAATCTCTCTCTAATTTTCTTCTATAATTGCAACTATTGATTACTTCATTGTTACTAAGTGTATAATATATAAGTTATATTCGATAAGCTATATATACATCTTATATAGCTTATATAAGATGTATATATAGTATAGTATAGTATATATATATAAGCTATATTCGATAAGTTATATATACATCTTATATAGCTTATATAAGATGTATATATAGTATAGTATAGTATATATACTAAATGTATAATATATAAGCTCTCTCTCTATCTTATCGAATATAGCTTCTATATATATATATATATATACTATATATACATCTTATATACTATATATATTCGATATTAAATATTGAATATTAAAATTTAGGATGTTAAATAAAATTTAGGTCACAATTCTATAATAAAATTTACAAAGCATTGCCTTAGATATTTTTTTTTTAATATCCTTTTGTCTCTAATATCTATTTAATTTTTTTTAAAAAAAAATCTATTGGGCCCACTTAGCCCGCGGGCCGGGACCGTTTAGCCCGGGACCAAACGGTCCCGGTCCCTACAAAAAGACCGTTTAGCACGGGACCGTTTTTCCCGTTTAATTTGGGACCGGCTCGGGACCGTTTGGACCGACCCACTTGACCCGTTTAGGTCTGGGACCGGCCCACTTGCCACCCTTAGGTGTAAACATCCAGATTTCATAAACCTAGTCTATCAATGCTGGAACGATAAGGATTTAAGCAATGCTTCCACGACTTTTGAAAGATGTGTAAAAATTTGGAAGAATAATACATTTGGGGATATTTTTCGAAAAAAGAGAAGGATTTTGGCTAGATTACAAGGTATTCAATCTTCTCCCGGTTATACTACTAGTTCTTTTTTACAAGGTTTAGAAAAATCCCTTAAACATGAGTTCAATAGTATTCTAAGATTAGAGGAGGACTATTGGAAGCTTAGATCAAGAGTTTTATGGATTAACGAGGGGAATGCTAACACAATTGTTTTTCATATAATGGCTTCTAATAGACGAAGGAGAAACAAGATTATGTACTTTAAGGATGACTCCGGGCAATGGATAGATGATCACTCCTCTATAATGAACCATGCTCTTAATTATTATAACTCTGGCGTTACCACCTCCCATGATTGCTCCAATCGGAAGAGTATTATGAGTGACCCTTGTTGCTTCTCTAGTTTAGACTTATCCCCACTTAACAACCCACTTTTAGTAAGCGAGATAACTATTGCTGTTTTTTCATTCAAGCCATTCAAAGCCCTTGGGCTCGATGTACTGCACCCTTTTTTCTTTCAAAAATATTGGCATATAGTGGGTAATTCTGTGATTCAGTTTTGCCAACAAGTATTCTCCAACCAATCTATCCCCGAAGATATGAATCACACTTACCTTTGTCTTATTGCTAAAGTCCCTAATGCAAATAATTTAAAGAACTTTAGGCCAATAAGGCTATGTAACACTGTGTATAAAATTATTACCAAAATCATAGCTAATAGAATCAAGCTTTTTCTAGATAAGATTATTAGCCCTTATCAAACAAGCTTTCTTAAGCATAGAAAAGCTAGTGATAATGCTATCATTATTCAAGAGCTGCTATTGAGATTCAACAGAATGAAAGGGTCAAAAGCTAATATGATCCTTAAAATTGATTTTGAAAAAGATTTTGATCGATTGGAATGGTCGTTCATCTTTAGAATGTTGAGATACTTTCGGTTCCCCCCAATGATCTCAAAACTCATTATGAGTTGTGTATGTACTAGTAAAATTGCTGTGCTCGTCAATTGCTCGAGAACTAACTTTTTTTGCCCAAGTAGAGGGATTAGACAAGGAGATCCAATGTCCCCATATATTTTTATTCTATGTATGGAGATGTTTTCTCGATTAATAAACCATCAAATCGACGTGAATAAATGGGATCCCATTAGCCTGCATAATAAGGGGGCCAAACTTATAACATCTATTCTTCGCGGATGACCTCACATTAATGGCCAAAGCTAATAGAAAATCAGGTCATACTATCTTGAATGCTCTCAAATGTTTTTGTGCTCTTTCTGGGCAACATGTTAATTACACTAAATCAAAAATTCTCTTCTCTAAAAATTGCCCTACAAATGATGTTGACTTATTCGCAAACCTTTTGGGCATCAAAATCAGCTCTACCTTCGGGAAGTACATAGGTTTTCCTATTTTGAACAAGAAGCCAACGCCCTTAGACTATCAATTCATTATTGATAATATGCGTTCTAGGCTATCAAATTGAAAAACCAAATGCATGAACATTGCAGGGAGGACAACCCTTGCAACTTCAACACTCAACTCCATTCCAAACCATGTGATGCAATATGCTTTTTTACCTTCAAAAATCTTAAAACAAATTGATAAGGTGCAAAGAAATTTCATTTAGGGATCTTTCGACACTGAAAAGAGACTACATCTACTTAGTTGGAATATGCTTCTAAAAGATAAAGAAGCTGGGGGGTTGGGCATAAGGTCTGCCAAATCAAAAAATTTGGACCTTCTAACTGGTTTAACTTGTCGACTCTTACACTACCCGCATGCACCGTGGATCAAGGTCCTTGTTAATAACCATGCATTTAGAAAAATTAAAATCAATACATCCTTTATTTGGAGTAGTGTTCTGAGAGGATGGCATTACTGCAATCTTGGAATTCTTTGGCTACCAAAAGCCAATTCTAATTTGGATATTTAGATATCCAGATGGATCCCAAATGTTCCTTGCCTTAGAAGTTGTATTGAAGGTCCCTTGACCAAAAGTGATATCTCTCTCAAAATAGAAGACTACTGCAAGAATAATAAATGGGACCTATCCAAAATATCCTTCAATTTGCCTAAAAATATTTTCAATAATTTGTGTACCATTCCACTACCCTTGAAAAATAGAACCAACGATATCCCTACTTGGTCTGGCAACAATAGTGGTCTCTTTAGTACGAAGTCCTGTTATAAAATTATTGATGGCCCCTCCTCTTCGGACAAAGACTTCACTTGGATTTGGAATGCAAAATGCCCCAATAAAATTAAATTTTTCTTATGGCAGTGTTTTCATGAAAGGCTTCCCTGTAGATCTTATCTTCATCACATAGGTATTAATATTGACGCAATATGCCCTGTGTGCAAAGTTTCTACAGAAACTATAACTCATATCTTCTTCTATTGTTTTATTGCTAAATATTTTGGTCTAAGTTAGGAGTGCCCGACATAAACATTCCTTCCATTACTCACTGGCTACGTTGGGTTAGAGATCTAAATTTACACTCATCTAGTTTTCATGTTAATTGGTCAGAGTTCTTCCCATTTATACTATGGAGTCTGTGGATTAACAGGAACAGGAACAAGAACAATCACAATAACATTGCTTTATCACTGGCTATAAAAAAATATTCTTCATTATGCATTGGAATATAAATTTCTATTTGACTCTGATAATATTATCACCAAGAATTGTACTATTTATGTGAAATGGCTTAAGCCACCAAATGATTGTTACAAATTCAATGTGGATGGTTCCTTCAGGGAGGAAAACCTTCAATCTGGTTCAGGTGGCCTCATCCACTACTAGAAATTCGCTAAAACCGATCAAAAATACCGACCAACGTTGGTCGGTTATGGCAAATTACCGACCAAAACGTGACCATTACGGTGTGGACGGTATTTTGATGGTCGGAATGGCTTACCGACCAAAGTTGGTCGGAAATTACCGACCAACTTTGGTCGGTATATTAAAACGACCATCTGACAAGTTTAATTACTTACCGACCAACTTTGGTCGGAAACATATTTTATTAATTTAATTTTACCGACCAAAGTTGGTCGGTTTAACTAAATTATGTTTTTTTTATTAATTATTAAAATTAAAAAAAACCGACCAACTTTGGTCGGTAATTAAAAATATATATTTTTTAAAACTAATTAAAATTAAACATTACCGACCAACTATGGTCGGTAATCTCAACAATGCAAGCAAAATACCGACCAAAGTTGGACGGTATTCTTGAATTCTGGGAATTCAATGTTCATTAACCGACCAACTTTGGTCGGTATTTTGGAATAATTTATTTTTTTATATTAAAAACCGACCAACGTTGGTCGGTTTTTCTGGGATTAATTTTGGCATAAAATGCCTGTTTTGGCAGCTAAACCACCTGCCAGCATACTAATACAACAACACAATAACAACAACAACAACACAACAACAACAACAACAACACAACAACAACAACAACAACAAAAACACAACAACAACAACACAACAACAACAACAACAACAACAACAACACAACAACAACAAAAACAACCAAAACATTCAATAAATACTTTAAAACTAACAAATTAAAGTTCAATTGAACATAAAAATCCAAAACCAAGTTAAAACTAATTACAACTAGTTCAAAACTGGTTCTATTTGTCTAGTTCAAAGTATATAAAAGTCAAGGGGTGTTTTGTACAACATCATCATCACCGTCTGATGAACTTTCATCTACAAGACGATATAGAGAACGGTCTTGTGGAGGACGGGAAGCACGATCACGGGGAGGACGGGAGGAACGATCACGAGCAGGGCGGGAGGAACGATCACGTGGAGGTCGACCCTCTGGAGATGACTCACGAGATCGGGGCAACGGAAAAGCTCCACTAGATAGGAGAGTTCTGATCTGAGCTTGCATGCCAAGGAATTGAGCATCTCTAAGCCTTTCTCTTTCCTTGGCCGCTTCTAGCTCTGATGTGAGCTTTGTCACTGTCTCTCGCATAGCGGAGAGGCTCTCCCTATTAAGTTGCTCGCCATGCGAGGAAGTCCCTATTTCTCGCATTCCACACTTATAGCGATGGAAGTTTTTAGTAGGAAGCCCGTATACCTTCCCCCATTTTGGACCGCCAACAGACTCCAACCATATTCTTTCAGCATCCTCGTCCGAAGGTTGGGTTGGCTCACCCGATTCACCAGCTGGATGACTACGGATGAATTCCTCCACGTTACTTTGGTAGCGACCCTATATTATTTTAAATTAAATCAGTATTTCAAGTTGTTTATAAAAGTAAATTATAATACTTAAATAAAATTGAAAGCTTACATATGCAGTCGAGGCCCGGTCCTCGACCCACTATCTTGATCCCCCTTTTTCTTCTTCTTCACAACATATGTCTCCTTGAATAGCTCATCATGACTCATTGGACGCCCATACTTCTTTTCCTGAAAACAAATTAATTTAGTTAATAAATAGAATAGATATACTTAGAAAAGTAAAATAATTTAAGCAATTACGTACCAATCTTCTTTTTATTGTCCCTAGGCTGATCGCACCTCCAGTGTGCAAGGAGCCTCCCTTCTCGGATGCGCGAGCTTTCTTTCCTTTTTCGCTCCTCTCTAAGAACTCTGCGGTAAGCTATTGCCTTTGCAAATCATTCCACAAATTCTCAAGTAACCAGCCAGGCCTCTTGTTCTTCTTTCTAGCATCCGAGAAAGCATCCGCCAATCTTTTGCGAGCTTTATGATGAAAATTTGTAGCCACTTCCGCGCTATAGCGGTCTTCCCATACACACTTGCTCTGTATTTCAAAAGTTAAATATTAGATGAAAACATCATAAATATAAATTATTAAACTGTTTAAAAGAACATTTATACCTTAAATTGATTGAAAATTTGCTCCTTCAGTGAGAATGAGCAATCAGTCCAAGTCGCATAAGGGCCATCATAAAGCTTTCTGATGGCATTGGTGATTATCCTCGTAGTTTTATTACCCGGCCTGAACCTACAATTTAACAATAAAAATACATTAATATCTTAGTAAAAATATTACAAATCAATAGACGCAAAAATAATGAATAACACTTACCCATCACCCTCAGGGACTATGATGATCCTGCCATATCGATCATAATGCACTACCTCGTCATCACCATCCGAAGCATGTGTATCAGAGGCATGTGAAGACGGTGTAGGTGGGTCAGAGCTAATGCCTCCCAGGCGAAGGCCTGCAATAGATGGAGTCGATGATGAAGATGGTTGCGATCCCTGTGACTGCGACATAGCTGGATGCGACCCAAGTGGATGTGATACCGATGGCTGTGACCCGAGTGGCTGTGACCCGAGTGGATGCGATCCATGTGGCTGTGATATGTAGGGATGTGATCCATGTGGATGTGATGCAGATGGCTGTGAGGCAGCTGGACTGTATGTCGGACGTATAGTCCTGTGGCCCTATGATGGAAGACTGGATGTCTGAATGAAGGTGTACGGCTCGTGATGCTGTGGCAGCTCAGTATAGCCGTGTGGTGGAGGATAAGACATAGGCATCTCTGAAAAGGGTGGACAAGAGGGAGTATTATTTTTTACCCTCCTCTTTCCCTTCCTACCCTTTTCTCGACCCCGAGAACTAGTAGGGTCATTGTTACCTTGACCCTTGCCTGCCATCTGCATAATATAATACACATTTAGATTGAAACATATAAGAAACTAGCTATAAAACGAGAGTGCTTTAAAAAACCAACTTTTTAATCCTCATCGACGTATTGTTCCTCGTCCGAGAATTCTTCGTCCTCACTTGTTTGAGCTTCATCAGTTGATTCCTCGTCCTCATTTTCTATAATTGTTACTTCATTTATATCAACTTCTTCCAATATGCGTTCAGGATGTTCCAAATCATTTTCTAACTGATCGTCCACTATTTGGTGAATATTGGAGATATCGTTTTGATATGCAACATCTAACACATTCTCGACTTCCACCCTACCTACAGGCTTAGTTTTTATTACAACCCACCAATCGGACTTATTCCGCCGCAATGGATAAGGAGCATAATACACTTGCCTAACGTTATGTGCAATTATGAAAGGATCATAGCGATCATACTCCCTCGTATGATTAACCTCAATTATGTTGTATTGGTTGTGTACTCTTGTACCTCTTGTTGGATTTGGGTCAAACCACTTGCATCTAAAGAGTATCAATTTCTTATATGGCCAACCTGTATATTCTAGTTGTAATATTTCTTTGACCACACCATAATAATCAATATCTCCAACTTGGTTGCCATCACCACCTAGAACCCACACCCCGCTGTTGTTGCTATTTTTATTTTTAGAGCAATCCTCTGTATGAAACTTATAACCATTCACTACGTACTTAGACATTGTTGTGACCTGAAGCCCAGGTCCCCAAGATATATCTTTCAAAAATTAATTTACACCATTATTTGGATTATTTACCTACATAGAGTTAAAAAAAGTCATAAGTTAGCACAACTTATGAATCAATTTTTATACATTCACTACATATGTATATATATATACACTTACAAACTGTTTGAACCACGTATCAAATCTCGTATATACAGCATCAAGTGACTGTGACATATCAAATATTTTTAGTAGTTGCATCAATATGTAGTCACAGTAAATTTTACATTTTGATAACTAATAAATCAATACTTACTTGAGAAATGGTACAACTTCGGGACAATTTAGCAACACATGAAGTGTAGCTGACTTGTACTCCATATCACTCAAACTTCTCTTTCTAACATCCTTAGAACATCGGCCTGGTTGATTGAATATGGACATTGGTGGATATAATGGATCATTCACAGATTCGACCGTGTGCCTATTGGGCCTATTCCTAGAACATGGCACGTTACTCTCAAAATAATAAGAACAAAAATGTGCAGTTTCCTTTGCAAGATAGGCTTCGCATATAGATCCTTCAATCTTATTCCTCTGCTTAACAAATTGTTTGCATTTGCCAATTGTCCTACATAATCTCATGTTAGCCAATAACATTCAAATAAAATAAAATAGTACATCAAACTTATAATATTACCTCTCAAAGGGATACATCCATCTGCATTGAACAGGCCCTCCAAGTCGTGTCTCGTGTACAAGATGTATTAAAAGGTGTTCCATCACATCAAAGAAACCACATGGGAATATTTTTTCCATCTTACTAGAAATTACAGGGATGTTCTAGTCCATCCGAAGTAGGTTTTCTTCCCTTAATGTGGTAGAATACAAGTCTTTGAAAAATAAACTAATCTCTGTGATGGGTTTCCAGATTCTTTCAGGCAAACCACAAAATGCAATAGGCACTAAGGTCTCCATGAAAATATGGCAGTCATGACTTTTCAAATGGCTCAACTTCCCTACCTCCATATCTACTTTTTTCCAAGATTCGACGCATAACCCTCAGGCATCTTTAATTTCGTAACCCAATCACAAATTTGTCGTCTTTCCTCCAAAGTGAATGTGTAACTTGCTTTGGGCTTGAACACCTTACCATTCTTTGCTGTCTGCAAGTATAATTCAGGCCGCCTGCAATATTCTTGTAAGTCCATTCTAGCCTTCGGGTTATCTTTTGTCTTACCTTTAACATCCATCACTGTGTTGAACAAATTATCAAAATAATTCTTCTCAATATGCATGACATCAAGGTTGTGTCGGAGAAGATTATCTTTCCAATAAGGCAACTCCCAAAATATACTCTGTTTCGTCCAATTATGATTAACACCATATCCGGGGAATCTATAAGGTGGAGCCTCAGTAACTTTACTGAAGTTCTGGACCCTCTCCCAAATTTCCTCACCTGAAAGTATCGGAGGTGGAGAATCATATTCCACTTTATTCTTTTTGAATGCATTTTTCATCCTTCTAAACTTATGATCATCAGGCAAGAATTGACGGTGACAATCAAACCATGATTGCTTTCGGCCATGTTTCAAAGTGAACGCTTTACTATTTTCCATGCAGTAAGGACAAGCTAGCTTCCCAGCAGTCATCCACCCAGACAACATTCCATACGCAGAAAAATCATTAATAGTCCATATTAAATTAGCACGCATATTAAAATTCTGCTTGGTTGATATGTCATATGTTTCAACACCATCATACCACAATTGTTTTAGCTTATCAATCAAAGGTTGCAAATATACATCAATCAAACTTTTCGGATTACGTGGACCGGGGATAATACAATTTAAGAATATATATGGACTAGTCATACACAACTCAGGTGGTAGATTATAAGGTGTAAGAAAGACAGGCCAACATGAATATGGTGTCGCAGATATAGAAAAAGGCGTGAAGCCATCGGCACACAGACCTAACCGAATGTTCCTTGGTTCACTAGCAAAATCTGGATATGTCCTATCAAAGTGCTTCCAAGCTTCTCCATCTGAAGGATGACACATAACACCAGGTGGTCTTCTATTTTCAAAATGCCATCTCATATGAGGAGCAGAACTCATCGACGCATATAACCTCTTTAACCTAGGTATAAGAGGTAAATAATGCATTGCCTTGACAACGACCATATTCCCGCTGGAAAGCCTCTTGAAACGAGGCTTTTCGTAAAATTTACAACTGTCTAAAGTTGCATCATCTTTATAATATAACATGCAACCATCTTCACAACAATCAATTCTCATTGACGAAAGTCCTAACTTAGAAACCAATCTCTTCGCCTTATAGAAATCACCAGGTAAGTTGATATTAGGGTCAACTAGTTCACTCATAAGGTCAATGAAACAGTCCATGGCTGCTTGAGAAATATTCCAATTAGATTTGATACTTAGTAATCTAACTGCAACAGACAGCTCAGAGTGCGGACTTCCTTCACGTAGTGGACGACTAGCTTCCTCTAACTGTTCATAAAAATATTTTGCGTCATCATTAGGAGTTTGTTCAACATTTTCATTGGGCTCACCCCCAAAAGCATCCGCAACCATATCCTGAATTCTAGAATCAAGATTTGTATTCTCCACCGACCTACTACTTTCACCAACAACCATGTTATGAAATATCCCACGGCTACCATCGATCTCTCCATGATTAGTTCACACAAAATAATTCTCTATAAACCCCTTCCTATAAAGATGAAACTTAACTTCCTCCGATTTTTTAAACTTCATACAATCGCACCTGACACAAGGGCACCTAATTATTCCTTCACTTTGGTATGGTGGAAGTGACATTGCATGTCTAATAAAGTCATCAACCCCTTCTACAAAATCCTCCCGCAATCCCCGCCGATTAGGATAATTTCTATTGTACATCCAAGTACGATGTTCCATCTATACAAATAAAACAAGAATAAATTAATTTATTCTACAATTATAAATTAATTATATCTTTTTTAGTTAATTCAAGATAATTATTTTTTTCTAATTACACCAATTTATATCCTAAAAGTTCAATTCATATCCAAAAGGTCCAATTCATATCTTAAAAGTTCAAATCATATCCTAAAAGTTCAATTCACAAGAACAAATCCTAAAAACTAAAATTTCAATTCATATCCTACGAGTTTAAACATAAACTAACTAAACTAAAGAAATTCAACCCATACCCTAAAAGTTCGATTCACAAGAACAAATTAATTTATTCTACAATTATAAATTAATTATATCTTTTTTAGTTAATTCAAGATAATTAATTTTTTTTAATTACACCAATTTATATCCTAAAAGTTCAATTCATATCCAAAAGGTCCAATTCATATCTTAAAAGTTCAAATCATATCCTAAAAGTTCAATTCACAAGAACAAATCCTAAAAACTAAAATTTCAATTCATATCCTACGAGTTTAAACATAAACTAACTAAACTAAAGAAATTCAACCCATACCCTAAACTAAACTAATTCATAAATAATTGACTAATTAACAAAACTAATTAGTTAATAAAATTAATTAACAAAGCTAATTAAAACAAGACCTAAACCCTAATCCTCAATAAAATGCAATGTTCAAATAATTAAAACACTAATCAATTGAAACTAATTCATAACTAATTAACAAAACCTGGAAATAATAAATAAATGGGTTGTAATTCAAACGTAGAATTTGTAGGAGATGGAGAAGGAGATCGAGGGGCGGCAGTGGCAGAGGCGACGGCGACAGCGCGGCGACGGCGAGGGTGAGGGCTGGACGGCGAGGGGAGGCCTGGACGGTGAGGGGGAGGGGCTGGGAGAAGGAGAGAAGGGAAGGAAGAAGAGGGAAAATTTTTTTAGAGAAATGGGGGTTTCCCCCGTTTTTCACTTCTCTGATTTTAAAATTACCGACTAAAGTTGGTCGGTAATTTTGGTCGGTACATTAAGTGCTGACCGTTTAACCAAAAACCGACCAACTTTGGTCGGTTTTTTTTTTTAAAAAAATTTAAAATCTTTAACCGACCAACGTTGGTCGGTAATTTTAAATATAAATTCTTAAATATTATAAAATATTTAAGAATAATAAAATAATTATTAAAATTTAAAAAACTGAATCCAAATTACCGACCAACGTTGGTCGGTAATCCAAAATTTTCTTGTCTGACCAGCTATTGATCAATTTACCGACCAACGTTGGTCGGTATTTTGTTTAAAAAAAATGTAAATATTTTTTTTCTTAGTTTGCATCCAACCTGGACGGTTTTTGGTCGCATTTTTTGACCGACCAACGTTGGTCGGAAATAGTTGGTCGGTTTTTAGCAGATTTTTAGTAGTGATCAGAAACACCAGCGTAGATTGGATTGTGGGTTTTATAAACTGCACATATGCGGCATCTCCACTTTAGGCAAAATTTCTAGCGCTGAAACAAAGCCTTCAAATTGCTCTGAAAATACAACTACAACCACTAGAGATTGAAACAGACTCAACGGAGGTGATTAAATTAATAAAAGAAGGTAATGAAGTATTTAACGATCTTATTTATGACTGCAGGTTGTTAATGTTGCAACTAAAACACCTGACGATTAGACACACCTTCCGTCAAGGAAATGCAGTCGCACACATATTAGCAAAGGAAGCTTCCCATCAGTCCAAGTTGAACAAGATTACCCTCTTTGCAAGGCCTTCCATTTTTGTTAACTATGCACTGGAAAAAGATAAACTTAGCGGTGTTATTTTTGTTAAGCACTTATCTAATAATGCATGTAATATGCTAGCAAGTCTAGGTAATCTAAATGTTCTAAGTGACATCACTATGAATTGTAATATGGTGGAACCAGTTTAGTATTAATTTAATGTTTCTATTTTCTAAAAAATATATTTTATACAACAATCTAATATATTTACAATAACGAAATATTTTGGATGATATATCTAGTTATGACATAACAAAAAATAATACTTCATCTTACATGCATTCGTGCTTAGAAATACTACTCGTAGCCGATTCGGGAGAAACACACTGTGAGCACGTAATTTTTACTCTATGCGTAAAATACTCGTAAAAATAGTCCAAATTAGTTTTAGTTATTTTATAGGATTTTAGGAATTTTCCTCTATTTTTATTTTTATTGGTTTCACATTTATTTGCATATTTTCATGCATACATAGAAATACTTTAAATCAAAATGACAAAAATACTTCTATTTTTATTTTGTTGCATTTTAGCACTTTAATTGCATTTTTAGGATTTAATTATATCGTTAGATGCATGGTTAATACATGAAAATCATAAAAATACATTGGTCGTTCTTGTTTTTGTTTTTGCATTTTTAGGTTCAATTGATCAGTTGATTAATTAATCATCAGATAAAATAGATAGTTGGATTGATTTTGCAAGATTAAGTTTGAAATTAGATCATTAATTTAGATAGGTTAATTGTATAAAGGCAAAGAAGAAGGTTTGGGTCCATTGTGACCTTAAGGGCAGAAATTGGGCCATCCCCTTCGGCCCAGTTTAATAACACCCGCCCCAACCCTATTATCTACCCGGTCCAGTCCCATTTAATCCCAAACGGCCCCGTTTAGTCCTCAAACGACCCCGCCCCAAGTCAAAGAGTCAACAATCAAATCTTGGCCGTTCATTTATCTTTATCCAACGACCAGGAACTGGCCTCCCTTTCCCATATAACTGTCGTAACAGCCTCCCCTACCCTCCAAAACCCTCTCAGACCGTCTCTCACCCTCTCTCTCATCCTTCGCCTCTCTCCGCCGTAAACCATCGGCCGGAAATCATCACCGCCGACTGGAATTGTCCAAATAACCTCAAACCACCACCAATCAACTCCATTTATCCTCCTCTGTCCCGTCCCACTAAGATCGAACCTCCATTCTCGTCTCATTACGATTAAAACCAAACCCTAGCCACCCATTGTCCCCTTTCGATTTCTCGTTCAATCTATGGTCATAACCGGTCAGAATCGACATCATTCAATAGATTTTGATAAGATCTATTGATTGATGTCAATTTCGACAGGTTTCAGTGAAGGCCGATGTCAGTCAACCCACCGTTGACTGGCCAGATTTCAATCTTATCCATTTGTCGCCGGAGTTTCTGTTATTGGCCGTCTGTTTGAGCTAGAGGGTATATCTTGTCTCCCGTTTCTGTTATACTTTCACTTATCCCTTTTTTTATTTTTTGATTCTAAATCATCTATGCCTAAATCAACTAAAGCCTGATTTATTTGGTTAGTTGTTTAATTGTTAATCGAGCATAATTGTTTGTTAGCCATTGCACACATGTTTTGCTATTGTTTTTTATTTTTTATTGTTTCATCACATGAACAGATATCAGTGAGCATCCTTACGTGCTTCATTCCATTTTAGTTTTTTAAAGTTTGTTTGATTATAGATTTTTGGTTTATTAGAGATTAAATTAGGATGTTGAAGTAATTTCGGGTTTCAATTTAGTGAGGCATAGGCCTTCGAAGGTTTGGAATAACTTATTTTGGATTTTTAGTATGTGTGGGGTGGATTAGGAAACAGGCCAAGATGTAGTCCCAATTCGAGTTGATCTTAGGAGCAAGGTAAGATATGAAAGAATAGTAAATACAGGGGAGAAAATGGGGTATTTAAGGCAATTAAACTGAGGGAATATTTGCTGTTAACTGATTTAGAAGCTTCTAGGAGGGAAGAGAAAGGACTGAAAAGCAATAAAACGGTGAAATTAGGTCAAATGAGGGACTGGGGGAGTAAAATAAAGAAAATAAAAGGTACTAAAAAGAAAGAGAAATAACAGAAAAATGTAGCTCCCATTCTGCTATAAGAGAAGTACATTCCCTCATGATTACTCACGCATTCACTGATTATTCTCACCAATTCACTATCAATACACTCTCTCTCTCTCACGTTTAGAGGGAGCTAAATTTGAGATAAAAATTTCAGTTCTGAAGAACAAAAATACTCCAGAAAATCACAACAAAAACAAAAAAATATATTTTAAAAGTGCTTCCTAAATTCTGTCAATTCACTTTAACATTTTTCTGGGTTTCAAGCTGATTTTGGGTCAAATTTGAAGTTGTTTCTCTGCTTGGATTTGCTGTTTTCTCGATTAGCTGAGCTCTAACTCTAGTTGATTTCAGCCTTTATTTGGCAACTTGCCATTTATTTTTCTGCTGCTAAGGTACTTGTTTAATCTCAATTAATGTAGTCTGCAATGATTTTTCCCTTTGTTGAATGCTTCTTGCATATGGATCATAATTCTGAATTAATATTGAAAACAGTTGATGTAACTATCACCTACAGCCTGCTGTGGACTCGATTAACAGTAAACATATATAAAATTGAGTTCGATTCTGTGATTTGTATTTCGATTTCTACTTGTTAATCTGTTGTTTGTTAATAGAAATTAGTGATATCAAGTTGCCAGATCAAAACTGAGTTTGTTTATTACTTGAACTAGAAATATAAATATTTTTATCATATGTTGGTTGGTGTTGCAGATTCAACTAGCTCATGAATTTGACCACCAGTTGGTCAAATGCATTAGTTAGAGGTCTCAAAGTTAAATTGAGCAATTCTAAATTCATTGTGATAGGCATGGATGATTAGAAACGAAGATTTGGGATACATTTGGTTCTAAGAGATCTATTAAGAATTCATAATTGTATTTGGTAGAACAGTAATCTTAATGTAATAATTTTTTGAATCACATAAGAGCTAAATTTCTTTTAGTATTGCGATCCAGTTTACAATGTAGAAATCAATTGTATGTGTGATCTTGAAGATGGCAGTCTTTATTGTGTTTCATTAATCTTTACAGTTTGAGTTTTGTTATTGGGCCTGGGTGCCAAGACAAGCCCATCTCGGGTTCTCTTGTAAATTAAGAGCATTGGAGGTTTATGTAGGGTCTGGCCACGTGAAATCTACCAGGCCCAAGCCCCACACAAGGATTTCGATTTGGGATCCCATTTGGCCTGTAGTAACAAGATGTAATAGTTTTGAATTTAATTTCCTTTCTCTTCCGTGACTTTCTGTTGAACAACCTTAAATTGTAAATAATTTAGAGTTAGATTTAGCTTAATTTCCTCTCCATATACTCTATCATCCCTAAAATGTAATCAAGGTCACAGTGGTCACGTATTTATTCTAGGAGCTTTAAAAAATGAAGAATGCATCCTTGTGCAATATACCTAGTGACCAAGATATCATCTTTCAAATAATGTTCATAATAGCTAGACCTCCACAGCAACCCCAAACCTAGGAAGACAAACTTGAAAATTCGTAGAATGCTTTAGGAATATTTTAATCGATTATCGTGATTCTGTACACGTTCACGAGATATGATTATGATCCAAGAATAAATTAAAGTACGCGTTCGCGCGACTTTGGCCATACAATCTTAATAATAATAAAGTTCTATTAATTGTATACACGTACGTGTGACATGATTTTGTCACAATAGATAAAACGGATTCAAGCACACGTGGTTCGTTTCAAAATAATTCCATAACGCCATAATCAAGTAATTAAAATGCGGTAAAAGCTCACATAGGTTCTAAAAATACATAATTAACAAATAATCAAGCTAAGTTATGATTATAAAGGCAGTTGATGAGGTATTCAATTTTCTTATGGTTCAAAGTTGATTATGAGATTTTCGTAGTGTTTCGAGTTAGCATATTAGAGGTGGTGCGCCGTGTGGGGTTGAACGTTGCAAGTACAAGGTTGCAGTTTAGTTGTGGAGGTAAGGACATGAGTTCTTGATGACATGGACGATTCCAGATGTGTATGAGGATGTGGGTACTATTTGATATCGCCGGAGGAGAGTGCGCATGTTGGCAGGTGCATTGTGTTTTGACTTGTGGGTATTTTATGTAAGATGATGGAGTATGAGTAACGTATCAACCATTTGAGTAGCGGTGTTGAGATTGAATATGAAGATTCTAGTATTCGTGAGGTTCAGAGACTAGTTGTTCTCATTGGCACACTATTTCTTGATTGCGAATTGTGATGAAATATTGAGGATTGGATGATTGATGGTAGGTGTTATGGAAAAGTTACTATGGACTTTTGGAAGGTTAATTACCTGTTTGGGGATGATCGGAATTTGGTTTGGGGATTATTTTTGAACCTAATGAGAATGTGTATTCTGTATCGGATCAGATTTGCATGCTCTTGCACAGCTGTTATCACATGTATATCATCGGGCATAATGGATGTTATTTGCGCCTTGGTCTATGTTATGTGTTTCTCTCTTATGCTATGACGGATGGCGAAGGTTACATGATTTTTCGCACGCATATTGTAAATTATTTTAGGCCTTATGGAGTTATGGGCAAGGAGGCCCTCGTAATGTTGACTTTCTTATTGCACCATAGTTCTGGTTGCCTTTCTCAGTGTTGTTTATGCCTAATTATTTTTCCACAGTTATATTTTGTGCACTCTATTGTGCTTGATGTGACGCATATGTGATTAGTGAGCCCGAGCATTATGACTCGATAGGTACCCCTATATGGATTAATATGATTGGATCGAGTTGCGATGGTAATGTGATGAGATGTAACTCCTTATACTTATTTTGTGTATTTTGCTTTCACTTTGTTGAAAGTAGTTCATAGGAAAATGTTAAAATTACCCTGTCTGCTTAACTTGCTTAGTAGCCTTCTTATTTAACTTTCTTACTATTATCTGCCATGTCTGAATTATTACTTTTTTGGCGTATGGAATCGCATTGTGTGGGGGCTCCACGTGTTTTTTAGTGAGACTTGTCGGTTGGGCTGCTTTTATTGGCTGAGATGAGGTTTCTAGACCTGAGATTTGCACTATGTATTGGGATAAGGAATGTTTGGCAGAATGATACCATATTTCCGATAAGAATTTGGGAAATGGCCTTGGTCGGACGAGTGAGATTCTTGGATTATTGATCAGATGAGTGGTTAAGAGATTCTGCGTGTTTCTTTCATCATCATTAGTGTACGAAGGTTTTGAATGAGGTTTTATTTGATATGAGGTTTACTACCGGTACCGGATTTGCTTTTGAGAAGCTATGGTGGTCAACAGTTCTTGATGTGAGTATCTAAATTATGTGGTGCATTATGTGATTACATCTTGGGTTATGGTTATGTCTTGATACAACTTGTTCAGACTTGTACAGTGCGTAGATGCGAGATTCGGGTCTTGTGGTGAATCCCGAATGTTGGAAATTGGGTTCTAAGGTTTACAGACTAAGGTTGAAGTAAGGATCTTCAGTTATGTTGTGTTGGCAGGCTTATATGGAGCGGGGTGATGTGGGATCACCACCGGGTATGTGCATGGTAAGGTTACACCGTGATTGATGGCCTTGGAACAACTCTTGGCACGTTTGAGGACGAACGTATGTTTAGGTGGGGGAGGATGTAACGACCTGAGCGGTCATTTTGAGCATTTGCATTCTATTCGGCTATTTGAAGTCTTGAGTAATTTCATATGACGTATTATGACTTGTGTCAATCGTTGGTTTGGTTTTCAGGTGATTCGGGATCGATTCAGAAGAAGGATTCTCATGTTAGAAGCTTTGAGTTGGAAGAGTTGACCATGTTTGACTTTTGTGTATTTGACCCCGAATCGGAGTTTTGATGGTTCCGTTAGGTCTGTGTGATGATTTTGGACTTAAATGTATTCCCAGATTTGCATTTGGATATTTCTTGAAGGTTTTGGCGTTAATTGGTGAAAGTTAGCAATTTAGAGTTTTGGAATGTTCATAAGTTTGACTGAAAGTTGACTTTGATGATATTGGGTTCGGATTTTGGTTCCGGGAGTTGGAATAGGTTCGTTATGTCATTTGGAACTTGTGTGCCAAATTTGAGGTAATTCGAGTTGATTTGATATGGCTCAGCACGAGTTTTGGAAGTTGAAAGTTCAAAAGTTCATTTAACTCGATTTGAGGTGCGATTAGTGATTTTGATGTTGTTATGTGAGATTTGAGGCCACGAGTAGGTCCGTAATTTATTTTTGGACTTGTTGGTATGTTTGGACGGGGTCCCGAGGGGCTCGGGTGAGTTTCAGGGTGGTTTCGGATCATTCCAGGTTGGCTTGGAGTTGCTAGTTTCTGCTGGTTGCTGATATCTCTGTTGTTCTTCGCGATCGCGTAGTGATGTATGGAACTGGGGGATTTTCTTCATCGCGTTCGCGACAGGTCGACCGCGTTTGTGTGGAGTTGGGGCAAGTCTTCTCCGCGTTCGCGAATGCTGGATCGCGATCGCGAATGCTGGATCGCGATCGCGAATGCTGGATCGCAATCGCGTTGTATGAACTGGGAGCTGGAGCTAGAGGCCTTCTTCATCGTGTTCGCATATAAGGAGTCGTGTTTGCTAAGTTCTGAGTCAGCTGTGAGTCGCGTTCACGAGGAATATGCCGCGAATGCGAAGTGTAATCTGGTGGCAGTCGCGTTTGTGCTTCGCAATCACAAAAGGATTTTCGCGATCGTGATAAGTATTTCTGTTCAGTGGTTATAAGTACTCTTTTGCGAAACTAGAGTCATTTTTATCATATTTTGAGTTATGGAACTCAGGTTTGGGCAAATGTGGAGGTTATTTTCACAACATAGATTGGGGTAAGTGTTTTCTACTCGATTTTGAGTATATTTCGTGATTCCATCTTCGTTTTTGGCATTTGATTGATGATTTCAAAAGAGAAATTGGGGGGTTTTGTCTAAACTTTTCTAAAGTGAAGTTTTGAGTTTTGAACATCGATTCGGAGTTGGAACTGAGTGAAATTAGTATGGTTGGACTTGTAAATAAATGGGTTGTCGGATTTTATGAGTTTTGTCGGGTTTTGAGGTACGAACCCGGGTTTGACTTTTTGGTTGGCTTTGAGTAAATATGTAAATATTCGACCTTTATCGATTGGGTTTGCTTACTATGGCCTTATTTGATGATTTTGAGTTGCTGTTGGCTAGTTTCGAGCCGCTCGGAGGATGATTTGAGCGGGATGGCATTTCTAGTGTATCGATTTAGCTTGTTTGAGATAAGTGTCTTGCCTAACTTTGTTGGGGGAATGCGAAGTGTAATCTGGTGGCAGTCGCGTCTGTACTTCGCGATCGCGAAGGGATTCCCGCTATCGCGATGAGTATTTCTGTTCAATGGTTATAAGTACTCTATTTTCGGACCTTGAGTCATTTTATCATATTTTGAGTTATGGAGCTCGGATTTGGGCGATGTTTTAGGCGATTTTTACCACATGGATTGGGGTAAGTATTTTGTACTCGGTTTTGATTATATTTCGTGATTCCATCTTCGTTTTTGGCATTTGATTGATGATTTTAAAAGAAAAATTGGAGGGTTTTGTCTAAACTTTCCTAAAGTGAATTTATGAGTTTTGAATATCGATTCGGAGTTGGAATTGAGTGAAATTAGTATGGTTGGACTCGTAAATAAATGGGTTGTCGGATGTTGTGAGTTTTGTCTGGTTCTGAGGTGCGGGCCTGTCGCGCCCCTTTCTCTCGCAAAATCGGGTTTCAACGTTGACAACTCTTTTAAAAGGAAGGGTTATTAAAAGAGAGTCGCCACCTAACGGATTAAGGCGCATTAGGGCACCTATATTGCAAATGACTCGGGTTTACTAGTTTGCGTCACCAAAGATCGGGTAAGGGCTCAAATTACCTCGAGGAGAAGGTGTTAGGCACTCCTCGAGGTCCACAACGGTGGGTCCCGACCGAACTCAAAACATGTAAATTAGTTTAAGAGAAAAGAAACAATTGACAAATGAAATAAACGATTTATTTTAAAACAGAAATGGGGGGGTCCTAAGTTTTTAGCCTAAAGGATCACCCCGTGCAACATAAATAATACTTCGTAACTCCCTCAAGATGGGGTGTTACTCATATTATTCAGCGGGCACAGACTATCATCTCCTGCTACCCGATTACTATCTTTAAGTTGTTTACCTAAAGCGCTCTATTTGATTCTAAGTCGTACCCTATGCGTGCACTACCCGTCCCATGCCTATAGTCCATGAGGTATTTGGACCTCTATTTCAGGGTGGTTCTAGAATTTAACTTAGGTTGCTCAAAAAGAGAAAATTAGGTGACATATAAAACATTTAGGACTTTCAAATAGGAACAAGTATGAGCTCAAATTAGCCTCCGCATTTAAACAACAAATGCACGCAATCTGATCAGCATTAGCAAGTTTTATTAATTACAAAATCCTATAGGCAGGATACCTATGTGATTAAACCAGTTTCTTAGTGCGATTATTGGAACCTACAAAGTTTTCCTACTGATTTTAGCATAATACGATTAAGCCTACCAACATGGTATCTAGGTGTTTTGTGCGATAGTAAATAGTAACCAGTCACAAAAACATACCTAAAATTATTCGTTTTAATCCTACATGCATGTTTTCTAGTAAGGATAGCAGCACAGTAAGCAGGCATAAATAACAATTAAACAGATTCAGGCGTGCATTCTATAACTTGATCCAGTTTGAATCCTATAAGCATGATTTCTATAATCTGAATAGTTTTGAATCCTATAGACATGATTTCTACAATCTGAACAGTTTTTGAATCCTATAGACATGATTTCTATAATCTGAATGAAACAGTATGCAAGCAGGAATTCACACACACATTGGACTATACCATTTCTATAGGCATGGTTTGTAACGGAACATAATTGAGCCAAACATTGAGCCTATGGACATGGTTGCTAACACATAATGATTGAACACAATAAGACACTTAGAAGCATGATTTCTAACATATAACATCCAACATCACAACATTAACCCTATAGGAAGGATTTCTACCCCCACTTTATAGCAAGTATAAAATAAGAACCCTTTCCCGTTTTTACTAATACCCCAGAATTGTTATTACAAATAATTATTACAGACTAGAATTCAATGAATGGATTACAAGGTAAGTAAAACTATAGGGAGCCTACAGCAGGTCCAAATACACCTAGACAGGCCAGGCCTTTAACTCACAATAGTTCCAAAAGCCCATGTTCATAGATACATAATAACCAGTAGTGAATGATTCACCCATATTTCAAGGATAAGCATATAGAACCCAAATCTCTAGTGTGTCAGAGTGCCCAAGGGCTTCAGGAACCCAGGGCAATGCTCACACTAGAGAAAATTATTAGAAACAGTTCAAGGAAGACTAGGGACTAAATTCTAGTGTGTCAGCGTTCACAAGGGTCTCACATGAACCCTGAGCAGTGCTCACACTAGGGAGGCCAGAGGACAGAACCTAAATAGCTTTGGCTTTCAGCCAGCAAAGAATGAGGATTCAGGAGAGTAGGATGGGATTAGGGGATACACTTAAGGATAGAATCACATATAGAGCATGTACAAACAAATAAAAAATATATTTGAACCTAAGCATACTTAATCAAGTTTTTAAGAATTAACAAAGTCACATGCTAATAAGGCCAGTTCATAAACATGTTCACAGTGATAACAGAGACTTCAGATTAGGCTAAGTCATAGAAAGAAAATACATTGATTAGTAGTAAGAATTGATTAAAACAATCTAGTAGAGGTATTATAACATAGTGAGAACAGAACTAAACAGGCCGTAACAAGTTCAACAAACAAACATTATAAATCTGTTAAGGCACACATCTATACATGGCTAAAGAGGTATGAAAGCATGTTTAACTCTAAAAGATAGTCCTCAATAACACAGAATTAGGCAGATTTCATTAATCAATTCAAACTAAGTTCGACATGTCTTAACTACAAGTAATAGCATTTAGGGTAACATGGCCTAATGGCAGTAACACATTGAGCAAATAATCATAATGAAAGGGGCAGAAGATTCAATAACTCACCAGTTAAGATGAACAAGGAAAAGGAATCCAACAGTATAGCAAATAGCACTAAACGGAAGCAAAAAGATTTCTGACCTTGGCTTTCAATCGGCCAAGAATCAAAACACAGAATATTATTGCTCAAGAGAGAGCAAGAGCACACAACTTTTGGTATATAGTAGTGAAAAGGTTTTTTGAACTCTCAATCTTCTTTTGTTTTTCAAAGGGGAGTAGGGATGGGTTTAAATAGTGTTGAGACTAGAGCATAGAAATAGCTAATTAAAATATTAAAAGGCAAGTGCTCAAATCAGTGGGATTGAAACCCCAAATTTTAGGTGAAGATACACAAAATCAGTAGGAAATAAGGTAAAGAATCACATAGGCATATAATGAACAAACAAAAGATTATTATAAAAAAAAGGAATACTGCATCGAACCAGATTTTGTTCAAGTAAAAGGATATAAAACCCTAAGTTAGGTAAACCACAAAATTGGTAGAAAATAAAGGCAAGAATCACATATTAACATAAAAATAAACATAAGTAAGAAATTATTCAAAAGGAAACCTAGAATCGAACCAGATTTGGTTAAAGTAAAAAGGTCTGAAACCCTAAATTAGGTAAGTGAAGGGAGTCGACAAAAATAAGCAGATTCACAAGTAATAGAATGAATATAGACGGAATAATGCTAGAAATCAGAGTTTGAACTAGTTAAGGTTCGATTCAAAAAAAAATCTGGAACCCTAACCTTTAGGGTTTAGTGCGAATCAACGAGATATGAGAGAATCGTTACAAAATAACGTGCTTGGACTCAAGGTTGTCCAGATTCAAGAGACAAAAATAGATTTGGGCAGAATCAAAGCGGGGTACTTTCCATGTTTAGGCAAGTACCTAAGTCACTCCTTAACATAGCACCAAATAAAGGAAAAATACCGAAATGGCAAGGGAATAGGGAAAGAATCCCATTAGGAACGAGATTTGGGGGGATTTGGGTGAGGCGACGGAATTAGGGTTCGTCAGTAGAGGGGAAATAAGGGCGGTGAGTTTAGGAAAATGAGGGTTAGGGTAGAGAGGAGGGAGATATAAGGAAAGGGGGTGGTTATTTGTGGGCCGTTGATCATCTTTGATCAACAACCGAAATTTAAACGGACTGGGGTCGGGTTTTAATGAATGGGTAAAGGTAATTTGGTTAGGAGTATTGGTCTTGGGTTAGTTTGGGTAGTTTTGGATAGTCTTAGGTCCGAAATTAATTAAACAAATGGGGCCAGATTTTAAATACCCAAATTTAACCAATAATATAATTTGTAAAAATAATAGATAAATAATAATAAAAATATCATTTGTGCATAAAAATGATTGGAAATAAATATTCAACATTATAAAAATATAAAAAGGTTATGTTTTGCATAAATAAAGTAATTATAAGTACATATAGGCTATTATTGCAAAAATATGTAATTGTAGCCTTTAAAATGCAAATGTAATTATAACAAATGTACTAAAAATATTTAAAACCTAATATGGGTGTAAAGGATGAGTTTATATGATAAAATCATCATAAAAAATTATTTGTAAGGTAATTAATGAGTATTTATATAATAAAAATACGGAAATAAATTGATTTAAAGCCTTTAAAAATTATGAAAATACTTGTATATGCTTGTAAATCAAATATATATATATATATATATATATATATATATATATATATATATATATATATATATATATATATATATATATATATATATATATATATATATATATATATATATATATATATATATATATATATATTTAAAAATATATGAGGGAAAAATTGGGTATCAACATCTGCCCTTCTTTACCCGGGAAGGATGAAAGAGTTGTCGGGTAAAGAAATGATAATCGATTTTGACCGAATGGGTGTTTTGAAAAATAGAGGTCGCACCCTGGTTTCTGAGCTGCCTACATATCCATGGTTATACAAGAATCAGGCCATGTGTAGTTCTGGATCCGTCGGTAGAATAAACCGATGGAATTGTTGTAAGAACTGACTGAATATTCTCGATATGACAGGTTGAGAATGGTTACGGATATTTGAATGGGCATCAGGTGAGAATAAGTAACAGACGGTGGTCGGTTGCATTTGAAATAATTGAAGGATATGAACGTTGAATGGAAACTGGAGCAAAGATTGCTCCCGTTATAAGAACGGTTACTTCCCGGATTACCTGCAAACTGAGAATACAATGCATGCATATAGATTATCGCATAAATTTAAACATGATGCAATTTCCCTTTGGACCATGGAGATCGTCCTTGGATGGTGAGGATGACGTCCTTAGACCATGATGTCCCGGGCCATGAATTGTGCGGTAAAGGATTCGCAGGCTATGAAATGATGTTCTCGGGCTATAAAGATGGTACCTCTGAACCATGATACCTTTGAATAATGATGTGCAAGATTAATAGATCCTTAGGCCATGGCATGGTGTCTCTCGGCTATGAGGATGATGCCTTCGGACTATGACGCCTTCGGACAAATTGGCTATGTATCAGCCTATGAGATGCAGAGATATGATGCTTGAGATAAAACAAGATAGAGCATAGTCCTGTGTAGAGTCAAGAGCAGAGCTTAGTACCGAGAGAAGAGAATAATGCAAGGTTTGGAGCAGACAAACATTTGTGGTTATGCAAGGAGAGACAATGCTTAGTCTCATGCAATGAAAAAGCAATGCTTAACCTTGTGCAGTTGAGGAGGCATGGCTTATCCTCATGCAAGATGGAGACAGTGCTTGGTCTCATGCAAGGGGAAAGCAATGCTTAGCCTTATGCAGTTGAGGAGTCAAGTCTTAGACTCATGCAAGATTTGAGACAATGCTTAGCCTTATACAGTTGAGGAGGTAGGGCTTAGCCTCATACAGGATGGAGACAATGCTTAGTCTCATACAAATGGAAGGCAATGCTTAGCCTTATGCAGTTGAGGAGGCATGGATTAGCCTCATGCAGGATGGAGACAGTGCTTAGTCTCATGCAAATGGAAGGCAATGCTTAGCCTTATGCAGTTGAGGAGACAGGGCTTAGCCTCATGCAGGATGGAGACAATGCTTAGTCTCATGCAAATGGAAGGCAATGCTTAGCCTTATGCAGTTGAGGAGGCAGGGCTTAGCCTCATGCAAGATTTGAGACAATGCTTAGTCTCATGCAAATGGAAGGCAATGCTTAGCCTTATGCAGTTGAGGAGGCAGGGCTTAGCCTCATGCAGGATGGAGACAGTGCTTAGTCTCATGCAAATGGAAGGCAATGCTTAGCCTTATGCAGTTGAGGAGGCAGGGCTTAGCCTCATGCAGGATGGAGACAGTGCTTAGTCTCATGCAAATGGAAGGCAATGCTTAGCCTTATGTAATTGAGGATGTAGGGCTTAGCCTCATGCAATATTTGAGACAATGCTTAGTCTCATGCAAATGGAAGGCAATGCTTAGCCTTATGCAGTTGAGGAGGCAGGGCTTAGCCTCATGCAAGATTTGAGACAATGCTTAGTCTCATACAGCGAATAAATAATAAGTGATAGCAGAGAATTTCTTAGCTGTGGATGAGTTCGGTAGCCTTGTTGTTGTGAAGACAGTGATTCTAAGGTGCGCACGTACTGGCGACTATCTCTTGTTCCTGCATTCAAAGAAAAATCATGAGTTTTGCAGGGGAGGTTGGTTCGTGCCTTTGTCTGCTCCGCTCCGCCTTGGAATCCTGTTCGAGTTACCATGGGTAGCATTTGGCTAAAAATAAAGTTTTCGAAAAATATGCATGCATAGTTATTCAAAACACAGTAATGTGCAATTTAAAAATTGATTAGATGAACCAATAACTGCGACATTGTTAGAGATATTGTGACCTTCTTGCCATAGAATTTTGAGGGTCCTACTCAAAATTCTGCCCCAGTTATCTAGACGAATCTCTGGCTGTTCCGCATACAGTGCCATTGGCTGAACTTGCTTTGGAATTTTGAGGGTCCTCCTCAAAATTCTGCCCCAGTTTCCGATTATGGGGAAAATGGAAATTTTATTGTGTTGTGACCGAACCCACAGGGCTGCCTATGTATCCCCTCTTAAACGGGAATCAGGTCAAGTGTAGTTCAGTTACATCAATTGCATAAATGTAAACAACTTTAAATATAGTATCTTTTTACTGTATTTGAGTTGATAGGCTTTGGCCAAATCTCTCCATCCATCTTTGCGAGTAAGAGCGCTCCTCCTGTTAGTACTCTGTGAACCATATAGGGTCCTTGCCAGTTGGGTGAGATTTTTCCTTTGGCTTCATCCTGATGTGGAAAGATTCATTTCAACACTAGCTGCCCCGGTGCGAACTATCTAGGTTTGACCCTTTTGTTAAAAGCTCTGGACATTCTGTTCTGATAAAGCTGACCAAGACACACTACATTCATTCTTTTCCTGTCAATGAGAGCTATTTGTTCATAGCGACTTCTTACCCACTCTGCATCACTGAGTTCAGCTTCCTGTATAATTATTAGGGAGGGAATTTCTACCTCGGCGGGAATGACGGCTTCCGTATCGTAGACCAATAGGTAAGGAGTTGCCCCGGTTGACGTGCGGACTATGGTCCGGTACCCCAATAAGGCAAATGGTAACCTCTCATGCCATTGCTTGTGGTTGTCTACCATCTTCCTCAGTATTTTCTTGATATTCTTGTTTGCAGCCTCCACGGCTCCATTCATTTGAGGCCTGTATGCTGTGGAATTCTTGTGCTTGATTTTGAAGGTCTCGCACATAGCTTTCATTAGGTCACTGTTGAGATTGGCGGCGTGACGATGGACTCTGGAATCAAAAATCGGCAAACAATACGATCTCTGACAAAATCTGCGACGACTTTCTTGGTTACAGCTTTGTAGGATGCAACTTCGACCCACTTTGTAAAGTAGTCTATGGCCACTGAAATGAACCTGTGCCTGTTTGAAGCGGCGAGCTCGATTGGTCCAATGACGTCCATTCCCCAAGCGGCAAAAGGCCAAGGTGCACTCGTTGCATTGAGTTCATTTGGTGGCACCCGTATCATATCTGCGTGTATTTGGCACTGATGACAATTCTGGACATACCTGATGCAGTCTGTTTCCATAGTCATCCAAAAATAACCTGCCCTCAGTATCTTCTTGGCTAAAACGAAACCATTCATGTGTGGTCCACAAATTCCAGAGTGTATCTCTTTGAGAAGTTTGGAAGCTTCCTTGGCGTCAACACACCATAATAATCCTAAGTTTGGAGTCCTTCTGTACATAATCCCTCCACTTTGGAAGAAATGGTTGGACAATCTTCGGAGAGTGCATTTTTGAGTATGATTTGCATGCTCCGGGTACTCTCCTTTTGCCAAGTACTCCTTGATATCATGGAACCATGGACTCCCGTCTGCTTCTTCTTCAACATGAGCGGAGTAAGCCGGCTAATTATGAATCCTTACCGGAATGGGGTCGATGAAATTCTTGTCCGGATGCTGTATCATGGAGGACAAAGTGGCCAATGCATCTGCGAACTCATTCTGGATTCTCGGGACATGTCTAAACTCTATCTTCGTGAACCTCTTCATCATCTCTTGCACATGATATAGATATGGTAATATCTTGGTATTCTTTGTAGCCCATTCTCCCTGCACCTGATGTACCAGCAGATCTGAATCGCCAATTACCAGTAATTCCTGGATATTCATGTCAACGGACAAATTGAGCCCCAATATGCAAGCCTCATATTCTGCCATATTATTGGTGCACGGAAATCTGAGTTTCGCGGATACCGGATAATGTTGACCTATTTCTGACACCAAAAACGGCTCCAATACCCCACTCCTTTGAAGTTTGCGGCTCCATAAAAAAACATTCTCCACCCGTCGTAGGCTTCGGCGATATCTTCTCCTACGAATGACACTTCTTCATCAGGAAAATACGTTTTCAGTGGTTCTTATTCTCCTCCTACAGGATTTTCCGAATGATGATCTGCTAATGCTTGTCCTTTAACCGCCTTTTGAGTTACATAGATGATGTCAAATTCGCTCAACAATATTTGCCATTTGGCCAGCTTTCCTGTAGGCATAGGCTTCTGAAAGATGTACTTCAGAGGATCCATCCTCGATATGAGATATGTGGTATAAGCACAGAAGTAGTGCCTCAGTTTCTGGGCTATCCATGTCAGAGCACAGCAAGTGCGTTCCACAGAGTACCGTGCTTTGTAGGGTGTGAACTTCTTGCTCAGATAATATATGGCCTGCTATTTTCTCCTTGTCTCATCGTGTTGTTCCAAGGCACAACCGAAAGCCCCATCTAGTACGGAAAGGTAGAGTAGCAGTGGTCTACCAGGTTCTGGCGGGACTAGGACTGGTGGTGTGGACAAGTATTCCTTTATTTTGTCAAAAGCTTTTTGGTAATCCTCTGTCCAACTAGTGGCGACATCCTTCTTCAACATTTTGAAAATCAGCTCACATATTACAGTTGATTGTGCTATGAAGCGGCTGATGTAGTTGAGACATCCCAAGAAATTCATCACGTCCTTCTTGCTCTTTGGCGGAGGTAAATCCTGGATAGCCTTGACCTTTGACTGGTCTAACTCAATTCCTCGACGGCTGACGATGAACCCTAATAACTTTCCTGTGGGGACCACGAAGGCACATTTTGTGGGATTCAATTTCAAATTGTATCTCCGAAGCCGATCAAAATTTTTCCTCAAGTCTACTATGTGATCTGTACTCTTCTTGGATTTGATGATGACGTCATCCACATATACCTCTATCTCCTTCTTCAGACCGAACGACATCATTTTATAGCAGTACACCCCCCATAGTGTGATAAAATCTGTCTTTTCGACATCCTTTTCATCCATCCATATCTGATGATATCCCGTGAAGCAATCCACAAAGGATTGGAGTTCATGCTTGGTGCAATTGTCGATTAGTATGTGTATGTTGGGTAACGGGAAATCATCTTTAGGACTTGCTCTGTTTAGGTCCCGATAATCGCCGCATACTCTAACTTTCCCAACCACTCTAAGAACCTTAGCTTTGATATGTTTGTTGACTTCTTCTTTGATTTTCAAACTCATATCTGGCTTGAACTTTCTGAGCTTCTGCTTTACTGGCGGGCACATTGGGTTGGTAGGTAGTTTATGAGCCACTATGGACGTGCACAAACCGGTCATATCATCATAGGACCATGCAAAGATATCCTCATATTCCTTTAAGAAATGAGTGTATTCTTCTTTCTCTGATGGTGACAGGTGAATGTTTACACGTGTTTCCTTGACTGTTTCGGAGTCTCCTGATTAACTGTTTCGGTCTCATCCAAATTGGTCTTAGGCTTGTTTTCAAAGTTTTCCACTTTTCTAACAATTTTCTCGGGTATTATATCCTCTTCCAAATCCTCTGTGTCATTATCCTTATGTTGCGTTGTCTCATTACATGTCACAGTCGTAAGTTCATCGGGGTAGGTAATAATAATGCTGTAGAAAAAAACGTAAAGAATAATAATAAATACTAAAAACATCAATGCATTTATATAAATCTTGAAAACGTCAAACAGGCGCGGCTCGATGACCCGGGCAATTATTTCAAAACAAAACATGCTTAAAACAAAATGCTGAAAACGTCTTAAATGCTCATAAAAATTGCTTTTAAAAATAAATGATGCTAATTGCCAGGCTACCCAGGAACTCGATGGGCCCTTGATGGTGCAACAGTCCAGTTCTTGAGAACAGCTACCTTCTCCAAGGTCTGAATAATGAGGCCTTCCTCCTCTTCCCCCTCAACTATCGCACTGCAATTCATGTCTCCATCATCCAGAAACAGATTTCTTATACCGGCTAGAACTTCATCTTTTTCGGACTCCCACATCATGTCAGCTTGGTAAAATAACTGGCTTAAATGTGGTACTGGTTGCTCTAGAGGGTAATAAGGACCACACTATGGTGGCGACCAATTCTGATACTCGTGCTAGGTGTATTCATACCCAAGCCCAAAAGTTATGCCGTGACGCTTTAGCTGTATTGGTTTGGTGATCCCCTGGAGATTCTTGTCGAGACCTTTTCCAGGCTCATACCCTGTCCATGCCAGTATGACTTCTATCTTACTTCTCCACTATTTTTCCTTTTGAATTGCGTTGACGCGCTCGATGTGATGGTATGTTTCTCCACCCAACTTCCTTCTATTCTCGATGTCTGGAATAGTTTGACTGGTGTAAATGGTATTACTTCCGTCCCCATGGATGATAACTTCCTGATGGTTCCACTCAATATTCACGACCTGATGTAGAGTAGAAGCTACGACCCCAACGACATGTATCCAAGGTCGTCCCAACAATTGGTTGTAGGTAGCAGATATGTCCAATACTTGAAACTCAACATCAAACTAGGTTGGGCCCATCTGTAGGCTGAGGTTGGTTTCCCCAATTGTGGCCCTTTGAGAGCCATTGAATGCCTTCACGTTCATAGTCCCTGCTCCTATTTCATGCAAACCTTTACCCAATCTTTTCAAAGTTGTCAGTGGACAGATGTTGAGGCTGGAACCTCCATCTATCAAGACCCTGACAATGAATTTATCCTCGCATTGTACCGTGATGTGCATCACCCTGTTGTGGCTTAATCCCTCTGGTGGCAATTCGTCTTCATGAAAAGTGATCTTGTGGCTTTCCAACACTTGTCCTACCATATTGGCCATCTCTCCACTAGTAATGTTATTGGGTACACAAGCCTCATTCAACACTTTCATCAACGCGTTCCTGTGTGCCTCAGAATTCTGCAGTAGTGATAGAATGGATATCTGAGCAGGGGTTTTGTTCAAATGATCAACCACATAATACTCCCTTGCTTGCGCCTTTCTCCAAAGATCATCCGGGCCGGTTTCAATGATGGGCTGCTTGGAAGCGGCTTCTTTACTTGTTCCCCCCAAATGCTCGGGCGTATAAACCCTACCAGTTCTGGTCATACCTTATGCTGCACCAGTTTCTTCCATTTTCCCCTTTTCTTTCCTTCTTGCTTCTGCAACATAATCCCATGATATAACTTTAGACTTATAAGACGGTGTAGGTGCTACTATCACGGTGAAGGGTGTTGTTACTTCAAACTCAAACGGAATTGGTGCAGCTACCTCAGCTTCAATTGGTGCCTGGGTTTGTACCATGATAGGTGTGAGAGTGACTGCAGATGTTTCAGGATTATCCCCTTCTCAAATGAGTCCAATTGACCCCTTTGAGTCCCATTGTTTCATCGGTCTCTATCGTGTTTACCCCTCCGCCCCTGTGATCCGGGAGAGGATTGTTACGGATATTGGGTGCAACCTCCTTTGCCTGTATGACTTTGGTATCAATTAATGTCTGAATCTTATCCTTCAAAGTACGACACTCATCAATAGTATGACCTTTCATGCCTGAGTGATAGGCACATGTCTTATTTGGATTGACCCATTGAGAGGAATTTTCCATGGCGGCAACGGAAATAGGAGTGATATAACCGGCGACCTTCAGTCTCTCGTACAATTGGTTTACAGGTTTAGCAATTGGGGTGTATTTTCTGGGTGGTCTGCGGTCGAAATTTGGTCTAGGTTTTTGGTAGTTTTGGCGGGCTGGTGGTGAGTGGTAGTATGCAGGTTGGGTGTTATAGGTATGGTAAGTGCTGTCAGGTTGTTGGTATCTGGGAGGTGAGGGATGATATGTGGGTGGAGGTGTTTGGTATATGAGAAGAGACTTCAGACTTTAGGCTACTATCACGACCCCTTCTTCTTTCTTCTTGGATATAACCCCTGACTGCAAAGCTTTAATCGTAGCCTGTAATGCCTCAAAATTAGTTACCATTCCGCTCTTGATCCCTTCTTCAATCCTTTCCCCCCAATTTGATGATGTTGGAGAATTTGTGATTCTTGATAACCATTAACCTTTCGTAGTATTATGGATCCTGGGCTCGGACGAAGAACTTGTTCATCTGCTCTTCTTCCAATGCCGGCCTTACTTTCGCAGCTTCCGATCTCCATCGAGTAGCATACTCGCGAAAAGTCTCTGTTGGCTTCTTCTTGAGATTCTGGATATAGAAGACATCTGGCGCATTCTCCGTATTAAACCTGAATCGATCCATGAAATCCGATGCCATGCTTACCAAGCTAACCAACTTCTTTGGATTTTGGCTGATGTACCAAGATAGGGCGTCTCTAGTGAGGCTTCTCATGAACAGTTTCTTGCAAATCCTTTCATATTTTCCAACTCCTACTAGCTTTTCACAGTATGTCCTTAGATGCACCTTTGAGTCACCTGTTCCGTTAATATCTTGAACTTGGGAGGTTTGTAACCCTCTGGCAGTCTACGTCTGGCTGAATACACAGATCTTCATAGTTCAAACCCTCAGTGCCTTTACCCTCTTCGACACCCTGGACTCGGCTTGTGAGCTTCTTAAGTTCCTCTGCCATATTCTTGATGAACAGGTCCTTCTCGGCGGATTCTGATGTGTATGGGGTTTTTTGAGTGGGGTGAGGTAGAGTTTCTACGTATACGGGGTTACTTTGGTGGATATCGGGGATTTGGGTGTAGTGATGATCATTGGTTGAGTTCTGCGGATCGGGGGTAGGTTGCGGTGTATTTTGAGGAGTATGGTAGGTAGTAGTTTGTGGATACTGAGTCGGAAGATGTTGGTGTTGGGGAAGAGTTGGCACCGGTAGAGGGTTAGGATTTTGAGGAGGTGTGGCGTATTGATGAGGTGCGGGAGGATTTTATGGATGTTGGTTTGGTGTGTTTTGAGGAGGTGCTGGGTTTTGGGCATTCTGTTGGTTAATATCCGGGATGTTTAAGGTGAGGGAGAGGTTTGCCAAGTTGCGGACCTGCTCAAGTTTCCCTTGCAATTCCAGTATTTTCTGCTCCAACCGTAGAACCAAATCATTCTGTGCCGGAGTACTCTGACCAACTGAAGTTTTAACATTTTCCACATGCGCAACGTTATCTTTCCTGATACCACTCATGTCATCCATCTTAGCCTTTCCCTTGATTTTAGGATCACTTGGAGGAGGAGGAGGTGGAAGGCCTCTGGATCTGGTATGATACGCTGATGATGCCAGTATGCAAGAACCAACCTTAGGGGATGGGAATAATCAAAACAAAGAAAAGCAAAAAGGTAAACAAGTCAGTAGGGGATTTTGGAAGGATATTTGCAGTATTTAAACATATATTGCGGAATTATAAATTCGCGTCCTAATTTTGGGGAACTCATTGTGCCCGAAGTAGGCCTAGCGACACATAAATTTGGAGAAACTTGATGCCGATAACTGCCTCATTTCATTAATGTAATAAATAGATCAAACCTCTAAATTGACAATAATTAAAAGAGTTGCTAGTGGCATTTGCCTTATTACAAACGACTCTAGAAAAGCAAATAAACAACAATTCGATCCCGGAGGGACCCTCTCCAAGCTTGGCCTTCTTGGCCCCATCGATCAGATTCCCCAGGTCGCGCATGTCCATCAGCAGATATGCCCTTGCTAGGTGTCCTCCTTCGTTGCCCTCTGCATTCTGACAATCCACGATCCTTTTCCTCTTATTCCCTTCAAGTTCCATCAGACCCTGCTCTAAGTACTCCAACCTCTCTGTTGATTTTGTAGAAACTTCCCTCCATTCATTGATTGATTCTATGTTTATCTTGTGTTGTTCCAAATGTCTGGCTTCAAACTGAAGGATTCTCTTGCGCAACCTCTTGTATTTTACTTGTGCTTCAGCAGCATCGTCTATGACCCTGTTTCCTCGATCGATCCCTGGCTTGTCTTCTCCTGCTATGTCATCATCCAACAATGATAGGTAGAAATACACATGACCGGCATGGTACCGATCTCGTTCGATGGTATCCTTTTCCACAATAATCTTCAGATGCCACATTTGTTGGGCCTCACACTTGAATGGAAAGGCACCACCCTAAAAGTCTACTTTGTAGTGAACCATCTTAGAAACTCGCGATATGACTTGTTTTCTCCCAGCTTGTCTCATGACCCTGATAGGAGCACAAGGATAGATACCCCTCAACCCGATCAACACTAAGTGAGGAACATCCCTGGACCTGATGATGAACTCGCTAGTAGGTAACCACTCGAACATCCAATGGAGCTTGTCATCAGTCAAATTGCTAAAGAAGTGTACCCAATCCATGGCGTTTTCCGATTGTGCAAACCTGTCTGGGATGAAAGTCATTCTTTTTGGATGGTGAAAGGCTATGTGGTCATTCCATGGTCGCCGCGAAAATTCCTGACGGTATTGTCCTCTTTGAAGATGCTCCAACAACCATATTTGCAGTAACAAATTACAACCCTCAAAATGTCTGAATCCCTTCTTACAGCGGTCCAAAGTTCGGTATATCTCTGCCACGATCATTGGGACAATAGTATAAGTCTGTCCCTCAATCCCTTCCATTAAGGTCTTGGTAACCATAGCCAAACGAGTGTGAATCCTGTTTCCTTGAATTGGAAATACTATCATACCCAGAAAATAGACGATGAACACAAAAACCCGACGATGCGTCCATCCCAGGGAAGTGATGGAAAACTCATCATGATAGATACGGTAGGATGTGTTGTGCCCATAACGCTCGTAGAGGAAGTCAAAAGGTATGTAGGACTTCTTCAGGCAGACTAACTCATCATTCTTTCTAAGACCCATCATTTTCAGAAATCCCCTAGAAGTATGATTTTTCGGTACCAGCAGACCAGGGCTATCCCAGGGTAGCCCGGCAAAACCTCCTATTTCCTCAAGAAGGGGAGTCATATCTATGTTACCAAAACGGAAAACAACCCTCTTTTCATCCCAGAACTTAGTAGCGGCCTCGATCAGTACATTGTTTGGCTGAATGTCCAGCAAAGAAGGTAAATTTCCAAGAATTCTTTTCACATGGTTCTTGTCGCTTGGCGAGAGATTTTCCACCAATCTAGCAATAGAGGTGAGATACTTCAGACCATGCCGAACCTGGGGACTTTGTGCCTCATTTATGCAAAATAAATAAAGTTAGCCCTTCCCCCTCCGAGTTTGACTACTTACACATTAATGATTAGCATATCGGCACGTTTTCTCCAAATAATGCACATATCATGATCGTGCCCGTTGGGATTATGGAAATACCGATGGACTTTGGATAAAGCTTTCCTTAGAGAGTTATTATGCGGACAACATTCTAACTCATGCTAGGTTTGGACATGATGCATGCAAAGTTAACATCAGAGTAGGGTTTTCTATAGAAGTCTAGACCGGTACCCTCAAGCGGACAACTTGAGAGGGAAAGGCATGGAACCGTCGACTGCACCGCTGATCGACTAGTTTTACCGTAAATAAGCCTTTTCCAAATTTAAAAAGGGTAATATAGGAAGAGCGCGAACACTCATCAAGTGCCGCTATGGTATTAATTGCGCACGAGTGGAATATGATGCAGAGCATGTAGTTATGCAAAAAATAAAACAACACCTTGTCAAGTATTTTGCATGATGAAAGCGATAAATGCGGTATTTAATAAATGTAAAGACAGGAAAGGAAGAAGAACAAAGAAGGAGTTAGTTCACATAATGGAAAAATTATAATAAAGCGGTAGAAGGGGTAGGGATTGGGAAAGACATAAAGATTGAAGCCAGCGAACAAGGTTAAATGAAAAGTTGCATGTAAATTCATGTAAAAGGGAAAATAGGGAAGGGCGTGAGCATGTAGCAAATAAACGGCGAATTTGAGCATAAAATAATAAAGACACATTTATCGAGAGAGACTAATTCACACAGACCAAGTTCATTATGGTAAGAGCCTAAGGATATCCCCAGCAGAGTCGCCATGCTGTCGCGCCCCTTTCTCTCATGAAATCGGGTTTTGACGTTGATAACTCTTTTAAAAGGAAGGGTTATTAAAAGAGAGTCACCACCTAACGGATTAAGGTGCGTTAGGGCACCTATTGCATCTGACTCGGGTTTACTAGTTTGCGTCACCAAAGATCGGGTAATGGCTCAAATTACCTCGAGGAGAAGGTGTTAGGCATTCCTCGAGGTCCACAACGATGGGTCCCGACCGAACTCAAATCATGCGAATTAGTCTAAGAGAAAAGAAATAATTGACAAATGAAATAAACGATTTATTTTAAAATAGAAATGAGGGTCCTAAGTTTTTTAGCCTAAAGGATCACCCCATGCAACATAAATAATACTTCGTAACTCCCTCAAGACGGGGTGTCACTCATATTATTTAGCGGGCACAGACTATCATCTCCTACTACCCGATTACTATCTTTAAGTTGTTTACCTAAAGCGCTCTATTTGATTCTAAGTCGTACCCTATGCGTGCACTACCCGTCCCATGCCTATGGTCCAGGAGGCACTTGGACCTCTATTTCAAGGTGGTTCTAGACTTTAACTTAGGTTGCTCAAAAAGAGAGAACTAGGCGACATACAAAACAGTTAGGACTTTCAAATAGGAACAAGTATGAGCTCAAATTAGCCTCCACATTTAAACAGCAAATGCACGTAAATTGATCAGCATTAGCAAGTTTTATTAGTTACAAAATCCTATAGGCAGGATACCTATGTGATAAAACCAGTTTCTTAGTGCGATTATTAGAACCTACAAAGCTTTCCTACTGATTTTAGCATAATACGATTAAGCCTACCAGCATGGTATCTAGGTGTTTTGTGCAATAGTAAATAGTAGCCAGTCACAGAAATATACCTAAAATTATTCGTTTTAATCCTACAGGCATGTTTTCTAGTGAGGATAGCAGCACAGTAAACATGCGTAAATAACAATTAAACAGATTCAGGCGTGCATTCTAAAACTTGATCCAGTTTGAATCCTATACGCATGATTTCTATAATCTGAACAGTTTTGAATCCTATAGACATGATTTCTAAAATCTGAACAGTTTTTGAATCCTATAGACATGGTTTCTATAATCTGAACGAAATAGTATGCAAGCTGGAATTCACACACACACTGGACAATACCATTTCTATAGGCATGGTTTGTAACGGAATGTAATTGAGCCAAACATTGAGCCTATGGACATGGTTGTTAACGCATAATGACTGAACACAATAAGATACTTAGAAGCATGATTTCTAACATATAACATCCAACATCACAGCATTAACCCTATAGGCAAGATTTCTACCCCCACTTTATAGCAAGTATAAAATAAGAACCCTTTCCCGTTTTTACTAATACCCTAGAATTGTTATTACAAATAATTATTACATACCAGAATTTAATGAATGAATTACAAGGTAAGTAAAACTATAGAGAGCCTACAGCAGGCCCAAATACACCTGGACAGGCCATGCCTTCAACTCACAATAGTTCCAAAAGCCCATGTTCATAGATACATAATAACCAGTAGTGAATGATTCACCCATAATTCAAGGATAAGCATACATAACCCAAATCTCTAGTGTGTCAGAGTCCCCAAGGGCTTTAGGAACCCAGGGCAGTGCTCACACTAGAGAAAATGATCAGAAACAGTTCAAGGAAGTCTAGGGACCAAATCCTAGTGTGTCAGAGTTCACAAGGGTCTCACATGAACCCTGAGCAGTGCTCATACTAGGGAGTCCAGAGGACATAACATAAATAGCTTTGGCTTTCAGCCAAGAAAGAATGAGGATTCAAGAGAGTAGGATGGGATTAGGGGATACACTTAAGGACAGAATCACATATAAAGCATGTACAAACAAATAGCAAACATATTTGAACCTAAGCATACTTAACCAAGTTTTTAAGAATTAACAAAGTCACATGCTAATAAGGACAGTTCATAAACATGTTCACAGTGATAAGAGAGACTTCAGATCAGGCTAAGTCATAGAAAGAAAATGCATTGATTAGCAGTAGGAACTGATTAAGACAATCTAGTAGAGGTATCATAACATAGTGAGAACAAAACTAAATAGGCCGTAACAAGTTCAACAAACAAACATTATAAATCTGTTAAGGCACACATCTATACATGGCTAAAGAGGTATGAAAGCATGTTTAACTCTAAAAGATAGTCCTCAATAACACAAAATTAGGCAGATTTCATTAATCAATTCAAACTAAGTTCGACATGTCTTAACTACAAGTAATAACATTTAGGGTAACATGGCCTAATGGCAGTAACACATTGAGCAAATAATCATAAAGAAAGGGGCAGAAGATTCAATAACTCACCAGTTAAGATGAACAAGGAAAAGGAATCCAACAGTATAGCAAATAGCACCAAATGGAAGCAAAAAGATTTCTGGCCTTGGCTTTCAGCCGGCCAAGAATCAAAACACAGAATATTATTGCTCAAGAGAGAGCAAGAGTACACAACATTTGGTATATAGTAGTGAAAAGGTTTTTTGAACTCTCAATCTTCTTTTTTTTTTCAAAGGGGAGTAGGGAGGGGTTTAAATAGTGCTGAGACTAGAGCATAGAAATAGCTAATTAAAATATTAAAAGGCAAGTGCTCAAATCAGTGGGATTGAAACCCCAAATTTTAGGTGAAAATACACAAAATCGGCAGGAAATAAGGTAAAGAATCACATAGGCATATAATGAACAGACAAGAGATTATTATAAAAAAAAAGGAATACTGCATCGAACCAGATTTGGTTCAAGTAAAAGGGTCTGAAACCCTAAGTTAGGTAAAGCACAAAATTGGCAGAAAATAAAGGGAAGAATCACATATTAACATAAAAATAAACATAGGTAAGAAATTATTCAAAAGGAAACCTAGAATCGAACCAGATTTGGTTCAAGTAAAAGGGTCTGAAACCCTAAATTAGGTAAATGAAGGAAGTCGACAAAAATAAGCAGATTCATAAGTAATAGAATGAATATAGACGAAAAAAATGCTAGAAATCAGAGTTTTAACCAGTTTAGGTTCGATTCGAAGAAAAATCTGGAACCCTAACCTTTAGGGTTTAGTGCGAATCAACGAGATATGAGAGAATCGTTACAAAATAACGTGTTTGGACTCAAGGTTGTCCAGATTCAAGAGACAAACATAGATTTGGACAGAATCAAAGTGGGGTACTTGCCATGTTTAGGCAAGTACCTAAGTCACTCCGTAACATAACACCAAATAAGGGAAAAACACCGAAATGGCAAGGGAATAGGGAAAGAATCCCATTAGGAACGGGATTTGGGGGGATTTGAGGGAGGCAGCGGTAATTAGGGTTCGTCAGTAGAGGGGAAATAAGGACGGCGGGTTTATGGAAATGAGGTTAGGGTAGAGAGGAGGGAGATATAAGGAAAGGGGGTGGTTATTTGTGGGCCGTTGATCATCTTTGATCAACGATCGAGATTTAAACTGACTAGGGTCGGGTTTTAATGAATGTGTAAGGGTAATTGGGTTAGGAGTATTGGGCTTCGGCTGGTTTGGGTAGTTTTGTATAGTCTTAGGTCCGAAATTAATTAAAAAAATTGGGCCATATTTTAAATACCCAAATTTTACCAATAAAATAATTTGTAAAAATCATAGATAAATAATAATAAAAATATCATTTGTGCATAAAAATGATTGGAAACAAATATTCAACATTATAAAAATATAAAAAGGTTATGTTTTGCATAAATAAAGTAATTATAAGTACATATAGGCTATTATTGCAAAAATATGTAATTGTAGCCTTTAAAATGCAAATGTAATTATAACAAATGTACTAAAAATATTTAAAACCTAATATGGGTGTAAAGGATGAGTTTATATGATAAAATCATCATAAAAAATTATTTGTAAGGTAATTAATGAGTATTTATATAATAAAAATGCGGAAATAAATTGATTTAAAGCCTTTAAAAATTATGGAAAATTATGAAAATACTTGTATATGCTTGTAAATCAAATGATGATGCATATGCACTATTTTGAAAAGTATATATATATATATATATATATATATATATATATATATATATATATATATATATATATATATATATATATATATGAGGGAAAAACTTGGTATCAACAAGGCCCAGGTTTGATTATCTAGTTGACTTTGAGTAAATGTGTAAAGATCTGACCTTTAGCGATTGAGTTTGATTCCTATGGCATTATTTGATAATTTTGAGTTGCTTTTGGTAGTTTCGAGCCGCTCGGAGGATGATTTGAGCCCGATGACTCTTCTAGTATATCGATTTGGCTTGTTTGAGGTAAGTATCTTACCTAACTTTGTTTGAAAAAGTTTTTTCATTAATTGCCATTTATTTGCTACATGCGGGGGTGATGCATATATGAGGTGACGAGCATATATGCATGTGCCAATGTTAATCATGCTCGGGGGTAAACCATACAATTAATTGTGCCTTGTAGAATTAAGTGATCTTCTTGTTTCATGTCTTACTTGACTCCTAAATTACTAAGAATATGAAATTAAATGCTAGAAATTAATATTTAGCTTATTATAGCTTAATTAAAATTTGATGGATTTTTGTGAAACTATTGATGTGTTAAATTCGATCACCACTATGCTTAATCACTAATACATCGCTACGACCGTTATTTTTGAGATATTGGATCATATACTTGTGTTGAAGATCATTTTTGAAACTTGTTGAAATACTTGAACAATAAGGTTCTTTAGGTTTATTGAATTGTTATTGGCTTGAAAGTTGTGATTGATGTTCATTTGGAATATTCGTTTAATCACTCTCCTTGATATTATTCATGCTTCCTACCTTGCTTGTCATTGATATACATGTGCTTGGTGAGAAGGAGTGTAAAGCACGAAGGGTGATGCCTTTCCAATGCATATACATTATGATGTGAAGAAGAGTGTAAAGCACGAAGGGTGATACCGTGACAATTTATTTACATTATCATGTGAGGATGAGAGTAAAAGTATGAAGGGTGATGCCGTGCCATTTTATTTACATTATCATGATCTGATTTACATTATCATGTGAAGATGAGAGTCCTTGTCCTCTATCTCAATTGTAGTTGTATTATCCATGCCTTCTATCTGCTTAACTTGCAAATATCATGTTTTTCCTTCTTATTTGTCATACCTATATCTATGTCGTTCCTCATTTGTTATACTTTCGTATAAGCCTTCTACCATGTTAGTTATTCATGCCTTCTATTTGTTAGCTCATAAAGATCATGCTTTCCCTCTTTTCGTTATATCTACATCTAGGCCTTCTACCATATTAGTTAGTGAAATTTATATTCTTCTTTCCTAATTGCTGTCATTACTTCTATGCCTTCTACCTAGTCTGTTATCATTGTCTATATGTACTGCCTTGTTCATTATTGTTACCTATATATTTACACTTGGTATTTCATTCACCTGGTTGGTACTATTATACGAATGTTTGGTGGTGATGAGATAAATGCACGAAGGGTGTTGTCGTGCCATTTTATTTGATATCTTGAGTACATTTCTCACACTATGAAAGTTATGGATTTACTACCGTGGTTTGTTGGTTATCGCTCTAAGGAAAGTATTGGTTGTGATATTGAGGAATATGAATTGTGATTTCTTCTAGTAATTATTTACTACTTCACATATTTGTTTCTTGTACTCTTTTCGGTTATACTCTAGTATTGTTCTATTGCTAGTCTTTTGCACAGGTTATATCAGTGAGTATCTTTCAAATAAAAATCATCGTCACTACTTCACCGAGGTTAATCAAGATACTTATTGAGTACATGAGGTCAGTTGTACTCATACTACAATTATGCACCTCGCGTGCAGATCTTGGAGCGGAGCTGCGGTGGATGACAAGAGCTGACTCTGAAGATGTTCATGCCTTCTGGGTGTGGCTATCACTAGTCCCTGGGTAGTTTTAGAATTGTATTTTGTTTATGTATATTCCAAACAGAAGTTGTATTCATTTCATATCAGTTTTTGCAATAATCCAGTCTTAGTAGCTCATGACTTATACTACCAGTCCTTGGAATATTGTATGGAGCCAGATATATTATTTGCTGGTCACCTTTGTTTTGTTAGAATTGTATTAACTGTTAATTGGCTGACCTAACGGGTTGGGTTAGGTATCATCACGACTAGTGGATTTTGGGTCATGACAAGTATAGGGTACACCAATCCCTAGTTGTGTTTTCCAACATAGGGTACACCACTCCCTAGTGGATTGAGCTTAAATGCAGGGTACACCACTCCCTGATATCATTACCAATTGATCTTAAATGCAGGGTATATCACTCCCTGATATCATTATTATTTGATTGATCTGAATACCACTCCCTGATATCATTCCTAGACATAGGGTACACCACTCCCTATTCTCCACCAGTATAAGGTACACCAATCCCTAGCTGCATTTTCTCACGTAGGGTACACCATTCCCTAGTTGATGATATTTTAGACATAGGGTACACCACTCCCTAGTCTCCTTACCAGTATAGGTTACACCAATTCCTAGCTGTGTTTTCCAACATATGGTATACCACTCCCTAGTTGATTGAGCTTAAATGCAGGGTACACAACTCCCTGATAACACTACGGAACCAAAACTAACTTTGTGCATGTTACACCCCATGTTTTCGTACATAAAAGTACGCCATGAGTAAATTGATGAAAGTTCGGAAATGAGATATTACATCCCGTATTTTTGTACGTTAAAGTTTTATCGTAAGTTAATCGTTGTAAGTTCGGGAATGAAATTATTTTGAGATTATAAACATTATATTATTTCAAACAAGTGATGAGTAAATTCGTGAAGGTGAGGGGGTAAGCAAATCGAAGAAAATGAATTTCATCGAAGTTTGACATTTTAAGATAAAATACGGCTCGAGCTAAAATACTCGGTATTTATGGACTAGTACCATACAAGGTACCACATGGCCATGATAGTAAGGTGTATAAGGTATGTGAAAAGTGAGTAGTATATTAAGTAAGTTGAAATAATTCTTAATTATGTGGGTAATTGATTAATTAACTAGGTAATGGGACATTACCTAGTTAATTAATAATTAGTGGTGGAGTAATTGAAGTTTTGGATAAAGATTAAACTAAAAAACGTGGCAGCAAGCCACTCTTTAACCAAATGACTCTTAAGTCATTAAAAGAGGTGCCAAGAGTAAGAGAGGTGGGCAAGTCTTGAACGTGAGTCACCTTACTCATTTAAGGAAAGAGATCCATTTTAAGTTCTTTACAATTCAATCTTTACACAGAAAATTTACAATCCAAGCTTTACACAGAAACTTTACAATTCAAGCACCAGCGCTAATTCACTTTCCAAATAGCAACGTTGTTGCTAAGTTCTTAAGGAAAGGTTTCGGATAAGATTTTCTTTGCATAGCAACGTGATTGCTTTGAGCTTTTCATACGACTTGTTCCGTGTTTTGTCGCAATTAACATGTATTAGAGGATTGTCAAGAGAATCGACTCAGGTATATTAAGGTTATCCCTTCTTTCTTTTGGCATGATCTATATGACACGAACGAAATGAGCAAATGCACAATTTCCATAAATGACTCTATTCATAGAAATATTAGGGGTGTGTATATTCTTGATTCCCCATGTGAATTATTATTATATCTTCTATTCATGGGTCTCAGAAAAATACGTATTTGATAAAATATATCCGACAGGCATATTATTTTTATGACATTCCGAGAAAATCTTATTAACGTATTTCTTAAGGCATATTATTTTTATGACATTCCGAGAAAATATTATTAACGTATTTCTTATGCATTTCATGCATTTATACATATACATTGACCCATGACCAGATGGCATTATATACGTGTATACATATACATTGACCCATGACCATATGGCGTTATATATACGTATATATGTATATTATATGTATATGGAATATGGGAAAAGGTTATGGCGTTATATACGCACCACCACCTGATCAGCTGGTATACGTTGATGATTCGCCCACAATGGCGTTATATACGCACCACCACCTGATCAGCTCCGGAGTTGCTTGTTTGGTCGGTATGATTTAGATGTGTATGGTTTGGTATGGCGGGGCTCTGTACCGACCTTCATGACAATTATGTACTCTTAGAGGCTTGTAGACATATGTCGTGTACGTGGAAGATTGTACGGCCTTGTCGACCTATGTTTTGAGTTTATAAATGATGATGTTGACCTATTAGGCCCGTATGTCACGTGTATATGATGATGTAATAAGAAAGATACGTTACATTGGTACTCGGTTGAGTAAGGTACCGGGTGCCAGTCGCGGCCCATCAATTTTGGTCGTGACAAAAGTGGTATCAGAGCAGTTCTGTCCTAGGGAGTCTACAAGCCGTGTCTAGTAGAGTCTTGTTTATGGGTGTGTCGTGCACTACACTTATAAGCAGGAGGCTAAAAGGCATTAAGGACTGTCACTCTTTCTTCTTACTCTAGATCGTGTGGTAGAGCTCAGTTGTAGGAACTCAATTTCTTAAACTCTATCTTATTCATAATACGATGATGCCTACATCTAGAAAGACAGTTGGTAAGAGATTGCATGTGGCTGTGAAAGAGTTGAGTCAGAGGAACTCGATTTTGCATGATGCTTATGATGGATAAATGTAAGGTCTTCAACAGATCGTGTGTGTACTAAGACGTGTAAGCCTTTTGATAAGAAGACTTAAGGCAGGAATATCTATCCACCCCTATGGTGAAATGCAATGAGAGATTCAGAATATAGGCACTTAAAGACTGGAAGGGATAAATATTATTTTAGTGTAGCTCGCGTCCCTAGTAGAGCGAGAACGTTAAGCAACCCGAAGAGCCAGTGGATGGAGTAAAGGGGAGCTAAGAGCAAGAAAATGTCTTGTTCGAGTTTTCAGAATAAAATGATAGACATAAATGTTAGCAGGAAATAAGAAAAGAATTAATGAAGCATTATGAGTAAGAAATGATACATGGATGACAATGGTAGATCAAAAGATAACAGTATTACAGAGTCTATAGTCAAGTGAAGGAAAAGACGAAAGGTGATAGGCTTTGAGACAACAAAAGAGTATAGGCCATAAAGTCATATCCTCATTTCGAGAAATAAGTTTGTGACTCCAACGCGACTACCAGAAGGAAAAGTTAGACCCCAGAGTAATAGAAATCAGTATGGACTGATGAACAAGGTAAACTAAACATGAACTAGGGACTGAGTAATAGTCGGCATCATGAGAATTTCAGAGATTGCGTCTCAGCGATAATAGAATGGAGGATAGAAGAATACCCTTTAAAATTCATTCAGGAAGACACTTCCCTAAAGCAAGCAAGGTGAGCAAAGTTAAGCTTAAGGGAATGTATTTCTAGTTATACTAAGTGTCACCCTCGCGAGTAAGGAATTTTGTTATCCTTGGTACAGAAGGATTACCACGAGGCAAGCAAGGATCATCGATGATGTGAAAAGATGCCAAAGATGAGAGGGTAAAACATCTATACGTAGATCATCGTAGCACTAAATCTTAGTGCTCCCCTAAAGGGGGAATATGGTGTGATGTGGCATTAAATCAGAATTAAGTGGTTCTAGTGACTATGGAATGGTAAAGGAAGAATGCGATAAAAATAAAAGAGGAATGAACTTGCACTTACCCAATCCTACAAATATGCTACGATTTCAGAACATTACATAAGCACGACGTCAAGGAGAGGAAGTAAGGGTTTCTTCCCGAGATGTTATTGATAAATAAGGAGCCAGTGCGAGATGTAAGTTAATGCAAAGGAAATAACCCAAGAAAGATTACGCGGAATATTGATATGAGAATGGGCCAATGATTAGTTAGTAGTTGATTCAGGAAGAGCCTAGTTATGGCTAAATAAGAGGACACGGACAAATCAACAGATCGTGCAAGATAAACATAGTGAACCCCAACATGGGGACTTCAGTCTCGCAGTATGACATTGTAATACTTGAGAAATATTCAGATAAGAGTCAAAGTAATTAAAGGTACCATATGAATGTTATGGAAATAAAAGATAGTCTCACTGGGAAGACAGTCAAAACTTCAGTTCAGGACCCTACAAGTACAAGGGCGTGGAAATATGCAATTACGGATAATTATAGGCAAGGAAGAATATCAAACATTCTGTCAAGTATACGATGTAATAAGCTCGCAGCTTCACAAGAGTTAGAAGGTCTTCCCTAAGTACTACAACGAAAGACTAGCTGAGAAAATAAGAAAGAAGGCTTCAACCTAAGCACAGTGACCTAAAGAGGAAATGGTCATGTAAAAACAGTCTCACTACAACATTGTATGCACTCCATGAGAAAGTGGCACCTACCGTGGTTAAGGAACGGGAAGAAAAATCAAAAGAAATATTCGAGACCATGTGAGTTGCACAAAAAATTCCGGCATGCGTGGGAACTAAGATAAGCTAAGTATACACGCAACAGAGGGGCAGAAAGACCAGGAAAAGTAATAGTTTACGTTTAAAGGAAGCTCAGAGGGAACAAAAGGGATTATGCACTTAAGACTTCAGAGTGATATCCATGCACCATATATGTGGACATTCATACAACCATAGAAGACTTCGGTATAAGTTAAAAGAAAGAATTGAGCCTAGGGCATAGACAAAGGATTGAATTATCAGAAGATTGTATCATGGATATTCCATAGCACCCATGAAAGGCTAAAGTAATAACTAATACTGTGAGCCACAGATCAGAAGATAGCTTAAGCCTACATAAAGGCTGATCAGAAGGAAGAGAAAACTAAAGAGTTACAACAACGAAGTAAATCAGGAGTCTGATTATTGGACCCCAGAAAATTATAGAAATCGTGATTGAGAACATTGCAGGATCGCTCTTAATATCAGAGGTACAAGAGAGATAGTACAGTAGCCATATTCTATAATGGACTATGATAAAGTTAGTTGGAAGAGTATCAGCCTCATAAGAAGTCAATATGAAGCTCCCACCGGAGTGTGTATGCACCAGAGGTGCAAGTATTATAATAGAGCTTCAAGTCGCGGATTTGAATTATACCTATGTGGAAGGGAGGTCATGAAAGAGATAGAAGATGTGATGCGAGATTTTAAGGTAAGTAAGGTAAAGGTGAACAACGTACGAGATACTCAAATGCAGAAGATCGTGAATAGTCCATACTTCAGATAGAAGGCTAGAAGTGCTGAGATTCAGTATCCAGGAATGATAAAGACGTCATTGGTGGAATATCTTCCAGCCTATGGTTTCTAGGTATCGAGAGGCCTAGTCAAGAGAGTAAAGAAGAGTTAGAGACGATATGATGTCTCGCTTGATGTTCCAAAATAACACAAGGAAATCTATGGTGCAAGCAAGTTGAAAGAAGATTGTGAGTAGTATAACTAGATATGTGTAGGTTGCAAGCTAAAGTATGGTAAAGCGACAAGGTTTTAGGAAGACATGAGTAAGGATAAGAAAGGGCGAGTGAAGGTGATAAGAATGGATAAGTTCTTAGGATTAAGCCCATGAAAACAAGAGAGCTGATGGTTTCTCTAAGTTATAGAAAGCTCAGTATAGCCTGAATGAACTCAAAGGAGTCCAAGACTAATAGCATTTAAAAGAGATGGAATGTTGCCCTGGTAGTAAAATGAGGGTATACTTGGGATAAATGAAGGATGACATTTGGACCTTCGATTGAGTAATGATTTCATGGATTGTACAGGATTAAAATACCCATGTAAGTGAGTCACATTGGGATGCTATAAAATATGGTTATTGAAGTACAATATCGCCGCAAAGTGGATCAGGAAAATCACTTTAAATATTCCTTGATGCAACGTAAGCCCTAGTGGCAAGGTATTACATAAGAAGTTTTAAGTTATGAGTGGTATATTGTAGATCAATATTGAGGTGAATCAACAATGGATGGACAAAAGTCACAAAGTATGAGATGAGATTAGGCCGTCATTCTTAAGATGAACAGTAATGAGGAAGCATTAAATGACTTAGATTTATACATATGGTATAAGCAACGAAAGTAACCTGTAGTTTGGTAGAAGACCTCAGTAACAATAAATTGAAGTAAGAGTTATGGTATAGTATGACCTACCTAGATGCAGTAAAGTCATACGAATGGATAATTGGGTTTATAAAATAAGATATAACAATATTCGTAAGTTCAACAAAGTACCGAGCAGAGAACTTCAGTGTACTTATAGATGCCCAGAGGGACATCTTATCAAGCTCTGTATATGCTTACAAAGTGAGGCCTAGAGATTGGCTAAAAACTGGAGAAAATAGGAGAAAAGGGTCGCATAGGCGCACATACAAGAAAAAAGTCGTACAGGCTGCATGACAGAAGGTAGCAAGAGTTACGAGATTGGAAGAATTCCGACCACAGACCGTAGTGTGAGAAAGAGGCCTAAAGGGGGGAATTCCCTGGACTTTGGTTTTATTCAAAGAACAATTGCCTAAATGGCAAGAAGAGTATTAAAGTATTCGCAAAAGCTATAGGTTATGAGAATGATATGTGCATTAGTCAACATTCGAGGACGAATGTTCCAAAGGGGAAATGATGTTACACCCCATGTTTTCGTTACATAAAAGTATGCCATGAGTAAATTGATGAAAGCTCGGAAAAGAGCTAAAATATCCGGTATTTATGGACTAGTACCATACAAGATACTACATGGCCATGATAGTAAGGTGTATAAGGTATGTTAAAAGTGAGTAGTATTTTAAGTAAGTGGAAATAATTTTTAATTATATGGGTAATTGATTAATTATTAGGTAATGGGACATTACCTAGTTAATTGATAATTAGTCAGTAATTCAAGTTTTGGATAAAGATTAAACTCAAAAACGTGGCAGCAAGCCACTGTTTAACCAAATGACTCTTGAGTCATTAAAAGAGGTAGCAAGAGTAAGAGAGGTGGGCAAGTATTGAACTTGAGTCACCTTACTCATTTAAGGAAAGAGATCCATTTTAAGTTCTTTACAATTCAAGCTTTACACAGAAACTTTACAATCCAAGCTTTATATAGAAACTTTACAATTCAAGCACCAGCGTTAATTCACTTTCCAAATAGCAACGTTGTTGCTAAGTTCTTAAGGAAAGGTTTCGGTTAAGATATTCTTTGCATAGCAACGTGATTGCTTCGAGCTTTTCATACGACTTGTTCTGTGTTTTGTCGCAATTAACGTGTATTAGAGGATTGTCAAGAGAATCGACTTAGGTATGTTAAGGCTATCCCTTCTTTCTTTTGGCATGATCTATATGACACGAACGAAATGAGCAAATGCGCTATTTTCATAAATGACTCTATTGATAGAAATATTAGGGGTGTGTATATTCTTGATTCCCCATGTGAATTATTATTATATCTTCTGTTCACGGGTCTCAGAAAAATTCGTATTTGATAAAATTTATCCAGCAGACATATTATTTTTATGACATTCCGAGAAAATCTTATTAATGTATTTCTTAAGGCATATTATTTTTATGATATTTCGAGAAAATATTATTAACGTATTTCTTATGCATTTCATGCATTTATACATATACATTGACCCATGACCAGATGACCAGATGGCGCTATATACGCCTATATTATATGTATATGGGATATGGGAAAAGGTTATGGCGTTATATACGCACCACCACCTGATCAGCTGGTATACGTTGATGATTTGCCCACAGTGGCCGAAATGATATGATGGGATGCCCTCAGAGGCTTGATGATGCTATGAACGCATATACCTATGCATGGCATGACATTTATATGCATATGCATGACATTATAAAAATGAAATGACTCACAGAGCTATGCACACGTACATGTCGAGTCTTTTACTCTATGTTTCTCTCATGTCTATTATTTACTGATTTTCATTCCTTACATACTCAGTACATTATTTATACTGACGTCCCTTTTGCCTGGGGACGCTGCGTTTTATGCCAGCAGGTCTCGATAGATAGGTCGAGAGTCCTCCAAGTAGGCGATCAGCTCAGCAGAAGATATTGGTGCACTCCATTTGCTTCGGAGTTGCTTGTTTGGTCGGTATGATTTAGATGTGTATGGTTTGGTATGGCGGGGCTCTGTCCCGACCTTCATGACAATTATGTACTCTTAGAGGCTTGTAGACATATGTCGCGTACGTGAAAGATTGTACGGCCTTGTTGGCCTATGTTTTGAGTTTATAAATGATGATGTTGACCTATTAGGCTCGTATGTCACGTGTATATGATGATGTAATAAGAAAGATACGTAACGTTGGTACTCAGCTGAGTAAGGTACCGGGTGCCCGTCGCGGCCCATCGGTTTGGGTCGTGACAGTACACCATTCCCTAGTTGATGATATTTTAGACATATGGTACACCACTCCCTAGTCTCCTTACCAGTATAGGGTACACAAGTCCCTAGCTGTGTTTTTCAATGTAGGGTATACCATTCCCTAGTTGATGATATTTTAGACATAAGGTACACCACTCCCTTTGTCTCCTTACTAGTATAGGGTACACTAATCCCTAGCTGTGTTTTCCAACATAGAGTACACCACTCCCTAGTTGATTGAGCTTAAATGCAGGGTACACCACTCCCTGATATCATTCCAAATATATAATACACCATTCCCTAGTTTTTACCAGTATAGGGTACACCAATCCCTAGTTGTGTTTTCCAATATAGGGTACACCATACCCTAGTTGATTTGATCTTAAATGCAGGTACACCACACCCTGATATCATTGGTAATATAGGATACACCATTCCCTAGCCGTATTTTTCCAACCTAAGGTACACCAATCCTTAGTTGAGGCACCATTTGGACAATCATGGTACACCATTCCAAAAGAATAGTATTTCCCTAGGGTACACCATTCTCGACCTTTTATTGCTTTCAATAATGAAGTAGTTTAGAATTTTTGTTACAATAACTCGCGAAATTTTTCTAGTGAAAACTGGGGCAAATTTTTTTTGTTTATTATTTAGTTCTAGTGTCTATATAGGTTTTACCTCAAGGCACATGGTTCAAGATAAACAAAAGAAGAAGTCTCAATCCAAAATAAAGAAAAGAAAAGAAAAAAGAAGTGAATTCAAAATGCAAAAGTGAATGAAAAGATATGGACTGCTCAAGACATGATTGAAGGAGCATTGCATTTTCCGTTTTGATTAGAAGAAGCCATAAAAGAATGAACTAGCACCTGCAGCTAGCAAGCATCAAGGCTCAAATCAGAGTCTGCATGAAGAACCAATCAAGATTCAAGAGCAAGTATCAGAAGACTTATAGATAGGAACCTTGTAACTCATAGCTGATAGGCTTATTTAGTTTCTTTTGATTTTGGTGTAATAAGGAGTTGAGCAAGCAGTAACATCAGCAATAGCAGTGAAATCACAGCTTTTCAGTAGTCCCAGCTACTAAAATTTTCAGAACTATACTGACCTGACTCCTTTATAGCCAAGGATATGTAGGCAACCTTGGAGGCAAGGTTCGGTCAAAGCTTTTCAAAATGCTTCTTATGGAGTATCAAACGGGCAAACAATTATTCATGATTGCTCATTTTATCTTTGCCCGAAAACTCTTTGTGTTTTCGAGCAAAGTGGGGCAGTTGTGAACACATAATTTTTGCTCTATGCCTAAAATACTCCTAAAAATAGTCCAAATTAGTTTAGTTACTTTTATAGGATTTTAGGAATTTTCCTCTATTTTTATTTTTGTTGGGTTCACATTTATTTGCATATTTTCATGCATACTTAGAGATACTTCAAATTAAAATGACAAAAATACTTCTATTTTTATTTTATTGCATTTTAGTACTTTAATTGTATTTTTAGGATTTAATTATATCGTTAGATGCACAGTTAATACAAGAAAATCATAAAATTACATTGGTTATTCTTGCTTTTGTTTTTGTATTTTTAGGTTCAATTGATCAGTAAATTAGTTAATCATCAGATAAAATAGATAGTTGGGTTGATTTTGCAAGATTAAGTTTGAAATTAGATCATTAATTTAGATAGGTTAATTGCATAAAGGCAAAGAAGAAGGTTTGGGTCCATTGTAACCTTAAGGGCAGAAATTGGGCCATCCCCTTCGGCCTAGTTCAATAACACCGGCCCTAACTCTCATTATCTACCCGGTCCAGCCCCATTTAATCCCAAACGGCCCCGTTTAGTCCATAAACGACCCCACCCCAAGTCAAAGAGTCAACAATCAAATCTTGGCCGTTCATTTATCTTGTTCCAACGGCCAGGAACTGGCCTCCCTTTCCCATATAACAGTCGTAACAGCCTCCCCCACCCCCCAAAACCATCTCAGACCATCTCTCACCCTCTCTCTCATCCTTCGCCTCTCTCCGTCGTAAACCACCGGCCAAAAATTGTCGCCGCCGGCTGGAATTGTCCAAATAACCTCAAATCACCACCAATCAACTCCATTTATCCTCCTTTGTCCCATCCCACTAAGATCGAACCTCTATTCTCGTCTCATTACCATTAAAACTAAACCCTAGCCACTCATTGTCCCCTTTTGATTTCTCGTTCAATCTATGGTCATAACCGGTCAAAATCGACATCATTCAATAGATCTTGATAAGATCTATTGATTGATGTCAATTTTGACAGGTTTCAGTGAAGGCCGATATCAGTCAACCCACTGTTGACCGGCCGGATTTCAATCTCATCCATTTGTCGTCGGAGTTTATGTTATTGGCCGTCTGTTTGAGCTAGAGGGTATATCTTGTTTTCCGTTTCTGTTATACTTTCACTTGTCCCATTTTTTGTTTGTTGATTCTAAATCATCTATGCCTAAATCAGCTAAAGCCTGATTTATTTGATTAGTTGTTTAATTGTTAATCGAGCATAATTATTTGTTATCCACTGCACACATGTTTTGCTATTGGGAATTTTTGATTGTTTCATCACATGAACAGATATCAGTGAGCATTCTTACGTACTTCATTCCATTTTAGGTTTTTTTTAATTTTCGTTTGATTATAGGTTCTCGTTTATTAGAGATTAAATTAGTATGTTGAAGTAATTTCGGGTTTCAGTTTAGTGAGACATAGGCCTTCGAAGGTTTGGAATAACTTGTTTTGGATTTTTAGAAAGTGTGGGGTGGATTAGGAATCAGGCCAAGATGTAGGCCCAATTCGAGTTGATCTTAGGAGCAAGGTAAGATCTGAAAGAATAGAAAATATAGGGGAGAAAAGGGGGCATTAAAGGAAATTAAACTGAGGGAATATTTTCTGTTAACTGATTTAGAAACTTCTAGGAGGAAAGAGAAAGGACTGAAAAGTAATAAAATAGTAAAATTAGGTCAAATGAGGGACTGAGGGAGTAAATACAGAAAATAAAAGGGACTAAAAATTAAGAGAAATAACAGAAAAATGCAGCTCGCATTCTTCTATAAGAGAAGTACATTCCCTCATTATTACTCACGCATTCACTGATTATTCTCACCAATTCACTGTCAATACACACACTTACTCTCTCACGTTTAGAGGAAGCTGAATTTGAGATAACAATTTCAGTTTTGAAGAACAAAAAAAACTCCATAAAATCACAACAAAAACAAAAAAATGTGTTTCAAAAGTGCTTCCTAAATTCTGACAATTTACTTTAATATTTTTCTGCTTGGATCTGTTGTTTTCTAGATTAGCTGAGCTCCAACTCTAGTTGATTTCAGACTTTATTTGGCAACTTGCTATTTATTTTTTTACTGCTAAGGTACTTGTTTAATCTCAAATAATGTAGTCTGCAATGATTTTGCCCTTTGTTGAATGCCTTTTGCATATGGATCATGATTCTGAATTAATATTTAAAACTGTTGATGTAACTATTACCAAAAGTCTATTGTGGACTCGACTAATAATAAACATATATGAAATTGAGTTTGATTTTGTGATTTGTATTTTAATTTTTACTTGTTAATCTGTTGTTTGTTAATATAAATTAGTGATATCAAGTTGCCAGATCGAAACTGAGTTTGTTTATTACCTGAACTGGAAATATAAATATTTTCATCATATGTTGGTTGGTGCTGCAGATTCAACTAGCTCATGGATTTGACCACCAGTTGGTCAAATGCATTAATTAGAGGTCTCCAGGTTAAATTGAGCAATTCTGAATTCATTGTGATTTGGGATACATTTGGTTCTAAGAGATCTGTTAAGAGTTCATAATTGTATTTGCTAGAACATTAATCTTAATGTAATAATTTTTTGAATCAAATTAGAGCTAAATTTTGTTTAGTATTACAATCCAGTTTACAATGTAGAAATCAATTGTATGTGTGATCTTGAAGATGGCAGTCTTTATTGTGTTTCATTAATCTTTACAGTTTGAGTTTTGTTATTGGGCCTGGGTGCCAAGACAAGCCCATCTCGGGTTCTCTTGTAAATTAAGAGCATTGGAGGTTTATGTAGGGCCTGGCCACGTAAAATCTGCCAGGCCCAAGCCCTACACAAAGATTTCGATTTGGGCTCCTATCTAGCCTGTAGTAACAAGACGTAATAGTTGTGAATTTAATTTCCTTTCTCTTCCGTGACTTTTTGTTGGATAGCCTTAAATTGTAAATAATTTAGACTTAGAGTTATCTTAATTTCCTCTCCATAAACTCTATCATCCCGAAAATGTAAGCAAAGTCATAGTGATCACGTATTTATTCTAGGAGCTTTAAAAAATGAAGAATGCATCCTTGTGCAATATACATAGCGACCAAGATTTCATCTTTCAAATAATGTTCATAATATCTAGACCTCCGTAGCAACCCCAAATCTTAGAAAGACCAACTTGAAAATTCGTAGAATGCTTTAGGCACGTTTTAATCGATTATCGTGATTGTGTACATATTTACATGACATGATTATGATCCAAGAATAAATCAAAGTATGCATTCGCACGACTTTGGCCAAACGAATTAACGCACACGTGGTTCGTTTCAAGATAATTCCATAACGCCATAATTAAGTAATTAAAAAGCGGTAAAAGGTAAATGCACACAAAGGTTCTAAAAATATGTAATTAACAAATAATCAAGCCAAGTTATGATTATAAAGCGACCGCGCTAAAACCGCGGAATCCGTGAATGCCTAACACCTTCTCCCGGGTTAACAAAATTTCTTACTCTGTCGTCTGTTTTTCGCTGACTTTAAATGTTACGACCCCAATTTCCCTCCGTAGGATGTCGTGATGGCACTTAGTATCTACGACTAGGTAAGCCTATCAAATAATAATAACTGAATAAATATAAATTAACAAGTTACTGAAAACAACTGAATAATAGATAAAAACCTTCCGAAATCAAAATCTCACAATACTCATCCCAAAACCGGTTGAACTGAGTCATAAGCTCTACAGAATACAACTAGAGTACTACTACATCACTGTCCGAAAGGAAATACAATGCTAAATGAGAATAAGGGAAGGTGACTCTGAGGCTTGCGGACATCGAGCAGGCATACCTTAAAGTCTCCGTACGGTAGCTAGCAGGAAATCTCTAATGACCGGAACGAGCAGACGTTACTGGATTTGCACAAAAATATGCAGAAGCGTAGTATGAGTACACCATAACGGTACCCAGTAAGTATCAAGCCTAACCTAAGTAAAGTAGTAACGAGTCCAGGTCAAGACACCCACTAGGATATAAATAAAAGTATAAAGTGTAATATGGATATGTAATGAAAAGTGAAGAAATAACTAATACGGAACAAGATGATAGTATGAACTAGTTTCAGAAATCAACAATATAAATTGCATAAAAGAAGCAACTAAAGTGCTACAATGATCATGTATGGACAACAATTTCTAGAACAATAAGGAATGACATAAGAAGATATATTTTCAACCAAAAATACCTCGCAACATGAAAGGAATAACAAGAATCATAACGAGGTACTGCCTCGTGTATAATAAAATCAAAATCGAGTTACCGCCTCGTATTTACTTTTCTTAATTTCAATCACAATCTTTCCTTATACCGCCGCATGAGCCTTACATTTAAAATAAGTTTTGAAAATATTTTTCCCGAAATAGCTACACGCACTTTATCCCACCTTATGACGCCGCGTGGCTTCACGTAGTTCACCTACAAGCAAAACGCACAGAAGTCCCACCTTATACCACCACATGCACATTAACCCCAAGCCTTATACTGCCGTATGCGCGTCACCACAAGTGCCTATATATCACAACTTGCCAACAACAATAATATCAATATTTCTACAACAATAGCCCATGGCTCCTGTAACGACCCAATCGGTTGTTTTGAGAATTTGCATCCCGTTCGGCGGCTTAAGGTCTCGAGCAACTTCGTATTATGTGTTATGACTTGTGTGTGTGGTCAAGTTCAGTTTTCGGATGATTCAAGATCAATTTGGAAGAAAGATTCTTATTGTAGAAGCTTAAGTGGTAAGCGTTGACCATAATTATGGAATTTTCATGATTCAAATAGCTTCGTATGGTGATTTTGGACTTAGGTGTGCGTCCGAATTTGTATTTGGAGGTCCGTAGGGTAATTTGATACATTTTAGCGAAAATTGAAAAGTTGAAGTTTTGGAAGGTTAAGAGGTTTGATTGGGAGTTGACTTTGTTGATATCGGGCTCGGATTGCGATTCCGAGAGTTGGATTAGCTCCGTTATGTCATTTGGGACTTGTATGCAAAATTCGACGTCATTCCGGGTTGATTTGATATGTTTCGGCACGAGTTTTGGATGTTGGAAGATTTGAAAGTTCATAAGTTCGATTTGAGGTATGATTCATAGTTTCGATGTTGTTTGATGTGATTTGAGGCTTCGAGTAAATTCGTATTGTGTTTTAGGACTTGTTGGTATGTTGGGATGGGGTCCCGGGGACCCCGAGTGTGTTTCAGGTGGGTTTTTAATAAGTTTGGGCATTTCGGCACTTTGATGATGTTCTGGAGCAGCTGAAGTACGAAGGGCACATTTTTGGAGTGCTGAGGCAAAGCCCATGTGCGGTTGCAGTAGAGAAAAGTGTGAAACGCAGCAGGGGAAACCTGCAAGTTTGATGGTCACTTTGGAAGCTTATATCGTTTAATCTATAAGGAATTTGGAGATGATCCAAAAATAAAAGTTGTACCTCTTTGAGTTTAGTTTCCAAAAAATCAAACCATTCATCATTTGAAAATTGTACAGAAAAATTATGGTCAATTTACTGAAGCCTGGTAGTGCAGTTGCTGCTGTAGTGCGGCCGCACAATTTGGATCGCGGCCGCGAAACTTGGAAGTGCAGACCACACAAAATATGTGTTGTCAACAATTTGGGAGATCAAATGTGGTACCATATAAATAAGGGTTTTATCTCATTTTTTATTTTTGGACCTAGAGAGTTTGGTTTGTCGCGATTTTTCATGAGTTTTTCAAGAAAATTATCAGGGTAAGTAATTCTTACTCGATTTTGGCTATATTACATGAATCCATTGTTATTTTTCATCATTTAATTAGTGATTTGAGTTGAAAATTTGGAAAACATATTGTGAAAACTTCTTAGACTAAATTTTGGGGATTTGAAAGGCGATTTGGGGTCGGATTTGAGTAATTCTTGTATGTTTGGACTCGTTATCGAATGTGTGTTAGAATTTTTGTAATTTTTGTCGAGTTCCGAGGCGCGAGCCTGGGGTTGACTTTTTGAGTTGAATTTTTAGTATTAATTAAAGATCAAAACTTTATTATCCAGAATTATTTCCTATGATTTTTATTTATGATATTAAGTTATTTTGGCTAGATTTGAGCCGTCCGGATATTTATTTCACACGAGTAGGTCATTTTAAAGTATCGGCCTAGCTTCTTTGAGGTAAGTATCTTGCCTAACTTTGTGTGGGGGAACTACCCCTTAGGATTTGAGTTATTTGTGCTAATTATGTCATGTGAAAGTCGTGTACGCGAGGTAACGAGTACGTGATCAGGCTTATTTGTGGGAACTTGACTGTTTAAGACTATTAGGTTCTTATGTTCATTAGATATGAAGTTGTTTTGTCATGTTAAATCTCCCATTTACTGAATTCACCCTTACGTGTCTTATTTGGAATTAACTACTTCATGTTCTACCCTTATTGTCGATTAAACTCTTATGTGCCTTAACTGAAGTTGTTGCCTCTTTTATTGCCATGCTATCATTTTCGTAATTGCTTATCCTTAATTGAAGTTATTATTATCTTTTCCGTAATTGCTTATCCTTAATTGAATTTGTTGTATCTCTTCCGTAATTGCTCAAACTTAAATGAAGTTTTGCTAACCCTTTTCATTGTTGACTTATCCTTATTTGAAATCATTGATTCATGTTATCTCTCTTATCATCAAATTGTACTTTTGTGGAATCATTGCTACACATTATCTCTACCTTGTTGAGCTATTCTTGTGGAGACCATTATTCCCTATTGTGTTTTTCTTTTTGAGCTCGTTCTACCATTTCTTCGTGTTCCTGAGTTGATTTACTTGACGTATCCTCGGGTTATTGTTGTTGTATTCAGTATTGTTGAGTCGAGGGCTATGCGTAGTTGTGATATTTTGAGGAAATATTGTGGTATATGGGCACATATTGTGAAAGTCATTTTGTTGAGTTGTTATGTTTTGGCACACATGTTATTGTTAAGAGGATTGTTATGATGTTTGCATGAGGTTTCTGCCGTGCTGTGGTTATAATGTTTTCACGAGGTTTCTGCCATGCTATTGTTATGATATTTGTACGAGGTTTCTGTCGTGCTGTTGTTAATATTGATACGCCTGCGGTGGTATAAGGTCTGGGTGTTGAAAAGCATGCGGTGAGATAAGGTGGGCTTGATACGCGTGGCTAGTAGGGGAACTACTAGAAGCCATGCGGTGTGATAAGGTGGGCTAAAACGTGGGATGCTATTTCGGGAAAAAAGATTTTCAAAACAAAATGTAAAGGCTATCGCGGTGATATAAGGAAAAATTGTGATTCATTTTATGATTTGAGACTACGAGGCGGTACCTCGGTAGTGACTCTTGTTGACATTTTCCCATTCTTTTGTACTTATCTTTGATTGTTGTTTCCCTTAGCATACTATTAATTATCTTTCTCCGTGTTGCATTATTGCTTAGTTATGTGTAGTTAATCTTGTTGTACTATTCATTGTTTCAATTTTATTGCTGTCTTTATTACACTGTACATTTTGTGGTGATCGTTTCTTATGTGCCATTCATTGTCTCTACTCTTACTTGTTGACTTGAATTGTGGTAGAACACTTACACAAGCATGCACGTAAATAAATCACCCATATCGGTCTAAGAAGATGAATCCTGATGTTTTGACCATTTACATGTACTCATGTGTACTTGCCTTATGTGTGAGAGTTATCCTATTGGCACGTGAGTTGTCCGTGCAGTCATGAGTCATGATTATTGTTGGCACGTGAGTGGTCCGTGTGGATATTAGATATTGTCACTTCTTTGGCACGTGAGTCGTCCGTGCTGTTATGAATTGTAATGTGGGCACAAGATGCCGAGTGATTAGGGTTTACGAATTGGGACACGTGATTTGTGCTTTTGAGGTTTGGTACCTCGTGGAAATTCTTGGGTAAACCTGGTGTGAAAGCAGTTGTTCCTATTGAGTTGTCACTTATTTTCTTTTATTTGGTTTCGCCAGATTTGAATTGTATTCAGCTCACTCTACAGTGTTATTACCTGTTTGTTCCATGTTGTTAATTGTTGCTTTTAGCTTCCTATTACAAGTATTGGATCATTATTGCCATCATGCCTAGCTTTATAGAGACATTGTTCCCTGTTAGTTCTACATTTATACTTGTTCAGGTGTTTAGTCCAGTGGGTGTCTTGACTGTCCTTCATCACTACTCCACCGAGGTTAGTCTTGATACTTACTGAGTACCGCTGTGGTGTACTCATACTACGCTTCTGCACATTTTTGTGCAGATCTCAGATGCACATTATTTAGCTAGCTGGTCGAGCATTGCTGTTGAGACTCAGGGTAAACCTACCGTCGCGTTCGCAGGCCTCAGAGTCACTTTCTGAAATTGTACTTGTACTATTTAATTCTATTCTGAACAGTTGTATCTAGGGATTTTCTAGCAACTCATTAGTGCTTATGACTTGTACTACCGATTTTGGAATTGTAAGTTGTGTATAAAGAATTCTATTTCATATTTATCAGTTGATGGTTGAATTCTTCTATTAATTTAGTAAGTATTAGGCTTACCTAGTCTTAGAGACTAGGTATCGTCACGACATCCTACGGAGGGAAATTGGGGTCTTGACAGCTCCACCACAATGTATACAAGAATATCAACAACAACAATGGATTAAAAATGCTCAATAAGATAGATATATCAACAATAACCAACATCGCTTCAACGTATTAACGACTTTCACAACTTCAACACCAAATAACTCAAAAATGAGAGAAATAATGTATAACCACGATATTAGATAAGACTAACTCATAATAAAAGAGATAATATTCAACAATGAGTCTCAAATAATGGAAATCAAAAAGTAAAGGGATAACATAAACAATTGCTTCAAGTAACAAAAATCAATAAGGAAAGAGATAACACGAACAATAACTTCAAACAATGATAACTAATAATGAAGAGATAGCATGTAACAATAAAGAGGCAACAAGTTCAACTAAAGCAGGGGAGCAATTTAGCAAGTATGATGTAGAACAAGTACTAAACAAGTCAATTAAAGCATGTAAGGATAGTCTAATACAAGCAAGGATAAATTGACTATGAGAATTTAGAACATGATATGGCATTTCAATTAAAGCATGGAAATAATCTAAGTAGTCTAAACCGGTCAAATACCATGCACAACCTGTGTACCCACTCATCACCTTGCGTACACGGATTTCACTTAGCACAATTGAATCAAATAATACCAATCCTAAGGGGTAGTTCCCCCACACAAAGTTAGGCAAGACACTTACCTCAACTAGGCCAATTCAACACTCGGAAATAGCTTTTCCCTTAAAATCCGCCTCCACACGGCTCAAATCTAACCAAAATCAACTCAATATCATCAAACAATGCTAGAAAATTCAATTGCAATAGATAAAGTTAAGATCTTTACACTTTTTCCAAAAAGTCAACAAAATTCAACTCGGGGCTTGCCCGGTCAAAATCGGGTCCAATGGTAGATTCCATCTACCCATGACCCCACGAGTTCATATATGTGATTAGTTTCAAAATTCGAGTCCAAATCGACTCTCAAAACTCAATTTCTTATTTTTTAAAAATTTGTCAAAGTTTCACAAATTTCTACTTTGATTCACGTGATTTTGATGTTAAAATCTAAGATATATTGATGGAATATGGTTAGAAATAGATTAGAATCACTTACCCAAGGTTTGTAGGTGAAAACCCCCTCTCTAAATTACCTCATACCGAGTCTACGGTTCAAAAATGAGAGAATGAGTTCAAAAATCCCGTCCCTTAGCTATTTGTCCAGTCGCAGATGCCACAAATGCGACCTGGGGTTCGCACAACAAATGTGAAGAATCCCTCGCAAAAGCGAAGACCTTCCATCTCAGCTCGTTAGCTAAAAGTCAACCTACGGTCAAGCTTTTCAATTTTAAATTGCGAAAATTTGGCAAATCAACACAAATCAACCTACGAACTTCCAAAGTTAATTCTAGGCATACACCCGAGTCCGAAATCACGATACGAAGCTATTGGAATCACAAAAATACCACTCCGGGGTCGTTTTCACAAAAGTCAAAGTTTGGTCTACATTTTCAAATTAAAACTTCTAAGTCTTCAAAGGTCCAAATTAACCCCAAAGCTTCCCGGAACGAAACTAATCAACCCCGCAAGTCATAAAAGCATAAACGCATAAGTGTGAAGCAATAAAAGGGGTGCAATTACATAAAATAACCGATCGGGTTGTGATAGTAGGCTATATTTATGCAATTTAGACACTATTTACACACTAATTTAGCCGCACTTTATTGATATTTGAATGCTAAAAGATAACAAAATGCTCTAATTAAGAATTTGATGCTTTGCAGGAGCTACTCCGAGCTAGGAGGGAGCTAACGAGTGTTTTGGAGTCAACATGGAGTGTGGAAAGCCAATCGAAGGTTAGCCCGGTCGAAAAGGAGCGAGAAAAGCAAGCGAGACGACCTCTCCAGATGCGCGGCAGTGAAGTGGACTGCGAATTGGCCCGCAAACTCAAGGTAGTGAGGTAGTGGAAATCCGCGGCGGATCCGCGGTCAAATCCGCGACCGCGGACGGGCGGAAGAAAGCGAAACACGCAGGGTTAATAATGTAATTTCCTAGGCGACTAACCTAAACCTATATGAAACCTAAACTCGCCCAGAAGTCAGAGATAACTGGTTTTAGAAGATTTTAGAGGCAAGAACAAGGGAGAGAAGACGAATAATTTCCTAAGAGTTTTCAACTTCTTCTTCATACTTCTATTTGTTGATTATGAATTATTTTAGTGATTTATTTTCCATTAGTACGAGTAGCTAAATCTATTATCTAGGGTTGATGGAACCAATTGTTGGATGAAGTCTTGACTCTATTTTGTTATAATTGGGTCGTGTTTGTTTTATGATTGTTCAACTACGTATTGTATTGTGGTAAATTGAAAGGGCCCTTGATTAATCGTGTCTAGTTACCTTGTGTTGCTTGAAAAAAAAATACTTGGTTAGATTGTTGTTGAACACCACCACTTTTGGGTAAGTTAAGAGATTAATTACTTGAATTTAAAAGTGAGGTTAGAAATAATGAAACTTTGGTGGGATAATTCTGAGTTGCATAAATTGTTAACTAGAGTAGTTCGAGAGAATGCTTCTAGTAAATTATCGTAATTGATCGAGAGATAATTACGGTAGCCCGGAACTCATAATCCTCATAGAGTACTACAACGAGATTATAGCTAAAGAGTTAAGAATTAATCCGGCAATTGGGAAATCAATAGCCCTAGATCCTTTTACCCTTGAATTCATTTTTAGTCTTGATTATTGCTAATTTTATTGTCATTTTTCCTTAGCTAAATAAATTCCACTGATTATTCATAAAACTCTTGCATCCGGAAGTTGTCTGAGCTTTTCATTAGCATTATTTAAATTTGTAGTAAATAGGTTAGTTCCCTGTGGGATTCGACTCCGGACTTGAACCGAGTTATATTTGCAACGACCGCTTAGTATTTTTTACAAGGCATAGTTGGGCGAGATATTTTGGCACCGTTGCCGAGGAACTAACAGTGTTATTTATTACAACTTAGAAGAATTGCTAGGATTCTTAGTTTAGATCAATTTCTTACGGTGTTTAAATTTTTCCATTGAATTTCTCACGTTTGAATTCTCCTGTGACTCAGGTGTATGCCTAGAAGCTCTTCGAGGACTGGTGAACTTTTTGAAGGATTCTCAGACCCCGAGAAAGAATTCAGGGCATTAAATCGAGCCAACAAGAATAACAAATAGTTACAACAAAAACACACACTCGAAATTGAAATGGACAACGTTGACGATGTCAACAGAAACAATCGGAATAATCGGGTTGACCCAAATAATGGAGTTGTGGCACCTCTTGTGCCAGAAGCTGCTCTTTATGATTGGGCACAACCAACTGCTGATAACCTGGCCACCGCCATTACTGTACCTCAGATACAAGCGAAGATATTCCAGATCACCAACAGCATACTGCATCTGTTGCAAAATAAGGGACTGTTCTCCGGGTCATACATTGAAGGCCCACAACAACATTTGAAGAATTTCCTATCAATATGTGTGACCCAAAGATAGCCGAATGTGACTCCTGAAGCCATCAAGCTATTACTGTTTCTATTCTCCATGACTGGAGAGGCTCAAACTTGGCTGAATTTGCTCCCAATAAACTCCATTGCCACTTGGGAAGCATTAGTCAAACAGTTCTTAAACAAGTTCTATCCTCCCAACAAGACTGCAAGGCAGATTGATGAGATATTGAAGTTCAAGCAGAAACCAACTGAGACCTTGCAAGAAACCTGGGAGAGGTTCAAGGGTATGCTAGTGAAGTGTCCACACCATGGCATTCCAGATCAGATGCTGGGACAGAGATTCTACATGGGTTTAGCAGACAGTTTGAAGGCCATTGTAGATGCTTCAGCTGGGGTGTATTTTTTAGCAAGACATTCATAGAGTGCAAGATTTTTCTTGACAAGATGGCTCAAAATTCAGGCTGAATGACTAGAGGTACGACACTTACACCAGTAGTGCATTCTGTTGCTCTTGACCCAAACAATTCCCATGCAGAGAACATAGCCACTCTCATGACTCAGATGAGCATACTGACAAAGAAAATTGATGAAATGGGTACAAAGCAAGTGCACATTGTTGATACAACAAATGGAGGATTGTGTACTCCTTGCATAAACTAGTCATATGTATGCTCGTGGAGTGGAGAGAATGACAATCAGGGCTTCAGAGAAGACATGAATTATGTCAATAATTTTGGAGGTCAGAGGTAAGGTGGGCAACAATGGGGACCAGCACCAAACCAGCAGTACAGACCCAACCTGCCATAACACAACCCCAATTCTGGAGTCGCACGACCACAAGGTCAAGTTGTGCCTTATCAAAAGCAACATGGCTATAATCAATAGCACCAGCAATAGTTGGCCTACCAATCACCTCATCAACAACATGACAGCAACATGATAGAAATCAGGGGCATGCTGCAACAACTTATTGGAACAAATGGTAAGATGCAAGAAAAGTTAGCAGCATATGATTCAGCAATCAAAGGCATTGAAACTCAACCAGGATAGCTGTCTATGGCCTTGAACAATCGCCCCCAAGGAACATTGCATGTAGATACAAATATTAACCTAAAGGAGCAAAACCCAAATCAGCTAATGGCAGTGAGTCTCAAGAATGGAAGAGATTTAGATAGAGAGCAAGCAGTTGCTCAATCTAGGAGAGAAACTATGCCAACTACTCCGGTTACATTAGAGGCAGATGGGTAAGCAGAGCTCACCAAGGTGGTAGTTGAACAGGCACAGGTTGACAAGGGTAAGGCGAAGGAAGGTGAACAAGTCTCAGAACAGGTGGCACCTCTTGTGCCAGAAGCTTCCAACAAAGAAAAGACATCAAGTAGTGGACAGAGGTTGAAACCTGCACCATTCCCTCAGAGATTGGCAATACAAAAGAAAGATGATCAATACAGGAAATTCATAGAAATGCTTCGACAGATTCAATTGAATATTCCACTGATGGATGCTTTGAGGGAAATGCCAGGGTATGCAAAAATAATGAAGGACCCGATGTCGCAGAAATTTGACTTCCAGGACCTGTCCAGTGTAACTCTGACACAGACCTGCAGCGCGGTAGTGACAAGACCTATAGCCTAAAAGGTGTCTGATCCAGGTAGCTTCACTATCCCATGCACTATTAAGAGTTATGCTTTTGCTAAAGCATTGTGTGACTTGAGAGCCAGCATAAACTTGATGCCCTTGGAAATATATATAAAACTAGGCATTGGCAGAGCTAGACCGACCTCAATGTTGCTGCAACTGGCTGATCGCACAGTCAAAAGACCGACAAGAATTCTTGATGATGTGCTTGTGCAAGTGGGAAAATTTATGTTTCCTGCAGACTTTGTATTCTTGACTGTCAGGTGGATGAAGAGATACCCATCATTCTGGGAAGGCCATTCTTAGCCACTAGGAGAGCATTAATTGATTGTGAGACTGGAGAGTTGAAAATGAGGTTGAACAATGAAAAAATAATATTCAACGTTTGCAAACTGCTCACTATTGGAGGCCGTGGATGTGATACTGCAAGAAGAGGATGAGACCCTTAATGTCAAGGATCCACTAGAAGCCTGCTTGATGAATTTGGAAGAGATGGATGGTGAAGGGTTGGCAGAGTGGGTCATGGCTGTCGAAGATCAAGGATTCTGGAAAAGGGAACTTCAGTTCGAGCCCCTACGCTTAGAAGAGAGAGCAACACCACCTGCAAAACCATCAATAGAGGAGCCACCACAGCTGGACTTGAAACCGCTTCCAGCCCACCTCAGGTACGCTTTCTTGGGGCCTAATTCTACTTTGCCTGTTATTATATCATCTGGTTTGCTAGTTGTGCAGGTAGAGAAACTATTGCAGGTAATGCAAGAATGTAAGACTGCCATTGGTTGGACCAGGGCAGACATAAAGGGTATCAACCCAGCCTTTTGCATGACAAGATTCTTCTGGAAGAGGGGCACAAACCTTCCAGGGAACATCAACGACGGCTGAACCCGAATATAAAGGAAGTATTAAAGAAGGAAGTGATCAAGTGGCTGGATGCAGGTATCATCTTCCCCATCTCTGACACCAACTGGGTCAGTCTTGTCCAATATGTGCCGAAAAGGGGAGGAATGACGGTCGTACAAAATGAGAATAACGAGTTGATCTCGACTCGTACAGTCACAAGGTGGAGGATTTGCATGGACTATCGGAAACTAAACACAGCCACTCGAAAGGACCATTTCCCATTGCCTTTTATTGACCAAATATTGGACAGGTTAGCTGGGCGGTCCCACTTCTGTTTCTTGGATAGATACTCGGGGTATAACCAGATCTCCATAGCCCCGGAAGAAAGAGAGAAAACATCCTTCACTTATCCATATGGCATCTTTGCCTTTTGGAGAATTCCCATTGGAATTTGTAATGCACCAGCTATATTCCAGCGGTGCATGTTAGCCATTTTCACTGATATGGTGGAGGATATTATGGAGGTTTTTATGGATGATTTCTCCGTGGTGGGGGATTCATTTGAAGATTGTCTTCACAACTTAAGAAGAGTGCTCAAAAGATGTGTGGAGACAAATCTGGTGCTGAATTGGGAAAAGTGCCATTTTATGGTACAAGAAGGAATAGTGTTGGGGCATCGAGTGTCTAGCAAGGGCATTGAAGTCGACCATGCCAAGGTTGATGTGATTGAGAAGCTGCCACCACCCACTTCAGTAAAGGCAGTGAGAAGTTTCCTTGGGCACGCCGGGTTCTATAGGCGATTCATTAAAGATTTTTCCAATATTGCTAACCCCTTATGTAAGCTGCTTGAAAAGGATCCGCCCTTTGTGTTTTCTAATGATTGCATGTTGGTTTTTGAGGAGCTGAAGAAGAGATTGGTGAAAGCACCCAACATAGTTGCACCCAACTGGGAGCAACCATTCGAGCTCATGTGCGACGCCAATGATTATGCTATAGGAGCAGTCTTGGGGCAACGCAAAGATAAATTGATGCATCCGATTTACTATGCAAGCAGGACGCTCAGTGGTGCACAACTCAATTACACTGTAACGGAAAAGGAAATGCTGGTTGTAGTGTTTGCCTTTGACAAATTCAGGTCGTACTTAATTGATTCAAAAGTTATTGTTTATACTGACCATGCATCAATTAGGTACTTGATACCAAAGAAGGAGTCAAAGACACGCTTGATTCACTGGGTTCTTTTGCTACAAGAATTTGATCTGGAAATCCGTGACAGAAAGGGGACGGACAATCAAGTGGCAGACCACCTCTCAAGATTGGAAGGAGCTGAAAAGAGAAGGGAGGTTGAAGACATAACAAAGACATTCCCGGATGAACAGTTACTTGCTGTGACAATGGAGGAGATGCCATGGTATGCTGATATTGCTAACTATTTAGCAAGCGGTATTGTACCTTATGAATTCTCCTCAATTCAAAAGAAAAAGTTCTTCCACGATTGTCCAGCCTATTATTGGTACGAACCTCTATTGTTTAAAATATGTGTAGATAACATGATCCGGAGGTGTATCCCCGAGAAAGATCAACCTTCTATTTTGTAGGCTTGCCATGCTTGCCATGCTTCACTTTGGAGGAATCCGGACAGCAGCAAAAGTGTTGGAATCGGGATTGTATTGGCCTACCCTGTTCAAGGATGCCCATGCTTGGGTCAAAAGTTGCGATGAATGCCAAAGGACAGGCAACATATCTCGCTGTCACGAGAGGCCGATGGTCACAATTTAAGAGGTGGAGGTTTTTGACATGTGGGGGATCGACTTTATGAGGCCGTTTGTCAGCTCGTATGGTAACAAATATATATTGGTAGCGTTGACTATGTCTCCAAGTGGGTCGAAGCGGTAGCTCTCCCAACCAATGATGCAAAAGGGGTAACAAGTTTCCTAAAGAAAAACATCTTCACATGTTTTGGCACCCCGAGAGCTATAATCAGTGATGGTGGAACCCATTTTTGCAATAGAGCGTTCGCACGTCTATTGGAAAAGTATGGAGTTCGCCACAAAGTTGCCACACCGTACCACCCACAGACGAGCGGGCAAGTTGAAGTGTCCAATAGAGAAATTAAAAGTGTCGTGACAAAGACAGTGAATGCAACAAGGACTGATTGGGCGAAGAAGCTGGATGATGCATTATGGGCATACCGCACAACATTCAAAACTCCAATTGGTATGTCACCGTACAAGTTGGTGTTTGGAAAGGCATGCCACCTTCCAGTAGAGCTCGAACATAAAGCACTTTGGGCATTGCGGCAGTTGAATCTGGATATAGAGACCGCAAGCACCAGCAGAGTCACTGAGTTACATCAGCTCGAGGAATTCAGGTTCCATGCATTTGAGAATGCTAGATTATACAAAGAAAAGATGAAAATAATCCATGATAAGCACATCTTAGATCGGAACTTTAAGCCCGGAGATCTAGTGTTGTTATACAACTCGAGATTAAGATTGTTTCCGGGTAAGTTGAAGTCCTGATGGTCAGGACCCTTCAGAGTGGTGCAAGTGTTCTCAAGTGAAGCTGTAGAGATTGAATCCGAAGATGGGACAAACAAGTTCACGGTAAATGGGCAAAGGTTGAAACATTACCTTGGAATGGTCGAAGAAAAAGGGGATAGAGTGGTGATAACTTTGGAAGAGCCCAGTACGCAAACAAGGAGTGATAATGAAAGCCTGCGTCGTGCCGCGACGTTAAATCAGGTGCTTCCTGGGAGGCAACCCATGGTTTGTTGTAAATCGTCGTGCCGCGGCGTTAACTTAGGCACTTTTTGGGAGGCAACCCATTATTTTTCTTACTTTGGTTGTTGTAATTGATTTTGAACGAATTTAACCGATCTATTAGTGTGCAGGGCAAACATTATGCGCATCGGAAGGATTCGGGGGTCGAAATTGACCCGAGAATAAGTAAAAATACGGCAAAGACAAAAATTAGCTGGAGTCAGAGATCCATGGCCGTGAATTGGACAGCGGATATGACCGCGGATTTTGGCCTGTGTTCTGTCCCCCGTCCGCGTCCGCGGATTGGACCGCGGATTGGGGCGCAAATTTTTGGTCCCCCTCTGCCCAGAATCCGCGACCGCGGATAGGACCGCGAATCTAGGCGTGAATTTAAAGCTCCCCACTGCCCAACATCCGCGACAGCGGATCTGGGCACGGATATGGGGTGTGTCCAGGTAAGTTTCTTTTTATTTTTAGTCAAAGTTTTTTCTTATATCCCCCCTTATTTTCCCTAACTTAAACGCCCACCACCCCCACTTCCCTTCCCACTTCTCTTCTTTTCTTCCTAACTTCAAGTCCCCAAACCCCTCCCTTCCCCCATATTTTCCTTTCAACACAAGACTCTTCTCCTTACTTATCTTCTCCACTCAACCATCTCCAACCTCTGTTCTTCTCAAGATCTCCAAGTAAGTACATGATTTTATTCCTCTTTCTTAGTATTTTTCTTTTTTTTCTTTTCAATTTTTTTTTTGTAATTCTTTTTCAATCTTTTCCCTTGCTATTGTATGTATAAGGTAGTAAATTCATAGGTGCTTTTGTCTGGGATTTGGATTATGGTTTATATGTGGTATATGGAGGCTATTTGAATTGGTTGATCTGGGGGAAGCCATTGTTGGGTTTGTGAGGAATGGTAGTCTAATTGGGGCTTTGGGTAACTTGGGGGGTCTATGCACCTTAAGTGTTTGTTGAATTGCCACAATGAGTTTGAATATAAATTGTGACCAATTGTGCGAGTGAATTCTGAGTAACCGCCATTGGTTCCCATATTCCGCCGATTACTGATAGTAGTGTTTATTGTGTAGGTACCATGACACCTTCAAAGAAGAGACGCACCACCGGAGCCTCGTCAAGTGGTCATGAAGGTTCATCCCGGACATGGACACCGGCCAGTGCAACTCAGTTTGATCGTACCGGGTTTCTCTCCAGAGCTGCCCAAGACCATTTCAGTTTGAAGGCCACTAAAAAATCTGTACCGAAAAGGGGTATTGATAGGGTGTCCCTCCAGGATGAGTGCCCTAATATGTATCGGGAGTTGATCAGGCGTAAGTTGGACAGCTTTTTCGAAGAGCCGGAGGAGGGTAACTTGATGCTTGTTCGGGAGTTCTATGCCAACTGCCCCGAACATGAGGATAGAATATGTACGGTGCGACACACAAACGTGGATGCCTCGATAGAAGCCATCAGGAGAGTGTATCGATTGCCTGAATTCAATGGGGAGGAGGATTTCTATGATACTTACAGGAGAGAACCCATCACATGGAACATATTTTTCAGAACTATCTGTGCACCACACAAAGAGGTAGTATGGGTTTTGTCGGGATCGAAGCTACACTCTGCCTCACTCACTTTTGAAGGAAAGTGCTGGTTGTACATCATCAACAATCGCTTGCTGCCGTCCCACAACACCACGGAGGTAAATGGTCCGAGATTTGCCTTAATCTGGTGCTTCGTGAATGGCCACGACATTGATGTGGCCAAGGTGATTGAGTCTGAGATCTTCGTCCGTTCACCACAGAAGAGGTATGGGTTCTTTTTCCCCTCTCTGATCACTAGATTGTGCCGGGCAGCAAGGGTGCCTAAGAACCCAAATTCGGATGGCATGGTAAAGAAAGAAGCAAAGTTTCAGGCAGACAAAGTGACCATCAGGAAAGACCCGGTGGCACCAGGGACAACTCATAGTGACGATTCTAATGCATCGGAAGAGGGCGATGAAGGGTAGGAGGAGGTTGAACCTGCCTCACCCCCACAGGAACAAGCTGCAGCGGCTGAAGGACCACCCCAGGTCAGACAGAGTACACGGATGACAGCCTTACAACAAGACATGGCAGGACTGCGCACTTCCGTCACGGAGTTGGAGGCTAGAGTTGGTGCTTTGGCCACCCAAAATGCGAAGTGAGAAAAGAAAATCATGGGCTGGTTGCGTGCGCTGGGGAGAGCATGTCATCTCGACCCTGGCACTGTCTCCGATCAAGATTGATCCACCAGGTAAGTTCCTTTACCTCGCATTACTTTACTTTGTATGATATGGGGACATGCCATCTTTTTATTGTGGGGTGGGAGATACTTTGTTATATGTTGTATGTAGATAGTTTCGTAGTTTATTTGTATAAATCAATTTCGACTTTTGTAGTAGTGTATCAATTTCCCCTTGGTTTTTCTTAAAACCACGGTTCTTTTTCAAGTGTTTTATTTGAACCAGGTGTAGTTATCTTTTTATTTTTAGTTAGGAACTTATGGGCTATGGGAAGAATTAGAATAGGATCCCTTAATTTCATAATGCCTTGAATATAGCAGTTACTTTAGTGTGACACTTAGGCTCATTTGTTGACTCTTGTAAGAAGGCCTTAAAATGTATGCTCTTAATTTGGCTTAAGTACCCTGATCTGAGTGTTTGATGATTTAATCTGGAATGAGTCATGTGTGTGTGAGGCTTGTTATATTATGTGCACGAAATTTAACGCCTAGAACTTGCCCCGTGTGTCTGCAAAGCGAAAGGTAGTCTTGTTTAGTTTGAAAAGTGATATAGGCATTTCTTTGCTGAACCATATATATACATACTCCACCTACCTATTTGCTATATACCATAGTTAACCCCGTTGAGCCTGTAATCCTGTTTCCTTGACAATTACATTACAAGCCCTATTCCTTGTTTGAATTGACCATCTTTTTGAACCCTTTACCTCTCGTAAGCACTTGAAATACTATGAATTTACAAAGGATAAAGTGTGGGGTAGTTGGTGGAGCTTTTGAGTGGAACTAGGAAAATAAGGAGAAAGGTATATCTTGTTGGAAAAGCCACTTGTGAAAAAAAAATATTGTTAATAGTATATCATGTTGATTGGTAATAATTCTTTGGTGGCTTTTAAGGTGATTGTGCTCAAAGAAGAAGTGTGGGGGTGGTATATGTGGTGTTAAAGATGAAAATATTGATTTAACTTAGGTGTGGACTTGATTGTAAAATAAATGTATTAAAGTGCTTAGGGAGGTATAGTCACTATTATATCCAAATATATCCTACCTAACCTGCAGCCTACATTATATCCAAATAAAGCCATACTTGATCCTAGACTGAGTGAGCTCAATTAGTAGAGTAGTACACTACAGGCAAGCCTATGGTGTATTTTTTGTGGCACAAAAATGTCATTTATGAGGGTGAGTGAATTCTGTTCCTTTTAAAGTTCCTCAGTGTGTGTAAATTTTACTGATTATGAAATGAGTCTCTTTTGTTGTGAGCAGGCACTTGATTCATGAAGGAGAGGTAAGTCTGGACCTCTGAATTAGAATAAATAAGCCGGTTAGGAACATTGCATGGCTAGAAGGAGTCAACTCTTGAGGTGTAGATGTTGCAATAATGTCCTCAATTTATGTGAAATATTCTTGGTGTGACGAGTAGGGAAGTCGCTCAGTGAAGTTAGGCCTCTTAGAGTGTGGTTTGATTGCTCGGGGACGAGCAATGGTTTAAGTGTGAGGTGTTGATAGTAGGCTATATTTATGCAATTTAGACACTATTTACACTCAAATTTAGCCGCACTTTATTGATATTTGAATGCTAAAAGATAACAAAATTCTCTAATTAATAATTTGATGCTTTGCAGGAGCTACTTCGAGCTAGGAGGGAGCTAACGAGAGTTTTGGAGTCAACATGGAGTGTGGAAGGCAAATCGAAGGTTAGCCCGGTCGAAAAGGAGCGAGAAAAGCAAGCGAGACGACCTCTCCAGGTGCGCGGCAGTGAAGTGGGCCGCGAATTGGCCCGCGAACTCAAGGCAGCGAGGCAGTGGAAATTCGCGGCCGGATCCACGGTCGAATCCGCGGCCGCGGACGGGCGGGCGAAAGCCAAACACGCAGGGTTAATTATGTAATTTCCTAGGCGACTAACCTAAACCTATATGAAGCCCAAACTCGCCCAGAAGTCAGAGATAGCTGGTTTTAGAAGATTTTAGAGGCAAGAACAAGGGAGAGAAGACGGATAATTTCCTAAGAGTTTTCATCTTCTTCTTCATACTTCTATTTATTGATTATAAATTATTTTAGTGATTTATTTTCCATTAGTATGAGTAGCTAAATCTATTATCTAGGGTTGATGGAACCAATTGCTGGATGAGGTCTTGACTCTATGTTGTTATAATTGGGTCGTGTTTGTTCTATGATTGTTCAACTACGTATTGTATTGTATTGTGGTTAATTGAAAGGGCCCTTGATTAATCGTGTCTAGTTACCTTGTGTTGCTTGAAAAAAAATACTTGGTTAGATTGTTGTTGAACACCACCACTTTTGGGTAAGTTAAGAGATTAATTACTTGAATTTAAAAGTGGGGTTAGAAATAACGAAACTTTGGTGGGATAATTCTGAGTTGCATAAATTGTTAACTTGAGTAGTTCGAGAGAATGCTTCTAGTAAATTATCGTAATTGATCGAGAGATAATTACGGTAGCCCGGAACTCATAATCCGCATAGAGTACTACAACGAGATTATAGCTAAAGAGTTAAGAATTAATCCGACAATTGGGGAAATCAATAGCCCTAGATCCTTTTACCCTTGAATTCAATTTTAGTCTTGATTATTGCTAATTTTATTGTTATTTTTCCTTAACTAAATAAATTTCACTGATTATTCATAAAACTCTTGCATCCGGAAGTTGTCTGAGCTTATCATTAGCATTATTTAAAGTTGTAGTAAATAGGTTAGTTCCCTGTGGGATTCGACTCCGGACTTGAACCGGATTATATTTGCAGCGACCGCTTAATCCTTTTTACAAGGCATAGTTGGGTGTGATCAGGTTGTTACATTAAACTGAGTCAATCTTCCTTGATTTGAGATTTTAAAATAAATCAATGACTTGTAACACCATAATAATAATTTCAAGTGACGACTAAAAATAAAATAAATAATCTCATACCAATAATGTCACTAAAGTTGAAAAAATTCCTTTTTCCGTAAAAAGGAGGTGAGATAACTGACATATGAAATTGACACATACTACTAAATGTAAGTTGGTATAGATAGAGTTATTAACAATAAAAAGGTGATGGAAAGGTCGAGAAAGTGGAGAGATTTCCCTGAAAAGTTTAAAATTCCGAAAACTTCTTTGTCTACCTATAAATCTCTTTTGAGTTTCCCTACAAGTTCATCTTTTGCATTCCCTTATCTATTGAAAAAAAAGAGTGTTTATTTCATAAAGACACTACATTCTTATTCCTCTTCAGTATTTCTTCCAGATGAAGAAATTAGTCTTTGACTGTTCAAGGAAACTGACACGAGGTAGATTCAATCAGTTCAAAAGGAACGCTTAACGCTTGAAAGAGCAATGCCTCCTCGAATCACTTGTTGTGTCAGTAAAAAACATAGACGTCCATACCTGGGCCCAGAGGACTGTTAGTTTGTGATGATTATTTCGACAATGAGAGTTAGGGAGTTTGACTTGATCCATGAAATCTTTGGAGGAGTGCACTTTGAGAAATTGTTTGACAAAGCTAAAGATGACGAAGATAAAGCGACCATGATATGTGATAAAATTGGTAAAATTGGGGGTGACGCAAGGCAGATTCAATCAAAGTAAAATACAACGAATCAACTAATTGGATTGGCGTATTAAACTAGTTAAGATATTAATACAATTAGCTCATTAGTTCCTACATATAAAAGAAAAGACGAAGAAAAAAAGAATAAAAGAAGAGGCGGTCAGAGGGAGAAAAGAAAAGAGGCGGTCTGTGAAAATTATTTTAAAATAAAACCAATATATTGCTGGTTAAATAAGGAGACTGCAGCGGCACCTCTTCAGAAAAAAAAAAAAAGATGAAGAAAGATATGAAGGGATACAGTGGAGATGAGAAAGGAAGAAAAGCAACAACTTTAAGAAAGCAAAATCCTAAGAACCTAACACACACACCCCGCGGGCAAAGACCCAATTTTCTTGTTCGATTTTGTATCTTTCTTAGGTGGGTACGAGATGTTGACACTACTTAATCCATTCTTTTCTATGGGAAACTAACAATAACAACTTGGATTAAAAATTCATTAACCAACGATTTATTGAGAAGTTTCACCTTTGGGACAAAAGTTGATTTTCGGTATTGTTTGACCAAAAAGTATAACTTTCGGTTAAACTATCATGTAACAAGGGGTTAAATCTAGTTAAGGATAATAACTCCAGACACTAATCTTGAAAACGTACAGTAAATGGGACAGACCCCATGAACGATTGACGACAATAAATGTGAAATATTCTCAAAGCCTGAACATTAATGAAGATACACCTAACAATAAATGGCAATAAATGACATTTTTAGTAAATAAGGGGAAAGATTAACCCAATAATGAGTAGGTTGAACGAATATTTCTCTTGACAAAGATGAATGAAAGATAGGTCTAAGATTCGTATGAACAATCCTCGGATCTAGTGGAAAGGTGGGAATAATATGGACAATGATCTTTATCAAAAGGTAATCTTTGTATTTTTGCGAGAGAGAAAGTCTTATTCTCAAAAGTGTTCTTATCAAAATCAATATTCCATGCCCCTATCATTGTCTCCTTTTTCTATATATATATATATATATATATATATATATATATATATATATATATATATATATATATATATATATATATAGAGAGAGAGAGAGAGAAACCCTAATAGTACAAATGAAGGGTATATCTCCTAGAATATTCCCTCTTAATATCCTATCCTGACAAATTAGCCGTTGCAAGTCTTATTGTCAATAATCAATCTTTACATCGACCCTTGTTGACCATCTCGGCTATGGCTCCTGTCGACATTTCGATTACGACTCATGTCAGCACCTCGGCCAATAACTTCGCTGCATCTCGGGCGAGCTCGACCGACTCTTTCCTCAGTGCCGAATTACGCTAAATTTCCTAGGGACGGATTTCGGCCTATAGAGTTAGTCCCTCTGCTTATTAAAGCCGGCTTCAGAAGGCCTTGATGAGCGGACTCCGTATAATGTGACCGAAGTGTTTAGATAAGATGGAAGGGTCGTAGTGATTAAGGGCGAGTAAGCGGCGTGTCTCATTGTAAACCGTAAGTTCTGGGATTGCAAATCCCGCGAATCAAGGTGACGTCATGGCGGTTGACATCATTATGGCATAATTTTCCGAGACGCTGCTTCGTTTCGCGCGCGCCTCCTGATAGAGCATGCCGCTTCAGTTGCAGTGTCACGCAATGATGGTCAATTTCTTGGTTCTAATGCCTGCATCCTTATAAATAGGGGTGAGTGGGTAACGTCCTAACATTTACGAAACTTCTTGTACCAAGCAAACTCAGCATCTCCTTCTTCCTCCATTGTTTGAAATTCCTTAGTGGTTTTAGTGATTCTCACTGTTTTCAATCTTTCTGTGCTTAAAACATATTCTCTTACAAACATAGTTAACGTATCTTCTGGTTCCGGTATGGCGGCTGACCCTACCCCCTTGGCGGTATGTATGCCTCCTCACGGCGATGGTGTTTCGGTTGCCCTTGACGATGAGAGGTTTCCTACGGTAGAGGAAATAATTCCTCACAGTGAAAAGATTAGATCTGACTTTTCGAAGTTGCCCGAAGACTATCCTGAGGCCTCAGGGTCGATGATGAACGAGGTCGACCTCACTGTGTTTAGGACAAAGTTCAAAATTCTGGCTCACATCGATCTGATTCCGGTGGGGCGCGATGTGGTACAGGTGCATCGCCCAGAATATTGCGCGTTCTATGCGTATCCGTTACGTAGGCTATTCTTTTCCTCTTCTCCCATTGGCGGAGGAATTTTGCCGCTACTATGGCGTCTGCCCGGCCCAACTCTCCCCTTATATCTACAAGCTTACCCGTATGTTGACAAAATATGTGGAGTTGGCTGGCCGTGGGTATTACTTCGCCACCTGATGCATCTCTTCGCCCTTAGTTTCTATAGGGGGACGATGTTGCACCTTCGCCACCGAGGAAGTAGGAGTTTGGTGGTGAAGATGGACGATAAGGCAAATCGTCAGTTCTGGCTCAACTATTTATTCGTCAAGAACGATGATGTGGTGGCCAATGCGAGCGGGTTCCCTGAGGCTTGGAATTACTCCCGTAAGTATCTTTTTGCTGAGCATTCGTTTTGCCTGTTTTTGTCATAGTCTAACATTCCGTTCCTTCTTCGTGCAGTTGAGACCTCGCCCCCGTCCTTGGTCGGGGACATTCATGACTGGGTTAGCCAGGTCTTGCCTCACATAGAGGGGATTCGTGAATGGCCGGCCTTTATCAAAAAATTTGGGCCCGCGCCTTTCGTGACTGGTGAGTTTGTTTATATGTATTTACTTATGCATATATAATTACCTTTTTTCTACAATGTTTCCACCTCATGGTTGCCTACTCGTTGCGGTTTTGTACATGAAGTGGCAGTCTTCTGATTTTTTTGTTTTCTTTTTCACCCCGAGGACCTTTGAGAATGCAGAAGGCTCCTTCTCCGGCGTTCCGTAAGAGGAAGGCTATTTTTGTTCCTTCTGCTGCGATGAGGTCTGCTCAGTCATTGACTATTCCTGCAACAGGGCTTTCGACTTCCCCTTTGCGTCATCTAGTAGACGAGGACGATGAGGAGGAATCGTTGCCGAATGGTGATAACTTGCTTCCCCGTAAGAGGCGATCTGTAGATGTCGGCAAAAGAGCTGTCCGTGCGGGGAGTTCGGCGATGGAGGATTACGTCGTCCAAGAAACGGCGACCAGACCTTAGAGATAGCGCAAAATTACCTCCCATGATTCTGCCGTCGTCGGGGGCCGAGGAGGGTACGTCTCTCCCTTAGGCCGTGATGGATTTTTAAGGGCCATCGGCAAGAGTCCCTGATATCTTGCGGAGGGATGAGCCATCAGCCTCGCTACCAGCCAAGGATCCTTCTTCCCGGGTTGGCGCAAAAGGAAAAAGTATAGCCGAAGAAAGTTACGAGACGAGCTCCGATGTGGATGCCGAGGAAGTGAGGATGATGGGGGAAGGACTTACCCGACTTGAGGTGAGATTGGAGGGGACTACACGGACTATTGCAATCCCCTTGGACCGGGATTTGCTGGTTGATACGGAGGACGTTGTCCCTTCTTTTGGTCCCCTCTGTTCCGATGTGGAGGGTAAAACGCTCGAGAAGCTAAAGGACGCCACTTGATCTTTTTTTTTTTGTAAGCCTTTTGATCTCTCTTTTTTTTTGTCGAGTCCAGTTTTGTTCTTATCCATTCTGTCTTTCTTTCAGACCGTGATTTTGGAGATCGAGAGCGCCCGACGAGAGGAGAGGCGTAAGGCCATTTTCAAAACAATGGAGCAGAAATATCACGAGTATCGTGATAAGCACCGCTATATCTGCAGGCGGTTGGGTGGAAGCGTCACTTTCCAGGCTCTCTGAGGTGAACTGAAGGAAAAGGATGATGAATTGATAAGGGTCATTGGAAAATGCAGCGTTCTCGAGGGGGCGTTGAGGGACAAAGAAGAGGAACTTGAGATGAGCAGGGAGGTTGAGGCCCAATGCGCCGACCTTCAATCCTAAGTGGTCTCATTGCACGCCGAGCTCGAGGAGTGTCAACTCAAAGTGGTCGCTCTAAATGGCGAGGTAGCTGAGCAAGCGGCGGGTTTAGAGAAGGCGGAGTTGGCCCGATTGTCGGCTGCGAGGAAAGCGGCAGCTTTAGAGACCGTGATCCGTATTCTTCGTTCTGAACGGGAGAGTGCTCTTGAGACAGCCAGGCTCAGAGAGGAGCGACTTGATGAGCAGATAAGGGAGATGGAAAAGGAGTCTTCGGGCCTTAGCGATCGAGTTGCTGCTCTCGAGGTCAAGAAGGCGCAGTTATTGGCTCAACCGTCCTGTTCCCATGCCTCTACTTTTCCTGATATTCCGCGGGACTTGTACGAGGAATGGATTCATGTCGAGGCCCAGCTGGACATATTTAGGGATCTGGTGGGGGTGGGAGCTGTCTCAGAAGCCGACTTCGAGAATGCTCACGCTAAGGCGCGTAAAGCTCGGTTTGCTTATGGCTATGATCCCTCCACACCGGAAGTCGGTGATGATGAGGAGGATACGGGCATGGATCGGATTGAACAGGACGCCTGGCACGAAGGTGAGTATCCCACTGGTGATGGCGATGAGGAGGGTGGAGATGGTCTTGGCGATCGAGCTGGAGGTGCTGCTGGGTCAGGCGGTGATTAGTTATTCTTGTTTTTCTGTCTAGCCGCATACGTGTGTCTATTTGTAGGCGTGTATTCGAGCCTTTGTAAAAAATATTCTAAGTATGGTACGTTAGTTTTGTTATTCGTACCTGATTCTTTTTATTTGTTCGGGTTTGTACATTTTTTTATTTTTGTTGCTTGGTTGGCTTTGTCATAAATTTGTTTGAGTAGGCTGAACGAGGTTGAAACGAAGCCTAGGTTTGATTATGGCCGAGGGCTAGCAGGTGTTGGTTCAGGGTTGAACACATCGCATATTTAGTTAGGGTCGTGGGCCGATTAGGTGTTAATTTGACCGAGGTCGAATGTAACCTTTAATTCTAACGAGGTCGAATGTAACCTTTAATCGATTGAGTCCATGGGCAGAATAGGTGTTAATTTGAACGAGGTCAAATGTAACCTTTAATTAATTGAGGTCGTGGGCCGAGTAGATGTTAATTCGAATGAGTCGAATGTGACCTTTAATTAATTGAGGTCATGGGCCGAATATGTGTTAATTCGAACGAGGTCGAATGTGACCTTTAATTAATTGAGGTCGTGGGCCGAATAGTTGTTAATTCGAACGAGGTCGAATGTAACCTATAATTAATCGAGGCCGTGGGCCGAATAGGTATTTAATTCGAACGAGGTCGAACATAACCTTTAATTCATCGAGGTTGTGGGCCGAATAGGTATTTAATTAGAACGAGGTCGAACGTAACTTTAATTGATTGAGGCCGTGGGCCGAATAGATGTTAATTCGAACGAGGTCGAATGTAAAATTTTAATTGATTGAGGCTGTGGGCCGAATAGATGTTAATTCGAACGAGGTCGAATGTAAACTTTTAATTGATTGAGGCCGTGTGCCGAATATATGTTAATTTAAACGAGGTCGAATGTAAACTTTATTTGGGGAGAGCAGAAATAAACTTCATGCACTTGTTCTTTGTTCATATACTTGGAGAGATTTACATATTTTTCGGGCGTTGGCTGGTAGTTCAGTCCCAGTCCCGGTCTATCTAGTACCTTCATTGGTCGAGTTGGAAAAATAGTAAGAGATCGAACAATGAACTGGTCGTCTAGTGTCTTTGTCTGTGTGCACTTCAATCCTGAAGTGTTCCCGTCATCGCCTCATTAAAAACCTCCTCGAGAAAACCTAATCGGGACAAAACTCGAGTGAGGGAAAAAGAGTGCGACTTTGGGAACCTCGTCCTTTAAAAGTTGAAGTACTTGAGGTTCGTAATGTTCCAGTTGTTTGGTAGTCTCTTTCCTTCCATTGTTTCTAGTGTGAATGACCCTTTGCTTACTGCTGCCGTGATTTTGTAGGGGCCGTCCCGATTTGTTCCTAGCTTGCCTTCCCGTCGGTTTTTGCTTGCTTGTGTTTTAGCTTTAAGCACACAGTCCTCAAATTTAAGTGGCCTGATCTTTGCTCTTTTGCTATAGTAGCGTTCAACTTGTTGCTTTTGGGCGATCATTCTTACGTAGGACATATCTCTTCTTTCCCCGGCTTTATCGAGTTCTTGCCTTCTACTGTCATCGTTCTGGGGTCCGCTTTCACGGAAGTATCTTAGGTTGGGCTCCCCGACCTTGAGTGGTATTACTGCATCATTCCCATAGACTAACGAGTATGGCGTTTCCCCTATGCTTGTTTTTGGCGTTGTTCGGTAGGCCTAGAGTACTTCTGGTAATATTTTCGGCCACAGTCCCTTGGCATCTTCGAGCTTCTTCTTCATGATGTTCAGTATTGATTTGTTGGAGGACTCCGCTTGCCCGTTACTCGCGGGGTGGTAAGGTGTTGACAGTATTCTCTTGATGTGCCATTTTTCAAAATGTCGGCGACCTTCTTTCCTACAAATTGAGGTTCGTTGTCGCAACTGATTTCTTTGGGGAGACCAAAATGGCATATTATGTTCTTCCATATGAAGGCAACTTGTAAGGCCCCGTTAAAAAAATATTTCCTAATGATTTAAGATTTTAAAGTGAGCCAACGGTATTCGGGAATAACGTATTCGAGTATTAAAGGAGACCCATGGGATAGAACTACATCATTTTGAAATGAAAATATGTGTTTAAGGTGTGTTGGAACATACTAAGGAGTTTTGTGAATGGCAAGAACTTGTGTGGAACAAGTTGGATACATTAAGTAGAAAGGATGTTTCTATTAGCACAAGAGTCGATTTCAAACGAACAGAACTACCACAATATAAATACTTAGGTGGTGATATACCTATCAAATTAAAGCCCTCTGAGTCTAGTTTCCAACGCATCAAACCGTTTGTCATTTGGATATTTCTACACAAAGTTATGGCCATTTTATCGGACCTATTCCATATGCGAGCCCAGATGCACGCCCGCGTATATTGGAGGGTATTCTGCCTTGTGTGCGCGGCCAGATGTGCGGTCACTTGCCCAGGTGCGCAACCGCGCACGTAGGAGCCCTATAAATAACCGCAAGGCCGGATAGAGAGAGGGGCTAAGTCATTTCTTTGAGCTAGGGCCTGCATATCAAGGCGAATCCGTCCAACACTTCCCTCCTATGAACCAAGGTATTGTTTCTGGAGAAATTTTGAGTTTATTACTACTCCTAAACACTTATATTAACTAGGATTAATCTTTAAGATCCATAGATTTTCATTCAAATCCCCATATTGTTCAAGAACACTACAAGTTGGGATTTTCAAGAGTCTCACTACAAGAGGTATGTCTACCATCTCTAACTAATCTATGATGATTAATTATGTATGAAATGTGTGTTATGTCTTATGGGATGGTGATTGGAATCCAAAAATGCCTTAACCTAGGTTGTGTTGGTATTGTAGAGATTGTAAAATAAATTAATTGATAATATTTATGGGTTGGGAGTGAAGTGTTGGGTATGCATGTGCTAATGGAAGTTGTAAGGTGAATCATTGGTGTGGAGGGTGGTTGTTAGGTGAAAAAATTCCATGGGAGGAGGTTGTAGAAAGATATGCACACTAGATGTTTGATAAAAAGTCTAAATGACTTAAAGTACAAGAATCTTGCTAATATTGGTGCAATTGTGTTGCATTGTTGTAGATTGAAGTTGTTTAGTGTGGTGGAACGTTGTAGTATTATTAAGGGGCGAATTCGAGGTATGTTGGCTAAACTCCTTTTTTTGAATTGAACCCCACAATGGCCTTGTAAGTCCAGTGTTGCTTATTATAAATTGATTATTTCGAATAAGCCTTGTGTCAAGAGATATATGCGTTCAATTTGTAGTCCAAATGTACTTGTTATGTGAGTTACTATTTGAGAAGGTGATTAAGCATGGGTTGTGTGTTAATATGTTATGATTTGAAAACGTGATTCTAATGAAAACTAGCATGTCATATTGTGTAAGAAATCACATGTGCCTAAGACCCTTAATTTGGTTAGTTGCTCAAATGTGTATTTAAAGTCTTGAGTAGAAATGCTTTCTTGTTGATAATCTATAAGGATTAGGGGTGGGCATAAAATTCAAAAAACTGAATTCCGAACCGAATCGAACCGAATTAATTTGGTATTTTGGTATCGGTTTTTTCGGTATTTCGGTATACTTCGGCACAAAAACTACGGTATTTTGGTATTTCGGTATGGTATACGATATTGAGTTTTTGATATTTTGGTATTTCGGTATACCGAAATATATAAGTCCAAGTCCAACTTTATTTCTATTTTCCACCCAATAAGCCTAAGTCCAACACCCCAATCCCCCTAATTCAATAATCCCTTAGCACTCCTAGCGGCCTCTTTAGGCTTAGAGACAACAGACTTACGGGAAATGGCTTCTTCTGCTTACCCCCTTTCCCTTTTCTATTTTCTAACCCTAGACTTCTCTAAAAAATTGTAACATTGCTTGGCTGCTGCTGATTCACGACTACAATAGCAAAGGGCGATGACAACTTCACGACCTCGGTAGCAGGTGTATGCCCTCTCTATTTTTGTTGCATCTAATTATTGTTTAATTCTGATTTCTGTTGATGCTTGTTAGATGGTAGATGATGTTGATGTGTTGCATTCTGCTGCTCGTTTAAAGAAGTGCTTGAATGGACAATTGTGTTTATTCTTTCTGTGTATATTATTTAATATACTTTAATACTGTTGATGCTTGTTGTTGTTAGCCTCGTTACTTGGCTAGTTGCTTGGTATTCTTGAATTCAGCTAAAGTTTCTATGTAAACTTTAGAAGGCTGCTAGATTATTCATACAGGCTGCTAGCTTATTCAAATGATGCTTCTTCAAATGAAGCTTCATCACGTATTATCTAGCAGCTAGCTTAGCACATCGTATATAGTCCACTGTCCACTCCATTTATATCATCTATTCTGTTAATCTATTAAACTGAAATCGTACCAAAATCGTACCGAACCAAAATAAGAAATACCGAACTACTTTGGTACGGTATTTGGTATATATAATTGATAAACTGAATACCAAAATATCGAACCGAAGTTCTTAAATATCGAACCGAAGTATCAAATGCCCACCCCCTAATAAGGATGATTGAAAGTGAGAGAAATGGGTTGGAGATATAAAGTGTGGCCAACGTGCCAAGAATGAAAGTTATACTCGTGGCCAATGGTGCCGAGGAAATGAAATGATGTGAGTAAGGTTATGAAATAGGCCTTGATTCAACTGTCCAAAATTGACTTCGAAAATAGATGTGCCTAAAAGCTTATGTGCTCAGGTCATGCCCAAATATGGTTGTCTTAATTAATGCTATGCTTTGTAAGTATTTCCAAAGTGTTTTGAGCTCCTATATGTTCATGAGTTGAAATTGTGTATTGCCCTTTTTGGGAAAAAGTATTTCAAGAATGAAAGATGTGTTAAAGATTTTCTATTGTGACTTAATTATGTTATACCCCCTTCTTGGGAAGAAAACCTTGTATGAAATCAATGTAATCAATATTTATTTCTCATATGATGAAACCTTATGAACCTACCCTCTCTAAGGCCAAACGTGCCAAACAGTTGATTGGAAGAGAACCCCGTGTACAAACTATTATGGTTTTGGGAATCTAGAGTTGTGGTATTATGATACACCTCCACCCGCATATATTGGGGTGAGGCGGCAGAGCCGCTTTGTGTACAGATTGTGATATTGTGATACACATCCACTCATATATATTGGAGTGAGGCGGCAGGGCCGCTTCGTGTAGGGATTGTGGTATTGTGATACACCTCCACCCGCATATATTGGGGTGAGGCGACATGGCCGCTTCGTGTAGGGATTGTGGTATTGTGAAACACCTCCACTCGCATACATTGGGGTGAGGCGGTAGGGCCGCTTTGTGTAAAGGTAGTTGTAGAGGATCCCCGACTTAAGAATTTATAAATGTTATTGAAAACTTTTAATAAATTTCCTGTGGCTTTAACAGCTAACTAAGCCTTTTATTGTTACCATGATTCATCATATTCGTGTTGTATTTCTAAGTCCTTGAATAAGTATTTTGGTTTTCATACTAGTACTATTCCATATATACTAAAGTTCCTTTTTTCCATGGCGCTGCATCTTCAATGGATGCATGTGATTCGTCAGCGGGCGGTTTTGATCCTCGTTAGCAGTTACTCTCTATTCAGCAGATTTTGGTGAGCCCTACTCTGTTCCGGGCTTCATGTCATTTGACGTTGTACTTTATGTTTTGAGGTATAGCCGGGGCCTTGTCGCCAGCACTTTCATACTACTCTTCAGTTGTACTTAGAGGCTCCGTAGACATAGTGTTGGTTGTATGGTGGTGTTGGAAAAGTCAACTAGATATGTTGTATTTGTATCACGCGTCCCATTTCAAAATATAATTTTGTATATATATTTTGGGAATAATGAAAGAAGTAACTGTTGGTGATGGAATTGGAATTGTTCATGAAATCCTCTCATGTTTAATTGTTGATATACATATATTCTCTTTATTCATAGGTGAGTTGGGTAGAAGGTATTGTACATGCTTGCTTGACCAGGGTATCTCGGTTAGCGCCAGTCACACTCCCCAAGGTCGGGGCGTGACACAATTACTTCCTATTCCCGTATTTGGGTGAATGCTCCTGCTTCCACCCATTTAGAGAAATAATCAGTTAAAGCCAAGAGAAATCGTATGTTACCTCGTCCGGCCGGGAGGGGGCCCATGATATCCATTCCCCATTTGATAAACAGCCAAGGAAAAATTACTGAGTGTAGTTGTTCGCCTACTTGGTGGATCATTGGGGCGTACTTCTGGCATTGCTCAAATCTTTCACGAAGTCTGCGGCCTCCTTTTTCATGGTGGGCCAGTAATATCCTGCTCTTATGAGGCATCTGACCAAAGCTCGATTGCCGGAGTGAGCTCTACAGTGGCCTTCGTGCACTACTTCAAGGACGCACAACATCTAATTTGGGCCAAAGTATTTCGCAAGGGGGGCGCCATATGTCCTTTTGTACAGATCGTTGTGAATGTCTTGGCCTCTTTTTCATCATTGGGGAGTATGACGTCCTGCAAATATGTAAAAATACGGTTGCGCCAGTCCCAAGTCAGGTTAATGGTTCTTACCTCGATTTGGTCTATCGACGAGTTGAGGAGGTGGACCACATCTCGGTCTCCGGTTGTACTATTTTTGGTGGATCATTGGGGCGTACTGTTTCGGTGTGGTATTTTTATAACCTTTGCTCCTTGATTTGGAAAGTCCCTGTGACTTGGTTGACCACGAGTTGAGAATCGCAGCGCAACCTTAGCCGCTTTGCCCCGTATTTGAGTGCTAGTCTTGGTCATGTAATTACGGCCTCATACTCGGCCTCGCTGTTAGTCATGTCCGGGAACCTTATGGACTGGTGAATCACTTCGCCTGTTGGGACTTCGAGTACGAGTCCCAGCCCGGACCCTGATGCGTCGTCGATGCATAGGACCTAGAAGTCTCATGTTTGGGAAGAAGCATGGACGACTTCCTTTTCGACTTCGGGCAGTATATGCATACTGAAGTCGGCGAGCACCTGAGACTTTATATCCATTCACGGTCGATATGTAATATCGCACTCCCTTAGTTTGATGGCCCATTTGGCTAATCTGCCCGATAGTTCGGGTTTGTGTAAAATGCTTCTTAAGGGGAAAGTCATGACGACCGAGATGGGGTGGCATTGGAAATATGCTCTAAGCTTTCGTAAAGCTACGACTAAGGCCAGAGCTAGTTTTTCAAGGTGGGGGTACCTTGTCTCGCCGTCGACTAGTGTCTTGCTAATGTAATAGATGGGATATTGCATACCTTTGTTTTCTTGGACTAGGACTGCGCTCACAGCTACTTCGGATACGGCGAGATAGACGAGAAGAGGCCATTCTGGTTCTGGTTTCGAGAGCAACGGTGGCGAGGACATGTACACCTTTAACTCTTTCAGGGCTTGGACATATTCAGGGGTCCATTGGAGGTCGTTCTCCTTTTTGAGTACGCCGAAGAACTTGTGGCACCTATCGGAGGATCGCGAGATGAATCTTGACAGAGCGGCGATACGGCCAGTCAGCTTCTGAACATGCTTTTTGGTGGTCAAGTGCTCTGGTATCCCCCCGCATTTTTCAATCCGAAAGGCATGACCCTGTAGCAGTACGTCCCCTGGTGGGTGATGAAGGTGGTCTTTTCCTGGTCCTCTTCCTCCATAAGGATCTGATTATAGCCCGAGTAGGAATCCAAGAAACTTAGTAACTCGTGTCCGGCTGTCGCATTGATGAGCTGTTCGATATGAGGTAGTGGAAACAAATCCTTGGGGCAAGCTTTGTTCAGGTCGGTGAAATCTACACACATCCGCCACTTGTCGTTCTTCTTTTTCACCATGACCATGTTGGCGACCCATTGGGGGTACTTCGACTCCCTGACGGATCCATTCTCCAATAAATTTTCCACTTCTTCGCGCACTGCATCATTGATTGCGAAATTGAACTTACGTCGAACCTGCCTTACCGGGGGTAGAGCGTATCGACGTTCAATATATGTGTGGCGATATCCTTTGGGATACTTGGCATATCTGCACGGCTAAAAGCAAACAGGTCCGCGCTAGTAGTTAAAAATTCGTGAAACTTATCCGGTTCTTGGAGTTTGCAGTCGATGTAAGCTTTCTTGCTGTGGTCGTTGATGTCTAATTGAACGGGGTCGAGGTCCTCTATGGTCGATCATGCGGCCTCGGCCATATCGGGGTATCTGATGATGTCCTCGATGTCGTCGCCTACCGACCTCGACCATGTTGATTGCTATGCTTCTTTCTCTTTGTCTCTCATTTATTGGGTGGCCATGCAGTCTAGGGCGATGCGGTAGCACTCTTGGGATGTGCGTTGTTCCCCACGTATGTTGAATACATCCTATGGAGTTGGGAATTTAATGACTTGGTACAAGCTGGAGGGTATAGCTCTTATGGTGTGTATCCACGGTTGCCCTATTATGGCATTGTATGTCGTTTCCTCGTCCATGATGTGGAATGTGGTCTCCAGAATGACTCCTCCCGCCAGGACGGGGAGTGTGATCTCGCCAGATGTTCGTTCAACTGCATTGTTAAATCCTGTTAGTGTGATGCGGCGTGGTACTATCTTGTCCTTGAGTTTTATTTGTGTGAGTACTCGGGGATGGATAATACACACGCTGCTCCATTCGTCTACCATAATTCGTCTTACGTAGGTATCCAAAATTCATAAAGTAATAATGAGAGCGTCATAGTGAGGGAATTCCAAACCGTTGGTATCTGACTTATTGAAGATGATACTTTCTTCGAGTTCATCATACCGTTCGTAGGTGATCGACCATTTGAGATTATGGGTCGTGGTGAACTTCACGTTGTTGATGGAAATGTCATCTCCACCAATGATGATCATGTGGATGGTGCGAGCTAGCGAGGGCTATTTCGGCGGCCCTTGATGTTGTTCGCATCCCCTGGCATAGTTGGTCCTTCCCCGATCGCTCAGCAATTCTTTAAGGTGTCCTTGTCGCAGCATGTTTACGACCTCCTGTCTTAGGGCAATGCAATCTTTGGTTTTATGTCCTCTCTCTTGATGGAACTCGCAGAGGGCATCTGATTTTTTGGTGTTCGGATCCGACCTTATCTTTTGTGGCCACTTTACCTTTGGTCCGAGCTTCTCCAAGGCGTAGACGATCTCTGTAGGTGACACACAAAAATTGTGAGCAGATAATAAAGGGGGCATACCTCTTTCATTCCGGTGAGTCCATGTTCTTGATCGGGGTGGACCTTCTTCATGTCGAGATGACGGTACAATGGTAGTTCTGACATATGGGAGATGTCGTTCCCGATTTGGTCGTGAGGATGCTGGATCTCTTCTGATATCACTTCTCTGATCTATTCTGGATTCTGCTTGTACTGAGGTCAGTCGATTAGTTGGCCCATTGAGGTCATCTTCGTCTACTCGGACTTCTGCACAATACGCATTATGTATTTCGTCCCAAGTTGTTAGGGGATATTTCATAAGCCGACTTAATAATTTTCTTGTCGCCCTTGAACCATTTCTGTTCAGCCCGTTTTGAAAAGCAGCTACCGCCATTCCTTCTGATACATTGGGCAGAGTCATTCTTAGTCGGTTGAAACGGGTAAGGAAGTCCCTCAGTCCTTCTCCCGGGGATCGTTTGATAGGAAAGATGTCATTCACTCTTGCCTCGGCCTTCTTGGCCTCGGCATGGGCTGTCACGAACTTATCGGCCATTTCCTCAAAGGTCTCGATGGAACGTGCTGGTAGTTCGAGTACTAGGTTAATGCACCTCCCATGAGGGTTTCGCCGAACTTCTTTAGCAGGATGGAGGATACTTGTTCTTTGGTGAGTCATTGCCTTTCACGGCAGTGATGTAATAGGTCACATGATCCTCGGGGTCAGTTATGCCATCGTATATTTTCCGATAAGGCGGCATTTTAAAGGTCTTTAGTATGGCATGTGGGGCAGCGCTATCACTGTACGGCTGCTCGATGAACCGACCGGCGTATTTCTTCGGTAGTAACTTAGGAGCGCTCGGTATTTTATCGACCCTTTCTTGGTGCTCTCTCATTTGATCCCGAAATGTCTTGTTCTCGTTTTCCATTTCCTCTATCCTTTTTAGTATGGCTGTGAGAGTGTCGTCGCCTGCATTGTTAACAACACTCTGAGTAATACCTATCATCGTGGGTGGAGAAGGAGGTTGATCATGTTGCTCGTCCACTAGTGGTGCGGCACTGGTTCTCGCCTTTACTGTGGCCGCGTCCTGAACGGGCTTCTGGAGGACGCTGGTCAGTGTATCAGTTAGCCAAGCCTCAAGGAGCTTCTTTATCGCTGGTAGTATCTCCTCTCCCACGGACGTGAAGGTTATTTTGCCATGGGATTTTGTGATGCTGCAATGGGGAGGAGGTGATCCACCTCGCCTAGGGGAGGCATTGGGCGTTGTGTCCTTGTCCACTACTTCAGAGCTTTCGTGGATGCTGTCCATGAGGTTGGTTGTGAGGTCACTCATTATTCTCGTTCTTTCTTCCTTGTTACCTGCCATGTTAGATCTATGCATACAAAGAGAAGAAGGTTCTTCTCTTTTTTTCTTTTTTTTTTGCGTCAGTAACCAGTGTCGGTTCTAGATCTAGAAGAAACTAAAAGACTTAGCTAGAAAATCCCCACAGACGGCGCTAAAATATTTGACCAAAAAGTATAACTTTCGGTTAAACTATTAAGTTCATGTAACAAGGGGTTAAATCTAGTTAAGGATAATAACTCCAGACACTAATCTTGAAAACATACAGTAAATGGGACAGACCCCATTAACGATTGACGACAATAAATGTGAAATATTCTCAAAGCCTGAACATTAATGGAGATATAACTAACAATAAACGGCAATAAATAGCATTTAAGTAAATAAGGGAAAGGATTAACCCAATAATGAGTGGGTTGAACGAATATTTCTCCTGACAAAGATGAATGACAGATTGGTCCAAGATTCGTATGAACAATCATCGGATCTGGTAGAAAGGTGGGAATAATACGGACAAGGATCTTTATCAAAAGGTAGTCTTTGTATTTTTGTGAGAGAGAAAGTCTTCTTCTCAAAAGTGTTCTTATCAAAATCAATATTCCATGCCCCTATCATTGTCTCCTTTTTCTATATATATGGGGTCTTTTCCTAGGAAACCCTAATAGTATAAATGAAGGGAATGTCCCCTAGAATATTCTTTCTTAATATCCTATCCTCACAAATTAGCCGTTGCAAGTCTTATCGTTAATAATCAATCTTTACCTCGACCCTTGTTGACCATCTCAGCTATTGCTCCTGTCGACATTTCGATTACGGCTCATGTCGGTACTTCGGCCAATGACTTTGCTGCATCTCGGACGAGCTCGATCGACTCTTTCCTCAATGCCAAATTACGCTAAATTTTCTAGGGACAGATTTTGGCCTATACTGGTATCAAAACTTGTTAATCAAAAGATATTTTCCTGCCTCGAAACGGTGTGAATACAAAAATTTCTTAGAAACTGGTTAGGAGGAAATTGATGTTAACACTAGTCGTACAACAACTTTACTTGTAGTATGATGGGTACATCCATAGCAAACTAGAAGAGAACGGAATTATTTTTTGATAGGTAGTTAGGAAGAGATTCACTTTTAACACTATTTCACTAAAGATTCTTACATTTAAAAGAATAGGAAGGTCTGTACTCTATTAAATAAGGCTATGAGAACTATTTCAGAGTGGAATTTAGATTGGAATAATAAAGTTGCAACTCAAACGGATGAAGAAGTAGGTGAATGAGTATCGAAAATTATAAATTCTATTGCTAAGAATATTTTGACTTCATGAGTTTCAAAAGTAATTAATATTCAAATATTATAATGTACTCTTAGATATTTGATACTTTGACGATGCAATTATTGAAAGCTATTTGGAGCTATTCGTCAAGACTAGTGTGAGTGATAGCTCTTCGTTAGTTGATTTTTCAACTATAGCATATTTGAACTAGTTTTTCTTGCATAAACAAAATATTTTGACCAAACTTTTAATTACTTATATGTCGCTGTTTACCCGTAAAACGGTACAGTTAAATTTATATGTGATTTCTAGACAAGTGAATTAATTTGATCCTGAAATAATACAATAATTGAAGAAATGTATAATACTTAGCCTTGAAATATAAATGAAAACAGCAGAGATGACAATTCCAGGATAGTGTTTCCGGGTACAGCGATAGTGAGATCAAACAGCAAGAAAGTAAAATTGTATAAAGCTTTGTATAGAATAGAGTGTAAGTTTAGTCAGAAAATTCGTGTCCTTTACAATGATAACTGAGTTCACTATTTATAGCTATGTCTAGGGAAGGAGGTCCTAGGATCATGTCATCCTTTAATGTCAATTATGAGGGTTATTGATGAAGACGTAATGGTGGACATAAATGTCAAATTCTCTGTAACGGACCGTTGCTCTTAATGCTACAGAATATTCCCTATTAAATGCTACTGGGCGCAGAGCATTTAACACACCTTTGTGAACGTTACCCTTTCCGATGACAAATGGAATGGCTACGTTCGATCTTCGGTCATTCCTATCTTGGGTTCTACGTGTCCTCCCTTTTATACGATCACGTGTCATATCATATTTCACCCTATACAGATAGTCCCCTGCTTTTCGGTGACATAACTTTCTGTTATCGGAAAGTTGGTAGAAACACCTTTTTGGTGGGAATTACTATAACTCCCTCTGAAGGTTCCTGACAGTGAACTAGATATTCCTTTGTGGTCGTATCAACTATTCACCCTTCGCATGTTTCAACAACTCGATGGATCCCACAAGTGGTGAGGTTTGGATCGGTGGGTTCAGAAGATTTCGGACGTCACAACGCCCGAAACTCGCTTGTAGAAAGAACTGGCCCTTAAATACGGGTGGAAGGCTAAAAATTATTGTAATTTTATTTTACCTCGCTTCTATTTTTTGTATATGAAGCACTCGACCGAACCCTTCTAACTTGTTCATGGAATTAGGTCTACCTGCGGGCACTGTTGCTGTCCCCGAGGAGGACGTTTTGGCTGATCCTGCTGATGCAGCGAGACTGCTTCAGGAAGCACTTACTTGAACAGGTATCTCCAGGCCTGTTTCGAGTGCCAACACTTCTTTACAGAGTCCCCGACCAGAGGATAAGCAAACAAAGAGAGGATGTTCCTCTATGGCCGGGGAAAATAATAAGAGGGCAAAGACTGATGCCCCCCGAGTCATCTTCGGTGGCAATGACAACTGGTACTCCTTCCGGGCCGGTCATAGATACCGTGATGATTGATGATGACTAAGAAGCCAGTGACGAGGGAGCTTTTCTTCATCGAAGGCAACAATCCTCATAATCTCAACATGATGCTTGACCTGTTGGGATAGTTACACCAACTGAAGACGATGTTTCGGCACTTTGGGGAGAATATGATTTGGTAGAAAATGTCAATTCCCGTTTTTAGGCCCCAATTATTGTAACCGGTTATGCGGGGCTCCTTGCCGTCTTTCATTGGCGAGCATCTAACAGCCAGCACTGCATTTGATGCAGATGCTTCTCATTCTTCAACTCCATCAGCTTCATCTCCACCTTCACCAACATCAGCAACTGCTACATCACTCCCATCTTCATCCACTCTTCTACCAGCAGTTGCTACATCACCTCCATCGGCCGCGCCTGACCATGAAGAAGGTGTTCCTCTTCCATAGTCCCCAGTTCACAGAAATTTGGGGAAAAATTATACTGCCCCTTCTGAAGATCCACAAAGGAGGAGGAATGTTACTCTTTCGGTCTCTACCAGATGCAATTTGCTATCTCAGTCGGTGCAACTTGCTAACTATCTGAAGCCTTTGGCTTCAGAAAAAGACTGGGAAAAGATTCAGGCACTCTCGGGAGAGTGCTTGTTGAATAATGTCATGCACACCGCCGCAGCGGTACGTCGTTTTCTCCCTTCATTATTTGTTCTACTTTTGTATGAATGTATTCTAAGTTTTACTTCTCCTTCCCTTGTAGGCCAATTTTCTTGCTTCTGAGGGTCTTCAAAGGTTGATTCGTGAAAAGAAAGAACTTACTTCTGAACGGAATCAGCTTTTGTTGGAAAGCTACTGAGGTCGTTGTTCTAGAGGCTCGTTTGCAGCAAAGCGAGCAAGAAGTGGTAACCCTTAGCCTACAAATTGGGCCGCTGAGGGTTAGTTTTGATGAAGCCAAGGCCAAATGGGTTGAAGTCCAGGACGTCGTTCTTGCTGCAACCGAGCGCGAGGTTGCTGCTGCCAAAAGTAACCAACTTAGAAGCAGCCCTGAACTCCAAAATCGAAGAGCTTGCTGTCGTGGGGAAGAAACACGCCCAACTAGAAGAGAAGTACAGGAAAACTATCGAGCATAACATGCTCTTTAGTTCAACTGTTCGCGACCTTGACGTTAGCCTCAAGTCTGCTAGGTCAGCCCGAGAAATCCTTTCTGCCAAGGTTTCCCAACTCAAAGAAGAACTTAAGCGCCAAGCGGCTTCCCTCGTTGTTGAAATAAATTATGCCATGTACAACATGAGGAGAAAAACTTTGGAAGAGGCCAAAGATGGTATCATTGAGTTTAATGCCGAAATTGCTAAGGCCCGAGAGCTTGAGTTGGCTGCTAAAAATGGACTCCCGGCGCAGTCTGATGCTCCTAGTTCTTAAGGTTCCGGTTCCGAGTTTTTGAAAACTGAAGAGAGATCGGAAGGCGATGATGTTGAAGACCAAATTGGGGAAAATGTTTAGCCATCGGTGGATTCACCTACATTTCTCGGGAATGCGGACACTTCTCTTCCTCCTGGTTTTGGAGATGCTGCAGTTTAGCTTTTCCTTTCTTTTTCCCATTTTGTACTTTTATCATTTTGGCACGTTCTTGTAAATAAAGACATATTTTTGCTCAAGTATCGTTTTAGTCTTACTTTCATTTGAATATCCATGCAAGTCTTTAATCTTTGCATTTGCTCAATAGTTTTGCGCACATTTTCCTGTTCGCGCTTTACTATGTGTGGTCTCGAATGTGCTTTCCTTGAAGCACTTTGGTTTCGAGTATTGTCCCTTTTACATGAGGGTTTCTATAAGTATTTGCGCGAGTTTACTTTTTGCGTTCTTTTCATATGCAACATCGGGTGTATTTTTTCGCGATGGCATTTTAGATTCCGGGCATAAATTCTTTCGGAACTAACCCTTTTAACGTGAGAGTTTTTATAAGAGAGGGCCCTCTTATGTTTACGGTGCTCTTGAAGAGGATGTCTCTTGTTCATTACGGCACTAGCATTTGAAGTACTTGTTTAACTTTCAAATGACAAAGTTTATTCATCGTTAAGACAAGAAACAAGATAAAAATAAAAGGATTTCATTTTATTCCTTCTATTTTCAAAAAATACATAAGCATTTGCTATGCTGAAAAAAAATTGCCATTACTTGTGGCTATCTTGTACAACTTGTTTCTACGGGGCTGACTGCACAGTCCCTGGTCCCGATGATGTGTTTACTTTCCGGATTTTCGGTCCCCGTTTGACGTGGCGGTCATTGTTGTTGTATTCTCATATCATCCCCCTAGTGTTCGAATGCGAATTGGAACACTGAAAGTCTTATATCTTTGAAGATTCCACTAATGAATTGCTAGGTAATCCTTCACTCGGCAACATACCTTACTTCCCCTTAGGAATCCATGCTACCGAGCGAAAGAATACCTAACAGTCCTCTAGTGGTTTGTGCTCGTGAACGGTTAGGTAACCTCCGTTCGGTAGCAAACTTAACTTCCTAGTGGGAATTTGCTACTGAACCAAAGATTATCTAATCATCCCCGAGTGGAAGCTTATTTGTTTGCCTTGCTATTGAAGGTCTTATTACTGCTGTCTTCGTAGTACGCTTTCTGTCGCTGCCTCATTAAAAACCCAATTGGGACAAAAACTGAACTAAGGGAAAAAGAGTGCAGTATATACTTTCCGCTTGATTAATGTTCATCAGCAATAATATCTTTTGAGGTGTGCCACGTTCCAGCTACTAGGAAACTTGTCTCCATTCTAGTTCTCCAACTCGTATGAACCTTTCCCAGTGATAGTTGTAATCAGGTAGGGACCTTCCCACATTGGACCTAGCTTCCTCGCGTTGAGCTCCCGGGTATTTTGGGTTACTTTCCTCAGAACCAAGTCTCCTACTTTGAAATAACAGAAGTTGGCTCTTCTATTATAATATCGCTCCATTCTCTGCTTTCGAGCTACTATTCTTACATGCGCCAAGTCCCTGCATTCTTCGAGCAGTTCCAAGTTGATTAATATCGCTTTATTGTTCGATTCTTCATTTGCCCAAAAATATCTCAAACTGGGTTCACCTACTTCCACCGGGATTAGGGCTTCAGCATCGTACACGAGGGAAAAAGGAGTTTCTCCTGTACTCGACTTGGCCGTTGTTCTCTAGGCGCATAGAACTTCGGGCAATTCTTCAGGCCATTTTTCCTTTGCTGCTTCTAACCTTTTCTTGAGGTTTTGAATAATCACTTTGTTTGTTGACTCTGCTTGACCGTTTGCGCTTCGATGATAAGGAGAAGATGTGATACTCTTTATCTTCAAATCTTTGAGGAATTTTGTAACATTTGTACCGATAAATTATGGCCCATTGTCGCATGCTATCTCTTTTGGTATTCCGAACCTGCAAATTATATTTTCCCCAGGAAAACAACCACTTCGCGTTCTCCGATCTTCTGATAAGGACCTACCTCCACCCATTTAGAAAAATAGTCAGTCAAAATCAAAAGAAACCTTACCTTTTCGGGAGCCGGTGGCAATGGTCTGACGATGTCTATCCCCCATTTCATGAACGGCCATGGGGACAGAACCAAATGTATGGGTTCTGCCGGTTGATGTACTAGTGGTGCGTAGTGTTGGCACTTATCATATTTTCATATGAAGTCTTTGGCGTCTTGTTTCATGCGAGGCCAGTAATATCCTGCCCGTACCAACTTCAACACAAAAGAATCTGCGCCCTAGTGATTGCCTCATATCCCTTCGTGGACTTCTCTCATGATATAATTAGCTTCTGACCCTCCTAAGCATCGGGCCAGTGGTTCTTGGAAGGATTTTCTATACAATTGGCCTCTCTTGAAGCTATAATGTGCAGCTTTGGCGCATAACGTCCGTGATGCTTTGGGGTCTTCGGGAAACTTCCCGTGCTTGATATAGTTGATTATTTCATTTCACTAGTCCCAGACCAGACTAGTCGTATTTACCTCATAGTAACCATCCGTATCTAGGATTGAGCTCATCAATTGTACTATCGTTCCAGATTCCCATCCCTTCATCTCTCTCGATGATCCTAAGTTTGCTAATACATCCGCTTCTGCGTTATCCTCCATTGGGATGTGAGTAATTGACCACTCCCAGAATTGCACTAAAAGAGCCTGGACCTTTACCACATATTGTTACATAAGTTCTTCTTTGGCATCAAAAATTCTGTAAAGTTGATTTACCACCATCTGTGAGTCACATTTAATTTCGATAACCTTGGCATAAAGTCCCCGAGCCAATTTGAGCCTTGTAATCAAAGCTTCATACTCTGCTTCATTGTTAGTTAAAGTGATTGTTTTGATGGCTTGCCTTAGGGTTTCCCCCGAAGGCGTGACTAAGACTATTCTGAGTCCAGACCCCTTTACATTGGAAGCTCCGTCCGTAAATAAGGTCCAGACCCCTGCTGTCGATTCCGACACCATTACTGCCTCCTTAGTTGCCAGAGGCAGTAGTCCCGGACTGAAATCGGCCATGAATTCAGCCAAGACTTACGACTTAATTGCAGTCCTTGGTTTATATTTTATGTCAAACTCACTCATTTCGATGGCCCATTTGGCCAATCTGCCCGAGAGCTCGGGTTTATGGAGAATGTTCCGCAAAGGAAAAGTAGTCACCATAGTTATCGGGTGACATTGGAAGTAGGGCCTCAGCTTCCGAGCGGCGACTACGAGAGTTAAGGATAGTTTTTCCAAATTTGGGTAGCGAGTTTCTGCTCGCGTTAAAATTTTGCTAACGTAATAAATGGGAAATTGCATACCTTCGTCCTTCCGGACTAAAATCGCACTTTTCGCAACTTCTGAAACTGCAAGTTAGACTAGCAATGCTTCACCTTCTCTCAGTTTTGAGAGCAGTGGAGGACTTGATAAGTACTTCTTCAGGTCCCTCAAAGCCTATTAGCACTCCGGTGTCCATTCGAAATTATTTTTCTTTTTTAGCAGCATGAAGAAGTGATGACATTTTTCCAACGACCGGGAAATGAACCTGCTCAATGCTGCTAACCTTCCCGTGAGTCTTTGGACTTCCTTTATGTTTGACAATTGATCCTGGATATCATTTATGGCCTTGATTTTGTCAGGGTTTACCTCAATTCCCCTTTGTGAGACCAGAAACCCCAGGAACTTACCAGAACTGACCCCGAACACGCACTTCTCGGGGTTAAGTTTCATGTTATGCTTCCTCGGGATGTCGAATGTTTCTTGTAAATGCTTAAGGTGGTCACCTGCATTCAAATACTTAACGAGCATATCGTCTATATAAACTTCCATGGTCTTTCATATTTGCTTTTCAAAAATTATATTTACGAGCCGTTGATAAGTGACTCCGGTGTTTTTCAACCCAAAGAGCATTACATTGTAACAATATGTACCAAAATTCGTTATAAATAAAGTTTTTTCCTAATCTTCCAGGTTCATCTTAATTTGGTTATACCCAAAATAAGCATCAAGGAAACTTATCAATTCGTGCCCGGTCGTGGCATCAATCATTTGATCGATATTTGGCTTCGGGCAAGCCTTATTAAGATCTTTATAGTCTACACACATGCAAAATTTATTGTTCTTATTAGGAACTACTACTACATTGGCTAGCCAGTCCGGATATCTCACCTCTCGGACCAAACCGATTTTAAGCAAGTAGGTTACCTCTTCTTTGACGAATTTATTTCTGGCCTCGGCAATAGGGCATTTCTTCAGCCTTAGCGGAGGTATGTTGGGATCCAAACTCAGCTTGTGCACGGATATTTCTGTCGGGATACCTGTCATATCCTCGTGCGATCATGCAAAACAATTAGTATTAAATTTAAGAAATTCAATAAAACCATACTTGAGCTCCGGGTGTGGTCCTGTCCCCAAATGGAATTTTCTTTCTAGGAATTCCTCGAACAATGCAACTTGCTCCAATTCCTCCGTCGTGGACTTCGTTGCGTCCGTCTCTTCTGGAACTTGGAAATATCTTGGCACCTGATATTGTTCTGACAACTCTGTTACCGATCTAACTCCTTCTAGATCGGAAATAGGTGATGGTTCTTGTAATTGTTATGCCATGCATTCCTTCCCTTTGCTACTAGAAACTGAGATTGCATTAATCTCCCTTGCTGCTGGTTGATCACCTCTTATCTGCTTGATTTCTTTGGGCATTGGAAACTTCAGCAATTGGTTAAATATTAATGGCACAACTTTCATTTCGTGTAACTATGGTCTTCCTAGGATAATGTTGTATCCCATGTCACCATCTACTACTTCGAAGAGAGTTGTTTTCATTACTTCTTCAGCGTTTGTGAGCAATAAAATCTCTCCCCGGGTCATCACACTTGCAAGGTTAAATCTAACGAGGAGCTTTGTTGTCGGAATAATGCTTTCGGTGAGTTTACTTTGCTCCAGTACTCTCCATTGTATGATATTATCCGAACTTCCTGGATCCACTAGAACACGTTTAATCTTAAAATCTAACACATTTAAAGAAATTACCAATGCATCGTTGTGTGGTAACAGCAATCCGTCTACCTCTTCCTCCGTGAAAGTGATATCGTCTTCTTGAGGTCTTTTACTATGAGTTATTGATACTTTCGTCTTCTTTGCTGCCGAAAAGGTGACCCCGTAAATCTCATTCCCCCCGAAGATCATATTGATCGTTTGGCGTGGGGGTTCTTCTCATACTTTCGGAAGTTCCGCATTGTCTCTGTTACGACCATAATTATTCTTAGTTTGGTCACTCAAGAATTCTCTGAGGTGACCATTCTTCAATAATGTTGCTATCTCGTCTTGGAGGTGTCGGCAGTCCCCTGTCCGGTGACTATTCGTCCCATGGTACTCACACCATAAGTTGGGATCTCTCTGGCTAGAATCAGATCTTATAGGTCTCGGGAATCGTGCATTTTTAATGTTTTTCATGGCTGACACCAACTCCACTATACTAACGTTAAAGTTATATTTCGATAACTTGGGGTAAGAAGGATCCTGAGATCTCGGCGTCTCCTTATCCTAGATTGATCTATTGTTTTGACCACGATCGGTCCCTGTGTCGGCGATGAACTTGTTTGCTGCCCGAAAGTTTCTGCCACGGCCTTCGGTTTGCTCGTAGGGCAAAAACCGGCCTCTCGAAGTCCGTCTATCCGTGTGGTAGTCATCCATTGATTTTTCTCTACTTTTCTCCCGTCCTTTGGCCGATGATATAGAACCGACCTGGTCATCTTCGATCCTTATCTTTGACTCGTACCGGTTGTGTACATCTGCCCAAGTTGTTTTTTGAAACTCAAGAAGGCTCTCTTTCACCTTTCGGGAAGCGTCTGAACTTTTTGGATTCAATCCTTTGGTGAATGCTTCAGCTGCCCATTCATCCGGGACGGGCGGGAGCAATATTCTATCTTTCTGGAATCGAGTAACAAACTCTCGTAATAATTCAGATTCTCCCTGTGCGATCCTGAATATGTCGGCCTTCCGGGCTTGAACTTTTCTGGATCCGGCATGAGCCTTAATGAATGAATCCGAGAGCATCTAGAAGGAATCTATGGAATGCTCGGGTAACAATAAATACCATGTTAGAGCTCCCCTCGTGAGAGTTTCTCCTAATTTCTTTAGCAACACAGATTTAATTTTGTGAGGAGCTAAATTATTTCCTTTCACCGCCATTGTGTAGGAAGTAATATGCTCATGTGGGTCTGAAATTCTGTCATACATTAGAATTTCAGGTATTTTGAACCGCTTCGGGATTAGTTTGGGTGTCGCACTCGGCTTATTCGGTAATTGAACATACTTCTTTGGGTTCGGGACTTTCAATACTGATGGCGCGCCCGTGATTTGGTCCATGCGGGCGTTCACTTCCCTCATGAACCATAAAAGTTTCATTCTTGAGCGGATCATTTTCGTTGTTGAGACCGGATTTGCTCCCCCCAGCCCCGTCAGAGCCAACTTCATCCCTGGGAGTGTTGTTATCGACTCTTTGCATTTTTGGTATGCGTGAACAACGTGATGAATTTGATCTCGTCTGTTTGAATTATTTGAATCCCCTGATATTGCCTATTTCAGTTTCGTCATAACCTTGTCCTGCCGCGTGAGATGGCCTAGAATAATTGCATGTTTTTCTCGTAGGACCCTCATCGCATCCACGACATGTTCCTCATGAGCATCATCGGGAGTTGTATCCCGAAACTGTCGAGGGTACTGCCTATCATGCACTGGCGTGGCATCATTCTCCTCATTGCGGGTGTCACTGATTGAATCCTCGAAATGAGGTTCATCCCTTCGAATTTCAGGGTTGTGCGTGTCGTTAACAGTGTTATCTGCCATTTTTTATGATTTTTTCTAAGATAAAATAATCAAATCTCGTTAGTAAAAAAGGAAAGGATCAATTTAATTGCACCGTTGTCTAGGCCACACGGTGGGTGCCAAACTGTTTACCCGTAAAACGGTACAGTTGAATTTATACGTAGTTTCTAGACAAGTGAATTAATTTGATCCTAAAATAATACAATAATTGAATAAATGTATAATACTTAGCCTTGAAATACTGATGAAAACAGAGGATATGACAATTCTGGGACAGTGTTTCCGGGCACAGCGATGATGAGATCAAAAAGCAAAAAAGTAAAATTATATAAAGCTTTGTATAGAATAGAGTGTAAGTTTAGCTAGAAAATTAATGACCTTTGCAATAATAACTGATCTCACTATTTATAGTTATGTCTTGGGAAGAAGGTCCTAGGATCGTGTCCTCCTTTAATGTCAATTATGAGGGTTATTGATGAAGATGTAACGGTGGACATAAATGCCCAATTCTCTGTAACGGACCGTCGCTCTTAATGCTGCAGAATATTTCCTATTAAATGCTACCGAGCGCAGAGCATTTAATACACATTTGTGAACATTATCCTTTCCAGTGACAAATGGAATGACTACGTTTGGTTTTCAGTCATTCCTATCTTGGATTCCACGTGTCCTCCCTTTTAGACGACCATATATCATCATATTTCACTCTATATAGTGGCAAGCAATAGTACGAATTGTATCTTGTTATATGTAGGATGATACTTTAATACATGAGGTTTAATTTACTAATGATATGTTTTGAATATATGCTTGTGCACGAGTTCCCATATATTTGGGAATTAATTCTTTTCAGAAATAAAGAAATAAAGAAAAGAAAGTATACATCTGTTACAAAAAGGAATGTTTGGGAACCAACTTGCCAGATCGATGTTATCTAACATCGGGACCGTTAGACCTGGTGTATACGTATCTTGTATTATACGCTTATATATATTTTACACGTACACCCTCTAGAAGGAAACCTAGCTGACGGGGCAGTCAGACGGCCAGGGTTGATCTATAGTGTCAGAAAGTATATCGATTCCGGCTTAAGTACCTCCCATTATAAAACCAAAAAGGATATAATATAGAAAAATATGTAATAAATTTACTTTGCTGAATATATTATTTTCATAAACAAATTGTTACGCTGGTTTAAATACGTAGTGTTGAAAACTTTGTGAAATTAATGATTTCTTACATATGCTTGTCCCAAATATAGGCTACAATTGATGTTATCACTCACTGTGTCTGTGCGACACGACTGGCCTTTTTTCTTCTTTTATTTTCTTCCTCCACAGGTAATCTGGAGGCTGATGTTATGACCCAAGTTGAGTGATGGACAGAGTTGACGATAGATCCCGTAAGCCCTGCACTTGCTTCACGTGGGTTGTCATTTTGCTTAGACTACTTTGGCATGTCGTTTCTTTAAATTCTAGAGTTTTCCTCCTTAAGCCGGTCTTGAAATTATGTTTTAGGCTTGTGTAGTAATAGAGTTGCTTGAAACTTATAAGTTGTTGTTGAAGCATGTGGCTTGGCATTGCTGATATTTTCTAAACTTTGTACTTTAGTATTATTATGGTTATGGTGTGTCGAGTTTGAGTTTGACATCATGTTTAAAAACTTTGAATTTTCTATTGGTACAGATGAGACTCTGCCAAAGTTTTGACATAAAGAAAGAGTTAGGCTTGCTTTGTGGTCTTAAGACTCACTTAGTGTCACGACCCCAAATTACAAGTGTCGTGATGACGCCAATCATGATATTAGGCAAGCCGACAACTCACACATATCAACATCTTAAATTCAAAATATACTGAAATAGGTTTAAGTAAGTAAGAATCTCATAAAAACTGGATGAAAATGCCACAACTCAATATAGAATTTTCCAAAAGATTTGGGCGTCACATAGTACATGAGCATCTATATAATAACATGGTCTGACAAATGAAACAATGTTTAGAAAAGTAGAATAGTATAAACAAAACTAAAAGATAAATGAGGAGAGTCAAGGTCTGCGGATGCCAAGGCAACTACCTCGATAATCTCCTATTGATGAAACTCCAGAAATCAGCAACCACCGTGCCCGGATATACCTGGATCTGCACACAAAGTATAGAGTGTAGTGTGAGTACAACCAACTCAATAAGTAACAAATTTAACTTTTGGGCTCAAAGCAGTGACGAGCTCGAACAAGACAGTCCAAATACAGAATTTTACAATACGGAAATTTGACAGGAAATATGACAATAATATCTTAAAGAAACTCATAATCGGCATGTACCAGTACAGGAATGTAAATATATTTTCAGGTTTAACAGTTAAACCCAACACAAATAAAATATGCCAGTCTAAATGATATGAGGAATATGACATCTATATATCTACATGCCAGTATGCAAATCGTATGTGATGCAAAACAATGAAAGCCTTGCGTACTCACACTCCTAGAGTAGTCAACCTGACTGTCTCAATTCTCACTCATCCCACTCAATCACTCAGCACTGTATTGTACCTGTTGTGTCATGCAGTCCGATCCCATCATGAATAATTAGCAACTGCGCTCACTGTGGGTGTGCAGACTACGAAGGGGCGAATCCTGCCCATACGCTAATAAAACCTTATGCGGCGCACAGCCCAATCCCATCATGAGTCAATAGAACCCGTTGCGACGTGCACCCCGTTCCTATCAATATCACTCATAAACAGACTATCGGCCTCACTCAGTCATCAATCTCTCCAGTCTCTCGGGCTCACAACACTCATGCCAAGCAGCCCAAATCAATGATATATAATTTGACAATGTATGATAACGGAGGCTAAGATATGATATGCAATAATGAATGCGACTGAGTACATAACTACAATTAAGCAAATAACTCAATAGCAAAGAATGACCACGGTGGGTCCCAATAGCACCAGTACATAGCCTAAACATGCTTTCTAACATAAATCATAGCTCAAGTGCTCTAACACATAGAGTATAGTAATAATATTCAGATAAGATAACTACACAGTTCCACTGAATCGACTGAACCACAATTACTATGGTGCACGCCCACACGCTCGTCACCTAGCATGCGCGTCACCTCAACCCCAACTATATAGCACAAAATTTCAGGGATTCATACCCTCAGAACAAAGTTTAGAAGTGTTACTTACCTCAAACCGTACAAATCTCTACTCCAACAAGCCCTTGCCTCGTGAATCGGCCTCCAAAATGCCTCGAATCTATCCATAAACAATTTTATACAATCAATTCAAGCTATAGGAATCAATTCCATATGAAAATGCTAAGTTCTTAATCAAAAGTCAAAAAGTCAACTCAAAAGTTGTAACGACTCGGGCGGTCGTTTTGAGTGTATTAGCCCTGATCCCCTATTTATTGCCTCCTATATGTGATATTGTAGTTACGTGACTTACCGGGGTACTTGGTTTCGGGATCAGGAAAGTTTTGGAGTGAAATAGGACATATAGTCCCTAAGTTGGAGGTTTAGGTTGTAAAAGTTGACCGTAGTTTGACTTGTATGAAGATGACTTCTAAATAGAGTTTTGATGGTTCCAATAGCTCCGTAGGGTGATTTTGGTCTTAGGCGCGTGTTTGGATGTTGATTTGGAGGTCCGTAGGCCATTTCGGCGTGAATTGACGAAAGTTGGAAAATGGAAGATTTTGAAAAGTTTGACCGGGAGTTGACTTTATTGATATCAGGGTCGGATCCCGATTCTATAATTTAGAATAGATCTATAATGTCATTTATAACTTGTGTGCAAAATTTGGAGTCAATCGGAGTTATTTTGGTATGAATCAGATTAGTTTTGGAATTCGGAAGATCATAATTTCTTGGGCTTGAATTTGGGTTGCGATTCGTAGAATTGATATTGTTTGATGTGATTTTTGACCTCGAGTAGGTCCTTATGTGTTTTGGAACTAGTTGGCATACTAGGATGGGGTCCCGGGTGTGATTCGGATCGAATCCCGAACAAATTGGACTGGTTGAATTTTGCTGAAGGTGCCCAACTTTTGATGTCATCGCACCTGCGGAGGGTTTGGCCGCAGGTGTGGGCTCGCAAAAGCGAGAAACTGGTCGCAAAAGAGAATTTGTCTTAGCCCAGCTGGAAGCGCAGGTGCGAGAAGTTATCTGTATCAGCGAGTCTGTAGGTGCGGAGAGGAGATTGCAGATGCGGACAAGGCTGGCCTGGGCTATAGTTGTAGAAGCGGAGGGGTTCTCCGCAGAAGCAGGCTCGCAGGTGCGAGCCATGATCTGCATAAGCAAAAATTGTGGACCTAAGTGTTTTCCGCACCTGCGATGAGTTTTACGCAGGTGCGGCGTCGCAGAAGCCACCCAAAGGCCGCAGAAGCGGAAGTCGCTGGGCAGAAATATGAAATTCGATGATTTGATTTATTATTCATTTTGGGACTTAGAGAGCTCGGTTTGAGGCAAGATTTCGAGGGATTTTCCGAGAGAACCTTGGGGTAAAGAATTCTAACTCGTTTTTGATTAATCTACATGAATCTATTGATGATTTCACCATTTAATTAGTGCTTTGGAGTTGGATATTGGGAAAAATTGGTAGAAGCTCCTTAGGCTAAGATTTTGAGTTTTGAAAGGAGAATTGAGGTCGGATTTGATTAATTCTTGTATGGTTGGATTCGATATCGAATGGGTATTCGGATTTTGTAATTTTGGTCGGGTTCCGAGACGCGGGTCCGGGGTGACTTTTTGGGTCGATTTTTCAATTCTTTTCAAAGATCGTAATTTCATTGTTTGAATTAGTTTCCTATAGTTATATTTACAGTATGAAATTTGTTTGACTAGATTCAAGCCGTTCGGAGTTGGAAAATCGAGGGAAAGGCCTTCTAGTTGATTGATTTAGCATGGTTTGAGGTAAGTGACTTGTCTAACCTTGTGTGGAAGAATTTCCCCTTAGGATTTGGTATTGTTTTGATAATTGTTTTATATGAAAGCCGTATACGCAAGATGACGAGTGTGTACATGGGCTAAATGTTGAAATTCCCAATTTTTAGCTATGTAGTTTCCTTTCATGCTTTAATTGAGTTACTTTAATATGTTATAGTCATCATATTTAGTCTAATTTCACATGTCTACTTGTCTTATCTCTTATTTACAAATTGTCCTACATGTTTAGTTGAAGTACTTGTTTTCTTTATTCCGTATTCATCATTTTACTGTTGAATTCTTTACTTGAAATTGCTATTCTTGGAATATCTTGCTGTTGAATTTGGTATTGAGTTGCAAAGGTCGTAGTTTCTATTGAGGCAAAGTGAATTGTGAAATATTATTTTATTGAGTTACTCTCCGGTTGTTATTGTTGAGACTTTGTGTACATTGTGGTTGAGCCGTGGGCTCCTTATTGTGAAATTCTATTATTGTTTGGCTTCTGGCAAGTTGTGATATTGGGCACTTGAGGTGCAAATTGTGATACATTGTGATATTGATACGCATGCGGTGGTATAAGGTCTAGGTGTTAAAACGCATGCGGTGAGATAAGGTGGGCTTGATACGCGTGGCTAGTAGGGGTACTACTAGAAGTCATACGGTGTGATAAGGTGGGCTAAAACGCGGGATGCTATTTCAGAAAAAATAATTTTCAAAACTAAATGTAAAGGCTCCCGCGGTGATATAAGAAAAGACTGTGAGTTACTTTTATGATTTGGGACTACGAGGTGGTACCTCGATAGTGGCCCTTGTTGATCTTTCTCTCTTTGTTGTATTTGTCTTGGTTGTCTGTTTCCTTAATGTGTAAATCCTTATTTCCTTCCGTATTGTATTACTGCCTTGATTCTATATTATTAACTTTTGGTAAATTCCTTATTGTTTCATTTCCATTGTCATTACCAGTATATCATTATATCTTTCATTTTGTTTCTTCTTATCTCCAGTAGGGCCTTGACCTGACCTCGTCACTACTCTATCGAGGTTAGGCTTGACACTTATTGGGTACCGTTGTGGTGTACTCATATATGCTTCTGTACATCTTTTTGTGCAGATCCAGGTACATCTTATCGGTCCCGGCACTAGTGAGCTGAGTTTGCATTTGGAGACTTCAAGGTACACCTGCCCGCGTTCGCAGGCCACGGATTCCCCTTCTATCCCTTCTTATATTTTTCTTCCTTATTAGACACAATTGTATAGGAATGATTTGGCATTGTCATGAGCTTGTGACTTGTATTACGCCGGTTTTTGGGCTATTGTATACACTTTGAGCTGTAGAGATTTCTCTTTATATATATGTTGTTGAGTTTTGAGATTTTATATTATTGTTTTCATTTACTTCCGCATGTTTGTTAGGATTACCTAGTTTTAGAGATTAGGTGTAGTCACGACATCCTACGGAGGAAAATTGGGGTCGTGACAAAAGTCAACCCCAGGCCCACGTCTCGGAATCCGATAAAAGTTACAAAATTCGAATACCCATTTAATCATGAATCCAACCATACCAAAATTACTCAAATCCCCAAAATTCGGCCTAAGAAACTTTCTCCATTTTTTCCAAATTGTTTAACCCAAAATACTAATTAAATGATGAAAATAATAATATATTCATGTAATTTAACCAAAATCGAGTTAGAATCACTTACCTCAATCACTCCCTTGAAAATCTCTCCGAGAATCGCCTCAATCCGAGCTCCCAAAATCAAATTATGAAATAAACTCAAACTCGCATTTTTGAGACTTTAAATTATGCCCATAAGTCCTCAATCGCGATCGTGAAACACAAAACTAAGTTGCCCAAAAATTAACCCTACGCGATCGCGAAAAGCCCCACACGAATGCGATGGCTAACCATCACTGACCTATGCGATCGCAGACACTGCTACGCGATCGCGAATAACAACCACGCGTGAACCCAGTCTCCTCATTTCCTCTTCGCGAATGCGACTGCGCCCACGCGTTCGCGATACATTAACTTATGAATACTAAAACCACGAATCGCACATCGATTCAAGTCTAATGAACTTATGAACTTCTAACTTCTACATTCGATGTTGAAACCTATCAAAGCAAGTCTAATTGACCTCAAATTTTGCACACAAGTCATAAATGACACAGCGTATATATTCCAAGTTCCGAAACAAAAATTCGAGCCCGGTAACCACAAAGTCAACTCTCGGTCAAACTTCTCAATTTTCAAAACTTATAATTTTCAAACTTTCGCCATTTCAAGCCAAAATCAACTACGGACTTCCAAATCACTATCTGGACACACTCTTATGTCCAAAATTACCATACGGAGCTATCGGAACCATCAAAATTCCATTCCGAAGTCGTTTACAAAAAAGTCAACATCCGGTCAACCTTTTCAACTTAAGCTTCCAACTTTGGGACTAAGTGTCCCAACTCATTCCGAAACATCCCCGAAACCAAACCAACTACCCCGACAAGTCATATATAAAAAATTGAGCACATAATAGGAAGTAAATAGGGGAACGGGGCTACAACACTCAAAACGACCGGTCGGATCATTACATTTAGCACCGATCATGACCTTCGCTGGGTCATGACATAAAATTAGTGGTGACGCGAGGCAGATTCATTGTTTCAGCAGCTTACATGAGTTGTCCAAATATTTGAGTGGAGAAAATTAAAAAAGATCTTTTCTTCCTCAAAAATGATTGGAAAAAGGGAGTAGGAAAGACCAAGCCACTTCCTATGCTCCATAACAATCAAATTTTATAGAGTGCTGATCAAGTATTTTCTCATTTAAAGTATGTTACAACATTAAATTCCAAATAGTTGAAAAGTTGCAACACTAATGGGAGAAAAGATCTTTTCTTCCTCTAGAGTTGGTTATGAGTCTTATTGGGCTTCATTATGTTTGGATCATTGGTGGCATCAGTGTAGAAGTTGAATGGGCAAGGTAAAGTTCATATTTTATTTGTGGGTCTAAGTGATGATTAATAATGGTAGGCAGTAGAAAGAGAGAGACCAGACGAAGTTATGTAAGTGAATTTGGCACTGCATGCAAATCTTGCCCAGTAAATGACATAAAAAGCTCAAACTATTGTTAGCTGGTAACTAGGGTGTTCAAAACCGAACCGAAACCGAAAACCGAATCGAAATCGAAGCTTAATGGCTTATTGGTATCGGGTTAACGGTTTAACGGATGGGGAACGGATTGAATTTTTTTTATTAACGGCTTATCGGTTTGGGGGCGGATTATTCAATTTTCTTAACGGATAATCCGTTAACCCGTTAAGAATATATATATATATATATATATATATATATATATATATATATATATATATATATATATATTAAATATCAAAAACCCTTCCACTTCAGTCTTCCACTCTTCCAATACTCTATCTCTAAGTTCTAACGCCTAATTCCTAAATAATCAGAACCCTAATGCCTAAACTCCAGCCAGCAGCCACCAGCAGAATTATAGTTCTCTTTATTCGACCATAATTCAACCAACTTCAGTAGAAATTCAACCAGCACTCCAGCAGCCACCCGCAATACTCTATCTCGTCGACTTCCAGCACTCTATGTTAGTGCCCTAGTATGAAGAGCAAGCTCATATTTTTGCTTTTTAAAATTGTAAATATGGCTCCAGCACAGCCTTTGTGTTAATTATTAATATATTGTTACCTTTATAAGAGAAATGAACAAGAAACAATGGGAAGGACAGCACATTTATTATAATTTTGCTTCGTTTGTGCTATGAATATATTAATAAAAGCTTAGATACCATTATATTTAATGAGCTAAACTACTGAAATTGTTCCTTTGCATCTAAACCCAGGCAATCACATAGTTATCTCAATGAAATTTGATATCCTTGTATGATCCATGTTATAGCTAGCAAGAGTTACAGTGGCATATCCATTAGAACTACTTTTTCCTTAATTACATCATATCATAGTCTGCTTTGGGATGTAATGTAGACTACAATGTGTTCTGTTTTTTCACTCTACACCATATCACACACTACATCATTCTTATGTAGGCGTTAACAGATATGTATGTCTGGACTCAATGTGTAATTTCCTATTCTGAATTTGTATGCTAGGCGGTCAGCAAACAATTAACGCACGCAATATAGATTGAATTAGGCCGATAAACCGCCCGATAAGAGCTAAACCGATACCAATCCGCCCGATATCTTATCGGGTGGCTAGCGGATTAATACATTTAAAAACCGATAGCCGTTAAGCCAAACCGTTAAGAGTAATTAACCGCCCAATCCGCCCGATAAGCAGCCCTACTGGTAACCCACATTTATATTTCAATTTAATAAATTAATATTTTATTGCCAAATTAGGTTATCACATATCCCCCAATAAGTTGAAAGCATTGCCTACTCTCTCTCTCTCCAAACAACTTTTTTTATTTTCTCCCCAAATCTTTCTTTTAAATCTTACAATCTTTTTTCCCAAATGTCTCTCTCATTATACTTGTCCAATAAACTATCTTTTAGGTTGTGATCTTCTTTCTGAGTTTTTTCCAGAGTTTTAGAGCTGAAATACCATAACTTTCGATTAGATGATATTGTGTTTCTTTGGTTTGAGATGATTATCAAATTGAAAACTCGAGGTCGAGGAAGATTTTATTTGTATATCTCGTCCAGTATATCTGTGTATATCAGCTTATATATCTTTATATATTACTCTATGTATCCACTGATCTCATGTATATCATGCATATCAATGAAAATTTCTGTGTCATATACACTGATATGAAACGTGTATACACAATGCACTTGCTATAGAATCTTCTGAAATCGTGATATTAAAAATCTTCTTGAATAGATTTTGTTGGGACGCAAGTTTTATAAAAATAAAGCTAGACGAAACTTTTATAATTATTGATTCCAAAATCTGTAAATTGATATTCGGCTTGCACAATTTTTGTAAGGACTTTAATTGTTGAATCCAATTCACCCCCTTTGATTTTTCTGAAAAATAGAGCTTTTGCATTTTTGTATATATTTGGCAACTAAATACGTTACTATTATGAAGGGATTCATCTTTCAAGCATGAAATCCATCAATTGTCGTTAGGTGTTGTATAAGATGTCAATATCGTTTTTATTTCTCGATATGGAAGTATACTTGCCAAAAGAAAGAAACAACGATGTCAAAAAAGACTCAATCTTTAGATATGACACATTTCCGTATTTTCGTTCATCCATTAATTTGGATAACAAATATTTCGTACTACATTGTCCTTCATGGTCATTAGTCAAATTCCAGATAAATGAATTTGAACTCTTTATCATTAATTGTTTATCATGTCAGAATCATGAAGCACAACTAATCTCACACTTATGTTTAAGTACACTTAATTTAACATTTGTATTGATGTGCTTTAGTGCTTGCTTGGAGAAACGACGCCAAGAAAATGATATTTCTCTCATGATACTTAATTTTCACATTCAATAAATTAAGAAATTTTTACTCTCTATATCACTTGGCCCACGCTTATAACCAAAGCTGATTCATAATTTTAGATATTATCCCATTTGACCAATTTTGTATATGATTTAAATACTTCCATTCATTAAGGTGAAATTGAGCTCGTGGTGTATCCTAACCTCCGACATGGTGAGTCAGGCTCGAGATATGGCAATAAAGGACTGAAGATCGACCCCAAGTCTCACCGGGCTAGAACCCGGGGGCAGAACGCCTGTTTTCGAGAATATCGAAGCCATGGTCCCAGAATCGGTCCTAACCTCGAACGACTTCGAAGAAACGTTATCCGCATAGTCAACAGGAGACCGAAGTATCCGTGACCGGCCGGATATTACGGCGGGGATCTCGGCACGTATCAGTAAGGAACCGGCAATCAGTGAATCAAGAGATTCTTTACCTTTTATAGAATTGTACCTAAAGTAATATCATTATTTTTTCTGTTATTAGTTCTTTTGCTTTCGTTCGTCAGTGTTTGTTGTTACGAGAATCGAGGGCAAATATTTCGCTAAGGCTTAAATCGTCTTCCTCGTGTGGTTTGAGCTTACTTCATCCTTATTTATTTAATTTAACTTTATTTACTGCTTTGTTTCAAATAAATCCACGTATCCTTAAAATCAATTACAAATTTAATTATTATACAATTTTGAGGGTAAACAAACATTGCATTAACTATTACTCATTTTCTCTTGATTTCTCTTCCTCTTAGAGTTGTTTCGCCCAATTCTTTTGCGAATTCATCCTCTCTTTTTCTTTTTTTTTTCTTTTTTTGCATACAAGCAGCGAATGATTCTTGTTTTTGTATTCCGAATCGGATTGGAGGAGAAAATATTGAAAAATCTATTGTTAAAGTTTTTGAATTCATATCTTCAATATTGAATTTGAAATTTATGAGTCACATTAATTGTTAGTTGACAAACTATTGTGGTTGATCTCAAATTAAAAGTGGAATGCTAAGACCCAAGTGGTCGTGTGGCAATGCAAATAGAAAGGAAAAGTGGAAGAAGAATTGAAATGAAAACGAGGATGTTGACAGAGGTAAGGCAAATCAATATGCTGCCTCTAACCGAGGTAAGGGTCGTTTCGTAGGAGGTATAAGAATAGTGCTAAATAAGATGTATTAGTAATGTTGGGATTAGTTATGATGACATTAGTTATGCTGAGATTATTTCGTATTCGCTGTTTAGTTTGGTGTATTAAAGCATTGCATAATTTCTTTAAAAGAAATAGTTATTTACAAAAATATCCTTCATATTCTTTTATTTTGTACACTATTTTTATTGTAACAATTTTATTATCCTCCACATTCTCTACTGTATCTAAAGCCAACTTTTTTTTAGAAGAGAGCAAAATTAAAAAAGAAAATTAATTGAAATATTAAAGTAAAAATTTAATTTCTATGACATAATATAAAATATCAATTATTAAAAAAATAGGTAGCTTTTTAACAAATAAAGAAAACTTCACTTTATACTTTGAACGAATTCAAAATCAAATTTAGTATTAAATATGATATTTATTTTTATTATAGTAGAATGCTAAACGGAAAAAATTAATTAAAATATCACAATATAAATATATACGAAACATGGCAAAAAGTATTTGGAATAGGTTTGACGGATTTGAGGGGCAATTATATCTTTAACTAAGCTTATATATGTATTAATAATTTTGGTGTTGCTAATACCATAATTTTTTATATATTAGCTATACAGGGGGATGATACCAAATAAGGCTGTTTACCCTAAAAATTGAGTAACAATTAAACTTGTATTGTGGTTTTAAGGATATGTGATTTAGACCATCACCAATTGATAAATAACTAATTAAATAGATAACTTAGACAATAAAATAAAATAAACCAGTTTGCAAATGATGCCTCAACCTTGATTCAAGATAGTCTCGAGGTTAGTTACTACGAACAATGTAGGATAGAACAAGCGATGATGAACAGTAAATAAGACAAAAAAAGCAGTGTATATGTGTATTCTACTCAGTGAATAATGATGCCTACAAATGATTGGACCTCCTCTTTATTTAGTAGAGGAGACCTAATTATGGTATGTCTCTCGTTACAGAAGGAAACCGTATAAACAGCTAGTTATCAGCTTCTGATTTGGTCCGTTCCGAGATTCACGCCATGATCCTCGACCGATCACGGATATCCGTTCCGAGATTCACGCCATGATCCTCGACCGGTTACCGATATCTCGCTGTTCCATTATTATGCTCCCCTCGAAATCGGTCATACTTGATCTCGATTGTTGCTGGCCTCGGTTTCAACGTACACTTCGATCTCTAGGCTTGATGTCTTATCTTCGAGCCCTGGTCCGATTTATTACGAGGCTACCCCCTGATGCAACTCCCTTGTCTCGATCAAACAGTAAAATCGGGGTAGGCCCGATTTTGACCGTATACAGATAGTCCCCTTGTTACTTGAAGTGTAACGAGAAGAAGCGAATTTGAGACTTCGATTTAATGACGTCAACATTATGACGTAAGCGACAGAAGCGACTAAAGCGTTGCGTCTGCACAGTTTCCAAAGTTATTAATTAACGCCCGTTGATGGTCGGCCATTAGTGCTTTCAAACCATCAAAATGGCTATTATAAATAGAACACCTTCATAATCTTCTCAAACTTTGCTTTCAAACTTCTTCTAATCTTCAAAAGCTTCTTCTATCTTCTTTAAGTTTATCAATTTCAACGGTTTCCGTTTACCAATCTCTTATTAAAACACAAATCCCGCCTTCTTCTTCCTTAAACCTCATATAGCAATGGCAAAAATATCAAAGACCGTTCTTTAAGAAAAAAAAGCCTCCTCATCGCGACCGGCTGGTAACAAAACACCGGTGGAGCCACGTATCGAAAAGTGCATTCCCGGGCCATGTGAACTTACTTCCGACTTTAAAGTTGAAAAACCCTCTTCGGTTCCCGGCCGATGCGAGCCCATGTCTAGATACATCTGTTCGATATCCGAATGCGATCTCGAGCAAGTGAAAAAGGACTGCTACTGGGAGAATAAAGAGGTGGTGATTCCTACCTCCGAAGAGGACATTACCACTCATGTAAAAAGGTTCTTAAATGTGTATACTTACCCTTTCACACTGGGCCCCGTCGATCCTGTCATAATCAACTTCTGCCGCTAATACCTGGTAACCCTAGGCCAGATTTACCCCTCTTTTTGGCGCATCGTCAATTTGCTCAGATTCTTCTCGAGCAAGATCGAGGGGATGTACTTCACCCTCGATCATCTCATTAGGCTATACAGCCCCAGTCTTTATCGGCGCGGACTGATAAGGCTTCAGCGCCAGACCACGAAGGTGCTATTCTCGAATATAGACGAGGACAAGGACCGAGGATGGATGTGCCGGTTTGTACGAGTCAGGACCTCTGATTGAATCCCCGCCGATAAGATGTCATTCCCCGAAGAATGGAACATGAAGCGTAAGTAGAACTTCACCGATATCGTTCGGTCACTTGTTATATTTTCTTTACATCTTTTCATCTATATTCTTCTTTATGGTGCAGCTTCCCCCTAGTTTCCTGGTGCAGTCCCGGACCTTGCAGGTTGGGTTCGACAACTGGTTTCGACCTATTCGTATGCTGAGCGCTCGTGGCGTGATTTGGCCAAGGGTCGATGGGAGGCCAAAAATTATGGTAAGTTCCCCTGTCCGAGTTTGATGCTTTCCTAAGAAATACTTCCTTTTAACTTGATTTCTTTTCATATAGGCCTTTGAGATAGTGTCATTATGAGGTCGCCTCCCCTCGTGGAAGATGAGGTCCCGAAGCCGACCAAAGATAAGAAAAAGAGAAGGGCCTCGCCGCCAGATACCCCAAGGCCTAAGAAAAGCAGGGCTCGAAAGTCGAGGACTGATCATGCCGTTCTGCCTGTCGATGTAGTCCAAAAGCTACGAGATGAAGACGAGGAGGGAGAAGATATCGACTGCCTGCTGGTGGCTTGGAAGAGGGGAAGCATCAAAGCTTCGAAAGTTGTTGAGCCGGTGACAGTCGAGGGGGTTCAGCCATAGATCGAGGTGATCTCGGGGGAAGGTCCGAGCGGAGTCCCCGAATCATTGGATATTGATGATGCCTTCTGCCGTAATGAGCAACCGGCAGGTGTGCCTGAAGGGTTTAGTTCTGAGGCCTTTCAAAAAGAAGAGAATTCCCCAAGTGACTCGTTCGAGGCAATTAATATCGACGATTCGCCGCCCGGCCCCACGTTTTCTGAGGGGCAGTTACGGGATGCCCGATCCATGGGGACCCCCGATGTGGGGACGACCCCCGAAAGGGATGACATATTTCGTGGCTATTTCGCGGGGTTCGATGATGTTTCCGACCTTGATGCATAACTCATTTTTTATGAAGCTCAGCGGCTTCTGAACCAGGTAAGCTTTTGCCATGTTACCATGCTTGTGTTTGTTCTTATTTCTCTAAGTCTGATTCTCTTCTTTCCTGTACAGGCTACGACGCTCCATCGAGAAGCTTCCTCCAAATACCGAGTTGAGCTGGCCTGAAGTGAGGCTGATCTCAAAAAGCTTACGGAGAGAGAGATGCCCTCAAACTCCTCTATGTGCAAAAAGAAGAGAAGATCATGAGTATTCGAGCCGAGCTGACAAGAGCTCATCAAGACCAGACTAAGCTCATCGAACGGGTAATGTAAAATTTTGGGAGCTTGTTATGTATCAATTTGATATTGGCGATTAACACCTTGTATCTGCAGGTTCAGGAGAAGGCCGAATTGGTTGAGCAGCTTCGTTAGGAGGCCAAGATGAAAGAGGTAGAAAATTTGGGGTGGAAGCATAGCATGGACCGTCTCGCCTCGGAGAAAGATGCGGTTCGGGCCCAACTGTCTTCGGTTGAGCGTCAACTCCAAAGTGTGAAGGGGGAGAGTTTGGCCCGAGCCCAGAAGGTCAAAGCGCTCGAGACTCGATTGGCCGCTGAACTTGCAAGGGCCACATCCGAGGCAGAGGCGCTCGTGGCCTCCTACCGAGCCGACGCTGAAGCCGCTAACACTCGGACAAAGGAAATTTCTGACGCTGCTAAGGTTAGATTGTCCCGTATTGCCGAGCACGCTAGGCGCCAGTCTCGAAGAGAGAATCTTGAGAAGGTACATGCTCGTGGCTTCGACCTCACGGCTGATATCGAGAATGCGAAGGTTTTGGAGGATGAGGCCGGGGCTTTGCTTTCCGATGATGAAGACTCTGTGACTGGATGTGAGAGCGGAGGATATGAAGATGATGCTCCCGAAGATGCTGCTCCCGAGGTGGACTAAGCATTTAGGATTTTTCTTCTTTTGTTTTTTGTATAAGACCATGTGTGGTCTTTATAAATACTTTGCATATATAAAAGATTCATTTTCTTTCCGATTTTTGACTTATGATAAATTCTGTTTTGCCTTTGCCTTATAAATACTTTATTGCAATCGATTGTTGTAGCCTCCACAATCGAGTGAGCGATAACTCGAACTCAGAGTAGAACAAACCCTTGGGTTTTTTAGTTAAGCGAGGGCGAGTCCCCGAGCTCAACAATATGTTCGGGGTTTTGATTTCGAACGGCTTGATCGGACTCGTAATTATACTTTTTTTATAGCCTAGTTCGAGTAAGTTTTGAACTCACAGTAACAGACCCCTTAAGGTTTTATATCAAATAATGATGAATCCTCGAGCTATGTTCAAGTCAATTTTGTTTGAGCTCGGAATAGTGGAACCCTTAGGTCCGAATTGAGTGAGAACAAAATCTCGAACTCTAAGTGTATTGGCCCTTAGGCTCTTTAGATTGGGCCAATATGGCCTCTAAAATATGGCTATTGTTTCCCTTTTTCGGCTTAGAAAACTTAGTAAAAAAATTCTTTATGCCTTAACACGTATTCTTCACCCATTGGATTTTTTGAGGGTTCGATGTCGATTGAAACCCCTTTGCTTTTTGTGCCTTAGCTCATTTGTGTTAAGATAATTTGATACCTCTTAAGGTTTTTCGAGGGATAATTTTATCGAAACCCTTTTGATTACTTGCCGAGGGTAGCCCTTTTTTAACCGGTTTTTCAAGAAATTCGAAGGTCTATTTTTATTACGGGATTCGGACGTCTCCGAGTTGCCTTAATTTGGCCGTAGCCTTTGGGTATGCCTCTTGGGCTTATTTCCCAATAACACTTCTAACTTGTTTGAAGTGTTAGTCCCTGAGAATGATGGCCTTGGCCTATAGATCGAGGGGTGCCTCTTTGAGGCCTTATGAATTCGAGTTTAGATTACTCGAATTTGTCGATTGTCAACAGCAGTCCCCGAGTGTACAAGGTATATTTGCACTTGGCCTTTGAGTCATTTCTCAAAACATCATAAGTATGGAGCTTGTATAGTAGAAATTTGTTTTCGAGACACAAGATGTTTAATATAAAAAGAATGTTTCTTTGTATAATTTATACATGCGTATATGTTTCACCATCGGGGCTCGACTAATCTATACGGACACGGTTCATTCGACCGTTTGGCCCATTACAAAGTTTCTATATCGAGACCCTTTGACACGAAGTATCTTCCTCGAAAGTGTAACATCCTAGGGTGATGCCCCCCAGTATTCGAGGTTGATTGTTAAGAAGCCTTGGATACTGTTGAATTGTCCTCAGGTATCACATAATTGTTGCCTCGTTAAAAACCTCGCCGGAAAAACCCACTTGGGACAAAAATCGATCTAAGAAAAAAGAGTGCAATGCGTGTTTTAAAACCTAAGGTCTCGATATCTTCGATCGATCATCTGCAGTGAGTTAGTGTCGAATATATTAATGAAAAAAGGGAATAAAGTCATACCTTAGCAATAATACCGTTTGAGAAGCGATATGTTCCAATTATTTGGCAGTTGTTCGTCGTCCATCGTGCCAAGCTTATAAGATCCCTTTCCGACGATGTCGAGGACTTGGTAGGGTCCTTCCCAATTTAGGCCGAACTTCCCTTCATTAGGATCCTGAGTGTTGATGGTGACTTTTCTCAGGATTAAGTCCCCGACTCTGAAGTGGTGTAATATCTTTTGATCCGTTGCTTTTGTGTAGCCATTCGAACGAATGCGGCTTCTCATTTTTTATCTAATAATTCGAGGCTAGTATTTATAGCCTCATGATTTGACTCTTCCGTTGTATGTTGAAACCTGGTGCTAGGTTCCCCGACTTCAACCGGAATCAATGCTTCGGAGCTATATACTAAGGAGAATGGGGTTGCCCCCGTACTAAACTTTGATGTTGTTCGATATGCCCAGAGAACTTCGGGTGGAATTTCTCTCCATTTCCTCTTAGTGTCGTTCAACCTTTTCTTTAGGTTTTGAATGATAGTCTTGTTCGTCGATTCGGCTTGTCCGTTCCTACTAGGGTGATATGGTGTTGATAGCATCCTTTTTATTTTGTGGTCTTCGAGGAATTTCGTCACTTTGCTGCCAATAAATTATTTTCCATTGTCACACACTATTTCGGCGGGTATCCCAAATCAACATATGATATAATCCCAGATGAAGTGTATGACCTCTTTCTCTCTCACTTTCTCGAACGCCTGTGCTTCAATCCATTTAGAGAAATAGTCAGTCATAAATAAAATGAACTTAGCTTTACCTGGGGCCGACGACAAAGGGCCGACGATATCCATTCCCCATTTCATGAATGACCATGGGGATAGGACGGAGTGAAGTTGTTCTCTGGGATGATGGATCATCGGTGCAAACCTTTGACATTTATCACATTTTCGAACAAACTCCTTAGTGTCATTTTCCATGCTATCCCAGTAGTATCCTGCTCTAATGATTTTGTGAATCAGTGATTCGGCGCCAGAGTGGTTCCCACAAGTGCCTTCATGGACTTCTCGTAGAACATAATCGGTGTCCCCTGGTCCTAAGCACACTGCCAATGGTCCATCGAATGTCCTTCTGTATAATGTTCCATCTTCAGCCAATGTGAATCGAGCAACTTTGGTACGTAGGGACCTCGACTCTTTAGGGTCCGATGAGAGCTTTTCGTTCTTCAAGTATTCAATATATTTATTCCTCCAATCCCAGGTTAAGCTTGTAGATTTTATCTCAGCATGACCTTTCTCGATCACGGATCTTGAGAGTTGAACGACGGTCCCCGAGCTGATCTCATCTTCTTCGACCGATGACCCTAGATTTGCAAGTGCATCGGCCTCACTGTTTTGTTCTCGAGGTACATGCTGTAAAGTCCATTCCTTGAAACGGTGCAAGGTTACCTGCAACTTGTCCAAATACCTTTGCATTCTATCCTCTTGAATTTCGAAGGTTTTGTTTACTTGTTCACTACTAGTAAAGAGTCACACTTGGCTTCAATAACTTCTGCTCCCAAGCTTTTAGCTAGATCGAGACCTGCAATCATGGCCTCGTACTCAGCCTCATTGTTAGTCAACTTAGAAGTTTTGATAGATTGCCTAATAGTGCTACCTATGGGCGGCTTCAAAACGATGCCTCGACCTTGATTCAAGATAGTCTCGAGGTTAGTTACTACGAACAATGTAGGATAGAAAAAGTGATGATGAACAGTAAATAAGACCAAAAAAAAAAGCAGCGTATATGTGTATTCTTCTCAGTGAATAATGATGCCTACAAATGATTGGACCTCCTCTTTATATAGTAGATGAGACCTAATTATGGTATGTCTCTCATTACAGAAGGAAACCGTATAAACAGCTAGTTATCTGCTTTTGATTTGGTCTGTTCCAAGATTCACGCCATGATCCTCGACTAATCACGGATATCCGTTCCGAGATTCATGCCATGATCCTCGACCGGTTACCGATATCTCGCCATTCCGTTATTATGCTCCCCTCAAAGTCGGTCATACTTGATCTCGATTGTTGCTGGACTCGGTCTCAACGTATACTTCGATCTCTAGGTTTGATATTTTATCTTCGAGCCCCGGTCCGATTTATTACGAGGCTACCCCCTGATGCAATTTCCTTGTCTCGATCAAACAGCAAAATCGGGTAGGCCTGATTTTGACCGTATACAAAGGTGTATAACTAATGCTTATATTAATGATACTTGATTAAACAAGTATAGTAAGGTATTACTAAAACACAAAGTTAATACATGCATTATTACTTCTAATGCACCCTACCAAACCACCTCTAGTCATAACATCAACAACGAGGATGTTCTCTTTGCAAATTTAGAGTAGGCTATTCAGTTTTGCATTCTAGTTTCACCTTTGTAGTTATGCACGGTGTATACACATAACTTTATTTTTTTTCAAGATATTATTTCATAAAACTTTGTAGAAAAATTTTCCGAACTTCTTATGCTAACTTTCCTAGAGGCAAAAGTGGGTCCAATGACAACTTCTTGATGATGGGATAAAAAATATAGTATTAAATAGTATGGGGAAACTCTTTTTAAAAAAGTAGGCAAAGGTTTAAGATAATTGAAACTAGAAATTATATAGGCCAGATAAATAATGGATTAGAAGGCGAAGGAAAAACCAATTCACCTCCTTTGTGAGTTGTGATCCAGATGATACCACAACTTAGAAAAGTGAAGTGTTATTTACCCTCAAAATCGAATAACAATTGAATTTGTAAGTGGTTTTAAGGATACATGGACTAACTTAATACAAAATGATAAATTAGATCGCAATTGAAATAAATAATGACAAAGTAAATGCAAACCACATGAATTGAGTAGTATCAGCCTTGGAAGGTTAGCCACCCTCGAGCCGGTACGCTTTAATCAGTGTCAGGATACAGAAAAACAAGAGCTTAAAGAAAAATAATAACAATGTATTACCTTGGGATGCATGTTACAATGTCCCCAATGAATTACCATACCCCCTTTTATATAGTAGAGGAATTCTATTTAAGGTACAATTTTATAAAAGGTAAAAATCCCTTAATTAGCTGATTGTCAGTTCCTTATTGATACGCGCCGAGATTCTTGCCGTAATATTCGACCGGTCACGGATATTTTGGTCTTCTGTTGGTCATGCTAACAATGTTTCTTCGAGCTCGATTGGGGCTAAGGTCGACTCCGGGATCACTGACTCAATGTTCTCGAAGGCAGGCGTTCTGAGCCCAAGACCTAGCTCGGTGGGACTCGAGATCGATCTTCAGCCCTTGGTTGTCATGTTCCGAGCCGGCACTGGGGGACATCGATCCCTCCGATGATCGTGTGGATGATGTGTTGTGGCTCTTCTTGTTCATTTTGTCTATTGAAATCTCTATTTTTGAAATGGTTTTTGGCCCGGTCACTTAAAAATTCTCGAAGGTGCCCTTCATTGAATAACTGAGCTACCTCCTCTCTCAACTGCCTGCAGTATTCAGTTCTGTGGCCATGGGTGCCATGATACTTGAACATTTGATTAGGATTTCTCTGGGTTGGATCGGACTGCAGAGGTCAAGGCCACTTAGTATCTTTGATGCGTCTGATAGCCGACACGATGGCAGATGCATCGATGTTGAAGATATATTTTGATAATCGTGGTGCTTCCTTAGGTCCGGTATGCCTGTCGAACCCATTCTTATCCATCAACCCTCGAGAACCTTGGCCTCGATCACTTATCCTTTTGCCTCGTACGGAGTTGTGTGAAGGTTCGCTACCCCTATGATCTCCGTTATACGGCCGATACTGGTCCTTGTTCGACCTTGGTTCTTGGTCGATGTCCCTTTTAATAACGGACCTAGAATCCAACTGGTCGTCTTCAACACTAATCTTCGATTGCTATCGATTGTGTACATCAACCCAGGTAACAGCCGGGTACTCGATCAAGTTCCGCTTCAACTGTCGTGAAGCCATCGAGCTTCGTTCGTTCAGTTCTTGAATGAAATCTTGAACAACCCAATCGTCTGTGACCGGTGGCAGATCCATTCGTTCTATTTGGAACAAGATACGAACTCTCTTAACATCTCGTAATCTTTTTGTTTTACCTTGAAAAGGTCCGACTTCCTGGTCTCGACCTATATGGCTCTAGCATGTGCTTTTACGAAAGAATATGCAAGCATAGCAAATAATCGATATAGTTAGGCGGTAAATTATGATACCATATCATTGCCCCCTTTGACAGGGTTTCCCCGAACTTCTTCAATAATACAGGTTCGATCTCGTCGTCTTCTAGATCGTTCCCTTTAATGGCACATGTGTAAGAGGTGACATGTTCATTGGGGCCGGTCTTCCTATTATATTTAGGAATTTCGGGCATGCGGAACTTCTTGGGGATTGTTTTAGGAGCCGGGCTTGGGGGGACAGGCTTTTGTATGATTGTTTTGGAATCCAAGCCCTTCAATACCGGTGGTGCCCCCGGGATCTTATCAACCATGGAGTTATAAGTTTCTACTTTTTTGTCGTTGCTTCAATCCTCTTTTCTCCTGACTCAATTCATTTTGTCAGTTCCTCGATCATCCTAATAATTTCAGGTACTAGTCCCCGATTCTTGTTCATTTGATTTTACTACAATTGGCCCTATTTTGTGGGTGACTTCTCGGGGTGGACCGGGCTCGGCCCTACTCGGTGCTTGGGTTTGGCTCTACAACTGGGCTATCGCTACTTGTTGAGTTTGCAACATTTCAAAAATCATACGCAGGCCGATCCCATCTTCTCCAACATTTTGGGTATTTCGAACTGCAGATAGAGTTCCACCATGAATGATGTTTTCGGGGTCAGAACGTTAGTTCGCCTCAATGGCCACATGTGAATTGACGTCAATTGGATATACGGCCCGAGTTCCAACGGGATCGACGAGTGTCCTTTCATCCCCGATTGTCAGGTTGTTATTCTCATCTTGAAGGCCAACTTCATTGTCGATAGGTAGGGCTATTAATTGAGAGTTCGTCGTTTTAACCTGAAATCAAAGACACTTCCAAGAGCAAGTGTAAAATTGTGTATTTTGTAGAAATTCGTACCAAATAACCACTGTTATTCTTATCCCCATGGTGGCGCCAAACTGTTTACCCAAAAAACGGATAGAGTTGAATTTATACGTAGTTCTAAGGATATGTGGTATAACTTGGTACAAATTAAAAAAATGAGTAGAGATATATTGAATATTGAATGTAAAAGAAGGAGTGAACACAAACCCAAATTAAGTAGAGAAATAACTGATAAGTGAATAGGATGAATCAATATCAAAAGCCCAAAAAGGATAATATTTGCTAGATGTTATGTAAATCTCAATAAAATCTGAACGTGAGAATGTATGAATCAATGAATTCATCCCCTTTACAAATGTTAGCCACTCCTAATATACTGAAGGAATCCTACTTTGGATATAATTAAAAATACATAGTGAGGATCACATGATATATTAATTAATTGGCTTTTTCTTGATTCAAGCCGTGATTTCAGCAGAGATTCTCTCCCCAAATGCGGCTATAACGACTTTGTTGTTCCTTGGCTCGGTCTCGATATGGTCGGTCTCTGGTTCTAGAGCTCGACTCGATATCGGTATCTGATCGGTCTCTGTTTTTTGAGTTCGACCTTGACTCGGTCTCGGTACTGATCGGTCTCTGAATCTCGAGCTCGACCTTGACTCGATCTCGGTACTGATCGGTCTCTGGATCTCGAGTTCGACCTTGACTCGATCTCGGTACTGATCTGTCTCTAGGTCTCGAGCTCGACCTTCCAACTTCACATCACAGCTCGATATTATAATGACGAACATCGGTCCATCATGCTCCAATCTTGATTAGTCACTTGAAGGGCAAACTCGATTTTGACCGTATACATTAATATGTGTGAAAATATCTAAAAAGTCACTTAAAGTGGACAAGAGAGCATAACATTTAAAATTTGAATCCGTCACTATTAAATAGAACCATAAAAAGCCACCGAGTAAAAGGAGAACTTCGACCACTAAGTGAATATACTAGTATTTTTTTTTTTTCACTACAACACTTACTTTAGACTGTGCTTGAAAAGCTTTGGGAACGCTTTTGTAAGGGTGGCCTAGCTGGTGCATTTCTTTGGTTTAGCAGTTTCTATTGCTTGCTGGACTAAACATGATATAGCAGGGTGTGTCTAATCTAACCTACCTTCTCAGGTCGATATGAGTAATGCACAGGCTATGTGAGGCCAAAATCTTCTACATTTCTCTGGTTCAATTTATGTCTGATTCTTGAAAAAGTATTTTTTTTATTATTTCAAGTTATTTTCTAGAGTTAGAATGACAGATTACATTAGTTTAATTTAGGTCAATTTTAGATAGCAATGACAAACTTGATCCTTTTTCTTATTTGCATAAAGGGTTAGACACCAATTGTTTAGAATTCTATAGAGAAAAAGGAGAATCTATAATATAGTTTAAAATGTTAAAAAATTGAGTAGCTAAGGAAAAATATGTTAAGAGAGCATAGAGTAGTATTACTATCAACTAATGTTGAGATGGGAAAGTGGTCAAGTTGAATTGGGAGAAATGAAGAGGTAACCCATCACGTAAAGTAAGAATATATATTTTTCTTCCTGTAATAGACATGACTTATAGAAATTTGAAAGCATCTTTCTTTTCTTCCTTTTGTTTTCTGATATGTATTTTTCACAAAAGCACCAAAGGAAGTGCTGATGACAATACCAAAAATACAACTGAATGAAATTATCTTCTTTTCCTTTCACATCTAGACTAGATAATTGATGTTAATGGGCTAATTATTGAGCATTAGTGATACGATCCAAGTGTTACAAAAGTTGTGCACTATTTGTTAAATTGTAATAGAACCAATGAAAGCCTATTGTCACAGAACCGTTTTTCTGAAGGTTCGGTGAGGGCAGCGAAGTTAGCTCGACTGCTACTTAGCTTCAGCCCTTAGATAATAAACAATACAATCGTGCTAAAGCGATGGCAATCACATGAAACAAGCAAGAAAGCTATGAAAGAAAGAGACCAAGATTTGGGAGGTAAGTGCCCTTTTCTGTTGTATTGTCAAATATCTGATGATTACAAAGAACGAGTCTAAAGCCTATGTATAGAAATTAAAATGGCTATACAAAGGGGGTGGTTGACAAGGCTGGCAAGGCTGTCCAGCAGCCTGGTGCATTCCAGCTTGGAAAGCTGCCTGGGGCATTCCAGCATGGCAAAGCTGGAAAGGCAGCCTAGAGGGATCTTGCTGTCAACCATGGCCCAGAATGTCAAAGATGCTCTCCCACTTTCGGCTGCTTGTCCCTTGGTCTGCTGACTTTATGCCAAATGTGCCTTTTGAAGGCATCTCATGATTTCTGTGAGGCCCCAAGTGTTTTCCCACTGATGGCTGTCCAAGATTTGGAATTGCGGAAAATTAATAAGTGTGACGGCGGGGCGGTGCACTCTCCCCCACTTGAAATGGCGACGACCCCGGCGCCGCACAACTGAAGATCATTGTGGACTTGTTCCCTGAACTGCCACAAATCTTCGTACTTCTCCCATGATGCCTCCTCTGGCGAAGTTCCTTTTTAGTGAACAAGGAATTGTGCGCTTGAATTGCCCCATCCTTTCCCACGGGCCAACTGATGATCTATGATGGCCTCCACTTGCTTGTCCGTTGCTGGTGGAGTAGTAAAAATTTGACTTCGGCTGGACTGCGCCCGATCCTTGTCTTCCATGTCTTCGAAATATGGTTTCAGTTGGCTAGCATGGAAGACATGATAGATTTTCAGATAACACGGCATGTCTAGTTGGTAAGAGATTATACCCACCTCGGCAACAATCTCTAATGGGCTCTCATATCGGTGAATCTGACTGTGATGTACGCTTCGCAGTGATTTGAACTGTCGTGGATTCAATTTTACCATGACCTTGTCTCCAATCCTGTAGTTGACTGAACGACACTTCCGGTCCGCAAATTTCTTCATTTTGCGGGCAGCCTTGTCAAAATACGACCTGACTAGATCGGCTTGTTCCTCCCAAAATTTGGCCATGTGATAAGCGCCCGGATTTTTCAATCCGACATTGACATTCAATGATTGAGGAGTGTTGGGTTGTTGCCCAGTTGCAAGCACAAAGGGACTCTTCCTGGTCGCTTCGCTGCATTGCAAATTGTAAGAGAATTGGGCTATATCCAATAGCTTAGCCCAGTATCTTTGATTAGCCCTGACATAATGCCTCAGATAGCACTCGAGGAGTGCATTAATCCTTTCCGTCAGTTTACGGATGGAAACTTGTTGAGAAGTGCAGTTCAATTCCTAACAAGCTGAATAATTCCTTCTAGAATGTGCCGGTAAATCGAGGGTCTCGATCTCTAATGATGTGCTTAGGCACACCCCAATATTTTACGATGTCCCTTAAGAATATATGTGATGCATCTTTAGCTTTGTAACCGGCAGTGATGGCCGAAAAGGTTGCATACTTGGTGAATCTATCGACAACCACCATAATGGTGCCAAATCCTTCTGAATTTGACAGACGCGTAATGAAGTTCATGGTGATGCTATCCCATGGCTTCTCTGCAACAGGCAACGGCTCAAGTAAACCCCTAGTGAGTTTGGATTCCACCTTGTCTTGTTGACAAACTAGACAAGTGTGCACGTATACCTCGATGTCGTCCCGCATCCGAAGCCAGTAGTAAGAAGACTCAATCAGGGCTAAAGTGCGTTTTTGCCCTGGATGACCTACCCAAACAGTGTCATGACCTTCTTTCAGTAGAGTACACCTGAGATTTGCCCATTTGGGCACATATACTCTTTTGCCATGGGGTCATGTTGCATGCCCTCTTTGATGGTCTTGATGATGCCACTGCTTGCTGAGCTAACAATGGTTGCCAGTACTGTCTTGCGACTTAAATCATCGACAACTACGTTAGTTTTCCCCGGTTTGTATTCCAGGGTGTAGTCGAATTCGGCCAGGAAATCTTGCCAACGGGCCTGCTTGGAGGACAGCTTCTTCTAGGTCTGGAAGTAGCTTGTTGCAACGTTGTCAGTCTTGACAACAAAATGAGCCTCCAACAAGTAATGACGCCATGTCCTTAGGTAGTGGACTACAACCATCATTTCTTTCTCCTGGACAGTGTAACGCCTCTTGGCGTCGTTCAGTTTTCGACTCTCAAAGGCTATAGGATGACCCTCTTGCATCAGTACACCTCATATATCAAAGTCAGACGCATCAGTCTAGACTTCAAAATTTTTCAATAAATCAGGACGGGCCAATACAGGTTCCTTGGTGATTGCTGCCTTGAGTTTCTCAAATGCCTCCTAGCATATTTCGCTACATTCCCACTCCCTATCTTTCTTTAGCAAGTCGGTGAGTGGGGATGCAATAGACGAGTAACTGAAGATGAATCTCCGATAATAGTTGGCTAAGCCTAGGAAGGACCGAAGTTCCGGTACCTTCGTTGGAGCTTCCCAGTTCTGGATAGCATCCACCTTGTCCCTATCCATCCAGATTTCCCCATGGCTGATTGTATGCCCGAGGAACTGTACTATGGGCTGTGCGAAGCTGCATTTTTCATGTTTTACGCATAGATCATTTTCCCTTAGTACCTTGAATCCCTTGTGAAGCTGTTCCGCATGGTCTTCCATATTGTTGCTGTAAACCACAATATCATCTAAATAGATGACAACAAACTGATCCAAGAAAGGATGGAATAATTTGTTCATCAAGGTGCAGAATGTTGCGGGAGCGTTGGTCAACCCAAATGGCATTACCAACCATTCAAAATCCCCATAGCATGTAACAAAAGTTTTTTTGGGCTCATCTCCGTCTACAATCCGCACTTGATAGTAGCCTTTCCTCAAGTCCATCTTGGTGAATACCTTGGCCTGCCCCAAGCGGTCAAATAAATCAGCAATGAGAGGGATGGGGTACTTGTTCTTCATAGTGACCTTGTTAATGGCCCGATAATCAATACATAAGCGCATAGTACCCTCCTTCTTCTTTTAGAATAAAACAAGTGCTCCGTTAGGTGCCTTGGATGGTCGTATGTGGCCAGCCTCTAGCAACTCCTTGAGTTGCTTCCTCAATTCCTCTAATTCCGGGGCGCCATGCGATAAGGCGACATGACGGGTGGCTTCCCCCCTGGAACAAGCTCGATATGATGATCAACTTCCCTTCGTGGTAGCAATTATTTGGGAAGTTCTTCCGACATCACGTCCTTATTATCTTCAAGGACTTGCTCAATGCAGGGAGGCAATGCTACTGCCTCAAGGGAATTCTCAACGATTCCCGTCAAGGTTGCAAGAAATGTTGGTTCCCCTTTCTTGAAACCTTTCACAAGTTGCATCACGTATAGATGCATTCCATTTTATGGCACCCGAACAAGGGGCACAATGCACGAGCCTCCGGGATCGCTTATGTGAAGCTCGTTGATACGCGGCGTGATAAGTGCGTTGATCTCGTACCAAAAATCCAATCCCAGTATGATGTCAAAGATGTCCATGGGGGCAATGGTGAAGTCCACCAATCCCTGCCAGCCTCCTAAAACAATGTGCACGTTAGGAGCAAAGCCATGAACGGTAGTGGGAAGGGCATTGACGGTCTTCATAAGCGTGTCGCTGGATACAAAGACAAGTCCAAGATCCCTAGATCATTCCTCTGTCACAAAATTATGTGTCGCACATGTGTCAACCATGATGCGCACGTCTTTGCCGTTTAACTTGGCATCGACAAATAATGATTCATAGGGCCTCACACTAGGCGGATGGGCGGCAACAGCGGCAAGGGTCATGTGGTTTATCAAGGCCATATGATTGAACAAGCCTACAACCTTGTTCTTCCCCTGTCCTGCACCATTAGCTAGTGCTCCACGCTCCTCGGATTACTTGTCGGTAGGCGCAACAGTTTGTCCTTGCTGCTGGTGGGCTGCAACAATTGCTCCTAGTTTGTTCAGTGTAGGGAAAAATTGAGAAACATGAGAAGGGTCTCCGTAAAAGTAGCAAACATCCCGATGAGCATCCATTTGCGCGCCTCCTTTCCTCTTCTCATCATAATTCTTGCGGAAGTGGGAAGAGTGGTTGAGGTTGCCTCTGTTATCGTTGTTTCGGTTGGGAACAAATTTGCCTTTACCTCGGTGGGTATCTGTCTTTGGAGTAGCAGCAGCTTGGCTCCGGTTGTTATTTCCCTTAGACGCTCCGGTCCAAAAATATGACAATGCTTCGGCTATTACAATAGCCTCATCGACTATGTCGATCTATCGCCTTTGCAATTCTTGTTTGGTCCAATACTGCAGGCCATCCAAGAAACTGAACGATAGATCCTCACTGGTCAAGTTGGGGATATGAAGGGTGAGTGTGGTGAACTCCTTCACGTACTCACGGATGGAGGATGTTTGCCTGAGCTCCCTTAACTTTCGGCGAGCCTCGTGCACAATGTTTTGAGGGTAAAACTTCCATTTTAGCTCTTCTTTGAACTGCTTCCATGTGTCAATGGAGCACGTTCCTTTCTCCATATCTGTCTTCTTCTTGTGCCACCAAAGTATGGCGGTTCAGCTAGGTACATGGCTGTCGTTCGAATTTTGGTAGCATCGCTGGCTATGCTCATATGTTCAAAATAAGCTTCTAGTTGCCACAAGAAGTTTTCCACGTCTTGAGCGCTTCTTTCACCCCACGCAGTTTTAAAGTTTCAACTTCTGCCTGTAAGGCAGACAAAGCCTCAGTGAGCTTGAGTTCAAGGTTGGTTAGCCCTTCGTCTTGCTCCTGAATGTTCCCTTTGACTTCGCCAAGTCTATCAAGGGCAACTGACTCAAGGGAACATATATTATTTTCGACGGCGGCAATACGATGGTGAAAGGCCGTCAGACCCTTTTCTACCATGTCAACTCTCTCATCGAGAGTTCTGGCTTCGGAAATTTCAGGTTCCACGTAGGGTAGCAACTCGCTATCAGGTGGAGATGCGTCTCTGGCCTACTTTTGTCGCGCTTTCGGCCCATACCTCTCTGTGGTTCTGGGTTCTCTTCAATGTGGGTTTCTTCTATGTTGCGATGTGAGTTCTTAGCCATGCAAGAACCTAGGCTCTGATACCAATTGTCACAGAACTATTTTTCTGAGGGTTCGGTAGGGCAGCGAAGTTAGCTTGACTGCTACTTAGCTTCAGCCCTTAGACAATAAACAGCACAATCGTGCTAAACGATGGCAATCACACGAAACAAGCAAGAAAGCTAGGAAAGAAAGAGACCAAGATTTGGGAGGCAAATGCCCTTCTCTGTTGTCTTATCAAATATCTGATAATTATAAAGAATGAGTCTACAGCCTATTTATAGAAATTAAAATGGCTATACAAAGGGGGTGGTTGACAGGGCTGGCAAGGCTGTCCAGCAGCCTGGTGCATTCCAGCTTGGAAAGCTGCCTGGGGCATTCCAGCATGGCAAAACTGGAAAGGCAGCCTAGAGGGATCCTGCTGTCAACCATGGCCCAGAATGTCAAAGATGCTCTCTCACTTTCGGCTGCTTGTCCCTTGGTCTGCTTATTTTCTACCAAAGGTGCCTTTTGATGGCATCTCATGATTTCTGTGAGGCCCCAAGTATTTTTCCACTGATGGTTGTCCGAGATTTGGGCTCGAGCAAGCCACGCCGTCGCTAGAATTGCGGAAAATTAATAGGTATGACGGCGGGGCGGTGCACTATGCTAGTTAGTCAAGTTCCTTCAATCCATGGTCTTGTATATTCATGATATTATATGAATACATAGTATATATTCTTTCTAATTTTAATTTTATCTTGAATATGTAGAAAAATGCGTGTGATGTAATTTGATGGCGGCCACAAGTCAATTTGATCTATTAGACTGATTTTTGAAGACTTTTTAAGCAATTGTGATCTTTGAATATATTCGATTTTGTATAAAATTTATTACTAGTGCACAACTTGAATTATTGCTTTATTAGTATGTGTAATACAAGAAATATATTTTTTATCAAAGTTTCAAATATATGCATATGAAATATTATTTTTGATGATTTCTTAGCTAATTTAATGCTTGAAATAATCAAAATGAGATAATAGTATATGCTTGAAATAAATGTGATTATAGGAGGTAAAAAAAATTTTTAACTAATAAACCACAAACTGTGGTTCGTATAAATATATAAAAAAATTATAGCCAAACAAAATTATCACGCTTAAAAAGTGTAGCTTATAAGATAATAAAGGATACACTTCAAACATGTAGCTTAGAAAAAGAAAATCGTTACTATATGAGGTACCAAAAGCGTGGCATTTTTAAAGCAACACTTATAAAGTGCGACCTCAAGAAAAAGGTTACACTATTTTAAACCAACCCAGAATAGCGTCGCCTCGAAAGGATCAAACACCACATTTTTTGATAGTTTATGCCACACTTTTCGAGGGGCTAAATGCCTAAAATGTTGGCTTAATCGGTCTTCACACGGAGTTCTTCTACAAATTAATGTATCATCACTTAGTACGCAGCTAAACCTGATTTGAAAATATTAATACTGTATTAGTAACTAATGATTAACGGCAACACATGATACCCCAATAACTATTTTCTTAATGCTTCACTATGCTATAGCATGACAAATGCTCATCAGTCATGATCATGTCATTTTGTGTTAACGCTAATGGTAATTCAAACACTCATTTTTAGAAAACAAACACATGAGTATTTTGTAAATCCTACTGGAAATATTAGAGATGAAAATCATTTTCATTTGAAGTACTAGCCAAACTTGTAAGTTCCCCCTCGTCCTGAAACGCCAATTAATTAACTAGTTCAATTCATAACTTCCTTCTTGAAATAGCAAACAATATCAAGTTGGGGAACTTCATTCTATTTAGCATTTTATTATATTTATATGATCACTTAGAAATTCAATATTCTACTAGTTTATGAAGGTGAGGGGAAGTGCGGAAGCTTTTAAAGTTTAAGGAAATTAAATAACTTCATTGTCAAAATTTTGAGAATGAGACAACATCAAACTAAACTGATTGTATTTCACTAATGATGGGAAAAAGAAGAAGCATTTACAGCAGATATTTATAAGCAAACTCTTAATCTATTCCTTAAGCCTAAAAAACAGGTATGTGACAACTAGTTTAGAAAATTGGCAAACTTGGTTCAATTTACGCTAACGAATAAGCAAGCAATATTAAAGAACTAATCAAAGTTAATCAGCTTTGTAGCACTAACTCGGTCAGAATTTATCAAACTTGGTCCAGTTTACGCTTCCAAATCAGCACCAAATTTATGGAATTAACCAAAATTACATAGATAACATCACCGCATTATCACTTTTAAGAATTTCTGAATAGGAACGTGAGTCGTGAGAAATTGTGAAGAAATTATATTTTCATTTCATCATACTACCAAGTACAATAATTTCTCAAGGGTCAACTTATATATAAACCTTTGAATGGATTACGCTCTGTAACATATTCCCACTTTACAGCTCCAAATATTACCTAAATTGTGACATAAAATAACTACATGAGATAAAAAGAGTATTAATAATCAATGTTTAAATTAAAATGTTTTAGCATCAGAAGAAGATAGGAGTAAATAGCACGGGCTAGTCAGCTTTCAGACTAGTAATAGAAAAATAATTATCGTTTGTAAGGTCATTAAAAAATAACTATTATTTTACTGAAACAGGAAAAGTTCCAGCATAATATGCGGGATTATGGAGCTCCTGTGTATAAACATCCAGCATATTATGTTGGAACTCCAGTATACGGAAAGTTCTAGCATAATATGCCGGATGATAGAACTCTTGCATATAAACTTCCCGCATATTATGTTGGAACTCCAACACATTATGCTGGAAGCTCATATGTAAAAGATTCAAACTCCAACATATTATGCTGGAATATTTCTGAATTTTTAAGAGTGTTTTTATTCAGATTTTATCTTTACATGAAAAAATGGCTAAATTTCGATTACTTTTAAAATTGTGGCTATTTTTCAATTATCAGTTGTAAGATATTTTTGATTTTTTCCCGATATTCAGTACCGAATTGGAACCAGGCCCAATAGCCCCTTGTTTAACGTGGGGGAAGTGCATAGATAGCCACTGATTAGAGATGTCTTTACTTTTTAGCCATTGTTTTAAATGTATTTACTTTTTAGCCAGTGCTTAATAAATTTTTAGCCGCCCGACAAAAATACCATGTGCTAGACATAGGTGTTGTGTAAATATTAAGGAAATGGTGTCCTTAACTTCATGAATGTTGTGTAAATATTTAGGACAAAGTGTCCTGTATTTGCACCTTCTGCTGCTAAACTTTAGGACATCATGTCCTTAACTTCATATGTGCAGTGTAAATGTTAAGGACATGGTGTCCTTAACTTCATGTGTGCAATGTAAATGTTAAGGACATAATATCATTAAATTGTATTTGCAACTTCTGTTGTTAAACGTGAGTACATCATGTCCTTAACTTCATATGTGCAATATAAATATTAAGGACATGGTGTCCTTAACTTCATATGGGCAGTGTAAATATTAAGGACATGGTGTCCTTAACTTCATGTGTGTAATGTAAATGTTAAGAACATAATATCATTAACTTGTATTTACAACTTCTGTTGTTAAACTTTAGGACATCATGTCCTTAACTTCATATGTATAGTGTAAATGTTAAGGACATGGTGTCCTTAACTTCATATATGCAATGTAAATGTTAAAGACATAATGTCCTTAACTTGTATTTGCACCTCCTGTTGTTAAACTTTAGGACATCATGTCCTTAACTTCATATGTGCAGTGTAAATGTTAAGGACGTGGTGTCCTTAACTTCATGTATTCATTGTAAATGTTAAGGACATAGTGTCCTTAACTTCGTGAGTGATGTGTAAATATTAAGGACAAAATGTCCTATATTTTCACCTTCTCCTAATATACTTTAGGACATCATGTCCTTAACTTCATATGTGCAGTGTAAATGTTAAGGACATTGTGTCCTTAACTTCATATGTGTAATGTAAATGTTAAAGAACATAATATCATTAACTTGTATTTGCAACTTCTGTTGTTAAACTTTAGGACATCATGTCCTTAACTTCATATGTATAGTGTAAATGTTAAGGACATGATGTCCTTAACTTCATAAGTGATGTATAAATATTAAGGACATAGTGTCCTTAACTTCATGAGTGATGTGTAAATGTTAAGGACATAGTGTCCTTAACTTTATGAGTGATATGTAAATATTAAGGACATGGTATCCTTAACTTCATATGTGTTGTGTAAATGTTAAAGACATGATGTCATTAACTTCATGTGTACAATGTAAATGCTAAGGACATAATATCATTAACTTTTATTTGCAACTTCTGTTGTTAAACGTTAGTATATCATGTCCTTAACTTCATATGTGCAATATAAATATTAAGGACATGGTGTCCTTAACTTCATATGGGCAGTGTAAATATTAAGGACATGGTGTACTTAACTTTATGTGTGTAATGTAAATGTTAAGGACATAATATCATTAACTTGTATTTGCAACTTCTGTTGTTAAACTTTAGGACATCATGTCCTTAACTTCATATGTATAGTGTAAATGTTAAGGACATGGTGTCCTTAACTTCATGTATGCAATGTAAATGTTAAAGACATAATGTTCTTAATTTGTATTTGCACCTCCTGTTGTTAAACTTTAGGACATCATGTCCTTAACTTCATATGTGCAGTGTAAATGTTAAGGACGTCGTGTCCTTAACTTCATGTGTTCATTGTAAATGTTAAGGACATAGTGTCCTTAACTTCATGAGTGATGTGTAAATATTAAGGACAAAGTATCCTATATTTGCACCTTCTGGTGATAAACTTTAGGACATCATGTCCTTAACTTCATATGTGCAGTGTAAATGTTAAGGACATGGTGTCCTTAACTTCATGTGTATAATATAAATATTAAGGACATAATATCATTAACTTGTATTTGCAACTTCTGTTATTAAACTTTAGGACACCATGTCCTTAACTTCATATTATAATGTAAATGTTATGGACATGGTGCCCTTAATTTCATGAGTGATGTATAATTATTAAGGACATGGTGTACTTAACTTAATGTGTGCAATGTAAATATTAAGGACATGGTGTCCTTAACTTCATATGTGCTGTATAAATGTTAAGGACATGATGTCCTTAACTTCATGTGTGCAATGTAAATGTTAAGGACATAATATCATTAACTTGTATTTGCAACTTCTGTTGTTAAACTTTAGGACATCATGTCCTTAACTTCATATGTGCAATATAAATATTAAGGACATGGTGTCCTTAACTTTATATGTGCAGTGTAAATGTTAAGGACATGGTGTCCTTAACTTCATGTGTGCAATGTAAAAGTTAAGGACATAATATCATTAACTTGTATTTGCAACTTCTGTTGTTAAACTTTAGGACATCATGTTATTTAACTTCATTTGTGCATTGTAAATGTAAAGGACATGGTGTCTTTAACTTTATGTGTGCAATGTAAATGTTAAGGACATAGTATTCTTAATATTTTACGCATCACTCATGAAGTTAAAGACATCATATCCTTAATATTTACACATCACTCATGAAGAAAGGGTAAAAAAGATTTTTCGTATTAATTTTAATAAAGTAATGACTATTTTTGGTCAACATTAAAAATACTGGCTAAAAAAAAAATACCACTAAAAAAAGTGTGTATACCACGCCATTTCTACGTTTAACGTTTAGCCCATACAAAGCCCACTGTGGGGAGAATTGAAATGTCACAGAACGGCTACTCCTCTTCCCCATAATTCGAAATTTGAACAATCACTTCCCCCCATTAGAGTACAGAAACGCTCTCGTTGTCCTAGGGTTTGATGGTAGTAAATCTTATCTTCTATTAGCATTTACTATACATTCTGAAAAATGGTAAAAAAACTCGGAAGTTCTGATTGTATGACCCCATTGATAATTGATTTATCTTCTTCACCCCCGTCTGAGCAGGGAACGCCATTGAGGCCTGTATTTTGCCTCAAAAAGAGAGAGCAATTGAAGGAATTTGAAGAGAAAGAGGATTGCTTTATCCTTGATTTTGATCCTTATGACCCCGTCGATATCTCAAAGCTCTCTGTCTCTAAGAATCTTGATGCTTTTGACCTCTCGGTTGTCGCTGAAAAAGGCCAGGTATAGTTAATTTCTAGTATTTTGCAAAATGGGTCTACCATTGTAGAAAGTTTTTGTCCTTGAATAAACCTTTTACTGTTAAATGGCTAATTCTGCAATTTAATAAGAAATTGATCTTGATGATGAATAGGTGGCATGTAGAGATTACCCGCATTCAAGGCATGTTTGTGTGAAACATCCGTTTGACAAAACACCCCACGAGAATTACTGTGAATGGGTAATATTTGTTCGATTTTTAAATTTTTAATTGTGTCAAACTTTTGATGTCATTAGATTAATTATATTGTATGGCTTTGGGTATTGATGCAGTGTTATTGCTATGTCTGTGATGTGGCTGCTCCTTGCAAATACTGGACTGGGGTTTCAGCTCATTGCCATGCCATGGATAATGAGGCTTGGAAGAATCAGAGAAAGGCCACTAGGAAGTAGCTGATCTGATGAATTAGCATTCTACATTTTCTACCATATGTCTTCATTAGACTTATAATTTTTGTGCTTCTTTGTTGGAAAATTGTGGTATAGTTAACTACCTAGTTATGATCTGAGTTTCAGTTGAATGCGAGGTCTGTATTCAATTGTCTCTCAAAATTAAGCTGGATTTTTGTAGATATTTTGCTGATGTAAGTAGTTATTTTCTGGGATGAACATGTAGTATATTAGTATATCAAAGCGGTTGAATGAAGTTACTAGTTTAAGCGCTTCAACTTCAGTGGAAAGTTGATGATTTCTACAGCCATTCTTTCTGTTATTTCTTTAAGCCAATGCCTCATATTTCTTTGTGTTACAATGTTACAGATAACTCCTGATTCTTTGCGAGTACAATAAGAAATTGAGAGTACAATAAGAATTAACTGTCTCTTGTTTAATTTCTTTGAACCATTTAGAGCAGATGTCCCATGGATGGGGATTAGTGCTGGCATTGTTATATCCATGTTCTTTTTTTCATTTGCTTCATTTTCTTTTAGTTTCTACTTCCTTTTTTCACCCCCTTTTGGTTTAACTTTATGCACTGAAATTTCTGCTGAAATTGTATTTGCATAATTTCTCAATAATTCATACCTTCTTCTATGGTTGATAAGTTAAGTTAGAAGTTGCTTTAAGTGTCTCTTTGGTAGCTGGAAATAGGGTCCTAAGTTCCAGCATTGTAGTTGGATGCCTGACTTCACCATTTATTGAGGTGAAAAAAGATCCACATATGGTTGCTGCTAGTTTTGCAGGCATGGAGAAACTTGGATTGTTAAAGGGAGAATCAGAAGATCAAAGAGCCAATGTGGTCATAGAACCTTACGTTTATTGTCACAGTGTTAATGTGAGCGAAGGTAACTTTGGGTCTTATGTGGATGGTGTTCTGGATATGACTCCAAGATACAGTTTTTTCTCTCTGTGGCGGAAGATCCAGTTGTCCATTCGAATAGGAAGACCAGACTGGGAAATCAACAGTCTTCAGGATTGTATTATCATTCTTCTTCAGATTGGGAGCATGTATCAAACGATGAGATGAAAGTTGCATCAAAGATATTTGATGCTTTTGTATGCTCAATGTGATTGCACTGTATATATTGTAGTGTGGACCTGATGGAACTGCTTATGCCGACTTTCTAGTGTACTGCAATGCTTATTCGGTTCTGCACATTGTTTATTTCTAGATTGGTTGTGTAGTCATCAGTACTATATTTTGGTAATATCATAACTTACAACTTTGGAAGATTGGGGTGAAAGAGGAACAACCTTTCTTAGATTTTTCTTGATCAAAGAGGTCCAAATATTCAATTACAAGTATGTCTGTGATTGTCAAAACAACTTTGATTTTCTGGTTAAGGATACATTCAATTTATATTTAGAAGAATAAATGGAATATGATTTTGAAGGGGCATGTAATCATTTAGGCGAATAATCACTTAACTGTGTGAAAGAATTATTAGTTTCCAGCATTATCAGTTGGATGCTTGATGAATTCCAGATAAGAGGGAAAAATCCTCATCGAGACTAATTTATACCTCTCCCTACTCGGACTAGGCTACAGGTTTATTCTTTTTATAACATTTTCTGTGTTGCAGTAAGGTTAACTAATATAGTTAGTTATAAATAAAAAAATCTCACTTGGTTTGCTAGAAAAAATATAAATGAAAACCATAATCATTTTCAAAGTCACCATACAAGCAACTTTTAATATAGGTGGCATAACTCCTTATTTTGTACTCAAAAACAAAAGGAGTGTTGTAAAACAATTAAAGAAGAAAAAGAATATTGCAGAGAAAAGTAGGGAGAGTGAATTTTTATTGATTTGGGATGATTTACAATGGAATATAACCCATCTATTTATAGGGAAAGAGTGACTTAGCCACCAAGTAATAATCCCTAAAATCTCTCTAAAATATAGACATTCACCTTAAATATAATTCTATTTATAACACCCCCCTCCCCCCTGAATGTCTATTCAACAAATAATGTGCCTCGTTAAAACCTTAACTAAAATAAAACCCAGTGGAAAAAAAATTCTAGAGAAGGGAAAAGAGTACACATGCTTAGAAATACGCCTTTTGGTTGTCTCGTTAAAAACCTTGCAAGGAAAACCCAGAGGGACAAAACCATGTAAGAAAAAAAAGAGTACAACACGTATTAACTCCCCATGATGAGACAATCAATTCACATTTTTGAGCCTTCACATTTCAATCTTGTGCGGCATCTTCAAAATATCGTTGGTAGAGATTTGATATACAAATCAGCCATATTAACTTGTAGAGATTTGATAAACAAATCAGCCATATTAACTTGAATAAATATGATGTACCTTGAAATCATCATTCTTGATAGATATATAATATCTTCATATAATGTCGTGGAATGGCCTTTTCAATATCTCTATAGAGATTCTCGCTATCATATTATCATGCTTATAGTTATAGCAAGATACATAAGTGCAAAAATTGCACTTAAGATATGGTACTTCAGGACCAAGATTCTATATGCTTTAAGCAATTTAAATCTTTTAGGGATTGTCATATAAGTTAAGTCATATAAGCCATATGAATGGACTTTAGATGCATATCAAGTTTTCATGTCATGCTAGACATATAAGATAGATAAAAGTGATTGCACACTCTATTGACTTTATACTTGCAAGTGTTTGAACCGTAGGTCCAAAACTTCATGTCTTTCATATGGAATCAATTCTATTTGAATTGTTTCTCCAGACTTAAGATCCTCATATATATTTAGCGTTATCATAGATGTAATCGGCAAATATTTTATATCGGTTCCAACCACGTTTTTCCATAAAGACATAGCATAGAAATCTCTTCATTTACATTTTTAGGTACCTAAACTTCTCCTGAGATTTTATGAAGTATTATGTCATGTGATCCTAGATCACTTGCCTCCTTATTATGATTATTTAGATCATTTGCTCATCTTCTTTATCAAGAATTTTATTTGAAACTGATTTGTCTATATGCTTTAAGCATACCAAAGACTTTATCCTTCTAGGACTTATTCTAATGGGAGGATTTACAGTGAGAACATAGTTACTTTCTTTGGGTCAGCAAATGCGTATGGCATGCTTTGTAACATATTGCAGATGAATTATCTTTTATGAACTTCAAGTTCATATTACCTTATTCGAGGATCTAGATGTACAAACGATAATTCATTCATGTCTCCCCCTCATGTTAGAAAAACTAAATTTTGTGCGTTATGGTGTTAATCAAAATATACACCGCACATCAATAACAATAAGATGAAATTATTTGGTTCATGACCCTGAACCATTTGTGAGGGGAGAGTATAATATACTTTCATATATAATGTTTATCAAACTCATACAAATAACTTTGTTCTCATGAGCAGTAGTTTAGCTATTAAGTGGAGGCACTCAAAAAATTATTTTGCTAAATTAACTGTGATATATACCAACTTATCAAGATGAACTGTGTTGAATAGAAAATCTGAAAATTATGCTCTAAATTAAATTATTGAGTAAGTTGCAAATATCAGATTGCGGGTTAATAATAAGAGCACATGTAATCTTCTCATTGATGCATCTTATGTGGTATACATGACAGGTGAATGAACTCATATTCACCTTTGATATTTCCAGCATTCATGGGATTCAATCCCAATTTTAGTTGGTCTATTAATTAATAAGAACAAACAACATAAGAGAATTCGTAAAAAAACTTTCCAGTTCTTTAATATTTACCCATGTGAATTCTCTTTTATTTTTGCATGCATACTTAAATTAACACAGCTAAATCAATTATGCCAACTGGATAAATTATCAATATTGATAAACTTTAGGTTTACACCATGACGTGTACAATTATCAATAAACTTCAAATTTATTATGATACGGGTTTTTATATCAATAAACTTCTACTTTATTGTGGCATTCTTTTATGTGTGTAGTACAAACTGAAGAATAAAGCGGGTAACTTTTCACCTAAATATTACCCCGCTACAAATTGTAGTAATAGAAGATATTAAATCTTTCCTTTATTTATAGTCTCAATATGACTAACCGCTTTCGCGAATATTTTAGAAACTAAATAAGTTTCTACAAGTTTCTTTGAGACTTACTACATGTCACGACCCTAAACTCAAACCTGTCGTGATGGCACCTATCGATGGTACTAGGCCAGCCGACTCCCACAATACTACTACAATTCATTCAAAGATATGCCAAAAGGCGTCTTGTATAGCAGAATTTCATAAAAGAAACAAGGGTTGAACTCAAAAAAATAGAAATGCGGAATGAAAAGCCCCAAACATCGGGGTGTCACTGAGTCATGAGCAACTACTAAAAATTGGTCCGATAACAACAAGACTAACATAGTCTGGGAAAAATCCAAAATAAAACTAATGGGAAGATAAAGAAGAAGAAAACAAGGCTGCGATCGCTGGGCAGCTACCTTGCTATCTCCAATGATTAGCTACAGGAATATCAACAGCCGCTATCGTGACGAAAATGCCTGGATCTGCACACAAGATGCAGGGAGTAACGTGAGTACACCAACTCAGTAAGCAACAGAAGTAAATAAAGGCTGTGAAGTAGTGACGAGCTAAATGCAGGTACCACTCATATCACAAGAATTTAGTAAAGTGCGGCATGCTATGCAACCGGAGTTTAAGTCGAATCAGTTTGTTTAAATCAAGTTCAAGTAAGACAATCAGAAATATCTTTCAACAGTTTTCAAACAAGGACTCAAAGCAACTATGAGCATGGATGATTAAAACATGTACTGCCACTCGGGCTAACATCACTCAGTCCTCCCAATCACTCCAACCTCACAATCACTCAAGCCTCACAATCACTCATGCCTCACAATTGCTCAGCACTCGGCACTCGACACTCGCACTCAGTAGGTACCTGCGCTCACTAGGGGTGTTCATACTCCGGAGGGGATCCTACAGCCCAAGCGCTATAATCTGCATGGACAACTCACGTGCTGCACGGACAACTCACGTGCTATAATATCATATCAGAATCAGCACAGATAACTCACGTGCTAAGGTACCATACCTCACAAACAGGCCCTCGACCTCACTCAGTCATAAACCTCTCCAGTCTCTCGGGCTCTCAGAAATCAAAGAAATCAGCCCAAACAACATTAACATGATGCAACAAATAGAATAACAGAGACTGAGCTATGATGTAGGAATGCATGAACATGACTGAGTACGGGATATCAACTAAAGCAGTGAGAGGACAGCAAGAAACGACCTCTAAGGGTCCAAGAAATACTGGCATAAGGCCTAGACATGGTATCTAGCATGATTTACAGTAAATCTTTCTAAAGAACATAAAGAGCATATAGCTACAAAAGGTTGTTCAACTTTACAGTTGCTACAGGACGGATCAAGTCACGAATCCCCAATGGTGCACGCCCATCACCTAGCATGTGCGTCACCTCCAAATAGTCACATGACACAAAAAACCGGGGTTTCATACCCTCAAGACTAGATGTACAACCGTTACTTACCTCAATCCGAGCAAATCTCTACTCTGCAAGGCCCTTGCCTCTCGAATCGGCTTCCGAGCGTCCCGAATCAAGCCACAAGCAGTACAATACCATTAATATATGCTAAAAGAGTCAATTCCACTAGAAAACTACTAAATTAGACTCAAAACCCGAAATTGGCTCAAACCCGGCCCCTGGGCCCACGTCTCAGAATCCAACAAAAGTCACAAAACCCGAAAGCCCATTCACTTACGAGTCTAACCATACAAAATTCATCAAAATCCGACAACAAAATTCCCTTCAAAACCTCAAAATTCCATCTCAAGAACTCTTCCATTTTTTCCCCATTTGTTTTACCCCAAATCACAATTTAGATGATACAAATCAAGATATAATCATGTAATTTAACCAAAACCAAGTGAGAAACACTTACCCCAATCAACTCCCTGAAAATTCCTTTAGAAATCCCCTAAATCCGTGGTCTCTAGCTCAAAATATGAAAAATGAGTTCAAACCCCCGATTTTGAAATTTAACACTGTTGCCCAGATTTCCTTCTTCGCGAACGCGGAAGTACCCTCGCGTTAGCGAAGCACAACTGCCTTTGCCCAGAAATCCCTTCTACGCGAACGCGATCTACCACTCGCGAACGCGAACCTTTACTGAACCTTCTCTTTGTGAACGCGACCTCACCCTTGCGAACGTGTAGACCAAATGAATGGGGTCCCCAGCTGTCTCTTCTCTTCTTCGCGAGCGCATTACTCATCTCGCGTCCGCGATGCACTCTACTCCTAAACCTTCGCGAACGCGTCCCTTATTTCGCGAACGCGAAGAACAATTCTTCCTCAATCTCCAGATACTCTTTGTGAACGCGAGACCTACCTCGCGAATGCGTAAGAGGAAACCAGCAACAACAAAAACCAGCAGATCAACTATCTCTCAAAGGCCATAATTGGTCCGTTAACCACACGAGACCCTCGAGACCTCAACCAAATATACCAACATGTCCCATAACATCATACGAACTTAGGCGAACCTTCGAATCACTCAAAACAACATCAAAACACTAAATTACACACGAATTCAAGCCTAATGAACTTAGAAATTTTCGAATTCCACAAACGACGCTGAAACCTACCAAACCATGTCCGAATGACCTCAAATTTTGCACACAAGTCAGAAATGACACCACGAACCTACCCCAACTTTCGAAAATCCAATCCGACCCTGATATCAAAATTTTCACTGCCGGCCAATGTCGCCAAAATTCTAACTTTCGCCAATTTAAGCCTAATTCTACCAGGGACCTCCAAATCACATTCCAGATGCGATCCTAAGTCCGAAATCACCTAACGAAGCTAACAGAACTATCAAAATTCAAATCTGAGGTCGTTTACACATAAGTCAACTTCCGGTCAACATTTCCAACTTAACCTTTCAATTAAGAGACTATGTGTCTCAATTCATTCCGACACCACTCCGAGCCCGAACCGACTAACCCGGTATAACACAATATAGATGAGTAACATAAAAAGAAGCAGAAATGGGGAAAACAGGGCTATAACTCTCGAAACGACCGGCCGGGTCGTTACATCCTCCTCCTCTTAAACAACCGTTCGTCCCCGAACGGGTCTAGAAACATACCTGGAGTCTCAAATAGGTGTGGATATCTGCTCTGCATCTCCCGCTCGGTCTCCCAGGTGGCCTCCTCCATAGGCTGACCTCTCCACTGCACCTTCACCGAAGCTATATCCTTTGACCTCAACTTTCGCACCTGGCGATCCAAAATGGCCACCGGCTCCACATCATAAGTCATATCACCCTCCAACTGAACCCTGCTGAAGTCTAAAACATGGGATGGATCGCCAACATACTTCCAGAGCATGGAAACATGAAACACTGGATGCACACTCGACAAGCTGGGTGGCAAGGAAAGCTTATAAGTCACTTCTCCTATCCTCTGAAGCACCTCAAAAGGCCCAATGAACCGGGGGCTCAACTTACCCCTCTTTCCAAACCTCATAACACCATTCATGGGTGATACCTTTAGCAAAACCTTCTCCCCAACCATAAAAGACACATCACAGGTCTTCCTGCCCGCGTAGCTCTTCTGCCTAGACTGCGCCATGCGAAGCCGCTCCTGAATCAATTTCACCTTAACTAATGCATCTGGACCAAGTCTGTACCCAAGAGCCTAGCCTCACCCGGCTCAAACCATCCTAATGGAGATCTACACCTCCTCCCATATAAAGCTCGTACGGAGCCATCTGAATGCTCGACTGATAACTGTTTTTATATGCAAACTCCGCGAGCTGCAGAAACGGATCCCATGAACCCCCAAAGTGAATGACACAAGCGCGTAACATGTCCTCCAATATCTGAATAGTGCGCTCGGACTGCCCGTCCATTTTAGGGTGAGAAGTTGTGCTCAACTCAACCTGAGTACCTAACTCTCGCTGCACGGCCCTCCAAAATTGCAATGTAAACTGAGTGCCCCTATCTGAAATGATGGAAACTGGGACGCCATGCAGGCGAACAATCTCTCGGATGAAAATCTCAGCCAACCGCTCTGAAGAGTAAGTAGTGCCAACTGGAATGAAGTGCACGGACTTAGTCAACCGATCCACAATAACCCAAATAACATCGAACTTCCTCGAAGTTCGTGGGAGCCCAACTATGAAGTCCATGGTGATCTGCTCCCACTTCCACTCTGGGATCTCTAACCTCTAAAGCAAGCCACCTGATTTCTGATATTCATACTTACCCTGCTGATAGTTGAGACACCGAGCCACAAACCCAACTATATCCTTCTTCATCCGCCTCCACCAATAGTGCTGTCTCAAATCCTGGTACATCTTCGCAGCACCCTGATGGATGGAGTACCGTGAGCTGTGGGCCTCCTCAAGAATCAACTCCCGAAGCCCATCCATGTTAGGTACATATATCCGGCCTTGTATCCTCAACACGCCATCATCACTAATAGTCACATCTCTTGCATCACCTCGCTGAACCCTGTCCTGAAGAAAGAGCAGGTGGGGGCCATCATATTGACGCTCCCTGACACGGTCATAAGGAGAAGACCTGGAGACCACACAAGCCAATACCCGACTCGACTCCGAAATATCCAATCTGACAAGCTAGCCCGCTAGGGCCTGAACATCCAATGCCAAGGGTCTCTCTGTTGCTGGGAGATATGCTAAACTTCCCAAACTCTCTACCTGGCCACTCAAAGCATCAGCCACCACATTGGCCTTCCCCGGATGGTACAAAGTAGTGATATCATAGTCCTTGAGAAGCTCTAACCATCTCCGCTGACGCAAATTAAGATCCTTCTGCTTAAACAGATGCTGCAAACTCCGGTGATCAGTATAGATCTCACAATGAACCCCATGCAAATAATGACACCAAATCTTCAAGGCGTGAACAATGGTTGCTAACTCAAGATCGTGGACAGGATAGTTCTTCTCATGGGTCTTCAACTGGCGTGAGGCATAGACAATCACCCTACCCTCCTGCATCAGAACACATTCAATACCTACCCTTGAGGCATCACAATACACGGTGTAAGAACCTAAAGCTGATGGCAGAACCAACACTGGAGCTGTGGTAAAAGCATTCTTGAGCTTCTGAAAGCTCTCCTCACACTCATCCGACCACCTGAATGGAGCACCCTTTTGGGTCAATTTGGTCAAGGGCGATGCAATAGACGAAAAACCCTAAACGAACTGACAGTAATAACCAGCCAAACCAAGAAAGCTCTGAATCTCTGTAGCTGAGAACTGTCTAGGCCAACTCTGAACCGCCTCTATTTTTTTTGGATCCACCTGAATGCCCTCACTAGGCACCACGTGCCCTAAGAATGCTACGGAACCGAGCCAAAACTCACACTTGGAGAACTTTGCATAAAGCTTCTGCTCCCTCAATCTCTGCAATACAATCCTCAAGTGCTGGGCATGCTCCTCCTGGCTACGAGAGTACACCATAATGTCATCAATGAATACAATAACGAATGAGTCCAAATAGGACTGGAGTACATTGTTCATCAAATGCATGAACGCCGCTGGGGCATTGGTTAGCCCAAAAGACATCACCAAGAACTCATAATGACCATATCGGGTCCTGAAAGCTGTCTTAAGAATGTCCGAATCCCGAATCTTTAGCTAGTGATAACCGGACCTCAAATCAATCTTGGTGAACACCCTCGCTCCATGAAGCTGGTCGACTAAATCATCAATACGAGGCAAAGGATACATGTTCTTGACTGTGACCTTGTTCAACTTCCTATAATCAATGCACATCCTTATGAAACCATCCTTCTTCTTTACAAATAGAACCGGTGCACCCCAAGGTGACATACTAGGCCGAATAAACCCCTTATCAAGGAGTTCCTGAAGCTGTTCCTTCAGCTCCTTCAACTCCGCCGGTGCCATACGATATGGTGGAATAGAAATGGGTTGAGTGCCCAGCACCAAATCAATACCAAAGTCACTATCTCTGTCAGGCGGCATGCCCGACAGGTCTGCAGGAAACACATCCGGAAAATCACATACCACCGGAACAGAATCAATGGCAGGATTCTCTGCACTAAAATCCCTCAAAATGCCAAATAAGATAGGCAACCCTTCTCAACCATACGCCGAGCCTTCAAATATGAAATTACCCTACTGGGTACATAATCTATAGAACCGCTCCACTCAACACTCAAAAATCCCGACATCGCCAACTTCACGGTCTTAGCGTTATAATCTAGAACAATATGACATCGAGATAACCAATCCATGCCCATATCACATCAAAGTCAACCATACTGACTAGCAAAAGGTCCACTCGGTTCTCCAGACCCCCAATAGACACCACACATGACTGATACACGTGGCCCACAACAATAGTATTGCCTACCAGAGTAGATACATGAACAGACGAGACTAGAGACTCACGGGGCATATCCAGAAAATGAGCAAAATACGAGGAAACATATGAATAAGTGGAACTATGGTCAAATAGTATAGAGGCATCTCTGTGATAAACTAAGACAATACCTGTAATCACAGCATCTGAAGCAATAGCATTTGGTCTAGCAGGGAGGGCATAGAAACGGGCCTAGCCACCCCCTGATCTGTCTCCCCCTCTAGGGCGACCCCTAGCTGACTGACCTCCACCCGAGCTGACTGAGCGGGTGGTGAAGTAACTGGTGCAGAAGTTGAAGGCTGACTCCTCTACTGATATAGACCTCCATGGCGATGAGGACATTGCCTCCACATATGCCCAAACTCCCCACACTCAAAACAACTCCTTGGTGCTGTTGGCGGGGGCTGAAGGGAGCCCCAAGCACCGGGATAACTGGTAGAAGAACGTGGCATAGAGGAGCCCTGAACTGATGGAGCATGGGACAAACTCTGGGCTGGAAGGGCATTGAGTGATGAGTGGCCCTGATGAGAACTGTGAGAACCATGGCCAGATGACGCACCACCGTGAAATGGCCGAGTTGACTGAGCATGTCTGAAATGACGACCTCTACCGTGCTGGAATTGACCCCTAAAAGGAGCACCACTGAATCCTCCCTGTCCTCGAGGCCTTTTGTCCTCCCTCTCAATCCTCTCCTGACCGCGAACCATCTCAATCTGCCGAGCAATGTCGACAATCTCATAAAAGGTAGCACGAGACACCCTCTCTCTGGTCATAAGCAACCGTAGCTGAAAAGTGAGACCATCTATAAACCTCATGATCCTCTCTCTGTCTGTGGGAACCAACCAGATAGCATGACGGGCCAACTCCGAGAATCGCATCTCATACTGCATCACAAACATATCACCTTGACGAAGCTGCTCAAACTGTCTGCGTAGCTCCTCTCTACAGGACTGAGGCACGAACTTCTCCAAAAAAACCACGTAGAACTGCTGCTACGTAAGGGGTGCTGCGCCAACAGGCCTACGCCTCTCGTAAGTCTCCCACCATCTGAGTGCAGCCCCAGAAAACTGAAAAGTAGTGAATGAGACCCCACAACACAAGTCTCCAGAATACCAGTTGTACGGAGTATCCTCTAATACCTATCCAAGAAGTCCTGGACATCCTCTCTCGCTGTGCCACTGAAAGGTGGAGGCTGGAGTCTCCCAAACTTCTCCAACCTAAGCTGATCATCCTCAGGCATAGCAGGAACCACATAGTACTGAGCATCTGCAACCGGCTAGGCTGGTGGTGCCCCCGATGTCTGAAGTCCCTGAACAACCTGCACGGGTGTACGAGCGGTGGGAGTTTGAGTGCCTCCCCCGGCCTGAGAAGTGGCTGTGGCCGTCGAGATAGAGAACGCCTAAGCAAGGCCGATACACGCTGCCAAAATCTAAGCTAGGGCCTCCTGAAGGCCTGAAATCACAATAGGCACATGTGGTGCCTGAGCTGGTGCATCAACAACTGGAATCTGATCATGATCTAGGAAAACTGGTGGGTCTGCAAGTACTTCCCCAACTGCTGTGCGGGCTGCACATCTGCCCCCACCACAGCCTCTACCACGACCTCGGCCTCTCACGGCCCTGGCTGGTTGTACTGGTGGCTGTCCATCCTGACCGATAGTACAAGTCCTCACCATCTGTGAGAGAATGAAACAACAGAAGTTTAGTTACCGTATTAACAGATTCGCACGACAAGAATTCAAGAATGTGAGATTTCCTAAAGGTTCTGCAGCCTCTCGAAGATAAGTACAGACGCCTCCGTATCGATCCGCAAGACTCTACTAAACCCGCTCATGACTCATAAGACCTATGTTACCTAGGCTTTGATACCAACTTGTCACGACCCTAAACTCAAACCTGTCGTGATGGCGCCTATCGATGGTAGTAGGATAATCGACTCCCACAATACTACAATAATTCATTCAAAGATATGCCAAAAGGCGTCTTGTATAGCAGAATTTCATAAAAAAAACAAGGGTTGAACTCAAAAAAATATAAATGCGGAATGAAAAGCCTCAAACATCAGGGTGTCACTGATTCATTAGCAACTACTAAAAACTGGTCCGACAACAAGACTAACATAGTCTGGGAAAAATCCAAAATACAACTAATGGGAAGATAAAGAAGAAGAAAACAAGGCTGCGATCGCCAGACAGCTACCTTGCTAACTCCAATGATCAGCTACAGGAATATCAACAGCCGCTACTGTGACCAAAAATGCCTGGATCTGCACACAAGGTGCAAGGAGTAACGTGAGTACACCAACTGAGTAAGCAACATAAGTAAATAAAGGCTGAGAAGTAGTGACGAGTTAAATGCAGGTACCGTTCATATCACAAGAATTTAGTAAAGTACGACATGCTATGCAACCAGAGTTTAAGTCGAATCAGTTTGTTTAAATCAAGTTCAAGTAAGACAATCAGAAATATATTTCAACAGTTCTCAAACAAGGACACAAAGCAACTATGAGCATGGATGATTAAAACATGTACTGCCCCTCGGGCTAACATCACTCAGTTCTCCCAATCACTCCAACCTCACAATCACTCAAGCCTCACAATCACTCAAGCCACACAATCACTCATGCCTCACAATCGCTCAGCACTCGGCACTCGCACTCAGTAGGTACCTGCGCTCACTGGGGGTGTTCAGACTCCGGAGGGGCTCCTACAACCCAAGCGCTTTAATCTGCACGGATAACTCACGTGCTGCACGGACAACTCACGTGCTATAATATCATATTAGAATCCGCACAGACAACTCACGTGCTAAGGTACAATACCTCACAAACAGGCCCTCGGTCTCACTCAGTCATAAACCTCTCCAGTCTCTCGGGCTCTCAGAAATCAGCCCAAATAATATTAACATGATGCAACAAATAGAATAACAGAGACTGAGTTATGATGTAAGAATGCATGAATATGACTGAGTACGGGATATCAACTAAAGCAGTGAGAGGACATCAAGAAACGACCTCTAAGGGTCCAAGCAATACGGCATAAGGCCTAGACATGGTATCTAGCATGATTTACAGTAAATCTTTCTAAAGCACATAAAGATCATATAGCTACAACATGTTATTCAACTTTACAATTGCTACGGGACAGACCAAGTCATGAATCCCCAATGGTACACGCCCACACGCCCATCACCTAGCATGTGTGTCACCTCCAAATAGTCACATGACATAAAACACCGGGGTTTCATACCCTCATGACTAGATGTACAACCGTTACTTACCTTAATCCGAGCAAATCTCTACTCTACAATGCCCTTGCCTTTAGAATCGGCCTCCGAGCGTCTCGAATCTAGCCACAAGCAGTACAATACCATTAATATATGCTAACGAAGTCAATTCCACAAGTAAACTACTAAATTAGACTCAAAACCCGAAATTGGCTCAAACCCGGCCCCCAGGCCTACGTCCCGGAATCCGACAAAAGTCACAAAACCCGAAAGCCCATTCACTCACGAGTCTAATCATATGAAATTCATCAAATTCGACAACAAAATCCCCTTCAAAACCTCAAAATTCCATCTCAAGAACTCTTCCACTATTTCCCCAAATTTTCACCCCAAATCATAATTTAGATGATAAAAATCAAGATATAATAAAGGAATTTAACCAAAACCAAGTGAGAAACACTTATCCCAATTAAATCCCTGAAAATCCCTTCAAAAATTGCCTAAATCCGTGGTCTCTAGCTCAAAATATAAAAAATGGGTTCAAACTCTCGATTTTGAAATTTAACACTACTGCCCAGATTTCCTTCTTCGCGAACGTGGAAGTACCCTCGCGTTCGCGAAGCACAACTGCCTTTGCGCAGAAATCCCTTCTACGCGAACGAAACCTTTACTGAACCTTCTCTTCGCGAACGCATAGACCAAATGAATGGGGTCCCCACTGTCTCTTCTCTTCTTCGCGAATGCGTTACTCATCTCGCGTCCGCGATGCACTCTACTCCTAAACCTTCGTGAACGCATCCCTTACTTCGCGAATGTGAAGAACAATTCTTCCTCAATCTCAAGATAGTCTTCGCAAATGCGAGACCTACCTCGCGAATGCATAAGAGGAAACCAGCAACAGCAAAAACCAACAGATCAACTAACTCTCAAAGGCTATAATTTTTCCGTTAACCACCCGAGACCCTCGGGACTTCAACCAAACATACCAACACATCCCATAATATCATACGAACTTAGTCGAACCTTAAAATCACTCAAAACAACATCAAAACACCAAATTACACACGGATTCAAGCCTAATGAACTTAGAAATTTTCGAATTCCACAAGCGACGCCGAAACCTACCAAACCACGTCCGAATGACCTCCAATTTTGCACACAAGTCAGAAATGACACCACAAACCTACCCCAACTTCCGGAAATCTAATCCAACCCCGATATCAAAATTTTCACTGCCGGCCAAAATCACCAAAATTCTAACTTTCGCCAATTCAAGCTTAATTCTACCAGGGATCTCCAAATCACATTCCGGACGTGCTCCCAAGTCCAAAATCACCTAACAGAGCTAACGGAATCATCAAAATTCAAATCCGAGATTGTTTATACATAAGTCAACTTCCGGTCAACTTTTCCAACTTAAGCTTTCAATTAAGAGACTATGTGTCTCAATTCACTCCAAAATCACTCCGGACACAAACCGACTAACCTGGTATAACACAATATAGCTGAGTAACACAAAAAGAAGCAGAAATGAGAAAAACAGGGCTATAACTCTCGAAACGACCGGCCGGGTCGTTACACTATCACACAATACCTTATTGATAATCAATTTTATTTCTCCAAAATAGTGATAATTGTCTCTTCCAGAGCTCTCAATTAATTTTGTACTACCACATATTCATCAACATCCATATGGTGAATATCTCTTTCAAAGATAAAATTGTACCATTATGGTTATGGTGAAAATTATATGCAAGAATTTTCTTGCATTACTGTTGTCCTTTAATTATCACATTGCCAAAATATTTTGGCATACAATAGGTACTTAACCAATGACCATTCATACCATAATAATGATATTATTTTCTTATTTCATCTCAAACCTCCTTCTAGAGGTGAGTGTGGTATATTCACTACCACTAGCACGTTCGTATTCTTCCAAAAATGAACATGTATTCATAAATCACATGTTGTCAATTTCACATCATGAATGAGCCATAACCATCTATATGTGTGCTTTACAAAATCTCATGTCAAATCGATGTAAAATATTACTTTCACAGAGTGAAGGATTATTTTGAGAATCCTTATTGTTCTCATTACCACAATGATGACGATTATAATTTCGTCTATTGACACGTCCACATCCATTTGTACCTTCACGATAATAATTTTATCTTCTTTCAGACTTATTACATATTGCTATCACATTATCTTAAGGGAATGAGAATGAAGCAAATTCAATGTGACATGTTTCCACCTCTTTTGCCCACAATTATACATGAATTTGATCATGGCAAGGCATAAAACTTTTACCACTTCATGTGGTTATAATTTATTACAAACTCTATTAGAGTTATAAGCAAAATTTATTGTCTTTGCTTGTAATTAAAAATAAATTATAGAATTTCAAGAATTTAAAAGAGAAAAATAAGGCAAAATACTTACCTTAAGTTCAGAATTTATTCCTGAAGGAAATTTATGGAACAATCGTCAATCATTATGCTCAATATTATGTACAGGTTGAGCACCATGCACGTATCCCAAAGCCTAGTGACCGAAGCAGATTTCTAGTATAGGAATATCAATGTATTCACCCTAGAGTCTCACACAAATTCCTATATCTTCTCTCCACGGGGTTTAATTTCTCAAACGCTAGACAACTAATTAATAGTATATCTACAAATTAAAACAACCGTCCTCTACTCAATTGATTAGAGTCTCGTGCTGATAACGTGTTATAAAACAATAAAAGAAGAAGAAGAATATTGTAGAGAAAAGTAGGGAGAGAGAATTCTTATTGATTTGGGATGATTTACAATGGAATGGAACCCCTCTATTTATATGGAAAGAGTGACCTAGCCACCAAGTAATAATCCCTAAAGTCTCTCTAAAATATAGACATTCACCTTAAATACAATTCTATTTATAACAAGGAGGCCTTACTACATTTCGGTGATTATAGGTATCCACGTGAAAACTTCATCTATATCTATCTATCTATTTATATCTATCTATACTATAGTAAAAGAACGAAACTTCTTAGCAAAATATCGTTCACCTTTTTTACCCGTTAAAAATAGATTTCACATTGGATAAAACTATAAATTTAAATTATTTTCCTAATATTTAGGACATTAAAATTAGAGTTTTGACTATTTGATATTTTCCTTATTTGAACTGTGTATAATCTCCTAACTTTTAGGAATTTTAGCGTCAATCATCAAATTCATTAAAAACAATTGTTTCCTTTAAAACAAATTGTACTAATCGCAAGACGTCAATTGCAACATTAATTAAAATTTTATTGCTTTCTTAATTTTAGAATTTTGAAACTAACTAAAGTTTGACCATTAAATATTTTCTTATTTGAATTAGGTAGAGAACCCTAATAATTAAGAATTTAAAGTCAAGTAAGATTTTATTTCTATAATTCATTATGTGACTTCAATGTATATGTTCGCACTAATGACTATATTGTACCATGTTGTTCTCTTTATTTTTTTATTGTTTTGCTCTATTATTTTTTATTGACAATTTGATGTATATCCGATATTGTCTAAGATAATCACCAAAGAAAAGAGAATATAGAATAGGAATGTTTTAGTTTGGCTTATCCTAGCAAAGGCTACCGAGGAAAGGTTAGTAAGATCTCTTGAATGATGGAGATTAGGATCTAAGTTAGGAAGATGTTTATGCGGAGTCCGGAACCTAAATGTGATCTTTTTGGACTCAAATAACCGAAATGAGTGAAAACAAAACATTGTGACCAAACTATATATAGCGCCCTTTAAAGGGCGCTATATGTATAACGCCTTTTATAAAGGTGCTATGGCCTGACTTTAACAAGACTGCGAGGTATAGCGCCTTTATAAACGGCTCAATACATATTTTGTGGGCCCACTAATAACTCTTCTGCGCTTAACTGACATAACAATAATTCAAATGGGTATAGCGCCCTTTAAAAGGGCACTATACCTCAAAATATTTGACCCCCCAGATTGGGCATTGCCTTATTTGAAGGCGTTAAGGATTTTACAAAAATCCATTCAGAAATATTCTCAACTCCTGTTAAATTTTTCTTCTTGTTAAATTCTCAAGCATTTCATCATAATGTCTGAAAAGCGAAAAGTAAGGGTTTCATTATATTGGGGGGAGGGGGGGGAGATGAGATTGTGGTGGAGAATAACTCAGTGAGCTATAGTTTATCTCCACAATGTCATGTTAAGTTGCTACTTACAATAGAGTACGATAGACTGGTATCGTTGTTGTGTAACAAAATGAGTGTGAGCAAACATTCGGCGAACCTTAAAGTAACCAGAAGATATCCGTATTCTGTCACTCCGCAAGGGGTTTCTTGTTACGCTGAGTTTAACATCGAGGATGATAAAACTTTGAGTTATTTTTTGAGGACTTCGGATGAATACCGGGAATTTATTTTGATAAAAATGTTGGAAATGTACGTGAAGGTTGAAGACGTTCACAATAATGAGGTTGCGCAAAGTGGGGATAACCCTCATTCATCAGGTGGTTATTCTGGAGCAGTTTTTGCCGAACAGGTTCCAGCTGAAAGAGTTTGGCCTGATTTAAACTTATCTCCACGGGCGAATGAGGAGCGAGGAAATAATTTCTCTCTTACTTTACATAATCCACAAGACGAGTGGTAAACTTCAATTTTTCTTTGTGTTACGATGTTTATTTTTGTTGTATTGAATTTATATTAGCACTCATATATTCCACAGGGGGTACCGGCCAGATATGAATTTTACAAGTTATGAACCCATGCCCAGTTGGAATATGCGTAGTTCTGGTGTGTTGGATCATGGTGGTCCATCCGGGAGTCATCACCAATAGGATAATATCCATCATGGGATGTCGACACATTACGACTTGTAAGTGAAGTGATATAGCTATATGTAAAGTATTTATCAATTTGAGTAGCTCATTATTTTATTGTTTGTGCAGTGAAAACGAGCAAGTTAAACCTCCTGCCCTGAATCAATTTCTCGAAGACTACATATTTAATCGGGATCTGGCAGATGCACAGAGTTAGGAAGAGAACAGTGATTATGACAACAATGCTGATGAGTCCGGAGATGACACACCCTTCCCTGATGAGGATGGTGATGAGGAGGAAGAGAATGCTGGACCTGATTTGATGAGAGAGCATGCTCCACCCCCCGTTAGACCAAGAGTGTACGAGTCTCAAGTGTCGTTTCATTCAAGGGAGATTCCCTACCTTGATCATTTTCCAAGTATGCCGGATGTGGATGCCCTCACAAGGGATACTGATGAAATTTGGACATCAATGTGGGATGAGTCTAGACCAACGGTGTTGGCAAAGGGCATGCGTTTTCCTGATAAAATGCGCCTAAGCAGGGTGGCGAAAATGTACAGCATAAAAAAATATCGTGAGATGACGGTATGGGAGTCAACTCCGGATGTATACAAGGTTGTTTGTCGTAGATGGTTTACGGGTTGTCATTGGATGCTGCGTGCGAGCAAGAAGAAAATCGGTATGTGGAAAGTGGGTAAATACATTGGTACCCACACTTATGAAATGGATACATTCAGTAGGAATCACTTCAACTTGGATGTTGACTTGATTTCTCTTGTCCTGATTCCACACATTGAAGCGTCCATAAGGTACAAGATCAAAGAGTGCATTACATCCGTCCACCAGGAATATGGTTGTACCATTACTAAAAGAAAGGCATTTCTCGGGCGCAAACGTGCATTTGAAATTGTTTATGGTAACTAGGATAAGTCATTTGCAGCTCTACCCAAGTACATGGCCGCATTGCAACATTTGAACCTCGGGACTGTTGTTGAATGGAAACTTGAGCGGAGTCCGGGAATACCAGAATATATATTCAAATATGTGTTCTGGGCATTTAAACCAGCAATTGATGGTTTTCTGCATTGCCGACAGGTAATATCCATAGACGGCACTCATGTCTATGGAAAGTATGATATTAAGCTGTTGATCGCCGTTGTAGTAGATGCTAATGGAAGTATATTTCATTTAGCTTTTGCTATTTGTGCCAATGAAAGCCAAGAGACGTGGACACTGTTTTTGAACCGCTTGAAAGAGCACGTTGTCAAACAGCGTTCAGGTGTTTGTCTAATATCTGATCGGCATGGTGGTATTATAAATTCTGTAGAGAATTTGCCCGCATGGCAAGAATCGTATGCCTACCACCGTTACTGTGTGAGGCGCCTGAAGGCCAATTTCCAGAAGGCACATCCCAACAAGGATTTGCATGATTTAATATGGATGACAACAACAGATCACCAAGAGCATAAATTCCGAAGGCACATGGAATTTATCAGGCAGGAAGACGAGGCAGCCTATCATTGGTTGATGCGACATAAGCCTGAAAAGTGAACTTTGCACGTGGATAGTGGCAGAAGATGGGGAATTCTGACTACAAATGTATCAGAGTCTTTCAACGGGTTATTGAAGTCTGCACGAGGATTGCATGTCACTGCCATGGTGCGAATGTCATTCAAGCAGATGGCGGAGAGGTTTTTTTAAAGGGCTGCAGCTGCAACATCATTGATGGAAAAGGGTGTTGAATTTATGCCACTACTAATGAAAAGATTTGAGAAATACAGGCAACGAGCACATTGGCACTCATTTTTAAAGTATGATCACGACCGAAATAGTTTTGAAGTTCGCACCGCTATCCATCAAAACCAGGGGAATAGTGTTCACACCATAAATAAATCTAGAAGGTTATGCTCTTGTGAGAAATAGTCCATCTACCACATGTCGTGCTCACAAGCCATCAAGTGCTTTCAACATACAGGTTTAGGGCCAACCAACTACGTTTATAAACAATATAGTGTTGCTGCATACTTAAACACCTATAGTGGGCAGTTGCAGCCAGTGGGTGCTGCGTATTATTGGCCACCGGAACCATTTAAAATGGTATGTAACAAGGAGTTTTTGCATCAGCGACATGTGCAAAAAAGAACGCGTATACGGAACCAAATAGATGTTGGTGATACCGTTTATGCGCGCAAATATGGTATATGCTCACAAATAGGACACGACCGTCGTAAATGTGTCCTTTAGCTGGTTTGGGTGGCGGTGGTAATCCAATTCCTGGTGGAAGTTCATCTAATGTGCCTAACTATCCAGGGTACACGTAGTGTTTTGTTTCCATAATGTGGTTGTAATAAGTGTATGTACTTGTTTATGTTGCAAAATGTATCAAATAAAATTATGTTTCCATTATTGTTAAATCTTATTGATATTTAACACTATCAGTGGAGTAAATTAATGAATTTCTCCCTCCCGTTCATGTTATCAAAAATAGTATTGGATTAGAAAACCAAACTTATTACGTTGACTTTCGAATTTCAATATAAAATTATTAGAAAACTACACTGTCGGAGGAGGAAGATGTTTGATAATTATGTGAATATATATGATTAGTCCTATTCCCGTATATAATTGGATAGCGCAGGTAAATACTATGTTATGTGTGTTGTCTTGTCGACCTGAAAAGCTGCCCGCCTGCAAAAGATATATTGTACCCGAAAGAATTTTTAACACGCGAAGCATAGCGCGGTTAAATACTATGTTCTGTGTGTTGTCTTGTCGACCTGAAAAGCTGTCTGCCTGCAAAAGTTGTATTGTACCCGAAAGAATCTTTAACGCGCGAAGCATAGCGCGGTTAAATACTACGTTGTGTGTGTAATGACCCGACTTGTCATTTTAAAAATTAACATACCGTTCAATGACTTAAGGTCTCGAGCAACTTCGTAATAAGTATTATGACCCAAGGGTGTGGTCGAGTTTGCTTTTCGAAAGATTCGGAATTTAATTAAAAGAACAATTCTTATTTAGAAGCTTAAATGGAAAGAGTTGACCAGAGAGTTGACTTTTGAGCAAACGACTGAAATGGAATTTCGATGATGGGAATAGCTCCATTACGTCAATTTTGACTTGTGTGCAAAATTTAAAGTCATTCCGGATTGATTTGATATGTTTAGGTGCAAAATATAGAAGTTGGGAGATTCAAAAACTCATAATTCGATTCGAGGCACGATTCGTAATTTTGACGTTGTTGACGAGATTTGAAGCCTCCAGTAAGTTTGTATTGTATTGTATTTTGGGACGTATTGGTATATTTGGTTGAGGTCCCGAGGGGCTTGGGTGTATTTTTGGATTATTGATTGAGAGATTAGTAAAGTTAAGAAATTTGAGAGTTTGGCCATGGTCAATATCGGGTCAAGACGACCTCTTTTCAGTGTTTTGAGTGCGCGAGCAGGTCTGTAGCGTGTTTTATGATTGAAATTCATATACGGTTTGTGTCCGGAAGGTTCCGGATGAGTTTCAGGAGTGCTGAGGCAAAAAGGGAAGTGCGGACCTCAAGGGAGTTGTACGGACCGCACAATTTTGGTGCGGCCGCACTCATGTCCGCAGAGGAGTGTGCGGACCGTACAGTTTGGTGTGCGGCCGCACTCAAGAACTCTCAGATTTGATGGCCCAAATTCGAAAGCTTATATCTTTTGATACACAAGGAATTGTGAGATAATTAAAAAACAAAAGTTGTAGCCCTTCGTGTTTAGTTTTCAGAAACGTAAAGAAGTTAGAATTTGGACATCGGTAGAGAAAGTTATGGCCAAAATACTAAAGCCTGGCAGTGCAGTTCCAAGAGAGTGCGGCCGCATCATTTTTATACGACCGCAGAAGCTGGGGATGTGCGGCCGCCCCATTTTTGTGCGGACCGCACATTGGAAGTTCAGAGGATGTTCTATATATCTGAGGTTTAGGTTATTATTTCATTTTTGGACTTTGAGAGCTCGGTTTGAGACGGTTTTTCGTGGGTTTTTCAAGAAATTCATCGGGGGTAAGCGATTATAACTGATTTCATCATTTAATTAGTACTTTGAGATGGAAATTTGGGAAAAATTGTAGAAACTTTATAAACCACGAATTTAAGATTTGAAGGTCCATTTGACATCGGAATTTGATAATTTTAGTATGGTTGAACTCGTATCGGAATGGGTGATCGGATTTCGTGAAAATTATGCCAGATTCCGAAAGGCGAGTCCGAGTTGACTTTTGTTGTCTTTTTGGAATAACTTTTTAAGTCGATGTTTTATTATCCGTAATTATTTCCGATGAATTTTAATGAAGTTATACAATTAATTTGGATAGATTTGAGCGGTCCGGAGGTCAATTCAAGCAAGAAGGCGCTTTTGGAATATCGGCATAACTTCAAAAAGGCAAGTGTCTTGCTTAACCTCGAGTGGGGGAATTACTTCTTAGGCATTGAGTCTTATGTGCAATTTGTGAAATGTGAAAAGCTGTGTGCGCGAGGTGACAGGTACGTACTCGGGCTTATATGTGCAAATTTTATTGGATTAAAGTATTAGGCATTATTGTGTATTAAATTGGGTAATTGTGGACATTTATTGAATCTTCTGTTTGCCATGCCTAAATCCTTATTGTTGAATTTATTTTTATATGACAATTAGATATGATTGTTACTTGAAATATTTATGAAATTTTGTGAGTATTGTTGGTTTAATATTTCTTGAAAATTAATTCCAATATGAATTTTTCCTATGCAAATAATTAATTAAGAAAGTTTAAAAGAAGTGTTAATATAATTATCTAAATTTGGATCAATGAAGGCTTTGCTTTATGTTGAGTAATTTCTATCTCTCTTGATTGCTTTTGGAGTGTTATACACATTGTGTGGAGCCTTCGGCTATTTGTTGTGAAATTAATTGATTGGTTGTATCTTTGAAATTTTTGGTTGTGGCAATTGGGCAAATTGTGATATGAATCGATTTTGTTATGTTGCCGTGATAATTTTCCGTGTAAATTATTGTGTTGTGTTAGTTATTATTTTGAGGAGATAAGGGCGGCATTTCACTGTTGATATTATGTGGGTATAAGGGTGGCATTTCATTGTTATTGTGTTTGTTGGAATATTGTTTAGGCGGAGCGATAAGGGCGGCTATAGGAGCAATAAGGGTGGCTATAAAAGCGATAATGGTGACTATTGATATTGTCATGGCAGAGGGATAAGGGTGGCTATAGGAGAGATAAGGGTGGCTATTGGAGAGATAAGGGTGGCTATAGGAGAGATAAGGGTGGCTATTGTCAGGGACGATATGTGATGATGTGGAGTTGTGGTGTTGGTGATTTTCATGTGATGTTGTGATATTCTTGTGTTTATTTTTATACCTCGTGCAATTTGTCTTGTTGTTGGTAAATTGATAAAAATTCTGATTTATGTTGAAATTGAGAGCCTGTGGCTATTGCCATACAGATTATAAAATGAAATGTTGGCACGAGGTGCCGTGAGTAAATAATGAGGATATTGGCACGTGAATTGTCCGTGCGGTTGTGATATGAAATGTGGGCACAAAGTGCTGTGAGTAAATGATAATGATATTTGGCACGTGAGTTGTCCGTGCAGTTGTGATATGAACTGAGGGCACGAGGTAGCGGGGAAATATGATGATTTAATTATGGGCACGAAGTGCCATGGAAATATATGAAAATGGGCTGAGACACGCATTTTTAAGATTATGAAATGAGGTATCACAGGATGACTTTTTAATTGAAAGAATTATATTCAAAATATTTATTTGGAAGGACTTTTATTTAGAAAATATTATATGAAAGAATTGTATTTGAAAGATATTTATTTGAGGAAATTATATTTGAAGAGATTTAGTGAAAGAAGTTTTTATTTAAAAGATGTTTATTTGAGGAAATTATATTTGAAAAAGAATTTTATTCATAAGAATTATATGTGAAAGATATTTAATTGAAGAACTTGATTTATCTGGGTATCAATTGTTGAGCGATATTAATGGTGTTCTTGTTGTCTGCTGTGCATATCACTGGTTGTTTTATGTTGCCCTTATTATTATTTATTTCCTATTATTTTGTATATTATATTGCACAGGCTATTAGACTTGTTAGTGTCTTGATTGTACCTCGTCTCTACTCCACTGGGGTTAGTCTTGATACTTACTGGGTACCGACCGTGGTGTACGCATACTACACTTCTGAACATTTTTGTGCAGAGCCAGATATTGGAGATTTCGGACTTGAGCAAAGTTAAAGCGGGATCGTAAGGATTCAAGGTAGAGCTGCTTGGTCGTCGCAGTCCCTTGGAGTCTTTTCATTTCATTGTACTATTAATTTTTAATCAAACAGTATTGTATATTCGGTCTTCGTGATCATTTCATGTATTCAGTTAGAGTTCATGACTCAGTACTACCAGCCTTGGGAGGTTGTATATTCATATTTATTCCGCTGTTAGTTTTGGTTACTTATTTAATTCAAAAACAAATGGCTTCAAAAAGTAATAGAAATCGGCTTACCTAGTCTTAGAGACTAGGTGCCATCACGACGCATGTGGTGAGATTTTGGGTCATGACAAGTCGGTATCAGAGCTCTAGGTTCATAGGTTCTACGAGTCACGAACGAGTCCAGTAGAGTCTTGTGGATCGGTACGGAGACGTTTGTACTTATTTTCGAGAGGCTATTGAACTGTTAGGAAATTTTCACATCTTTCATTCCTGTCGTGCGAATTTGTTGAATTTGGAATTTGAGCCTTTGTATTTCTATTCCAGGCATCCGCACATACTGCTAGGGCTGCAAGAGGCGGGGGCCGAGGTAGAGGTCGAGGAAGGGCACGTGCCGCGACTAGAGCACCTGTCAGAACAACTGTTGAGGAGCCACCAGTAGCTCCAGTTGGTGGACAGGTACCAGAAGTACCTGTTGTTACCCCCGGACTTCAGGAGACTTATGCACAGTTCCTGAGTATGTTTGGTACATTAACTCAGGCAGGATTGATCTATGTTGTACCAAATATTTCGCAGATTGGGGGAGTAGCTTAGACTCCTACCACAACTCTAGAGTAGCAGGTTCATGTTGGTCAGGCTTCGGGTACAATACCGGTACAACCTGTTATTCCGGTTTGGCCTGAGCTCAGGCCAGAGGCATCAAAAGAAGAACAAAAGAGACTTGAAAGGTTTAAGAGGTATAGTCCACCTACTTTCAGTGGCACAACTACAGAGGATGCCCAAGGATTTCTAGAAAATTGTCACCGTATTCTCCGCACCATGGGTATTGTGGAAGTGAGCAGAGTTTCCTTTACTATATTTCAACTGCTAGGCGCAGCGTATCGATTGTGGCAAATCTATGAAGAAGATAGATCAGCCGATGTAACACCACCAAAGTTTAAACGGTTGCATCAGGGCACTATGACAGTGATAGAATATGCTATCAGGTTCATTGAATTAGCCCGTCATGTACCTATCTTTGTTCCTACAGTTAGAGAATGGGTCCGCAGATTCATTGAGGAGCTCTATTATGATATTAAAATATGCATGGCTCGAGAGTTGTAAACTGATACTCCATTTCAACAAGTAGTGGAGATTGCAAGGAAGATTGAGGGTGTGTTAGACGAGGAAAGGGAGTTGTAACGACCCGACCGGTCGTTTCGAGAGTTATAACCTCGTTTTCTCTATTCCTACTTCTTTTTGTGTTATTCAGCTATATTATGTTATATCGGGTTATTTGGTTCGAGTCCGGAAGGAACTCGGAGTGAAATGAGACACTATGTCTCATAATTGAAGATTTTAAGTTAGAAAAGTGGACCGGATATGGACCTAAGTGTAAACGACCTCGGATTTGAATTTTTATGATTTCAATAGCTCCGTATGGTGATTTTGGGCTTAGGAGCATGTCCGAAATATTATTTGGAAGTCCGTAGAGGAATTAGGCTTGAAATGCCGAAAGTTTTATTTTTGAGAAGTTTGACCGGGGGGTTGACTTTTTGATATCGGGGTCGGAATCCGATTTTGAAAATTGTAATAACTCTGTTATGTCATTAGGACTTGTGCGCAAAATGTGAGGTCAATCAGACGTGATTTGATAGGTTCCGGAGTTGTTTGTAGAAATTAGAAATTTCAAAGTTCATTAGGCTTGAATTGGGGCGTAATTCATGGTTTTAGCGTTGTTTGAGGTGATTTGAGGATTCGACTAAGTTTGTATGATGTTTTAGGACTTGTTGGTATATTTGGTTGAGGTCCCGAGGGCCTCGGGTGAGTTTCAGATGGTTAACGGATCAAAAATTGAACTACAACAGCTGCTGCAATTTCCTTATGTTGGAAATTTCTTCTGCCAGATTCGAGCCCAGATCGAGCCCAGGGTCGAGGGCCACGATCGAAGCCATGATCTAGCCCAGGGACGAGGGCCACGATCGAAGCCATGATCGAGCCCAGAATCGAGGGCCACGATCGAAGCCATGATCGAGCCCAGGGTCGAGGGTCATGATCGAAGGCCTAGGATCGAGAACCATGATCGAAGGCCTAGGATCGAGAACCATGATCGAAGGCCTGGGATCGATAACCAGGATCGAGGGCCAGGATCAAGGACCAGGATCGAGGACCTCGATCGAAGGCCAAGATCGAGGCAGAACCGAGGTTGTCTAGGCATAATTATAAAAATAGGGACTTCGTCCCATTTGCCATTTTTGACAAATTGGAGCTTGAGGAGAGGCTATTTTTGATATATTTTCAAGGAAAACTTGAGGTAAGTCCCTTGTGATCATTTCTACTCCATAATATTGAATTATCATCGAATAATCCCACTAGATTACATGATCTTGAGGTGTAAATCGGAGATTGTAACTTAGAAATTTGGAAATAAGATTTGTAGATTTGAGGGTCGAGTTGAGGTCGGATTTTTAGTAAAATTGGTATGGGTAGACTCGTGGTTGAATGGGATTTCGGATATTGTAACTTTTGTCGGGTTCCGAGACGTGGGTCCCACATGTGATTTTTGAGCCAATTTTGGATTTTGGTCTAATTTTGAAGCTTTTCTTGTGGAATTCATTCCATTAGCGTATATTGATGGTATTATAATGATTGTGAATAGATTTGGAGCATTTGGAGGCCGAGTCCAGAGGCAAGAGCATTGCGGGGTAGAGATTTGACCGGTTTGAGGTAAGTAACGATTGTAAATCTAGTCCTGAGGGTATGAAACCCCGGATTTTGTATCATTCTACTATTCTTAGTGATGCACATGCTAGGTGACGGGCGTGTGGCATGCACTGTTGGGGACTTGTGACTTGGTCCATCCCGTAGCAACTGTAAAGTTGCATACTTTGTTGAAACCATTTGATACTTATATGTTTTAGAAAGAATTTCTGTAAATTGGGTTGAATGCCATGTTTGGGCCTTGCGCCAATGCTGTTTGGACCCTTAGGGGTTGTTTCTTACCATCCTCTCACTGTTTTCGATTGAAAATCTATACTCAGTCATGTTTATACTTGTTTACCGCATAACTCAGTTGTATGACTCTATTTTGATGCATATAAATGTTTTGGGCCGAATGCCCTATTTTACTGAAATGCCCAAGTGGCTTGAGAGATTTATGACTGAGTGAGGCCGAGGGCCTAATTTGTGAGGATGAGTGTGGATCGGGGCTACCCACCTGTAGCATATTTATGACTGAGTGAGGCCGAGGGCCTGATTCGTGAGGTAGAGTGTGGATCAGGGCTGCCCGCCTGCAGCATACTTTATTATTATAGCACGTGAGTTGTTCGTGCAGCACGTGAGTTTTCCATGCAGATTATAGCGCTTGGGGTAAAGGAGCCCCTTCGGAGTCTGTACACAACCCTAGTGAGCGCAGGTACCTACTGAGTGTGAGTGCCGAGTGCTGAGTGACTGGGAGGCATGAGTGATTGTGAGGTATGCCCGAGTGGCCCGAGTGACTGTGAGGTTTGCCCGAGGGGCTGTTTATGATTTCATCATTTTTGCTCACCTTTGCATTGAGCCTTTATTTGAAAAACTATTGGAAAAACGTCTTTAAATGATTTTTACTGGAACTCGGTTTAAACTAGATAATTTGATTCAAATCCTGATTTTTAAAAGCATGTGGTATTTTACTGAGATTTTCTGATATGAACGTTATATGCTTTATTGCTCATCACTGCTGCTCAGTCTTTATTTATTGTTGTTACTTACTGAGTTGGCGTACTCACGTTACTCCCTGCACCTTGTGTGCAGATTCAGGTGTAGCTGGATACGGTAGCGGTTATTGAGTGTTCTGGTTGCAGATTTTCTTGGAGATAGCAAGGTAGTTGTTTGGCGATCGCAGCCCCTGCTCTTCTCCCTCTTATCTTCCTCTAGTTGTATTTAGCTATTTTCCAGGCTGAATTGGCCTTGATATTGTTAGACAGATTGTAGAAGATGCTCATGACTAGTGACATCCCGATGTCGGGCTTTTTTTTCCGTACTTCTATTTTTCTTTAATTTGAACTCTTTAAATGGAGGCTTTATGTTAAATAAACTTGAAATTATCTTTGAAATGAAAATATCAGTTTGTTTTGGAAATGAGTCGGCTTGCCTAGTTCCACGATAGGCGCCATCACAACAGGGGTTAGTTTTGGGTCGTGACAGATTGGTATCAGAGCCTAGGTTACATAGGTCTCACGAGTCATGAGCGGGTTTAGTAGAGTCTTGCGGATCGGTACGGAGACGTCTGTACTTATCTTCAGGAGGCTGCAAAACCTTTAGGAAACTCCACATTCTTGAATTCTTGTCCTGCGAATCTGTTGATTCTAGTAACTAAACATATGCTGTTTCCTTCTCTCACAGATGGTGAGGACTCGTGCTACCGGTCAGGAGGGCCAGCTACTAGTACCACCAGCCAGGGCCGCGAGAGGCCGAGGCCGCGGTAGAGGCCGTGGTAGGGGCAGAGGTGCAGCCCGTACAACAGTTGGGGCAGTACCTACAGATCCACCAGTTGTCCCAGATTAGGACCAAGTTCTAGTTGTTCATGCACCAGCTCAGGCACCACATGTGCCCTATTGTGATTCCAGGCCTTCACGAGGCCCTAGCTCAGATTCTGACAGCGTGTACTGGCCTTGCTCAGGTGGTCTCTATTTCGACGGCCGCAACCACTTCTCAATCCAGGGGAGGCACTCAGACTCTCGTCGCTCACACACCTGAGCAGGTTATTCAGGGACTTCAGACACCAGAGCTACCACCAGCCCAGCCGATTGCTGTTGCTCAGGATTATGTGGTTCCTGCTATGCCTGAGGATGATCAGCGCAAGTTGGAGAGGTTTGGGAGATTTCAGCCACCACCTTTCAGTGGCAAAGAGAGAGAGGATGCTCAGGACTATTTGGACAGGTGTTAGAGGATACTTCGTACTGCTGGTATTTTGGAGACTTGTGGGGTCTCATTCACTACCTTTCAGTTTTCTGGGGCTGCTCTCAGATGGTGGGAGACTTACGAGAGGCGTAGGCCTGTTGGCGCAGCACCCCTTACTTGGCAGCAGTTCTCCGTGGTCTTTTTGGAGAAGTTCGTGCCTCGATCTCGCAGAGAAGAGCTGCGTAGACAGTTTGAGCGGCTTCGCCAGGGTGATATGTCTGTGATGCAGTATGAGATGCGGTTCTCTGAGTTGGCTCGTCATGCTATCTGGTTGGTTCCCACGGACAGAGAGAGGATCATGAGGTTTATTAATGGCCTCACTTATCAGCTATAGTTGCTCATGACCAGGGAACGGGTTTCGGGTGCTACCTTTGATGAGGTTATCGATATTGCTCGGTAGATTGAGATGGTTCGCAGTCAAGAGAGGGTTGAGCGGGAGGCCAAGAGGCCTCATGGTCTGGGTGGATTCAGCGGTGCTCCTTTTGGGGGTCAGTTTCAGCACGGTAGAGGTCATCATTTCAGACATGCTTAGTCAGCTCGGCCATTTCATCGGGGTGCATCATCTGGCCATAGTTCTCACAGTTCTCATCAAGGCCACTCATCACTTAGTGCCCTTCCAGTTCAGAGTTCATCCCGTGCTCCACCTGTTTAGGGCTCTTCCATGCCAGGTTCTTCTACCAGTCATCCCGGTGCTAGGGGTTCCCTTTAGTTTCCGCCGCCAGCATCGGGGAGTTGTTTTGAGTGTGGGGAGCTTGGGCATATGTGGAGGCAGTGTCCTCGTCATCATGGAGGTCTATCTCAACAGAGGAGTCAGCCTCCAACTACAGCACCAGCTACCTCACCACCCGCCCAGTCAGTTCGGGGTGGAGGTCAGTCAGTTAGGGGTCGCCCTAGAGGGGGAGACAGATCAGGGGGTGGTCAGGCCCGTTTCTATGCTCTCCTTGCCAGACCAGATGCTATTGCTTCAGATGCTATGATTACAGGTATTGTCTCAGTTTGCCATAGAGATGACTCAGTATTATTTGACCCTGGTTCTACGTATTCATATGTTTCCTAGTATTTTGCCCATTTTCTGGATATGCTCCGTGAGTCCTTAGTTTTATCTATACATGTATCTACTCCTGTGGGTGATACTATTATTGTGGACCGCGTATATCGGTCATGTGTGGTGACTATTGGGGGTCTGGAGACCCGAGTGGATCTATTGTTGCTCAGTATGGTTGACTTTGATGTGATATTGGGTATGGATTGGTTATCTCCATGTCATACTATTCTAGATTGTCACGCTAAGACGGTAATGTTGGCTATGCTAGGAATTCCGAGGGTTGAGTGGAGCGGTTCTGTAGATTATGTACCAAGTAGGGTGATTTCATATTTGAAGGCTCAGCGCATGGTTGGGAAGGGTTTCCTATCTTATTTGGCTTTTGTGAGGGATGTTAGTGCAGAGACTCCTGTCATTGATTTTGTTCCGGTGGTATGTGATTTTCCGGATGTGTTTCCTGCAGACCTACCGGGCATGCCGCCTGACAGGGATATTGACTTTGATATTGATTTGGTGCCGGGAACTCAGCCCATTTCTATTCCACCGTATCGTATGGCACCGGCGGAGTTGAAGAAATTGAAAGAACAGCTTCAGGAACTCCTTGATAAGGGGTTTATTCGGCCTAGTGTGTCACCTTGGGGTGCACCGGTTCTATTTGTGAAGAAGAAGGATTGTTCCATGAGAATGTGTATTGATTACAGGTAGTTGAACAAGGTCACAGTCAAGAACAAGTATCCTTTACCTAGCATTGATGATTTATTCGACCAGCTTCAGGGAGCGAGGGTGTTCTCAAAGATTGATTTGAGGTCCGGTTATCACCAGCTAAAGATTCGGGATTAAGATATTCTCAAAATAGCTTTCAGAACCCGATATGGCCATTATGAGTTCTTGGTGATGTCTTTTGGGCTGACCAATGCCCCAGCAGCGTTCATGCATTTGATGAACAGTGTATTCCAACCCTATTTGGACTCATTCGTTGTTGTATTCATTGATGACATCCTGGTGTACTCTCGTAGCTAGGAGGAACACGCTCAGCATTTAAAGATTGCATTACAGAGATTGAGGGAGGAGAAGCTTTATGCAAAGTTCTCCAAATGCGAGTTTTGGCTCAGTTCAGTAGCCTTCTTGGGGCACGTGGAGTCCAGTGAGGGTATTCAGGTAGATCCGAAGAAGATAGAGGCGGTGCAGAGTTGGCCCAGACCGTCCTCAACCACGGAGATTAGGAGATTTCTTGGTTTGGCGGGTTACTACCGTCGCTTTGTGGAGGGATTTTCATCTATTGCATCGCCCTTGACCAAATTGACCCAAAAGGGTGCTCCATTCAGGTGGTCGGATGAATGTGAGGAGAGCTTTCAGAAGCTCAAGACTGCTTTGACCACAACTCCAGTGTTAGTTCTACCATCAGCTTCAAGTTCTTACACCGTGTATTGTGATGCCTCGAGGATAGGCATTGGTTGTGTTTTGATGCAGGAGGGTAGGGTGATTGCATATGCCTCGCGCCAGTTGAAGACCCATGAAAAGAACTATCCTGTCCATGATCTTGAGTTAGCAGCCATTGTTCACGCCTTGAAGATTTGGCATCATTATTTGTATGCGGTTCATTGTGATATCTATACTGATCACCAGAGTCTGCACTATCTGTTAAAGCACAAGGATCTTAATTTGCGTCAGCGGAGATGGTTGGAGCTTCTTAAGGACTATGATATCACTATTTTGTACCATTCAGAGAAGGCCAATATGGTGACCGATGCTTTGAGTCGCCGGGCAGAGAGTTTGGGGAGTTTAGCATATCTTCCAGCAGCAGAGAGACCTTTGGCATTAGATGTTCAGACCTTAGCAGGCTAGCTTGTCATATTAGATATTTCGGAGACTAGCCGGGTATTGGCTTGTGTGGTCTCTAGGTCTTCTCTTTATGACCGTATCAGGGAGCGTCAGTTTGATGACCCCCACTTGCTCGTTCTGCAGGATAGGGTTCGGAGAGGTGATGCTAGGGATGTGACTATTGGTGATGACGCCGTGCTGAGAATGCAGGGCCGGATATGTGTGCCTAATGTAGATAAGCTTCGAGAGCTGATTCTTGAGGAGGCCCACAGCTCGTGGTATTCCATCCATCCGGGTGCCACGAAGATGTACCGGGATTTGAGGCAGCACTATTGGTGGAGGCGGATGAAGAAGGATATAATTGGGTTTGTGGCTCGGTGTCTAAACTGTCAGCAGGTTAAGTATGAGCATCAGAGACTGGGTGGCTTGCTTCAGAGGTTAGAGATCCCAGAGTGGAAGTGGGAGCGGATCACTATGGACTTTGTAGTTGGGCTCCCATAGATTTCGAGGAAGTTTGATGCTATTTGGGTTATTGTGGATTGGCTGACCAAGTCCGCGCACTTCATTCCAGTTGGTACTACTTACTCTTCAGAGCAGTTGGCTGAGATTTACATCCGAGAGAACGTTCGCCTGCATGGTGTCCCAGTTTCCCTCATTTCAGATAGGGGTACTCAGTTCACATCGCAGTTTTGGAGGGCCGTGCAGCGAGAGTTGGGTACTCAGGTTGAGTTAAGCACAGCTTTTCACCCTCAGACGGACGGGCAGTCCGAGCGCACTATTCAGATATTGGAGGACATGTTGCGTGCTTGTGTCATTGACTTTGGGGGTTCATGGGACCAGTTTCTGCCATTCGCGGAGTTTGCATATAACAACAGTTATCAGTCTAGTATTCAGATGGCTCCGTATGAGGCTTTGTATGGGAGGAGGTATAGATCTCCGGTTGGATGGTTTGAGCCGGGTGAGGCTAGGCTCTTAGGTACAGACTTGGTCCAGGACGCATTAGATAAGGTGAAATTGATTCAGGAGCGGCTTCGAATAGCGCAATCCAGGCAGAAGAGCTACGCGGATAGGAAGGTCTGTGATGTGTCTTTTATGGTTGGGGAGAAGGTTTTGCTGAAGGTATCACCCATGAAGGGTGTTATGAGGTTTGGGAAGAGGGGCAAGTTGAGCCCCCGGTTTATTGGGCCTTTTGAGGTGCTTCAGAGGATAGGAGAGGTGGCTTATAAGCTTGCCTTGCCACCCAGCTTGTCGAGTGTGAATTCAGTATTTCATGTTTCCATGCTCCAGAAGTATATTGGAGATCCGTCCCATGTTTTGGATTTCAGCACGGTTCAATTGGAGGGTGATATGACTTATGATGTGGAGCCGGTGGCTATTTTAGATCGGCAGGTTCGAAGGTTGAGGTCAAAGGATATAGCTTCAGTGAAGGTGCAATGGAGAGGTCAGCCTGTGGAGGAGGCCACCTGGGAGACTGAGCGGGAGATGCGGAGCAGATATCCATGCCTATTTGAGACTCCAGGTATGTTTCTAGACCCATTCGAGGACGAACGGATGTTTAAGAGGGGGAGAATGTAATGACCCGGCCGGTCGTTTTGAGAGTTATAACCCTGTTTTCCCCATTTCTACTTCTTTTTGTGTTATTCAGCTATATTATGTTATATCGGGTTAGTTGGTTTGAGTCCGGAAGGAACTCGGAGTGAAATGAGACACTTAGTCTCATAATTGAAGATTTTAAGTTAGAAAAGTGGACCGGATGTGGACCTAAGTGTAAACGACCTCGGATTTGAATTTTGATGATTCCAATAGCTCCGTATTGTGATTTTGGGCTTAGGAGCGTGTCCAGAATATTATTTGGAAGTCCGTAGAGGAATTAGGCTTGAAATGCCGAAAGTTTTATTTTTGAGAAGTTTGACCGGGGGTTGACTTTTTGATATCGGGGTCGGAATCCGATTCTGAAAATTGGAATACCTCTGTTATGTCATTTAGGATTTGTGTGCAAAATGTGAGGTCAATCGGACGTGATTTGATAGGTTCCAGAGTTGTATGTAGAAGTTAGAAATTTCAAAGTTCATTAGGCTTGAATTGGGGCGTAATTCATGGTTTTAGCGTTGTTTGAGGTGATTTGAGGATTCGACTAAGTTCGTATGATGTTTTAGGACTTGTTGGTATATTTGGTTGAGGTCCCGAGGGCCTCGGGTGAGTTTCAGATGGTTAACGGATCAAAAATTGAACTACAACAGCTGCTGCAATTTCCTTCTGTTGGAAATTTCTTCTGCCAGATTCGAGCCCAGAAATCGAGCACAGGGTCGAGGGCCACGATCGAAGCCATGATCGAGCCCAGGGTCGAAGGCCACGGTCGAAGCCATGATCGAGCCTAGAGTCGAGGGCCACGATCGAAGGCCTAGGATCGAGAACCATGATCGAAGGCCTAGGATCGAAGGCTAGGATTGAGGACCAGGATCGAGGGCCTCGATCAAAGGCCAAGATCGAAGGCCAAGATCGAGGCAGAACCGAGGTTGTCTGGGCAGAATTATAAAACAGGGACTTCATCCCATTTGCCAATTTTTAACAAATTGGAGCTTGAGGAGAGGCGATTTTTAATATATTTTCAAGGAAAACTTGAGGTAAGTCCCTTGTGATCATTTCTACTCCATAATATTTAATTATCATCAAATTATCCGACTAGATTACATGATTTTGAGGTGTAAATCAGAGATTGGAACTTAGAATTTTGGAAATAAGATTTGTAGATTTGAGGGTCGAGTTGAGGTCGGATTTTGGTAAAATTGGTATGGGTAGACTAGTGGTTGAATGGGATTTCGGATATTGTAACTTTTGTCGGGTTCCGAGACATGGGTCCCACAGGCGACTTTTGAGCCAATTTCGGGTTTTGGTCTAATTTTGAAGCTTTTCTTGTGGAATTCATTCCATTAGCGTATATTGATGGTATTATACTGATTGTGAATAGATTTGAAGCATTTGCAGGCCGAGTCCAGAGGCAAGAGCATTGCGGGGTAGAGATTTGACCGGTTTGAGGTAAGTAACGATTGTAAATCTAGTCTTGAGGGTATGAAACCCCGGATTTTGTATCATTCTACTATTCTTAGTGATGTACATTCTAGATGACGGGCGTGTGGCGTGCACTGTTGGGGACTTGTGACTTGGTCCGTCCCGTAGCAACTATAAAGTTGCATACTTTGTTGAAACCATTTGATACTTATATATTTTAGAAAGAATTTCTGTAAATTGGGTTGAATGCCATGTTTGGGCCTTGCGCCAATTCTGTTTGGACCCTTAGGGGTTATTTCTCACCATCCTCTCACTGTTTTCGATTAAAAATCTATACTCAGTCATGTTTATACTTGTTTACCGCATAACTCAGTTGTATGACTCTATTTTCATGTATATAAATGTTTTGGGCCGAATGCCCTGTTTTACTGAAATTCCCGAGTGGCTTGAGAGATTTATGACTGAGTGAGGCTGAGGGCCTGATTTGTGAGGATGAGTGTGGATCGGGGCTGCCCGCCTGCAGCATACTTTATTATTATGGTACGTGAGTTGTCCATGCAGCACGTGAGTTTTCCGTGCAGATTATAGCGCTTGGGGTGAAGGAGCCCCTCCGGAGTCTGTACACACCCCCAGTGAGTGTAGGTACCTACTGAGTGCGAGTGCCAAGTGCTGAGTGACTGGGAGGCATGAGTGATTGTGAGGTATCCCCGAGTGGCTCGAGTGACTGTGAGGTTTGCCCGAGGGGCTGTTTATGATTTCATCATTTTTGCTCACCTTTGCATTGAGCCTTTGTTTGAAAAACTGTTGGAAAAACGTCTTTAAATGATTTTTACTGGAACTGGGTTTAAACTAGATAATTTGATTCAAATCCTGATTTTTAAAAGCATGTGGTATTTTACTGAGATTTCCTGATATGAACGTTATATGCTTTATTGCTCGTCACTACTGCTCAGTCTTTATTTATTGTTGTTACTTACTGAGTTGGCGTACTCACGTTACTCCCTGCACCTTGTGTGCAGATTCAGGTGTAGCTAGATACGGTAGCGGTTATTGAGTGTTCTGGTTGCAGATTTTCTTGGAGATAGCAAGGTAGCTGCTTGGCGATCGCAGCCCCTGCTCTTCTCCCTCTTATCTTCCTTTAGTTGTATTTAGCTATTTTCCAGGCTGAGTTAGCCTTGATATTGTTAGACAGATTGTAGAAGATGCTCATGACTAGTGACACCCCGATGTCGGGCTTTTCTTTTCCGCACTTCTGTTTTTCTTTAATTTGAACTCTTTAAATAGAGGTTTTATGTTAAATAACCTTGAAATTATCTTTGAAATGAAAATATCAGTTTGTTTTGGAAATGAGTCGGTTTGCCTAGTTCCACGATAGGCGCCATCACGACAGGGGTTAGTTTTGGGTCGTGATAGGAGTCTAAGGAGGCTGAAAGGTCTCGAAGATATGGAGGGTTTAGTAGATTTTACTCTTCAGCTAGGACCCATTATAGCGGAGGCTCGAGCAGTTGGCCAGCTCAGTCCGCACATCAGATTACTCGGAGTGCTCCATTAATTTCTTACAATGCACCACCGGCACGAGATTCCTATAATGATTTTTTTCAGTTATCCGGCACAGACTCAGTACGAGCAGCCGCGACCTTAGAGGGGTTGTTATGAGTGTGGTGATGCTAGGCACATCATGAGAGATTATCCCAGACTTGGGAGGGGTGGATTTAATCAGGGCACTCAAGCTACAAGCTTTATTCCTGTTAATACTCCACGTGCACAGTCAGCTAGCGGTGGAGGACATGCGGGTAGTGGGCTCCTAAGAGGTGGAAGCCTGACCCGTTGATATAATCGCTATGATTTGGCTGAGGCCGATACACCAGATGGTGTCGTTACAAGTACGATCCCGATTTGTTATAAAAGAATATTTCCCCTTAGTTGGATTCGGATCTGAATATTGAGGTGAGTCCTCCTATTATGCTCCGCTTATGGGTGAGCTTCGTAAGTTTGTGACCCACTTATATGTTTATCCTGTTGGGAGATTTAAAGATGTGAGCCCGTGTCTGTCATTTTATTTTGTACACCATTGAGGACTATAAGTCCAGAAGTAACGTTTATTATTCATTACAGTGGGTTTAATATGTTTCGGAATAATTGATTCCAATTTTTATGAATTATATGCCCTACCGGTATGAGGGTTCGTTATGTGTTATGAAAAAAAAACTGTTTACGAAATTTATTGAAAAGAAAAAAGAAAGGAAATTGAAAATTTCAGTTGGCACAATGTGCAAAATACTTGTGATACGGAGTTGAAGATGAGATCCTCACATTTATTCTTATATGATGTGAAACATTTAAACCGGACTACAAGCCACGTTGGAAGTTATATAAGGACGAGGTCCCTGTGGTGAAATATTTATGAGTTTAAAATTCTCCATTAGTGAAATTTTATTTGTAAAATAGTATTAATAGGAAGTCATGCCTGTTGGACATATTTGATAATTCCTGTATATTTTCTGTGCATATTCAGCCATTTTCGTGCTGTAAACATTGAGTTTTAGCCTATGAAGTGAGTGCCCAGGTGACGTTAAATGTGACTCATTAGTCCGAGTAAGTAATCATGAGGTCTTCATGCCTCACATTCTTTTGTCAGTGTTGTGAAAATTCGAAATGAGGTGGTGGTTAATATGAGATTTATTGATGATGCTGAAATTAATTATGAACAACTTTTAAGACCAGGGATGTGGTGGTGGAGTTGTTAGGAGTTGTTTTAAGACCAACAATTATTGTGGATGTGTTGTTAGGAGTTGTTTTGGTGTTACTTTGGCAGGTGGATATGCCCAATTACAAGAGAGACTCTGCAGAAATTTCTTAAAAATTTGGGAGTTAGTAAAAATTTTGGGGATTGAGACGTGCAAAAGAAGAGATAAATTATGTTATGTGTTTGAGGACGAATGATCCTAAGAGGGGAAGAATGTAACACCCCAGAAAATTTTTGAAGTACTTCAACACTATCAAGAAAGTTGATGTGTGCGTAGGCACGAGTTACTATAGCTAGTTTAGACTAATACCGTGCGTTGTTGTAAAAATCAGGCCTTTTGAAAATGTTTGGAGTGTAAGAAATTGGTCTTAAAGTTTACAAATATGGATAAAAAAAATAATCTCAATTGAGATGGTGTTGTCGGGCTTATCTCAAATGCGGTAACGTGTGATTAACCGTGAGTATATGTGTAAAAGTAAAATCATCAATTTGGTAACCTTAGAATTATTCTTAGCACGTTCGAGGACGAAAGTTTGTTTAAGAGGTGGAGAATGTAACGACCCGACTTGTCATTTTAAGAATTAATGCCCCGTTCAGTGACTTAAGGTCTCGAGCAACTTCGTAATAAATATTATGACCCGCGGGTGTGGTCGAGTTTGATTTTCAAAAGATTCAGAATTTAATTAAAAGAACAATTCTTATTTAGAATCTTAAATTGAAAGAGTTGACCAGAGAGTTGACTTTTGAGCAAATGACCGAAATAGAATTTCGATGATGGGAATAGCTCCATTACGTCAATTATGACTTGTGTGCAAAATTTGAAATCATTTCGGATTGATTTGATACGTTTCGGCGCAAAATATAGAAGTTGGGAGATTCGAAAACTCATAATTCGATTCGAGGCACGATTCATAATTTTGACGTTGTTGACTAGATTTGAAGCCTCCAGTAAGTTCGTATTGTATTTTGGGACGTGTTGGTATATTTGGTTGAGGTCCCGAGGGGCTTGGGTGTATTTTTGGATCATTGGTTGAGAGATTAGTAAAGTTAAGAAATTTGGGAGTTTGGCCATGGTCAATATCGGGTCAAGACGACCTATTTTCAGTGTTTTGAGTGCGCGAGCAGGTCCGTAGCATGTTTTGTGATTGAAATTCATATATGGTTTGTGTCCGGAAAGTTCCGGATGAGTTTCGGGAGTGCTGAGGCAAAAAGGGAAGTGCAGACCTCACGGGAGTTGTGTTGACCGCACAATTTTGGTGCGGCCATACTCATGTCCGCAGAGGAGTGTGCGGACCACACAATTTGGTGTACGGCCGCACTCAGGAACTCTCGGATTCGATGGTCTGACTTTGGAAGCTTATATATTTTGATACACAAGGAATTGTGAGATGATTCAAATACGAAAGTTGTAGTCCTTTGAGTCTAGTTTCCAGAAAGATAAAGAAGTCATAATGTGGACATCTGTAGAGAAAGTTATGGCCAAAATACTAAAGCTTGGCAGTGCAATTCTAAGAGAGTGCGACCGCATCATTTTTGTGCGACCGCAGGAGCTGGGGATGTGCGGCTATACCATTTTTTTGCGGACCGCACGTTGGAAGTTCAGAGGATGTACTATATATCCGAGGTTTAGGTTATTATTTCTTTTTTGGACTTTGAGAGCTCGGTTTGAGACGATGTTTCATGGGTTTTTTAAGAAATTCATCGAGCTAAGTGATTCTAACTCGGATTTGGTTTATATACATGAATATATCACTGATTTCATCATTTAATTAGTATTTTGAGATGGAAATTTTGGGAACAATTGTAGAAACTTCATAAACCACAAATTTAAGATTTGAAGGTCCATTTGACATCGGAATTTGATAATTTTAGTATGGTTGAACTCGTATCAGAATGGGTGATCGTATTTCGTGAAAATTATGCCGGATTCCGAGAGGCGAGTCCCAAGTTGACTTTTGTTGACTTTTGGGAATAACTTTTTAAGTCGACGTTTTGTTATCCGTAATTATTTCCAATGAATTTTAATGAAGTTATACAATTAATTTGGATAGATTTGAGCGGTCCGAAGGTCAATTCAAGCAAGAAGGCGATTTTGGAATATCGGCATAACTTCAAAAAGGCAAGTGTCTTGCTTAACCTCGAGTGGGGGAATTACTCCTTAGGCATTGAATCTTATGTGCCATTTGTGAAACATGAAAATCCGTGTACGCGAGGTGACGAGTACGTACTCGGGCTTATATGTGCAAATTTTATTGGATTAAAGTATTAGGCATTATTGTGTAGTAAATTGGGTAATTGTGGACATTTATTGAATCTTCTGTTTGCCATGCCTAAATCCTTATTGTTAAATTTGTTTTTATATGACAATTTGATGTGATTGTTACTTGAAATATTTATGAAATTTCGTGAGTATTGTTGGTTTAATATTTCTTGGAAATTAATTCCAATATGAATTTTCCCTATGCAAATAATTAATTAAGAATGTTTAAAAGAAGTGTTAATATAATTATCTAAGTTTGGATCAATGAAGGCTTTGCTTTATGTTGAGTAATTTGTATCTCTCTTGATTGCTTTTGGGGTGTTATACATATTGTGTGGAGCCTTCGGCTATTTGTTGTGAAATTAATTGATTGGTTGTATCTTTGAAATTTTTGGTTGTGGCAATTGGGCAAATTGTGATATGAATCGGTTTTGTTATGTTGCCGTGATAATTTCCCGTGTAAATTATTATTTTGCGTGAGTTATTATTTTGAGGAGATAAGGACGGCATTTCACCGTTGATATTATGTGGGTATAAGGGTGGCATTTCACTGTTGTTGTGTTTGTTGGAATATTGTCTAGGCGGAGCGATAAGGGCGGCTATAGGAGCGATAAGGGTGGCTATTGATATTGTTAAGGTGGATGGATAAGGGTGGCTATAAGAGAGATAAGGGTGGCTATAGGAGAGATAAGGGTAGCTATTGTCAGGGACGATATGTGATGATGTGGAGTTGTGGTGTTGGTGATTTTCATGTGATGTGATATTCTTGTGTTTATTTTTATACCTTGTGCAATTTGTCTTGTTGTTGGTAAATTGATAAAAAATCTGATTTATGTTGAAATTGAGAGCCTGGGGCTATTGCCAGACGGATTATAAAATGAAATGTGGGAACGAGGTGTCGTGGGTAAATAATGAGGTTATTGGCACGTGAATGTCCGTGCGGTTGTGATATGAAATGTGGGCACGAAATGCTGTGAGTAAATGATAATGATATTTGGCACGTGAATTGTCCGTGCAGTTGTGATATGAAATGAGGGCACGAGGTGCTGAGGAAATATGATGATTTAATTATGGGCACGAAGTGTCATGGAAATATATGAAAATAGGTTGAGACCCGCATTTTTAAGATTATGAAATGAGGTGTCACAGGGTGACTTTTCAATTGAAAGAATTATATTCAAAATATTTATTTGGAAGGACTTTTATTTAGAAAATATTATATGAAAGAACTGTATTTGAAAGATATTTATTTGAGGAAATTATATTTGAAGATATTTAGTGAAAGAAGTTTTTATTCGAAAGATGTTTATTTGAGGAAATTATATTTGAAAAAGAATTTTATTCGTAAGAATTATATGTGAAAGATATTTAATTGAAGAACTTGATTTATCTGGGTGTAATTGTATCTATCAATTGTTGAGCGATATTAATGGTGTCCTTGTTGTCTGCTATGCATATCACTGGTTGTTTTATGTTGTCCTTATTGTTATTTGTTTCCTATTATTTTATTTATTATATTGCACATGTTATTAGACTAGTGAGTGTCTTGACCGTACCTCGTCTCAACTCCACTGAGGTTAGTCTTGATACTTACTGAGTACTGACCATGATGTACCCATACTACACTGCTGCATATTTTTGTGTAGAGCCAGGTATTGGAGATTTCGGACTTGAGCAGATTTAAAGCGGGATCATAAGGATTCAAGGTAGAGCTGCTTGGTCGTCGCTGTCACTTGGAGTCTTTTTATTTCATTGTACTGTTAATTTTTAATCAAACAGTATTGTATATTCGGTCTTCGTGATCATTCCATGTATTCAGTTAGAGTTCGTGACTCAGTACTACCAGTCTTGGGAGGTTGTATATTCATATTTATTCTGCTGTTAACTTTTGTTACTTATTTAATTCAAAATCAAATTGCTTCAAAATGTAATAGAAATCGGCTTACCTAGTCTTAGAGACTAGGTGCCATCACGACGCCTGTGGTGGGATTTTGGGTCGTGACAGTGTGTTACTTTGCCTATAAATAACTAGCGCATTTTAGTTATTATCTGCACTTAACCAAAACAAATAGCAAAGCTTTCCATAAAAACATGATTTTTTTTTTGCATTAACAAACGTCTGGACGCAATTATGTACCAATGTACTATTATGCCAAATGCTGTATGGTGAAGGATTGTTGGTTCGATGGTCATGTTGGGCGCATATACTGGATGTGTGTAAACATGTTTGGAGGCAATGACGAAAATTATTGCAAATTTGAGGTATGGCTTGATGAACCCATTAAGCAGGAATGCTACAAATGATCTTTGCAGTATATTTGGGATATGAACTGTGAATACCAACGCCGTGAGTCTTAAATGAAACGAGAAATTGCGGCATTTCATGAGAAACTAAAAGAGGCGGAAGAAGAAAAAAATAGGCTGGAAGAGAAATTATAGTGGTTGGAGCAGAGAATACTAGGCGGTAGTGACTAAACAATGACATGTATGTGTTGAGTGTAGTATTTTATCTTTATGCTTTCCGTGTCATATAATTTCATTAGTTGTACTGAATTTAAATTATGTTAAGTTGTTATGTTTATGTTTGTGTTGTAGTATTAAAATAACGAAGAACCGGAAAAATAAAAACATAATGCTCATATAATGTAAATAATAAAAATTGTTGCTATTATTTACATGAAATAATATTTACATATAATACAAAAAAAAAATCAATGTGTCCAACAGCCTTTGTGCTTCAATGCAGCCGCTGGCCTGAGGCGCATCCCATCCTGCCCGGCTATGCTATCAGGATCATTCTCATCACGTCGTCTTTTTATCGCAGGATGCGTTGTAGTATGATCGTCAGTAGTGCTGGTAGGCTCGGTAGAAGGGGCCGTTGATCCAGCAGTAACCTACAGAAGCATAAGTCAGCTCAGTATATGAAAATATATATTAGTAATGTACGTGTTAAGTCACAAAAATTTAAATTTTCTTTCCATGGTCTCGTCGAGCTCCAGAATATAATCATCCGTCGCAGCCAAGTCAGCATAGCACAAAGTGGCCTCCATGACGGGCGAGGATGAAGCCTTAATAAGAAAAACATAAAGATATTTATGGCTAATCAATGAGATAAAAACAAATTTAAATTTAATAGTAATACAAACATACATGCGCTTGTAAAAGATCCCAGGACCCCTCGATGAGGAGCCATAACTCAGCCGGCGCCCACTATCCACATCTCGGGTCGGCCGATCATCAGCAGCAATTGATGTGCCTAGAAAGTACTGATCCCAATCCTCTCGTGTAATGATCGTGCCCGTGATCAAGAATGGATCTGACGGGGTCACTTGCGAAGTCCCTGGACAAGGCGAGTTTATGTCGAGCCTCGTACTCTTGTCCATATCCCCGCCGGAGAAGCCACCTCCTAACTAGAGGGAGAAACGGAGGTGGTACACCCGGAGCTAATGGTGGTAGAGGTGGATGCAACTGTATGAACCGCTCCCAGGCCCAAACCTAACATACAAAGTGGACGTAAAATTTAAGATATATTTTTACTGGGTATGTTATAATCAATAGAGTATTCGAATATGTTTTCACCTATAGCAGCGGCAAAAATCCAGCAATGTCACGATGGGTGCCCATGGTTGCCCGGCATATCTGCCTGTACAAGTAGGCGAGAACGCAACACCCCAGCTGTACTGGGGTAAATCATCTAGCCGCTCTAGATGATGTAGAAATCTCAAGCTGACTAGGTTCCCCGAAGTGTTCGGGAACAAGACCCCTCCAAACATAAGGAGCAACAACAACCTCGTGTACCGGTGAATATGCAGCTCCGGTGTATCGCCTGTGATATCTGGGTGCAATACCTCCAAATGGTCTCGGATAGTCGTCAGCTGCAGACGACTGGCCCCAGCCAGTGCAGTCTCCTACTGTGGCTGGAAACCAGTGAGCTGCTGCAACATGTCCAGGTACTGCCCACCCGTCATCTCTCTCATGGCCTGTGGCAGAGCAACGGGGTGTCCATCAACGGGCAGCCCATATATAACCTCCACGTCTTGCAGTGTGATGGTGGCCTCGCCAATGGGCAAGTAGAATGTGTGCGTCTCCGATCGTCATTGCTCTATCAGGACCGTGATCAAAGACCAATCGAGCTGCAGTCGCACGATCTCCAAAATCCTATAGAAGCCCGTATCCTACAGGCATCTGACTACACGGGGATGGAGAACTTTGCCCTTCAAAAAGTCCCACATGTCGTCCACTCTCCTGACGCGGAGAGTCTAGGCCAGTAACTCTCCCTCCCATATATGGGAGGACCTATGATCGCCCTGTAACGTCAGTAGCTCATCGCTGGAAGGTCCGGGATGCATAGGCGGAACCTCCATGTCGTCTACTGTAAATTAAACAACATTAATTACATGTTAGTTTTATAATTTTATATGTTTGTTTGTAAATTAAATAATTAATTTTTATAATTATACAAGATTTAATTATTAAGTATTCACATATGGGTTCCAGGCTCGATATTTGAGGTCCAGTAGCACCAAGATATCCTGAATTCTTGTATGTATTAGTTTTATTATTTTACATGTTAGTTTTATTATTTTATATGTTTGTTTGTAAATAAAATACTTTATTTTTATAATTATAGAATATTTAATTATTAAGTATTCACATATAGGTTCCAGGCTCGATATTTGAGGCCCAGTAGCACGAAGACATCCTGAATTCTTATATGTGTTAGTTTTATTATTTTACATGTTAGTTTTATTATTTTATATGTTTATTTGTTACTAAATTACTTAATTTTTATAATTATATAATATTTAATTATTAAGTATTCACATATGGGTTCCAGGCTCGATATTTGAGAGCCCAGTAGCACCAAGATATCCTGAATTCTTGTATGTGTTAGTTTTATTATTTTACATGTTAGTTTTATTATTTTATATGTTTGTTTGTAAATAAAATACTTAATTTTTATAATTATACAATATTTAATTATTAAGTATTCACATATGGGTTTCAGGCTCGATATTTGTGGCCCAGTAGCACCAAGATATCCTGAATTCTTGTATGTGTTAGTTTTATTAATTTATATATAGTTTTATTATTTTACATATTTTATTTTATACGTTTTTTTGTTACTCACTTATTTTTTACTATAATAAAATTAAATAATTAATTTTTATAATTATATAAGATTTAATTATTAAATATTCACAAATAGGTTTCGGGCTCGATATTTGAGGCCCAGTAGCACCAAGATATCCAAAAAATATTTTTGTTTTCTCATGTTATTTTCTTACGATCGTTGACTAGAATTGGACAGAGTTTGTGTTTGATCTATCAGTTATTTTGACGTATTTTTGGGTATAAGAGATATTTAAATGATTAATTTCAATAACTACAGGGATACTACGCTAAAAGGCACTACATTTTACTACGCTAAAAGGGCACTATATTACTAGTCTTTAAGCAAATAAATAATCTAAATCAGATAATAAAACAACAAATACATTTAATCACAAAACATTCGCGAAAATACATATACAACAGTAAAAAGTAACTTATTAACATTTCTTTAACAAATAATAATGATTTCTTAATTTTTACATATTTTTTTAGCACACTAATATCTTAGTCCGGATAAAAATAAATGCCAGTTTAATCGCAAAAAAAATACAAAACAACATAGAACATATTTAAAACAACTAATATGCATTTTTTATACGAGTTTCGACAAAAACTAAATCGGAATACCTCGATTTATGTTTTTTGTAAAGTTAAAGATTTGAATCCGAAATGTGCAACCCACAACGAGAGAAGGCTTAGCTAGGATGCGGGACCAATAATCTTTACTTTTTGTGGGACGGGTGGGGTCCACTCGAGTTTTTTTGGGTCGTTAATGTGTGTGGGGGGGTGGGGGGGACCGCTGGTTTGATTTAAAAATGGGGGGGGGGGATTGTTTTGCTTCTGTAACGGGGGAAAGGGAAGGGACGGATGTTTGAAGGGGTATAGCGCCGTTTATTAAGGCGTTATACATATAGCGCCTTAATAAACTGCGCTATACCTGGACGTCTAATCAACTTCATATATAGTGCCCTTTTAAAGGGCGCTATATATAGTTTGGTCACAATATTTGTTTTTCACTCATTTCGGACATTTAAGTCTAAAAAGACCACATTTATGTTCCAAACTCGTTTATGTGAGGACTATCTTTTGGTATTGAGATGAGTTGTTCAACGTGCATTTTTTCACCCTTTCAATTCTAAAATTTTACAATCAATTATGATTTTACTTTATTAAATTATTTTCTTTAATTATAATATAACTATAAAATGCATGTCAAATATCAGTATTAAAGAGAACATATATCAGCACATTCGTGAATTAGTGAGATAATATTCAATCAGTTGAATTCAATACTCTATCCCTAAGATATTACCAATGAATAATTTTTAATTAGTTAACTATACTTATTTTATAACTCACAAAGCTTAAAATGTGTCTAGAGATAATAATAAATATTTTAGGTATTATTATAATGGTCTATACAAATACATTTTACATATACATGACATGTTTATAAGCATTTATACTATTTGAGAACTAGTTTTAGGGTACGCGCTTTGCGCGTGTACGCATATTAATGAATATATAATTTTAAAAAAATCACGTATTATTATTAGACTGTTATGAATAGAATTGTACTTAGAGTGAATGTCTATTTTTTAGAGAGTTTGTTACTTTGTGTCTAAGTCATTTTTTCCTATAAATAGAGGAGTCTTGCCCCATTGTAATTCATCTCAAAATCAATAGAGTTCTCCCTCTTTCTTTCTTTGCAATATTCTTCTTTTCTTTATTATTTTATTTCACGTTATCAGCACCAGACTTTACCATCTCAAGAAACTCTTTGAGAAGACTAATGGGCTCCTTCCCATGTAGCTGGCCACAACTGTGTGGGAGGTATAAATTTTCTCCTCTTTTAACTGTGACTGATATTATGAAATAAAAGTTCGTTGCCCTTGAAATTTCGGGCAAGCACTATATGTCATGGATGTTGGATGTTAAAATCCATTTAGATACAATGGGTCTTGGAGATGCCATTAAAGATAAAAATAAAGCATCTACCCAAGATTGTGCTAAGGCCTTGATTTTCTTGCACCATCACCTTGATGAAGGGTTGAAAATAGAATATCTCACAGTCAAAGATCCACTTGTTTTGTGAAATGGCTTAAAGGAAAGATATGACAACCTAAAGGTGGTCACACTTCCATAAGCACGATATGATTGAGCTCATCTGAGGCTCCAAGACTTTAAGTCTGTTTCCGAATACAATTCGGCGATGTTCAGAATTACTTCTAAGTTGAAACTCTATGGAGATAGTATCACTGACTATGATACCTTGAAATAATGTTCATGATGTTTCATGCCTCCAATATGGTCTTGCAACAGCAGTACCGAGAGAAAGGTTTAGAAGTACTCTGAGTTGATTTCTCTTTTCCTTGTGACTGAACAAAATTATGATTTGCTCATGAGAAATCAGGATAATCAACCCACTGGGTCTACACCATTGCCTGAAGTGGATGAGGTTTATTCCCATTATGCAAAGCATGGTAAAGGTCGTGGTCCTGTTCGTGGCCATGGCCAAGGAAGAATTTTTTTCTGGTGTTAATCATTTTCCAAAGAAAAATAACCACCAAAAGTGGAAAGGAAATGATAAGAAGCCAAAGGCAAAGGGTTCAGAAACTGAATGCTATCGTTGCGGTGGAAAAGGGCATTTGCCAAATATTTGTCGTACAACAAGACATTTGGTTGAGCTTTATCAAGCCTCTCTAAAGAATAAAGGCCCTTAAACTAATTTTGTCTCTGACAATGAATTTGACAGCACCCACTTAGATGTGGCAGACTTCTCTGAGCACCCTGATGAAATAATAGACCACTTGATCGGTGATGGTGTAACTACCCGACCGATAATTTTGAGCTCTAGCGCGTCGGTCAGCGGTTTAAGACCCTGAGTAGATACACTTGAGGTATTATGACTTGTATGTGTGATCGTAGTTGAACTTCGGGAAGTTCGGAGTTGATTTGGAAAGAAAATTCTAAATTCGGAAGCTTTAAGTTGGAAGAATTGACTAAGGTTTGACTTTTCAGTAAATGACCTCGGAATCGGGATTTGAAGGTTTTGATGGGTTCGTATAAAGAGTTCGGACTTGGGCGTATGTTCGGGTTGAGTATCGGATCACCCGGGAGCATTTTGGCGCTTATTATGGAAGGTTGATATTTTGAAGGTTTAAGAATTTCCTAGTTTCATTTGAAGTGGGCTTTGGTGTTATCGATGTCCGTTTGGGATTTCGAGCCTTGGAATGGGTTCGTATTGTGATTCATGACTTGTACGCAAAGTTTGGCGTCATTCCAGAATACTTTGGTATGGTTCGGACGCATTCATCGAAGTTTGGAAGTTCGAAAGTTAAAGAAGGATTTCGGTCATCGATTCATAGTTTCGAGGTTGTTTGGCATGATTTGAGGCCTCGACTAAGTTCTTGATGTGTTTTGGGATGCATTGGTATAATTGGTTAAGGTTCCAAAGGCCTCGGGTTGATTCTGGATGGTTAACGGATCGATTTTTGGACTAACGGAATGCTGGGACTTTTCTGGTTGTTGGTGCGATCGCTTCTGCAGAAGCTGGGTCGCAGAAGCGACATCGTAGAAGCAAGGATCACGCCTCAGAAGCGGCTGGGAGTGAACTGGGCAGAGGTCGCAGTTGCAAAAAAATTCCCGCACCTGCGTGATCGCAGATGCGACCACTGGAGCACATATGTGGATTTTGCTAGGGGAGGCAGGGACCGCGGATGCAGTCGAATTCCGCAGAAGCGGAACCGCACCTATGGATGAAACATCGCAGAAGCGAAGGCACAGAAGCACTGGAGGGACCGCAGATACAGAGGTTGAGGGTCCTGAAGAGAGTCACAAAGCGGACTTTGTGCCGCAAAAGCGACGCCGTAGAAGAAGCTATTGACATCGCAGATGCGAAAAGGTCGCTGGGCAGTGTTGTTTTAAGAACGGGATTTGGCCATTTTTCTTGCATTCTCTCTTGGTTTGGGTGATTTTTCGAGAGCTTCAAGTGGAGATTTTCATCATCTATGGCAAGGTAAGTTATTCCCACCTATTGTAAGTAAAATACATGGATTCTATAAGTATTTAAACATGGAAGTTAGTAGAAGTTGTAGGGTTTTTGGTTGAAAACCTAGAATTTGGTATTTTTGGAATTTGACCAAGAAGTTGGACATGGAATTAGGAATAAATTATTTATTTGAGTTCGTGGTGTTATGGGTAAAGTTTATCTTCGAACATTTTCAAAATTCGGGTGCGTGGGCCCAAGGGTTGATTTTTTGTCTTTTGAGCGAAGATAGAATCATTATAAATTGTTAAATTATACGTATTGGGGTATATTTTGATTGGTTTGCACGTTGTTTGACTAGTTTTGAAGAGACGAGTATCGGGTTGAGGTGTTTGAGTGGCGTTGGAGCTGGTTATGGAACTTCAGAGCGAGGTAAGTCTCGTGTCTAACCTTGTGAGGGGGAAACTACCCCTAAATAATATTTATTGTTATGTGCAACTAGTTGTGGGTGCTACGTACGCACGAGGTGACGAGAGTCCGTACGTAGCTAAAGCATGTTTATGTCCGGATAGACTTAGGATCTTATCATGTAATATTTGAATTATTTGAACTCATTCTACTAGCTTAATTAATAGAAGTTATATTTGAAATTTATTTAGGAATAAGTATATGTATACTAGGCCGAGCCTTATCACTTTGAGTTGTGGGCGAGTTGTTTGAGAAATGGTAAAGATTTTATTTACTTTGTGCCCGTGTACTGTATTGTAAGCACGTGTATCGTAATTCAGTAACTTCCCTCCTTTCTTGTGGAGCAGGCAGAACGACTCGGCAGTATAATAGATGCATCTATGGTTCGTGCCGCTCGACCCTCGGTAGTGTACACATTATTCTGGATCGGGCCGAACGAACTCGGCATAATCATGCGTTATATCACTAGTAGTCCGAATATTCACGAGATAAACCTCCCATCGATGCCTGGCATTTTTATGGTATTCCTTATTTATTTGAAATTGACACTTGGCACTTTTTTGAGCTATTAAGGTAGAATACAAGATCGAGAAATTTATACTTTAAAAGAAATACTCGGAAGATTATGAAGTTTGTAGATTTACCCCACTATCGCTGTGCACTTCATATATGTTATGAATGATTATACTATTTTATTGGACCTCTAGTATGTGTCGATGTCAACCCCTCGTCACTACTTCTCCGGGGTTAGGCTAGATACTTACAGGGTACACGTTGATTTACGTACTCATGCTGCACTTCTTCACTAAATGTGCAGGATATGACAGGTTCATTTGGTGATCATCTTGGCACGTAGGCGCATCTGTTGAGGAAACCTTATGTGAGCTGCAATCCAGGCTATGCATCGCAATCCACTGAGTCTCCATCGTACTATTTATTTTATCCTGTCTTACTTACATTCTGGACATATGTTGTGTTATTATTGTACTCCTTAGAAATGCCCATGCACTCATGACACTGAGTTTTGGGGTTATACTAGTTGATGCCTAAAGTTTCGTACATTATTATCGCCTTTCATTTCTTTTATAAATTACAAATGTTGTACTGATTTAGAAGTGTAAACCTCATTTTCTTATTAATATTTGTGTTTTCGAAAGTAATAAAATGAGTAATCAAATTGGTAATTTGCCTGACGGCGACGTTAGTGTCACGACCCAAAATCCCAACCTGTTGTGATGGTGCCTATCTCAATAATAGGCAAGCCAATAATCTCCATAAACCACAATTTCTCTTTAAGTTTGAAAATACAATAATTAAATACAATACAAAAATTCCACAAATACTGATACGAACACTCCCCAAAACTTGGTGTCATTGAATACATGAGCATTCTATTATGAGTACAAGTCTAGAAAATACGGTTTAAGATAATCTGAGGCCAAATACAGTAACAAAGAGATATGGAAAGAGAGACAAGGTCTGCGAAACACGGCAGCTACCTCTGAATCTCCGGAAAATCAACTATGCTAGAAAATCAACACCCGCTATGTCCGGGAATACCTGGATCTGCACACGAAGTACAGGGTGTAGTATGAGTACAACCAACTTAGCAAGTAATAATAATAAATAAGGAACTGAAAATAATGACGAGCTACACAGTTATAATTCATTTCCAGTAATTCCAGCAAGGAATAGACATGCTTTCAAATCTGGCAGTTTAAGTCAAATCGATTTTATACAGTTCAAGTTTATGTAATCCAGATATAAAATCTTTCAGAGAATTTAACAACAATGACAGATAACAACTAAGTGCAACAACAAATGAAAAGCAAGTACAGCCTCTCAGGCAACAGATACTCAACTCGTCACAATAACTCAACCACTCGGCTCTCAGCCCTCAACACTCACACTCACTGGGTACCCGCGCTCACTGGGGGGTGTACAGACTCCGAAGGGGATCCTAGAGAACAAGCGCTATAATCTGCACGGCCAACTCACGTGTTGCATGGACAACTCACGTGCCATAGTATCAATATCTGGATCTGTATGGCCAACTCACGTGCTGCACGGACAACTCACGTGCTATAGTATCAATATCTGGATCCGCACGGTCAACTCACGTGCTATAATATCCCGCACGAAAAACTCACGTGCTATAATATAATATCTCACAATCAGGCCCTCGGCCTCACTCAGTCATAAATCTCTCCAGTCTCTCGAGCTCACAATAATCATAAAATCAGCCCAAACAACAATGATATGATGCATCAATAATGAATAATAGAGACTGAGATAAAATAAATAAGTAAATTGTGACTAAGTACCAAACACAATTTAGCAGATAATTCAACATGTACACAACCTCTGTGGGTCCCAGCAGTACCAACATATAGCCTAAACATGGTTTCTAACATGTCTTACAATCAAATTTCCACAACACATAGAGAGCATATAGCTAACAACAAGTTATTCAACTTTACAGTTTCACGGGACGGACCAAGTCACAATCCCTCGGTGCACGCCCACATGCCCGTCACCTAGCATGTGCGTCACCTCCAAAGTAATCACATGATAAAAAATCCGGGGTTTCATACCCTCAGGACCATATTTAAAACTGTTATTTACCTCAAACCGCATAATTCTTTATTCCGCTATGCCCTTGCCACAAGAATTGGTCTCTAAAAGCCTCGAATCTAGTCACAAATCTAGTCAATAAAAATTATTGGAATTAATTCCATAAGAAAATATTAATTTTCCATAAAAATCTAAAATTTAGCTCATATTGCCGGTAGGGCCCACATCTCGGAATCCTACAAAAGTTACAAAATCTGAAAGCCCATTCAACCACGAGTCTAACCATACCAAGTTTACCAAAATCCGACCTCAACTTGACCCTGAAATAATCAATTTAAACCAAGAGGTTATTCACGATTTTCCAACTTAATTCATCAATTAAATGTTAAAAACAACCATGGATTCTGGTAATTTAACCAATATTGAGTTAAGAACACTTATCCCGTTGTTTCCACTAAAAATCTCCCAAATATCGCCTCTGCCCGAGCTCCAATCTGTCAAAAATGGTTTTCAGAACTTAAACTCTCTGCCCAAACATTTGCTTTATGCGATCGCAGACAAACACACACGATCGCGAAGCACAATTTTCCACTGCCCAGAAAAGACCCTACGCTATTGCAGACTTTCCTACGCGATCGCGATGCACAACATCACAGACCTACGCGATCGCGGACTAGTCCATGCTATCGCGAAGCACAAAACACGTGACTTCTACTCCGCTCCACTTACTCTACGCGAACGCGACATTCTTCACGCGTTCGCGAGTCACAAAATCTCAAAGCTATGCGATCGTGTCCCGCTTCGCACGATCGCGAAGCATAAAAATCAGCAACCCTCAATTAACCTTACGCGATCGCGGATATCCCCACGCGATCGCGAAGCACAAAACCTCTACTGACCAACTAAGCCTACGCGATCGCAGACACATACACGCAATCGCGTATAAGGAAATCAGATTCAGATATCAGAAAATTCCAGCAGATGTTTAAGTCCAAATTTTGATCTGTTAAGCATCTGAAACTCACCCCGAGCCCCTCGGGACCTCAACCAAATATACCAACAAGTCCTAAAATATCATACAAACTTAGTAGAGTCTTTAAATCACATCCAACAACCCTAAAAACATGAATCACACATAGATTCAAGCCTAATGAACTTTGAAACTTTCCATTTCTACAAACAACACCGAAACCTATCAAATCACGTCCGATTGACCTCATATTTTGTACACAAGTCTAAATGACATAACAGACATATTAAAATTTTCAGAATCGGATTTCGACCCCGATATCAAAAAGTAAACCCCCAGGTTAAACTTTCAAAAAACTCAACTTTCGGCATTTCAAGCTTAATTCCTCTACGGACCTCCAAATAATTTTTCGGACACGCTCCTAAGCCCAAAATCACCATAAAGACCTATCAGAATCATCAAAATTCAAATATGAGGTCGTTTACACATAGGTCCATATCCGGTCACTTTTCTAACTTAAAATTTTCAATTATGAGTTTAAGTATCTCATTTCACTCCGAATTCCTTTCGGACCCGAACCAACTAACCCGGTAAGTCATAAAACAACTATAAAGTATAAATTGAGCAGTAAATAGGGGAACAAGGTTATAATACTCAAAACGACTGACCGGTTCGTTACATTCTCCCAATCTTAAACAAACGTTCGTCCTCGAACGAGTTTAGAATAATATCTGGAGTCTCAAATAAGTGTGGGTATTTACTCCGCATCTCCTGCTCAATCTCCCAAGTAGATTCTCCGACTGGCTGGCCTCTCCACTGCACCTTCACTGATGCTATGTTCTTGGACCTTAGTTTTTGAACCTGCCGGTCTAAAATAGTCACCAGCTCCACATCATAAGTCAAAGTACCGTCCAGCTGCACTATACTGAAATCCAGAATATGAGACGGATCCCCGACATATTTTCAGAGCATGGATACATGGAACACTGGATGAACACCTGATAGACTAGGCGACAAGGCAAGTTCATAAGCCACCTCTCCAATCTTCCTAAGTATTTCAAAAGGCCCAATATACCGAGGGCTCAACTTTCCCTTCCTCCCGAACCTCAACACACCCTTCATGGGTGAAATCTTGAGTAGAACCTTCTCCCTAACCATGTGAACAACATCATGCACCTTCCTGGCGGTATAACTCTTCTGTCTAGACTGTGCCGTGCGAAGCTGATCCTGAATCACTTTGACCTTCTCTAAAGCATCCTAAACCAAGTCAACACCCAATAGCCTAGCCTCACCAGGCTCAAACCAACCAACCGGAGATCGACACCGTCTCCCATATAATGCCTCATACGGAGCCATCTGTATACTCGACTGGTAGCTGTTATTGCTAGCAAACTCCGTAAGTGCCAGAAATATATTCCAAGAACCTCCAAAATCAATTACACTAGCATGTAGCATATCCTCCAATATTTGAATAGTGCGCTCGGACTGCCCATCTGTCTGAGGGTAAATGTTGTACTCAACTAAACTTGTATGCCCAATTCTCGCTGCACTGCTCTCCAAAACTGTGATGTAAACTGCGTGCCCCGATCTTAAATGATGGACACTGTCAAACCGTGTAGGCGAACAATCTCGCGGATATAAATCTCAGCTAACCGCTCTAAAGAGTAATTATTACTGACTGGAATAAAATGCACGGATTTGGTCAACCGATCTACAATCACCCAAACCGCATCAAACTTCCTCAATGTCCATGGAAGCCTAACTACGAAGTCCATGGTAATACGCTCCCATTTTCACTCTGGAATTTCAAGTCTCTGTAGTAATCCGCCCGGTCTCTGATGCTCCTACTTTACCTGTTGACAATTTAGACACCGAGCTACAAACCCAATTATATTTTTCTTCATCTGTCTCCACCAATAGTGCTGCCTCAAATCCTGATATATCTTCGCGGAACCTGGATGAATGGAGTACCTCAAACTGTGAGCTTCCTGGAGAATCAACTCACGCAAACCATCTACATCAGGCACACATAGCCTGCCCTGCATCCGTAAATACACCGCCATCTCCAATAGTGACTTTCTTGGCATCATCGTGTTGAACCGTGTCCTTAAGGACAAGCAGCGATGGATCATCATACTGGCCCTCTCTGATGCGATCATATAAAAAAGACCGAGAAACCACACAAGCCAAAACTCGATTCGGCTCAGAAACATCCAATCTAACAAACTGGTTGGCCAAGGCCTGAACATCCAATGCTAAAGGCCTCCCTGCTACCGGTAAGTATGCTAAGCTGCCCAGACTCTCCGCCTTACGACTCAAGGCATCGGCCACTACATTGGCTTTTCCGAGATGATAGAGAATGGTGATATCATAATCCTTAAGCAACTCTAACCACCTTCGCTGCCGCAAATTAAGATCCTTCTATTTAAACAAATGTTGTAGACTCCGATGATCGGTATATACCTCACACTGGACAGCGTACAAGTAATGCCGCTAAATTTTCAAGGCATGAACAATAGCTGCTAACTCAAGATCGTGGACCGGATAATTCTTCTCATGTACCTTCAACTGTCTGGACGCATAGCCAATCACCCTACTGTCTTGCATCAGCACTGCGCCGAGACCAATACGCGACGCGTCACAATATACAATATAAGACTCGGAACCTATAGGGAACACCAATACTAGAGTTGTAGTCAAAGTTATTTTGAGCTTTTGAAAGCTCTCTTCACACTCATCCGACCACCTAAACGGAGCACCTTTCTGGGTCAGTTTAGTCATAGGCGATGCAATAGACGAGAAACCCTCCACGAAGCGACGATAATAAACGGCCAAGCCGAGAAAACTCCGAATCTCAGTAACTGAAGATGGCCTGGGCCAACTCTGAACTGCCTCTATTTTCTTCGGATCCACCTTAATTCCTTCACCGGACACTATATGTCCCAAGAATGCCACTGAATGAAGCCAGAACTCACACTTAGAGAATTTGGCATAAAGTCCCTCCTCTCTCAGCCTCTGTAATACAATACCCAAGTGTTGTGCATGCTCCTCCTGGCTACGTGAGTACACCAGAATATCATCAATAAATACTACGACAAATAAATCAAGATATGGCTGGAATACACTATTCATCAAATGCATAAATGTTGTTGGGGCATTAGTTAGCCTAAATGACATCACAAGAAATTCATAGTGGCCATAATGAGTTCTAAATGTTGTCTTTAGAATATCCGAATCCCTAATTTTCAACTGGTGATTCCCCAATCTCAAATCAATTTTGGAGAACACCCTCGCTCCCTGATGCCGGTCAAATAAGTCATCAATACGCGGCAAAGGATATTTATTCTTGAATGTAACCTTGTTCAACTGTCTATAATCAATGCACATCCGCATAGTACCATCTTTCTTCTTCACAAACAGAAATGGTATACCCCAAGGTGACACACTAGGCCTAATAAACCCCTTTTTAAGGAGTTCCTGAAGTTTCTCTTTCAATTCTTTTAACTCAGCTGGTGCCATACGATACCGAGGAATAGAAATGTGCTGAGTGCCCTGCACCAAGTCAATACCGAAATCAATATCCCTGTCGGGTGGCATACCCGGAAGGTCTGCAGGAAATACGTTCGGAAAGTCTCGCACGACCGGTACTGAATCAATAATAGGAGTATATGCATCAACATCTCTCACAAAGGCCAAATATGACAAACATCCCTTTCCAACCATACGTTGGGCCTTCAAATAAGAAATTACCCTGCTAGGAACAAACTCTAGAGAACCCCTCCACTCAACCTTCGACAACCCCGACATCGTCTACGCCACGATTTTTGCATTATAGTCCAGAATAATATGACATGGAGACAACCAATCCATACTCAGGATTACATCGAAATCAACCATACCGAGTAATATGAGATCAACCCTAGTCTCCAGTTCCCCAATAGATACTACACATGGCTGATACATACGGCCAACAGTAATAATATCGCCCACCGGTGTAGATAAACAAACAATTGAAACTAAGGACTCACAAGGCATATCCAGATAATGAGCAAAATACGATGATACATATGAATAAGTGGAACCAGGGTCAAATAATATAGAAGCCTCCCTGTGGCACACTGAAACAATACTTGTGATCACTGCATCTGAAGCAACAACATTTGGCCTGGCAGGAAAAGCATAGAATCGGGCCTGACCGCCACCTGATCGGCCTCCCCATCTTGGGCGACCCCTAGTTGCCTGACTCCCACCCCGAGCTGGCTGGGCGGGTGGTGGAATTGCTGGTGCTGGTGCCGTTAGTCAAGGACTCTGCTGTGGAGCCCCACTCAACAGCCTAGGACACTCTCTCTTGAAATGACCAAATTCCCCACACTTGAAACAACCCCTCCTCTGATGGAACTGCTGCTCTTGATATCCCGAGGAATTATCTGTAGAAGCCTGAGAGGACTAGGCATTATGAGAACTCTACGCTAGTAGTGCACTGAATGGAGACTGGCCTGAGTGAGCATTGTAAGAACTGTGGCTAGCTGATGCACCACGATGAGCTGGACGACCCGTCTGAGCATATTTGTAAGAACGACCCCTACCGCGGTAAAACTGACCCCCTGTAGGAACACCGCTGTAATCACCTGGACCACGAGGCCTCTTAGCCTCCCTCTCTCCACTTTCCTGGCTACAAACCATCTCTATTTGCTAAGCAATGTCAACTACCTCATCAAAAGTAGCACCAGACACCCTCTCCCTAGTTATAAGTAACCGCAGCTGATATGTGAGGCCATCAATGAACCTCCTAATCCTCTCCCTATAGTGGGAACCAACCAGACTGCGTGATGAGCCAACTCAGAAAATCTCATCTCATACTGCATCACAAACATGCCATCCTGACGTAACTGCTCAAACTGTCTGCGCAGCTCCTCTCTGTGAGACTACGGCATGAACTTCTCCAAAAAGAGAACGGAGAATTCCTGCCATGTAAGTGGTACTTCCCCAACTGGCCTACGCCTCTCATAAGCCTCCCACCATCTGAAGGCAACCCCAGAAAACTGAAAAGTAGTGAACGAGACCCCACTGGTCTCCAGAATACCCGTTGTCCGAAGCATCCGCTAACACCTATCCAGAAAACCCTGAGTATCCTCTAACTCAGTACCGCTAAATGGTGGAGGTCGAAGCCTCTCAAATCTCTCAAGTTTCCTCTGCTCATCATCTGCCATAATAGGAACTACCGGGGCATGAGCAGCTACAGCCGGTTGGGCTAGTAGTGCCCCTGATATGTGAAGTCCTTGTACTAACTGGTCTGGTGTACGGGCAACAGGGGTATGAGTACCTCCCCCGGTCTGAGAAGTGGCAGGTGCGGCCTGAGCCGAAACCATCTGAGCAAGACTAGAGCAAACTGTCAATATCTGGGCCAAAGTCTCGTGAAGGCCTGGAATCTCAATAGGCATAGCTGGTGCCTGATCTGGTCCTGTCGGCTTAGCTATATATGGAATCTGCTCCTAACTTGGAGCAACTGGGGGTACTACAGGTGCGGGTTCAACTGTGGTACGAGCTGCACCTCGACCTCTACCTCGGCCCCGGCCTCTACCACGGCCCCGGCCTCTCGCGGCCCTAACTGGTGGCACTGGTGGATGACCGTCTAATCCGGTAGTACGTGTCCTCACCATCTCTGACAGAATAGAATAACAAAAATTTAGTTTCCTAAGGGTTCTACGGCCTCTCGAAGATAAGTACAGACGTCTCCGTACCGATCCGCAAGACTCTACTAAACCTGCTCATGACTCGTGAGACCTATGTAACCTAGGCTCTGATACCAACTTGTCACGACCCAAAATCCCAACTTGTCGTGATGCCGCCTATCTCAATACTAGGCAAGCCGATAATCTCCATAAACCACAATTTCTCTTTAAGTTTGAAAATACAATAATTAAAAACAATAAAAAAATCCCATAAATACTGATACGAACAATCCCCAAAACCTGGTGTCACTGACTACATGAGCATTCTATTATGGATACAAGTCTGGAAAATACGGTCTATGATAAACTGAGGCCAAATATAGTAACAAGGAGATAGGGAAAGAGAGACAAGGTTTTCGAAACACGGCAACTACCTATGAATCTCTGAAAAATAAACTGTGCTAGAGAATCAACACCCGCTATGTCCGGGAACACCTAGATCTGCACACGAAGTACAGGATGTAGTGTGAGTACAACCAACTCAGCAAGTAACAATAATAAATAAGGAACTGAAGATAATGATGACCTACACAGTTAAGGTTCATTTCGAGTAATTCCAGCAAGGAATAGACATGCTTTCAAATCCGGCAATTTAAGTCAAATCAATTTTATACATTTCAAGTTCATGTAATCCGGATATAAAATCTTTTAGATAATTTCACCACAATGACAGATAGAACCTAAGTGCAACAACAAATGAAAAGCAAGTACAGCCTCTCAGGCAACAGATACTCAACTCGTCACAACAGCTCAACCACTCGGCTCTCAGCTCTCATCACTCACACTCAATGGGTACCCGCACTCACTGGGGGTGTACAGACCCCGGAGGGGCTCCTACAGCCCAAGCGCTATAATCTACACGGCTAACTCAACTGCTGCACGGACAACTCACCTGCCATAGTATCAATATATGGATCCGCACGGCCAACTCACGTGCTATAATATCCCGCACGGACAACTCACGTGCTATAATATAATATCTCACAATCAGACCCTCGGCCTCACTCAGTCATAAATCTATCCAGTCTCTCGGGCTCTCAATAATCATGAAATCAGCCCAAACAATAATGATATGATGCATCAATAATGAACAATAGAGACTGAGATAAAATAAATAAGTAAACTGTGACTGAGTACCAAACACAATTTAGCAGATAATTCAACATGTACACGACCTCTGTGGGTCCCAGCAGTACCAACATATAGCCTAAACATGGTCTCTAACATGTCTTACAGTCAAATTTCCATAACACATAGAGAGCATATAGCTAACAACAAGTTATTCAACTTTACAGTTTCACGGGACGGACCAAGTCACAATCTCCTCGGTGCACGCCCACACGTGCGTCACCTCCAAAGTAATCACATGATACAAAATTTGGGGTTTCATACTCTCAGGACCAGATTTAAAACTATTACTTACCTCAAACCGCGTAATTCTTTATTTCGCTACGCCCTTGCCACGAAAATTGGTCTCCGAAAGCCTCGAATCTAGTCACAAATAATTTGTTTCAGTCAATAAAATTTATTGGAATTAATTCTATAATGAAATACTAATTTTCCATAAAAATCCGAAATTTAGCTCAAAAATCGCCGGTGGGGGCAAAGTCTCGGAATCTGACAAAAGTTACAAAATCCGAAAGCCCATTCAACCACGAGTCTAACCATACCAATTTTACCAAAATTCGACCTCAACTCGACCCTCAAATAATTAATTTAAACCAAAAGGGTTTTCACAATTTTCCAACTTAATTCACCGATTAAATGTTAAAAACAACTATGGATTCGGGTAATTTAACCAATATTGAGTTAAGAATACTTACCCCATTGTTTCCTCTGAAAATTTCCCAAAATTCCCCTCTTTCCGGGCTCCAATCCGTCAAAAATGGAAAATGGGACAAAGTCCCATTTTCAGAACTTAAACTCTCTGCCCAGATATTTGCTCTACGCGATCGCGGACAAACACACGCGATCGCGAAGAACAGTTTTCCACTGCCCAGAAAAGACCATACGCGATCGCGGACTTTCCCACGCAATCACGATGCACAACATCACAGACCTACGCGATCGCGGACTAGTCCACGCGAACGCGAAGCTCAAAACGCGTGAATTCTACTCTGCTCCACTTACTCTATGCGAACACCACATTCATCATGCGTTCGCATCTCGCTTCACGCGATCGCGAAGCACAAAACTCAGCAGCCCTCAATTAACCTTATACGATCGTGGATATCCCCACATGATTGCGAAGCACAAAATCTCTACTGACCACCTAAGCCTACGCAATCGCAGACGCATACACGCGATCGCGTATAAGGAAATCAGATTCAGATATCAGAAAATTCCAGCAGTTGTTTAAGTCCAAATTTTGATCTGGTAAGCATCCGAAACTCATCCGAGCCCCTCGGGACCTCAACCAAATATACCAACAAGTCTTAAAACATAATACAAACTTAGTTTAGTCTTTAAATCACATCCAACAATACTAAAAACACGAATCACACATAGATTCAAGCCTAATGAACTTTGAAACTTTCTATTTCTACAAACAACGCTGAAACCTATCAAATCACGTCCGATTGACCTTAAATTTTGCACACAAGTCATAAATGACATAACACACCTATTAAAATTTCAGAATCGGATTTCGATCCTGATATCAAAAAGTCAACCCCCCGGTTAAACTTCCCAAAACTCAACTTTCGGCATTTCAAGCCTAATTTCTCTACGGACCTCCAAATAATTTTTCGGACACGCCCCTAAGTCCAAAATTACCATACAAAGCTATCAAAATCATCAAAATTCAAATACGAGGTCGTTTACATATATGTCCATATCCGGTCACTTTTCTAGCTTAAAATTTTCAATTATGAGATTAAGTGTCTCATTTCACTCTAAATTCCTTCCGGACCCGAACCAACTAACCCGGTAAGTCATAAAACAACTGTAAAACATAAATTGAGCAGTAAATGGGAGAACGGGGTTATAATATTCAAAACAATCGGCCGGGTCATTAGAGTTAGGCGCCATCACGATCTATAGTGGATTTTGGGTCGTCACAGCTTGGTATCAGAGCTCTAGGTTTACTTGGGTCTCACGAGTCATGAGCAAGTCTAGTAGAGTCTTGTGGATCCGTACAAAGATGCATGTACTTATCTTCGAGAGGCTACAAGGCTGTTAGGAGAACTTCCCTTCTTGATTTCCTCATCATGCGGTTCGATTTCATTGAGGCTTGTGCATTTATTTTCTTTCTACTCAATCTTACGTGACGTGGGCGTTTGTTTTCAATTGGGCGTCGAGGAGTTGTATTGGTACTGCATACGTGGTGCAAGATATTTTTCCATGCGTGTTCGGGCAGGCTATTATCGTCGCCTTACGAAAGGATGTTCTGTCGTTTCAGTTCAGTATCTGTACTTCCTATGGTTTTGAGGCTATGCACGGATTGCTATGATATTCATGCGTTGTTATCGCACAGTGTTGGTATAATCGTATGGTGCTTGTCTATGTGTCGAGACAGTGAATGACTTGAAAGGAGGATTTCTCAGTGCATGATTTATAAGTTCGGCATTCAATTCCAGCAAAGAAAAGGCAATCGGACTATGGATGTTCAGGCCTTGGTTGATGAAGTGACGAGACTTGGTATTTTCGAGCATGGTGGAATTCTCATTTGTGATGTGTTATCGTCGTCCTTGTTGGAACGCATTAAGGTCTGCCGGTGTTATATTCTTCTTTGATTTTTGCCTTCGGGGCAGGGTGTTGTGAGATGGTGCCTGAGAAGCGGTTGTCAGAGATATCGGTGTGTAGCGGTTCAGAATCGAATTGGTATTTCTAATGTTGATGGCTCGAGAAAGATGATCTTTTAGGAGGTTTAGAGTTGGTAGCAATTCATTAGTTCCGGTGCTACATGTATGGATTTGATTTGAGGCGACAGTTGGGCAGCGAAGTATGAGGGAGGACATGGCGAAAAATATGCAGGATATGATAGGTTTATTTGGTGATCATCTTGGCACGTAGGCGCATCTGTTGAGGAGACCTTATGTGAGCTGCAATCCAGGCTACACATCGCAGTCCACCGAGTCTCCATCGTACTATTTATTTTATCCTGTTTTATTTACATTCCAGACAGATATTGTATTATTATTGTACTCCTTAGAAATACTCATGCACTTGTGACACCGGGCTTTGGGGTTATACTAGTTGATGCTAGGGTTTCGTACATTATTATCGTCTTTCATTTCTTTTATAAATTACAAATGTTGTACATTCCCGTGATTTAGAAGTGTAAACCTTCTTTCTTATTAATATTTGTGTTTTCGAAAGTAATAAAATGAATAATCAAATTGGTAAATTACCGTTGGCTTGCCTGATGGCGGCGTTAGACACCATCATGACCTATAATGGATTTTGGGTCGTGACAGATGGATCTGTGGTTAAAGATGATTGAGTAGTTTGTTTATTTTATTTTTGTCTATTTGTAGTAGCTAGTGAATAAATATCATGGAATGCTTTACATGAGTAGTAGTTTATTTCAATTTGCTTAGTCTTCTCGAAAACAGAGTATCCCAATTAATATACAGAATCAAATTAACTTAGAGATTATTTTATCAATAGAATAATATGACTTATTATCATAGACGTTGTCATATGCAGTTGCGATATATATTTTTTTTAATAGAGTATAGATAAATAATGACAATGTAAAACTAAAACGAAACACAAAGTATGATAACTGTTTACCAAACTTTTATGTTTTATGTAAATCGAAAGATTTTAATTCATATGATTTTTTTGTACCACCAAATTGACGTTTTAGAAGGTATTGTATATGAATGTTAGATGCAACCTATTAAGATATTTATTGTGAGAATTACATATTTTTTTATGAAGAGTAATAACATAATGACAATCTATTATTGCTTTACCGAGGAAATGACTTGCATTAGTTTATATGTGTGTCTGCGTTTGTACATGTATACTTTATTGGAATTTAGCAATATTTATCTAATTCTCCAGTGTGGTGTAATCTAAGCAAATTAAACGTTATTGATTTATAAAAATTGTTTGTATCATAATTAGAGTTTGCTCGAAATTGCATTAAAGGTCATTGTTAATCATTGATTTAACTTTAATTCGTTTTCTTTTTTTTTCTGAAAATGCTAATATTTATTCGTATATTTCTTTGGTATGTCAAATCATGGGAAGCAAATATGGATATCTCACAAAATAAATTTGGACCAAAGTCAATTTGTAAAAATATTTTTTTAATTAATTAATGCACGACACATACAATATTCAAGGAGAAGAAATATTTCTCTCATTTAAATATGTGTAAGGCAGATGTTACTACAATTTTTGGTAGTAGTAATTTAATTGAAGGCTGTGAAAAAGCTACTATAACTCTGACTAGGGGAACAATACTTATCATAGGTAATGCAATATTCTATTCCAAGTCCAGAAGGAACTTGTTGAGTTTTAAAGATATCCGCCGAAATGGATATCATATTGAGACAATAGATGGGAATAATCTTGAATATCTCATCATTACCAAGAATGTCTCTCGCCGGAAAAAGGTTATTGACAAGTTCCCATCTTTATCTTGTGGCATGTATTGGACAAGAATTAGTGAAATTAAGGGACATTCTATCGCAAATCAAAAGATTAGTGATTCTAATAATTTTGTACTTTGGCATGATCGATTGGGACATCCTGGATCAATTATAATGAGACGAATTATAGAAAACTCAAATGGGCATCCATTAAAGAACTTAAAGATTATTTTAATAATGAATTTTCTTTCACTTCTTGTTATCAAGGCAAGTTTATTATTAGACCATCACCAACAAAGTTTGGGATTAAGTCCCCTGTATTTTTGGAACGTATACAAGGGGATATTTGTGGACCTATTCACCCACCTAGTGGGTCGTTTAAATATTTTATGGTCTTAATAGATGCATCTTCTAGATGGTCTCATGTGTGCCTATTGTCATCTCAGAACTGTAATGACCCGACCGGTTATTTTGAGCTCTAGCGCGTCGTTCAGCGGTTTGAGGAGCTGAGCAATTTCACATTAGGTATTATGACTTGTACGCGTAGTCGGAATTTAATTTCGGGAAGTTCGGAGTTCATTTGGGAAGAAAATTCTAATTTCGGAAGCCTTAAGTTGGAGGAATTGACTAAAGTGTGAATTTTGAGTAAATGACCTTGGAATCGGGATTTGAAGGTTCCAACAGGTTCGTATGATAATTTTGGACTTGGGCGTATATCCGGAACGGGTTTTGGATGACCCGGGAGCGTTTCAGCGCCTATTGTGGAGGTTGGCATTTTGGAAGAATTTCATAAAAATTAGGTTGAGGTATATTTCAATGTTATCGATATCCGTTTGGGATTCCGAGTCTGGGAATAGTCCCGTATGGTGATTTTGGTATTGGGAGCATGCCCGAATGTGGATTTGGAGGTCCGTAGGTCATTTTGAGGTCATTGGGCGAAAGCTGGAATTTGAAGGTTTTTGAGAAGTTTGACTGGGAGTGAACTTGTTAATATCGGGGTCGGATTCCGATTCCGGAAGTTAGAGTAGGTCTGTAATGTCAATTATGACTTGTGTGCAAAATTTGAGGCTAATCGGACATGATTTGATAGGTTTCGGCATCGATTGCAGAAGTTTGGAATTTCAAAGTTTATTAAGTATGAATTGGAAGGTGATTCGTGATTTTGATGTTGTTTGGCGTGATTTGAAGGCTCGACTAAGTCCGCATTATATTTTAGGACTTGTTGGTATAATTGGTTGAGGTCCCGAGGGCCTCGGGTGGATTCCAGATAGTTAACGGATCGGGTTTGGACTTCGAAGAAGTGCTGAGGCAGCTGATACCTGGTACAATCGCACCTATGTGAATAGGACCGCAGGTGCGGCGATTGGGTCATAGAAGCGACATCTGGACGGAGCTGGGATGGCCGTAGATGCGAGGATGTTTCCGCATCTGCGAACCCGCAGATGTGAGGAAAGCTCCGCAGAAGCGGAATGCGAGCTGGCAGCTGGAGTCTTAGAAGGGGAAGGTCTCCGCATGTGTGAGACCGCAGGGGCGCGTTTGGCATCGCAGGTGTATAGCTATGCTGGGCAGAGGGATTGCGCATGTGAGAGGATTTGGCCGCACCTGCGAGAGTCGCTGGGCAGAAGGATTCTTTAAGAACGGGAATTTGGCCCATTTTCTTCCATTATTGATTTGGTTAGGGCGATTTTGGAGAGCTTCAAAGGGAGGTTTCCATCAAGAAACACAAGGTAAGTGATTTTCATTTATTACAAGTTAAATACATGGTTTTTATATGGATTCAAGCATGGAAATTGGTAGAAATTGTGGGATTTTTGATAGAAAACCTAGAATTGATATTTTTGGATTTTGACCACGAAGTTGGACATGGAATTGGAAATAAATCATATATTTGAGTTCGTGAGGTTATGGGTAACGGTTATCTTCAAAAATTTTCGGAATTCGGGCACGTGGGCCCGAGGGTTGCTTCATTAATTTTCGAGCGGAGTTGGAAATTATTATAAATTAATTAATTATGAGTATTAGAGTATGTTTTGATTGGGTTGTATCTTATTTGACTAGTTTTGGAGCGACGTGCATTAGTTTGAGGTGTTAGAGAGGCTTTGGAATCGGTTATAGAATTTCGGAGTAAGGTAAGTCTCATGTCTAACTCTGTGAGGGGGAAATTACCCCTAGGTGGTGTATATTGATGTGTGCTACTTGTTGTGGGGGCTACGTACGCGCGAGGTGACGAGATCCCGTATGTAGCTATTCATGTTATTATTCGGGTAGGCTTAGGTTCATATCATGCTATAGATGTACTATCTGAGCAGTCTCTCGCCTATTAAATTTCTCTATTTTACATTACTACTTGAGACTAGACTTGCTATTGTAGAGACTTCACGAGGTCATGATTAGTCACCGAGTAATTTTACTCCTCTTACGGCATGTTTCCGTGGTATATATGTTTCATTGAAAGGTTTTTGTTAAAGAAATTTTAACTCACACGTTTATTCGTGAGTAGGGTCAAGGACCCGTCAAAGCTTCTTACTCTTATGGGATCGAGTCGTTCGCCTCGACATGATTTATGTACCACACTCTTATGAGATCGGGTCATTCGTCTCAGAAGGATTTATGTATCACACTCTCATGGGAGCTGGCCGTTCGCCTCGTCAGTTTAATAGATGTATCTATGGTTCGGGCCGTTTGACCCTCGACAGTGCACAGTTTAAATATTTATGTTGGATCGGGCCGTATGCCTCGTCATTTCCTATATCATATCCTCATGGAATCGTGCGTAATATTTGGCAAGAAGCCAGTGTATCTGTGAATTTTCCCGATTTGGGTTATGACAATCTATCTGATGAGATCCACTATATCTATATATACATGCTCCGGTTAAGGAGGGAATTTCTAATAGAGAGTTTGAGTTCCTCGTAAAGAGGGGGGATTTGTACCACGTGATTTATACTTGTTTACCTTATTTATTTACTCTGCCTCATATTTACTTATCTCTTTACTGTACCTGATGTTATTGGACCACTAGTGAGTGTCTATGTCGACCCCTCGTCACGACTACTTCGGGGTTAGGCTAGATACTTACTGGGTACACATTGATTACGTACTCATGCTACACTTGCTGCACATTTTTGTGCAGGTACATATGTGACTAGTGGCCTTGTGAGAGTAGAGGCATGTATGCATGCAAGGACTTACGTAAGCTGCATTTCCACATTATGACTCGCAACCGGCAGAGTCTCCTTCAGAGTATTTATATTTCTCCTGTCCAAATTTGTATTCCGGACATATGTTGTGTTTTATTTTACATTCCTAGTTGATGCGCATGCACTTGTCACACTAGGTTTTGGGGTGATTATGAGTTGTTCTGTATTGAAATTGTTAAAAATATTATCATTTACTCTGTAAATTCCATCTTTTACTATTTAATGGAAGAAAAATATGATTTCAAAATATTAAAACGGGAACCAAATTAAGTATTTATTTTTTGGCTTACCTGACAGCGGTGTCCGGCGCCATCACGATCTTTAATGGATTTTGGATCATGACAACAACCTGGCATTTGCAAAATTAATGGCACAAATAATTTTATTACGGGCATAGTTTTCCGACAATCCAATTAAGTCTATTAGACTTGATAATAATGTTGAGTTTTCATCCTAAGCATTTAATGACTATTGCTTATCAATTAGGATAAAAGTGTAACATCTTGTAGCTCATGTTGACACTCAAAATGGCCTTGCATAATCTTTGATGAAACGTCTGCAATTGATAGCAAGATCGTTACTCATGAAAACGAGGTTACCAACTTCTATTTGGGGTCATGCCATTTTGTATGCAACAATGCTAGTTTGTCTCAGACTGGAAGATTATCACAAATATTCCTCGTTGCAATTAATTTTTGGTCATGATCCTAATATATCCCATTTAATAATTTTTGGGTGCGCAATATATGTGCTTGTAGCACAGTGTAACGACCCGATCGGTCATTTGTGTAATTACGTCCTATTACCCTTTTTATTGCTTCACACTTATGTGTTTATGTCCTTATGACTTGCGGGGTTGATTAGTTTCGTTCTGGGAATCTTTCGGGTTGATTTGGACCCTTGATTCTAGACTTAGAAGTTTAAATTTGAAAATGTTGACCAAACTTTGACTTTTGTGAAAACGACCCGGAACTATGTTTTTACGACCTTGATAGCTTCGTATCGTGATTTTAGGCTTGGGCGTATGACTGAAATTGATTTTGGAAGTCTATAGGTTGATTTGTGTTGATTTGCCGAAATTTGGCAAATTTTAAGTTGAAAAGTTTGACTGTAGGTTGACTTTTAGCTATTGAGCTTGGAATTTAATTTTGGGACTTGGATGTAACGACTCGACCGATCGTTTTGAGTATTTTAGCCCCGATCCCCTAATTTATGCTCCCTCTATGTTATATTGTAGTTACGTGACTTGTCGGGGTGCTTGGTGTCGGGTTCGGGAGAGTTTCAGAGTGATATAGGACATAGTCCCTAAGTTGGAACTTTAAGTCGTAGGAGTTGACCATAGTTTGACTTGTGTGAAGATGACTCCGGAATAGAGTTTTGATGGTTCCAATAGCTCCGGTGGTCTTAGGAGCATGCCCAGATGTTGATTTGGAGGTCCGTGGGTTAATTGGCAAAAGTTAGCATTAATTGGCAAAAGTTAGAAAATTGGAAGATTTTGGAAAGTTTGATTGGGAGTGGACTTTTTGATATCGGGGTTGGATTCTGATTCCAGAAGTTGGAATAGGTCCGTAATGTATGTATGACTTGTGTGCATTTGGTGTCAATCAGAGTTGTTTTGGTATGAATCGGTGTTGGTTTTGGAATTCGGAAGTTCATAAGTTCTTAGGCTTGAATCAATGCGCGATTCATGATTCTAGTGTTGTTTGATGTGATTTGACGCTTCGACCGTGTTCATATGATATTTTAGCGCTTGTTGGTATGTTTGGTTGAGGTCTCGAGGCCTCGGGTGTGATTCGGACCTTGTTCGGCGCATTTCAGATCATTTAGGAATGGCTGAAGTTCTAGTGCCTCCCAGTTTTGGTTTCCTCTTATGCGATCGCAGAAGAGGGGCCGCGATCGCGATCGCAAAGCTCTGAAATTTGGAAGGAGTGGATTGGTGCTATGCGATAGCGAATCTTGGTAGGTCAGTGCATCACGAACGAGTGGGTGGTGCCGCGTTCGCAGTGAAGGAAGGGGAGGTCTGGGAGGTGAGTGCATTGCTCTATACGGTCGCGATTTGATTCACGCGATTGCATAACATTGGAAAAGTTTCTCACCACATTCGCATATAAGGTTTTTGATCTGATGGAAATTTTATTCTTCGCGATTGCGAGGGAATTACCGCTATCGCGATGTGTAATAACTAGGCAGTAGAACTTAAGTTTTAAATCGAGGGTTTATTTCTTATTTCATAATTTGGACTTAGAGAGCTCGGTTTGAGGCGATATTTTGAGGGATTGCAGAGGGATTGTTGGGGTAAGAGTTCTTAACTCGATTTTGATTAAATTCCATTAATCTATCATTGATTTTATCATGTAATTAGGGATTTGGGATGGAAAATTGGAAAAAGTGTAGAAGTTCTTAGACTAAATTTTTGAGTTTTGAAAGGCGAAATGAGGTCGGATTTGAATAATTCTTGCATGGTTGGACTCGATATCGAATGGGTATTCAGATTTTATAATTTTGGTCGAGTTCCGAGACGTGGGCCGGGGTCGACTTTATGGGGCGATTTTTCAATTCTTTGCTAAGATCATAATTTCATTATTTAAATTAGTTTCCTATAGTTATATTTATAGTATGAAATTTTTCTGGCTAAATTCGAGCCATTCGGAGTTGGAAAATCGAGGGAAAGGCCTTCTAGTTGATTGATTTAGCGTGGTTTGAGGTAAGTGACTTGTCTAACCTTGTGTGGGGGAAATTTTCCTTAGGATTTGGTATTGTTGTGATAATTGTGATATGTGGAGGTCGTGTACGCAAGGTGACGAGTGCGTACACGGGCTAAATGTTAAGATTCTGGTTTTAGCTATGTAGTTTCCTTTTCATGCTTTAATTGAGTTGCTTTAGCATGTTATAGTCACCATGTTAGTCTTAATTTCACATGTCTACTTGTCTTATCTCTTATTTGCAACTTGTACTACATGTTTAGTTGAATTACTTGCTTTCTTAATTCGGTATTCATTATTTAACGGTGGGATTCTTTACTTGAAATTTGCTATCCTTGAAATATCTTGCTGTTGAGTTGCAAAGGTCGTGGTTTCTATTGAGGCAAAGTGTAAGTTATGAAATATCATTTTATTGAGTTGTTATGTTTGGGCATTTGTGTTATTGTTGAAAGGATTGTTTGGTTGTTTGCACGAGGTTTCTGCCATGCCATTATTATTATTGATACGAATGCGGTGGTATAAGGTCTAGGTGTTGAAACGCATGCGGTGAGATAAGGTGGGCTTGATATGCGTGACTAGTAGGGGAACTACTAGAAGCCATGTTGTAATGACCCGACTTGTCATTTTAAGAATTAACGCCTCATTCAGTGGCTTAAGGTCTCAAACAGCTTCTTAATATGTATTATGACTCGCGGGTGTGGTCGAGTTTGATTTACTGAAGATTCGGAATCTAATTAAAAGAGCAATTCTTATTTAGAAGCTTAAATGGAAAGAGTTGACCGGAGAGTTGACTTTTGAGCAAACGACCCCAGAATAGAATTTCGAGGATGGCAATAGCTTCGTATGATAATTTCAGACTTAGGCGTATGTTCGAATTTGGATTTGGAAGTCTGTAGGACAATTCAACACATTTTGGCGAAAGTTGAAAAATATAAGATTTTGGAAAAGTCCGACCGAAGGGTAAATTTTTTATAACAAGGTCGGATTTCGATTCCAGAAATGGGAATAGCTCCATTAAGCCAATTATGACTTGTGTGCAAAATTTAAAGTCATTCCGGATTCATTTGATATGTTTCGGCGCAAAATATAGAAGTTGGAAGATTTAAAAACTTATAATTCGATTCGATGCGCGATTCATAATTTCGGCATTGTTTGACGTGGTTTGAAGCCTCGACTAAGTTCGTATTGTATTTTGGGACGTGTTGGTATATTTGGCTGAGGTTCCGAGGGCATCGGATGGATTTTGGAAGGTTAACGGATCAATTTAGACTTGAAGAAAAGCTGCTGGAATTTCTGGGCAGCTGCTGTTTTTTTTTTCGCAGGTGCGCGAACAGTACCGCAGGTGTGCGAACAGTACCTGCAGGTGCGTGAACAGTACTGCAGGTGCATGAACAGTAACCGCAGGTGCGAAACTGGGCAGCAACATAAGGACCAAAAATCAGTCACTTTGTCATTTTCGATTGAGATATTGGAGCTCAGCTTTTGGGCGATTTTGGAGGAGTTCTTCACGACTTTGACTTGGGTAAATGTTCTATATCCTAAAGTGTTTATATTTCATGAATCCATGATTATATTCATCATTTAATTCAGATTTAAACGGAGGAAATCAAGATTGTTGCAAAATCTTCCAAAAACAAAAATTTAAGATTTGGAGGTCGAGTTGTTATTGGAATTCGATAAAATTGGTATGGTTGAATTCGTATCGGAATGGGTGTTCGGATTTCGTAAAACTTATGTTGGGTTCCGAGAGGCAGGCAACGCGTTGACTTTTGTTGACTTTTTGGAATAAAATTTTAAGTCGACGTATTATTATCCAGAATTATTTTCGATGAATTTTAATGAAGTTATGCAATTAATTTGGATAGATTTGAGCGGTCCGGAGGTCAATTCAAGCAAGAAGGCAATTTTGGAATATCGACATAACTTCAAAAAGGTAAGTGTCTTACTTAACCTCGAGTGGGTGAATTACCCCTTAGGCATCGAGTCTTATGTGCCATTTGTGAAATGTGAAAAGCCGTGTACGCGAGGTGATGAGTACGTACTCGGCTTATATGGGTAAATTTTATTGAGTTAAAGTCTTGAGTATATTGTGTGGTAAATTGGATAATTGTTGGTATATATTTAATCATCTATTTGTCGTGTCTAAATCCTTGTTGTTGTTAAATCTGTTGTTATATGACAATTTGATGTGATTGTTACTTGATTATTTATGTAATTCCGTGAATTTGGTGGTTTGATAATTATTGAAATTTAATTTCATTATGGATTTTCTCTCTGCAAATAATTAATTAAATGAGCTTAAGAAGGGGTGTTTATATAATTATTGAAAATTTGAATTTAATGAAGACTTTGTTTTATGTTAAGTAATTTCTATCTCTATTGATTGTTTTTGGGTGCCGTACACATTGTGTGGAGCTTTTGGCTATTTGTTATGAAATTAATTGATTTGATTGTAGCTTTGGAATTTGGTTGTGGCCATTGGGCAAATTGTGATATGAATTAATTTTGTTATGTTGCCGTGTAAATTATTGTGTTGTGTTAATTATTATTTTGAGGATATAAGGATGGCATTTCACCGTTGATATTATGTGAGTATAAGGGTGGCATTTCACTGTGGTTGTGTTTGTTGGAATATGGTCTAGGCGGAGCGATAAGGGTGGCAATAGGAGCGATAAGGGTGGCTATTGATATTGTCTGGGAGGAGCGATAAGGGTGGCTATAAGAGCGATAAGGGTGGCAATAAGAGCGATAAGGGTGGCTATTGTCTGGAACGATATGTGATGATGTGGAGTTGTGGTATTGGTGATTTTCATATGATATGATTTTTTTGTGTTTATTTTTATGCTTTGTGCAATTTGTCTTGTTGTTGGTAAATTGATAATAATCTGATTTATGTTGAAATTGGGAGCCTGTGGCTATTGCCACGCGGATTATAAAATGAAATGAGGGCACGAGGTGTCGTGAGTAAATAATGAGGATATTGGCACGTGAATTGTCCGTGCAGTTGTGATATGAAATATGGGCACGAAATGTTGTGATTAAATGATAATGATATTTGGCACGTGAATTGTCCGTACAATTGTGATATGAAATGAGGGCACGAGGTGCCGGGAAAAAAATATGATTTGATTATGGGCACGAAGTACCGTAAAAATATGTTAAATAGACTGAGACCCGTGTTTATGAAAAATATGAAAATGGGCTGAGACCCGTATTTTTATGACTATGAAATGAGGTGTCACATGGTGACCTTTTTAATTGAAAGAATTATATTCAAAATATTTATTTGGAAGGATTTTTTTTCAAAAAGAATTATATGAAAGAATTGTTATTGAAATATATTTATTTGAGGAAATTATATTAGAAGAGATTTATTTAAAGAATTTTATATTCAAAAGATGTATATTTGAGGAAATTATATTTGAAAAAGAGTTTTATTTGTAAGAATTATGTGTGAAAGATATTTAATTGAAGAACTTGATTTAACTGAGTGTAATTGTATTTATCAATTGTTGAGTGATATTAATGGTGATTTTATTGTCTTACTGTGCACATCACAGGTTGTTTTATGTTTCCCTTATTGTTATTTGTTTCCTATTATTTTGTATACTATATTGCACAGGTTATTAGACTAGTGAGTGTCTTGACTCTACCTCATCTCTACTCCATTGAGGTTAGTCTTGATACTTTCATTTCTGCACATTTTTGTGCAGAGCCATATATTGGAGGTGTCGGACTCGGACAGAGTTAGAGTGGGATCACAAGAATTCAAGGTAGATCTGCTTGGTTGTCGCAGTCCCTTGGAGTCTTTTCATTTTATTGTACTGTTAATTGTTAATCAAACGGTACTGTATATTCGGTCCTCGTGATCATTCTATGTATTCAGTTAGAGTTCGTGACTCAGTACTACCAGTCTTGGGAGGCTGTTATATTTGTAATTATTTCCGATGTTGGTTTATAAAAAAAAAATGACTTGAAATATAATTGTAATCGGCTTACCTAGTCTTAGAGACTAGGTGTCATCACGATGCCTGTGGTGGGATTTTGGGTCATGACAGTTGGTATCAGAGCTCTAGGTTCATAGGTTCTATGAGTCACGAACGAGTCTTGTAGAGTCTTGCGGATCGGTACGGAGACGTCTGTACTTATCTTCGAGAGGCTATAGAACTGTTATGAAATTTCCACTTCTTTCATTCCTGTCGTGCGGATTTGTTGATTGTGGGATTTAAGCTTTTGTATCTCTATTCTCTCACAAATGGTGAGAACACGTACTACCAGGTTAGCTGAGAAGGTATCCGCACATACTGCTAAGGCTGCAAGAGGCCTGGGCCGAGGTAGATGCCGATGTGGAGGTTGAAGAAGGGCACGTGTCACGACTAGAGCACCTGTTAGAACAACAATTGAGGAGTCGCCAGTAGCTCCAGTTGGGGGACAGGTACCAGAAGCACTTGTTGTTACTCCTGGACTTCAAGAGACTTTGACACAGTTCCTGAGTATTTTTGGTACATTAACTCAGGCGGAATTGATCTCTGTTGCACCAAATATTTCACAGATTAGGGGAGTAGCTCAGATTCCTACCACAACTCCAGAGCAGCAGGTTCACGTTGGTCAGGTTTCGGGTGTAGTACCGGTAAAACCTGTTATTCCAGTTCAGCATGAGGTCAGGCCAGAGGCATCAGAAGAAGAACAAAAGAGACTTGAAAGGTTTAAGAGGTATAGTCCACCTACTTTCAGTGGCACAGCTACAGAGGATACCCAAGGATTTCTAGAAAATTGTCACTGTATTCTCCGCACCATCTGTATTGTGAAAGTGAGCGGAGTTGCCTTTACTACATTTCAACTGCCAGACACAACATATCAGTGGTGGAAAATCTATGAAAAAGGTAGACCAGCCGATGCAACACCACCAACTTGGGCTCAATTTTCGGAAATGTTCTTGAAAGAGTTTGTTCCCCAGACTCTCCGAGATGCGTGGCGCACAGAGTTTGAATGGTTGCGTCAGGGCACTAAGATAGTATCAGAATATGCTATTAGGTTCAGTGAGTTAGCACGTCATGCACCTATCTTGGTTCCTACAATCAGATAGCGGGTTCGCAGATTCATTGAGGTGCTCAATTATGATATTAAAATATGCATGGCTCGAGAATTGCAAACTGATACTCCATTTAAACAAGTAGTGGAGATTGCAAGAAAGATTGAGGGTGTTTTAGGCGGGGAAAGGGAGTCTAAGGAGGCCAAAAGGTCTTGAAGATCTGGAGGGTTCAGTGGATTTTACTCTTCCGCTAGGACCCATTATAGCGGAGGCTCGAGCAGTCGGCCAGCTCAGTCCGCACATCAGATTACTCGAAGTGCTCCAGTAAGTTCTTACGATGCACCACCGGCATGGGATTCCTATAATGGTTATTCCAATTATCCGGCACAGACTCAGTATGAATATTCAACCATTTTCGTGTTGTAAACATTGAGTTTGAGCCTATGAAGTGAGCGCCCAGGTGGCGTTAAATGTGACTCATTAATCCGAGTAAGTAATCATGAGGTCTTCATGCCTCACATTTTATTGTCAGTATTGTGAAAATTCGAAATGAGGTGGTGGTTAATATGAGATTAATTGATGATGCTGCAATTAATTATGAACAGCTTTTAAGACCAGAGATGTGGTGATGAGCATACATATGATGTGCTTCATGTCCTGATATCATTATGATAATGCAATGCTGAGATTAGTGTTATTGATATATACCTTGTGGTGTTTTGTTGGGTTGCGGATGTATTGTAGGAGTTATTTTGGTGTTACTCTGGCAGGTGGTTAGGCCCAATTACAGGGGAGACTCTGCCAAAATTTCTGAAAATTTGGGAGTTAGAAAAACATTTGGGATATTGACATGTGCGAAAGAAGAGATAAATTATGTTATGTGTTTGAGGGCGAATGATCCTAAGCGGGGAAGAATGTGACACCCTAGAAAAAATTTGAATTACTTCCATAACTATCAAGAAAGTTGATGCATGCGTAGGCACGAGTTGCTATAGCCGGTTAAGACTAAAACCATGCGTTGTTGTGAAAATCAAGCCTTTTGAAAAGGTTTAGAGTGTAAGAAATTAGTCTTAAAGTTTACAAATATGGGGGGAAAAAAAAAAGAAATAATCTCAAATGAGATGGTGTTGTCGAGCTTATCTTAAATGCGGTAGCGTGGAATCAACCGTGAGTATATGTGTAAAAGTAAAATCATCAATTTGATAACCTCAGAATAATTCTTAGAACGTTCGAGGACGAACGTTTGTTTAAGAGGTGGAGAATATAACGACCCGACCTGTCGTTTTAAGAATTAACGCCACGTTCAGTGGCTTAAGGTCTCGAACAGCTTCGCAATATGTATATAGGTAAATTTTATTGAGTTAAAGTCTTGAGAATATTATGTTGTAAATTAGATAATTGTTGGTATATATTTAATCATCTATTTGTCATGCCTAAATCCTTGTTGTTGTTGAATCTGTTATTATATGACAATTTGATGTGATTGTTACTTGATTATTTATGTAATTCCGTGAATTTGGTGGTTTGATAATTATTAGAATTTAATTTAATTATGGATTTTCCCTCTGTAAATAATTAATTAAATGAGCTTAAGAAGAGGTGTTTATATAATTATTGAAAATTTGAATTTAATAAAGACTTTGTTTTATGTTAAGTAATTTCTATCTCTATTGATTGTTTTTGGGTGCCGTACACATTGTGTGGAGCTTTTGGCTATTTGTTATGAAATTAATTGACTTGATTGTAGCTTTGGAATTTGGTTGTGGCCATTGGGCAAATTGTGATATGAATTGATTTTGTTATGTTGCCGTGTAAATTATTGTGTTGTGTTAATTATTATTTTGAGGATATAAGGGTGGCATTTCACCGTTGATATTATGTGGATATAAGGGTGGCATTTCACTGTGGTTGTGTTTGTTGGAATATGGTCTGGGCGGAGCGATAAGGGTGGCAATAGGAGCGATAAGGGTGGCTATTGATATTGTCTGGGCAAAGCGATAAAGGTGGCTATAGGAGCGATAAGGGTGGAAATAAGAGCGATAAGAATGGCTATTGTCAGGAATGATATGTGACAATGTGGAGTTCTGGTGTTGGTGATTTTCATATGATGTGATTTTTTTGTGTTTATTTTTATTCTTTGTGCAATTTGTCTTGTTGTTGGTAAATTGATAATAATCTGATTTATGTTGAAATTGGGAGCCTGTGGCTATTGCCAGGCGGATTATAAAATAAAATGTGGGCACGAGGTACCGTGAGTAAATAATGAAGATATTGGCACGTGAATTGTCCGTGCAGTTATGATATGAAATATGGGCACGAGGTGCTGTGATTAAATGATAATAATTTTTGGCACGTGAATTGTCCGTGCACTTGTGATATGAAATGAGGGCACGAGGTGCCAGGGAAATAATATGATTTGATTATGGGCACGAAGTGCTGTGGAAATATGAAAAATGGGTTGAGACCCGTGTTTATAAAAAATATGAAAATGGGCTGAGACCCGTATTTTTATAACTATGAAATGAGGTGTCGCGTGGTGACCTTTTTAATTGAAAGAATTATATAAAATATTTATTTGGAAGAATTTTTATTCGAAAAGAATTATATGAAAGAATTGTAATTGAAATATATTTATTTGAGAAAATTATATTAGAAGATATTTATAGAAAGAATTTTATATTCGAAAGATGTTTATTTGAGGAAATTATATTTGAAAAAGAGTTTTATTTGTAAGAATTATGTGTGAAAGATATTTAATTGAAGAACTTGATTTAACTGAGTGTAATTGTATTTATCAATTGTTGAGCGATATTAATGGTGATTTTATTGTCTTACCGTGCACATCGCTGGTTGTTTTATGTTTCCCTTTTTGTTATTTGTTTCCTATTATTTGGTATACTATATTGCATAGGTTATTAGACTAATGAGTGTCTTGACTGTACCTCGTCTCTACTCCACTGAGGTTAGTCTTGATACTTACTGGGTACCGACCGTGGTGTACTCATAGTACACTTCTGCACATTTTTGTGCAGAGCCAGGTATTGGAGGTATCGGACTCGGACAGAGTTAGAGTGGGATCGCCAGGATTCAAGGTAGATCTGCTTGGTCGTCGCAGTCCCTTGGAGTCTTTTCATTTCATTGTACTGTTAATTTTTAATCAAACGGTAGTGTATATTCGGTCCTCGTGATAATTCTATGTATTCAGTTAGAGTTCGTGACTCAGTACTACCAGTCTTGGGAGGCTGTTATATTTATAATTATTTCCGTTGTCGGTTTATAAAAAATAAATGGCTTGAAATGTAATTGTAATCGGCTTACCTAGTCTTAGAGACTAGGTGCCATCACGACGCTTGTGGTGGGATTTTGGGTCGTGACACATGTGGTGTGATAAGGTGGGCTAAAACGCGGGGTGCTATTTCGGGAAAATAATTTTCAAAACTAAATGTAAAGGCTCCCGCGGTGATATAAGGAAAGGTTGTGAGTTACTTTTATGATTTGGGACTACGAGGCGGTACCTCGGTAATGCCCCATGTTGATCTTTCTCTATTTGCTGTATTTGTTTGGTTGTTGTTTACTTTTATTATTTGGCTTGGATTTGAGCTGTCCGGAGGTCAATTCAAGCAAGAAGGCGATTTTTGGAATATCGGCATAACTTCAAAAAGGTAAGTGTCTTGCCTAAAACACTGAAGAGAGTTATTTGAAAGAATTATATTTAAAAGAGAGTTATTTGGAAGAATTATATGAGAAAAATATTTAATTGAAGAACTTGATTTAATTGGGTGTACTTGTATTTATTATTTGTTGAGCAATATTAATAGTGTTCTTGTTGCCATGCAGGGCATATCACTGGTTGATTTGTGTTGCCCTTATTGTTATTTGTTTCCTATTATGTTGTATATCATATTGCACAGGTTATTAGACTAGTGAGTGTCTTGAATGTACCTCGTCTCTACTCCACTGAGGTTAGTCTTGATACTTACTGGGTACCGACCGTAGTGTACTCATACTACACTTCTGCACATTTTTGTGCAGAGCCAGGTATTGGAGCTATCGAACTCGGACAGAGTTAAAGTGTGATCACAAGGATTCAAGGTAGAGCTGATTGGTCGTCGAAGTTCCTTGGAGTCTCTCCTTTTTATTGTACTGTTATTTATTATTCAAACAGTATTGAGTATTCGATAATTGAGATCATTTCATGTATTCAGTTAGAGTTGACTCAGTATTACCAGTCTTGGGAGGTTGTTTGTAATTATTTTCGCTGTTAGTTTCTATAAAAAAAAAAGGCTTGAAATGTAGTAGTGGGATTTTGGGTCGTGACACATAGTGAGTGTCAAAGTCGACCTCTCGTCTCTACCTCTTCGAGATTAGGCTTGATACTTACTGGGTACACGTTGTTTACGTACTCAAGCTACACTTGCTGCACTTTTTGTGCAGGACCTGATACAGGTGCTATAGTTGGACCTATCGACGCGCACCCACGATATCCAGAGGCTTAGTGGTGAGCCGCCCTTCTGATCCATTCAGCAGCAATCAGTGCCTCTTCCTGAATTTTTATTCTGTCTATTTTATTTCAGACAGTATTTGAATTTTTGTATAATCTACTAGATGCTCATATACTTGTCACACCAGGTCTTGGCACACATACTAGGAGAATTTTTGGATTTAATTATTTTCTTGGTTATTTTAATTTATCACATCTTTTCACATTGTCTTGATTATTGCAAGTAATAAGAGTTTAATTATTTGGTTAACTTTAAAAAGGATTGAATATGTGTTTAAATTACTAGTTGGCTTGCCTAGCTGTAGTGTTGGGCGCTATCACGACCTATAGGTGAAATTGGGTCGTGACAATATGGTATCAGAGCACTAGGTTCACGTAGGTCTCACAAGTTATGAGCAGACCTAATAGAGTCTTGCGGATCGGTACAGATACGTCTGTACTTATATTTGAGAGGCTATAAGGTGTTAGGAAACTACCTTTCTTCATATTCCATCGTGCGATTGATGTAGTACTAAATATCTTTATCTTATTCTCTCATAGATGGTGAGAACGCGCTCTAACGAGGCTCCAGGCCAGGGAAGAGCTACTCCCCCAGTTGTTAGAGATGAGGCAGAGGCCGAGGGAGGGCTCCAGCCCGTGGTAGGGGACGAGGACATCCCAGGATTGTTCCAGTTAGGCTACCAGTGGGTCCAGCAGAGGATCCCATCATTGAGGAACAGGGCGAGGTGCCTGTGGCAGAGCCAGCTCCGGTGGATTTCACATTTGCATCGGGATTCCAGGATGTCATGGGTTGTATATTGCGGTTCATGGACACTATGACTCAGGACGGTTTATTTTCGACAGACCCAGCCACATCTCAGGCGGGCGGGGGGGCACAGACCCCTACCACACAGGCTCATGGGTAGGTAGCTGCTGTATATCAGACCCAGGGTGCACTACTCGTGGGTGGAGCCCAGCCAGTGGCAACAACTACACTTGAGCCCATGCCAGTTGCAGCCGCTGATCCGTAAAAACTATTGGACAGATGGACTAGACTACATCCTCCTATATTTGGGGGTAAGCGACATGAGGATCCCCAGGACTTCATGGATCGGTGAAAGGACAGACTTCACAACATGAGGATATTGGATTCTCATGGGGTAGACTTTGCTACTTTTCAACTAGAGGGCAGGGACCGTAGATGGTGGAAGTCTTATCTTCTTGGTAGACCAGCAGATTCTCCTCCCATGACTTGGGACAGGTTCACCCATATTTTCTTGGACAAGTATATTCCATCCTCCTAGAGGGAAGAGTTGCGATTTCAATTTGAGCAGCTCCAGCAGGGTTAGATGTCAGTTACTGATTATGAGGCGAGGTTCTCTGAGTTATCTCGCCATGCACTTATGATACTCCCTACTAAGGCGGAGAGAGTGCAGAGGTTTGTTGCGGGTTTACAAACTGGCATTCAGGCCACTATGGCTCGAGAGGTTGAGATGGTACTTCTTATGAGTTAGTCGTGGAGATAGCTTAGAGGATTGAGGGTGTGCATCAGTGTAGACGAAAGCAGGTTATGAGAGATAAGCAGTTTAGATATTCTGGAGAGTTCAGAGGTACTCCGTTTGGGGGCAGAGGTCAGTTCGTAAGAGGGCAGTCCAGCAGGCCCCCATATGCAGCACCACCGCCTCCTCGGGGTGCTCCAGTGCGACCTTATTTCAGTGTTATACCAGAGAGTTCTTATTGCCCACCAGCTATTCAAGGTTTTTCCAGTAGGTATTCAGGTCACCAGGGCCAGACTTCTAGTCAGCAGCCCATCGCACCGAGAATTTGTTACGAGTGCGGGGATCCTAGTCACATGCGGAGATTTTTCCCCAGGCTTTGGGTAGACTAGTGTAGCAGGGTCAGCAGCCTATGATTATCGCACCAGTTGCTCCACCAGTCGTCCGACCACCAAGAGGTGGAGGACAGGTGGGTAGGGTTCATCCTAGAGGTGGAGGTCAGCCAGGCGGAGGCCAGCCAGTTGGCGCTCCAGCTCGGTTCTATGATTTTCCGGCCAGACTAGATGCAGAGGCCTCAGATTCCGTGGTTACAGGTATTATTTATGTTTGTGACAAGGATGCCTCCGTATTATTTGATCCAGGGTCTACATATTCCTATGTGTCATCTCGATTTGCTTATTTCCTGGGTGTTTCTCATGAGTCCTTGAGTACTCCTGTTTATGTGTCCACTCCTGTGGGCGATTCTGTTATTGTGAATCGGATCTACTGGTCCTGTATTATTATATTTTGTGGTTATGAAACTAGAGCAGATATCCTATTGCTTAAGATGACCGACTTTGAAATCATCCTGGGCATGGACTGGTTATCTCGATATCATGCTATTCTAGATTATCATGCTAAGACTGTTACCTTGGCTATTCCAGCATTGCCTAGGCTGGAGTGGAAGGGTTCGTCTGTTAGTGCATTTAATTGGGTTATTTCTTTTATGAAGGCTCAACACATGGTTGAGAAGGGTTGTTTAGCTTATCTAGCCTATGTTCGGGATACTACTACAGAGACTCTGACTATTGATTCAGTGCCTGTAGTTCGGGAGTTCTCCGATGGTTTCCTTCAGATCTTCCAAGCATGCCACCAGATCGTGATATTGATTTCTGTATTGACTTGGCTCCAGATACCCAGCCTATATCTATCCCACCATATCTCATGGCTCTGAAAAAATTGAAAGAACAGTTTGAGGAGTTACTAGCCAAAGGGTTCGTTAGACCGAGTGTATCGCCTTGGTGTGCACCGATATTATTTGTGAAGAAGAAGGATGGTACTATGCGGATGTGTATCGATTATCGATAATTAAACAAAGTCACTATTAAGAACAAGTACCCGTTTCCACGTATTGATGATCTATTTGACCAGTTGCAGGGTGCTAGGGTGTTCTCTAAGATCGACTTGAGGTCGGGTTACCATCAGTTGAAGATTTGGAAGTCGGATGTTCCGAAGACTGCTTTCCGGACTAGATATGGTCATTATGAGTTTCTGGTAAGGTCCTTTGGTTTAACTAATTCCCTGGCAATGTTTATGGATTTGATAAATAGGGTATTCAGGCCATATATTGATTCGTTTGTCATTGTCTTCATTGATCACATCTTGATCTACTCGTGCAGTAAGGAGGAGCACGAGCAGCATATAAGAGTGGAGCTTTAGACGCACTAAGTTCTCTAAATGTGAGTTTTGGCTAGAGTCTGTAGCATTTTTGGGGCATATTATATCGGGCGAGGGCATTAAAGTTAATCCCAAAAAGATTGAGGCAGTTCAGAATTGGCATCATCCCACTTCGGCGACTGAGATCAGGAGTTTTCTGGGTTTAGCAGGTTATTATCGTCGGTTCGTGGAAGGTTTTTCATCTATTGCAGCACCTTTGACCAAATTAACCCAGAAGGGTGCTCCGTTTCGATGGTCCGATGATTGTGAGGTGAGCTTTCAGAAGCTCAAGACAGCATTAACTACAGCACCAGTGTTAGTGTTGTCTTCCGGTTCGGGGATGTATATAGTGTATTGTGAAGCTTCATGCATTGGCTTGGGTTGTGTATTAATGCAGGAAGGGCGAGTTATTGCATATGCTTCATGTCAGCTGAAACCCCATGAGAAGAATTATCCAGTGCATGATTTGGAGTTAGCTGCGATTGTTCACCCTCTTAAGATTTGGAGGCATTATCTTTATGGAGTGTCTTGTGAAGTTTACACTGATCATTGCAGTATTTGTTCAAGCAGAGGGACCTAAATTTGAGACAGCGCAGATGGCTTGAGTTACTAAAAGATTATGATATTACTATCCTGTATCATCCAGGCAAAGCAAATGTGGTTGCAGACGCCTTGAGTAGAAAGGCGGAGAGTATGGGTATTTTGGCTTTCATTTCAGCAGAGGAGAGGCCATTAGCTTTGGATATTTAGTCCTTGGCTAACAGACTTGTGAGGTTGGATATTTCAGAGCCCATCCAAGTTCTTGCATATGTTTTGGCCCAGTCTTCACTATTTGAGCATATCAAGGCTTGCTAGTATGATGATCCACACCTAATGGTTCTTCGAGAAACGCTACTACGGGGTGGTGCCAAGAAAGTTGCTATTGGCGCGGATGGTGTTCTGCGACTCCAGAATCGTCTATGTGTTCCTAATATGGATGGACTAAGGAAACAGATCCTAGATGAGGCACACAGTTCTCGGTATTCTATTCATCTAGGTGCTACGAAGATGTATCGGGACCTGAGGCAGCATTATTGGTGGCGACGAATGAAAAAGGACATAGTTGAGTATGTAGCTAGGTGTCTAAATTTGCAGCAAGTTAAATATGAGTACCAGAGGCCAGGTGGCCTACTTCAGCAGATGACTATACCAGAGTGGAAATGGGAACGCATCACTATGGACTTTGTAGTTGGGTTGTCGCAGACCTTGCGGAAGTTTGATGCAGTTTGGGTCATTGTCGACAGGTTGACGAAGTCGGCACACTTTATTCTTGTTGTGACTACGTATACTTCAGAGAGGTTGTCCCAGATATATATTCAGGGGATAGTTCGATTCCACGGTGTGTCAATTTCTATCAAATCAGATAGAGGCCCTCAGTTTACTTCATATTTCTGGAGAGTAGTACAGAGTGAATTGGGGACCCGTGTAGAGCTCAGCACATCCTTTCATCCCCAGACCGACGGGCAGTTAGAGCGGATAATTCAGATTTTGGAAGATACGCTCAGGGCATGTGTGATTGACTTTGGAGGCCAGTGGGATCGTTTCTTGCCTTTCGCCGATTTTGCTTATAATAACAATTACCAATCCAGCATTGAGATGGCTCAATTTAAGGCTTTATATGGTCGGCGATGTCGTTCGCCCATCGTATGGTTTGAGCCCGGTGAGGCTAAGTTATATGGTACTGATTTAGTGAAAGATACCTTGGAAAAGGTAAATTTGATTCAGGAGCAACTTCGTACAGCACAGTCCAGACAGAAGAGTTACGCAAATCAAAAAGCGCGTGATTTATCATTTATGGTGGGTGAAAAAGTTCTCTTGAAAGTTTCGCCGATGAAGGGAATCATGAGATTTGGGAAAAATGGGAAATTGAGCCCAAGGTTTATAGGCCCATTTGAGGTGTTGAGACGAGTTAGGGAGGTTGCTTATGAGCTTGCCTTGCCTCCCAGTCTATCAAGAGTTCATCCGGTTTTCCACGTATCTATGCTCTGGAAGTATCATGCCGACCTATCACATGTGTTAGAATTCAGCACAGTTCAACTAGATAATAGTTTGGGCTATGAAGAAGAACCAGTTGCCATTGTTGATAAACAGGTTAGCCAGTTGAGGTCCAAGAGGATTTCTGAAGTAAAAGTCCAGTGGATGGACCAACCAGTCGAGGGAGTGACTTGGGAGGCCGAAGAAAAATATGCGGAGCAGATATCCACACTTTTTCAACACTCCAGGTACAATTCTAAACCCGTTTGAGGACGGACGTTTATTTAAGAGGTGGAGAATGTAATGATCCAACCTGTTATTTTGACTTTTAGAACCCCGTTCCCCTAAATAAAACTCCCCGTATGTGCTTTTATTAATTTATGACTTGCGGGAATGGTTGTTTCGGATTTGGAAGTGTTCGAGTTGAAATCGGAACACTTGGTTCCTTAAGTTGGCCTTAAAATGCTAAGTTTGACTTCGGTCAACATTTTGAGAAAACGACCCCGAAATCGGGTTTTGATGGTTCCAATAGCTCCGTATTGTGATTTTGGACATAGGATCGTGTTCGAAATTTTATTTGGAAGTCCGTAGTTAAATTAGGCTTGAAATGTCTAAAATAGAAATTTAAGTTTGGAAGTCCAAAAATTTTTATAGCTCTGTTATATCATTTATGACTTGTATGCAAAATTTGAGGTCAATCGGACTTGATTTGATAGGTTTCGGCACCGAATGTAGAAGTTAGAAATTTTAAGTTTCATTAAGCTTGAATTGGAGTATGATTCGTGGTTTTAACGTTGTTTGATGTGATTTGAGGTTTCGACTAAGTTCGTATGATGTTTTAAGACTTGTTGGTATATTTGGTTGAGGTCCCGAGGGGCTCAGGTGAGTTTCGGACGGCTAACAGATCATTTTTGGCCTATGGGAGATTCCTGATAGTTGCTGGTATTTTTCTTCTGATTTCCTTATACGCGATCGCGTAAGTTCGTCTGCGATTGCGTAGGGTAATCTGGGCAGAGGTGACTTTGTTCTACGCGATCGCGTGAGATAGTTTGCGATCGCGTAGGCTTAATTGGGCAGTTGGAAATTTGTTCTATGCAATCTCCTGGAAACGTCCGCGATCGCATAGGTTTGAGCGAGCTGTGCTATGCGAACGCGTGACTAAGGCCGCACGCGCTTAATGCTTCGCGATCACGTAGTATTGCAGAGTCAGTGCTTCGCAATCACGTGGGACTTTCCACGATCGCGTAGAGTTAATTTTGGCAGTGTTAAAATTGTGCTTCGCGGTCGCGTAAGGAAGTTCGCGATCGCGTAGAAGAAATCACTGGGAAGAGAGTTTAAGTTTTGAAAATGGGACTTCGTCCCATTTTCCATTTTTACCGATTTGGAGCTCGGATTGAGGCGATATTTAGGAGATTTTCAGAGAAAACAACGGGGTAAGTGTTCTTAACTCAATATTAGTTAAATTTCTCAAATCCATCACTATTTTTATCATTTAATTGGTGAATTAAGTTGGAAAAGTTTGAAAAACCCCCTCTTGGATAGATTTGAGGATTTGAGGGCCGAATTGTTATCGGAATTTAGTAATTTTTGTATGGGTAGACTCGTGGTTGAGTGAGCGTTCATATTTCATAACTTTCGCCGGATTCCGAGATGTGGGCCCCACGAACGATTTTCGAGTTAATTTCGAATTTTTATTAAAAAATGTAGTATTTTCTTATGAAATTGATTCCTATAATTTAATAATTGTATCGAATTATTTTGACAAGATTCGAGCCATATGGAGTTGGATAATTGAGAAAAAGGCCTACTAGTATATTAAATTGGAGCAAGTTGAGGTAAATCTCTTGTCTAATCTTATGAGGGGAAAATTACCCTATAGGTGATTAAATTAATAATTGTTGCTAATTGTGGGGGCTACGTACGCACGAGGTGACGAGAGTCCGTACGTAGCTACTATCTATGCTAAAGTCCGGGTAGTTAGGACTCAAAGCATGAATTATGTGCGTAAATTGTATCCTTTATTTAATTAAATTATTTGAACTATATTGTGAAATTTTAAGGAAAAATAGTAAAAGATGGAAATCTCATATATACTTAATTTTCTTTTTAAATTAATTAATTGTTAAAAGTAATTGCTCATCCTCTCGAATTAATCTTATAATAAATATACTCGCATTCCGGAGGTACATAAGAAAATGTCCTCCTTTCATGTGGAGTCGGGTCGAATGCCTCGACAATATAGATGCATCTATGGATCGCGCCGCACGTCCCTCGGCAGTGTACAAGACACTCTGGATCGGACCGTACGACCTCGGCAGAAATCATGCCTAATAATAATAATAATTACACGATACCTAATTTTTTAATTGCAGCTTGTGAATTTAATTAATAGATTGAAAATTATTGCATTTGAAGGAATTTAATTATTTTTGTTGGTTAAATAAGATTATTGTTAGTTCTATGAATCATGTTGATTTAAATAATTCTATATTTTATTTCAATTATTATTATTGACCCTTAGTGAGTGTCAAAGTCGACCTCTCATCTCTATCTCTTCGAGATTAGGCTTGATACTTTCTGGGTACACGTTGTTTACGTACTCATGCTACACTTGCTGCACTTTTTGTGCAGGACCTGATACAGGTGCTATAGTTGGACCTATCGGCGCGCACCCACGATATCCAGAGGCTTAGTGGTGAGCTGCCCTTCTGAGCCATTCTGCAACAATTAGTGCCTCTTCCTGAATTTTTATTCTGTCTATTTTATTTCAGACAGTATTTGAATTTTTGTATAATCTATTGGATGCTCATACACTTGTGACACCGGGTCTTGGCACACACACTAGTAGAATTTTTGAATTTAATTATTTTCTTGGTTATTTTAATTTACCAGATCTTTTCGCATTATCTTGATTATTGCAAGTAAGAAGAGTTTAATTATTTGGTTAACTTTAAAAAGGGTTGAATATGTGTTTAAATTACTAGTTGGCGGCCTCGCACCTGCGACTCTTCCTTCTGCAGGTGCGGAAATAGCAGAAGCAGCAGCTTCAGCTGCATTTTCCAACTTCGACAAATCCGTTAACCACCCGGAATCACCCCGAGGCCCTCGGGACCTCAACCAAAAATACCAACAAGTCATATAACAATGTACAAACTTAGGCAAACCTTCGAATCACTCAAAAAAACATCCAAACACCAAATTACCCTCGGATTCAAGCCTAAGAACTTCTAAATTTTTCTAAATTGGGCAACCGATGCCAAAACCAACCAAATCATGTCCGAATGACCTCAAATTTTGCACACAAAACCCAAATGATACTACAAACCTACCCCAACTTCCGAAATTCCATTCCGACCTCGATATCAAATTTTCCACTGTCGACCGAAAATCGCCAAATTTCCAATTTTGCCAATTCAAGCCTAATTCTACCACGAACCTCCAAATTACATTGCGGACGCGCTCCTAAGTCCAAAATCACCTTACGTAGCCAACGGAACCGTCGGAATTAAATTCTGAGATTGTTTACAAATAAGTCAACATCCAGTTGACTTTTCCAACTTAAGGTTCTAAATAAGAGACTAATTATTTCATTCCACTCCGAAACCACTCCATACCTGAACCTACCAATCCGATACAACACAATACGGTTAAATTACACATAAAGAAGCATAAATGGGGAAAACAGGGCTATGACTCTCGAAACGATCGGCCGGGTCGTTACATCCTCCCCCTCTTAAACAATCGTTCGTCCTCGAACGGGTCTAGAAACATACCTGGAGTCTCGAATAGGCGTGGATATCTGCTCCGCATCTCCCGATCGGTCTCCCAGGTGGCCTCCTCCACAGGTTGACCTCTTCACTGCACCTTCACTGAAGCTATATCTTTTGACCTCAACATTCGAACCTGCCGATCCAAAATAGTCACCGTCTCCACATCATAAGTCATATCACCCTCCAATTGAACCGTGCTGAAATCCAAAACATTGGACAGATCTCCAGTATACTTTCGGAGCATGGAAACATGAAACACTGGGTGGCAAGGCAAGCTTATAAGACACCTCCTCTATCCTCTGAAGCACCTCAAAAGGCCCAATGAATCGGGGGCTCAACTTGCCCCTCTTCCCAAACCTCATAACACCCTTTATGGGTGATACCTTCAGCAAAACCTTCTCCCCAACCATGAAAGATACATTACGGACCCTCCTATCTGCATAGCCCTTCTGTCTAGACTGCGCCGTGCGAAGCCGCTCCTGAATCAATTTCACCTTATCTAATGCATCCTGAACCAAGTCTGTACCCAAGAGCCTAGCCTCACCCGGCTCAAACCATCCAACCGGAGATCTACACATCCTCCCATATAAAGCCTCGTATAGAGCCATCTGAATACTCGACTGATGACTGTTATTATATGCAAACTCCGCGAGCGGCAAGAACTGGTCCCATAAACCCCCAAAGTCAATGACACAAGCGCGCAACATGTCCTCCAATATCTGAATAATCCGCTCGGACTGCCCGTCCGTCTGAGGGTGAAAAGTTGTGCTCAACTCAACCTGAGTACCCAACTCTCGCTGCACTGCCCTCCAAAACTGTGATGTAAACTGAGTGCCCCTATCTGAAATGATGGAAACTGGGACACCATGTAGACGAACAATCTCTCAGATGTAAATCTCAGCCAACCGCTCTGAAGTGTAAGTAGTACCAACTGGAATGAAGTGAGCGGACTTGGTCAGATGATCCATAATTACCCAAATAGCATCGAACCTCCTCGACATCCGTGGGAGCCCAACTACAAAGTTCATGGTTATCCGCTCCCACTTCCACTCCGGAATGTCTAATCTTTGAAGAAAGCCACCCGATCTCTGATGCTCATACTTAACCTGCTGATAGTTGAGACACCGAGCTACAAGCCCAACTATATCCTTCTTCATCCTCCTCCACCAATAGTGTTGTCTCAAATCCTGGTACATCTTCGCGGCACCCAGATGAATGGAAATACCGCGAGCTGTCGGCCTCCCCAAGAATCAACTCCCGAAGCCCATCTACATTAGGTACACATACCCGAACCTGCATCCTCAACACATCGTCATCACCAATAATCACATCCCTAGCATCACCTCTCCGAACCTTGTCCTGAAGAACGAGCAAGTGGGGGTCATCATACTGATGCTCCCTGACACGGTCAAAAAGAGAAGACCTGGAGACCACGCAAGCGAATACCCGACTAGGCTCCGAAATGTCCAATCTCACAAGCTGGCCCGCTAAGGCCTGAACATCCAATGCCAAAGGTCTCTTTGCTGCTGGAAGATATGCTAAACTCCCTAAACTCTCCGCTCGGCGACTCAAAGCATCGGCCACCACATTGGCCTTCCCCGGATGGTATAAAATAGTGATATCATAGTCCTTAAGAAGCTCCAATCGTCTCCGGTGACGCAAATTAAGATCCTTATGCTTGAACAGATGTTGCAGACTCCGATGATCAGTATAGATCTCACAATGAACTCCATACAAATAATGACGCCAAATCTTCAAGGCGTGAACAATGGATGCTAATTCAAGATCATGGACAGGATAGTTCTTCTCATGGGTCTTCAACTGGCGCGAGACATAGGAAATCAACTTACCCTCCTTCATCAAAACACAACCAATGCCTATCCTCGAAGCATCACAATACACGGTGTAAGAACATGAAGTTGATGGCAGAACTAACACTGGAGCTATGGTCAAAGCAGTCTTGAACTTCTGAAAGCTCTCCTCACACTCATCCAACCACCTGAATGGAGCACCCTTTTGGGTTAATTTGGTTAAGGGTGACGTAATAGATGAAAATCTCTCCATAAAGCGATGGTAATAACCCGCCAAACCAAGGAAGCTCCTAATCTCTGTGGCTGAGGACAGCTTAGGCCAACTCTGCATCGCCTCTATCTTCTTCGGATCCACCTGAATACCCTCACTGAACACCACGTGTCCCAAGAATGCTACTGAACTGAGCCAAAACTCACACTTGGAGAACTTCGCATAAAGCTTCTCCTCCCTCAATCTCTGTAATACAATCCTCAAATGCTGAGCGTGCTCCTCCTGGCTACGAGAGTACACCAGGATGTCATTAATGAATATAACAATGAATGAGTCCAAATAGGGCTAGAATACATTGTTCATCAAATGCATGAACGCTACTGGGGCATTAGTCAGCCCAAAAGACATCACTAAGAACTCATAATGGCCATATCGGGTCCTGAAAGTTGTCTTAAGAATATCTGAATCCCGAATTTTCAGTTGGTGATAACCGGACCTCAAATCAATCTTGGAGAACACCCTCGCTCCCTGAAGCTGGTCAAACAAATCATCAATACGAGGCAAAGGATACTTGTTCTTGACTGTGACCTTGTTCAACTGCATGTAATCAATGCACATCCTCATGGAACCATCCTTCTTCTTCACAAATAGAACCGGTGCACCCCAAGGGGACACACTAGGCTGAATAAACCCCTTATCAAGGAGTTCCTGAAGTTGTTCTTTCAATTCCTTCAACTTCACGGGTGCCATACGATACGGTGGAATAGAAATGGGTTGAGTGCCCCGCACCAAATCGATACCGAAGTCAATATCCCTGTCAGGCAGCATGCCCGGCAGGTCTGCAAGAAACACATCCGGAAAATCACATACCACCAGAACAGAATAAATGACAGGAGTCTCTGCACTAACATTCCTCACAAAAGCCAAATAAGATAGGCAACCCTTCTCAACCATGCGCTGAGCCTTCAAATATGAAATCATCCTACTTGGTACATAATCTACATAACCGCTCCACTCAACTCTCGGAATTCCCAGCATAGCCAACGTCATCGTATTAGCGTGACAATCTAGAACAGCATGACATGGAAATAACCAATCCATACCCAATATCACATCAAAGTCAACCATACTGAGCAGCAAAAGGTCCACTTGGGTCTCTAGACCCCCAATAGTCACCACACATGACCGATATACGCGGTCCACAATAATAGTATCGCCCACAAAAGTAAATACATGAACAGATGAAATTAAAGACTCACGAGGCATATCCAGAAAATGGGCGAAATACGAGGGAAACATATGAATACGTGGAACCAAGGTCAAATAATACTGAGGCGTCTCTGTGACAAACTGAGACAATACATGTAATCACTGCATCTGAAGCAATAGCATCTGCTCAGGCAGGGAGGGCATAGAAACGGGCCTGGCCACCCCCTGATCTACCTCCCCCTCTAGGGCGACACCTAGCTGACTGACCTCCATACCGAGCTGACTGGGCTGGTGGTGAAGTAACTGGTGCAGAAGTCGAAGGCTGACTCCTCTGCTAAGATAGAGCTCCATGGTGACGAGTACACTGCCTCCACATATTCCCAAACTGAAGAGAGTCCCGAGCACCGGGATAACCAGTAGAAGAACCTGGCATAGAGAAGCCCTGAACTGGTGGAGCACGGGACGAACTCTGAGCTGGAAGGGAACTAAGTGATGAGTGGCCCTGATGAGAACTGTGAGAACCATGGCCAGATGATGCACCACGGTGAAATGGCTGAGCTGACTGAGCCTGTCTGAAATGACGATCTCTACCGTGTTGAAACTGACCCCCAAAAGGAGCACTGCTGAATCCACCCTGACCACGAGGCCTCTTGGCCTCCCTCTCAACCCTCTCCTGACCGCGAACCATCTCAATCTGTCGAGCAATGTCGACAACATCATCAAAGGTAGCACCAGACACCCTCTCTCTGGTCATAAGCAACTGTAGCTGAAAAACCTCATGATCCTCTCCCTGTCCATGGGAACCAACCAGATCGCATGACGGGCCAACTCGGAGAACCGTATCTCATACTGTGTCACAGACATATCACCCTGGAGAAGCCGCTCAAACTGTCTGTGCAGCTCCTCTCTGCAGGATCGAGGCAGGAACTTCTCCAAAAAGACCATGGAGAATTGCTGCCAAGTAAGAGGTGCTGCGCCAATGGGCCTACGCCTCTCGTAAGTCTCCCACCATCTGAGTGCGGCCCCAAAGAACTGAAAAGTAGTGAATGAGACCCCACAAGCCTCCAAAATACCAGCAGTACGGAGTATCCTCTAACACCTGTCCAAGAAGTCCTGAGCATTCTCTCTCTATGTGCCACTAAAAGGTGGTGGCTGGAGTCTCCCGAACCTCTCCAACCTACGCTGATCATCCTCGGGCATAGCAGGAACCATATAATCCTATGCAGCTACAACCGGCTGGGCTGGTGGTGCCTTCGGTGTCTGAAGTCCCTGAACAACCTGCTCGGGTGTGCGAGCAACGGGAGTCTGAGTGACTCCCCCGGCCTGAGAAGTTGCTACGGCCGTCGAGATAGAGACCGCCTGAGCAAGTCCAGTATACGCTGTCAGAATCTGAGCTAGGGCCTCTTGAAGGCCTGGAATCACAATAGGCACAAGTGGTGCCTGAGCTGGTGCATCAACAACTGGAACCTGGCCCTGACCTTGGACAACTAGTGGATCTGCAGGTACTACCCCAGCTGCTGTACGGGCTGCACCTCTGCCCCTACCACAGCCTCTACTACGGTCTCGGCCTCTCGCGGCCCTAGCTGGTGGTACTGGTGGCTGGCCCTCCTGACCGGTAGCACGAGTCCTTACCATCTGTAAGAGAATGAAACAACGGATGTTTAGTTATTAGAATCAACACATTCGCACGCTAAGAATTCAAGAATGTGGAGTTTCCTAAAGGTTCTACAGCGTTTCAAAGATAAGTACAAACGTCTCCGTACCGATCCGCAAGACCTTACTAAACCCGGTCATGACTCGTGAGACCTATGTAGCCTAGGCTCTGATACCAATCTGTCACGACCCAAACTAACCCATGTTGTGATGGCGCCTATCGTGGAAGTAGGCAAGCCGACTCATTCCCAAAACAAATCTGTATTTTCATTTCAAAGATAATTTCAATGCTATTTAACATAAAAAAAACCTTAGTAAAGGAGTTCAAATCAAAACAAAAGTACGGAAAAGAAAAGCCCGACATCGGGGTGTCACTAGTCATGAGCATCTACTACCATTTGTCTGACAATATCAAGACTAACATAGTCTGGAAAGTAGCTAAATACAACTAAAGGAAGATAAGAGGGAGAAGAGCAGGGGCTGCGATCGCCAAGCAGCTACCTTGCTATCCCCGAGAAAATCTGCAACCAGAATAATCAACAACCACTACCGTGTCCAGCTACACCTGGATCTGCACACAAGGTGCAGGGAGTAACGTGAGTACGCCAACTCAGTAAGTAACAATAATAAATAAAGACTGAGCAGTAGTCACGAGCAATAAAGCATAAAAAGTTCATATCACGAAATCTCAATAAAATACCACATGCTTTTAAAATCAGGATTTGAATCAAAATATCTCGTTTAAACCCAGTTCCAGTAAAATCATTTAAAGATATTTTTCAACAGTTTTCAAACAGAGGCTAAATGCAAGGGTGAGAAACAAATGATGAAATCATAAACAGCCTCTCGGGCAAAACATCACTCACATACAGCCCCTCGGGCAAACCTCACAGTCACTCATGCCTCTCGGGCATACCTCACAGTCACTCGTGCCACTCGGGCATACCTCATAATCACTCATGTCACTCGGGCATACCTCACCATCACTCATGCCTCCCAGTCACTCAGCACTCGGCACTCGCACTCAGTAGGTACATGCGCTCACTAGGGGTGTGTACAGACTCCGGAGGGGCTCCTTTAGCCCAAGCGCTATAATCTGCACGGACAACTCACATGTTGCACAGACAACTCACGTGCTATAATCATGAAGTATATAAAGCATGATGCAGGAGGGAAGCCCCGGTCCATATAATAATCCTCACAATCAGGACCTGGACCTCACTCAGTCATAAACCTCTCAAGCCACTCGGGTATTTCAGTAAAAACAGGGCATTCAGCGCAAAACAACATTTATATGCATCAAAATAGAGTCATAAAATTGAGTTATGCAGTAAACAAGTATAACCATGACTGAGTATAGATTTTCAATCGAAACTAGTGAGAGGATAGTAAGAAAATGCCCCTAAGGGTCCAAACAGCACTGGCACAAGGCCCAAAACATGGCATTCAGCCCAATTTACAGAAACTCTTTCTAAAACATATAAGTATCATATAGTTTCAACAAAATATGCAACTTCACAGTTGCTACGAGACGGACCAAGTCACAATCCCCAACAGTGCACACCCACACGCCAATCACCTAGCATGTGTGTCACTTCAAAATAGTAAAGATGATACGAAATCCGGGGTTTCATACCCTCGGGACTAGATTTACAATCGCTACTTACCTCAAACCGGTCAAATCTCTACCCTGCAATGCTCGTGCCTCTAGACTTGGCCTCAAAATGCTCCAAATCTATTCACAATCAGTACAATACCATCAATATACGCTAATGGAATGAATTCCACAAGAAAAACTATCAAATTAGCCCAAAACCCGAAATTGGCTCAACCCGGCCCCCCGAGCCCACGTCTCAAAATCTGACAAAATTTACAAAAGTAGGAAGCTCATCTACTCACGAGTCCATACATATGAAATTTATCAAAATCCGACATCGTTTGGTCCCTTAAATCCTTAAATTAAGCTTCTCCAAAATCCCAAGCCCTAACCCCCTCATTTTCACTAATTACATGATTAAATAACGAGAAATCACCATACATACGAGTATTAGGGCTCAAGAAACTTACCTCACTGATAGCCCTTGAATCACCCTTCAAAATCACTTCAAAAGCTCCAAAAACCGACTTTAAAATGGTGGAAATGAACCAAATTCGTGAAGGGTTCTATTTATGATTTCTGCCCAGGTTTTTCGCACCTGCGGAAAATTTCACGCTTCTGCGCCACCGCCCCTGCAGAAAATCCATCGCAGGTGCGGAACTCACTTAGGAGCCCAGGTTCCACATCTATGGCCCAAAACCCTGCGCCTGCGAAGGCGCACCTGCGTGTTTCCTCCGCTTCTGCGAAGCCTGCCCAGCGTCCCCCTTTCTGCATCTGCACCCCAAGTTTCGCACCTGCGGGCTCGCAGATGAAACCTCTAACTCGCACCTGCGCATCCTGCCTAGCCCAGCACTGCCCGCTCCTGCGGACTTCCCATGCGCACCAGCGGCCTCGCACCTGCACACTTCCTTCCGCAGGTGCGGAAATAGCAGAAGTAGCAGCTTCAGCTGCATTTTCCGACTTCGACAAATCCGTTAACCACCTGGAATCACCCCGAGGCCCTCGAAACCTCAACAAAAAATACCAACAAGTCATATAACAACGTAAAAACTTAGTCGAACCTTCGAATCACTCAAAACAACATCCAAACACCAAATTACCCTCAAATTCAAGCATAAGAACTTCTAAATTTTTTCAAATTCGGCAATCGATGCTGAAACCAACCAAATCATGTCTGAATGACCTAATATTTTGCACACACATCCCAAATGACACTACAAACCTACTCCAACTTCCGAAATTCCATTCTGACCCCGATATCAAATTTTTCACTATCGACCGAAAATTGCCAAATTTTCAATTTCGCCAATTCAAGCCTAATTCTACCACGAACCTCCAAATTACATTCCGGATGCCCTCCTAAGTCTAAAATCACCTTACGGAGCTAACGGAACCATCAGAATAAAATTCCGAGATTGTTTACACATAAGCCAACATCCATATGACTTTTCTAACTTAAGGTTCTAAATAAGAGACTAAGTGTCACATTCCACTCCAAAACTACTCCAGACCCAAACCAACCAACCCGATATAACACAATACAGCTAAATAACACATAAAGAAGCAAAAATGGGGAAAACGGGGCTATGACTCTCGAAACGACCGGTCGGGTCGTTACATCAAGTTAGGAGAATTAACTAAAGTGTGACTTTTGAGTAAATGACCTTGGAATCGGTATTTGGAGGTTCCAATAGGTTCGTATGATTATTTCAGACTTGGGTATATGTTTGGATTAAGTATCGGATCACCTCGAAGCCTTTTGGCGCTTATTATAGAAGGTTGGTATTTTTAAAAGTTTAAGCAATTCTTAAGTTTTACTTGAAGTGGATTTTAATGTTATCGATGGCCGTTTGGGATTCCGAGCCTTGGAATAGCTTTTTTATGTCATTTATGACTCGTGTGTGAAATTTGAAGTCATTCCGTATTGATTTGATATGTTTCGGCACAAGATATAGAATTTGGAAATTTATAAGTTTGATTCGGGGCGCGATTCATGATTTTGATGTTATTTGGCATGGTTTAAGGCTTTGAATAAGTTCGTATTGTACTTTGGGATGTGTCGGTAGGTTTGGACAGGGTCCTGGGGTCCTCGGGTACGAATCGGATTGAAAATGTATCGCGTTTGGACTTGGGAGAAATATTGAAGCAGCTGGCATCTGGTGTAACCGTAACTGTGAGGTTTTGGCTGCAGGTGCAGAGCCGCAGAAGCGGCCAAGAGGGTCGCAGAAGTGGTTTTGGGCGAGCTGGGCAGGATCGCAAGTGCGAGGAAATGTTTTCACCTACGAAGCCGCAGATGCGGAGGGGAGATCGCAGAAGCGGAATAGGCCAAGAAGGCTTGGGGCCGCAGGAGCGGACTTTGGCACGCAGGTGCGTGAGCGTAGAAGCGATATTTGTGCCACAAAATCGGAGGCTACTGGGTTGAGTTAGAGCCGCACCTGCGATGGATTTTCCGCAGGTGCGGAGCCGCCGAAGCGACTATTGGACCGCGTGTGCGAAGGTCGGGTTGGGCAGTGAGTTTCTTTAAAACGAGGGTTTGGCTCAATTTCACTTCATTTCGTCCATGAGAGCCAATTTTGGAGCACTTTTGGAGTGCCATCCTCATCAAATATTATGGGGTAAGTGCTTTCTTCACATTGTGAGTTAAATATATGGTTTATATATGGGTTTAAACATGAATATTAGTAGAAATTTTGGTTTTTGGTAGAAAACCTAGAATTTGGTATTTTTGGATTTTGACCACGAAATTGGACATGGAATTTGGGATAAGTTATATATTTTAGTTCATGGTGTTATAGGTAAAGTTTATCTGCGAACATTTTCGAAATCCGGGCACGTGGGCCTGAAGGTTGTCTTTGTTGGCATTTGAGCGGAGTTGGGAATCATTTTCAATTGTTAAATTATACGTATTGGGGTATATTTTGATTGGGTTGCACGTTGTTTGACTAGTTTTGAAGAGACGAGCTTTGGCTCGAGGTGTTAGAGAGGCTTTGGAGACGGTTATGGAACTTCGGAGCGAGGTAAGTCTCTTGTCTAACCTTGTGAGGGGGAAACTACCCCTAGGTAATATTTATTATTATGTGCAACTAGTTGTGGGTGCTACGTACGCATGAGGTGACGAGAGTTCGTACGTAGCTAAAACATGTTTATGTCTGGGTAGAGTTAGGACTTTATTATGTGATAATTGAATTATTTGAACTCATTCTGTTGGCTTAATTAATTAAAGTTATAACTGAATTTGATTTAGAAATAAATAAATGTATACTAGGTCGAGCCTTAACACCTTGAGTTGTGGGCGTGTTATTTGAGAAACGGTAAAGATAATATTCGTTCTGTGCTCATGTACGGTATTGTAAACACTGTCTCGTAATTCGGTAACTTATTTCCTATAATGACCCGACCGGTCATTTTTAGAATTTAAGTCTCGTGCGGCGGCATAAGGCACTGAGCAGCTTTATATTATGTGTATTGACTTGCGTGCATGGTTGTATTCAGTTACCGGATGATTCGGAGTGATTTGAGATACTTAGTCCCTAAAACAGAAGCTTAAGTCTTAGGATTTTGACTGTAGTCGGAACTATGTGAAGACGACTCCGGGATGGAGTTCTGTCAGTTTTGTTAGCTCCGTTGGGTGACTACAATTAACATAGAGACTCAAAATCCTAAGGGGTAGTTCCCCCACACAAAGTTAGGCAAGATACTTACCTCGAACCACGCCAAATCAATCAACTAGAAGGCCTTTCCCACGAATATCCGACTCCAAATGGCCCAAATCTAGCCAAAACAATTACATATCATAAATACAACTATATTAGGCTAATCAAATTAATGAAATCAAGATTTTGTAAAAATTCCGAAATCCATCCTTAAAAGTCGACCCGGGCCCACGTCTCGAAATCGGGTAAAAGTTATAAAATAAGAACACCCATTCACTCACGAGTCTAACCATACTAAAATCATCAAATTCCGATACCATTTCGTCCCTCAAATCATGATTTTTCATTTTGAAAATTTTTTTCAAAAATACCACCCCTTTTCCTCAACTCAAAACACAAATTAAATGATAAATTTAAAGATAAAATCATGAAAATAAATAAATTCTAGTTGAAGAACACTTACTCAATCGATTTTCTTGAAAAACCCACAAAGAAGCTCCCAAACCGAAGTCTAAAACTCAAAATATGAAGAAAATGGCCAAACCCTCGACTTAATGTTTCTGCCAGGACTTCCGCATCTGCGGACTAGGAGGCGCACCTTCGGACTCGCATTTGCGAGTAAGAGTCCACATCTGTGAACTCAGCTGGACAGGCCTGGAACCACATCTGCGGATTTACAGTCGCACCAGCGGCACCGCAGAAGCGAAAGGGGGAGCGCCGAAGCGAGCTTCTTCGCAGATACGATCGAGGAACCGCAGAAGCGGCCTTCACACCTGCGTGCAAGCTTCTGCAGAAGAGAGCAAGATCCCAGGCCTCAAGGATCGCAGAAGTGACTAGGCTCACGTAGAAGCGGAGCCGCACCTGCGCTCCAAGCGTCGCAGGTGCGAAAACACCAGAAACAGACCTGTTCAAAACCATGAAAAAAATCTGAAACTCGTCTGAAACACACCCAAGGCCCCCGGGACCTCGTCCAAGCATACCAACAAGTTCCATACCCTAATACGGACTCGCTCGAGGTCTCAAATCACATCAAACAACGTCGAAACTACAAATTGCACCATGAATCAAACTTATAAATTTTCAAATCTTCCAACTTCTAAAACCCGTGCCGAAACCTATCAAATTAACCCGGAATGACGTCAAATTTTGCAGGCAAGTCCCAAATAACATAACGGAGCTTTTTCAACTCTCGAAATTGCATTCCGACCTCGATATCAAAAGTCCACTTCCGGTCCAAATCTTCAAAATTTTAATTTTTGCCATTTCAAGCCTAAATCAGCTACAGACCTCAGATTCACAGTCTAAACACGCTTCTAAGTCCAAAATCCGTGTACACGAGGTGACGAGTACGTGCTCGGACTTATTTATGGAAAGTTGGCATTTTAGGGTTCTTAGGTTCTTGTATTTACTGAATATGCAGTTGTTTTGTTATAAATACGTTTCTTAGTTACTGGTTTCACCTCTACCTGCTTTAATTAGAGTTAATTGCTTCATGATCTAATCTTGTTGTTTATATTGATTCATTTGTGCCTTAACTAAAATTGTTATCTCTTCTATTGTCATGTTATCTTTCCCCTAACTGCTTATCTTTATTTGAAGTTATAATTATCTCTTCTGTAATTGTTCATCCTTAATTGAGACTATGATTATCTTTCTGCTGCTTATCCTTAATTAAATTTGTTATGTCTCTTTCATAATTGCCCGACCTTAAAAGAAGTTTAGATATCCTATATCTTAGTTGACTTGTCCTTATTTGGAATCATTCGACTTTTGTTAGCTCCCTTGTGGTTGAACTGTACATTGTGGGCCGTTGTTACACATTACTTCCTTTCTTATTGATCTGTTCTTATTATGACTAGCATTCTCTATTGTGGCCATTCCTTGTGAATTTAGTTCCTCCGTTCCCTTAAGTTCGGGAATTTCTGAGTTGATTTATTTGCCGCACCCTTGTATTAGTGTTATTGTTGTTGTTGTACTTGTTGTTCGTGCATATTTACTTTGGGACTACGAAGCGGTACCTCGAGAGATCCTCCTGTCTTGCATATTTACTTTTGGGACTACGAGACGGTATCTCGAGAGTGCCCTTTGTTGACATCTCTTTGTTATGGGGTTGCACGAGGTTTCTGCCGTGCTATTATTACTATTGATATTTGCACATGCGGCATGACAAGGCGGGATATATATATATATATATATATATATATATAGATATATATATATATGTGTGTGTGTGGGTTGCGCATGTGGCGAGACAAGGTGGGAACATTATTATGTACGTGTGGCGAGACAAGGCGGGCATTTATTTTACTATTGCACACGTGGCGAGACAAGGTAGGCTGTGTCAGGGATTGATTTATGATGATTTATGGCCTGGGGGCATTTTTGTTGTTGATATTTATATAGTGGTATACGTACCTGTGTGAGATTTATCTTGTGAAAATTGTGAGAAAATATTCTACGTGTTGTCCGTTCTTTTTTTTTTTCCTTATGCTTATTTGCTGGTATGGATTATGGTAGGACACTTGCACAAGCATACACGTAGTTAAGTACTCTTATCGGATAAGAGGTGTTCTTGATATTGTTGAGCATAGATGCTCACCCTTGTTTACTTGCCTTCTATGTGAGAATGGCTCTATTGGCACGTGAGTCGTCAGTACGGTTATGAAATGTAAAGAGGGCACAGGATGCCAAGTGTTAGGGTTCAGGTATTGAGACACGTGAGTTGTGATTTGTCCGAGGTTCGGTACCTCATGGAGTTTGATGACTAAAACCTGATATAAAAGCGGTTGTAGTTGCCGAGTTATTTTTTGTCCTTGATGTATTTGTGATTCCGGATTTAGGTTGTGTTCCATTCACTTTTCTGTGTCATTTTTATGGTATACCGCGAATACTTGTTATTTATTTTCTTATTGCCATTGCTGTATTGCGATCCATATTGCATAGTCTTTATGTAGATATCATATTTCTGTTGTTCATATACTTATATTGTTCAGTTTATTAGACCAGTGAGTATCTTGACTGTTCCTCGCCGCTACTCCACCGAGGTTAGTCTTGATACTTACTGGGCACCGTTGTGGTGTGCTCATTCTATACTTCTACACATTTTTGTGCAGATCTACGTATTTGTTCGTTAGCCGCTGTGTGGGTTGTTGCTGTGGAGGCTCAAGGTAAACCTGTTGTTACGTTCGTAGGCTTCGGAGTCACCTTCAAGTTTTTGTTTTGCACTATTTATTCCTATTTCTGGACAGTTGTATTTAAAGGCCTTCTAGAAAACACTCTGTAGAGCTTATGACTTGTATTACCGATTTTGGGGAATTGTAATTTGTTTTTGGAGGTTTCCATTTCAAAGAGTGTTAGATGTTATTTAATTGTTGTTGTTATTTAATAAATATTAGGCTTACCTAGTCCCTAAGACTAGGTGCCATCACGATACCCAACGGAGGGAAAATTGGGTCGTGACATTTCCTTTCTTGTGGAGTGGGCTGAACGCCTCGGCAGTATAAAGATGCATCTATGGATCGTGTCGCACGTCCCTCGGTAGTGTACACATTATTCTGGATCTGGCTGAACGACCTCGGCGGAATCGTGCATTATATCGCTAGTCGTCTGAATGTTCACGAGATAAACCTCCCACTGATGCCCGACATTTTATGGTATTCCTTATTTAATTGGTATTGACACTCGGCATTTTCTGAGCTATTAAGGTAGATTGCAAGATCGAGAAATTTATACTTTAAAGGAAATAATTGGAAAATTTTGAAGTTATAGATTTACTCCACTATTATTGTGCACTCCATATCTGTTATGAATTATCATGTTATTTATTTGGACCTCTAGTAAGTGTCGATGCCGACCCCTCGTTACTACTTCTCCGAGGTTAGGCTAGATACTTACTGGGTACGCGTTGATTTACGTACTCATGCTGCACTTTTGCACTAAATGTGCAGGATCTGACAGGTTCATTAGATGATCATCTTGGTATGTAGGCGCATCTGTTGAGGAGACTTTACGTGAGCTGCAACCCAGATTATGCATCGCAGTCCACCGAGTCTCCATCATACTAATTATTTTATCATGTCTTATTTATATTCTGGACATATGTTGTATTGTTGTTGTGCTTCTTAGAAAATGCTCATGCACTTGTGACACTGGGTTTTGGGGGTTCCTTCAGGTTATTCATTATTGTGGTTCGTGTAAATATTTTCATTTACTCTGTAAATTCAATTTTATACTGTTCAATTAAGGAAAATTATGATTTCAAAATACTAAAATAAGTAATTAAATTGGTAAATCACCGTTGGCTTGCCTGACGGCGGCGTTAGGCGCCATCACGACCTATAGTGAATTTTGGGTCGTGACAGTCTATACTCCACTACACCTGAAATTCACGCAACACATAGTTCAAGGGTTCTATTCCTACAAGTCAAGGTTAACCACGACACTTACCTTGCTTCGCAATTCAAGTGAACACTCGACCATAGTCTTTCCTTTCGAATTAGTCTCCAAATCAATCAAACTTAGCAATTTATTGGCCAGCAATTTAATTGGAGCTTCAGAAATTATTCACAATTCGAAAGAGACTTAATTTAAGTCATTTTCGAAAAAGTCAACCGACAGTCAATGTGGGACCCACTTTTCGGAACCCGGCAAAAATTCACGAAATCCAAACACCCGTTCCGATACGAGTTCAATCATAGAAAAATTATCGAATTCCGACATCGGATCGCCTTTCAAATCTTCATTTTTTATTTTTGGAAGATTTTACAAAAACCCCATTTTCTTCCATTCAATTCACTAATAAGTGATGTAAATAAGTATGAAATCAAGAAATATAACTAACTTCGGATAAAGAATACTTATCCAACTCAAACTCGTGAAAAATCCCTCTGAAATCGCCCAAAATTGAGGTCTAAAACCCTAAAAATGAACAAAAATTCGGACTCCGGACTTATACATTCTATCCACGCAAGTCGCATGTGTGAAATGCGAATTGTCTCATTATTTCCAGGCAAACATTTGCAGTACCAGCATTCAGTAAATCGATCATAACTTTCTGTACAAATGCCCAAATAATAAATTGTTTACCTTTCTCGAAACTAGATTCAAAGGATTACAACTCTCATGTTTTGATCATCTCCAAATCAATTATATATTGCGAGATATAAGCTTCCAAAATTAGCCCTATGCAGCAGAAATTTCTCACGATGCACACTGCCAGGCAAAACAACTGTAGTATCAGTCTTCAATAAATCGATCATAACTTTCTGTACAAATGTCCAAATAATGAATGGCTTATATTTCTGGAAACTAGACTCAAAGGGCTACAACTTTTATTTTTGAATCATCTCCAAGTTCCTTACAAATTACGAGATATAAGCTTCCAAAGTCATCCTTGTGCAGCAGAAATTTCTATGATGCACGCTACTATAGCCAAAAACTAGCCGTTAAAAATAGCCTAAAAATGGTCTAAAACCACCCCGAAACTCTCCCGAGCCCCTCGGGACCCCGTCCGAACATACCAACAAGTCTCAAAATATATTATGGACACTTGAGGTCTCAAATCACACATAACAATGGAAAAACTACAAATCGCATGTCGATTCGGACTTGTGAGTTTATGAAATTTTCAATTCTATAACTCGCGCTGAAACATGTTAAATCAAAATGGAATGAACTCAAATTTTGCGTACCAGTCCCAAATGACATAACGAAGCTACTGAAATTTCCAGAACCATAATCTGAACCCGATATCAACAAAGTCAACTCTCGGTCAAACTTATATATTCAAGCTTTATAAAATCAAACCTTTTGTTTTTCAAAAACTAACGGAAAACGTGCCTACGCATCTCGGAATAACTTCAGATTTTGTACACAAGTCATAAATATTGTTATGAAGCTAATCAAACTCTCGGAATCCAAATCGGGACCCGGTATCAACAAAAATTCAATTATGGCCAATTTAGGAATTCTTTAAACCTTTAAATTTCTAATTTCTATCAAATGGCGATAATTTGAGCTAGGGACATCCAAATTCAATTTCGGGCATATGCACAAGTCCCAAATCACGATACGGATCCACCAAGACTGTCAGAATACTGATCCGGGTTCGTTTGCTCAAAATGTTGACCGAAGTCAAGTTAAATGAGTTTTGAAGCACTATTTCACTATTTTATCAATTTTTCACATAAAAGTTTTTCGGAAAAATATACGTACTGCACACGCAAGTTGAGGAATGCTTAATGGTGCTATTCGAGTTTTCGGAGCACAGAGTTAAATGTTAAATTTAAAGATGACCTATCAAATCATCACATTCTCCACCTCTAAAACAAATGTTCGTCCTCGAACGGAATTAGAAAAGTACCTCGGCTGGTGAAAAGGTATGGATGTCTACTCCGCATGTCCGACTCGGACTCCTAGGTAGATGCTTCAACCGGCTGATCTCTCCACTGTACTCGAACTGATGGATAACTCTTAGATCTCAACTGTTGGACCTGCCGGGCTAGAATAGCTACCGGCTCCTCCTCATAAGTCAAATCTTTTTCCAATTGGACTGAGATGAAATCTAACACATGGGACGGATCACCATGATATTTCCAAAGCATAGACAAATGGAACACCGGATAAACTGCTGATAAACTAGGTGGTAGTGCAAGCTTGTAGGCTAATTCACCCACCCTTTCAAGAATTTCAAAGGGTCCAATATACCTAGGACTCAACTTGCCCTTCTTTCCAAACCTCATTACACCTTTCATAGGTGAAACCCGGATCAATACTCTTTCTCCAACCATGAATGCAACATCACAAACTTTACGGTCGGCATAACTCTTTTGCCTAGACTGAGCTATGAGAAGTCGATCCTTAATAATCTTGACTTTATCCCAAGGCATCTTATACCAAATTAGTACCCAACAACCGAGCCTCTCCTGGTTCAAACCAGTCAACTAGCGAACGTCATCACCTCCTATATAATGCTTCATATGGAGCCATCTGCATACTCGACTGGTAGTTGTTATTATAGGAAAACTCCACAAGCGGCAAGAATCGATCCTAAGAACCTCTGAAATCCATAACACACATGCGAAGCATATCCTCCAATATTTTAATAGTGCACCCGGATTGTACGTCAGTCTGAGGATGAAATGTTGCACTCAACTCAACCCGTGTGCCTAACTCACGTTGTACAACCCTCCAGAAGTGCGAGGTGAACTGTGTACCTCGATCAAAAATGATAGATGCGGGCACACCATGAAGGCGGACAATCTCGCGGATGTAAATCTCCAGTAACCGCTCTGAGGAATAGGTAATTTCTACTGGAATGAAATGTGCTGACTTGGTCAACCTGTCCACAATGACCCATACTGCGTTGAACTTTCTCTGAGTCTGTGGAAGCCCAACAACAAAATCCATAGTGATACGCTCCCACTTCCACTCATGAATTTCTAACTTCTGAAGCAAACCACAAGGTCTTTGATGCTCGTACTTGACTTGCTGACAATTTAGACACCGAGCTACATATGAAACTATATCCTTCTTCATTCTCCTTTACCAATAATGTTGCCGCAAATCTTGATACATTTTGACGGCACCCGGATGAATAGAATACCGGGAACTATGGGCCTGTTCAAGAATTAATTCACTAAGCCCATCCACATTAGGCACACAAATTCATTCCTGCATCCGCATAACTCCATCATCCCCCACAACAACCTACTTGGCACTACCATGCCGCACCGTGTCTTTAAGGACAAGCAAGTGAGGATCATCATAATGTCGCTCTCTAATGCGCTCCTACAAGGAAGATCGAGCGACTATGCAAGCTAGAACCCGACTAGGCTCTGAAACATCTAACCTCATGAACTGATTGGCCAAAGTCTGAACATATGCAGCTAGCGGCCTCTCACCAACCGGAATATACGCAAGGCTTCCCATACTCACAGCCCTTCTACTCAAAGCATCGGCCAACACATTGGCCTTTCCAGGGTGATACAAAATGGTGATATCATAGTTTTTCAACAGCAACCATCTTATCTGCCTCAAATTGAGATCTTTTTGTTTGAACAGATACTGTAGACTACAATGATCAGTGAATACCTCACACGACACAGCATAAAAAAAGTGCCTCCAAATCTTCAGCGCATGAACAATGGCTGCCAATTCTAAGTCATGAACAAGCTAATTCTTCTCATGAACTTTCAACTGTCGTGACGCATATGAAATCACCCTTCTATCTTGCATTAATACTGCATCGAGCCTAATGCGAGATGCATTACAATACACCGTATAAGATCCTGAACCTATAGTCAGTACCAATACTGGCGTCGTAGTTAAAGCAGTCTTGAGCTTCTGAAAACTCAACTCACACTCGTCTGACAACCTGAATGGAGCTTTTTGTTTGGGTCAGTCTGGTCAATGGGGTTGCTATGGATGAAAACCCCTCTACGAACAGGCAATAATAACCTGCCAGGCCTAGGAAACTCCGGATCTCTGTTGTTGAAGTGGGTCTAGGCCAGTTCTGAACTGCCTCAATCTTCTTAGGGTCCACTTTTATGCCTTCTGCCAATACAACATACCCCAAGAAGGCAACTGAGTCTAACCAAAACTCACATTTTGAAAATTTGGCATATAACTGACTATCCTCAAAGTTTAAAGCACAATCCGAAGATGATGCTCCTGCTCCTTTCGACCATACGTCGAGCCTTCATATAAGAGATAACCTTGCTGGTAGAACGACCAGGAGTCCCTTTCCACTCTAATCGAGGCAAGCCCGGCATGGCTAAGGTCACCATTTTGGCATGACAATCTAATATAGCATGATAAGGTGACAGCCAATCCATACCCAAGATGACATCAAAATCTACCATATAAAGAAGTAGAAGATCTATGCTTGTCTCGAGACTCCCAATAGTAACTACACACAAACGATAGACATGATCTACAATAATAGAATCTCCCACTTACGTGGACACATACATAGGAGCACCCAAAGAATCATGAGGCATAACCGGATATGAAGCAAAATAGGAGTACATATAGGAATAAGTAAATCCCGGATCAAATAGTACTAAAGCATCTCTATGGCAAACTGGAACAATACATGTGATCATGACATTGGATGACCCACCCTCAGGCCTAGCTGGAAAAGCATAAAATCGGGGTTGGGCCCCACCACTCTGAGTTATATCTCTGGGATGGCCTCTAACTGGCTGGCCTCCACCTCTAATGACCTGACCTCCACCTCTAATGGTCTAACCCCCACCTCTGGATGTCTGACCCCTGCCCCTAGCTGGATGGGCGGGCGGTGGAAAAACTGGTGCCGGAATCATAGCACAAGAACCCTACTACTACATGTTGCCCTGAGACTTGGGGCAAAATCTAGCAATGTGCCTAGGATTCCCACAAGTATAACAAGCCCTCGGTTGTTGTGATTGTTGACCCTGGAACTGGCTATATCGACCTGGATAACCACCTTGATAACTCTGGATCGGAGGTACACTAATAGGAGCTGGTGATGCACTATAAGCTAGTTGGTCAGGATAAGACACAATAGGACCACGGTTCCCTGAAGCACTATGAGATGCTTGTAGTGTTGACTGAAATGGCCTGGAAGGATGACCTCTACCAAAAGTACCCCTGCCTCTAGACGAGGCACCACTGAACCCACTGAACTGACAAGGCCTCTTATCTGACACATGTCCCCTCACCTGAGCAAGAACCATCTCTATCCGTCTAGCAACATTTGCAGCCGCTTGAAAGGAAATATCACTTCCGGTCTCTTTGGCTATCTGAAGCCTGATAACGTAAGTGAGTCCCTCAATAAATCTCTCTCTCCCTCTTAGTAGGGAGCAAGATAGTAGCACGGCGAGCTAAATCCACAAAACGGGTCTCGTACTGAGTAAAAGTCATATTGCCCTGCTGGAGATGCTCAAACTGCCTGCGGTAATCCTCTCTCAATATGACAGAAGGAACATCTCTAGAAATAGCTGAGAGAACTGATCACAGGTAAGTGCAGGCAACCTAGATGGTCTGGTCAACATATAATATCTCCACCACCTCTTGGCGAAACTCGTCATCTGAAACACAACAAAATCTACCCTATTGTTCTCAACTAGACCCATGTTTTGCAGTACCTCATTGCAGCGGTCAAGATAATCTTGTGGGTCCTCAGAAGGTGCACCACTGAAGTGAACTAGAAATAGCTTAGTAAACTTGTCCAATCTCAATAAAGCCTTAAAAGACATGGCGGGCCTATCACCGGCATGTGCCGCAACAACCGGCTGAACTACCCCAACTGGCGGGGTTGTTGGAGCCTGATACTGGGGAGCTATCTGCTCCAGAGTGGGAGTAGTGGGAGTTTGTGCTCCTCCCCTAGCTTGTGAGACGGATGGTGCCACTGGAAATGTACCATTTTGGGCCACACCCTCCATAAGGCTCACCAAACAGACTAAAGCGTCCTGAAGCACTAGAGTAGCTATGAATCCTTCCGGGACCTAAAATGGTCCAACAAGTACAGTCTGAGCTGGAAACTCCTCTTCGAAATCCACCTGAGGCTCCACAACAAGTGTTGCTGCTCGAGCTCAAGGCTGAGCTCGGCCTCGACCTCTGGCGTGACCTCGACCTCGACCTCTGCCCCTAGTCACAGCTGTCACTGGGGGCTCCGGCTCCTGTCTGGCGGTAGACGCAATGCATGTTCTCGCCATTTGTGAGAGAACAAGAATAGAAGAGTTCAATCATCAATGATAGAATAAAATTGCACGACAGAGAAGAATAGAAGTGAAATTGTTCCTAAACTCCATAGCATCTGAAAGATAAGTACAGACGTCTCCATACCGATCCTTCAGACTCTACGAAGCTTGCTCGTGACTTATGAGACCTAGGTAACCTAGTGTTCTGATACCAACTTGTCACGACCCGAAATTCCCACCTTCGAGACCGTGATGGCGCCTAACATTTTACTTGCTACGCAAGCCAACGTTAGAATAATTTTAACCATTTTTAACAATTCAATTTAATTAATAATAAAGAAACCAAATAATTGGAATAAAATCTGAATTAAAGTGAATAAACCAAAATAATAGTGATGTCTAAATACCATCCCAGAACTGGTGTCACAAGTACACGAACTTCTCGAATAATACAAATAAGCGTCTGAATAAAAATAAAGATATCTGAAAGAAAATACACAACTAAGATAAAATAGAAGGGGACTTCAGAGTTGCGAATGTCGTACAGCTATACCTCAAGTCTCCTCTGGTAGCTGAATCCAAGCAACTCTACGGTACGCCGCTGTGACCAACTCCGGTATCTGCACAAGAAGTGCAGAGTGTAGTATGAGTATAACCGACCCCATGTACTCTGTAAGTGCCGAGCCTAACCTCGACGAAGTAGTGACGAGGCTAAGGCAGGTCGCTTACATTAACCTGTACGCAATAATAATAATAATAATAATAATAATAATAATAATAATAATAATAATAATAATAATAATAATAATAATAATAATAATAATAATAATAATAATAATAATAATAATAATAATAATAAATAAGACAGGTAAGTCATATCAACAATTGAGGCCAATTCGGCAGTCACAATCAATTATTTCTTTTATCATTCTGTTGCGGGGAGCAGCCCGTTCCCACAATATAATCTTTCAAATAAATTTTGTTGCGGCGTGCAACCCGATCCAACAATATAAACCTTCAATTAATTCTGTTGTAGTGTGCAACCTCATCCCACAATATAAACCTTCAATTAATTATGTTGCGGCATGCAACCTGATCCCACAATATAAACTTTCAATTAATTATGTTGCGGCGTAAAACCCGATCCCACAATATAAACTTTCAATTAATTTTATTGAGGCGTGCAACCCGATCCCACAATATAAACTTTCAATTAATTATGTTGCGACATGCAACCCGCTCCTCAACAATATCAATTAACAACACTTATGCGTAAGACTACTTTAATAAATGACACAATTAATATGAAACTATATGGCAACAAGGTATACAATAATTATGTTTTATGGAGGAAACAAATATGGACAAGTAACAAATAAGTGTGCAATCAGGGAGGAGATGGGCAATTTAATATATGAAATGTTAAATGTCAAGTACCAACTATGACACAAAAGTCAAATAAGTAGGTAGGAATTAAGGCATGAAATCAAGGCATAATAGTAGGCAATGAAAATAAGAGAATCAAGTAATATAAAAATTAATTCATGAAATAAGGCAGTTAATGAAATACGTAAAAAAATATGGAAACAAGCAATTTGACGACGTATAGACACTCGTCACCTCGTCTATATGCCGCTACACATGAAATTCACGTAACACATAGTTCAAGGGTTCTATTCCCTCAAGTCAAGGTTAACCACGGCACTTACCTTGCTTTGCAATTCAAGTGATCGCTCGACCACAGCCTTTCCTTTCGAATTAGTCTCCAAATCAATCAAACCTAGCAATTTATTGGCCAACAATTTAATTGGAGCTTTAGAAATTATTCACTATTCGAAAGAGACTTAATTTAAGTCATTTTTGGAAAAGTCAATTGAAAGTCAACGTGGGTCCCACTTTTTGGAACCCGGTAAAAATTCACGGAATTTGAATACCCGTTCCGATATGACTTCAACCATATAAAAATTATCGAATTCCGACATCGGATCACCTTTCAAATCTTCATTTTTTATTTTTGGAAGATTTTACAAACCCCCCCCCCCCCAATTTCCTTCCATTCAATTCACTAATTAATAATGTAAATAAGTATGAAATCAAGAAATATAACTAATTTCGGATAAAGAATACTTACCCAACTCAAAATCGTGAAAACTCCCTCTGAAATCGCCCAAAACCGAGGTCTAAAACTCTAAAAATGAACAAAAATATCGGACTCCTGATTTATACATTCTGTCCAGGCAAGTCGCATGTGTGAAATGCGACTTGTCTCATCATTGTCTCATTATTTCCAGGCAAATATTTGCAGTACCAGCTTTCAGTAAATCGATCATAATTTTCTGTACAAATGTCCAAATGATGAATGGTTTACCTTTCTGTAAACTAGATTCAATGGGCTACAGATTTTAGTTTTGATCATCTTCAAATCCTGTATAGATTGCGAGATATAAGCTACCAAAGTCAGGCCCGTGCAGTAGAAATTTCTCATGATGCACACTGTCAGGCAAAACAACTGCAGTACCAGTGTTCAGTAAATCGATCATAACTTTTTGTACAAATGTCCAAATGATGAATGGTACATTTCTGGAAACTAGACTCAAAGGGCTATAACTTTTATTTTTTGATTATCTCCAAGTTCCTTACAGATTATGAGATATAAGCATCCAAAGTCAGCCTTGTGTAGCAGAAATTTCTGCGATGCACACTGCTGTAGCCAAAACCCAGCAGTTAAAAATAGCCTAGAAATGGTCTGAAACCACTCTGAAACTCACCCGAGCCCCTCGGGACCCAGTTCGAACATAGCAACAAGTCTCAAAATATATTACGGACCTAATTGAGTTCTCAAATCACACATAACAATAGCGAAACTACAAATTGCGCGTAGATTCAGACTTATGAGTTTATGAAAATTTAAATTCTATAACTCGCGCCGAAACATGTCAAATCAATTCGGAATGAATTTGCGTACAAGTCCTAAATGACATAACGAAGCTACTGAAATTTCCTGAACCATAATCCGAACCCGATATCAATAAAGTCAACTCTCGATCAAACTTATAAATTCAAGCTTTATAAAATCAAATATTTTTTTTTTCAAAAACTAACGGAAAACGTGCCTACGCACCTTGGAATAACTTCAACTTTTGTACACAAGTCATAAATATTGTTACGAAACTGATCGAACTCTCGGAATTCAAATTGGGACCCGGTATCAACATAATTGGCCGATTTAGGAATTCTTTAAACCTTTATATTTTTAGTTTCCATCAAAGGGCGATAATTCGAGTTAGGGACTTCTGAATTCGATTTCGGGCATACGCCCAAGTCCCAAATTACGATACGAATCCACCAGGACCATCAGAACTCTGATCCAGGTCCGTTTTCTCAAAACGTTGTCCGAAGTTAACTTAAATGAGTTTTAAAACACTATTTCACATTTTTAATAATTTTTCACATAAAAGTTTTTCGAAAAATATATGGACTGCGCACGCAAGTCGAGAAATGATGAATGGTGCTATTCGAGGTTTCGGAGCATAAAATTAAATGTTAAATTTAAAGATGACGGTCATCACGTAATACTTTTTTATGACATAATTTCTTTCTTTATTAAGTTTAAAATAGGACAACTTGGACTTTTTAAAATTTTATTTATAACTCAATCACATAATTTAATTATATTTGTGTGATTTTAAATTTTTTATACGTGCGTACCTAAAACTAATCACATATAAATTCTAGTACGTTTCTTTTAGATTTTCAGTGAGCAATAGGAGAAAAATAAATGAAAATCTAACTTCAACACCATTTAATTATACACGTTTATCTTTAATCTTTATTCATAGTGTAATTTGAGACATTTTCATATGGAATATGCATCTTTTACTCAAAAGAGAAAAGAGAGGAACTTATACTTTATTCTTTACATTCATCGTATGTTTACACCAAACTCTACCAATTTATTATGATTAAGTAAATTTAATATGTGAATACATATATAAACTAATCATGATTAAGTGAGATGAGTCTATTTACAAACACATATCATACGCTTATTTGGTGTATATAACCGGTGTGGATAAGTTTTTACCATGTAAGTGGGCTGATGAAATGGGCTCTGGTTCGGCAGGGGTAGTCAAGAAACATTATTAACTACATCAGTTAGTGTCACGACCCAAAATCTACCTAGTCGTGATGGCACCTAACCCAACCCGTCAGGTAAGCCAATTAACAACTATCCAATTTAAATGAGATTTATTAAGAGAAGAAATGATAATAAAACTGCTTTTATACAAGAATTTCCAAGGACTGGTTGTACAAATCATAAGTTTCTAAGATTTAGAATTTACAAAGCCGGTATGAAATAAAGTACATCTTCTGTTTGAAATTTACATAAACAGATTTAAATTCTAAAGCTACCAAGATCAAGAGGCAGTTATGACCGGAACGCAGGTACATCTTCAAATCCATCTCCTGTCGTGCACAGCATCCAACATCTGCACGCAAGGTGCAGAAGTGTAGTATGAGTACAACTGACCCCATGTACTCAATAAGTAACAAACCTAACCTTAGGTTGAAAGTAGTAACAAGCTGGAACAAAGGTCGGAGTCCAACACCAATAGCCAACAACAGTTCATAACACATAATAAAAGTGAAAAAAAAGTAACTATATAGTGCTTATCTCGTTCACAGTTCCGAAAAATAGGCATGATTTTCAAGTATGTCAGAGAAAACCCAAATCTTTTACAAAAATCACCAAACTACGAGTATGTTTGTAAAACTGTGATTTTTTCAAAAACTTTCAATAGGTTAATGCTTCATTTTCAAATGGCATGAGGAAAGCACATCTCTATGCCTACATGTCAATGTGTATGTGACGTCATGAATGACGCAATGTCGTACATCATGAGGAAAATGCATCTCTATGTATGTATGTCAAGTGTGCATGTCGAATGCAATACAACTTAGTGATAAAACCATATGCATACTCTCAGAGTATCAATCCACTCAGTCCTCCCAATCACTCGGCACTCACACTTAGTAGGTACCTTCACTCATTAGGGGTGTGTACAGACTGCGGAGGGGCTCCTTCAGCCCAAGCGCTATAACAAACAAATCATGGCATAAATCAATAAAGCATGTTGCGGCGTGCAGTCCGATCCCATCATAAATCAATAATACCTGCAGCGGTGTGAAGCCCGATCCCATCAATATCCTCACCATCAGGCCCTCGGTCTCACTCAGTCATCAATCTCTCCGGTCTCTCGGGCTCACAATGTCATGAAAAACAATCCGCCTAAAATGATGATGTGATGTATCAATAAATGGTAACAGAGACTAAGATATGATATGCAAATGAATGCATATGACTGAGTATGTAATTGCAATGTAAGCAAATAACTCAACAGTAGAAATGACCTAGTAGGTCCTAACAGGATACGCATATAGCCTAGACATAGTTTCTAACATTGATCACAGCTCAATTACTCTAGCATGTAGAGATTTCATAGATACAAATAAGATTAGGTAACTACACAATACCAAAGAAATAACCGAGTCACAATTCACACAGTGCACGCCCACACACCCGTGACCTAGCATGTGCGTCACCTCAACATCAAACACATAAAATGTATATTCAGGGGTTCATATCCTTAGCACCAAGTTTAGAGGTGTTACTTACCACGAACAAGCCAAATCAAATACTGACCAAGCCAAGCGATGCTCTAAAAATGCCATCCCACGCGTACCGACCTCCGAATAGCTCGAAACTAGCAAAAAGCAACTCAAATACATCAAATAAAACCAAAGAAAACGAACTCAATCGACAAAGGTCGAACCTTTAATCAAAGCCCAAAATCAACCCAAAAGTCCAATACGGCCCCGCGCCTCAGAACTCGATGAAACTTATAAAATCCGACAACCCATTCAATTACGAGTCCAACCATACTAGTTTCACTTAAATTCCACTCTGAATTGATGTTCAAAACTCAAAAACTCACTCTATGAAACTTTAGGCTAAAACCCCCAATTTCTCTTTACAATTCATAATCCAATTACCAAAAACTAACATAGAATCACGAAATAAAATCACGAGTGAGTCAAGAATGCTAACCCCAAGTCACGTGGTGAAAATTGCTTCAAAAATAGCCTCAATCCGAGCCCCCAATCTCAAAATATGATAAAAGAACCAAGACCTCGAAATATATAGAATCTACCCAGCAAATTTTGCATTTGCGAACCAATTTCCACTTCTACGGAGTCGCACGTGCGGCCCAGCCTCCGCTTCTACGAACAGGCCCAAACTCAGCTGCCATCGCTTCTGCGGTCGTGCTTCGGCACAAACATGCTCGCATCTGTGATCCCTCGCCAACAAAGTGTCTGCATCTGCGCCTTTGCAGATGCGACGCAAGCTTTGCATATGCGGACTCTTGCCCAGCAGTGCTCTTCTCTTCTGCGTTTATGGGCTCGCTCCTGCGACTATCGCACCTGCGCAACACCAGCTGCAGGTGCGGAACACCAGAACCAGTAGCCCAGCTAAAATTCAACTTAGTCCAAAACTTATTCGAACCTCGTCTGAAACTTACCTGAGCCTCTCGGGACCCCGTTCGAATATACAAAGTTTCATAACATCATACGGACCTACTCGAGGCATCAAAACACACAAAACAACATCGAAATGATGAATCGCACCTCAATTCAAACTTAATGAACTTTAAATCTTTCAACTTCCAAAACTCGCGCTGAAACATATCAAATCAACTCGGAGTATACTCAAATTTTACACACAAGTCCCAAATGACATAACGAAGCTATTCCAATTCCCGGAACCACAATCCGAATCCGATATCCTCAAAGTCTACTTCCGGTCAAACTTATGAACTTTTCAAACCTTTAAATTTCCATCTTTCGCCAATTAGTGCCGAATCCTTCTAGAAATATCCAATTGCAAATCCGGGCATATGCCTGAGTCCAAAATCACCATCCGGGCCTAACAGAACTATCAAAACTCCAATCCGAGGCCAAATGCTAAAAAGTCAAACTTGGTCAACTCTTCCAACTTAAAACTTAAATCATGAAATTCATTCTTCCAAATCGATTCCGATTAACCTGAAAACCAAAACCAAAAATTCGCACAATTCATAATACATCATACGGAGCTACTCCTGCCCTCAAACTACCGAGTGAAATGCAAATGCTCAAAACAACCGGTTGGGTCGTTACATCCTCCCCTACATAAACATACGTACGTCCTCGAACGTACTAATAGTTGTTCCAAAAGCCATCAAACTATCGTGTATCCTTACCATGCACATACCCGGGGGTGATCCCACGTCACCCTATTCCATATAGGCCTGACAACGCAACATAACTGAAGATCATTACTTTAACCTTAGCCCGTAAACCACATAATCCAATTCCCAACTTTTGGAATTTCAATAAGATTTGAACCTCACATATACACACTGTATAAGTGTGAACAAGCTGTATTAAGCCATAACCATAACCCAAGATGCAATCACATGATATACCACATAACTCAAATACTTATAGCAAAAATTCCGACCACAATAACTGCTCGAAGCAAACCCGATACCGGTAATAGACCTCATATCCAACAAAACCTCGTTCTAAAACCTTCGTACACTGCCAATGATGGAAGAAACACGCAGAAACTCATAACCACTTATCATATCAACAAGCAATGAAGCTCCCTCTCCTTCGACAAGAACTATAGCCAATTTCTAAGCCGATCAGCAACATTATACTTCCAAATATACCGCAATCAGATCTGATAGCACCCATTCTAGGTCTAACGACCTCATCATAGCAAATACAAGCTACTCTACTGACATGCCATGCCAATACTACCCAGAGCCCCAAACCGTGCAATCTGTGCACCAATCAACAATTCAAATGTACTCAAACATAAAAAAGGACTCCAATGGGAGAACTGCCCCGCAAGCTCAACAAGTACCACCACAACCGCAATGTTACAAACCCATCTTACATAGTAGAACCAAGACACACGAATCTAACACAAAGGATCATATCCCGACATAATCAATTTGCAATGCATGACCCCATCCAGAAACTGGTCCACATGAAAGGCCTCAAGTCACAATGCTCAAAATCAACAACCTCAAGCAATTTGACGTCTAGTACCAAAAGTGCATGACCAACCACGGAGAAGCAAATAGCACAATATACCACAGTCCGGAGAGAACATAACCAAGGCGCAATCAACCATTTGACACCCCAACAACCATCCCGCTCAAATCCTACTACAAGACCCAAATAGAACCACACCATGTGTGCTTATAACTAAGTATTGACGCTTAAAACATCATACATAGAACATATCAGAACACAAATACGCTCAACTCTACCCGAATGGCACATCCCTCAACAATAGCAGTACAGAGTCAACCAATCCGACCCGGTGTAGAATACACATCCTCATTGGGCCTACTAATGGACCCCAAATCAACTCTGGTCACCCAAAAATAGATAAATAACCCTCTGAAAGTCTACAATGACTGAATCATAACTCATACTATCATCTGGCTAGCTTTGGCCACAACTTCACAGTCCACAACCACGAAACAATCTGCTTCTCAGAACTCCCAGTCTCCAAATTCATAGAACACACGAATCACGATCATCCCCCGAGGAATACTTCTATAATTCTTTCGTGCCACATAGCAAAATCTGAATATCAGTAGTCGATCAACCAGGCGAGTACCGTAATACCAATGAAGCATCCGTAAATCAACACTCAGTGCGCCTCCTGAAATGCGCACCTTTATCAGGAATTACCAAGCGGTTATAACACTCATCTATATATCTGAAGTTGTCCATGCTGTCAAAAAATCATGACCTTCCCTCCAAGTATAAACTGTGACCTTGCACATGCAAATCTCAATCCTACTCAACACACCGCATCTATCATGCCATCATATGAAATGTACGAGAATCTCATAATCAACACTAAGTCACAAGCAGAACACATACCCGATTAGTCAGAAACCTTTCACTTGATCTCATACAAGAGAAAATCACAATACGCAACATGTTCTTCACGCCAGTAGGAAATTTCCATCCCAAGCCATGATAGAAACCATCGAGAACTCTTCGAAATCCATTTTCCCATAACCAAACCATCAGAACTTAGTCTCTCTAACTCAACCAAGCCTCACAGGTTGCCAAACCCAAGAGTATTGACACCAAACACTTGTAGAGCCTCACCATATCATAAGTAACCAAAGAACCGATCATATCTATTACCGTACTGATCCAACCTACTACCAAGTTGTCCCATTTCTCCGAATTCTTTCTGAATTGCCCTCAAGTTGACACTTCTCCTTGTTAGAATACCACGATCCTCACCAAAATCTCACCACAAGAGATCCTAGGATAAAACCACACCGCCCTAAGGCCCATAAGCCGTTGTATTCCCTCTTAAGCACCCTTAAACGTATCGCACTCGAGATACCCACTCTGAAGAGACCCTTTGTGAATCTGAAGTCGTTTCCTCCACCTCTCTAGTACCAAAATGTAAAATCCATAATGATATAGAAATATCTCGAGTCTCGACACCATCCGATGCAAATATCGGAGTCTATCCATATACAAATCTGAATAAATTCTCAATTGCCACATATAAATCTTGAATCCATTAGAACCTTCTCGAGAGTTATCCATTATGCTCAAATCTCAATTGCACCGCCCAAACGGGCTGAACGACCTGTGCCCCATTAGCATAACAACACCTAAAGAAGTAACCTTGCCTTAATGAAACCGAGCAAATTCATACACCGTGCACACTACATCCTTCACAAATAACAACTCAATCATCCCATGATTCCCATATACCCATAAAGTGTAACACATACCGTATCCAGAAAATTCTTTACTCGAGTCATCCTCGATCTCAACCTCTGCAAGTCATAACCGATCCACAAATATGCCTCAGACCAAAACCGATGCAACACGTAACCACGCAATCAAATCGTCGGTAGCAGACTCCCCCACTTGGCTCAAAGCCATAGAACAAAACATCTTATAACTCACCATACCCATACTCTATTACTGCCATAATACCGCAGGGAGATTCAACTAAATCCTTCATAATCTCACATAACACAAACCATATAGTACCTTAAATCATCTAATAAGCCTATATACATCCAGATGACGATCATGTCGACTTTCTCAACCAAATTCAAATTCAAATATCAACATATATACCCCTCTGACAGAAAGGAAACTCTCCACACAACATTATAAGGTTCACACCTCCGTATATTACTCCGTAGGAGATAACTCACCCGCTTAGCCTCAAATTGGCATCTTGTTATACCCTTTCGCAGCCGCGATTACTATGCCATCACTTAATCTTCCCTAAGTCTGAACTCACCACAAGACATGAAAAATACACTTCATTCCACAATTAAATAACATGAAAAACTTTCAACACACTCAACTTGAGACTATATGTCACATCAAGACAGCAATCTAGCACTCAAAAGGCTTTTTTACATCTCAAGCAAACTCTTTTCATCACATTCAAACCATATGAACACATCCTGCAGTCACATCATACTCATCATATAGCCATCCAACCACTCATCGAGTCACAGATTTCACTCATTGGGACGCTACCGGACATATAAGTCCAAAAGGACGTGCTCACACAACTAAAATCTCTGTGCTCAAGCTGCAATCAAAACCCGGCCTCAAGTCCTCCGGACTGACCTATCACCAGCACATCGAAATCACATCTCGTACCTCATCTATGGAATCACAAGCCGGCGATGCACAGCTGATACCGAGCGCTCACATGCGCATATGAATGCATGGACAGAATTCAAAGAGTTATGTTTCAAGCTGAATCAATGACGCACGAAAAGGAAAGAAAGATGAGGAGTTTATCCTAAATGCTATGTAGCCTCTCAAAGATAGGTATGGACGTCATCATACCGATCTGCAAGACTCTATTAGACACTTGCTCATGACTTGTAGAACCTATGAACCTAGAGCTCTGATACCACCTTGTCACAACCCAGAATTCACCTAGTCGTGATGGCATCTAACCCAACCCGTCAGGTAAGCCAATTAACAACTATCCAATTTAAATGAGATTTATTAAGAGAAGAAATGATAATAAAACTGCTTTTATACAAGAATTCCCAAGGACTGGTAGTACAATCATGAGCTTCTAAGATTTAGAGTTTACAAAGTCGGTATGAAATAAAGTACATCATCTATTGAAATTTACATGAACAGGTTTAAATTCTAAAGCTACCAATAGCAAGAGGCAGCTATGACCGGAACATAGGTACATCTTCAAATCCAGCTCCCGCCGTGCACAACAACATCAATATCCAACATTTGCACTCAAGGTACAGAAGTGTAGTATGAGTACAACCGACCCCATGTACTCAATAAGTAACAAAACTAACCTTAGGTTGAAAGTACTGATGAGCTGGAACAAAGGTCAGAGTCCAACACCAATAGCCAACAACAGTTCATAACACATAATAAAAGTGAAAAAAAAAAGTAACTCAGAGATATAGTGCTCAGCTCGTTCACAGTTTCGAAAATAGGCATGCTTTTCAAGTATGTCAGAGAAAACCCAAATCTTTTACCAAAATCACCAAACTATGAGTACGTTTGAAAAACTGTGATTTTTCCCAAAACTTTCAACAGGTTAATGTTTCATTTTCAAATGGCATGAGGAAAGTATATCTCTATGCCTACATGTCAATGTGTATGTGAAGTCATGAATAATGCAATGTCGTACAGCATGAGGAAAATGCATCTCTATGCATGTATGTCAAGTGTGCATGTTGCATGCAATGCAAATCAGTGATAAAACCATATGCATACTCTCAGAGTATCAATCCACTCAGTCCTCCCAATCACTCGGCACTCGCACTCAGTAGGTACCTGCGCTCACTGGGGGTGTGTAGAGACTCCGGAGGGGCTCCTTTAGCCCAAAGCACTATAACAATCCAATCATGGTATAAATCAATAAAACATGTTAAGACGTGCAGCCCGAAATCATGGCATAAATTAATAAAACATGATGCGGCGTGCAACCCGATCCCATAAATATCCTCACAATCAGGCCCTCGGCCTCACTCAGTTATCAATCTCTCCAGTCTCTCGGGCTCTCAGAAATCAGGAAAAAGCAGCCCAAAATAATGATGTGATGATCAATAAATGGTAACAGAGACTGAGATATGATATGCAAATGAATGCATATGACTGAGTATGTAATTGCAATGTAAGCAAATAACTCAACAACATAAATGACCTCACTAGGTCCCAACAGTATAAACATATAGCCTAGACATGGTTTCTAACATGGATCACAGCTCAATTACTCTAGCACGTATAGATTTCATAGATACAAATAAGATTAGGTAACTACACAATACCAAAGAAATAATCGAGTCACAATTCACACAATGCATGCCCCCACACCCGTAACCTAGCATGTGCGCCACCTCAACACCAAACACATATCACGTATATTCAGGGATTCATACCCTCAACACCAAGTTTAGAAGTGTTACTTACCTCGAACAAGCCAAATCAAATACCGAGCAAGCCAAGCAAAGCTCCAAAAATATCATCCAGCGCGTACCGACCTCTGAACGGCTCGAAACTAGCCAAAAGCAACTCAAATACATCAAATAAAACCAAAGAAAATGAACCAATCGACAAACGTCGAATCTTTAATCAAAGCCCAAAATCAACCCAAAAGTCCAATTCGGTCTCGTGCCTCGAAACTCAAAGAAACTTATAAAATCTGACAACCCATTCAATTACAAGTCCAACCATACTAGTTTCACTCAAATCAGACTCCGAATCGATGTCCAAAACTCAAAAACTCACTCTATGAAACTTTAGGCTAAAACCCCCAATTTCTCTGTATAATTTATAATCCAATTACCAAAAACGAAGATAGAATCACGAAATAAAATCGCGAGTGAGTCAAGAATGTTTACCCCAAGTCACATGGTGAAAATTCCTTCAAGAATCGCCTCAATCCGAGCCCCCAATCTCAAAATATGATAAAAGAACCAAAACCTCGAAATATATAGAATTTTCCCAACAAATTTTGCATTTGCGAACCAATATTTGCTTCGCAGAGTCGCACATGCGGCCCAGCCTCCGCTTCTACGAACAGGCCCAAACTCAGCTGCCATCGCTTCTGCGATCGTTTTCCCACTTCTGCGGTCACGCTTCGGCACAAACATGCCCGCATCTGCGATCCCTCGCCAACAGTCCAATTCCGCTCTTGCGATGAAGAGTCTGCATCTGCTCCTTCGCAGATGCGATGCAAGCTCCACATATGCAGACTCCTGCCCAATAGTGCTCTTTGCTTCTGCGCTTATAGACTCTCTTTTGCGACCATCGCACCTGCGCAATACCATCTACAGGTGCGGAACACCAGAACCAGCAGCCCAGCCAAAATTTAACTTAGTCCAAAACTAATTCGAACCTTGTCCGAAACTTACTTGAGTCTCTCGGGACCCTGTCAGTTGACCAACAAGTTCAATAACATCATACGGACCTACTCGAGGCCTCAAATCACACATAACAATATCAAAACGAAGAATCTCACCTCAATTCAAATTTAATGAACTTTTATCTTTTAACTTCCAAAACTCGCGTCGAAACATATCAAATCAACTCGGAATGAAATCAAATTTTGCACACAAGTCCCAAATGACATAACGAAGCTATTCAATTCCCAGAACCACAATCCGAATCCGATATCCTCAAAGTCAACTTCTGGTCAAACTTATGAACTTTCCAAACTTTCAAATTTCCAACTTTTGTCAATTAGTGCTGAATCCTTCTAGAAATATCCAATTGCAAATCCGGGCACATGCCCAAGTCCAAAATCACCATCCGGACCTAACGGAACTATCAAAACTCCAATCTGAGGTTAAATGCTAAAAATTCAAACTTGGTCAACTCTTACAACTTAAAGCTTAAATCATGAAACTCATTCTTCCAAATCGATTTCGATTAACCTAAAAACCAAAACCGACGATTCGCACAAGTTATAATACATCATACGGAGTTACTCCTGCCCTTAAACTACCAAGCGAAATGCAAATGCTCAAAACGACCGGTCGGGTCATTTCAAAAACCCCAATATTTGGTAAAATAAATTTCTTTTATCTCAAAGCACTGAGAAGCGAAAACACCCTTCCATTCGACAAATTCACCAACTAAAGCAGCCATGCCCGATCTTATCTTGAAGAAGCTTCGGGAGGATGAGCCAATAGTGGATGATAACGCCGAAGATACTGACGACGACGACGATTCTGATGCCGAGGATTCTTACGACGACCATGACGATAATGCCGACAATTCTGATGACAATCACAATGACAATGATGATTCTCAATGACGAAGATGATTCTGAAGACGATGATGACACCAAGGATTCTGACAACAATGTCAAGGAAGATGGCGCTCATGGTATTCTTTGCCTTCACTCGTCCTATTTAGGGTTTCATTCTGTTTCTTTTTATTATGTTTTTATCTTTCATGCATTGCCTAAAAATGCTAGTTTAAATACAACGACCTTTAAAATGTCGCCGTATCTCATGATATATGACGGAATGACTGACCCCGAAGATCACATGACTCATTATGTCACTGTCGTGAATGGCAACAACCTCAACAAAGAATAGGTGTACTCTATTTTGCTGAAGAAATATGGGGAAACCCTCACGGGAGGGGCATTAACATGGTATTCACAGCTACCAGCCCGCTCCATAGAAACCTTCAAAGAAATGGCAGATAAGTTCGTGACTGCGCATGTCGGGGCCAAGAAAGTTGAGACAAGAGTAAACGACATCTTCGCTATCAAGCAGTCCTTAGGAGAGGGACTGAGGAACTTCCTTGCCCAATTCAATATGATAAGGATGACCCTACTAAATGTGTCTGAAGGGATGACAGTCACAGCCCTTCAGAACGGGTTGAGTAGAGAGGGTTCTAGAGCGACTAAACAATTGCTGAGCTGGTTGATAAAGTACCTTCCAACCACTTGGAATGAAATCCATAACGCTTATTATGTCGAAATCCGAGAAGACAATGACGATATCAACAGACCGACTCGACGGCTCATCTCGGTACAAGACGAGCCCGGGAAAGAACAAAGAGATAACATAAGGAGGGATCACCCTGTCTCACGACCAAACAGGGAATAACATCATCCATACGTCAGGTCCCCAAACCCGTCTTTCTTCCACTATGATGATGGCCCATCTAGGCCGAGGACAGGAACTCACCGAAATAAAAGAGCTTTGCCCCTTTGTTGTCTACTCAAAATTTTTGTGTGTCACCAAAAGAAATAGTCTGCGCCCTGGAGAAACTCGGAATGAAGGTGAAGTGGCCACCAAAAATAAGGTCTGACCCGAGCACCAGAAAATCTAACGCCCTGTGCGAATTCCACCAGGAACGCGGACACAAGACGGATGACTGTGTCGCCCTCAGGCAAGAGGTTGTGAACATGTTACAGCAAGGACACGTCAAAGAGATGCTGAGCGACAAAGGGAGGAACAACTTTGCCAGAGGTCATGAACGCCAAGGCCCGCTAAAGACGCCGTCACTAGCTCGTACCATCAACATGACCATCAACAAGCTCAAAAGATCTATCACCCATGAATAGTATGATGGACTCGAAGAAAGTATCATCTTCGACGAGTCAGATGCCAACAGTTTGACTTTCCCTCACAATGATGCTCTCGTCATTACTTTACGAATGTTGGATATTGATGTCAAATGTATCATGGTAGACGATGGGAGTGGATCGTGCATTATTCATCCCCGAGTCCTCTCCCAGATGAGACTCGGGGATAAGATAGTTCCACGCTGCATCATACTAATCGATTTTAATAATGTAGTTGAACGGACATCGAGTGAAATTACACTCCCCATCTTGGTCGACGGCTTAACTCTGGAGACAACATTCCACATCATGGACCAGGCCACCGCATACAATACCATAGTAGGACGACTATGGATACATTCCATGAGAGTCATCCCCTCCAGCCTATACGAAGTGATCAAGTTTCCAACACCTTGGGGGATATTCAGCACACGGGGAGAACATCACGTCCCGGGAATACTACCGCATCGCCTTAGATAGCAGGGTAACCCAACTGAAGAAAGTCAAGGAAAAAGAGGCATAACAATCAACAAGGTTGAGGTCGATGCAAGAAGAGACCATGGAGGTCATCATGGACCCCGAAATGGTCGAAGTTGTGGACTCAACCATAGAGGACCTTGACCCCGTTCAATTAGACCACATCGACTCCAGCAAAAAGGCCTACATCGTATGTAAACTCCGAGAACCAGGTAAATTTAGCCAATTTTTAATAACTAACGCGGATTTGTTCGCCTTCAGCCATGCATATATGCCAGGCATCCCCAAGGAGATCGCCACACATAACTTGAATGTCGATCCATTCTATCCCCCGGTAAGGCAGGTCAGACAAAAATTCAACCCCGCCATCAATGATGTCCTCCACGAGGAGGTGAAGAAACTATTAGAAAATAGCTCCATCAGGGAATTAAAACACCCGGATCGCCAACGTAGTGATGGTAAAAAAGAAAAATGGGAAATAGAGGATATGCGTAGACTTCAAAGACTTAAACAAATCATGCCCGGAGGATTCGTTCCCATTGTCATATATCGACCAACTCATCGTTGCGACAGCCGGGCATGAGCTGCTGAGTTTCTTGGACGCGTACTCGGGCTAAAACCAAATACTTATGGAAGAAAAAGACCAGTAGAAAACCATGTTCATCGCTCTGAGGAACATATTGTTGTAGGGTCATGCCGTCCGGGTTGAAGAACGCAGGAGCTACCTATCAAAGATTGGTCACAAAAATTTTCAAAGATCAGCTTTGCAAGTCAATGGAGGTATATATCGACGACATCCTGGTTAAATCCGTAAGGGCGGAGGAACATATCGGCCATTTAAAGGAAGCTTTCGACATACTGAGACGGTACAGAATGAAACTAAACCCAGCAAAATGCACGTTTAGCATAGCCTCGGGGAGGTTTTTGGGTTTCTTAGTGTCACAACGAGGGATCGAAGTCAACCCGGACCAAATCAAAGCTATCGAAGGGAGAAACTAACTACTAAGAAGCAAGTCCAAAGATTGATTGGTCGAATCGTCGCCTTATCGAGATTTATCTCGTGGTCATCCGATAGATGTCATGGATTTTTCGGCATGCTCAAAAGGATAACGGCCTTGAGTGGACGCCCGATTGCATACAAGCTTTGCAAGAACTAAAGGCATATCTAGTGTCACTAGGGGTGTCAATGGATATTTAAAACCCAATTAAACCGACCGAACCGTACCGCACCGAACTGATTTTTAGGTTTCTTTTAATAAAACTGTAGGTTTTTATATAAATCTATAACAGTACCGATAATTAGGGTAGGCTTTTTATTTTATGAAAATAAATCGAAAAAATACCGAATCGTACCGAATTATGAAATGGTTACAAGCCAACATGTAATTAAACTTAAAATCCTAATTCTCAAACCTATTATACTACTCCTACTGAAACTAAATTATTTTCTGCATATTCACTAGCAAGAAACAAGATATTCTAGCGATTATGAGTAGCAAACAATAATGTATTGAATATGTTTCCTTTCGTATGAATTAAATTTATATTTTTGAATATTTAATCTTCTGTAGACTTTATTCTTGAGTCCCAGCTTGTTTAATATCTTTTCACTCGTGTCATTTATATTTTCTCTATCTTTGCTTAGTTTTTCTTACGCTGCTATAGAATAATTGATGGGTCTATACTCTGGTCATCTTTCATGTTTTCTGAATTCATCACCCTTTAAATAGCAAAAATTTCTAGAAAGTTTTGCTAAGTCCTATAAAAGTACGTATGTTATTGCATTCTGCTTCTACTAGTGACTTTTAAATGATATCTAAAAAAATACCGAAAATTAACCAAACCGTATCAATACTGAAGAGAAAGCGACATGATTGGTACGGTTTCTAAAAGTCTAATTTTTGTTATACATCATAGAATAACCGAAAAATTGGTATGGTATAAATTTTATAAAATAACCGGCCGAACCGAACCATTGATACCCCTAGGTATTACCACCTCTGCTCTCTAAGCCCAAACCCGGGGAATACCTCCTCGTCTACCTCGACGTCATCGAAGAGGCAGTAAGTGCAATCCTGATCTAATAAAGTAAAGGTACGCAATCTCCCATTTATTACATTATCAAAACGCTCGTCGACACTGAGATGAGGTACCCACACCTCGAGAAACTGGCCCTAGTACTGGTCGTAGCTTCACGAAAGGTTAGACCATATTTCCAGTGCCACCCTATCTCTGTCGTTATCACCTTTCCTCTATGAAGCATTTTACATAGACCCGAATTGTCAGGGAGGTTGGCCAAGTGGGCCATCGAGCTAAGCGAGCACGATTTCACATATCAGCCCCGAATAGCGATAAAGTCACAAGTGCTCGCCGACTTTGTCGCAGACTTTAGTGTAAAGATAACGCTTGAGGTCGAGAAGGAAGCCGTCCAAGCTTCTCTTTAAACACGAGACCTCTAGGTCCTATACACCGACGGCGCATCCAATGCTTCTGGATCCGGACTGGAACTCAGACCTCCGGCAAAGTAATTCACCAGTCTATAAGATGCCTAGATATGACTAACAGCGAGGACGAGTATGAGACCATAATTGTAGGATTGAGACTAGTACTCAAGTATGGGGCGAAGCGGTTGAAACTCTGTTGTGATTCACAGCTCGTGGTCAACCAAGTCACATGGACTTTCCAAATCAAAGAACAAAGGTTGCAAAAATATCAGACTGAGATCTGTAAGTTGTTGCCCAAGTTCGACGAATGCCAGCTCGACCAGATCCAGCATGCCCAGAATGTCAAAACAAATGGTCTCACCAAATTAGTCACAGCCACTAAAAGCATCACGACCGGGAATAAAATTATAGTCCAACTCATCGACTCGTCGTTGGACCAAATCGAGGTAAGATCTGTAAGTTTAGCTAGGGATTGGCGCAATTGTATTGTCACCTACTTATAGGAAAGCACACTCCTAAACTACAAAAAGGAAGCCAAAAAACTAAGAATGCATGCAACTAGATACCACCTCCTCCATAACGACCTATATAAGAGGACATACGGCGGCCCTCTGACGAAGTGTTTGGGTTCAAACCAAACCCAACGTGTCCTCGAAGAAGTCCATTAAAGCCATTATGGCGCTCATTCTGGAGATCAAGAGCTCGTTAGGTGTCTCATACGGGAAAGATACTATTGGCCCACCATGAAAAAAGACATCTCATAATTTGTGAAAAATGCAAACAATGTCAAAAATACGCCCCAATACTTCACCAACCATGCGAACACCTCCACTCAGTCACCTCTCCATGGTTGTTCATCAAGTGGGGAATGGACATCGTGGGCCCCCTCCCAGCAGGGCGAGGTAATGTATGATTTCTTTTAGTTTTAACTGACTATTTCTCTAAATGGGTGGAAGCAGGAGCTTTCGCCCAGATACGCGAACAAGAGGTAATCGCCTTCATATAGAAAAACATCATCTGCTTGTTCGCCTACCCAAAGAGATAAGCTGCGACAACGGACCCCAGTTCACGGGAAAGAAAACCACTGAATTCCTCCATAAATGGTATATTAAGAGGATACTGTCAACCCCTTATCACCTAGTGGGTAACGGGCAGGCAGAATCCTCCAACAAGTCCATATTAAACATCATGAAGAAAAAACTCAAAGACGCCAAGGGACTGTGGCCGGAAATACTCCCAGAAATATTATGGGCATATAGAACTACCCCGAAGACAAGCACAGTAGAGACACCCTATTCTCTGGTCTATGAAACTGAAGCAGTCACACCAATCGATATTGGAGAACCCAGCCTGAGGTACTCCCATGAAAGCGGCACTAGCAATGACGAGAGTAGAAGGCATGAGCTAGATGAGATCGACAAATGAAGATATATGGCATACATAAGAATGGTCGCCCAAAAGCAGCAAGCGGAATGTTACTACACCTACCGGCCCTCGGCCGTGATTTGATAAAAGGTTAAGTCCGATCAAGTTCGAACAACACCTACCGGCCCTCTGCCACGTCTTAATAGAAGGTTAAATTCAGCCAAACAAAAGGCTAAGTCCGAGCAAGTTCAAACTTAACCTATTGATCCTCAACGAAGAAGACATACTCGATCTATATAGACGAAGGGATGATTCGGCCTATGGCTATTCAGCCCAAAGTCTACAAGCAGCTAGAGGACAACAACAAAAATATGAAGGAGCAAAATATACAAGTACAGAAACAAATCACGACAAATAGGAAAGGCACAGATGAAAGCAAAAATCAACTTTAATATTCATAGACAAAAGTGTTTTTACAAAGGCTCTTGGAGACGCCGGCGAAAATACACAAAAAATGCTAAGGAACTACTGGCCATCGCCATCACGACCCACAACATCCTCACAAGTCCGACCATCGACATTGTCACCGTCCTGACCTTCAGCGTCCTCTCCATCCTCGCCCTGAGGGTAAATATCATCGTACCAGGCATCATCCTCTAGAAGATCCATGGCATCCTCCACATTCTCATCTTCTTCGCCAGGATGAGGTGTAGCGGGATCATAGCCATAAGAAATCTGAACCTCGCGAGCCTGGACCCGAGCATCCTTAAAAGTTACCCCAAAAATAGATCACATCGTATGCAACTCACGAAGCACATCTAGTCGGGCCTCGGCATGAATCCATTCTTCATACAGCTCACAGGGGACGTTGGGGAAGCCAGAAGCAGTAGATGAAGAGGGTCGTGCAAGAAGTTGGGCCTTCTCGGCCTACAAAGCAGTAACTCGGTCATAAAGATCGCAGGTTTCTTTCTCCAACTCTCTAATACTTTCATCAAGACGTTCCTCTTTAGCCCTCTCCATTGACCTGTCATTCTCTCGCTCAGAATGAAGGGTTCGGTTCGCCAACCTAAGGAACTCCACTCTTCTCTAAGCCTCCAACCGAGCAGACTCCGCCTTATCAAGCTCCTCCTGCTTCTCAGCAACCTCGCCGCTGAGAGCCTCTGCCTTGAACTGGCACTCTTCGAGTTGGCCTCGCAGCTTGACCACCTGGCTTGGAGATTGCTGCATTGGGCCTCTATGCCCCTACTAAGCTCAAGCTCCTTCTCTTTGCCCCTCAACATCCCTTCAAGGACGTTACACTTCTCCATGGCTTGCATCAGCTCTTTATCCCTCTTTTTCAAATCCTCCCTCAGGACGCGCATATCGCCGCCCTCGCAAACTGACCTCGGAGCTCCCGGTAATTTCTGAGGCACATTGTATACTTATCTTTCGGCTTTACATAAATTTCTTTACGCCTCCTCACCTGCCGAGAACTCTCAATTTCTAGAATAACTATCTATAAAATGAAGAAAAGGTGTTAGAACTTGCAAAGAAACTAAGGCATAAGGAGAGGAACAAACGATGATCGTACTTATCCTTAGAGCAAAACCAATAATGTTATTCGACAAGGTACTGTTGTTTATCATCTCGGGGGTCGTACCCTCAATTTAAGAATAAAGAGGCCCGAGGGCAGGGACTACCTCCTTGGTATTTACTAGTAGATTAGGATCCACTGGGATCGTAATAGTCCTGAAGCCCCCTTCTAACCTCACCTCAAGTTGAGTAAGTCCCTCATCGATCATCCTCAACTCGTCAAGATCCATATCAGAGTCAAACTCGGCATCCTCCTTAGCAACAGTCTTTCCTCTATCATCAACAGACGAAGGGACATCCACTACAGCCCTAGAGGACGAAGCCTCCCCTTGCATCGAAAGTGCGAGGCAGTAGTCAGGCATACCCCCTTCGACCGTCTCCCCCGTGGAATACACTGATGCATCCACATTCATCTCCTCCAAGTGCGGGGCCTTCCAGTCCACCCTAGTGTTTTCTCCAACATGCATTATGGCCGTCTCTCGAAGAACAAAGTTGCCTTCCTCTAAGTTGATGACTAATGATGGTAGGCTAGAATCCCGTATTTTAGACATAGTTTGCACTCTAATTACTGCATTTCACTTGTGTTTGATCTTAAATGATAATGGATTGTACTTATTGTGTGTTTAATGCCTTGAAGGAGGTGATTCCGAGTTAAAAAGATAATAACTAAATCAAACAATGTACAGCTTTGAAGTCTGAGTACAAGCCCAAGGAACTAAACCGAGATCGTGTTTGGGGGTCGGGAGCCAAGTCTGGATGTCAAAAATTGAAGAAAATAAAATACTCGATAAAAAACACATTGCCGCACATTTTGCTGAATGTCAGAATCTCGCTCTCTAAACTTTCCCACTAGCGTCGCGCAGCGCCTGTATAAATTTCTCATAGTATTTTTTTTCTTTGTCTTGGAAAGGGTAGTTTCATCCGGTCCCACTCCTACATGGTATAAATCTTCCAAAAAGATATTCTTGAAGGTATTTTTGTCCTATAGAAGATTGGAAGAGCATTGGAGACACAAAGCACAAGGATTCATCATTCATTCCTCAACCCAACACCTGAGTGTGGATTGAATTCACGTTTTCTTATTATTAAACTTTATTTGTGATAAATTTCTCCATGAATATGTAGTTTACCTTAGGGTTTGACGGATATGGTATTTTTATTGATATTTGTGGATTTTAACTCTAGTTCTTTGCTTTAATTCATTTATGGAGCTTTGAATTGATTGCACTTTTATTCACCAGTTTATTTAGTTGAAAGAGGAATAATTTGGTGATTATCTTTGTATTATTTTGTTTGGTTTAATTCAGTGGTTCTTTTAAGTAATTGAAAGAGCTTGTTGAATTATTGATTAAATCAAGTTAGGAGAATATTCGAGAGATATTTTCCTGAAGACTAATCCATTAGTGCATGCTTGCATATGTTCACAGTGCTTCTATTAGTTCACCTCGTAGAGTTAAGATTTAATCGAGAGAGGAGTCTTAACTACACGTTTGAACTAATCATCGAGTGAATTCGTGAGAATCATTAGAACTTTAGAGTGAATTGAACTAGAGTTAGATCTCAAATAGCTATCTTGCTCTTATCCTGTCATGACCCTTATTTCTCCATTGATTATTTTGGTGTTGCTCAATTCTTTTCTTCCTGTGATCAATTGTTAATTGCTTTAGTTTTTATAGTTAATTGCAGTTGTTAATCATCCCAACCAAAGTGTTAATAATCCTGAATAGCGTTAAGTTAGAAACTACTTGAACATTGTTTAAATCCAATCCATGTGGAGACGATAATTTGACTGCACTATCTTTGGCTAGCGAGCATCAATCTCATGTTGTGTTTTGTGCTTGTCTAATTTTGATGCCATTGATGGGGATTGGCAATCAATAGTGTTCAAAATAGTTTTTGCTGCTAATTCAGGAAGAAATTTTATTTTATTCTTCACGGTTTTCTCTTATGTGTGCAGGCAACATGTTAAGTTTGTTGGTGTATGACTCGATCTTATTCAAAAGAATTAATACCCTACAAACCGGAGTTGGAAAAACACCTGCGACAATTGAGAAAAGAGAAAGAACTTACCGGAAAAATCTTGGGGCAATCTTCAACCCAAGAGAACATGGCTAAGAACGGTGAGGAGATAATTGATTTAGCTGCACGGGAAGCAGCCCAACAGGAAGCAGCCGCATGGGCAGTTATTGAAGTAGCTCTTAGAGCTGATGAAACATTTGACGGGAATGAAGGACGAAGATTCAACCTGAACCGATCTCTGGTTGAAGACAAATTTGAAAATAATATGCCCGGGCCGTGACGATCACTGGGAGACTACGCCAGGCCAGTTTACAACCAAGGAGTATCTAGTGTGCAGCCCCTTCCGATCACAACAAATAATTTTGAGATCAAGGAAGGGCTACTTCAGACCATTCAGAACAATTGTGTTTTTCGTGGCAAACCCAATGAAGATTCAAATACTCATTTGATGGATTTTGATGAGATTATGAATACCTTCCAGCACAACGAAGTATCGAAAGATGCTATCTACTTAAGGACATTTCCTTTTTCACTAAGGGAAGATGCTAAGCACTGGTTGCGGAGTTTGCTGACTGGGTCAATTCAAACTTGGAAAGACATGACAAAGAAGTTCCTTGAAAAATATTTTTTAGCTGCGAAAACAAGGAAAATTTGAAGAGAGATCCTCAACTTCGAGCAGAAAGAGATAGAAACGGTGTTTGAAGCATGGGAAAGATTTAAGGATATTGTGAGAAGATGACAACATCATGTTGTGGGAGCTTTGACAGAGGCAACTACCAAAGTGGCAACAATTTTAACTCCATGGGGCAGAGGCACCCAGGTTTTTCTTGGATTTCACCAGGTGGTAGTGCAAAAGCATGACAACAAAATAAATCCAGACCCTAGGGACAGGGAGCTCTGGGTTTTTAAAATCAGTAGAGGCAGCAATATCATCCTCCAAGGTCTAATCAGCCTAACATGGAAGATCTGATGAAATCCTTTATTATTAAGACAGATAAGAGGATTGAAACCCATGGCACAGCTATCCAAGAACAGAGCACGACCATTCGAAACTTGGAAATACATGTGGGTCAACTAGCTAATCTATTGTCTGAGAGGGCTCCAGGAACTCTCCCTACTGATAATGAAAGAAATCCAAAAGAGATAATAAATGCGGTGTCTTTGAGGAGTGGACACTGATTGGAGGATCCCATAGCAAAGCAAAAATATGAGTAAATTAAAGGACTTGTGGAGATTGTGGAGGAGCAAAAAAATAGCAGCATTCCAAAAGGTGAAGTGAGGGTGGATGATGGTCTGAAGAAGAAGGGGAATACTAGAGCTTAGAAGAATAAGGAAGATGGAATTTCAATGAATGAGGAGATCGAGGAGAGCAAATACATGCATGCTCTACCTTTTCCCTAGAAGCAAAGAAGAAAAAAGCTGGTCAAACAATTTGGGCGCTTTCTAGAAGTACTCAAGCAGGCGCATGTGAATATGCCTTTCAAAGATGTGCTCTCACAGATGCCAGCTTATGCAAAATTTTTGAAGGATATATTGTCCAAGAAGCGAAAAGTGGAAGAGACATCGGTTGTCAAGATCACAGAGCATTGTAGTGCCATTCTGCAAAAGAAGCTCCCTCAAAAGAGTGGAGATCTATAAAGTTTTACTATACCTTGATCTTTAAGAAGTACTAAGTTTGAAAAATCTTTGTGTGATTCAGGTGCGTTTTTTAATCTTATGACTTTGTCTATTTTCAGAAAATAGGAGGGAGAGATTGGAGAAATCAGGTCGATACCAATGTCCTTGCAGCTGGCGGATCAGACCACAATCATACCTGAAGGAATAGTGGAACGGTATGCTAGTTCGGGTGGACAAATTTGTGTTCCCTGTGGACTTCATTGTGGTGAACATGGAGGAGAATAGGGAGGTCCCTCTGATTTTAGGAAGACCCTTCTTGGCCACTGGCAGAGTAATTCTGGACATTCGGAAAAGGCAGCTCATGCTCTGAGTGGGGGGAAGAAAGGGTGATCTTCAAGATGGAAGGAGCAAGGGGGACCTAATGAAGCATCTCGGAGAGAGTAAAACCGATAAGTGTGGGGTATACCCAAAGAAGGCTGAAAAGCTCTCAGCATAGATGTGTGCACTGGGTGGGGCGTGTAAAGGAGGTTCCGACTTTGATTCAGACTCTGACTAGATGAATCAGGGAAGTTTCCTTTACCTCTTTCTTTTTATTTGTATGTCATGGGGGCATGCCACAATTAAAAGTGTGGGGTGGGGGATGTAAATATGTACATGTGGGTATGTTTTCGTTTCTTTTGATTGAGAATTTGTTTTTTACTTTTTCCGATGATGGATTTCCTCGGCTGTCTTCTTGAGGGATTAAAGTAGAAGAAAAACAAATTTAGCCATTTATTTTTGTTTTGTTTTCTTAGGTAGTGTAACAATTCCCCTTAGGTTTTCTTTGTGTCGCAGTTCTTTTCCAAGGGTTTTGCTTAAACCGGGTGTAGTTAATTTTTCTTTTGCTAGGAATAGTGAAATCTTGTACTATGTATTAAATGGAGATGACTTTCTTGACATTGTTGTGCCTTTAGAGTAGTGAGTGCCTTAGTTGTGACGCCTAGGCTCCGTTCTTGACTCATGAATAAGTGTCGTAAATTGGTTGATTTTGATGTTTCTTAACTGCTTTGACTAGAGAGCCGGGATAGATCCGATCATGAGTGAGTTATGTGCCAATGTGTGTGTGAGGTTGTTGTTGATATTTTGTGCATGTCAGTTGATGTCTAGAACTTGCCCCGTGTGTTTGCAACACGAAATAATAGTTTTGTTCAGTCTAGGAAGTGATATAGGCATTTCTTTGTTGATCCAATTATAAGTTTATGACCCGCCTGATTGTTGTGTATCCTAGTTAGCCCCTTTGAACCTGTAATCCTACTTTTTTGGCAACCACACTGCAAGCCTGATCCTTGTTTGAATTGACTATCTGTTTGAACCTTCAACTTCTCTTGAGCGCTAATTTTGTTATGAGCTTGTAAAAGCTAAGTGAGGTATCGTCGGGATTTTGAGTGGAACTATTAAAAAGGGAGAAAGGTGCATTGTTCTTGAAAAATGGAGAGAGCCACTTGTAGGGAATTGAAAAAAAAATGTGAGTTTGCTTGAAAATCAGAACTAAGAAAAAGAAGAAGAAAAATAGAGTTTGTGCATGTAGTAGAAAAAAAATTGATCCCTTGCTAGTGGTAGTTCTCATCTTGTTTGTGCTTAAAAGAATTGGGAGCTTGATGTTATTATGTTGTGAAGGTTGGGGTTTGTTTCAACATAAGTGTGGGGTTTAGAATGTGACTTTGAATGTATTAAAGTGCTCAGGGAGGTGTAGTCACTATTATCCAAATTGTATCCTACCCGTCCTGCAACCTACATTACAACCAAATAAAGTCCTACTTGATCCTTGACTGAATGAGCTCAATTAGTAGAGTATTACACTACGGGCAAGCATATGGTGCATCTTCTGTGGCACATAAATTTTAATTCTGAGAGTGAGTGAATTCTTTCTATCTTGAGTCCCTATGTGTTCTTGAATTTTATTATGTGTGGAACTACTCTCTATCTTTGGTGTGAGGTCACATGATTTGCGAATGAAAGGTAATGTCTTTGGCCTCTTAGTTAGAGTACGTGAGTAGGTTTTGAAACACATGATGTTTTTGAGTCGAGTTTTGAGGCTGGGATGTTATGATATGGTACTTAGTATGCTTTAAATATTCTTGGAATGATGAATTAGGGCAGTTGTATGATAAAGAAAGTCGTCTCCATGTAAAGTGCAGTTTGATTGCTTGAGGACGAGCAATGGTTTAAGTGTGAGGTGTTGACGGTAGGCTAGAATCTCGTGTTTTAGTCATAGTTTGCACTCTAATTACTACATTTTACTTGTGTTTGAGCTTAAATGACAGTGAATTGCACTTATTGTGTGTTTAATACCTTGCATGAAGTGATTGCGAGTTAAAAAGATAATTCGGAACTAAATCGAATAATGTGGAGCTTTGAAGTATGAGTAAAAGCCCAAGAAATTAAATTAGGATCGCGTTCAAGGTCGGGAGCCAAGTGTGGATGTCAAAAGTTAAAGAAAACAAAATACTCTATAAAAAACACACCATGCGGCGCGGCAATGTAAAATTTTGCTGCCTGTTAGAAACTCGCTCTCTGAACTTTCCCACTAGCACTCCGCATGGGGCGGCGCATGGAGTGGCGCGCCTACACAAATTTCTCAGAGTATTTTCTTGTTTCAACTTGGAAAGGGTAGTTTCATCCGGGCCCACTCCTACATGGTATAAATACACCAAAAAGATGTTTTTAAGGGACTTTTGACTTACGAAAGATTGGAGGAGCATTGGAGACTCAAAGCACAAGGAATCATTATTCTTTCCTCTAGTTATTTGCTTGAATTCATTTATGGAGGTTTGAATTGATTGCACTTTTATTGTCCAGTTTATTTAATCGAAAGAGGAATATTTTGTTGATTCTCTTTGTATTATTTTTTTTTGGCTTAATTCAGTGATTCTTTTAAGTAATCGAAAGAGCTGTTGAATTGTTGATTAAATCAAGTTGGGAGAATATTCGAGAGACGTTTTCCTGAAAACTAATCCATTAACACATGCTTGCATATGTTCACATTACTTCTATTAGTTCACCTCGTAGTGTTAAGATTTAATCGAGAGAGGAGTCTTAACTACACGTTTGAACTAATCATCGAGTTAATTATTTGTGAGAATCATTAGAACTTTAGAGTGAATTGAACTAGAGTTAGATCCCAAATAGCTATCTTGCACCTATCCTGTCATGACCCTTATTTCTCCCATTGATTATTTCGGTGTTGCTCAATTCTTTTCTTCCTCTGATTAATTGTTAATTGATTTAGTTTTCATAGTTAATTATAGTTGTTAATCATCCCAACTAAAGTGTTAATCATCCTGAATAGCGTTAAGCTAGACACTACTTGAACATTGCTTAAATCCAATCCATGTGGAGGCGATAATTTAACTTTACTATCTTTGGCTAGCGAGCATCAATTTCGTGTTGTGTTTTGCGCTCGTCAGCTATCGGCCTCTCTCCTCCCGCATCTACGGCTCTCCTCTTATGGGGCATTAGACCCCCATCATCTGGAGAGACGTCGTCTCCATCCACCAGCGAAAAGAGTTGAGGAGCAGAAGTAGCAGACAGAATGAAGACAAGTTCTCGGACTACAACAGCCGAGGTAGGGGCCGGTATGGAAGGTACAGTAGTCGCAGCTGGGGAAGAAGCTGAAGGCGCATCAGCCTTCCTCCGAAAAGAGGGCACTGGTGCCCGGCTCCTCCGAGAGGACCCCCTGCCTGGGAAAGAGAAAAAATACTAAGTTAGTAGAACGAATCGACACACAACGGAAAGTAAAACGACCACGGCCAAAGAGAAGAAGTTGCATGTCGAAGGAAGAGCCGGTTTGAACTTCTTGAAGAAGCTCGACCAGTCCTATGACATGAGGGAGGATTTGCTAGACCCAATCGGAAATGCGCGTAACTAAAAAGGGAGACTGGTTGTTGGCTGCAAGAAAAGGAAAATCCTTCAACTAATTCCAAGCAAATAAAAGAATAAAAACAGAAATCGTGCACTTACATGTGTAGTTCCAGGCCTCAGAAAAGCCATCGATGTTAGCCACAATGTCCTCAGTCCTTACATAGAAGAAGTTGAGGCAGAACTAAGGATTGGCCTTGTCGTCCGTCTTCACCACCAAGTACTTGCCTCCACGGTGGTGAATGTTCAGCATCGTTCCCCTATAGAAGCTAGGGGCGAATAGATGCACCAAATATTGCAGTGTCAGTTTGACCCAGGCTAGCTCGGCAAATTTAGTCAGCATTCTAATAATCTTGTAAACGTATGGTGCAAGCTGAGCAGGGAAGACGCCGTAATGACGATAAAATTCTTTCACCAATAGAAGAAGTAGGAACGAATAACTGATGAGGAAGGGGTAGGCGTATAGAGCATAGTATCCAGCGCGATGAACCTGCACCACATCCCCTTCGGCCGAGACTAATTCGACGTGATTTGGAAGACCAAACTTGGCCTTGAATTCCGCCAATTCTTTGGACATCATCGTCGGTAGGAAAATCTCGGGTGCATCGTACGATGATCGAGTGAGGTCAGACCTCACGTCGGGTTACAAGGGATTATTTTCTCCACCGACGGGAAAGTTTCATCCTCGACAATGGCATAAACACCCTCCCCATGGAAGGGAAACACAACTGCCAAGGGAGCAACACGACTCCCTTCACCAGCATCTGAGGGTAAATCGAACATGATTCGAGGTGATGAAGAAGAATAACAAATGGGAAAGAATGGGGAATGATGCAGGGCAACAAAATAAGGAAATGATGTTCAGAGAAGAAAATGCAGAGAAGAAGGTTGATGCTCTGAAAAGTTAAAAGAAACAAACTTCAAACCCAGGTCCAAGAACCTATATTTATAGAGATCATAGCACTAAACCTGAAAATGGCTCATCATAATTGGCACCGGAATCGAAACGGTAGATCCAATCAAGGGTCAAGTACAAATCGAAACAGCGTATCGGGAATATGTGTCATAATGACGCATGATATCACGACGTCACTCTAATCCTTGGACAAGATAAATCCAACAAATTACCCAAGAAACATGAAGTATTTGAAATATGCGGCCCATAGAGGGCCACGTTGCTTGTTCGTCATGCTGACTACGACTATTGCAGCCTACTCGATAAGTTCGACCACAAATGACATTATCCGCTCATTGAGCTCACCTGCGAGGACGATCTCAATAAGCAGAGGGACTAACTGTATGGGTCAAAAATTACCTTTGATATGATCAAACCATGTTAACATTAAAGAGGCACTCGCAGACTGCCACGTGTTTCTAGTACGACCTCGATAAAGGCCTTCCCGACGTCGAAGTGATCTCTTAAGAAGTGAAGGGCTAATAAAGCTATTGAATATCAAGTTCGAAGAGTCAACAAAGATCAAGATTAAAGAGTCAGCGAAGATCGGGTTCGAGGTCGAGCACTCACCGTAAATAGAGTAAATAATGACTAGTTTTAGGATAAGACATCAAAGGAGAATATTCGAGTGGATATGCTCTATACCTGTACTATTAGGGTACTCTAGGTACATGTTCCCTATAAATAGAAAGAGACACAAGGATAGGAGACATAAAATGTTCACTTGTAAGAAAACTCATTGACTTTACAGAGAGAATCTGGCTTTATTGCAAACACACGAGAAATACCTTTTCACTAAAATTCTTATATAACTTTTTCACTTGATCCAAGAACTACTTGAATATTCGAATGCTCATCAATCATTCATCATTATCAGAAGGAATATCCACAAATCCCATCCCTTTTCGGGTGATTCGCATGTTCTTATTTACTTAAATGTCATTTATTGCTATTTATCATTATTTAATGTTATCTACCACCTTTGGGTCATTGAATATTGTTAGTGTTGTCCACATTTACCGCCATTCGGTTAAATATACACCTTATCTACTATAAAGTCGATTATCTTATCTTTTGGATATTGATATCAGCTAAGAATGACTCCACCTAATTTAAATCTAATTGATTTAACCCGGATCTAAATTTTGGGTCAAACAGATAGTCAACGGAAAACTTGAATCACATATTTTAGTGTAGGATTTACAGCAAGCAACCTAGTCATATTCTTTAAGACTTTTAGTAAGCTAAGGGAGAAAAAGAAAAGAAAATCTAACTTCATACACGATTTTCCCTTAATTATACACATTTGTCTTTATTGAGAGTGTCATTCAAAACATTTCCGTCTTAAGTACTACTCTATGTCTTATACCGGAAAGATGAAAAAGAATTTTGGCATTCATTATATTATACCTCTCTATAACATCTACTCTTCATAAAAACATATTATTGTAATAGATAAATTTCTTCTTTATTCAGAGTGTCATTTAAAACATTTTCGTCTTAAGTACTACTCCATGTCTTATACCGGAAAGATGAAAAAGAACTTTGGCATTTCATTATATAATACCTCTCTATGACATTTTCTCTTCATAAAAACATATTACGGTAACAAATAAAATTGATTTTTTATGTTATATTTACTCTCTATAACAGCATTTCGCCGATAACATCTATTATTGCAATAATATTCTTTATAAAATTACATATCTATATATTTATCTATTATTTCATCATAATAAAAAAGTAATATATTAATTATATTTTATTAGAGGCATAACTTATTGTAAGTTCCAAAAATAAAAAAAACTCTTGTTAATTGAACATAAGAAATAAACAGATAAAGTTGGAGACTTTTTGTATTCTGTCATTTTTTTTCACACTCCACCTTATTAATACTGTTTTAGCTTTTAAAAAATATTAAATTAACGAAATATGAATGTCATTCGAGATTTTAAAATTAAATAACCTTATTTATCTTTTATAACAAACAAATTTAAACAATTAAGTTTTGGGGTATTTTTTGTTTGTTACAGTCAAATACATCTAAATGTCAAATTTAGTTATAGGCGTATAACAACACAACACTATAAACGGCACAGAAGATTGACAAAGTATTTTTTTTTGGAAATCTAACGGGAATATGCCAAGTAAGTCCTAACTTACCAATCTCTAGTCATTAATCATAAACTTACTAAAACCAGCCAAACACATACAAAAATTGAAAATCCAAAGATCTCTTTCCATATTTTTAAGCGTGATCAACAACATTAGATGCAAGACAAAAAGAAAATTTCATGGATGAGGTAGCAAATAAGGTGATGAAATACAAATATATATATATATATATATATATATATATATATATATATATATATATATATATATATATATATATATATATATATATATATATAAGATTCCAAAAATCTAAGCAAAAAGAAATCTTTTCAATGGGTATGATTGAATATCATTGAAAACATATAGTTGAGTCACTATACAAAATTTGAGGAAGATTGGAGGTGACTTGGTGTCAAAATTCGTAGTTAAAATCAAGTTGAAATAATTCTTCTACGACACAAGTATTAAACATGTATTACGCATGTATCTCACACACAGGTAGACATAGATATGCATGTGATACACATTTGATACATGTGTGATACATAAATAATACAAGTGTGATACATATATGATCTTTTTTCAAGTTCATCTTCTATTTCGAATTTTCAATTCAAACCATCTCAAAACTTTACCAAGTCATCCCAAAACTGAGATTTAAACTCTTTAAGATGTATCCAATCTATTACAACAACACCCACTCAAAAGAAAGCAAAAATTTAATATTTTTTTGGCTACAAATAGCTAATTGGTTAATATTGGTAATATTTTATGAATTGGCTAGTTTTTATACTAACTTTCTTATGAGCTGACATAACTGGTAATTTCCCATTAGTTTTTCGCAAAATGACATTGTATAGCCGCTCTCAAAATAATAGTCGGAAAAATATACTATATTTTTTGTATATATATACATTCTGTATGTTATAATTTTTACGCAAGCTAAAAGTGATATTACCCTTAATTCTTTTATTTAATATATTAAAGAGTAGACAAGGAATAAATGGGCTGATGAAATTGGGCTCTAGTTAGGCAGTTCCATAGAGAGGAACCCGAAGGTAAAAAAAACCGCACCATATGGTAAAGCAAATTTCTTCCTGCTTGCCAATTTTATCTCAACGCACTGAGAACCCCTTCTACTTCTATATTCTACAAATCCACCGTACAAAAACAGCCATGCCCGGTCTCATCGTGAAGAAGCTTCAGGAGGATGAGTCAATGTCTGAAGACGACTACGATTCTGACGCCGACGACGACGACGATGACGATGACAAGAACGCTTGCGCCATAGGTATTTCGTTCTGCTTCTTGTTATTCAATTTTTGTCTTTCATACATTGTATAAGAATACTGGTTTAAATATGGTGTCCTAGTTAACACAATTTGTGAAATATCAATTGTGACTGCATTTCTTTTAAAGATCACATGTGGTATTTCAAGGGTCAGAGTTTTTGATTGGATGGGCTATTTTGCTGCTATGTACCTAATTCCTTGCAAGTTCAACCCTTTGTGGACAAAGTAAATTATAGAAACTATTTTGGTGTTTGTTTTGGTAGTTTAAATGCTTAATGCCACTGCTACTTCAATTAACTGACCACTCGAGCATGCATTTCTAACTCCCAGAGGAGCGATTGGCTAATATTGAGAGGATGCATAAACAGATATGGCTAGTAATAGAAACTAAAGCCAAGGATAAGGGCATAAATATTACAGAGATTCTAGCTCAGTTTCCAGTGGGTCTGTCCGCGTCCCATGAGCTTGGCCCGACTCCTACTCAAGGTATTCTTTGCCTTACCTAACCCTTTTTAAGGTTATAATTTTTTGCAGCATTTTGTGAAATATCTATTGCGATGGCATTCCTTTTAGAGGTGGTTTGGTAGGAGGTATTAGAAAAAATAATGCAAACATTAGCTCTATGCATTACTAATACCTTGTTTGGTACATTTTTCCAACCTGTGTATAACTAATACATCATACTTGGTATTATCTTATGTATAAGTAATGCATAGAAAACCATGGCATTAGTAATACCAAGGCTACTAATGCATGCATTAGGTTGATTAAAGACAAAATTATCCTTAAAGTCCCTTAAAGCTTGAGAATATGAAGGGCATTTTTGTAAACAACTATTTTTCTTAAAAATTATGCAATGCATTATAATTTTAATACACCACGCCAAACAGTAGATAAGAAATAATATCTGCATAACTAATGCTTGCATTACTAACCCATGCATTACTAATACACCTTATTCTGCATTATTCTTATACACCCTACCAAACGACCTCTTAGGGATAATGTGCTATGTCAAGGCTTAGAGGATTTTATTAGTTGAGCTATTTTGCTGCTGCACAGCTAAAACCTTGCAAGACCCCTTTGTGGATAATGTAATAGTACAAAGAAATTATGTGGTGTTTGAGTTTGGCAGTTGTAACAATTTAAATGCTTAATGCTGCTGTTTTCAAAAGCTTGTTAGAAGGAGAAAATGATGCTTAACTGACCACTCGAGCATGCATTTCTAACTCGTAGAGTCATCCATAGAGGAGCAATTGACTAACTTTGAGATGAAGTGGAGGCATACCTTGCTAGTAATTGAAGTTGTATTCAAGGCTATGGGCACTGATGGTACAGAGATTCTAGCCAAGCTAGCCGAGGTTCGAGCGAGTCTGTCCAGGTCCGATGAGCATGCCCCGACTCCCACTCCCACCACTGATGCCCCAACTCAGGTAGTTGAGGATGTTGTTGCTGATCAGAAGACGGTGTTGAATGATACCACTGTGGATATTGGAATATCTCTGCCTGATTCCACCTTTTCTCCACCTACTCTGGCACCTGTTGTTTCTGCCGTTGATGTTCCTCCTGTTTTTATTGGATCTAATGCTGCTACTACTGCTGATGCCCCTAATTCAGCTGTGTATCCAGCTCCTGCTTCTTTTGCACCTGGTATTACTACTGCTGCTGGTTCTATCTCGACATTGGTTATCCCACCAGCTGAGGCGGGAGATACACCTATGCCAGACGCAGCTGCTAGAGGGAGTTCTCTTCACCGTACTTGATTTTATTTCGCGTGCATCGGGCACTATTTACAATTTTAATTGTGGGGTGGGGGAACTAAATTTTAGTGGATGATTGTAATTAATTGACTAACCCTTCTTCTGGCGAAAAATGGCGTTCCTGACAAAAAATTGGAACTAGGATGCATGATGCTAATAGCACTACTAATATAGTAAACTTTTTGTTAGTTCCCCCATGTATGTTTTGAAGGTACTAATAGCATTATTTTGTGTACCGGGCGCTACAGAAAATGCCCTATTTTATCTATATTATTATATTAAAAGCACGAAGGTCTTTAGCAAAATATCGTTCGCTTTTTTTACCTTTTAAAAATGGAGTTCATACTGGACAAAATAGTCATATTAAATTATTTTTCTAATATTTAAGAATAACATTTAATTAATTGTCTAATATTTAGGAATAACTATTTAATTATTTTCCTAATTTAAGGACTTTGATTTCAATTAATCTTTGTTAATAATATTTTCCATATTTGAACTAGGTAAGAATTCAAAATCAACGTATTTCTACTTATAAATATGGTACTATATTTTGCATCTGATAAAAACTAAATATGCACAATCTTGACATGCACTTTCAAAGACTTTTTTTATATATTGAAAGTTGTTATTAAACTAAGACAAACAAAAGGTAATTAACTTATCAATTTCTAATTGAAACACGGATATAATAGATAACAACATTAACCATTTGTTTGATATTAGACTTCTTTTATCACTCTTTTACCACTAAATAAGACTTTTTCTCGAGAATTTAAGTTAAAGAATAAGTAAAAAGTAGTTATTATTTGTGGTAGGTTTAAATTACTTGTAGAATTATAAGCAATTAATTCTATCTTAATAAGACATAGAAAAATACTTTTTTGTGAAAAATAATATGTTTGATTTTTTGGAGTATATAATAATATGTTCATTAATGTTTAATCTAACACTCCTTCGATAAATTTTATGTACTAAAATCTAAATACACGTTTTATTAAATACTATAATTAGATATAACTAACGCATTATCCATAATTATAATACTCTTTAGCTCAATGTTATCTTCAAGAAATACTTTCAAAATGACACATGAGAATTGAATATCAAATATGGGTAGACATGTTAAGAGTGTACTCTAAAAGGGTGCCCTTCGCGAAGTATTGATCGATATTTTTACCCTTCAAAAATAAATTTTACATTAGACAATTTAGCTAATTAGGATCAATATTCTATCATTTTCTCAAAGTTATATTTTGTAATTGTAATATAATTTTATTTTATAACTCAAATATATTATTCAAAAATATTATTGTAAATTGTTAAATTATATATACATAGATACACACGCGAAGCGCGTACCCTAAGACTAGTACCAATTAAAAGCGTAATACTACAAAGTATCCTTTTGCATTAAAAAAAAGGCTAATTCTTTTTTCTTTTACTATTCATTTGACTGCTTTTTTAATGAGTTAATACATCAAAACCCACCTAAACTAGACTTTCATACTTAAACTATTGGGGGTTTCCATTACCCCTGAGCTATAATGAACCCATAATAAAATACCCCCGAAGTCCGAAAAAAAAATTTTAAACTTTTTTTTATATAATTTCAAATTTCTGTTTTTTTATTTTTCTGCACCCTCATCCCCACTGACCCCACCCCGCACATTTGTTTTTTTACTTTTTGTTTTGTAATTTCAAATTTTTGTTTTTTCGTTTTTCTGCACTCACACCTCCCCACCCCCCGCACAATTTTTTTTTTTTACTATTTTTTTTTGTAATTTCAAATTTCTGCACCCCCACCCCACCCCATCCCACCCCTCCTCCCCCGGGATTTTTTTTTTATATATATATTTTCAGTTTTAGTTTTTTCATCTTTCGGTTTACATGTTTAAAATTTTATAAGTTCCAAAGTTATGAGTTCGGAGGTTTATGTGTTTGGAAGTTTACGCGTACCAAATACTAGAAAATGAATAAGATTACTACTTGTTTTCCAAAAAAATATTTTCTTGGAAAATATTTTCCGTTATACCAAATACACCCTTTCTTTATACCTTTTTCTTCATTTTATTTTCTCTTCTTTGAAAACTCGGTAGCTTCTTGGGGATGAAAATGAAACCTTAACTTGGAATGAAAAGGTGTAAATGAAATTCGACATTTATTCAATAGAAAACCCATACATTTTGGAAGAAAATCTTAAACGCTAACTATAAATCTGAATGAATGTCTAGTATCCCTTCCCAAACAGTAATTCGGTTTGGGTCGCTTTTTCCCTAAAAAGAAACCAAACCAAGTAAGTCGGTTTTTCAAATATTGGAACCAAACCAAAACCAATTATGTCGGTTTTTTATCGATTCGGTTTTTATCGGTTTTTCAGTTTTTTTTGGTTATTTATCGGTTTTTTCTTAAATATGAGACATACACTACCAAACGCATATTCCGACGACTACATTTTCAACGTAACGCTATCAAACTAATTGCTCTTTGAGAAATTTATCATTTATCAAGATATATTGATGATAATTGACTCAAATAGTGATGAATAATTTAAGTACTCAATTAAAAATCGATTATTTTTAACTTGAAATAAATTATTGTACTTAACAACAGAAAACTACCAATCAAACTAGAAGGCAGAGAATTAGATTATTATAATAGTAAAGAACTAGACTAAAAATACAAATGACTAATATGTACCATAAAATTTCAGAAACTTTATATAAAAATATACATATATGTCACGACCCGAAATTTCCTCCTTCGGACAGTGATGGCGCCTAACATTTCACTTGCTAGGCAAGCAACCGTTAGAATAATATTAACCAATTTTTTAAAGCAATTTTTAAATTATTAATAATCAAGAAAACAAAAGCGGAAGCAAAGTTTGAAATATAGTGAATAGTTCATAAAAACAATGGTGTCTAAATACCATCCCAGAATTGGTGTCACAAGTGCACGAGCTTCTAGAATAAATACAAATAAGGTCTGAATAAAATAAAGCTGTCTAGGAATAAACACACAGTTAAAGTAAAATAGACGGGGACTTCAGAACTGCGGACGCCATGCAGTTATACCTCAAGTCTCCTCTGGAAGCTGAAATCTGAGCAAGTCTATGGTACGCCGTTGGGACCAACTCCAAAATCTGCACAAGAAGTGCAGAGTGTAGTATCAGTACAACCGACCCCATGTACTGGTAAGTGCTGAGCCTAACCTCGACGAAATAGTGACGAACCTAAGGCGGTTCACTTACATTAACTTGTACGCAATATTAGCAATAACAACAATAATAGAAATAAATCAGGTAATTCATTTATAATAATTTAAGACAACTCAGCAGTCATAATCAATTATCATTTTCATCAATTCTGTTGCAGCGTACAACCCGCTCTTACCATATATTCACATTCAATTCTGTTGCAGCGTGCAACCCGCTCTCACAACCTATTCACATTCGGTTATGTTGCGGCGTGCAACCCGCTCCTTCAATATATTCATTTTAATCAAGTCTGTTATATATTTATTTCAATCAAGTATATATATAGACTTTTTAATAAGTCTGTTGCGGCGTGCAACCCGATCCTCTAATATTAACTTTTCATAAGTCTGTTGCGGCGTGCAACCCGATCCTCCAATATTAACTTTCATAAGTCTGTTGCGACGTGCAACCCGTTCCTCCAATATTAACTTTTAATAAGTCTGTTGCGGCGTGCAACCCGATCCTCCAATGTATCCATTTCAATCAATTCTTATAGAAGAAATTTCCCCAATAAATACAACAATTAATATAAAATTATAAGACAACAAGTATACAACAATTATGATTTAATTATGAAACAAACAATGACAAATAGCAAATTATTATAGAAATCAGGGAGAAAATAGGCAGTTTAATATTTAATATGCTAAATGTCAAATAACAATTAAATCACATAATTCAAATAGCATGTAACAATTAATGCAGGAATTCAAGAATTAATATTTGACAAAGAATAAGAGAGAAACAATTATTATAATAATTAATTTATGATTAAAAATAATTTATGATTTTTCAAGTAAGGCAGGCAAACAATTAATTTGACGACGTATAGACACTCGTCACCTCACCTATACGTCGTTCACATGCAATTCACATAACAAATAAATTAAGGGTTCTATTCCCTCAAGTCAAGGTTAACCACGACACTTACCTCGCTTTGCAAATTCCAAATCAATTATTCAACCACAAATTTTCCTTTTAAATTTTCCTCCAAAAGCTTCAAATCTATTCACAAATAATTCAATATATTCAATACTAATCATAGGAATTAATTCCATATGAATTTATAAATTTTTCGGATAAAAATCCAAAATTCATTAAAATATTCGGCAGTGGGACCCACATATCAAATTCCAAAAAAACTCACGAAATCCGAACACCCGTTCCGATACGAGTTCAACCATACCAAATTTGTCCAATTCCGATATCAAATGGACCTTCAAATCTTAAATTTTTATTTTTGAAAGATTTTATAAAAATCTGATTTTTCTTCCATAAATTCACGGATTCATGATATAAATGAGTATGAAATCATGAAATATAATCAATATAGGATAAGGAACACTTACCCCAATATTTTTCCGTGAAATCGCCCAAAAATCGCCTTACCCGAGCTCAAAAATGGGTCGAAACCCCATTTCCAGAACTTAAAGTTCTGTTTCTGGGATTTTTACCCTTCGCGAACGCGGTCGTGCCTCGCGTTCGCGAAGCACAATTATGTGCTGTCAAATTTTACTCCTCGCGAATGCGATAGCATGCCTAGCTTGGCCTTCGCGAATGCGAAGGCTAATTTTCCTGACCAGTCTCTTTCCCTTCGCGAACGCGAGGCTTCTATCGCGAAGGCGAAGCTTTGAACCTCAAGCCTTCGCGAACGCAAAGCACAAAACGTGCCAGCCCAATTTGCTCTTCGTGTTCGCGAGAGTACCTTCGCGAACGCGAAGAAGAACACTCCAGAAGCCTGAAGTCTGCAGAAAACCAGATTTTCTAAGTCCGAAATCATCCCGTAGCCTATCCGAAACTCACCCGAGCCCTCGGGGCTCCAAATCAAACATGCACGCAAGTTCTAAAACATCATACAAACTTGCTCACGCGATCGAATCGCCAAAATAACACCTAGAACTATGAATCGGATACCAAATCAAAGGAAGTTTTCAAGAAAACTTTAAAACTTATATTTTTACAACCGAACGTCGAATCACGTTAAATCAACTCTGATTCTCACCAAATTCGGCAGACAAGTCATAAATATTATAGTGGACCTATACCGGGCTCCGGAACTAAAACACGGATCTGGGGTCAATAAATCCAACATCAGTAATTTCTTAAAAATCATTAAACTTTCAAGCTTTTAATTTTTCATCAAAATTCCATAACTCGGGCTAGGGACCTCGGAATTCGATTCCGGGAATACGCCCAAGTCCCAAATCACGATACGGACCTATTAAATTTTTTAAAATACTGATCCGGATCCGTTTGCTCAAAATGTTGACCAAAGTCAACTTAGTTGAGTTTTAAGCTCTATTTCCCATTTTAATCCATTTTTCACATAAAAATTTTCCGAAAAATTGTACTGACTGTGCACGCAAGTCGAGAAATAATAAATGGTATTTTTTGAGGTCTTAGAACACATAATTACTTATTAAATTTAAACATAACATTTTGGGTCATCACAATATATATAGGTGTAATAATAAATTTAAATAGCTACTTTTATAGTCGGTTTGGTTCAGTTTTTTCGATTTTTTTTTTATTAAAATTAAAATCAAACCAAATTTGATTGGTTTTTAAAATTTAAAACTAAAACCAAACCAAACCTAAAACATATCAGTTTTTTTAATCGGGTTGGTTCGGTTTTTCAGATTTTTATGAACACCCCTAACTCAGGCATTACCTTGTACTCTTTTAGGAGTTTTTAATATATAGAGGAGTATAGTTCAGGGGGGTTTTGGGGACACCAAATAGTTTAAGTAGGTAACTGATAAAAACGTAATAGTTTAGGGGCCTTTTAGGGTATTAACTATTTTTTTTAATTTGTCGGTTGTAATATTTTTACACCGAATACATTGCCTTTATGCGTTTCTTTTGTGTTGCTATAGCTCATTTTGTTTGCTGCAATTATTTTTGTTTTCTTGTGTCTTGTGAGTAGTCAATACGTAATTAGGACTATAATAGGATCGTCAAGGTGAACCCTATAGCTTTAGAATCATTCATCCATTTGCTAAAGCTCACGCAACCGTTTATTTATTTTACTAATTCTTGCAATACTTAGAATCTAAATCAACCAATTAAATTGGTATATTTCTTGTCTAAATAACTAGGTATGGTTTAATTTGGTTATTGGTTAATGAATATTTTTTGTGAAAATGATACTCTACTCAATCTATAATAATTGTTTAACTCTGTATACTTGCATGTATAAGAAGGTTATACATAATCCGAAAAGAAAGTTATAAAGAAAAAAAATACTTAGTTTACAAGAAAAAAAAATCGAAATAAACACCATAATCCTGTTCAGTCCTTAACAAGCAACCTATAGTAAGATGTTATAACTCTATCCCAATTTTATATTCAAAGCAAAACGAGGCCTTACAAATTTCAATGATTATAGGGAGCCAGATAGCCTCTTTTTTTTTTTTTGTTGAGACAATCAGTTTTATGATCTATTATAAATGTTCTATTAATTATGTGACCATTTTCACAAGAGATTAGTAACAAATAATACAAGTTAAAATAGCACGGCTAACCAGTTTTCGGACTGGTAATTAAAAAAACCAGTGTTTGCAAAATCATTGAAAATAGCCACTATTTTACTGCAACACGGAAAGTTCCAGCATAATATACTGGAGATTGGAGCACCTGTGTATGAACTTCCAGCATATTATGTTGGAACTCCAACACATTATGAAATTCATCATGTTATGCTGGAAGTTCACATGTAAACAATTCGAACTTTAACATTTGTTCAGATTTATCTTTATAAGAAAATGACTAAATTTCGATTACTTTTAAAATTGTGGCTATTTTTCAATTACTACTTGTAAATCTGGCTATTTTTTAATTTCACTCAGAGACTGGTCAATAAAACCCAAGGGGTGTTTATAGAGTTATTTTCCTTTATTTGAATTACAACTGATCATAGGAGGTCATATCCTCAAAAATATTTAATCACATATTGTATGTGACATTTTCAGCAACCTAGTAATATACTGTTAGATTTTCAGCGAGTTAAAGGAGATTTTTTTTCCAACTTTAACACCATTTAGTTACAAAACTTTGTCTTTATTCACAAAGTCATTTGAAACATTTTCACCTTGAATATGTCTTATACCCAAATGATAAAAAAGAGAGACTATAACTTCATAATACTACTAATTTTCTTTATTAAAAGAGAAAAGATAAAGGTATAAGTGGGCTAATGAAATTGGGCTTTAGTTAGGCAAGGTCCATAGAGAGGAACCCTAGGGTAAAACCCCACCATTTTATATCTCCATTTATTCTGCTTACGAATCCTATCCTCAAAAAGCACTGAGAACCTCCTCCATTCGACTGCAACCATACTACGACTGCAACCATGCCTGGTCCCGTCATCGAAGAAATAGAAGCGGAGAAGAAGCTTAAGGAGGATGAGCCAATCGTTGAGGACGTGAAGGAGGAAGACGACCACGATGATGACGTCGATGATTCTGACGACGACGATGACGATGACGATGACAAGGAAGATGGCGCCCTTGGTATTGTTTTCCTTTCCTCATCTTTTTTATGGTTTCATACTGCTTGTTATGTTTTTGTCTTTCGTACATGGTCTAAGAATGCTGGTCTTTAGTATGGTCTGTTTGTGAACTTGGCATTTTGTGAAATATATATACTGAGACGGTATTCCTTTTAGATATCATCTGTAGTATTTTAAGGCTCAGAGTATTTTATTGGATGAGCTACTTTACAGCACCTTAGCTATTTCAGTTCCAGTTGAACTCATTTTGGATAATGTAACACTAGATAGAAACTATTTGGTGTTTGTTTTCGTAGTTGCAACTATTTAGTTGCTTAATGCTGCTGTTTTTAAAAGTTTGTTGGCAGGAGAAATGAATGCAACATTAGTTATCTGACCAGTGACCATTTGACCATGCATTTCTAACGCTAGAATAATTAAACCTCTAGTTGGCGTAGGATTTATTTATACTTTGCATAATTGCAATCTGGACTGGCTGTTGTTGTTGTTTCCAGGCTTTTGTTCATTCGTACGAAATTATGGTATGCATTTTCTGTCTGATTTCTCCATCCCTATTCTAACTGATGTCAGTAGATTAAGTTTTAGCTATCCCTGTTCTTAGCTACTATATGCAATGTGTTTCCTGGTGTGCAGTCCTTACCAGTATGATGTTTCTGAACTTGCTACTTATCTTCCTGTGCTTATTTTATTATTTATTTCTATTTTGCTTATGTACAAAATTGCACTCGACCTGTTTAGTGTTGTTACATTCTTATATCGCGCTTGAGATAACCAGGCCACACAGTATGGTGTTTGTTAATACATTTTCTGGAAGAATCTGAATAGAAACTGATGCAGGAGGTAGTGAGAGTTCTAAGCAGAGCAGGAGTGAGAAGAAGAGTCGGAAAGCCATGTTGAAGCTTGGCATGAAACCTGTTACAGGGGTTAGCAGGGTCACTATTAAGAGGACCAAAAATGTAAATCACCTTGTTTCATTCTTCATTCATCTGTATTCAATTTAATACACTTTTAAAAATGTGAATTTATGCTAATTAGCTCAATCACAACACTGCAGGTTTTATTCTTCATCTCAAAACCAGACGTCTTCAAAAGCCCAAATTCCGAGACCTATGTCATATTTGGAGAGGCTAAGATTGAGGATTTGAGCTCGCAGTTGCAGACACAAGCAGCTCAGCAGTTTAGGATGCCAGACATGGGATCTGTGATGGCAAAGTCAGATGTGTCCCCCTCTACTGCAGCTGCTGAGGCAGATGAGGAAGAAGAGGTCGATGAGACTGGTGTTGAACCTCGGGACATTGATTTGGTTATGACACAAGCAGGAGTGTCCAGGAGCAAGGCAGTCAACGCTCTGAAGTGCCACAATGGAGACATAGTCAGTGCTATTATGGAGCTTACCACTTGAGTATGCTTAAAAATTCGCCTTTCAATTTTTGCTTGATGATGAATTTTGGAAGTCACTCTCTCATTCTATTTTTGTTGCCCTTGTTAATTGGCGAACCACCTATTGAGAGGTAGTCCGATGTAGAATCTCATTGGCCTAAATCAAGAAATGAAGGGCTTTCTTTCTTTATTTTGGTTGTTTCAGAACCTCTATTTTTGTGCGAAGTGATTATCTAGCATTTCCATTTTGCCTGAGCAGCTCCGTGGCTTTAGATTAAAAGGTAAATAAATGTGTTAATATAGATATAGGTACTTGGCAATTTCATTCTTTTGGTTGATAAGAATTTAATGCATGCAATTCTATTTAAATCTCCCCGGGAAATGGTGCTGGAAGTAAGATAATGTGAAGTAATAGGGCAGCAAAGCAAAACATCTATTTCCTGGATAATGCTTCTCACAGGACTATAATAACCAATAGGGGAATAGAACAGGTTGAAGAAGATACAGCGGTGAGAAAGCTCCAGCTTGAAAGGAGCAGTCCCGCTTATGATACATAGATTTTTATCATTTGTTCAGCTATTGATGACTCTACAATTAGCTCGGATCTCACCAGCAGTGCTCGTCAAAACACCAATTTGGCCCATCTTCACCATTGCGAAAGCAAATTTACTTTTCCAGAGTAATGAACTCCTAGCATTTTGTGTTACTTGGATAGCTGTAGTTGGATTTGTGAGAAGAGTTTGATCGGAGGTAAACAAGCCCCTGTTAGCCAGAATATCGGTGTAGTAACCTACATCAGTGATGTCTGGGCTTGCAGGGTTCATTGGCACCACCAAACTTGTGTCCGTGCTGCCTTGTGGACATTGCTGCTTCAACTGAGCTGCATAGCCAGGATCTAGACTAGGATCCTGGCTTGTTGTTGAGTTGAAGTTGTATAGCCTGCTGGTGAAGGACCCACAATGAGATCGACCAATCGTGTGTGCTCCTAGACATCAAAGATCCCAAGATTCTTCTTATGGATTAGAAATTTCACAATCTTTTTCGTTTCTTTGTTTGGTAGTAACAATTAACAAGTTTATATACATTGTCAGTGTAAAAGATTTTTTATACTACACTGCTACTTACCGGAGAGGGTTACCATTTCTTCTTGGGTGAGTCCCATATTTTTGAAGTTTTGGGTGAGCTGGTCAACGTTGAATGCAGGAGACGGCAAATTTCTTGTCTCAGAAGCTAATGAGATTCTGCCATCTCTTCTACCTGCTGGAACGGCATAGCCAAACCCTCTAGTCTGCAGGAATTTTAAGCGTGCAAGTAATTAAATACACCTTGGTAGTGTATGTTTAATAAAGCTAATTGGCCTGATTAACTTTAGTACTTACGATCTCTACGCTATCCCTAGCTGCAAAAGCGACTATATCAGCACAAGAAACAACTCCTCGACAAACAGATTCCAACCTCGCCTTTGCACTGTCAATGACTTCAAAACCTCGAAGGCTCGGATTATTTGCTGGTGAGTCCTTCTCTGCTGTGTTTGATGGAGTTGAGTCGATTAGCACTGATCCATCACAACCCTATTATAATGCCAGAACCAAAAAGTTAACAAAGTACAGAGTTACTAGTCAATATGCTGGATGTATAATGTCTTTGGCCCTTCTTATATGGTTTTTAATCTCGTCAATGGGAAACAACTTCAAAAATAACGTAAAACTCACTACTCTATATACAGAGTGCATTTATGATGAGAACTGTGTGATTTTGTGATCTCATCTTACGTTTAAACTTCATGATGAGATGATCACGTACTAGTATGGTTGCAGAGAGTAGGTAGAATTGTCACTTATTATCGGATAGTAGAATTTTTACGTGGTTGACTCATAAAAGATAATAACTCAGGCATGCATGTAAAGAGATATGTAAATGACATAATATATTCAATAAAAGCGTGCTATAATACCATAAGAACAGTATAACTATCTAAACTAAAAGCATAATGAGATGGTCACACACTTTTGACCCATGAAAGGCTATTGGAAAACTGACTTACCCTAACAAAACAATCATGGAAATGCATGCGAACAAGGCCAGCAGCCACTCCCCTATCTTTAATAAACGCTTTTGTAACTTCTTGTTTCACTATGAACTCAACCATACTACACGAACTACCATAAAATCCCACTTGAAGTTGTGCTTCTAACATTATGCACTCACATAGAACCACGAATATTAGTGCTGCCCACACACCGCTCATTAACATTCTTGCACTCATTTTCCTTAAGACCTTAGTACAAACTTCTTTGTTTCCTAGTGAGCTTGAGTAGCTTCAACCACGATGTCAATATATAGGGACAACACGTTGATATCAAATGGACCTGATGTTAACTTATCTTTACTAATACACTATTATTAATCTCGCTGGTAAAATCCATATTTTAGTGCATGGTGAGAAGGCAGTAAGCTGTAACCTTGTATTCGAGAGCAAAGATGCATAATGTTTTGGAAGGAAAAAGACAACTGGATTTGGTTGATTGACTATGATTGCACGTATATATATTTGAACTAAACTGTCTTTTAGGGTTTATGTAGGAACAAAACAAGCTTGAGTCAGCCAGTCCATTTTTATTGACTTTTTTGCATGAAAAAACAAAGTGTAGTGGTTAGACATTGATTAACTCTAGATTTCTGCTAATTAATGGATTGTTTTTGCAAGTGGGTCTTTTCTTTTCTTTAGTTCTTTCTTTCATCAAATATTATTAATCATTGAGTTACGTAAACAACAAAGACTTGCCGAAGACAGGAAACGAGTCGAAGGGTTTTACAAAGTGTATATGAGATCTTATTGGACCCGTGACTTGGGAGATTTTTGTAGATTTTAACACGATATCTATTGAATAAGTTGGCAATGATGGTTTTGAAATAAAATTTAAATCAAGGTAATATCACAAGCATCTAGTATTGAGAACTATCTGCGGTTTCTATCGTATAAATGACAAGATGATTAATTCAATTAGGATCCAGCTTGCACATAATGTGAGGTGTCCTTATCAAGAGTTACTGTTTGTAAAAGCAATCTTAACCAAACAAAAAAAAATACTAGTATTGCATTAAAAGCTGTACGTACAAGCAATCAGACACTACGGAGAAAATGTACATACAACTTATTATATGCATATTATTTAATCTTTGTATGTTAACCTCCCTACTATAATTTCGTTATCATTTTATCACCGAACCGAATGGCTTCTTGTTTTTGCTATTTCTTCACGACACAGCTAAATACCCTTCTTTGATCAGTCAATTAGCATGGCATTCTTTCCGAATTTAATCAAGAATAGGTCAAAAGAGCTACCCTAACGCAATGTTTTTTTTAATTTTTTTTTTTAATTATATCAGGGGTGGGGAGGGGGAAAAGGGAAGGGAAGGCTACGCTACTGATGGATTTAATATTGCACACCTAAACTGTGGAAAGGTGACAACTCACTAAGTGAGCTAGCCCTCAACCCTAAGATCGAGGCAATGTCTAACTTGGAGGCTTAAGCATATTAAAATTCATCTTAAAAGCATGTATATATTTAAAATTTTCTCATATTAACTGAAAACTAAAGTTTGTAAAAAATAAGAAATGTTTTTCTTTTATTTCCTTTTACAAGAAAATATTCTCAAATATAAGGAGTAAGTGTTGTGCAGCAAAAGGGAAACAAAGAAAAGGACCCCTTGTATGCGGATGCCAGCTGAATATTACAATACCTACAGTGCCAATATATCTAGAATACACAATGAGCCTCAAAGTTTTAAGTTTCAATTGAAGAGTAAAATACTATACGAGTACAACTCAGCACATCTCTACGAAAACTTGTGCACATTTTGCACTTTAAAATACATGTATTTTATAGCTTAATATATAATTAATCAATTCAAAGACAAATGGGTTCGTGGTAGAGAAACCTTCGAAAAAATATAACTTTGTTATACAATATTAAAAATCAACTTGCGACAGAAAGTATTGTTTGAGAAAAAAATTCTTAAAGAAACACTATTATCGTTATTAACATATTCTATCATGTTTAACCAAAAAAATAAAATCATGACAAGAAATTAATTGTACTACTCTGCTTTACTGCGAAATTTTCTGGCACGAATCCAGATTTAATCGAGACACAATGCAGGTACCAGACATAGGGTGGGAAACAAAGAAGAGGAACTGTATAGTCATTAGTCAACAATACGATTTGTCCTCTTTTTGAGTGATACTCTAAAGAACTTGAGAGATCTATTTTCAATTTCTTTGGAGTAAAGGATTCAGGAGGTTCTTCCAAAGGTCTTTTTCCTAGGGCTTTTTGTCCTAGAGGATGAGAATGATCTGAGAGTTCTGCCTGAGATGAGGCAAAGTCTTCTAAGTGGTCGGACCTTAGGTCTACTTGTTCTGGAGGCTGGGAAGAAGGTTTTGCTATGGAGTGAGTACTTTTTCCGGTGTAGTCTGAGGGACTTTTAGAGTGTTTAGCCATGGAAGAAACTGGTTGAAGAGAGTTTCGGAGAGGTTTTCTAGGCTATGGGAACAATGGAGATTGGAAGAGGGTTTCAGAGATTAAAAGAAGGGGTTTCTGACGATTGGTTACAGGAAAGGAAGGGGTGTCAGTTGAACAGGCGTGATGATTGATTTTCCTTTCTTGAATGCTGCAACTGATGTGAAAAGAGAAGAAAAGAGAGGGAATTCGGAGGCTCTATTAATGACTATGAAAAGACAAAGTTTAAACATTAGGCATACAAAACATAAAAACATCACATAGGTCCTAATATTAATGATCAATGGAAATAATACCAAGTAATTCTCTTAAAAAGCAAAATCTGTCTTCAAGTAAAGGTTTAGTAAAAATATCTACTAATTGATCAGTAGTTCCAATAAAAGATAATTCTATATTTCCCTTAAGAACATGATCTCTAATGAAATGATGCTTGATGTCTATATGCTTTGCCCTCGAGTGATGCACAAGATTTTTTGAGAGACATATAGCGCTAGAGTTATCACAGAAAATTGAAATGGGTTTAAAGAATAGTTCATAGTCACCCAATTGATGAGACATCCATAGTAATTGTGCACAATATTGTCCAATGGCGATATACCCAGCCTAAGTTGTGGATAGTGCAAATGATCCTTGCTTTTTACTATTCCAAGATATCAGTGCTTTTCCAAGTAATTGACATGTTCCGCTGGTGCTTTTTCTATCTTCCTTATCACCTGTAAGATCAGCATCTGAAAAATCTTCTAGTTTAAAATTGTTAAAGCGTGGATACCATAATCCGTGAGAAATAGTTCCAATGAGATATCGAATAATTCTCTTTACTGCAGTCAGATGTGATTCTTTAGGAGCTGACTGAAACTTGGCACATTTACAAACACTAAACATAATATCTAATCGACTAGCAGTTAGATAAAGAAGGGAGCCAATCATTCCACGATATTTAGTTCCATCAACAGGATTTACCTGTTCATCTTTGTTAAGACTTGTTGAAGGACTCATTGGTGTGCCAATAGATTTAGCATTACTCATAACGAACTTCTGAATCAACTCCTTTATGTATTTTGTCTGACATATAAATGTTCATTCTTCAGATTGTTGAATTTGAAGTCCAAGAAAGAACGTTAGTTCTCCCATCATACTCATTTCAAACTCACTTTGCATAAGATTTAAAAATTCCTTGCACATAAGAGGATTAGCACTACCAAAAATAATATCATCAATGTAAACTTGAATAATGAGATTACCTTCCGATGATCTTTTAATAAAAATGGTAGTGTCTACTTTACCTCTTGTAAATTCGTGATCAATAAGAAATGAGTTGAGTCTTTCGTACCATGCTCGTGGAGCTTGTTTAAGTCTACACAATGCTTTGGTCAATTTGTACACATGACAAGAAAACTTTGAATCTTCAATTCCAGGGGGCTGTTTTACATATACCTCCTCCTCAATGAAACTATTTAAAAAGGCACTTTTGACATCCATCTGGAAGAGCCTAAATCTTTTAAAGGATGCGTATGCAAGAAGAATTCATATTGATTCCAGTCGAGCTACTGGAGCAAAGGTTTCGTCGTAGTCGACTCCTTCCTGTTGTGAGTATCCTTGAGCTACTAATATGGCTTTGTTTCTCACAACCTTTCCATCCTCATTTAGCTTATTTCTGAAAACCCATTTTGTTCCAATTATAAGAGCGTTTTCAGGCTTAGGCAGCAGTTTCCACACTTGATTTTTGTCAAATTGATCTAGCTCTTCCTGCATTGCTTGTAACCAACTTGAGTATTTCATAGCTTCCGCTATTTTATTTGGTTCAATCTAGGAAATCAGTGCTATGTTTGCTTTCTTCTTGAGAGCTCCCCTGGCTTTCATTCCTTCGCTTGGGTCTCCTATGATAAACTTTTGAGGATATTCTGGTTCACCTCTCCATTTATTTGGACGAATTGTACTTGTATGAGTATTTGACTCCTTCGGAGATTCTGATTGACTGTTGCTAATCTCATTAGTTGACTCCATTACACCATCAGGTTTATTAGTCGACTCTTGAGATTTGCTTGTCTCCTGAATTTTTTGAATTTGATCTTCATCACCTGCAACAGTTCCTTTCTCGGCCGAAGTGTTATTTTCATCAAAGATATCATGTACTGATTCTTCTACACACAGTGTGCGTTTATTATAGACTCTAAAGTATCTACTATTTAATGAATAACCCAGAAAAATACCTTCGTCACTTCTTGCATCGAATTTTCCAAGATTGTCCTTACCATTATTGTGAATGAAGCACTTGCTTCCAAACGGATGAAAGTAACTTATACTGGGTCGTTTACCTTTCCACAATTCATAAGGAGTCTTCTTCAGGATTGGTCTTATGAGGCATCGATTGAGAATGTGACATGTTGTACTTACTCCTTTTGCCTAGAAGTGATTTGGCAACGAATATTCTAGTATCATAGTTCTTGCCATATCTTGTAAAGTCTTATTTTTTTGCTCGAAAACTACATTCTGTTGGGGTGACCTTGGAGCAGAGAAATTGTGGGTGTATCCTTGATCATTGCAGAAATCTTCAAATGCTCTGCTTTCAGATTCTCCTCCATGATCACTTAGAATTGTTGTAATAAGATACCCCTTTTCTCTTTCGACCTTTTTACATAAGATCTCAAAATTTTTCAAAGCGTTATCTTTGTGATATAGAAAAATCATCCAAGTAAAGCGTGAGTAATCATCAACAATAACAAAGGCATATCATTTTCCTCCTATGCTAGCAGTTCTAGTGGGTCCAAATAAGTCCATATGAAGCAATTGCAAGGGCTTTGAAGTAGATACAATATCTTTATTTTTTAAAGAGTTTCTAGTTTGTTTAGCAATCTGACATGCATCACATACATGATTTCTAGAGAAATTGAGTTCAGGTAAACCAATAACTAAATCATGCTTGGAAAGTTTCTCTATCAGATGCATGCTTGCATGACCGAGTTTCTTATGCCATAACCATGGATCATCAGATATGGATGTTAAACAAATATGACCATCTATATTTTCAAAACCATCAAGAATATATACATTTTCATAACTTTTACCTGGGAGGATTATTTTACCTGTCTTATCTTCAATAGCACAACATGTTTTCTTGAACTTTACTTCATACCCTGAGTCGCATAGCTGACTTATACTAAGAAGATTGTAGTTAAGTCTGTCAACAAGATAAACCTTAGTGATATCACAATTATTATTGAAAGGAACTGTTCCGGTACCGACTATTTTTCCTTTTGAGTCATCACCAAATTTGACACTTCCTCCATCTATTTTTGTAACTTCTTTAAACAGGTTTTTGTCACCTGTCATGTGATTGGAATACGCATTATCTAAGTACCATTTTCCTTTGCAACTCCTTCTGTGGTGTTCCTGCAAAACATAATTATCACTTCCTTTTAGGTACCCAAGCTTGCTTGGGTCCTTGTTGATTAGTATTACTGGACTCAGGATTGTTTTTGGGTTTCTAAATCCATCATGAGTCATTTGATTTACGAAATCGACAAAAAGAATATTTATGTCCACTTTTGTTACAGTAGTGACACGTAAGTCCTAATCCATTTTTGGATCTTTCATTTGTGTTATTACTAGTGGACTCTGTTCTGGCTGGTCCTTCTCCAGTTGACTTGTAAGTCGCTTGGTTCGACTTGACAGAACTATGACTGGTGGATTTGCGCAAGCCATTGAGTTGCATTTGCAATTCCTGAAACTCATCTTGAAGTACTTTTTCAATTTTGCATACTTCAAGCTTGAGTTTCCAGTCTTTTACTTCTTTGTTGAGTCTCTTTAGTTCATTCATCATTTTTTGAGACTCTTTCAAAGTAAGGTCAAGAATATCCTGCAATTCATTATATCTTTCACAGTTATAAGATCTTACCTTGCTTGTTTCACCTCGCGCCATGAAACAGTTCTCATTGTCATCTGAAGTGTCCTCATCTGTCCAGCACCCTGAGAGTTTGTTCATGTCGTTTTCCAGAATTGTCATGAAACATAGATTTGCTATCTCTTCGTGTTCTGAACTGTCTTCATCACTCCAGCTTCCAAATGATTTGTTCTTATTAAAACCTCTGGAAACCTTTCTTTTAAGATCATGACACTCAGCTTGAACATGTCCAAATCTTCCACACTCATAGCATTTGCCATCATTTTTGTCTTGTTCGTTTTATTGCCTAGTTCGCCTAGGTGGTATCCTGCCTCTTCTTGTATTCCTATATATCCTCATTAAACTATCCATGTTCCTTGATACCATGGCAATTTCTTCTTGAAGAGCTTCAGGGTCGTCATCAATATCATTGTCTGCTCTTTCAGTTGTAGCCTTGAAAGCAACTGTTTTCTTCTTTTCTTCTCGGTTTGTTTTCTTGAGATGAGTTTTCTCGAAGGCTATAAGTTCTCCTCGAAGTTCATAGTATGATAATTTGTTCAAATCCAGTGATTCAAGTGTAAACACTTTTGTCTGCCAAGTAGTGGTTAGACTTCTTAAAATTTTTCTAACTTGATCACCACTTGAGTATGGTTTGCCAAAAGCTTTTAGATCACTAATGATTTTACTAAATCTGGCAAACATCTCTTCAATGTATTCTCCTTCTTTCATATGGAAGAGTTCGTAGTCATGAACCAACATGTTGATATGGGTTTCTTTCACTTTACTGGTTCCTTCATAAGTAACTTCAAGTTTATCCCACATCTCTTTGGCTGTATCGCAACTGGAGATTTTTCTATATTCCTCACCACTTATAGCATTATAAAGCAGATTCCTTGCTTTAGCATTAACTTGCACAACTGCCATTTGTTCATCAGTATATTCATCTATATTTTCAGGATCAACAGGTGGTTGAGCAGCAGCCGGCAAAGGATAGTTCCCCTTTTGGATAACTCGCCAGACCTTGACATCATAAGACTTTGCGTATATTTCCATACGCATATTTTAGTGAGAGAAATGTTATCCATTAAAATATGGTGGCCTTACTTGCGATGTTCCTTCTTGGAAGAGTGCTCCGACAATAACTTGATTAGCCATGATCTTTTCTCACAAGCTGTTAAGCAAAAGAAAAATGTGAGCCTTGCTCTGATACCAATTGAAAGTACAAGAGTGAATTGCTTATTTTAAAATTAATTATTATAAGTTGACTTGATTTTCCAATTAGTCGACTAGATGTAATAGCGAGATAATAAGAAGTGCAAAATTAAAATGCAGAAGTAAAGTGCAGGAATTAAAGACATTAGAGCTTTTATACTGGTTCGGATTCAATGTGAATCCTAGTCCAGTCCCCTTGGGTTGCAAGAGAGTTCTCTTTCAGTGATTGAGTTTCTTAAGTACAAACTGAATGGTGTAGTTTACACCAACAGCTCAATTTCTATGTCACTCGTCTTTTCTTGATACAATGCCTCACCAGTATTTTTCTCTTTTTCTTCTCTAACTTATTACATAGCAGATCTAGTAGAGCTACAATATTTGTTTGAAGTAGAATAAAGAGAGGGTAATTGGTTTGATCAAAGTATGTCTCTCTAAGACTTAAGGTTGCGTATAAATACTTTGTAGGAGACTGTTACTGAAGAGATTTGCCAACCCAAGAGATTTAATTCTTGGAAAGAAATTGATTCTTTCCAAAAATAAGGTTAATTCTCGTTACTCTTCCTTGATGTGTGGACTTTGACAACTTTTCATTTTTAAGTCTTGATAGTGCCGGATTTACTCCTTAATTCTGGGTCCTTCCAATAATAGCTACTGATTGATTATCTTGTCGGATCTTCAATGCTTCTTTTCCTTTTTAACTCTTTAATCAATCTCGGATTGATTATCTCGCCGGATCGTCAGTACTTCTTTTCCTTTTGAATGCTTCAATCAATCTTTGATTGATTTCTTCCTTCACCTTTGATTGTTTCTCTTTGTGCACTTCGATCTTGGTTGATTTCCTTGAATCCCTGCACCAAAAGCAATTATATTATTTTTCATCATTAAAACTAAAACTTAATAATGACCAATATGCACACAAGTAGAAAAAGATTTTACAAATACATTATTGAGATTGCACAATCAATGTTGCTCTTTTGGCGCTTCTTTTTCCATGAAAAAGAAACGCATGTTTTGATTTTTTTTTTTAAAAGGAGAAACTATAAAAGGCATAGGATAAACATGAACTTTTGATTTCAAGGGTGTGTTCGCAACATTACCTCTGTTATGTTATGTTAAATAGGTTAGAAATGAAAGCATGTAGAAAAAAAAGTCAAGCACTGTGAAATTTAAGGAAGTACATAAATGGATATAAGAATATTAAGTAAATAGTTATGGAGGAAAGTGAAAAGTTTGAAACCATAAATATGATATAAATGGGTGTTAAAACTACTAAGGGATCGACAATTATAAGGGGAAGTAACACTGCTAATATCTTTAAGATAAATCGAAAAGAAAAAACAAACGACGGTAGTCGGTAAGTACGTAATATGTATTAGTCCCAAAAATAACTTGGAGATTGCCTTATGCCTCTTCCATAATGTTTTTTCAGTCTTTCTGTTCGTTGTTCTCTATAATGTTTTTTTATTTTTTAACAATGGCCTATCCCAATCTTTTCAAGATTTTGCTACAATTCTTTCAGCGAAAAAAATATATTTCTTCCTCCTAATAACTAAACTCTCTGAAAAAAAAAGAAGAAACTATCAAATTCCTTATCTAAAATCCTAATTCGGCACTTACAATTTAACTCTCTTTTACCTTGCACACGAATTTTAGAAATCTACATCGTTGTTGATGACGGAGCGAGGACTCAAAATCAATTCAATATCGAATCTGCACATTTACTATCTCAAAACACCCATCTTTGAGTGAGTATTCTACACAAGTAAATAAATTAAAAAGAAAAAGAGTTGCAAAGACTGAAGCTCTTCAATATTGCAAAAAGAAACTCACCAATCCTTGTCAAAAATCTATTTAACAGACACAATCTAAAACACTCGAAATCAACCAAAATCAATTATGCCATGGAAATGATTTTTTCAGGTTTTAGGTTATGTGTTTTTGTATAAGAGAAGAGATAATGGTACATGATGATTTATTGGTACACATATATATAATAGAGTAGTTATTATAGAGATTATGGATTATCAATCATGGAGTTAAAGAGAAGCATCGGTTGAGAGATACTATGGGGCTTGATGGCCTCTTAAAGACCACTTTTCAGTTTTTTATGGCTTCTTCAAGAGGACTTTTTCAATCTTTTTTTTTCAATTCATAAGCTTGAGAAGTGAAAGAAAAAATACAAAAAAACCAGAAAAAAGAAAACTATGAATGTTGGGTATAGGAAGGTGCCACATCACCTACGTTTACTATCTCAAAACACTCATCTTTGAGAGAGTATTCTACACAAGTAAATAAATAAAGAAGAAAAAGAGTTGCAAAGACTAAAGCTCTTCAAGATTGCAAAATAAACTCACCAATCCTTGTAAAAAATCCAATTTAATAGACACAATCTAAAGGACTCGAAATCAACCAAAATTAATTATGCCATGGAAATGGTTTTTTAAGGTTTTAAATTATGTGTGTTTTGTATATGAGAAGAGATAATGGTACATGATGATTTATTAGTACACATATATATAATGAAGTAGTAATTATAGAGAGTATGGATTGTAATTAATGGAGTTAAAGAGACACATCATTTGAGAGAAACTATGGGGCTTGATGGCCTTTTAAAGACCACTTTTCAGTTTATTTTTTGATGGCCTCTTCAAGAGGACTTTTTCAGTTTTTTTTTTTTTTTTTTTAATTCATAAGTCTCAGAAGTTAAAGAAAAAAAATCAAAAAAAAATATATGAATACTGGGCATAGGAAAGTGCAACATCACCTTTCTTATTCGAAATTTAGAAATTTACATCGTTGTTGATGAAGGAGCAAGGACTCAAGATCAATTCAATATCGAATCTGCACTTTACTATCTCAAAACACCTATCTTTGAGAGAGTATTTTAAACAAGTAAATAAAGAAAACAGAAAAAGAGTTGCAAAGACGGAAGCTCTTCAAGATTGCAAAAAGAAACTCACCAATCCTTGTCAAAAATTTAATTTAACAGACATCTAAAAGACTTAAAATCAACCAAAATCAATTATGTCATGGAAATAGGTTTTAAAGGTTTAAAGTTATGTGTGTTTTGTATAGGAGACGAGATAATGGTACATGATGATTTATTGATACACATATATATAATGGAGTAGTTTATAGAGATTATGGATTGTAACTGATAGAGTTAAAGAGACGCATTAGTAGAGACAAACTATGGGACTTGATGCCTCTTAAAGACTACTTTTCAATTTATTTTTTGATGGCCTCTTCAAGAGAACTTTTTCAGTTTTTTTTTTAATTCATAAGTCTCAGAAGTCTACATCGTTGTTGATGAAGGAGCAAGGACTCAAAATCAATTCAATATCGAATCTGCACTTTACTATCTCAAAACACCTATCTTTGAGAGAGTATTCTAAACAAGTAAATAAAGAAAACAGAAAAAAAGTTGCAAAGACGGAAGCTCTTCAAGATTGCAAAAAGAAACTCACCAATCCTTGTCAAAAATTTAATTTAACAGACATCTAAAAGACTTAAAATCAACTAAAATCAATTATGCCATGGAAATAGATTTTAAAGGTTTTAAGTTATGTGTGCTTCGTATAGGAGACGAGATAATGGTACATGATGAGTTATTGATACACACACACACACATACACATATAATGGAGTAGTTTATAGAGATTATGGATTGTAACTGATGGAGTCAAAAAGACGTATTAGTTGAGAGAATCTATGGGGCTTGATGCCTCTTAAAGACCAATTTTCAATTTATTTTTTGATGGCCTCTTCAAGAGAACTTTTTCAGTTTTTTTTTTTAATTCATAAGTCTCAGAAGTGAAAGAAAAAATGCAAAAATAAAAATAAAAATCAGAAAATAAAAAAATATGAATGTTGAGCATAGGAAGGTGCCACATCACCTTTCTTATACAAATTTTGGAAATCTACATCGTTGTTGATGACAGAGCGAGGACTCAAAATCAATTCAATATCGAATCTGTACTTTTACTATCTCAAAATACCTATCTTTGAGAGAGTATTTTACACAAGTAAATAAAGAATAGAGAAAAAGAGTTACAAAGACTAAAGCTTATCAAGATTGCAAAAAGAAGCTCACTAATCCTTGTTAAAAATCCAATTTAACAGACACAATCTATAGGACTCGAAATCAACAAAAATCAATTATGCCATGGAAATAATTTTTTAAGATTTTAGATTGTGTGTGTTTTGTATAGGAGAAGACATAATGGTACATGATGATTTATTGGTACACATATATATAATGGAGTAGTTATTATAGAGATTATGGATCGTAACTGATGGAGTTAAAGAGACGCATCAGTTGAGAGAAATTATGGGGCTTGATGGTCTATTAAAGACCACTTTTCAGTTTATTTTTTGATGGCCTCTTCAAGAGGACTTTTTTGTTTTTGTTTTTTTCTTTAATTCATAAGCCTCAGAAGTGAAAGAAAAAAATACAAAAAAAAAATTTAGAAAATAGAAAAATATGAATGCCGGGCATAGGAAGGTGCGGTATCACCTTTCTTATACGAATTTTAAAAATCTACATCATTGTTGATGACGGAGCGAGGACTAAAAATCAATTCAATATTGAATCTGCACTTTACTATCTCAAAACACCCATATTTGAGAGAGAATTCTACACAAGTAAATAAAGAAAAAAGAAAAAGAGTTGCAAAGACTGAAGCTCTTCAAGATTGCAAAAAGAAACTCACCAATCCTTGTAAAAAATTCCATTTAACAGACACAATCTAAAGGACTCAAAATCAACAAAATCAATTATGCCATGGAAATGACTTTTTAAGGTTTTAGGTTATGTGTGTTTTGTATATGAGAAGAGATAATGGTACATCATGATTTATTGGTACACATATATATATAATGGAGTAGTTATTATAGAGATTATGGATTGTAACTGATGGAGTTAAAGAGACGCATCGGTCGAGAGAAACTATGGGGCTTGATGGCCTCTTAAAGACCACTTTTCAAAATTTTTATGGCCTTTTCAAGAGGACTTTTTTATTTTTTTATTTTTTAATTCATAAGCTTGAGAAGTAAAAAAAAAATACAAAAAAACCAGAAAAGAAAATATGAATGCTGGGTATAGGAAGGTGTATGGGACAAAATCCATCTTTAGTCGAAATGGTATTAGTAAAATATTCCTGGGATGCCACGCATCGAAGTAATCTAATTATCAGCGAAGGTCGCGGTCAAAGAGTCAACAAGACTGAAGGAGTAGTTATCGAGGCCGAGGTCGAGCACCCTTGATAGAGTTATAACGGCTAGTTTTAAGATAGGACACAAAAGAGAATATTCTAGCGCATATTCTCTACACTTGTACTGTTAGGGTTTTTAGGAACAGGTTCCCTATAAATAGAAAAAGATACAATGATAGGGGATATGTGATATTCATTTGTAAAAATACACTTTGACTTTAGAGAGAGAATCAGATTTCATTTCAAGCATACAAATATCACATTTTCACTAAGATTCCTGTCTACACTTTTTCACTAGATCCGAGAATAACTCAGATATTCAAAAGATTGCCCATCACTAATCATTGTCAGAAAGAACATCACCGATTCTATCCTTTCTTAGGTGATTCATTCCTTCTATTACTTAAATGCCATTTATTGCTATTCACCAATATTTAATGCTATATTATTGCCACTAATTTCTTGAATACTGATTGTATGTTGCCGATGTTATCAAGATATACCAACGTAGTATTTATTACATTTTTGAGAACTCCATCTTTGGGATATTATTGTTAGCCAACCTCATATATATAAATTTAATTAGTTGAACCAAGATCTATATTTTTTGGTCAAACAATTTAGAGCCGTCTGTGAGGATTTCTTAGTCAAATTTTGTGTTTCCTCTAGATCTACAATTAATACAAGTCACTAACGTCAAAAACCCCGAGATCTCCTTTCTTTGTGCATACAAGACCCTACATGGCAGGTAACCAAGGAGAAAGGACAAAAATAACAAGTGACTTCTCAACTAACCTCATGAATATCATTAACGAAAGATGTGAAACAATAGGTGAGGACACGACGCAGAACGCGTCTCCTAGGTAAGAGAGGTCACCTCCCCCACACTGCAACATAACAAAACCCAACGGAAAATGGGCCTTCATGTCTGCAGAAGAAGGGACGCCCCCACCGGTGAAAAAACTCCTCAAAGCATGGCTGACCGACACGCTAACAAGTGTCCTCAACAAATCCGCTCCAGGCATGACTGCAGAAGCCGCAAGAGCTTGCATGATACAACAAACAGACGAGCAGTGCAACAGATCAAACCCTCCAGCGACAGGTACAACTCATAATATTACTAACAATGCAGATGACATCGCCCTCGCTGCCATTCTAAAGAGGATGGAAGAAATGGAGAATGAAAACAGGGCACTCCGAGACCAGATGAAAGAACACCAAGAATGAGTTGACAAGATACCGGGCGCTCTTAAGCTACTTCCAAAAAGGGACGTTGGAAGGTTCATAGAGCAGCCGCACAACGATGACACAGCCCCATATGCCATACCAAAGACCTTCAAAATGCCGCCGTAAGGAATGACCGATCCTGAGGATCATGTGACTCACTATGTCACCGCCGTGAAAGGCAACGACCTCACCAAAGAACAAGTGTCCTCTATTTTGCTGAAGAAGTTTGGCGAAATCCTTACAGGAGGGGCATTAACATGGTATTCATAACTACCGGTCCGCTCCATAAAAACTTTTGAGAAAATGGACGATAAGTTCATAACCGCCCATGCTGGAGCCAAGAAGTCCGAAGCAAGAGTAAATGACATATTTGCTATTAAGAAGTCCTTGGGAGAGGGACTAAGGGACTTCTTCTCCCGGTTCAATAGAGTAAGGATGACTCTGCCGAACGTGTCCTAAGGGATAGCGATCACAACTTTCCAGAACGGGCTGAGTAGAGATGATTCAAGAGCAACTAGGAAACTGTTGAGTCGATTGATGAAGTATCCTCTAACCACTTGTGATGAAATCCATAATGCTTATTGTGCTGAGGTCCAAGAAAATGAGGACGACCTCAATGGACTAACTCACCAGCTAACCTCGGTACAAGCCGAATCCAGAAAAGAATGAAGAGACAGAACCATAAGAGATCACCCGGTTCCCCGACCTAACAGGGAACGACACCAACCATACGTCAGAACGGCCGCCACACCTCCCCCCGTTATGAAAAAGCTTCATCCCGGACAAGGAGAAGAACTCATCGCAACGAAAGAGGTATGTCCCCCTTATTATCTGCTCACATTTTATGCATGTCACTTATAGAAATAGTCTACGCTCTTGAGCAACTCAGAAAAAAGGTGAAGTAGCCGTAGAAGATGAGATCAGACCCGAGCATCATAAAATCTGACGCCCTCTGTGAGTTCTACCAAAAACGTGGGTACAAAATAGAAGATTGCATCGCCCTGAAATAAGAAGTCATAAACATGTTACGGCAAGGGCACCTCAAAGAGCTATTAAGCGATAAGGGGAGAACCAACTTCGCCAGAGGACGTGAACATCAAGGCCCGCCAAAGCCGCCATCGCCAGCTCGTACTATCAACATGATCATCGGCGGCGGCGGCGCCTCTATCAACGGCGTGAAGTTCACCACCACTCCAAGCTCAAGCAGTCTATCACCCATGAACGGTATGACAGACTCGAAGAAAGTATCATCTTCGATGAGTCAGATGCCGACGGTTTGACTTTTCCTCATAATGATGCCCTCGTTATTACTTTACGCATTTTAGATACCGATGTCAAACGCATCATGGTGGATGATGGAAGTGGTGCATGCATTATCCATCCCCGAGTCCCTACTCAAATGGGACTCGAGGATAAGATAGTGTTGTGTTGCATCACGCTTACCGGCTTGAATAATGCAGTTGAGCGGACATACAAGGAAATTACATTCCCCGTCTTAGCCGGTGGCGTGACTCTGGAGACGACATTCCACATCATAGACCAATCCACTGCGTACAATATTATAATGGGACGACCATGGATACATCCCATGAGAGCCATCCCCTCCAGCCTATACCAAGTAATTAAATTCCCAACACCATGGGGAATATTCAGCATACGCGGGGAACAACGCACATCCCGGGAATACTACCACATTGCCTTGGACATCACGGCCACCCAACAAAAACAAGACAAAGAAAAGAGGCATAGCAATCAACAAGGTCGAGGTCGAAGCAAGAAGAGACTAGGGAGATCATCATGGATCCCAACACAGTCGAGGTTTCAGGTTCGACCATAGAAGACCTTGACCCCATTCAATTGGACCTCAACGACCATAGAAAGAAGAACTATATCGACTGGAAACTCCGAGAACCAGGTAAATTCAGTCAATTCTTAATAGCTAATGCAAATTTGTTTGCTGTCAGCCATGCAGATATGCAGGGCATCCCAAAGGAAATCGCCACACACAAATTAAACATCGACCCATTCCACCCCCAGTAAGATAGGTCATGCATAAATTCAACTCCGCCATCAACGATGCAGTCCGCGAGGAGGTGGAAAAACTGTTAGAGAACGACTCCATCAGGGAGTCGTAGTACCCCGAGTGGATCGCCAACATAGTGATGGTCAAAAAGAAAAATGGGAAATGGCGGATGTGCGTGGATTTCACAGACTTGAACAAAGCATGTCCGAAGGATTCGTTCCCATTACCCCATATCGACCAACTCATCGACGCAACAGCCAGGCACGGACTTTTACTACCTACTGAGGGAGAGAGATTGAGGAGGTTTATTGAGGGACTCACTCACCCTATCAGGCTTCAAATGACCAAGGAGACCGAAAGTGATATTTCCTTTCAGGCGACTGATAATGCCGCGAGGAGGATCAAGATGGTTTTTGTATAGGAGAAAGGGCAGGGGTCTGATAAGAGGCCTCGTCAGTTCGGTTGGTTGAGTGGTGCCTCGTCTGGAGGAAGGAGTAATTTTGGTAGGGGTTATCCAGGATCTACTTATTCCTACGTGTCCTCCTATTTTGCTTCATATTTGGTTGTGCCTCGTGATTCTCTAAGTGCTTCTCTGTGTGTGTGTCACGACCCGAAATTCCCACCTTCGGACCGTGATAGCACCTAACATTTCACTTGCTAGGCAAGCCAACGTTATAATAATATTAACCAATTTTTTAAAAAAATTTAAATTATTAATAATAAAAGAAACAAATGCGGAAGCAAAGTTTGAAATATAGTGAATAATCCCAAAAAAAAATAAAGGTATCTAAATACCATCCCAGAATTGGTGTCACAAGTGCACGAGCTTCTAGAATAAATACAATTAAAGGTCTGAATAAAATAAAGCTTTCTGGAAATAAACACACAACTAAAGAAAAATAGACGGGGACTTCAGAACTGCGGACACTATGCAGTTATACCTCAAGTCTCCTCTGGTAGCTGAAATCCGAGCAAGTCTATGGTACACCGCTGGGATCAACTCCAAAATTTGCACAAGAAGTGCAGAGTGTAGTATCAGTACAACCGACCCCATGTACTGGTAAGTGCTGAGCCTAACCTCGACGAAGTAGTGACGAGGCTAAGGCGATTCACTTACATTAACCTGTACGCAATATTAATAACAACAATAAATAATAAAAATAATTCAGGTAACTTATTTATAATAATTGAAGCCAACTCAGCAGTCATAGTCCATTATTATTTCAACCAATTCTGTTGCAGCGTACAACTCGCTCTCACAATATATTCACATTTAATTCTGTTGCAGTGTGCAACCCACTCTCCCAATATATTCCTTTTAATTAAGTCTGTCATATATTTATTTCAATCAAGTATATATATAGACTTTTAAATAAGTCTGTTGCATCGTGGAATCCGATCCCCCAATATTGACTTTTAATAAGTCTGTTGCGGCGTGCAACACGATCCTCCAATCTGGACTTTTCAATAAGTCTGTCATATATTTATTTCAATCAAGTATATATATAGACTTTTAAATAAGTTTGTTGCGGCGTGCAATCTGATCCCCCAATATTACTTTTAATAAGTCTGTTGCGGCGTGCAACCCGATCCTCCAATATGAACTTTTTAATAAGTCTGTCATATATTTATTTCAATCAAGTATATATATAGACTTTTAAATAGTTCTGTTGCGGCGTGCAATCCGATCCCCCAATATTGACTTTTAATAAGTCTGTTGCGGCGTGCAACTCCAATATGGATTTTTTAATAAGTCTGTTGCGGCCTGCAACCCGATCCTCCAATATATCCATTTCAATCAATTTTGTTGCGGCGTGCAACCTGATCCTCCAATATATCCATTTACCAATTCTTATAGAAGAAATTTTCCCAATAAATACAATAATTAATATAAAATTATAAGACAATAAGCATACAATAATTATGATTTATTTTTGAAATAAACAATGACAAATAACAAATTATTATGAAAATCAGGGAGAAAATAGGCAGTTTAATATTTAATATGCTAAATGTCAGATGACAATTAAAACACATAATTCAAATAGCATGTAACAATTTATGTAGGAATTCAAGAATTAATATTTGACAAAAAATAGGAGAGAAATAATTAATTTATGATTTAAAATAATTTGTGATTTTTCAAGTAAGCAGGTAAATAATTAATTTCACGACGTATAGACACTCGTCACCTCGCCTATACGTCGTTCACATGCATTTCTCATAACAAATAATTTAAGGGTTCTATTCCCTCAAGTCAAGGTTAACCACGACACTTACATCGCTTTGCAAATTCCATTCCTTTTATTCAATCACAGCTTTTCCTTTTAAATTGGACTCCGAAAGCTTCAAATCTATTCACAAACAATTCGATATATTCAATACTAATCATAGGAATTAATTCCATATGAATTTACAAATTTTTCGGATAAAAATCCGAAATTCATTTAAATATTCGAAAGTGGGACCCACGTCTCAAATCCCGAAAAAACTCACGAAATTCGAATACCCATTCCAATACGAGTTCAACCATACAAAAATTGTCCAATTCCAATATCAAATGTACCTTCAAATCTAAATTTCTTGTTTTGGGAAGATTTTAGAAAAATCTTATTTTTCTTCCATAAATTCACGGATTCAAGATATAAACGAGTATGGAATCATGAAATATAATCAATATAGGATAAGGAACACTTACCCCAATATTTTCGGTGAAAATCGCCCAAAAATTCGCTTTAACCGAGCTCAAAATGACCAAAATGAGTAAAAATGTCGGACTCTTCGATATATACACTGCCCAGGCATTTCCGCACCTGCGGTGCCTGGGCTCGCATCTGCAAAATGGGGCTGCTAGGCGAGGCGTCGCACCTGCGGAGGAAAAATGAGCACCTGCGCTGCCTTCGCTTCTGCAATCATTTGGTCCGCTTCTGCGGACGCGCGAGTGCGTGTAGGTTTCCGCACCTGCGGACTTTTTCCCAGCCATGCCCGGGCCCATCTGCGATCGAAGGCTCCCTTCTGCGAGCTCGCACCTACGGTCAAAAATCCGCAGGTGCGATTACAACAGAAGGCAAAAATTTTAGATTTTGCTTAAGTCCAATTCTTGATTCGATTTCAATCTGTATCACTCTCGGGGTACTCGGGACCCCGTACGAATATACCAACAAGTCAAATAATATAATACAGACTTACTCGGGGTCTCGTATCACGTCAAACAACGCTGGAATTACAATTCACACCCCGGTTCGAACTTTGAGTTTTAAACTTTTCAATTTTCAAATCTCGTGCCAAAAAATATTAAATGAATCCGGAATGACTTCAAATTTGGCACACAAGTCATAAATGACATAACGGAGCTGTTCAAATTTCCAGAATCGAATTCCGGATCCGATATCAAAAAGTTAACCCCGTGGTCAAACTTGAAATTCTTCAGCCTTTAAATTACTAGTTTCTGTTAAATGGTCATAACTTGAGCTAGGGACCTCCAAATTAAATTCCAGGCATACGCCCAAGTCCCAACTCACGATACGGAGCTACCGAAACTATCAAAATACTAATCCGGGTCCGTTTGCTCAAAATGTTAACCCAAGTCAACTCAGTTCAGTTTTAAAACTCTAGTTCACATTTTAATTCATTTTTCACATAAAAACTTTTCGGAAAATTGTATGGACTGCGCACGCAAGTCGAGAGATGATAAACGGTGTTTTTCGATGTCTTAGAACACAAAATTACTTATTAAATTTAAAGATGACATTTTGGGTCATCACATTCTCCACCTCTAAAACAAACATTCGTCCTCGAACGGAGTTAGAAAAAAGTACCTGAGCTGGTGAATAAGTATGGATATTTACTCCGCATGTCCGACTCGGACTCCCAGGTAGATGCATCTACCGGCTGACCTCTCCATTGCACCCGAACTGAAGAATAACTTTTAGACCTCAAGTGTCGGACCTGCCGGGCTAGAATAGCCACCGGCTCCTCCTCATAAGTCAAATCTTTCTCCAATTGGACTGAGTTGAAATCTAACACATAGGATGGATCACCATGATATTTACGGAGCATAGACACATGGAACACCGGATGAACCACTGATAAACTAGGTGGTAATGCAAGCCTGTAGGCTACTTCACCCACCCTTTCAAGAATTTCAAAGGGTCCGATATACCTAGGGCTCAACTTGCCCTTCTTTCCGAACCTCATTACACCTTTCATAGGTGAAACCCGGAGCAATATTCTTTCTCCAACCATGAATGCAATATCACAAACTTTACGGTCGGCATAACTCTTTTGCCTAGACTGAGCTGTGCGAAGTCGATCCTAAATAATCTTGACCTTATCCAAGGCATCCTGTACCAAATCGGTACCCAACAACCGAGCCTCTCCCGGTTAAAACCAATCAACTGGCGATCGGCATCGCCTTTCATATAATGCCTCATATGGAGCCATTTGAATGCTCGACTGGTAGCTATTATTATAAGCAAACTCCGCAAGTGACAAGAAATGATCCCAAGAACCTCCAAAGTCTATAACACAAGCGCGGAGCATATCTTCCAATATCTGAATAGTGCGCTCTGACTGTCCGTCTGTCTATGGATGAAATGTTGTACTCAACTCCACCCGCGTGCCTAACTCACGCTGTATAGCCCTCCAGAAATGTGAGGTAAACTGCGTACCTCGATCCGAAATAATAGACACGGGCACACCGTGAAGGCGAACAATCTCACGAATGTAAATTTCAGCTAACCTCTTTGAAGAATAGGTAACTGTCACTGGAATGAAAAGCGCTGACTTGGTCAACCTGTCCACAATGACCCAAACTGCATCAAATTTTCTACGAGTCCGTGGGAGCCCAACAACAAAATCCATAGTGATACGCTCCCACTTCCACTCAGGAATTTCTAACTTCTGAAGCAAACCACTAGGTCTCTGATGCTCGTACTTAACTTGCTGACAATTCAGACAACGAGCTACATATGCAACTATATCCTTCTTCATTCTGCTCCACAAATAATTTTGCCGTAAATATTGATACATTTTAGTGGCACCTGGATGAATATAATACCTGAAACTGTGTGCCTCTTCAAGAATTAATTCACGAAGCCCATTCACATTAGGCACACAAATACGACCCAGCATTCGCAGAACCCCATCTTCCCCCATAGCAACCTGTTTGGCATCACCGTGCCCTACCATGTCCTTAAGGACAAGTAAATGAGGATCATCATAGTGCCTCTCTCTGATGTGCTCATATAAAGAAGACCGAGCGACTGTGCAAGCTAGAACCCGACTGGGTTCTGAAATATCTAATCTCACGAACTGATTAGCCAAAGTCTGAACATCTGTAGCTAATGGCCTCTCACCAACCGGAATATACACAAGACTGCCCATACTCACAACTTTTCTACTCAAAGCATCGGCCACCACATTGGCCTTTCCGGGGTGATACAAAATGGTGATATCATAGTCTTTCAACAACTCCAACCATATTCTCTACCTCAAATTAAGATCTTTTTGTTTGAACAGATACTGAAGGCTACGATGATCAGTAAATACCTCACACGAGATACCGTAGAGGTAATGCCTCCAAATCTTCAACGCATGAACAATGGCTGCCAATTCTAAGTCATGAAAAGGATAATTCTTCTCGTGAACTTTCAACTGTCGCGACGCATATGTAATTACCTTGCCATCTTGCATTAATACTGCACCAAGCCCAATGTGAGATGCGTCTCAATATACCGTATACGATCCTGAACCTGTGGGTAATACCAATACTGGCGCCGTAGTCAAAGCGGTCTTGAGCTTCTGAAAGCTCATCTCACACTCGTCTGACCATATGAATGTGACACCTTTCTGGGTCAATCTGGTCAATGGGCTTGCTATAGATGAAAACCCTTCCACGAACCGACGATAATAACCTGCTAAACCTAGGAAACTCCGGATCTCTGTAACTGAAGTAGGTCTAGGCCAATTCTGAACAGCCTCAATCTTCTTATGATCCACCTTTATGCCTTCTGTCGATACAACATGCCCCAAAAAGGCAATTGAGTCTAACCAAAACTCACATTTTGAAAACTTGGCATATAACTGATTATTCTTCAAGGTGTGAAGCTCACTTCGAAGATGCTGCTCATGTTCCTCTCGACTGCTGGAGTAAATCAAGATATCATCAATGAATACAGTCACAAAAGAATCCAAATAAGGATTGAACACCCGATTCATCAAATCCACAAATGTTGTTGGGGCATTTGTCAACCCAAATGACATCACTAGGAATTCGTAATGCCCATACCAAGTTCGAAAAGCTATTTTAGGGAAATCAGATTCCCTAATCTTCAACTGATGGTAACCAGACCTCAAATCGATCTTCGAAAATACCTTGGCACCCTGAAGCTGATCAAATAAGTCATCAATTCTTGGCAGCAGATATTTGTTTTTGATAGTGGCCTTGTTTAACTGCCGATAATCTATACACATCCGTATAGAGCCATCTTTCTTCTTTACAAATAATACTGGTGCACCCCAGGGTGAGACACTGGGTCTAATGAATCTCTGATCAAGCAAGTCTTGTAACTGCTCTTTCAATTCTTTCAACTCTGGCGGGGCCATACGGTATGGTGGAATAGAAATGGGCTGAGTGCCCGGAGCCAAATCAATACAGAAGTCAATACCTCTGTCGGGTGGCATCCCCGGCAAATCTGCAAGAAATACTTCTGGAAAGTCACGAACAACTGGTACTGAGTCCATAGAAGGAATATTCGCACTAGGATCGTGAATATAAGCCAAATAGGCTAGACACCCTTTCTCTACCATATGTCGAGCTTTCATATAAGAAATAACCCTGCTGGCAGAATGACCAGGAGTTCCTTTCTACTCTAACCGAGGTAACCCCAGCATAGCTAGGGTCACTGTCTTGGCATGACAATCCAATATAGCATGATAAGGGGACAACCAATCCGTACCCAAGATGACATCAAAATCTACCATATCAAGTAGTAGAAGATCCACACTAGTCTCAAGATTACCAATGGTAACCACACATGAACGATAGACATGATCTAATACAACAGAGTCTCCCACCGGTGTAGATACACACACAGAAGCACTCAGAGAATCACAAGGCACAACCAAATATGAAGCAAAATAGGAGGACACATAGGAATAAGTAGATCCTGGATCAAATAGAACTGAAGCATCTCTATGGAAAACTGGAATAATACTTATGATCACAGCATCAGATGACTCGGCCTCAGGCCTAGCTGGAAAAGCATAAAATCGGGGTTGGGCCCCACCACTCTGAACTGCGTCCCTGGGACGGCCTCTGACTGGCTGGCCTCCACCTCTAACGGTCTGACCTCCACCTCTAATGTCCTGACCTCCACCTCTAATAGCCTGACCTCCACCTCTAGCTGCCTGACCATTACCTCTAGTTGGCTGAGCAGTCGGTGAAGCAACCGGTGCCGGTATGATGGAACGAGAATATTGCCGAGATCTGTTACTCGCCAATCTAGGGCAATACCTCCTGATGTGACCAATGTTCCCAGACTCATAGCACCCATCTTGATGTCGTGGCTGCTGAAGCTGAAGCTGACCCAAATGGGCCGGATAATCGCTATAGTAACTCTGAAGTGGTGGTGCACGGATAGGAACTGAATGTGCACTGAATGCTGGCTGCCCAGAGTAAGGCATAATAGGACCGTGACTCCCTGAAGTACCGGGAGATACATGAAGTGCTAAATGAAATGGTCTGGGAGGATGACCCCTACCAAAATTACCTCTGCCTCCAGACGAGGCACCACTGAAACCACCGAACTGATGAGGCCCCTTATCGGACCTCTACCCTCTCTCCTGTACAAGAACCATCTTGATCCTCCTTGCGACATTAGCAACCGCCTGAAAATAAATCTCACTTCTGATCACCTTCGCCATCTGAAGTCTGATAGGGTGAGTGAGTCCCTCAATAAACCTCCTCACTCTCTCTCCCTCCGTAGGTAGTAAAAGGAGAGCATGATGGGCCAAATCCACAAAATGGGACTCATACTGAGTAACAGTCATACTGCCCTGCTGTAGACGCTCAAATTGCTTGCCGAATTCCTCTCTTAGTGTGATAGGGAGGAACTTTTCCAGAAATAGCTAAGAGAACTGCTTCCATGTAAGTGCAGGCGACCCAACTAGTTGGGTCAATATATAATCTCTTCACCACCTCTTGGCAGAATCCGTCATATGAAATATAGCAAAATCAACCCCATTGGTCTCAACTATACCCATGTTCCGCAACACCTCATGGCAGCGTTCAAGATAATCCTGTGGGTCCTCAGAAGGTGTACCACTGAAGTGAACTGGAAAGAGCTTAGTGAAATTATCCAGTCTCAATAAGGCCTCAAAAGACATGGCGGGCCTATCACCGGTCTGTGCCGCAACAACTGGCTGAACTACCCCAACTGGCGGGGCTGGTGGAGCCTGATTCTGGGGAACCATCTGCTCTAGAGCGGGAGTAGTGGGAGTTTATGCTCCTCCCCCAGCCTGTGAGGTGGCTGGTGCCACTGGAAATGTACCATTCTGGGCCACGCCCTCCATAAGACTTACCAAACGGACTAGAGCGTCCTAAAGTACTAGAGTGGCTATGAATCCTTCCGGGACCTGAACTGTTCCAACTGGTACATTCTGAACTGGAACCTCCTCCTGAAGGTCCACCTGAGGTTCTTCAATAGGTGCAGCTGCTCAAGCTCTGGACTGAGCTCTACCTCGGCCTCTGCCTCGGCCTCTAGCACGACCTCGGCCTCGACCTCTACCCCTGGCCATAGTTGCCACCGGAGCTTTGGTCCCTGTCCATCGGTAGATGTATTACGTGTTCTCACCATCTGCGAGAGAATAAGAGTAGAATGGTTCAATAATCGATGATAGAATAAATTCGCATGAAAGAATAAGAAAGAAGTGATATTGTTCCTAAACTTCATAGCCTCTGAGAGATAAATACAGACATCTCCGTACCGATCCTTCAGACTCTACTAAGCTTGCTCGTGACTCGTGAGACCTATGTAACCTAGTGCTCTGATACCAACTATCACAACCCGAAATTTCCCACCTTCGGACCGTGATGACGCCTAACATTTCACTTGCTAGGCAAGCCAACGTTAGAATAATATTAACTAATTTTTAAATAATTTTTAAATTATTAATAATAAAAGAAACAAATGTGGAAGCAAAGTTTGAAATATAGTGAATAATCCAAAAAAAATAATGGTGTCTAAATACCATCCCAGAATTGGTGTCATAAGTGCACGAGCTTCTAGAATAAATATAATTAAAGGTCTGAATAAAATAAAGTTGTCCGAAAATAAACACACAGCTAAAGAAAAATAGACGGGGACTTCAGAACTGCGGACGCTATGCAGTTATACCTCAAGTCTCCCCTGTAAGCTGAAATCCGAGCAAGTCTATGGTACGCCGCTGGGACTAACTCCAAAATATGTACAAGAAGTGCAGAGTGTAGTATCAGTACAACTTTTGACCCCATGTACTGGTATGTGCTGAGCCTAACCTCGACGAAGTGGTGACGAGGCTAAGGCGGTTCACTGACATTAACCTGTACGCAATATTAATAATAACAACAAATAATAGAAATAATTCAGGTAACTCATTTATAATAATTGAAGCCAACTCAACAGTCATAATCTATTATTATTTCAACCAATTCTGTTGCAGCGTGCAACCCGCTCTCACAATATATTCATATTCAATTATGTTGCAGCGTGTAACCCGCTCTCCCAATATATTTCTTTTAATCAAGTCTGTCATATGTTTATTTCAATCAAGTATATATATAGACTTTTAAACAAGTCTGTTGCGGCGTGCAATCCGATCCCCCAATATTGACTTTTAATAAGTCAGTTGCGCGTGGATCCTCCAATATGGACTTTTTAATAAGTCTGTCATATATTTATTTCAATCAAGTATATATATAGACTTTTAAATAAGTCTGTTGCGGCGTGCAATCTGATCCCCCAATATTAACTTTTAATAAGTCTGTTGCGGCGTGCAACCCGATCCTCCAATATGGACTTTTTAATAAGTCTGTTGCGGCGTGCAACCAGATCCTCCAATATATCCATTTCAATCAATTTTGTTGCGACGTGCAACCCGATCCTCCAATATATCCATTTACCAATTCTTATAGAAAAAATTTCCCCAATAAATGCAACAATTAATATAAAATTATAAGACAACAAGCATACAATAATTATGATTTAATTATGATTTAATTATGAAACAAACAATGACAAATAGAAAATTATTATGGAAATCAGGGAGAAAATAGGCAGTTTAATATTTAATAAGCTAAATGTCAAATGAAAATTAAAACACATAATTCAAATAGCATGTAACAATTTATGCAGGAATAGAATTAATATTTGACACAGAATAGGAGAGAAACAATTATTATAATAATTAATTTATGATTTAAAATAATTTATGATTTTTCAAGTAAGCAGACAAATAATTAATTTCACGACGTATAGACACTCGTCACCTTGCCTATACGTCGTTCACATGTATTTCTCATAACAAATAATTTAAGGGTTCTATTACCTCAAGTCAAGGTTAACCACGATACTTACCTCGGTTTTCAAATTCTAATCAATTATTCAACCACAGCTTTTCTTTTTAAATTTGACTCCGAAAGCTTCAAATCTATTCCCAAACAATTCGATATATTCAATACTAATCATAGGAATTAATTCCATATGAATTTACAAATTTTTCGGATAAAAATCTAAAATTTATTTAAATATTTGACAGTGGGACCCACGTCTCAAATCCCGAAAAAACTCGTGAAATCCGAACACCCGTTCCGATACGAGTTCAACCATATAAAAATTGTCCAATTCCGATATCAAATGGACCTTCAAATCTAAATTTCTAATTTTTGGAAGATTTTAGAAAAATCTAGTTTTTCTTCCATAAATTCACGGATTCATGATATAAACGAGTATGAAATTATGAAATATAATCAATATAGGATAAGGAACACTTACCCCAATATTTTCTGTGAAAATCGACCAAAATTTCGCCTTAATCGAGCTCAAAATGACCAAAATGAGTAAAAATGTCGGACTCTTCGATATATACACTGCCCAGGCATTTCCGCACCTGCGGTGCCTGGGCTCGCACATGAGAGCTCGCATCTGCGAAATGGGGCTGCCAGGCGAGGCCTCGCACCTGCGGAGGAAAAATGCGCACCTGCGCTGCCTTCGCTTCTGCGATCATTTGGTCCGCTTTTGCGGACGCGCGTGTGCGTGCAGGTTTCTGCACCTATGGAATTTTGCACAGCCACGCCCGGGCGTATCTGCGATCTAAGGCTCGCTTCTGCAAGCTCGCACCTGCAGTCAAACATTTGCAGGTGCGATTACAACAGAAGGCAAAAATTTCAGATTTTGCTTAAGTTCAATTCTTGATCCAATTTCAATCCGTATCACTCTCGGGATATTCGGGACCCCGTACGAATATACCAACAAGTCCAATAACATAATACGGACTTACTCGGGGTCTCGTATCACATCAAACAACACTGAAATTACAATTCACACCCTGATTTGAACTTTGAGTTTTAAACTTTTCAATTTGCAAATCTTGTGCCAAAATATATTAAATGAATCCGGAATGACTTCAAATTTGAAACACAAGTCATAAATGACATAATGGAGATGTTCAAATTTCCAGAATCGGATTCCGGCTCCGATATCAAAAAATCAATCCCGTGGTCAAACTTGGAATTCTTTAGCATTTAAATTACTAGTTTCCGTTAAATGATCATAACTTGAGCTAGGGACCTCCAAATTAAATTCCGGGAATACTCCCAAGTCCCAAATCATGATACGGAGCTACTGGAACTATCAAAATACTGATCCAGGTCCGTTTACTTAAAATGTTGACCAAAGTCAACTCAGTTAAGTTTTAAAGCTCTATTACACATTTTAATCCATTTTTCACATAAAAACTTTTCAAAAAATTGTACGGACTATGCACGCAAGTCGAGGAATAATAAATGGTATTTTTTGAGGTCTTAGAACACAAAATTACTTATTAAATTTAAAGATGATATTTTGGGTCATCACAGTATGTATCTACACCGGTGGGATACTCTGTTGTAGTAGACCATGTCTATCATTCGTGTGTGGTTACTATTGGTAGTCTTGAGACTAGTGTGGATCTTCTACTTCTTGATATGGTAGATTTTGATGTCATCTTGGGTATGGATTAGCTGTCCCCTTATCATGCTATATTGGATTGTCACGCCAAAATGGTGACCTTAGCCATGTCAGGGTTACCTCGACTAGAGTGGAAAGGGACTCTTGGCCATTCCACCAGTAGGGTTATCTCTTTTGTGAAAGCTCGACGTATGGTCGAGAAGGGGTGTCTAGCTTATTTGGCTTATATTCGCGATCCCAGCGCGGAAGTTCCTTCTATGGATTCAGTTCCAGTTATCCGTGAATTTCTAGATGTATTTCCTTTAGATCTGTCGGGGATGCAACCCGACAGAGATATTGACTTCTGTATTGATTTAGTTTCGGGCACTCAGCCCATTTTTATTCTACCATACCGTATGGCCCCGCCGGAATTGAAAGAATTGAAGGAGTAGTTACAAGACTTGCTTGATCAGGGATTCATTAGACCTAGTGTCTCGCCCTGGGGTGCACCAGTGTTATTTGTAAAGAAGAAAGATGATTCAATGCAAATGTGTTTATCAGCAATCAAGAACAAGTATCCACTGCCAAGAATTGATGACTTATTCGATCAGCTTCAGGGTGCCAAGCTGTTTTCAAAGATCGACTTGAGGTCTGGTTACCATCAGTTGAAGATTAGGGCATCTGATGTCCCTAAGACAACTTTTTGGACTAGGTATGGGCATTACAAATTCCTAGTGATGTCATTTAGGTTGACAAATTCCCCAGCAACATTTATGAATTTGATAAATCGGGTGTTCAAGCCCTATTTGGATTCTTTTATGGTTGTATTCATTGATGATATCTTGATTTACTCTAGCAGTCGAGAGGAGCATGAGCAGCATCTTCGGAGTGTGCTTCAGACTTTGAAGAATAATCAGTTATATGCTAAATTTTCAAAATGCGAGTTTTGGTTAAACTTAGTTGCCTTTTTGGGGCATGTTGTATCGGCAGAAGGCATAAAAGTGGATCCTAAGAAGATTGAGGTTGTTTAGAATTGGCCTAGACCTACTTCAGTTACAAATATCCGGAGTTTCCTGGGTTTGGCAGGTTATTATCGCCGGTTCGTGGAGGGGTTTTCATCCATAGCAAGCATATTGACCAGACTGACCCAGAAAAGTGTTCCATTCGGATGGCCAGACGGGTGTGAGTTGAGCTTTTAGAAGCTCAAGACTGCTTTAACTACGACGCCAGTGTTGGTATTACCCACAAGTTCAGGATCTTATACAGTGTATTGTGATGCATCTCGCATTGGGCTTGGTGCAGTATTGATGCAAGATGGTAGGGTAATTGCATATGCGTCGCGACAGTTAAAAGTTCATGAGAAGAATTATCATGTCCATGACTTAGAATTTGCATCCATTGTTCATGCATTGAAGATTTGGAGGCATTACCTTTACGGTGTCCCGTGTGAGGTATTTACTGATCATCGTAGCCTTCAGTATCTGTTCAAACAAAAAGATCTTAATTTGAGGCAGAGAATATGGTTGGAGTTGTTGAAAGACTATGAAATCACTATTTTGTATCACCCCGGAAAGGCTAATGTGGTGGCCGATGCTTTGAGTAGAAAGGCTGTGAGTATGGGCAACCTTGCTTATATTCCGGTTGGTGAGAGACCATTAGTTGTAGATGTCCAGACTTTGGCCAATCAATTCGTGAGGTTAGATGTTTCAGAACCCAGTCAGGTTCTAGCTTGCACAGTCGCTCGGTCTTCTTTATATGAGTGCATCAGAGAGCGGCAATATGATGATCCTCATTTACTTGTCCTTAAGGACACGGTGCGGTACGGTGATGCCAAACAGGTTCTTGTGGGGGAAGATGGAGTTCTGCGAATGCAGGGTCGTATTTGTGTGCCTAATGTTGACGGGCTTCGTGAATTAATTCTTGAAGAAGCACAGAGTTCCAGATATTCTATTCATCCAGGTACCGCCAAAATGTATCAAGATTTGCGGCAACATTATTGGTGTAGGAGAAGGAAGAAGGATATAGTTACATATGTAGCTTGGTGTCTGAATAGTCAGTAAGTTAAGTACGAGCATCAAAGACCTGGTGGTTTGCTTCTGAAGTTAGAAATTCCTGAGTGGAAGTGGGAGCGTATCACTATGGATTTTGTTTTTGGACTTCCACGGACTCAGAGAAAATTCGATGCAGTTTGGGTCATTGTGGACATATTGACCAAGTCAGCATATTTCATTCCAGTGGCAATTACCTATTCTTCAGAGCGGTTAGCTAAAATTTATATTCGTGAGATTGTCCGCCTTCACGGTATTCCCATGTCTATCAGTTTTGATCGAGGCACGCGGGTTGAGTTGAGTACAGCATTTCATCCACAGACAGACGGACAGTCAGAGCGCACTATTCAGATACTGGAAGATATGCTTCGCGCTTGTGTTATAGACTTTGGAGGTTCTTGGGATCAGTTCTTCCCACTTGCGGAGTTTGCTTATAATAATAGCTACCAGTCGAGCATACAGATGGCTCCATATGAGGCATTATACGGAAGGCGATGCCGATCGCCAGTTGGCTGGTTTGAACCGGGAGAGGCTCAGTTGTTGGGTACCGATTTGGTACAGGATGCCTTGGATAAGGTCAAAATTATTCAGGATCGATTTCGCACAGCTCAGTCTAGGCAAAAGAATTATGCCGACCGTAAAGTTCGTGATATTGCATTCATGGTTGGAGAAAGAGTATTGATCCGGGTTTCACCTATGAAAGGTGTAATGAGGTTCGGAAAGAAGGGCAAGTTGAGCCCTAGGTATATAGGACCCTTCGAAATTCTTGAAAAAAGGGTGGGCGAAGTAGCCTACAGGCTTGCATTACCACCTAGTTTATCAGCGGTTCATCTGGTGTTCCATGTGTCTATGCTCCAGAAATATTATGGTGGTCCGTCCCATGTATTAGATTTCAGCTTAGTCCAATTGGACAAGAATTTGACTTACGAAGAGGAGTCGTTAGCTATTCTAGCCCGGCAGGTCCGACAGTTGAGGTCTAAGAGTTATCCTTCAGTTCGAGTGTAATGGATGGGTCAGCCGGTAGAAACAGCTACCTGAGAGTCTGAGTCGGACATGCAAAGTAAATATCCATACCTTTTTACCAGCTCAGGTACTTTTCTAATTCTATTCGAGGACGAATGTTTGTTTTAGAGGTGGAGAATGTGATGACCCAAAAGGTCATCTTTAAATTTAATAATTAATTATGTGTTCTAAGACCTCAAAAAATATTATTTATTATTTTTCGATTTGCGTGCGCAGTCCGTATAATTTTTCGAAAAATATTTATGTGAAAAATTGATTAAAATATAAAATATAGCCTTAAAACTCAATTAAGTTAACTTTGGTCAATATATTTAGCAAATGGATATGGATCCATATTTTGACAGTTCCGGTAGGTCCGTCTCGTGATTTGGGACTTGGGCATATGTCCGAAATTTAATTTGGAGGTCCCTAGCTCAAGTTATGGCTATTTAACGGAAACTAAAAATTTAAAGGCTAAAGATTTTCAAAGTTTGACCACGGATTTGACTTTTTTATATCGGGACCGGAATCCGATTCTGAAAATTGAAATACCTCTATTATGTCATTTATGACTTGTGTGCCAAATTTGAAGTTATTCCGGATTCATTTAACATGTTTCAGCACAAGATTTGTAAATTGAAAAGTTTGAAACTCAAGTTCGAATCGAGATGTGAATTGTAATTTCAGCGTTGTTGTTTGACATAATACGAGACCCTGAGTAGGTCTGTATTATGTTATGGGACTTATTAGTATACTCGGACAGGGTCTCGAGTACCCCGAGTGTGAATCGAAATCGGAACAAAAATTGAACTTAAGCAAAATCTGAAATTTTGCTGCTTCTGGTGCCTTCGCTTTTGCGAAGCGGCTCCGCAGAAGCATGAATTGCGTCGCAGAAGCGGAAGTAGATGAGCTGGGAAAGAAGCCGTAGAAGCGAAAAGATGGACGCTCTTGCGAGTCCGCAGAAGCGAGGGGCAGCGCAGAAGCGGCATTTTGAGTCCCAAAAGCGATGCCGCAGATGCGGCCATTTCATCGCAGAAGCGAAAATTGACAGAACATTAAGGGGTCGAAAATGATCATTTTTCTTCATTTCATTTAGACTTTTAAACCTCGGTTTTTGGGCGATTTGAAGGAGTTTTTCAAAGGTTCGAATTCGGTAAGTGTTCCTTATCCCATAATGATTATATTTCATGAATCCATGTCTATATTCATCATTTAACTCAGATTTAAATGGAAGAAATTGATTTTTTTGTAAAACTTTCTAAAAACGAAAAATTGAGATTTGAAGGTCCATTTGACATCGGAATTTGATAATTTTTGTATGGTTGGACTCGTCTCGGAACGGGTGTTCGGATTTCGTAAATTTCGAGATTCGAGACGTGGGCCCCACTGTTGATTTTTGAGATGAATTTCGGATTTTAATTCGGAAAATTAGTAAATTCATATGGAATTAATTCCTACAATTTGTATTGAGTATATTGAATTGTTTATGAGTAGATTTGAGAATTTTGGACACGAATTTGCGAGGCAAAGGTTTATTGGATTCTTGAACTTGGTTGCAAAGCGAGGTAAGTGTCGTGGTTAACTTTGACTTGAGGGAATAGAACCCTTGAATTACTTGCTATGTGAATTTCATGTGTAACGATGTATAGGCAAGGTAACGAGTGCCTATACTTTGTCAAATTAATTATTGTCTTAATTATTTAAACATCTTAAATTATTTGAAGACACGAATTAATTATTATAATAATTGTTTCTCTCCTATTCCTTGTCAAATATTAATTCTTGAATTCCTGCAATAATTGTTACATGCTTATTTGATTTATGTGTCTTAATTGCTACTTGACATTTAGCATATTAAAAATTAAACTGCCTATTTTCTCCCTGATTTCCACAATTAATTGCTACTTGTCATTGTTTGTTTCATAAATAAATTATAATTATTGTACGCCTTGATGTTTAATAGTTTATCATTGAACGTGGTATTTATTGGAGTATGTTTATTACATTTAAGAGTTGTTAAAATATATGGGGGGATCGGATTGCACGCCGCAACGGAAATGAAAATAAATATATTGGGGGATCGGGTTGCACGCCACAACAGATTTATTTAAAGTTCATATTGGGGGATCGGGTTGCACGCCGCAACAAATTTATTCTAAGTTTATATTGTTGGAGCGGGTTGCACGCCGCAATGAAAACAAGTTGAGGGATTAAGACTGCTGAATTGACTTTAATTATTGATATTATTTACCGGTCTTACTACTATTCTTGTTATTATTATTATTATTATTATTATTATTATTATTATTATTATTATTATTATTATTATTATTATTATTATTATTATTATTATTATTATTATTATTACATGTTAATGTAAGCGACCTGCCTTAGCCTCGTCACTACTTCGTCGAGGTTAGGCTCGGCACTTACAGAGTATATAGGGTCGGTTATACTCATATTACACTCTATACTTCTTGTGCAGATTTTGGAATTGGTCCCAGCGGCGTACCATAAACTTGCTCGGATTTTAGCTACCCAGAGGAGACTTGAGGTATAACTGCACAGCGTCCGCAGTTCTGAAGTCCCCGTCTACTTTATTTTAGCTGTGTGTTTTCTTTCAGACAACTTTATTTTATTCAGACCCTTATTTGTATTATTCTAGAAGTTCGTGCACTTGTGACTCCAGTTCTGGGATGCTATTTAGATATCGCGTTTGTTATGGATTATTCACTTTATTTCAGACTTTATTTCCGCATTTGTTTCTTTGTTATTAATTAATTTAAAATTATGTTAAAATGGCTAATCATATTCTAACGTTGGCTTGCCTAGCAAGTGAAATGTTAGACGCCATCACGGTCCCAAAGGTGGAAATTTCGGGTCGTGACAAGTACGTACCCTAAGATTATTTTTTAACTTGAATAAGAATTTTACTCATATGATAAATTTAAAAAATAATTGGATTGGATTCTCTTGCTAAATAATTAATTAAAAGATTTAATTATTTGATTTTAATATAAAAAATAATTTATTCTATGTTAACTCAGATCTTAATATTAGTTCATCTCTTATTTTGAATATTTAATCTTAATTATATTATTTCCACCATAAATTATATTTTCAAAGAGTAAACGGTTGATATGACATTTTACTTTTAGATCTTTATGTTTGTAGAATCATTAGTAGTATTGACTCTTACCAATCATTTTTTTCCTCTTTCTCACACATTTATATTCTTAAATATTTTCTTAGTTGTTGTTTAATAATTGGGTATTTTTTACTATTACACGAAAAATTGATTAAAAATATTATTTGAGTAGAAAAATAGTTTAAATATAATATAAAAATGTATTATCGTGGGGATATTTTTTCCCTCAATTTCAACTCTTTATGCAATGGTGTTGGATATTATGAAGTGGTAATGTATTGCCAATACGGAGGGTTCTTATGAAATTGATTTTGTTAAACTTTCATACATATTTTTAATAAGAATTTAATAGACAAAAATTTATTAATTTTAAAAATTTAAATATTAAAAATTAGCATATAAGGTATTGTCGTCCAAAAGATAGGTTATTACAGTCATGTCCTTTCTCTATGAGTTCTTCCGTTTAATATTTTAGGGCTATTTGGGTATATTAATATTGTATTTATGCTTTTATAATAATATATACTCTCCTTTTTCTAAATGGATTTGAACAATAATACATTCTCAAATTAAATTAGTTATAGGACATTATATTATGTTTTCAAATTAAATTAGTAATAGGAATTTTTAAGAAGTATATCCTAAACGTAATAGGATTACATGACTAAAGATATTTACTTGTTTAATTTTATATAAATTAGACAGCCCGAAAGTAATTATACTAATAGGATTCCTAAATGTAATCATGTAGGATTTCTAACGTGTAGTATTATGTCCTAAAACTAATAGGACTATAAGGCTAATATCTAGAATTTCAGTTATGTCCTTTTATTATGAGTTATTATGCTTAATATTATAAGGGTATTTTTGTAAATCGATATTGTATTCATGCTTTTATAATAATACTAGTCTCTATGTTCGTGCGATGCACGAAATATCTTACCAAAAATATTAAACATTCAACTACATATGTATGGTAGTTAATGAAATTTTATCATTAAGACAGTATAAGATACCATGTATAAGGATTGACCCATACCTGTGCATGATTCAAATTTTGTACTCGTTGTTGTAACCTGTAATCTTTATTTTAGTTGGATTGAATGATTAACTCAAACCTCTAATTACTTCTCTTCTAATAAGTATGAAGTAAAGCTTTCTATGTTAAAAGAAAAGTAAGCTTTATGTGATAAAATCTAATAATTTCAGTCGTGTTAACTAAAAAGATATAGAAACATGAACTCAAGCAAATTTGCACTACAAAAGATAAATCTGAATTACTGAAGGAATTCATTTTTCGGGAAGAAACCTAATATTTGGACAGGCAAATAATCATAGAATATCCTTTTAGCCTTGTTAAGTGCGGCATTGGTTTTTGAGCAATGGGAAATTTAAAGTGCATCTATTTTATTCGATGAAAAAATATTTTATATAAAAAATAAAATGTGTGATTAAAATAATATAGCTATTTTTTATAATATTGATACCCGGAGTCAACTCAATCTTGCAAAATCTTATAACCAAAGTTCTGACCTACACTAAGACAACATAACATTAATAACCATTTAGAAAAGAACTAAACAAAAGATTAAATAGACAAAACCAAAAGAATAAAACAAAGAAAACCACCTTCAGGTGGTATCTAATACATAAGAAACTAAACACAATCAACATAAAAATTAAAGCAAGAAGGAAATCAAAAATTGCAAATCGATTCTATTTTTCTAAGTTGATCTCCAAAGAGATAAGCACTCCCTTCCATATCTTATTTTTTCCTATTAAAGATAAAAACTGTAAAATAACATAAAATATTAATTCCTTAATATACCTCAATTTCTCCAAAAGAAACAAAAATATTTTCAATTTTGTACTCCAACATTCCAAGAATGTGTGCCGCTTGACGTGGTTGCAAGAACGTCCATGGGTCTAGCTGCATTATAGAAAAGGCCAACACCAAAAAACTAATAATTAATAGATCAAAGGTAGTCGAAACAATGCATGATTACCAGCGATGATGCAATCGTCTCTATATCTATATAAATATGCAAATATAAGAAGATTGAAAAAATTATTAACTTTCGTGCTATATAATTTGACGGAATAATATATGTTGATTTCGTCAGATTTCTTAGGGTCTATGTTCTCTTTAATCAAAAGTTGCATAGATGTCTAATTAAATTACTCTATAACTTAGTATTTCCTTACCGTTTTCAAACTACACAATTTCTATCACCAAGTGAATTAATAAGAAAGATTCCTTGGTCTTGTTCAGCCGTGTAAGACAAGGGTTAGTTTGATGTGGCGGTGATTAGCGGTCCACGAATTATACCCGATATCAATTTTGAAAGGGTCAGCCATTTCTATCACCGGATAATTTACAATTATATTCTTAAATTATATAAATATTTAAAGGCAATAAAGTCAATCAATGTTACGAGGATATTTTAATCGTTCAACATTTAGCATGAAATATTGTGTTTTTATAATAATATAGATAAAGATTAATATAGATATAATAATATAGATAACTGTCGAGTCAGGTCGGCTACTTAGCGAACCGTGAATTCTTTTGAAACTTGAATGTATCACACGAAAAATCAAAGTTGTTCTGATAATCAGAGGCATACTAGAAATTGATTATTTGACTGTACTTGATAAAAACAACCTAACAAGGTTGTCCTTTTTTTCACCTGACGAAGTTCTAACAAAGCTGCAACAAATGTGTTACCACGATACAAGTAATTACTATACAACTAAGCTAGAAATTGAACTTTGTGCACAACCAAATACGCATATTGCAGTATCAGAAAATAGACACAAGCATAAGTATTAAGTTCACTCTACAATATATACAGTGTTTTCATGCTTGAACTAAACATAAACATCAAAGTATCTTTGAACCAACATTTCATCAACTCTGTCACACAAACTCATCCTTTGCTACATGCTCCCAATCTGAAGAAGAATTATCATACAATCCTGAAGAGTTTTGATTTCCCGGTCTGGCCTTCCAATTCGAATGGACAACTGGATCATCCGCAACAGAGAGAAGAAACTGTTTCATGGAGTCATATCCAGAATCATCCACATAAGACCCAAATTTACCTTCGCTCACATTTACATTGTGATGGTAAAAGTAAGGTTCTATGACCAGATTTGCTCTCTGATCTTCTGATACTTCACCTTTTGATAACCCAAGCTTCTCCATACCAGCAGCAACCATATCCGAATCTTTTTTAACCTCCATATACGGTAAATTCAGGTTGTCTCCCCGGTGTGTTAATACATTGAATCTTGCCATAACAGAATCTTCAGCATCATTGGCAACCAAATCTGGATACTTTTTCTCTTCCAAGAAAGATGAATTCAAGTTGTCTCCTCGCTGTCTTAGGATATTGAGTCTTGCCAAAACAGAATCCTCAGCATCATTGGCAACAATATCTGGATACTTTTTCTCTTCCATGAAAGATGAATTCAAGTTGTCTCCTCGCTGTCTTAGGATATTGAGTCTTGCCAAAACAGAATCCTCAGCATCATTGGCAACCACATCCTGATCTTTTTTCTCTTCCACAAAAGATGATTTCAAGCCGTCTCCTCGTTGTCTTAGGATATTGAGTCTCCCCATAACAGAATCCTCAGCATCATTTGCAACCACATCCTGATCTTTATTCTCTTCCAAGAAAGATGAACTGATGTTGTTTCCCTGTTGCCTCAAGATATTTAGTCTCATCGTAACAGAATCCCCAGCATCACCGGCAACCACAGCAGAATCATTTTCCTCTTTCATGAATGATGAACTCAATTTCTCTTCCCTTCTATTTAAGATATTGAATCTCTCCATTACAGAATCCTCAGAATCGTCAATGTGGACACGTTTGCTTGAAGTAGACGGACTCTGGGTGGAAGTCTTTGACGCTAAGTCATTTTCAGCTTCAGGTGCCACTGAGGAATTGAGGTTTAAGTCTGAAGAAAATTTGAAGCACAAAATCTTAGTCGCAGAAGTCACATCTACTGAAATGTCTGAAACAGAATAGAGAAAAGACCACAACTGTAACACAGTCGGAGCACAGATATCAAAACAAACAACTTTTACTTTTTCCTTGGGTCACTTTATGCTTCTCCATTTCAATCTTCATACGGTCAAAACGAGCTTTATAGCTTAGGGAACATAATTTTGCTTCAGCTTCAAGCCATAGATTTTTGAAAAGAAGGGCTAGGGGCGGCATTGCTTCATCACAGAGAAAGTTCTCATTGAGGACTTTCTTTATAGCCTGCAAGCCTGCCATATTAGCATGCCACTAATAGGATACAACTCCCTAAAATAGTCATTTTCAATGAAATTTAAATAGCAATTTCACGAAGTACACATAGAGCAAACCTGGGCTACTTGTTCTTCCTTGGAATCCCTTAACTCATCCGCAGAAGGAGTTAGAAGGGATGAACTACCAACTTTCTTACCATCATTCTTGCTCTTATCTTCATGCATAGGCGGATAACCAAGTCCACAAGCATCCCAAGCAACTTCTTCCATAAACTGGGGATGGCCTGTCCCAGTGCCCTGAATGAGAAAATTACTGTTATCTACAAAAATTACGCTAACAAACACGGCCTATCAAGTTGATATGCAAAAGGAGAACTTAAAACTTAGATCCATAGGCTCGCATACAAAACAGAATGACAATCATGAAAATACCCAAAGTTCATAAGAAAAACTGGACTGACCCAGTCAATGGCCAAAGGAACACAATCAAAAGTCTCAAGCTGACAAAAACAAGCCTATTAAGTCGATACAAAAAAGGAATATTAAAACTTAGTTTCATATTCTTGCACACAAAACAGAAATGCATGATAATAAAAATATTCAAAGGTCAAACAAAAACAGGACTGACCCAGTCAATGGCCAAAAGGTAGCTTAATGATTGATATTCTCTTATTTAACTGTAAATTTTTTGGACATAAGACATCCATTCTTAAGTATATATGAAGAATGAGACGACAAAGATTCAAATAGTAGTAAAATAACAGCAACAATAACATTGTTACACATCTCATCTTTATGATTATTCTTCGCTATTAGGCTTATAGAGTAAAGCAAGCAAGGGAAGCATATCCATTTCAAGCACACTTACATGATAAAGTAGGTTGATTAACAAACAAAATAAGTCAAATTATGTTAACACAATAATTGCCACATAGACAAAGAGCATCTGCTAGCTCCTCTTCTATGGTCCATTATATCTGGACCATTAGATCTTTGGAATCCACTATATATCCAATTATCCACAATGCAGAGAAGAGGTGGTCCAGGACCACACAAGAATTTAGGTCTGAATTCCAAACCAATAATGGTAATACTGCATCTGCTTCCACAATTTGAACACATTGATCACACCTAAAAATAAGACTGGCTAGTTTGAGAAGGCATACCATATAAGAGCGGCAAGATTCTCCAGACTTTTCAAAAGTGTCATGCTGGGAAAACATTGTTTCTTTTGTTTCAATCTTCTTAGAGGTACATGCACCAAGATTAGTAATTGCATGCTTAAGGGCGTCATGGTCTTGTTCCTCCAGTAGACATTCGTTAGTTAAACATTGAGTTTTAAGCAGTTCCGAAAGGTTATGAATTGCACGAACAAGTGTTTGAACATCCAATTTTGGACTTGACCCGATTTGATATGGTTGGGCCTGCTTGGCATCTTCTTGAGAAGCTGGTGAACGTAAAACATTCTCTGCAGCATCAAGTGCAACTACTCCACCTTCTAATGAGTCATTGAGGTTCAGACCAGAATAAATAAAACCCTCTATCAAACTATGATTTGTGGGTTCATATTTGTGTTCATCAACAGTAAGGTGCGGTTGTAGTTGAGAATCATTTTCAGAGTACTGAGGTAGATCATATCCTTTGCTAGGCTTGTTCAGATCTTCAGAAAACTTAAGCACCCTACTGCCGCTGGACAGATTCATATGCTCAAATGTTTCTTTTGTGACATCATTGTTCCTGTGTTCTTCTGTAATGTAGTTATTAGTTCCAGTGCCTTGTGAAGGAACTGACAGACCAATTCCTGCTGCACATACGTTATGTTTATGTAGATCGTCAGTTCTCCCTGAATGTTCCGCTGGAGGGAACAAAGGATTGCTTTGACCAAAATCAGAGCATTCTAGTTTGCTTTTGAAGTGGCATGGACTTGGAGCTTCAACAGAGTCGCAGAGAGAAATACGAAAAGCAGGAGCACCTTTCCAGCAGGGTGAATCTTCATTTGAGTTATGAAGATCTAAAGCATCTGAACATTTCTCAGAAAAAGTCACAGGTGGTGCACTACCATAAGGAGCTTGAAATCCAGATCTTTCTTTAACTGTAATCTCTACGGTATTGCTACCACAAGGATGCTGATTGCTAATTGATGACGATGCAAAAACAATATTGTCCTTGAGATCCTTACCAAAGTTCAGCAGGCTTGTTTCCAAGGAAAACCCTTTGACCGGAAAACCTATTGGTAGGCGAGTTTCCTCACCTTTTAAGAGGTCATAGACATCTGATTTCTCGCTCTTACTAGCTCCAGTTTTGCAAATATCAACAGTTCTGTTCAAGTCTGTTTTCTGTGCCAAGAAACGGCTTCCAGAAGGTGCAGAAGGTGCTGGTCTGATAACCACTACTGGAGAAGATTTTGATGTGGATGTAGTATCACGGAGACAAGAATCAAGGGGTTGGAAGAATTTCTCATGTGGAGTAAAAGGGTTCTCATAGTTCAGGTAATTGTTAGATGATCCTAAAGAAAGTCCCGCTTGGCAAGATGCAGAAGGAATTGAACTCGTACAAGCTGTTTTGGGGTTAAAAGATGGGTAGACTGGTTCTTGAGCAAGATATGATTTGTCATCCATATGTCCCATACTTGAGGGCCCAATGTACATTCCATCAGTAAAATTTCCAGAGAGAGCACGAGTATCTTCTCCAGCTATGTTCACACCTTCAAATGAATTACCTACAAAATGACACATATTAAAAAACCCTCTCTGATTGCGTCAGCACAACGGGTTCAGACAATGGAACAAATGATAGATGCTTTTTTAAAGCTCCAATTTTGAACTAGTAAATCACATGAATCAGACACGTAGAAGTACATAAAGAGTTTAACTCCACATATGTATAATTTGTCATTGACATAACAAGTTGATAAACAGGGAAAATAAAACAAAAGTTTGATACACTTACATAAGTTCAATCATCACAGTAGTCAATTACTCAGAAAGCAAATTCACACAGATGTACCACGAATTCATACACCTCGGTTAAAAATTCACATCATTGTTAAATCAATATAAGGAATTACTTTGCAATGTGGAACAATGAGACTACCGATAAGAAACAAAAGGAAATTACCTTGAGAAATGCAATTCCTGTAACCAAATGAAGCACTAGCATTAACTTTCCTCTCATCTTGTTTCCCATCAGTCATTTGACTCCAAACAGAGTTCCAATGGGGTACCGGGTACTCCAAACCAGACAAGCTCTGGCTATAATCAACTTGAGAGGATACATTAACAGGGATATTACCACCAGAATTAGGCAAGACATCGAATGAAGTTTCATTGAATGATGCCGAGGGGGTGTCATTACTCACTACTGAATTAGGCACATAAGGGGCATAATATCCCTCACAGCCAAACGAAGAATACGGGTCAGTCGAAGTATTAGCAGTAGGGTTTGAAGTTGACCAAAGGTTGTTACTGTTGTGTGGTTTAATAACAGAATCAGAAGGGGAAAACTCGGGCAAGCAAGTTGTGGGCACAGAATCAGTAACAATTTCATGCTTTGAGAAAAAAATGTATCCAGATGGTGAAGGATCAGCAGCAGCATATTGCCAAGACTGTCCAAATGAGGAATTCAACAGTGGGTTTGAAGTGGGCTTGGAATTAGAGCGATCAACAGTAAAAGGAGGGGCTAAAGGTGATAAATTGGAGAAGGAGGATGAAGATCCTCCATTACCCAAAGACCCTAAACCCATCATCTCAAAACAATACTTCAATCCACTGATCAAAATTCAAAACCCAGAAACAACTTTAATTAGTCTAACAATTCTAAAAAAACAAACAACAATATCGAAAACGCGAATCGAAAATCAAGGATTAATAAAAGAGAAAAGAGAACATACCCAGTAAAAGTCAGAGGCAGAAGGAGAGCGAGAGAGGCAGCGGAGAGTCTTTTCTCTCGGTCTTGCTCTTTACTCCTCCCAAAGCTAATAGTGCTCGAATTTTGGATTATCTGTTTCTGTACTCTATTTGATTTCGTTTTATTTTTTTAAATTACCATGCTGCCCTAAACTTCTCTTCTTTCACCCGGCGAAGATGCCAAAATTCATGTAATTTGACACGTTTTACCCTATCTTCTAAATTTTATATAATTATTTAATAAAATAGTAAATTTTATGCAAGAGTCATAATAAGAAGAGTGTCAATATTTTAGAATAACCTGAAAAGATAAAGCGACACATATATTGAGAGGGAGAGAAGATATGCTTACAAAGATTGAGAGGGAGAGAAGATATGCTTACAAAGAGAGTCGGATCTATAATTTAAATTTTATGATTGTATAGGGTGAAATATGATATGACATGTGATCATCTAAAGGAAAGACACGTGGAACCCTAGATGGGGATGACCGAATACCGAACGCAGTCATTCCGCTTGCCACCGGGAGGGATAACATTCATAAAGGTGTATTAAATGCTCTGCTACCGGTAGCATTTAATAAGGAATATTCTGCACTATTAAGAGTGACGGGCCCGTTAGAGAGAATTTGACATTTATGTTCACCGTTACATCTTCATCAATGACCCTCATTATTGACATTAAAGGAGGGCACGATCCTAGGACCTCCTTCCCTAGACACAACTATAAATAGTGAGCCCAGTTATCATTGTAAATGATACAAAATTTCTGGCAAAACTTACACCGCATTCTATACAAAACTTAATACAATCTTACTTTTTCGCTTTTTGATCTCATCATTATTGTGCCCGGAAAGCTTGTTCCCGGAACTATCATCTTTGTTGTTTTATCTACATTTTAAGGCTAAGTATTATACATTTCTTCAATTATTGCATTATTTCAGGATCAAATTAGCTCACTTGTCTAGAAACCACGTATAAATTCAACTGTACCATTTTACGGGTAAACAGTTTGGCGCCCACCGTGGGGCCTAGACAGTCGTGTAATTAAATTAATCCTTGCCTTTTTTACTAACGTGATTTGATTATTTTGTCTTAGAAAAAATCACAAAAATGGCACATAACATTGTTAACAACACGTACAACCCTGAAATTCGAGGGGATCAGCCTCATTTCGAGGGTTCAATCAGTGACACCCGCAATGAGGAAAATGACGCCATGCCGGTGCATGACAGGCAGAACCCTCGACAGGTTCGGGAGACAACTCCCGATGATGCTGATGAAGAGCATGTCGTGGATGCGGTGAAGGTCCTGCAAGAGCAACATGTGATCATTTTAGGCCATCTCACGCGGCAGGATAAGGTTATGACGGAGCTGAAGAAGACGCTATCGAGGGCTTCGAATAATGCAAACAGACGAGATTCAATTCCTCCCGGTGTTCCCGCAAATCAAACAACGTAGAGAGTCGACAACAACACTCCCAGGGGTGAAGCTGGCTCCGACGGGGCTAGGGGAACAGACTTGATCTCAACAATGAGAACGACCCGTTCAAGAATGAACTTTTACGATTTTTGAGGGAAGTAAACGCCCGCATAGACCAGATCCCGGGTGCACCACCAGTATTAAAAGGCCTGGACTCGAAGAAGTATACTCAATTATCATACAAGCCGGGTGAGGCACCAGAACTAATCCCAAAGCGATTCAAAATGCCTGAAATGCCAAAGTAACGTCAGACCCACAGGAGCATATTACCACCTACACAACGGCGGTAAAAGGAAATGATTTAGCTCCTCACGAAATTGAATTTGTGTTGAAGAAATTTGGAGAAACTCTTTCGAGGGGATCTCTAACGTGGTATTCATTATTACCCGAGTATTCCATAGATTCCTTTGAGATGCGTCTTCTTTCATCAAGGCTCATGCCGGGGCCAGAAAAGTACAAGCCCGGAAGGCCGACATATTCAGGATCTCACAGGGAGAATCCGAATTGTTATGAGAGTTCTTTACCCGATTTTAGAAAGAAAGAATGTTGCTCCCGGCTATCCCGGATGAATGGGCAGCTGAAGCATTCACCAAAAAATTGAATCCAAGAACCTCAGATACTTCCCGGAAGCTGAAGGAGAGCTTGTTTGAGTTTAAAGCAACAACTTAGGGCAGATGTCCACAACCGGTACGAGTCAAAGATAAGGATCGAAGATGACCAGGTCGGTTCTATATCATCAGCCAAGGGACATGAGAAGAGTAGAGAAAAATCAAAGGATAACTACGATGCGGACAGACGGACTTCGAGGGGTCGGTTTTTGCCTTACGAGCAGACCAAAGGCCGTGGCAGAAACTTCTGGGTAGCAAACAAGTTCATCGTTGACAGAGGGACAGATCGTGGTCGAAACAATAGATCATTTCAGGATAAAAAAGACGTCGAGGTCTCGGGATCCTTCTTACCCTAAGTTATCGGAATATAACTTCAACGTCAATATAGTGGAGTTGGTGTCAGCCATGAGAAATATTAAAGAAGCACGATTCCTGAAACCTATGAGATTTGATTCCATCCAGAGGGATCCCAACTTATAGTGTGAATACTATGGGACGAACGACTACCGAACATGGGACTGCCGACACCTCCGGGAAGAGGCGGCAATACTATTGAAGAATGGTTACCTTAGAGGATTCTTGAGTGACCGAGCTAAGAACAATTATGGTCGTAACAGAGACAGCGTGAAACCTTCAAAAGCAGGAGAAAAACCCCCATGCTAAATGATCAATATGATCTTTGGAGGGAGTGAGATTAACTGGGTCACCTTTTCGGCAGCGAAGAAGACAAAAGTATCAATAACTCATAGTAAAAAACTCTGGGAAGACGATATCACTTTCACGGAGGAGGACGCAGACGGGTTGCTATTACCACACAATGAAGCACTAGTAATTTCCTTAAATGTGTTGGATTTTAAGATTAAGCATGTTCTAGTAGATCTAGGAAGTTCGGCTAATATCATACAATGGAGAGTATTGGAGCAAGCAAAACTCACCAGAAGCATTATTCCGTCAACAAAGCTCCTCGCTGGATTCAACCTTGCAAGTGTAACGACCCGAGGAGAGATTTTGCTGCTCACAAACGCTGAAGGAGTAATGAAAACAACTCTCTTCGAAGTAGTAGATGGTGACATGGGACACAATATCATCCTGGGAAGGCCATGGTTACACGAGATGAAAGTTGTACCCTCAACATATCACCAATTGCTGGAGTTTCCAACGCCGAAGGAATCAAGCAGATAAGAGGTGATCAACCGGGAACAAAAGATGAATGCAATTTCGGTTTTCAATAGCAAAGGGTAGGAGCACATGACATAGCAATTACAGGAACCGACACATATTCCCGAGCTAGAAGAAGTTAGCCCAGGAGCAGAGTCTTCAGAACATTATCAGGTGTCGAGATATTTCCATGTTCTAGAAGAGACCAACACAACGAAGTCCACGGTGGAGGAACTGGAGCAAGTTGCATTGTTCGAAGAATTCCTAGAAAGAAAATTTTATTTGGGGATAGGACTGCACCCGGAGCTCAGGTCTAGTTTTATTGAATTTCTTAAATTTAATGCCGATTGTTTTGCATGGTCGCACGAGGATATGACAGGTATCCCGACAGAAGTAGCCGTGAACAAGCTGAGTTTGGATCCCAACGTACCTCTGGTAAGACAGAAACACCCTATTGCCGAGGCCAGGAATAAATTCGTCAAAGAAAAGGTAACCCGCTTGCTTAATATCAGCTCGATCCGAGAGGTAAGATATCCGGACTGGCTAGCCAATGTAGTAGTAGTTCCTAAGAAGAACAATAAATTTCGCATGTGTGTAGACTATAAAGACCTTAATAAGGCATGGCCAAAATACTCGTTCTCAGTGCCAAATATCGATCACATGATTGATATCACGGCCGGGCACGAGTTGATGAGTTTTCTCAATGATTATTCCAGGTATAACCAAATCAAGATGAACCTAGAAGATCGGGAAAAGACTTCGTTTATAATGAATTTTGGTACATATTGTTACAATGTGATGCCCTTCGGGTTGAAAAATGCTAGAGCCACTTATCAACGGCTCGTAAATAAGATGTTTGAAAAGTAAATAGGAAAGACTATGGAAGTTTATATAGACGATATGCTCGTTAAGTCTTTTAATACAGGTGACCACCTTAAAGTTTTGCAAGAAACATTCGACATCCTGAGAAAGCATAACATGAAACTTAATCCCGAGAAGTGCACGTTCGGGATCAGTTCTAGTAAGTTTCTTGGATTTATGGTCTCACAAAGGGGAATTGAGGTGAACCCCGACAAAATCAAGGCCATAGAGGATATCCCGGATCAGTTGTCGAACGTAAAAGAAGTCCAAAGGCTCACAGGAAGATTAGCAGCTTTAAGCAGGTTCATTTCCCGGTCGTCAAAAAAGTATTATCGCTTCATGACACTGCTCAAAAAGAAAAATAATTTCGAATGGACACCGGAGTGCCAGCATGCTCCGAGGGGCCTGCAGAAGTACTTATCAAGCCCTAAATTGCTTTCAAAACCAAAAGAAGGTGAAACGTTGCTAGTCTACCTCGCGATTTCAGAAGTTGCGGTAAGTGAAGTTTTAGTCCAGGAGGACGAAGGTACGCAATTTTCCATTTATTACATTAGCAAAATTTTAACGGGAGCAGAAACTCGCTACCCACATTTGGAAAAACTGGCTTTAGCTCTCGTAGTCGCCGCTCGAAAGCTGAGGCCCTACTTTCAATGCCACCCGATAGCTGTAGTGACTACTTTTCCTTTGCGGAACATCCTCCATAAACCCGAGCTCTCGGGTAGATTGGCCAAATGGGCCGTCGAAATGAGTGAGTTTGACATAGAATATAAACCAAGGATTGAAATTAAGTCACAAGTCTTGGCTGACTTCGTGGCCGATTTCAGTCCGGCACTACTGCCTATGGCAACCATGGAGGTAGTAATGGTGTCGGAATCGATATTAGGGATTTGGAACTTAATTACAGACGGAGCTTCCAACATAAAAGTGTCCGAACTCAGAATAGTCTTAATCACGCCTTCGGGGGAAACCTTAAGGCAAGCAATCAGAACGATCCCTTTAACTAACAATGAAGCAGAGTACGAAGCTTTGATTGCACGACTCGAATTAGCCCGGGGACTTGATTCTGAGGTTATTGAAATCAAATGTGACTCGCAGCTGGTGGTAAATTAGGTCTACAGGAACTTTGATACCAAATAAGAACAAATACAACAATACGTGGTAAAGGTCCAGGTTCTTTTGACACGATTACAGGAATGGTCAATTACTCATATCCCGAGGGAGTATAACGCAGAAGCGGATGCATTAGCAAACTTAGGATCGTCGACGGAAATAAAGGTATCGGAGTCCGGGATGGTAGTGCAACTGATGAACTCAGTCCTGGATACGGATGGTTACTATGAGGTAAATTTGACTAGTCTGGTCTGGGACTGGAGAAATGAAATAATGGACTATCTTGAGCACGGGAAGTTGCCCAAAGACCCCAAAGCAGCACCGGCGTTACGCGCCAAAGCTGCACGTTATAGCTTCAAGAGGGGCCAATTATATAGAAAATCTTTCCAAGGCCCGATGGCCCGGTGCTTAGGAGCGTCAGAACCTAATTATGTCATGAGAGAAGTCCACGAAGGGATATGCGACAATCACTCAGGTGCAGATTCTTTGGTGCTGAAGTTGGTACGGGCATGATATTACTGGCCTTGCATGGAACAAGACGCCAAAGACTTTGTATGAAAATGTAATAAGTGCCAACGTTACGCACCACTAGTACACCAACTGGCAGAACCCTTACATTCGGTTCCGTCCCCATGTCTGTTCATAAAATGGGGGATGGACATCGTCGGGCCGCTACCACCGGCTCCCTGAAAGGTAAGGTTTCTTTTAATTCTGATTAACTATTTTTCTAAATGGGAGGAAGCAGTTCCTTATCAGAAGATCGGAGAATGCGAAGTGGTGAATTTCCTATGGGAAAATATAATTTGCAGGTTCAGAATACCAAAAATATATAGCATGTGATAATGGGCCACAATTATCAGTGCAAAAGTTACAAAGTTCCTCCAAAATTTGAAGATAAAGAGGATCACATCTTCTCCGTATCATCCGAGCGCAAACGGTCAAGTGGAGTCAACAAACAAAATGATTATACAAAACCTCAAGAAAAGGTTGGAAGCAGCAAAAGGCAAATGGCCCGAAAAATTACCCGGAGTTCTATGGGCCTACCGAACAACGGCCAAATCGAGCACAGGAAAAACTCCTTTTTCCCTTGTGTACGGTGTTGAAGCCCTAATCCCGGTGGAAGTGGGTGAACCCATTTTGAGATATTTTCGGGTAGATGAATAATCGAATAACGAAGCAATGTTAATCAACTCTGAACTGCTCGAGGAACGCAGGGACTTGGCACGTGTAAGAATGGCATCTCAAAAGCAGAGAATGGAGCATTATAATAGAAGAGACAACCTCCGTTATTTCAAAGTAGGAGATTTGGTTATGAGGGAAGTAACCCAAAATACCCGGGAGCTCAACGCGGGGAAGCAAGGTCTAACGTGGGAAGGTCCTTACCAGATTTCAGCTATCACTGGGAAAGGTCATACGAGTTGGAGAACCAGAATGGAGACAAGTTGCCTAGCAACTGGAACGTGGCACACCTCAAAAGATATTATTGCTGATGAACATTACTCAAGCGGAAAGTATGTGTTGCACTATTTTTCTCTTCGTTCAGTTTTTGTCCCTATTGGATTTTTCTAGCAAGGTTTTTAATGAGGCTGCGATAGAAAACATACTATGAAGACAATAGCAATAAGACGTTTGATAGAAAGGCAAACAAACAAGCTTCCACTTTGGGACAGTTAGATAATCTTTGGTTCGATAGCAAATTCCCACTGGGAAGTTAAGTTTGCTACCGAACAGGAGTTACCCGGCCGTTCACGAGCACAAACCTCTAGAGGATTGTTGGATATTCTTTCGCTCGATAGCAGTGATTCCTAAGGGGAAGTAAGGTATGTTTTCAAGTTAAGGATTATCTAGCAATTCATTGGTAGGATCTTTGAAGGCACAAGACTTCCAGTGTTCCAATTCGCATTCTTCGCATTCGAACACTGGAGGGGGGGAATGATATGAGGATACGGAAACATTGACTGCCACATCAACTGGGAAATGAAAATCCGAAAACCAAATGCATCATCGAGACCGGGGACTGTGTAGCCAGCCCCGTAAAAATAAGTTCTACAAAGATAGCCACAAGTAATGACAATTTCTTTTTAGCATAATAAATACTAGCCACAAGTAATGGCAATTTCTTAGCATAATAAATGCTTGGGTACTTTTGAAAATAGAAGGAATTGTATGAAAAGAAATCCTTTTATTTTTATCTTGTTTCTTGTCTGAACGATGAACTAACTTTGTCATTTGAAAGTTAAACAAGTACTTCAAATGTTAGTGTCGTAATGAACAAGAGACGTCCTCTTTAAGAGCACCGTAAACATAAAAGGGCCCTCTCTTATGAAAACCCTCACATTAAAGGGTTGGTTTTGGAAGAATTTATGCCCGAAATCAAAATGCCTTCGAGGAAAAATGCACCCAAAGACATACACGAAAAGACGCAAAAAGTAAACTTACGCAAATACTTATAGAAACCCTCACGTAAAAGGGATAATGCTCGGAACCAAAGTGCTTTGAGGAAAATGCATCCAAGACTACACATAGTAAAGCACGAACAAAAAAACGTGCGCGGAATTCTTAAGCAAATGCAAAGGTTAAAGACTTGCATGGATATTCAAACGAAAGTAATACTCAAACAATACTTGAGCAAAAATATATCTTTATTTACAAGAACGTGCCAAAACGGTACAAGTACAAAATGGGAAAAAGAAAAGAAAATCTAAGCTGCAGTGCCTCCGGAACCAGGAGGAAGAGAAGTGTCTGCATCCCCAGGAGAAGTAGGTGGGTCCACTGGTGGCTCAACATTTTCATCAGTTTGGCCTTCGACATCATCATTTTTTTATTCTTCTTCAGTTTCCGAAAACTCGGAACCAGAACCAGAAGGGCCAGGTACATCAGACCTTGATGGGAGTCTACTTTTAGTAGCTAACTCAAGCTCGTGTGCCTTAACAATTTCGGCATCAAAGTCAATGACACCAGCTTTGACCTCTTCTAAGGTTTTTCTCCTCATGCTGTACATGGCGTAAGTTTTTTCAACAAAGAGGGAAGCCTCTCGGTGCTTGAGTTCTTCTTTGAGTTGGGTTACCTCGGCATAAAGGTTTTCCCGTGCGGACCTAGCAGATTTGAGGCTGACATCAAGATCGCAGACAATTGAACTAAAGAGCCTATTATGCTCGATAGTTTTTCTGTACTTCTCTTCTAGCTGGGCATGTTTCGCCCCCACAATAGCAAGCTCTTCAATGTTAGAGTTCAAGGATGCTTCTAAGTTAATCACTCTTTTAGAGGAGGCAGCCTCGCGTTCGATTACAGCAAGAACGGTGTCCTGGACTTCAGCCCATTTGTCCTTGGCTTCATTAAATCTAACCCTCAACGGGGCAATTTCTTGGCTAAAGGTTACCATTTCTTGCTCGCTTTGCTGCAAATGAGATTCCAAAACAATATCCTCAATAACTTTGGTTTCCAGTTCCGAGAGGCGGAGAACAATTCAGTCCCGTTCCACCAAAAGCTGATTTCGTTCAGAAGTAAGTTTCTCTTTCTCACGAATCAACCTCTGAAGGCCCTCAGAAGCAAGAAAGTTGGCCTACAAAACAAGAAGAAGTAAAACTTAGAATACATTCATACAAAAGTAGAAGAAATAAAAAGGGAAGAAAGGAACGTATCGTTGCGGTGTTACGCATGGCATTGTTCAACAAACACTCTCCCGAGAGTGCCTGAATCTTTTCCAGTCTTTCTTTGAAACCAAATACTTCAAATAATTAGTAAGCTCCACCGGTTGGGATAGCAAGTTGCATATGGTCGAGACCGAAAGAGTAACGTTCCTCCTCCTTTGTGGATCTTCAGAAGGGGCATCAGAATTTTGCCCTAAATTCCAATGAACTAGGGACTGTGGAAGAGGAACACCCTCTTTATGGTCAGGTACGGTCGGTAGAGGCGATGTAAAAACTGCTGGTGGAAGAGTGGATAAAGATGGAAGTGATGTAGCAGTTGTTGGTATTGGTGAAGATGGAGATGAAGCTGATGGAGTTGAAGAGTGAGAAGCAGCTACATCAAATGCAGTGTTGGTTGTTGGATGCTCGCCAACCAAAGACGTCAAGAACCCGGTACTCAGTAACACAGTACCGGGCACAACAATTGGGGACCGAAAACGGGAGTTGGCATTATCTACCAAATCGAACTCTCCCCAAAGTGCCGAGGCATCGTCCTCAGTTGGTGTAACTCTCTCAACAGGTCGAGCATCCTGTTGAGATAATGAGGATCATTGTCTTCTATGTAGAGAAGCTCCCTCATCACTAGCTTCTTCATCATCATCAGTCATCACGATGTCTATGACTGGCCCAGAAGGAGGATCAATCACCATCGCCACCGGAGATGACTCGGGGGCATCAATCTTTGCCCTCTTATTCTTTTCCCCGACCGCGGAGGAACGTCTTCTCTTCGGTTGTTTATCCTCCTTCCAGGGACTCCGTAAAGAAGTGTTTCTGCCTGAAACAGGCTCGGAGATACCTGTTCGAGTAAGTGCCTCCTGAAGTAGGATCAGCCAAGACATCCTCCTCGGGGACAGCAACAGAGCCCGCATGTAGACCTAATTTCGTGAACAAGTCAGAAGGGTTCAACCAAGTTCTCCATATACAAAAAAAATGAAAGCAAGGTAAGTTAAAATTATCATGATTTTTGGCCTTCCACCCGTATTTAAGGGCCAGTTCTTTCCACAAACAAGTTTTAGATGTCGTGACGTCCAAGATCTTTTGAACCCACCGGTCCAAGCCTTCCATCACCGGTGGGATCCATCGAGTTACTGAAACAAATGAAGGATGGAGGATCAATACAGCTATAGAAAAATATTTAGTAAAAGGAAATACTAAACAAAGAGCTTACGAGTGCGGTTTCAAGAGACCGAAAAGGATGAAGCCGTTGCCAGAATGATGTCATTGGTGGCGGCTGCAACGAACCATTCCATTTGCCCACGGTCGTTATCATAATCCATGCTATACAGCAAAGCATAGTGGCCATACTATCAGAGATTTATCATTCCCCCGCGGAAGATTTTGGGAGAATAGAGATTCATCATATGAGCTAAGGTTATCTCTTCTCTAGTCTCCTCGCACAAGCATCGAAGGCAGGCGGCCGTTGATAAGTGGGGATTTTGACCACTTATTTGAGCTTTTTGACTGTTGTTTTAGTTCAAAAATGTTTAAAGGTATTCCTGAAAACTGATGAAATATGCTTACTTGCAGGAGTATTGAAAAATGAGCCATTACGATGAAATCAAACTTAAGAGGAGTGCTTTTGAACAAGGACAAAAATCAAGCACAAAAAGCTAAAGTGCGGACCGTAGAATTTTGTGTGCGGCCGCAGAACATGAAGAAGAATTAACAGATCTGCAATGTAAGGTGTGGACCTCACAATAATTATGCGTCCGCAGAAGTCAAGATTCAGAGAGTTCCAACTCCAAGCCTAGCAAGAACTGCGGACCGCACTATAATTGTGCGGCCGCACCCAGAATTGTACGGTCCGCAGAACTCAAGAAGACGCAGCCGCAGTGCAGAATTGTGCAGCTGTAGATCCAACTCTTGTCAAGGGCTGAAGTAAAGTGCAGACCGCACACAGAATTGTGCGACCGCAGAACCTTCGAAAGGACAATTTTGTCCGAAAATTCCAGCTTTGTATAAATAGACTACTTTCATAAAATTAGGTCAAGTTTTGAATACCAGAAATTCTATAGCCATTTTTCTTTACTATTTTAGGCAACTTTAGCTCATCTTGTTGATTTTACATTGGATTTTCATCTTTTTATCTTTCAATATGAGTTTTATCATCTTTTCTTCTTTTTTTTCTTCATTACCCACTATGAGTAGCTAAATTTCTAGCTAGGGTTATGACCCAACCCTAGTGTGGGAACCTAATGGGTATTTGATTTAGGGCTTGTTTATGGTTGTGTGTATATTATTTAGCCTAGTTCTTGCTATAATTATAGAATTAATGGTTGCAAACATTAGCTCAAGCCTATTTGATTTGGTCTCTACTTGAGAAAGAGAGACTTAGTCTAGGAAAACCTGGCTAACAAGAGTTTGGGATGAAATCAAGAGATTGATAGTCCTAATTAAAGGGTTGAACCTAGAGATAGTAAAACCCGACTTGAAAAATTTGTCAACTGTTTAGTTCAATACCCATTTGGACTTGAGAAAGCCAAATTGGACAAAACCACTCACTTACCGAGAGGTATTGAGTAGTTATTTGAGTGTTGATTGCTATAATACACCCCGACTAATGAAAACTCGCTCTAAATCCCACAACCCGTTAGGAAAATACCTAGGTGGAAGCCACAGCCCTAAACATTTTACACATTTGAAAAACAACAACAAAAACATTATTCTCTAGTTTCATATATTTTAATTGCAATCCTTAGTATAAATTTAGAAGTAAAATCAAAACAAAGTTTGTGGAAGTGCAACTTAGACAATTTACGTGCTTAGACCAAATACATACCGCTAATCTCATCTACGCTCCATGTGGATTCGATCCCGACTCCTAGTTGGGTATTATTATTGCAATCGACCTCTTCACAACGCCAATTTGAGGAGTGACTTGGGCGAGATTGGGAGAAATATCACTTCATAGTTGAGGAAGGCATTGTCCTTGGCCACAAAATTTCAAAGAATGGTATTGAGGCCGACAAGGCCAAAATAGAGGTGATTTCTAAACTTCCACCCCCAACATCTGTGAAGGGAGTGTGGAGTTTCTTGGGTCATGCGGGGTTCTACCGACGTTTCATCAAGGATTTTTCCAAAGTGGTGAACCCCTTGTGTAAGCTTTTGGAGAAAGATACCAAATTCTATTTCAATGAGAATTGCATTAAGGCATTTTAATTGCTCAAGTTCAAATTGACAACTACTCCTATTATCATCACCCCGAATTGGAGCTTGCCTTTTGAGCTCATGTGTGACGTTAGTGATGTGGCGGTCATAGTAGTTTTGGGGCAACGTGTCAATAAGATCTTTCCTCCGGTCTACTATTTTAGTAAGACCATGAATGATGCCCAAATTAATTACACTATGACCGAAAAGATCTCATTGCTATTGTTTTTGCTATAGAGAAGTTATGCCCGTACTTGATGGGTACAAAGGTGATTGTCCACACGGATCATGCGACGCTTCGATACTTAATGAGCAAGAAAGATTCAAAGGCACAGTTAATGAGATGAGTGCTTTTATTGCAAGAGTTCTATCTAGAAATCCAAGACCACAAAGGTAGTGAAAACCAAGTGGCGGACCACTTGTCTCGCTTGGAGGAGGAGGGGAGGCCACATGACGGCCTTGAAATCAATGACACCTTCCCCGACGAGAAACTTCTAGCCATTTCAATGACCAAGATGCCATGGTTTGCTGATTTAGCAAATTATCTTGTGAGTGGTATTGTACCGGATGAGTTCTCTCCAAACCAGAGGAAGAAGCTCAAACGGGATTGCCTAGATTACTATTAGGATGAATCGTACCTCTTCCAAGTTTGTACCGATGGCGTGATTAGAAGATATGTGCCGGAGGAGGAACAAGTTAAAATTCTTGGGGCTTATCATTCTTCACCCTACAATGGTCACCATGGGGAGCAAGAACGGCGGCCAAAGTGTTGAGTTGGGGATTCTATTGGCCTACTCTTTATAAGGACGCAAGTGATCTAGTCAAGAGTTGTGATGAATGTCAAAGGGCCGGTGGAATTTCAAAGAAAAATGAGATGCCCCTCACCACCATCTTGGAAATTGATAGTTTTGACGTGTGGGGTATTGATTTCATGGGACCGTTCGTAAGCTTTTGTGGGAACACCTAAATTTTGGTAGTTGTGGACTATGTGTCAAAGTGGGTTGAGGTTGTTTCTCTACCCAACAACGAAGCTCGAAGTATGGTGGCATTTTTGAAAAAACATCTTTACAAGATTTGGTACTCCTAGGGCCATTATAAGTGATGGGGGATCGTACTTTTGCAAAAAAGCTTTTGATACCTTACTCACCAAGTATGGTGTCAGTCACAAAGTCATGACCCTCTATCACCCTCAAGCAAGCGGACAAGTGAAAGTCTCCAACCGGGAGATCAAGAGTATTTTGTCAAAGACAGTGAATGCCAACCAGACGAATTGGTCAAAGAAACTTGATGATGCTCTATGGGCCTATAGGACGGCTTACAAAATACCGATTAGGATATCTCCATACCGGTTGGTGTTCGGGAAAGCTTGTCACCTTCCGATGGAACTTGAGCACAAGGCTATGCGGGCTTTGAATAAGCTAAATATTGAGTGGGATGTCGCCTCCAACTTTAGAGTGGCACAATTGAATGAGCTAGATGAATTTCGGTACCATGCATATACAAGTTCATTCTTTTAAAAGGAGAAGATGAAGCACATCCATGATAAGTATATTCGGAACAAGGAGTTTAAAGAAGGTGATCTTGTGTTATTGTTCAATTCTCGGTTACGGATATTTTTGGGAAAGTTGAAGTCTAAATGGAGTGGCCCGTTTGAAGTTGTGAGTGTGACACCCTTTGGTGCATTAGACTTGAAGAATAAAAATGATGAAGTGTTTAGAGTCAATGGTCACCGAGTGAAGCATTATTTGGGAAAAGTTGATGATGGCCACATCGTGGCATTGATTTATTTCAAGTGATTGATGATAATCTGCGTCGTGTCGCGACGTTAAATGAGGCTCTTCTTGGGAGGCAACCCATGTTTCTTTTCATTTTTTTTCTTCTTTTTTAGATAGGTCTTGTTTTGTGCTAACTGATTTTGAAGGATGTTGTGTGAATGAGTGTGCTTTACAAGAACTATGCTCAGGAAAAATCTAAGTATGGAAAAAAGTGCGGACCGCAAAATCTTCATGGCCACAACAGAAAGGAGTCTGTGACCGCACAATTCACTGTGCGACCGCAAAACTAGAGATCAGAAATTGCAAACTCTCTGAAGTTTGCATGTTAGAGAAATGGCAGATTTGCGGCCGCACAAAGAAATGTGCGGTCCGCACAAACATCTGCGGCCGCACTCAGAAATGTGCGGACCGCAGATCGTCAAAAAGGGTAATTGGTAACAGGTAAGGAGTGCGGACCGCACATAAAATTGTGCGGCCACACTCAGCTTAGTATTTTTGCCCTAGTCGGTCAAACTATAAATAGTGATCCTCTACCATTGTTCAAAACTTTACACACTCTGACTAGTTGACACCAAAGCAAGCACGGTGCACTCAAATTGATTCAGGCATCTCACACTCATTTCATCTTCCTTGATTCTTCCTTGCTTCACTACATCACTGGTAGGTTCAATTCATCTTCAAATTTTTCAATTTTCTTAATTTTGTTCCTAGTTAGTGTAGTTATTTTTAGGCCTAATGTCAAATTCATCATCATGTGTGCTTAAAATTGTGTGGGTAACTTCCTAGTTGCTAATTGGGGGATGGGTAAACTGTGTATCATGTCTAAATTTCCAATACCTTGTCTAAATTATGCTAAATTGAAAAGCCCTAAGTTCACTACCGTTGGTGTTTGAATTGTGTGGCTGCACAAGAAATTGTGCGGTCCATAGATCTTTAGTCTAGGGAAAATGTGTGCATTGATTGTGCGGACTGTACTCAACATTGTGCGGTCCACAGAAATTCAACCGCGGCCTCAGAAAAGTGTGTGCGGCCGCAGATCAAGCAATTCTCTGACTTTAGAGAGTTGTCATTTTTAAGTTTCAATGTGCAACCGCACTCAAAAATGTGCGGTCTGCATAACCCCATCCTATAACATGCTTTGTTCGGCAAATCATATGCTTACCTGCACTTAACTATGACTGATTCATGTTGCTATGTATTGTAGACAATGGTTAGATCACTAGGACGAGGTGATACATCCAAGGGGAGGGGTGAACCCTCCCGAGGCTGAGGCAGGGGTACCCTACCACTCTCCATACGAAATATGATCAATAAAAGGCAACAATAGGCCGAGGTAGACAACCGGAGCCCTCTGAATCAAGTTCATATGCCCTGTGCAAATGCAATCACAGCCATAGCTGCCTCAGGATAGATACCGACTGAGAGATGCGACTACCTCTTCTGAGAGTACTTCTGAGGGGTCAGAAGAGAACAGCCAGGCTTCGGAGCCCTCATCTACTCATGCTCCCACCGCACCAGTCACAGTTGATGATGATGATGATATTCCAGATGACGGTCGGGGGGGAGACACCAGAGTTGCAGGCCTAGAGAGGTCAAAGAAGAAGGAAGTTTGGGAAGATAGGTTTGTGAGCCTTATTGCATTCAACAGGTTCCGAGAGTGGTGGCCCCAGAGATCGCTCACACTTGAGCGTCAGTTCCTGTTGAAGGATTTGGATAGATTCAATCCGAATGTGGCTAGACAATTTCAGGAAAGAAAAGGGTGGAAGTGGTTTACAAAAAGCGTATTGGATGCCAAGGAGAACTTAGTCCAGGAGTTCTACACCAATGTGGCGCACATCAAGAAGGGACTAAGGTGACTAAGGTGCGGAACTTTAAAGTACGATTTGATCAGAGCACCCTGAACACGTATTTGGGGCTTGAGGACATGGAGTCGGTGAAGTATTTAGAGAAGTTCGCACTGGGTGATGCAACTCGCCCTTGGCTAGCTGAGATAATAGCAGCTCCAGGACCACCACCACAATGGATCACAACAGGGATTCCTATTCTGCGGAACACCCTCAACTTTGAAGCAAAATGGTGGCAACATTTGTATGCAGTCGCATAGACCCAAGCCGGAATGAAAACAATATTCAAATCCCCTAGGCAGTCTTAGTTGCATCTATCATGGTCGGGTACCCAATTAATGTGGGTGCCATCATGTCGGCCAACATGTATTTGGTTGTCAGGCAGGGTGAGAGCTCCTACCCGTATCCAACACTATCATGGAGTATCTCACGGATGCGGGGGTGGAGCCTAGGAGCTTTGATACAAAGGTTCGGGCTAAGAAGCCTTTCTCCTAGTATTCTCTGAAGGATCCAAGGAACCCGATGAACAAGGGTAAGTCGACTATTACCGTAGGCCAGTCTGATGATCCATCGGTGGTAGTTGCAGATTCTGCTGCTATGCCTTCCACAATAGCCGGGCCTTCCACCGAGACAGCCGCCATACCACGACCTCTATCTTCAGGGCCATCAACATAAGTATCAGTGCCTTCCTCCTCCACTTATCCACTCACTGCACTGCGAGTCTACCAGACACTGGCGAGTCTCAACAACTAGATGCAGACAACTACTGCAAAGCTGTCCGACCTATCCAGTGCTGTTGCAGCACAGTCTTCTGCCCCAGCACCCCAAGTTCCTCCATCAGTGGAGGAAACCTTGAAGAAGATATTGGATAATCAGAAGACCATCATGGATACCTTGGTGGCACATGGGAGAGCAATTGAGGAGCTAGGTAAACAGGTGAAGAAGATGAGAAAATCACAGGCCTCGAGAAAATCAGTGGACAAGTTGAGACATGAAGTGACCAAGATAGCAACAGGTGTTGATTTTCCTTTTGACTTACTGATGGAGACAGATCCATCAGTATTGGCAGACCCATCAGCAACATCAACACCAGTGGCACCAGCTGGCCAGTCTGAGGAGCCAGACCTCGCTGCCCACACTGCTGAGGAGGTGTTACAAATGTTCACCAACCCCGCTACTCCTCGAGCAGAGGATGATGAGATCCAGTTGGAAGAGCCTGAGAGTGGTGATGCTGCTATGGACACCGAGACCATATAGGGAGTCCTCTCTACTCTTTCCCTTCCTTATTTTGATTTTTGTTAAGCATTGAGGACAATGCTTATTCTTATTCAGGGGGGTGGTCTATTTTGATTTGATATGATATTTGACATTGACCTGTAATAACTATAATACTCTCTTTTTATTTTTATTATGTATATATTCTTCTCTATCTATTGATGTATATATTCTTTTTCCCTTTCTCGGTTTGTATATTCATTTTTGCTTTCAGTAATTTATTTCATAGCTTCTTTATTCTGTTTTCTTAGTAGTCTAGCTTCTTATTTACTTTAATAGCTTCTTTTTGATTTAGTAGCTTCTTTTTATGTTTTAGTGATCAATAAGCCTTTGGTTTTCATAATGTCATGGTTCTTTCCAAAGGTGGTTTTTGTGTGAACCGGGTGGCTCTTCCCAACGATGGATGGCGTGACAACTTTCTTAAGGGATTGAGTCTGTTTTTGATGTTTAGGTGGAAAAAACAGTAGTAATAACGAATAAGAGAGTCAAGCATGCTTCACTTGGTACCAACACACTTAACTACGCGCTTATGATTAAAAACAAGTTCTTGGAAAGAAATAGCTCTAGTTAGTGACCTTATGACTCTTGCGTTGACTTAGGCAATCATCGAGTGGTTTAGTTGAACCATTAGTATTTTCAATCTTGAATACGACTGTTGTGGGCCCTCGACTCTATCCTCTTTAACAATCCAGCTGTGTGAGAGATGAGATATTTTGTTACGAGTCCAAGCACCCGTGCGAATGGTCTAGAACTTGCCCCGAATGTGTTTCTTGGCAAAATTTTAAGTTTTACTTGGATTGAGAAGTGATTGTAGGCTCTCTTTGACATGTTTTGAAATTTTTTATGGCCCACTAATGATGTTATCCCTAGTCAACCCTTTTGAGCCTAAAGTCTTTCTCATTTGATAACTATGTTACAAGCCTTTACCCATTTTGTAGTGACCCTCTCTTGGCACCAGAGCTTTCCTTAACACTCATGAGAAGCAATTGGCGAAAACATAAGTTTGGAGGAGAGACGAGGAGTTTGAAAGTGGTATCAAGGTACAGAAAGAGAAAAGAGATGAAGAAAAGGCAAGGCAAAGAAAAAGAAAGAAAGAACCAAAGAAAAATACAAAAAGAAAGTAAATAAATTAAAGAGCTGAAGGGATTCAAAGATAAGCAAAAGTGCAAAGCATGGAAGAAACAAGGAAGAAAGAAATGAATATCATGACCAAGAAAGAGTGATGTCATGTCTCTCTAGTTCCCCTAAGGAAAAAGAAAATGACTCAAAGAGTCAGCAAAGCATGAGCCAAAAGAGAAAATGGAGTGCTTAAGGAAAGATTAACCCGTTCTACTCTAACATTTCCTACCTTAGTCCAAAAGCCTTCATTACATATCGAAAAATCCCTACGTGATTTCAAGCCGAGTGAGCTTACATTAGCGGTGATTTACATGAGGGGCAAGCATATGGTACTTAGAGTCGTACTTGTGACATTCTTTTGAGAGAGATGAGCGAACTTTTCACAAATCCTTGAATTGGGTGATTCATTCTTAAGTGAGATAAGCTAACGAGGAGTAGAGGAGGAGGAGTTTGGGATCCACAGTGACCTACATGAAAGAGCGAACTTTCTTGATGAGTAAGTCAACTCTTGATGCTCAAGTGTCACATTAGAACTATTTGTGCTTAAAACTTCAAATCATTGCCTTGTTGATAATTCATAAGTGTTGTGGGTGATTGTTGGTTCCAATTGATGTGTGTTTGCTTCACCTTAGATTAGCTGGAATAGTTATTTTCTTATGGAGGTGGGAATTACCTTATTTGCTTGAGGACAAGCAAAAGCTTAAGTTTGGGGGAGTTAATAAATGGGGATTTTGACTACTTATTTGCGCCTTTTAACTTCTATTTTAGTTCAAAATTTTTTAAATGTGTTCCCAAAAACTGATGAAATGTGCTTACTTGCAAGAGTATCGGAAAATGAGCCATTACGATGAAATCAAACTCAAGAGGAGTGCTTTTGAACAAGGACAAAAATCAAGCACAAAAAGCTAAAGTGCGAACTGCAGAATTTTGTGTGCGGCCGCAGAACATGAAGAAGAATTAACAGGGATGCAATGTAAGGTGAGGACCACACAATAATTTTGCAACCACAGAAGTCAAGGTTCAAAGAGTTCCAACTCCAAGCCTAGCAAAAACTGCGGACCACACTATAATTGTGCGACCACAGAAATCAAATGTACGACCGCACCCAGAATTGTGCGGTCCGCATAACTCAAAAAGACGCGGCCGCAATGCAGAATTGTGCGGCCGCAGATCCAACTCCTGTCAAGAGATAAAGCAAAGTGCGAACCACACAAAGAATTATGCGGCCGCAGAACCTCCGAAAGGGCAATTTTGTCCGCAAATTTTAGCTTTGTATAAATATACTACTTTCATGAAATTAGGTCAAGTTTTGAATACCAGAAAGTCTGTAGCCGTTTTTCTTTACTCTTTTAGGCAACTTGTAACGACTCGACTTATCGTTTTAAGAATTTAAGACCCGTGTGGCGGCATAAGGCCCTGAACAGCTTCTTATTATGTGTATTGACTTGCGTGCGTAGTTGAATTCAGTTACCGGATGATTCAAAGTGATTTGGGACACTTGGTCCCTAAAAAGGAAGCTTAAGTCTTAGGATTTTGACCGTAGTTGGAACCATATGAAGACGACTCCGGAATGGAGTTCTGTCTATTCCGTTAGCTCCGTATGATGATTTTGGACTTAGGATCATGTCCAAAAAATTATTTGGAGGTCCATAGTGAATTAAGCTTGAAATGGCAAAACTCAAAATTTTGGAAAGTTTGACCGGGGGGTTGACTTTTTGATATCGGAGTCGGAATCCGATTCCGGAAGTTTTATAGGTTCATAATGTTGAATATGACTTGTGTGCACAATTTGAGGTCAATCGGACGTGATTTGATAGGTTTCGGCATTGATGGTAAAAGTTGAAGTTTCAAAGTTCATTAAGTTTGAATTAGGGTGCGATTCATTATTTTGATGTTGTTTAATGTGATTTGAGACTTCGAACAGGTCCGTGTTATATTATCGGACATGTTGGTATGATTGGACGGGGTTCCGAGGGGCTCGAGTGTGTTTCGGGGTGGTTTCCGACCAAATTGGAGTTGTTTGGACTGTTGTTGCTAAAGTCTGATTTCCTTCTTCGCGAACGCGAAGGGAGTCCCGCGTTCGCGAAGAGGAATTTGACGGGAGGTTGGGTTAGCCTTCGCGAACGCGAAGAAGGGGACGCGAATGCGAAGAAAAAGCTGGGCAAGCCTTCGCGAATGCGGCCAAAGCAACGCGAATGCGAAGAAGAAAGGAAGAGTGGGGCCTGAGGTCGTTTGGCCTTCGCGAACGCGAATGAGCTGGTCAGCTAGTCATCGCGAACGCGAAGAGGAAATGATGGGGCACAAATAGTTGGTCTTCGCGAACGCGACAAGGAGGTCGCAAATGCGATGAAGGATTTGAAGCAGTTGGGTTTTGGCCTTCGCGAACGCGAAGTAATGGTCGCGAACGCGAAGAAGGCCTATCTGGGCAGAATTAAAAGTCCCAAAAACTGGGGGTTTGAGTTCATAACTCAAAATCAAATTTTGAGCTCGGTAGAAGGCGATTTCTGGAAAGATTCTTGCGTGGGTATTTGGGGTAAGTGATTTTTATCTAGTTTTGATTAATTTTCATGATTATGTCTTTGAATCCATCATTTAATTCGGATTTAATGGAGGAAAATCAAGATTTTTGTAAAATCTTCCAAAAATAAAAATTTAAGATTTGAAGGTTGAGTTGTTATTGGAATTCGATAAAATTGGTATGGTTGAACTCGTATCGAAATAGGTGTTCGGATTTCATGAAAATTATGCTGGGTTCCGAGGGGCGCATCTCGCGTTGACTTTTGTTGACTTTTTGGAATAAATTTTTAAGTCGACGTATTATTATCCGGAATTGTTTCCGATGAATTTTAATTATACAATTAATTTGGATATATTTGAGCGGTCTGGAGGTTAATTCAAGCAAGAAGGCGACTTTGGAATATCGGCATAACTTCAAAGAGGTAAGTGTCTTTCTTAACCTCGAGTGGGGGAATTACCCCTAGGGCATTGAGTCTTATGTGCCATTTGTGAAATGTGAAAAGTCGTGTACGCGAGGTGACGAGTACGTACTCGGGCTTATATGTGTAAATTTTCATTGAATTAAAGTCTTAGGCATTATTATATAGTAAATTGGGTAATCGTGGATAAGTATTAAATCATTTGTTTGCCATGCCTAAATCTTTGTTGTTGTTGAATATGTTGTTATATGATAATTTGATGTGATTGTTACTTGATTATTTATGTAATTCCGTGTATTTGTTGGTTTAATAATTATTGTAATTTAATTTCATTGTGGATTTTTTTCTCTGCAAATAATTAATTAAATGAGCTTAAGAAGAGGTGTTTATATAATTATTAAAAATTTAAATTTAATGAAGACTTTGCTTTATGTTGAGAAATTTCTATCTCTATTGATTGTTTTTAGGTGTTGTGCACATTATGGTCGAGCCATGAGCTCCTTATTGTGGAAAATATTATGAAATATTGTGATATTGATATGCATGCGCTGAGATAAGGGTGGCTTGAAACGCGTGGCTAGTAGTGATATTGATACGTATGCGGTGATATAAGGCTAGGGTGTTGAAACGCATGCGGTGAGATAAGGGTGGCTTGAAACGCGTGGCTAGTGGGGGGAACTACTAGAAGTCATGCGGTGTGATAAGGATGGCTAAAAACGCGGGATGCTATTTCGAAAAAAAAATAATTTCTTTAAAATTAAATATGAAGGCTCCCGCGGTGATATAAGGAAATGAGATATTGTGAATTTAATTATAATTTGGGACTACGAGGTGCTACCTCGGGAGTGACCTTTTGTTGATATTTTTCAGTAGCTGCACTTGCCTTTGGTTATTTTATTTTTCCGAAATTTGTAAATTCTTGTATTTTTCGTGATGTATTATTTCACTTAATATTAAGTGTTTTGTATTTCTTGATGTATTGTGTTGACCTTGACTTTTTCATACGAGACTTTGAGGACTTGTATTTTTGGGTTGTACTTATTTTTGATGATTATTGAGTTATTTTAAATAGAAGAAAAATTCTAGTATGTTTTAATTTAATAAATTTTATATCCAAATCAGTAGTTTATCTGATGTTTCATTTAATTGAAATGTTATTTCTCCACCCAAATGATTCTAAAATAAATTCATTCATTTATTGATTTTTTACTTGATTTAAAACTTTCTACCTTACTTTATTGAAAAAAATAAATTGATCATGTGGATCTTATATACATTGAGGATATTGGCACGTGAATTGTCCGTGCAGTTGAGATATGAAATGAAGGCACGAGGTGCCGGAAAAATGTGATGATTTAATTATAGGCACGAAGTACCGTGGAGATATAAAAAATGGGCCGAGACCCGTGATTATGAAAAATATGAAAATGGGCTGAGACCCATAATTTTTATGATTATGAAATGAGGTGTCACATGGTGACTTTTTAATTGAAAAAATTATATTCAAAATATTTATTTGGAAGGATTTTTACTTAGAAAGTATTATATGAAAGAATTATATTTGAAAAAAATAATTATTTGAGAAAATTATATTTGAAAGATAGTTATCTGGAAGAATTATATATGAAAGACATTTATTTGAAGGACTTGATTTAATTGGGTGTAATTGTACATATTAATTGTTGAGTGATATTAGTGATATTCTTGTTGTCTGTTGTGCATATCACTGGTTGTTTCACGTTGCCCTATTGTTATTTGTTTCCTATTATTTTGTATATTATATTGCACATGTTATTAGACTAGTGAGTGTCTTGACTGTACCTCGTCTCTACTCCATTGAGGTTAGTCTTGATACTTACTGGGTACCGACCGTGGCGTACTCATACTACACTTCTGCACATTTTTGTGCAGAGCCAGGTATTGAAGATAACGGACTTGAGCGGAGTTAAAGCGGGATTGTAAGGATTCAAGGTAGAGCTGCTTGGTCGTCGCAGTCCCTTGGAGTCTTTTCATTTCATTGTACTGTTAACTTATAATCAAACAGTATTGTATATTCGGTTCTCATGATCATTCTATGTATCCAGTTAGAGTTTGTAACTCAGTACTACCAGTCTTGGGAGGTTGTATATTGTAATTATTTTCGCTGTTAGTTTTTTAAAAAATGGCTTCAAAAGGTAATTGAAATCGGATTACCTAGTCTTAGAGATTAGGTGCCATCACGACGCTTGTGGTGGGATTTTGGGTCGTGACGTAACTTTAGCTCATCTTGTTGATTTTAAATTGGATTTTCATCTATTTATCTTTCAATATGAGTTTTATCATCTTTTCTTCTTTATTTTCTTCATTACCCACTATGAGTAGCTAAATTTCTAGCTAGGGTTGTGACTCAACCCTAGTGTGGGAACCTAATGGGTGTTTGATTTAGGGCTTGTTTATGGTTGAGTGTGTATTATTTAGCCTAGTTCTTGCTATAATTATAGAATTAATTATTGCAAATATTGGTTCAAGCCTATTTGATTTGGTCTCTACTTGAGAAAGAGAGACTTAGTCTAGAAAAACTTGGCTAACAAGAGTTTGGGATGAAATCAAGAGATTGATAGTCCCAATTAAAGGGTTGAACCTAGAGATTGTAAAACCCGACTTGAGCAATTTGTCAACTGTCTAGTTTAATACTCATTTGGACTTGAGAAAGGCAAATTGCAAAAACCACTCTCTTACCGAGAGGTATTGAGTAGGTATTTGAGTGTTGATTGCTATAATACACCCCGACTAACGAAACTCGCTCTAAAGCCCACAACCCGTTAGGCAAACACTTGGGTAGAAGCCACAGCCCTAGACCTTTTACACATTTGAAAAACAACAACAAAAATATTCTTCTCTAGTTTCATATTTTTCAATTGCAATCTTTAGTATAATATTAGAAGTAAAATCAAAACAAAGTTTGTGGAAGTGCAACTTAGACAATTCTCATGCTTATACCAAATACATAGCACTAATCCCATCTATGCTCCTTGTGGATTCGATCCCGACTCCTAGTTGGGTATTATTATTGCAATCGACTGCTTCACAACCCCAATTTGAGGTGTGACTTGGGCGAGATCAACCGTCCTCTACACTGAAGGACTTACCTGTGCCAAACACACTTGGTAGCGAAGGCAAAACTCCGCAATCACGGAATCAAGCTCTCCACTCAAAGAAAACACACCCAAAGTAAATGGATACGTGTAAAAGTATGTAGAACCTTCCTTGGGAAGGGTCACTAGCCCCGATAAATCAGGAGCAATGATATCCAACTCATGGCAGCGACAGTCTTCCTTCACAGCAGGAATACTGAAAGGACAAATGGAAGAAGGGTACCTACTAACAACCCATGTACTAGGGTTAGCAGTAGGAAATTTTTCTTCTAAGTCCTTTGTGGTACTGAGTCTCCTTGGGATGACGGAACCCACCGTTGGAAGAGCAGAGTCCTCGACTTTGTTCTTATTCTTTGAAGAACTGGCACGCTTGGAGGAAGAAGCCATTGAATAAGAAAAAGGAAAAGGTTTTTGTTTGAAGAGAATTAGAGAAAGGATGAAGAACAAAGATGCAAATTAGAAGTTCGAGAAATTATGAAGTGCAAAGGAAAAGAATAATGCGTATAAGTAAAATTTTGGCGACTAAATTCATGACCATGATTACCTCGATAATCGGCAAAGGTTGTGCTGAATCGTGGGATGACACGTGTTCGGGACATTAAATGCGGAGAGACGTGCGTCTAATCAACCGTCAGAAGCCTTCAGAGGGAGTTATAGTAATTACCGCCAAAAGAGTGTTTCTACCAACTTCTAGGTAATACAAAGTTATGTCATCGGAAAACAAGGGGACTATATGTATAGGGTGAAATATGCTATGACACGTGGTCATCTAAAGGAAAGATGCCTGGAACCCTAGACGGGGATGGCCGAAGACCGAACGTAGTCATTCCGCTTGTCACCGGGAGAGATAACGTTCATAAAGATGTATTAAATGCTTTGCTCCCGGTAGCATTTAATAAGGAATATTCTGCAGCATTAAGAGCGACTGCCCGTTACAGAGAATTTGGCATTTATAGAAACATCTATAAATAGTGAGCCCAGTTACCATTGTAAAAGATACGAATTTTCTGGCAAAACTTACACCATATTCTATACAAAGCTTAATACAATCTTACCTTTTCGCTTTTTGATCTCATCGTTGTTGTGTCCGGAAACCTTATTCCCGAAACTATCATCTTTGCTGTTTCATCTACATTTTAAGGTTAAGTATTGTACATTTCTTCAATTATTGCATTATTTCAGGATCAAATTAGCTCACTTGTCTAGAAACCACGTATAAATTCAACTGTACTATTTTACGGGTAAACAATGGTTCAATCGGAAAAGATAAAGTGACACATATATTGATACTCATTGTCTTTTTAAAGTTATGAGTTCATATTGTTATTTATTGTAATATTAGTAAATAATACATAAATTTACGCTCCGCGTTAAAAGTATTGGATTCAGTTGAACCCAGTGCCGATACATTGCATCCGCCTATGCTTACAAACAAAATACATATTCCGCAAAAATAACTAGACCACTGACTACTTTATTCTACTGTATTTATCTTTTGTCACCGCTAAGATGTAAAACATTTGATTCGACCAATTAACTTCACCATAGTTTCCGCTTGAAGCTTCATTTTTACCGAAAGTCTTGCTCATTTGAAATTATTTTGTTGTTAATATTTTGCTTCTGCATCTTAATTGTTGGATGTGTTTAAATGCACCAGAAGTTAAATTCTTAGATAATATCGTCGCATTACTGCAAATATAAATTGGCAATTATCAGAGGTAACAATTTAATGGCATTGACTTTGCCCTTGTCTAATGGTAGAGAAAATAATTAAACCATATATGTCGAATATATTACCTTTACTATAGCATTACTTCAACTAAATGTTAAGACAAACAGAAGAATTTCAATATTATCGTGTCATTTAAATGATCATGACTGTTTACAAACTAAGAATTTCAATTTTATCGTGTAATTGAGCTATTCCGTTTGTTCCAATATTACTTTTTCTTTAATATTCACATTCTTTCTCACTTTATAGTGAAGTATTCTATCCTTTTGTTTGGTTAGACACCAACATACCTCATCTTTTTCTTGCAATTATTCGATTGAATAAAATAACCAAGCTTATTTATATGTAGTTTGCCTTGTCCCATTAAAACACTAAGCAAAATGTGATTGACTTGATTTTTTTAATTTATTACGAAACTAAACAAGAATATGCGGTCCCATAGGCGCAAAGTAGCAAAGTACAGTGAATATATAGTCTCCTCTCTAAGTCATCGCTTACGTTTAAGAATGTTATTTGGATAGAGCTTTAATTTGGGCAAAGGTTCCACTTAAAAAATGCATGAATGTACCCAAATATGACTAATATCCTTGAAAAATCAAAATCAGTATAGATAAACTTCTCTTTAGAGTGAACACCTTCTTGACGATAAGTCTTACGCACTGCCTTAAATTTTCAGTTGGTTCAAATTCTTGTCACCATCTATAATCACTTGAGATGCATTAATCTTGTCTTTTGTTTATTTTGTAAGAATTCAAGTCTTATAAGACGACGATTTAAATTGTATGATGAACATTAATTGATAAACAACTAAGTATAGTAGGTTAAACAATACACTGATAGGGTAAAAAAAAATTTACGCATTTATAACACAAATTCATTAATTTTCTAATCAGTTGTTTTTTTAATCTTCAAAAAACTGAACGAGGAATCGTTGAATCAGATTCAAGGTCAAGTAAAATAATAGAATATCTTTTTTCCTGAACGCATAAGGATATTAATTGTGCACTTATAAATTTTGTAGACTTGTCACAGAGAACTGAGTGATTCATGTTTCATGTTTGTTTAATATTTGAATTATATTATACAAGCGCGCTACATGCTGAAAGTTAAATGGAAGTATGTGCAGTTCTCCCGTTAATAGAATATCAAGTATGATGTTATTATATGAGCAATTTAAATCTGGATTAACTTATAAGTCTACTCTGTTGGCATAAATTTTAATTGCATACCATGATCTTGAACATGATAATCTTACATAAAATCGTACAGAAAACATACTTGAATCGTAAGCCATCATCGTGAAGCGGAAGCGTTAATTCAAATTGGTTATTCGCCCCTTGCCCTAACTTTCGTTACCGCCGACTTTAGTGATGGAAGAGAGAAAATAAAAATACGGTAACCCTAATGGGTGGGGAGAGGACCAATTTATAGAGGTTCTCACTTAATCCGATACGTCCATCAAGTAACCGATCAGACGGATGAGATTTGCTCATAATTAAATATTAATTATGGGCCTTAAACTTATTGGGCCACCAACAATAAACGTAGAAAAATCTTACATTCTCCCACTTGGCCCAATAATCACATAACATTATTATTTAATCATATAAACGTTAGTTGCGCATAAACAAATCTCTTCTATAATATTCATCATAAATTGCATAACACGATAAACTAGTAAATATAAGTTATGGCGGTTATATATAATTTATCCGCATACTCCCTTTCATATATTACAATATTAGCAGCTCATCGTACCATGTCCATAAGTTATAAAATATTATGGTCTACAATAATGTCTCATTGAGACTTATCCTGTAACATCTCAAAACAATAATGTGTACACCATTATGAGAAACAGGAATCATTAATGTATATCAGTAATATATAAATGTGCTCAGAGTGTCAAAACATCATAAATACATCAATCATAAATACAGCCAAGACCCATTCTATGTACATGTTCTTTAAATATCTTTGACTATAAACCTTTCGTTAACGGATCTACAATCATGAGATCAGTTCTAATATGCTCAAGTGACTTTGTTTCTGAACTTACTCCTTGACGGTAAAGTACTTTAATTCTATATGATTGGCACCTTTGGAGTACTTATCATTCTTGGAGAAGAATACTGCTGCAGAATTATTACAGTAAATTTTCAGCGGCTTGGTAATGGTGTCGACAACCCCAAGTCCTGAAATAAAATTTCGTAGCCATAATGCATGAATTATGGATTCAAAACATGCCATAAATTCTGCTTCTATCGTGGATGTAGCAATGACAGACTGTTTAGCACTCTTCCACGATATTGTTCCTTCAGCTAATTGGAATAAATAACCAAACGTGAATTTTCTAGTGTCAATACATCCAGCGAAATATGAATTTGAGTATCCAACAACTTCCAAATGCTTGGATCTCCTATACATGAGCATGTAGTCCTTCGTTCCTTTCAGGTACCTCAAGACTTTCTTTGCAGCTTTCTAGTGATCAATTTCTGGGTTACTATGATATCTTCGTAGCATTCCGACCGCAAAACTAATATCCGGTCTTGTGCAAGTCTGAGCATACATCAGACTACCAACAATTGAAGTGTAAGGAATTGATTCCATTTTCTTTCGTTCTACATCATTCTTAGGACATTGCATGAGAATAAATTTGTCCCCTTTTTGAATTGGAACAATTCCTGCTGAACAATTGTTCACATTAAATCTCTCTAGAATTCTTTCGATATAGCCTTTGTGAGACAATTCCAATAACCCTTGTGATCTATCATAGAATATTTCTATTTCTATCACATAGGATGCCCCATCCATATCTTTTATTTCAAAATTCTTAGAGAGAAAATCTTTAGTCTCACGCAATATGCCTAAATCATTAGCAGCAAGTAGAATATCATCAACATATAGGACAAAAAATATAAACTTGCTCCCACTGATCTTTTGGTATATACACCGATCAACGGTATTTTCCACAAATCCAAAAGATGTTATGGTATCATTAAACTTTATATACCATTGTCGTGAGGATTGTTTAAGTCCATATATTGACTTCTTCAGTTTACACACCATTTGACCTTTTTCTTTAGTTTCGAAACCCTCTGGTTGGTCCATATAAACTTGCTCCTCGAAGTCTCCATTAAGAAAGACAGTTTTCACATCCATTTGGTGTAACTCTAAATCATAATGAGCCACCAAAGCTATAATAATTCTTAACGAGTCTTTCTTTTAGACCGGTGAAAAGGCCTCTTTATAATCAATGCCTCCTTTTTGAGTATAACCCTTGGCAACAAGTCTGGCTTTGTATCGTTTAATATTGCCATTTGAATCGCGTTTGGTCTTAAAACCCATCTACACCCGATTCTTTTAGAACTTTCTGGCAATTCAATGAGATCCCAGAATTTATTGTATTCTATGGATTTTAGCTCTTCATTCATGACATCAATCCATTTCCCAGACTCATTACTTTCTATGGCTTGTGAAAATGAAACCGGATCCTTATTAAGACCAATGTCAAAATCTGACTCTTGCAAATAAAGCACGTAATCATCCGAAATAGCCAATTTTCTAACTCTTTGAGATTTTATTAATGGCATTTCTTGTGGTTCATTTGTGTCAGATATTTGTGAATCAGTTTCTTCATGAAGTGTTTCATCCAAATGTTGCTCGGTGTTGTCAAAGTGTTCTTCAACAACTGGAACAAAATTTGGTATTTGTGTGAAAGTAGGCACATTTGTGGGTAATAGAATATTGACCCTCACCTCTTTTATTTCCACACTTTACTTTTCAACACTCTCACTAACTTCACCATTCTCAATGAATCCTGCATTGCCGGTTTCAACAATTCTCGAACTATGGTTTGGACAGTAAAACACATACCCTTTAGATTTCTCTAGGTAACCAATAAAGTAACCACTTACTGCTCGAGAATCTAATTTCTTTTCTTGTGGATTATAAACTCTAGCTTCCGCTGGGCAACCCCAAACATGCAGGTGCCTTAAACTAGGTTTTCTTCCTGTCCACAGTTCAAAAGGGGTCTTTGAAAATGCCTTACTAAGAACCCTATTTAATAAATATACAGTGGTTTTAAGAGCATACATCCACAATAATTTGGGTAATGAGGAATTACTCATCATGCTCCTAACCATATCCATAAGTATTCGATTACGCCTTTCTGCAACACCATTTTGTTGAGGTGTTCCTGACATAGTATACTGTGCACATATGCCATGTTCCTCGAGAAACTTTGCAAATGGACCTGGACATTGTCCCGATTCATTATATTTTCCATAATATTCACCACCTCTATCTGACCTAATACTTTTTACCTTTTTATCTAATTGCCTTTCAACCTCATTAACAAATACTTTGAGAGCATCTGTTGCTTGAGATTTTTCTTTCAGCAAATAGATGTATCCATAACGTAAAAAATCATAGATAAAAGTGATAAAATATTTCTCTCCACCAAAAGATGGAACATCAAAGGGTCCACAAATATCGGTGTGTATAATTTCAAGAAGCTGGGTGCTTCTTGTGGCACCTTTCTTACTATGCTTGGTTTGTTTTCCCTTAATGCAATCCAAACATATAGTAAGATTAGTAAAATTTAGATTCGAAAGAATCTCATTCTTTACTAATCTTTCTAACCTTTCTTTGGATATATGACCCAAACGTCTATGCCATAAGGAAGCAGAACTTTCATCTAGTGAACTACGTTTAATTCCAACATTATGTTGAACATTAAGAAGGGATTCAGAAAAATCAATATCGAGTTTCAATTTATATAAACCATCACTAAGAAAACCAGAACCATAAAAAATAGCATTCTTATATAAATTAAAACATCCATTTCCAAACTTTAAATCAAATCCAGAAACATCAAGTCTTGAAAGAGAAATCAAATTTCTAGAAATTGAAGGTACATAAAGAGTCTGTAATAGATCAAGGTGACGTCCAGTCTCCATGATCAAACGATAAGTCCCTATGCCTTCAATTGGAGCTTTCATACGATTTCCCATGAACAAAAAATCCTTATTTAGATTTGTAGTTTGGATCGTAAGAAATTCCTGCAACGTATTAGATACATGAGCAGTTACACCGGAATCAAGCCACCAAGTATTATTAGGAACTTCTATTAAATTTGATTCGAAACATATAAAAGCACTAATTGTACCTTTCTTTTCAAACCAAGCTTTACGTTACAGGCAATCTTTCTGATAGTGTCCTTCCTTGTTACCGAAACGATACGTATCTGCCTTATGTTTCTTCTTAGTATCCTGTGGAGCTTTAGCATATGCTTTCTTCTTCTTGAACTTGTTGGGCTTCACTTTAAGTCCTTTACCAGCTTCTTGACCCATAAGGTTAATTGAATGATTCCTTTGTTTCTTAAGTTTTGACTCCTCCTGAGTAAGCATACTGGACAATTCACTAACATTTCACTTATCCTTAATAGTGTTATAGTTAATTTGAAAAGGTCCATACTCAGGAGGCAACGAGTTTAGAATAAACTGAACCAAGAAGGAATAATCCACTCATCTCCAATGTCTGGAGTCTTGCTGTAATGTTAGTCATCTCGATGATATGATTTTGCATACTACGCGACCCATCAAACTTCATGGTCCTGAGTTCAGCCATTAATGTACCAGCGAGAGACTTATCTGCAGAACGAAAATGTTCTTCCATAAACTTCAGGTATTCCCTGGCATTTTCTGTTTGTGGAAATAGTACTCTTAATGTTGTTGGCAATATTCATTCGCATAAACATAAGGCTTAGCCTGTTAGAGCGTTCCCATGCTTTATGGAAAGACTTCTTATTCGCACTGCTCGAACCAGTAATGGCAGCGGGCTTATCATTCAGCAAAGCCAAGTCAAGATCCATCACATCTAAGTGGAACTGGACTTGTTCACGCCATTCAGAGAAGTTCAATCTGTTGAACACAGTAATAGACGAAGCAAGTGAATGAAAAGGAATAGCTGCAAAATAGATAATACATGCTCATAAATCAATATGGATTCAACAAAACAGTTAAAGCATATCGCAATTCTCCTTTGGGTAAATACTACGACACACTATCATAATTTAAATGTCATTTAGTCTTTAATAGGTAATTAAATATTTTTAACCAAATATATATGCCATCTTTGGACAGACAATATATATTTGACTAAGAATATTAATTTACCTTATCATATTCACTATTCATAGAATAATTGATTCACCTTTGGGTAAATCCTTAAGTTCTAGCAATAGTGAAAATTAATTTATCCACTAATTTAATTATAGGCATTTCATTAATTTTATGGATAAACTATAATTTTATGTCTGCATATTTTCATAAACAAACTAGTTTGGCCACTTTGGTGACTAACAAACTATATAACATAAGTGCACACACAAAATAGAGATCATAAGATTTTATGCATGTGAATACTATAAACAATCTAGTTTGATCACTTTGGTGACTAACAAACTATATGAACATTAGTACATGCATAAAGTATAAATATTATGTGTGTATATATTTTAAACATTCTAGTTTGATCACTTTAGTGATTTACAAACTACGTAACTTTAAACGAATACATTAGTTATTGCATAATACTAATATAAGAACCATATCGCAATCAATTCAACGAGGGATTTACGTGCAATTACTGTGAAGTGTATGCACTCCAGAAACCTAGCGGATGAAGCTTTGTTTTTCGTAAGGTCCTTAAATAATTTTTAAAAGTAGCAATAACTTTACTTTATGGCCCAGGAAGATCGTTTCCATCTATAGCCCAAATCTTAAACAAAATATAAGCATTCATTAAAATTAGTTAGGCCGAAATTGATTTAGGAAATAACTAGGGACATGTACGTCTTCCTTAATACTTAAATAGTCAGCAATCACAATCACACTAAACCTAAATTCCAGTACCCATATCTTTCTTGAAACTACGGAAGTAAGAAACAAGCACAAAAATACATCTCACTATCCAAAGCACTCTAGTCTTAATTGTTTGATGGGATTAATGAGCACTTGCGGAATACATATCACTAGATAATTTTATGCATTTAGTTGTGGAAGAAATTTCAAGGAGAATCTTTACCCACTAAAAACTTTATTGATCTCATTGACATTGAAGATCGGGTTCTTTGTCGAAAAAACTTTATCGACTAAAATCATGGCGACTGAATCGAACAATAAATGAAGACTATCAGTTCAAATAATCCAGTCTCATGATACCACGTGTTGGCATAAACTTTAGTTGCATACCAGGATCTTGAACATAATAATCTTACACAAAATCATACAGAAAACATACCTGAATCGTAAGCCATCATCGTGAAGCGGAAGCGTTAATTCAAATTGGTTTCTCGCCCCTTGTCCTAGCTTTCGTTACCGCCGACTTTAGTGATGGAAGAGAGAAAATAAAAATACGGTAACCCTAATGGGTGGGGAGAGGACCAATTTATAGAAGTTCTCACTTAATCCGGTACGTGCATCAAGTAACCGATCAGACATATGAGATTTGCTCATAATTAAATATTAATTATGGGCCTTAAACTTATAAACGTAGAAAAATCTTACATACTCTCCACTAGATCTGGATTTGTGAAGTTTTAAAACGGGTACACGGTACATCTTAGGCTAGGATTTCTGACTTCAAATGAAAAAACAAAACTAGGTATTGATTCATACAGTATATATTTCTAAAATGTTACTCCCTCATTTTAATTTATGTGAATATATTTGACTTGACAAGGAATTTAAGAAAAAATGAAGATTTTGAAATTTGTGGTCCTAAACAAGTCAAAAATGAGCCCAAAGTATTTGTGTAGTTATAAAAGTTTCTCATTAAAAGTAAAATTATAAGTTTAAACTAAATTATTTTCAAATTTAGAAATAAATCATTGTTTTTGAAAAATAGATCAAAACAAATAAGTTTATTTAAAGGAAAGGAGTAAATGACTTTTGATTTTAGCAACTTTTCGAATTACAAGAAAAAGCCAGAAGAGGACTATACTCGATCATGATTCATGCCTCGAGGCCTTGGCTGGGGAAGTCGTACTTAAGAAGTTGATTAAAAAAAAAGGAGCAAAGTGCTTGAATGAAGTTCAGTAAAACGATGAAATCAAGCACTTACGATTAGATATCTTAGCATGGAAAAAATGTTTCCTAATCAAATTAGATTGGCAAAATACATGACTTACTCCTCAGACCAAATCCATATTACACATTTTTATCGATGAAAATTAACTTATATATCCAATTTTTTTAAAGTGTAGTTAAGACACACTATTTTTTTTTTGATCAATTTGTTATAATTTCACGTACCAATAAGATTGTAACACGTGTCATAACTAAAAAAAATAAATACTTAATTTCCACCCTAATTAATATTCTTTCTTAAAAAAAGAAAAAAAACCAGAGGATTCTCCCAACCCATCTCTCTTCTTCCCCAATCCACTTTTTGTCATCTTCTTCATTAAAGTTTTCTCCTCCATTAAAACCCACCGGAATAACCCTCCAAATCACGGAACCTTCATTTTCCTCCATTCTCTTCTCATTTCATACCCAACAGCCGCTCGACTCCTCTCTCACCTCTACTGGCCGTCGGACAATTCCACGCCGATATGAGTTGTCGGTTAGCGGTGAAGTTCTTTTTTTTTAGCGGTGAAGTTCTGGCGGGATCTTTTCTGCATTTCCAATACCTAAACCTTCCATCTCCAGCCATTCGAGTTCCTACGTATTTAGCAAACTCACAACTCAAAAGCACAAATTCAAAAACATTAAGAACCAAGAAACCCACAGCAAAAAAAAAAATCCAAAAAGTACTACAAAGGCATTTTTCTTGACAGATAACAAAAAGGTGAAAACTAATTATCTAGTCAAGTCGGTATTTCATTTCCACTGATTTTAGGTTGCAAGCATTTCTGGAAGTTAATACCCATTTTAATGTTTCCAAGCGCGCCGAATTATAGTGAAAGAATTGATTTCGACGCCCGATGAGTATTTTTCGGATGCTCAAAGCTCAAATTCCGACTCCAACCAAGAAAGTACTCGCATCGATTCTGAAAAGTGACCTTCATTCTCTGTTGAGTTCCACTGATTATTGTGTGGAAGAGGGGTCAAATTGGAGATATAATAATTGAAAATAGAAAAAACAAATGACTCAAAAAAGTTTTAAAAAATAAAAAGGCTGGACATGTGGCATTTAGATAATGGTTCATACTCAAAAATTTTGTATTCACTCGCTTCATTTATTTGTAAAACACGCACACGCCCGTTATCAAAAGTAGTGTGTTTTAACTACATTCTGAAAATATTGAGTGTATAAAGTAATTTTCATTCACAAAAAATGCGTAATAAAGATTTGATCCATAGTTCGGTAACTCATATATTTTGCCAAATAGAAATATGCAAACCTAGATGCAGTGAACCACATTTCTGCACATCATTTAATTTCACCCTTATTGGAAATTGATTAGCAGCAGTAATTTTAAGTTGGTTTTTGGTCCGATCGCGACAAATCATCCATGTGTTGGACAGTGGGAATGTCCCGGATTGGTCTGAACTTTTGGTGTCAAAGATTAGTACTTTGAACCATTCATAGTTTAGCTAAGGTCCGAAGATGTATCTGCAACTAACTAGATACTCCGCAAGTATGTTGGGGTTACAATAACTCAATAAGGATATTCTTGATTTTCTTTTAAATTTCTTGGTATATAGTGGGCAATAAATAGTAATTAAAGGCTTCTGGTGAGATTAACAATGCTTTTAAGTGTTATAAGAAAGAATTACAATCCCTTAAACTATATTAATTAACTTCAATATCTAAACCTTTCGGATTAGTTTGTTCATTTTCTTATTTTTGGTTTTTCATGCGGTATTCAGTAGCCGTATTGAGGTCCCGATTAATTTAGATTCGTGCCATGTAAGACCAGAAGAAACGTTCTTGTATACGGTCGAAATCGAGCTCGACTACAACTTGGTAGATTTGGCTTGGAACGTGGCGACCACGGACTGGAGATTGACCTCGAGTCTCACCAAGCTAGAACCTAAGGTCGGAAGACCTGCCCTCGAGGAACGTTGAGTCCGATCTCGACCTTAGCCTCGAACGAGCTCGGAAATAACAAACGGAAGACCGAAATATCCGCGGTCGGGCAGATATTACGACAGGAATCTCGGTGCATATCGGCAAGGAGCCAGCAATTAGCAAATCAAGAGATTTTTACCTTTAATAGAAATGTACCTAGAGTAGGACTCCTCTACTATATAAAAGAGGGGGGAGGTCTGATAATTCATTGCATATATTGTAACACGCATCACAAAACAATATATTATTATCTCTAGTTCTCATTATCTTGTCATTCTGTTCCAGCATCGATAAAAGTATTTCTAACTCAAGGGCGACCAATCTTCAAGGCTAAGACTATTCAACTTGTGTGATTTGCATTTACTTTTTCGTCATTTATTTCAATATTAATCTGATTTCTCATTTTGTATCCAGTTAGATCACGCATCCTTAAAACCACTTACAAATTCAATTGTTATCCGATTTTGAGGGTAAACAGTTTGGCGCCCACCGTGGGGCTAAGGATAATAGTGGTTATTTGATACGAATCTCCATAACACACACTACTTTACACTTGCTCTTTAAAGTGTCTTTGATTCCACGCTAAAATACAAAATGTCGAACTCTCAATCAGCACCCCTGCATGTTGACAACGAGTCCGGTCATCAAGGTAAAAATAACAACATAGCGCCCGAAAATGAGGTAACAACATAGCGTTCATGGTGGAGCCCGATCGACAACTCTAAACACACAAAACATTGAAGGAGACGGGATTAGTCTACGGTTGATCTTCGAAATGCTGCAAGCTCAACATGCGACAATAGCTCAATTATAGAACCAAAGTCGTGCACCGAGCAGGGTTGAGCCTGATCTGCCCCGGGAAGTTACCCGCAGGGATGAACCGGTCATAGTAAGGTAAAATGAATATGAATCGGGGGCTAACCCCGAGATTATAAAAATGCTCGAGGAACTGACAAAGCGGATAGAATCAGGGGAGAAGAAAATCGAAGCTAACAACAAAAAGGTGGAGACCTACAACTCCAGGGTAGATCAAATCCCAGGAGCACCTCCCATATTGAAAGGACCGGATTCTAGGAAGTTCGTTCAAAAACCTTTTCCTCCGAGCGCGGCTCCGAAATCGATCCCCAAAAAATTTCGTATGCTCGAAATACCTAAGTATAATGGAATGACTGACCCAAACGAGCATGTGACCTCTTATACATTTGCTATCAAAGGGAACGACTTGGAGGTCGACGAGATCGATTTTTTTCTGCTGAAAAAATTTGGGGAGATCCTGTCAAAGGGAGCTATGATATGGTATCAAAAATTTATCTCCTAATTTTATTGACTCATTTTCTATGCTTGCAGACTCTTTCGTAAAAGCACATGCTGGTGCCATCAAGGTCTAGACTAGAAAATCGAACCTTTTCAAAGTCAAACAGAGGGATAACGAGATGCTCAGGGAATTAGTGTCCCGGTTTTAAATGGAACGAATGGATCTGCCGCCGGTCTATAATGATTGGGTTGTTCAAGATTTCACTCAGGGACTCAATATTCGAAGCTCGGTGGCTTCACAACAGGTAAAGCAGAACCTGATAAAATACCCAACCGTTACATGGGCCGACGTGCATAATCAATATCAATCGAAAATCAGAGTCGAAGATGATCAACTCGGGACCCCTTCGGGATCTGTCTATCCCGTCAGAACTCTCGACAGAGTCAAAAGAGACATCGATCATGAACCGAGGCCAAATAGGGATCGGTACCAACCATATAATGGAGATCGGAGAAGTAGTGGGTCCGGGCAGAACTCCATGAGAAACGAAAGGAGAAATGATCGAGGTCAAGGCAACCGGGGTCTCATGACCAAAAATGGCTTCGGCAGATCCGTTGGGCCTAAAGAAGCACCGAGGCTATCAGAATACAACTTTAATGTCGATGCTGCCACCATCGTATCAACTATTGGGCGCATCAAAGATACGAAATGGCATCGGCCTCTACAGTCTGATCGAACCCAAAAGGATCCTAACCAGATGTGCAAATATCATGGCACTCACGGTCATAGAATGGAAGATTGTCGACAGTTGAGAGAGGAAGTAGCCCGTCTATTCAACAATGGGCACCTTCGAGAATACTTGAGCGACCGAGCCAGAAATTATTTCAGGAACAGGGATTCTAACAAACAGGTAGAATAAGAAGAACCTCAACACATTATTAACATGATCATCGGTGGGGTTGATATTCCACAGGGGCCGACGTTGAAACGCACCAAAGTATCTATCACTAGGGAGAAACGAACTCGAGACTACATACCAGAAGGAACTTTATCTTTCAACGACGAGGATGCGGAAGGGATTGTGCAGCCCCACAATGATGCACTGGTAATATATGTACTCGTAAATAAAATTCGGGTTAAATGTGTGTTAATTGATCCAGGTAGTTCAGCCAACATTATTCGATCAAGGGTCGTAGAGCAACTCGGTCTACAAGACCAAATCGTGCCTGCAGTTCGAGTTCTAAACGGATTCAACATGGCATATGAGACCACTAAGGGCGAAATAACATTACCGGTAAACACCGTCGGGACCATCCAGGAGACTAAATTTTATGAGACTAAATTTTATGTGATCGAAGGAGACATGAAATACAACGCTTTATTCGGGAGGCCATGGATCCACAATATGAGGGCGGTGCCCTCGACACTGAAATTCTTAACACTTGGCGGAGTCAAAACAGTCTACAGTAAACAACCGGCTGCAAAGGAAATGTTCGTGGTCGAAGAGGTGATACCGGCATCTGCAATCTCAACACCGAAGGATCCGAACCAGATGGTCAAAAATGGGGCCAAATAGCAATCACCGATACCATCCTCGGCAGATTCGGACAAACAAAGGGAAGTCGAGGATGATGATTATGGGGTTCCCAGATCTTTTATAGCCCCCGATGATTCCGACGCCACTAAATTGATGGTCGAAGAGCTAGAACAAGTCATATTGCGAGAACGCTTTCCCGACCGAAAGGTATACCTGGGCACGAGTCTAAGCTCCGAGCTCAGGGAAAACTCATTCAATTTCTTATAACTAATGAAGATTGTTTCGCTTGGTCCCACCTTGACATGATAGGCACTCACAAGCTAAGCCTGGACCCGAAGTTTCACCCGATCAAACAGAAGAGGAGACTCCAGTCCGAGATCAAGCATGCTTTCATCAAGGACGAGGTATCTAAACTTCTTAAAATAAGGTCTATTCGGGAGGTTAAATACCCGGATTGGTTAGCAAACGTAGTGGTAGTCCCTAAAAAGAGAATAGACTAAGAATGTGTGTAGACTACAAAAATTTGAATAAAGCATATCCCAAAGACTCCTTTCCTTTGCCTTACATCGACCGTATAATCGATGCCACGACCGAACACGAGATCCTCAATTTTCTCGATGCCTATTCCGGGTACAACCAAATACAGATGGACCCGGGTGATCTGGAAAAAACTTTCTTCATCACTAAATACGGCACATACTGTTATAACGTAATGGCGTTTGGATTAAAAAATGCCGGTGCCACATACCAATGCCTAGTAAATCGGATGTTCGAGGAACAAATAGAAAAATCAATGGAAGTTTATATTGACGACATGTTAGTTAAGTCCCTGTGAGCAGAGGACCATTTAAAACATTTGCAGGAAACCTTCAACATACTGAAGTGATATAATATGAAGCTGAACCCGGAAAATTGTGCGTTTGGAGTTGGGTCGGGTAAGTTCCTCGGATTCATGGTATCCAATCAGGGAATCGAGATCAATCCCGATAAGATCAAATCCATCGAAGATATCACGGCCGTGGACAACATGAAGGCCGTGCAAAGGTTAACCGGGCGCATAGCCGCCCTGGGGCGATTTATTTCGAGGTCATCCGACAAGAGTCACTGATTCTTCACACTATTGAAGAAGAAGAATAACTTCTCGTGGACCCCAGAATGCCAACGAGCTTTGGAGGAACTATAGAGGTACTTATCGAGCCCACCACTACTTCACACACCAAAGACAGATGAACAATTGTACTTATACTTAGAGGTCTCGGAGATAGCGGTAAGTGGAGTCCTAGTTCGGGAAGAGCAAGGTACACAATTTCCAATTTACTATGTTAGTAGAACTTTAGGTGAGGCCGAAACCAGGTACCCTTACCTAGAAAAACTAGCTCTCGCTTTGCTAAGCACCTCTAGGAAGCTAAAAACGTACTTCCAGTGTCACCCCATATGTGTCATAACTACTTACCCGTTGAGAAACATTATGCATAAGCCCTAACTCTTGGGCCGATTGGTCAAATGGGCCGTAGAAATAAGTGGGTACGATATTGAGTACCGACCTCGGACCGCCATCAAGTCTCAAATTTTGGCAGACTTTGTGGCCGACTTTACGCTGGCCCTAATACCTGAGGTCGAAAGAGAGCTATTGGTTAACTCAGGAACTTCCTCAGGAATCTGGACCCTCATTACGGATGGCGCCTCAAACGCAAAAGGGTCCGGACTTGGTATCGTACTAAATCCACCAACAGGTAATATAATTAGACAATCTATTAAGACTGTGAAATTGACTAACAACGAGGCCGAATATGAGGCCATGATTGTAGGCCTTGAACTAGCCAAAAGCTTGGGGGCAGAGGTGATCGAATCCAAGTATGACTCCCTCCTCGTGGTAAACCAAGTAAATGGAACATTTGAGGCCAGAGAAGAACGAATACAAAGATACTTGGACAAGTTACATGTGACATTACATTAGCTCAAAGAATGGACTCTGCAACATGTACCTCGGGATCAAAACAACGAGGCTGATTCCCTCGCTAACTTGGGGTCGTCAGTCGAAGACGACGAGTTCAACTCGGGAGAAGTCGTACAGCTTATGAGATTGGTGGTGCAAGAAGGCCATGCCGAGATTAACTCAACGAGACTAACTTGGGACTGGAGGAATAAGTACGTGGAATATCTCAGGACCGATAAACTGCCCTCGGATCCAAAAGAATCAAGGGCCATGCGTACAAAGGCAGCCCGATTTAGCCTGTCCGAAGACGAAACTCTGTTCAGAAGAACATTCGATGGCCCACTTGCAATATGTCTAGGGCCGGGGGATACTGAGAACGTGTTGAGGGAAATCCATGAAGGTACCTGTGGAAACCACTCGGGCGCCAAATCGCTGGTCAGAAAAATAGTCAGAGTCGGTTACTACTGGATCGACATGGAAAAAGATGCAAAAGTTCTTTCGAAAATGTGATGAATGCCAAAGACACGCTCTAATGATTTATCAACCCGGGGAGCTGCTACATTCGGTTTTGTCGCCATAGCTGTTCATGAAGAACATCGTTGCCTCCTTCCCATGGGCACCCGGTAAGGCTTAATTTATATTGTTTATGGTTGACTATTTTTCTAAATGGGTAGAAGCCCAGGCGTACGAGAAGGTCAGGGAGAAAGAAGTCATCGATTTCATTTGTGACCACATCATATGCCGTTTCGGAATGCCGGCCGAGATTGTATGCGATAATGGAAAACAATTCGTCGGCAACAAAGTAACCAAATTCCTTGAAGACCACAGGATCAAAAGGATCCTATCAACACCTTATCACTCTAGTGAGAATGGACAAGCTGAATCTACCAACAAAATCATACTCCAAAACCTTAAAAAGAGGTTAACTGATGCCAAAGAAAGATGGAAGAAAGTACTACCCGAAGTCCTATGGGCATACCGTATGACCTCGAAGTCCAGTACCGGGGCTACCCCGTTCTCTTTGGTTTATGGTGCCGAAGCTTTGATATCGGTCAAGGTTGGAGAACCAAGTATTAGATTCTGATATGCAACAAATAAATCAAGCAACGAGGATATGAGTACGAGCCTGGAGCTATTAGATGAAAGGAGCGAATTCGCCCTTGTCCGGTTGGCCGCACAAAAACAGCGGATCAAAAGGTATTACAATCGAAGGGCCAACCTTCGGCACTTAAATACCGAAGACTTGGTTCTAAGAAAGGTCACACTGAACACCCGGAACCCGAACGAAGGAAAATTGGGACCGAACTAGGAAGGACCGTGCCAAATTATCGAGATTACCGAAAAAGAATCTTATAAACTCGGAACAATGAGCGGCGAGCAACTACCGAACAACTGAAATATAACTCACTTGAAGAGATATTACTGCTAAGGTACGACCCCGTTCTTTATTTTATTTACATCTTAAACTAATGCTTGCAGGTAGCCAACAATGGACGATACAGGATTTTAGGTATGAAAGCACGCGTTGCACTCTTTTTTCCTTGAACCGGTTTTGTCCCAAATGGGTTTTACGGCAAGGTTTTTAATGAGGCAACAAATAAATCGTGCTAACTTAGAATCGAAGGCCGGTAATGAACCAATGGCGATGATCACAGTAGCATTCGAGGCCTCTCTTCGATTAACCCCGAACACTAGGGGCATTACCCTCTGATACAGACTTTAGCATGGAAAAAGACTTCAGGATTGAAGGGTATCGATCGATAGGATGCAATGTAAGGGCCAAACGGTCAAATGAACCATGACCACATAGACTGCTCGAACCCTGACACAAAGCATGTACACATGTATTACTATTATGCAAAAGAATAAAGAGAAGTCTCTTCCTTGCAAACATCTTGTCCTTTAAAATTTTTTCTTTACATTTCTTAAGGAATTCCCTACTTCTGATCCCCTAAAGGTTTCGATCCCAAAGGCCGCCTCAACCCGAGTTCGAACAATCACTCGGGGACTGCCGTCCGAAAACAAACTCGGACGGTCCAAGCTATTTGACCTCGAGAGCATAAGACCTATAAGCCAACCCCCGAATTTCAAAGGCCACGGCCACCCCCACTCGGGGACTGTTATCTTAGGCAAGCTCGGATAACTCGAGAAAGCAAGCCCACTAGGCGACACCCGAACTAAAAATGCTACAGCCATATTAACACGGCTCGGAGACGTCCAAGACCCGTAAAAAAAAATAAGGCCTTCAAAAGAAATTTCATAACCGGTTCTAAGGGCTACCCTCGGCAAACTATAGTCCAAATTACTTACTTTGGGAGAAAGTTTTCGATAACACCGAACTCCCAAGATGCCTTAAAACAGAATAATGTAAAGGCAAGGTTTGTTTGAACCTTCGAACATAACCTAATTATTTCATGCTAAGGCATTTCGATCTTTGTGAATATAAATAATAAAGCAAAGGGAAAAATTCAAAAGCTGTGAAAGGGAAAGAAGGCCTTATATATTCATATCCAAAATTCTTTTTACAAGGGCTAAATAGCTTCGATATAGAATTTTACAACGGCCAAACGGCCTCAAAAAGTAAAAGACAAAAACGTCTAAAAGGATCTTAAGTGGCCTAGTCTTCGCCGAGGGCCGCATCATCGCCTTCGGGGTCTCCGCCACCTTCGGACTCACCCAAATCTTCATACCCCTCGGAATCTTCCTACTCGGGATAAGTCAGCTTCCTGGCCTTGGCTTTGAATGCCTTGGCATTCTCAATTTCAACCAACAGGTCAAAACCCCGAGCATGAACTCCTTCGAGGGCCTCCCTTCGGGATTACCACTTTATATGCTCCACCATATTTGTCACTTGGTCCTAAGCCGCCTCGGCATCGGCCTTGTACTGGGCCACCCTCTCATCGGCCTCGGCCTTGACCACAGCAACCTCAGACTTGGCCGCCTCAAGTTCCTTGGCAAAAGTTTCTTGACCGGAGACTACCGAGCTCAGTTGAGTCTGGATCTCCTCGATCTTTTTGGACTGTACCGAGGCCTTTTCCTTTGATGCCCGGAGCTGGACCTCAGTCGAAGCCAATTGTGCCCGGGCAGTCTCCTTTTCTGAGGCCAGGATGTCCATATTTCTTTTCCATTCTTCGGCCTCAACTTTTACCGTATCCACCTTTGCCTGGACCTGCTCGATCTGGTCAAGTTTCTTTTGAACCTGCAGGTTCAGATTGTTAGCCACTGTGTCTGAATCATCGTCACTAACTTCAAATACTCTTCTTACCTGCTCGACCAGGTTGGCATGCTCCTTCCGAGCCGCTTCAAGCTCAGCCTGGAGTTTCTAACTGAGAAGCTTGTAAGCATCTCTCTTCTCAGTAAGCTCCCGAGTCTCGGCCTCGTGATGGTTTAACTCTTCCCGATATCAGAGAAAAGTTTCATGATAAAGCACCGAGTCCTACAAACACAAAGAAAAGTGTTACGATTATTTGCAACTTAATCTAAGTACATAATAAAGAGGCATTCGAAGTTACCCGATTTAACACCTATTAAGCTTCGTTGAACAGGTGGGGCACTTCCACCTCATCCATCTTGGCCCGATCCTCTTCGGTCACCAGATACCGAAGATAGCTGGCAACCCCCACGGGGGCGGAAAGAACCGGGGCATCCTCCGGGATAGACATAATGATTGACCGCTTCCTGTCAGGATCTGCACTCGGAGCTGGAAACCGGTCTACTAATCTCGGACTTGAAGAAGGCCAGCTGGTTCCCGAAGATAGTATATTCTTTGGTACCGATAAGTCACCCAACCCGGCGACGTCCTTTGAGGCGGTAGAATCTAAGCCATCGAAGAAGTTATTGAAAGAATTTGCCGCCCTTTAAGGCCCCTCATTTGGGCGTCCTTTCAGCGTGTGGGCCTCGTTGATCATGGAGTCAGTGAATGAAGGCGACCCGAAGATATCTATCACCCCAAGTGTGCCCTTCAAGAAATTTTCCTCTGCCTGAGAAGTACCGGGCGTGGTTCTTTGTCGACCTCCCCAGCTCAGGGCAAGATGGCCTCGTCCCTTCCCTGTTTGGAGGCCTCGGCCACTTCCTCTTCATCGGCCCCCTTGGTTTGAGGTAGTTCGGTACCGCTTCTTACGTGGGTCATCAGCTCAGAAGTTTCTTCTTCTTCTTCGGACTCATCCCTCAATCGATTGAGTGAGTCTGATGGGATCCCCCGAGCGCCGGTACTTTCCTTGGATTTGTGCACCATCCTCCTTTTCGGTCTTTTCTTCTCCGAGTTCGGAGAACTTGAGGCCCCTTTTCTTTTCTTCTCTTTATCCTGCCTCGGAGAATGATGGTTTGGGGAGGATGTCTTCATCACCGAACGGAGGCCTCATTACAACATCTTTGGGAAGACCTGCAAAGAAAAAAGAAGTGAGAACGAGCGCAGCAGGAAAACTAAGTGTTATCCACCCGAGAGGGGAACCTCACCGTGGGAACGGGCCTCCCACCGGCCCTTCGAAAGTTATCGCCATGCGCACTCGGAATATGGCTTTTGCGACACGATGCCCTCGACCGACTTCTTGAGTCGAGTAACTACATCCGGCATTCGAGCAACAGTTGCACCACCACAAAACATCGATAAGAATGGAGGAAAAGGAAAAGCGATAAACAAAATCTTAAAGGCAAGGTTATACTTACGTTTCATGTTCCATCTCTCATGAAATATCATATCCTCAGCCGGGATTAAATCCGAGGTCTTCACTCGAACGAACCGACCCAACCAGCCTCGGTCCCGATCCTGGTCGATGCTCGAGAATGGGGCCTACTAGCCCTATGGGCAAGTTTTATTAATCCCCCTCGATAGAGTCGGGGACTGTATAGACGCATGAGATGATCGATGGTGAAGGGACACCCCTCGATTTTGTTTACGAAGAAACAAAAGAGAATTACTATCCTCCAGAAAGAGGGATGAATTTGACCGAGGGTCACCTCATACCTCTTATAGAAGGCGATGATGACCGGATCCAAGGGGCCTAATGTGTAGGGATAAGTGTAAACAATTAAAATAACCCTCCACGTGGGTAGTGATCGCTTCCTCGGGCGTAGGCACCACCACATGCTTACCAACCCAGTTGCAATCCTCCTTGACCTTGGAGAGGAAGCTATCGGTGAACGAGCATATATATATCGAGACCGGCTCACACCGACCCGGTACCAAGGAGGTTTTCTCGACCTTGAAATCAGCATCGGTCAGGCACCCCGCAGGAACGAACATCTTCAAGAGGGGCTCCAATACCGTTTCCTCAGTAGCAGCAGATGAAACATTTTCCTTTTCGGCCAGTCGCGAGACAGAGGGAGTTTCTTTTTGGGGAATGGACTTTGAGGTCTTCGCCATTTCTTTAGAAAATTAAGGAAAAAGAGGAAGTTAAAAGAATATGCTTGATAATTTGGGGTAAAGAACAAAAGTTCTTATAAAGGGGTTTTAGAATAATCAGAAAATTGATGTTTGGGAATATTGAGATTTCTAAGGTACGAGGAAAAAAGGTTTGAAAGTAAAGTTTGAATGAGGTAAATGAGGGGGTATTTAAAGTGTCTCAGCGACTGTTCATATATGGGAATGGTCGACCGGCGAATGACAAACATTTAATGCCATTAAAACTTGACTGACGAGACGTTTTGACTGTTTTGTCGTTTCTGTCGTAAAATATCGAGGTCAGGATCGGAAGTTCGTGTCGTTTCTCTTCGTCTACTCTCCAAAAAATGAGGGGACTATCTGTATACGGTCGAAATTGAGCTCGACTACAACTTGGTAGATTTGGCTTGGAACGTGACGACCACGGACTGGAGATTGACCTCGAGTCTCACCAAGCTAGAACCTGAGGTCGGAAGACCTGCCCTCGAGGAACGTTGAGTCTGGTCTCGACCTTAGCCTCGAGCGAGCTCAAAAATAACAAACGGAAGACCGAAATATCCGCGGCTAGGCGGATATTACAGCAAGAATCTCGACGCATATCGGCAAGGAGCCAACAATTAGCAAATCAAGAGATTTTTACCTTTAATAGAAATGTACCTACAGTAGGACTCATCTACTATATAAAAAGAGGGGGGGGGGAGAGGGGAAGGGGGTCTAATAATTCATTGCATATACTGTAACACACATCACAAAGCAATATATTATTATTTGTAGTTCTCATTATCTTGTCATTCTGTTCCGGTATCGATAAAAGTATTTTTGACTCAAGGGACTAATTTTCAAGGCTAAGACTGTTCAACTTGTGTGGTTTGCATTTACTTTTTCATCGTTTATTTCAATATTAATCTGATTTCTCATTTTGTGTCAAGTTAGATCACGTATCCTTTAAACCACGTACAAATTCAATTGTTATCCGATTTTGAGGATAAACAGTTCTCTACTAGAATTTTTTCATTCCCAAGTCTCGAACCGGAGTTCTCTAGTTAAGGGTGGGAGGATCATATTCATCTCACCACGCCTCTTAATTATTATTTCTTCATTCCTTAACATAAAGAATGTACAAAGAATCCTGACGTTTTGATCAGAGTACAATGGTTTGACTAAATTTCATAGACTTATTAGTTCCATTTAGAACATTTAGTATAGTACTTTTGATATGTAATTTTCATAACTTGTATTTTATCATTTTCATAACTGAAGTAGATTTGATACTGGGCAAATGTATCACACACAAGAGAGCAAAAAACATTTAATATGATTTTCCTATTTTTCGGTTGCATTATATTATGTGGAATTTAGGATATATACATGTGATGCCATGAGATTTGAACATCAGGCTGCTGGTCTGCGAGGTCCACACCCTATTTAAATTTCAGGGACGCCCTTCAAAATACAATGTGCTGTTACACATAATGTCAACAAAAAACCAGAGGAAGAGATTGATACACAAAGTTCCAATGACACAACATTACTCTTTAATCATGAGCTTTCAGCCCTACAGTGACTGTCATACTTAGGATTCTAAATTGCATTTGATCCAAACTAATTCTTTAGCTCATCTTGTTGCAACGAAGAAAGCTTAAAAATGAATCTTAACGAAAATTTCGGTCTCTATACATTCAGAAGATTATTCTTTCCTCCGAGAGTGTAAAAAAGGAGATATAGGAAAGAAAAATGAAAGTCTCAAAATTTGTCTTGGGATTGTGAAATAGTGAGATAGAGTATGCAGCTGAACCTTTGGCCGCCCCAAAACTAGAGGTGACATTTAAATTGGAAATCAATATTTGTTCCGTCCACCTTTGTATTATCAAAGGAATTCAACAACTTGTATAGATATGAAAATTAAGTTTTACCTTATTTACATAATATATCATCTAATGAAGAGGTTATTGGATTTGTTCGGACTATGGAGCTCTGCTGCCCCACTTTATTTAATTATATTCTGGCCCCAGGACTCATGGTCGACCCCTCGACAGTTACCATAACTTAAATTTAGACAAGACGCATTTAATTGGATCGAGCCGTTGAGGCCCTCATGAAAAGTTCTATCCTATAATGAAATTAAAATGATTGCAAAATACGATTAGTCATTTTGTGTAGCCCCTACGCTAAGAAGAAACACATTTTTTTTTCTTCCCATGATTAAAAAATGATAGAAGCAGAGAAGAATTCAAAATGTTAAAGAGAGTATGATCTTATTAAAGCTATACCTCTTATACATAGTTTGACATTCGTTCTCGTGATACTCCATTTCTAAATTTTGAATTGAACTATCACATAGAACAAGACGACAAATTATAGAATATGCAGAAATTAATTCAATATGGATTTGGGCTCCTGAAAATAAGTAGAAATGACACCAGCTAGCCATTCTAAAGCGTTGTTATTTAGGAATTCGCTAATGTATCTTGAATTTCAGCTTTCAATTTTTTGGGACACAAATATCCTAAATTAATCTAAAATTAAGATTTTTAGTTTAAAATTTTATGAAAAAATACGCCCAAGAATGACGGTTTGTGCACCTACCCCTAAAAATAAGCACCCCAAATCAATGAAATGATTTCTTCCTTGAGAGGCAATGGCACCAATGAAAGTATAAACATCTTTTTATTCATTTGAAGAAAATGAATCATCATCAAAAGTGATGCACACTACAAGATTTGAAGTACACATTTGTACTGGAAAGAAACAGAAAAATCTCCTCGCATTACACGTATGAAAGCTATAACTTAGCAAAGATTCAAGTCGACCAACATAGCAGAAATGAAATTCCCTATCTGGTAACTAAAAATAAAATAAAATTTGTTCGTATAGAATTTAACTAACTAGAAGTAGACGAGGAAAGAGGAAGAATCTGTATCTGCAGAGGAACGAAAACTCTGAAAAAACAAAGGAAATTGCAAACGCCTCGGGAGAAACAGCTGCTCTCTCATTCTTGATATCACAATTCCGTATTCTTCCAATAACTCAACCATCATCCCTACTTTTATCATATCTCTTTATGTCTCTGTTTTCTTCTTTCTGAATACTTTTCTTGATTGAGAAATAATTGGAAGAGAGTTGCTTTCAAAAATCACAATCTTGAAAGCTGGAGTTGGGTAGTTTGAGAAACCTAAGAATCCAAGGAAAGAATTTTGGGTGAAACCACAACCAGAATTGAAAAGGAGAAGAAGGTGATACTAAAGATAGGTGCAGCCCAAAATTTGTATTTATATATGTACCAAAATATTTATTTATATAAATTATTATATATGCTGAGTTTTTTGACTTACTTTTAGGAAAATATTGACAATCTTCCATGTGGACTCTGCTTAGCCTTTGCCCTGATGATGTTGGTATTATTGAAAGGTTGAAACTTTTTACAAAACGATGATTTTACTTTTTGATAAAGATTGGCGGCTTGATTACGCGTTAATCAATTTGCATCATTAGCCCTGAAAAGAGTTAACTTTTTTTTTTATTTGTTTTTTTTATTAGGAGTTGGAAGTTGCGTGAAATTTCAAACACTTGTTTTCATGACATTTTACATGTGTAATCAGCATTTGTAGTTTTCATCTAAAAGACAAATTTCTAGATTCTGCGCGTTGTGTTACTTTTGACAATTGATGAGCTTAAATATCTTATCTAAACAGGATCAACAGAATCTAGATTTATATATATTTATATAGATATTGTGGACGCTTTGCAGATTTCGAGATGAAATTCATTCGGACCTAGTTCTTAATAAGTTCGCTTGTGCTTAATGGACACAAGATTATTGTGTTACTTGGGTAAAAATAGCACTAGAGCCAGTTATTTTACTTTTAATTAAAATATATATTTTTGAAATACGGAATTATATGAAACTCCATGAAAGAAAAAATAATGACTCATATATATATCGCTTAGCGGGAGATGTCTCCAAAAAATGCAACAAACAACTAATACTCCTGTTATTATGGGTAAAACCAGGGACATAGTTACCCCCGATTTTCCGTTCGAGAAGCAAAGAACATTGTTACTCGTTACTAGCTCGAATGAGACTGAAGGTGCCCACAGATCGGAACCGGGGGCGGACGAATGATGCGTCGGGAATCGAGCATGGCCGAACCCAGGAAGAATCAAGCTCGAGCGAAGCGAAGAATCAAGGGTAAAGGAAAGACGGTTAAAGAGGACAAACGTGGAGCCGAAATATCCGTCTTAAGCTGGATATTGCGGCATGAATCACGCCCGGTATTAACTGCGGATCATGTTTTCTTGAGAGAAAAGGAAGGAATACTCTATTTGGACTTTTATTAGGGTTAAAACTCCTCTACTATATAAAGAGGGGATCCTTTTCATTTTTCGGGTCACGGTTGACACGCATATCAAAGCAATAAATGTTATTGTGACTTTTAACAAATGTTTAAGTATTCTTCAGTCGTTCATTGACTTAGCCGTATCCGAACTCCATCTCTAGGGCTCGGTTGTGGTCGATTGTTAGCTTTTAAGGCTAATACGGGGTCTAATTACTTCAACATATTGGTTTGATTGTTTATTCTCATTTCAATTAAATTAATTACTGTTCTTCAATCATTTGTGTTAATTAAATCACATATTCTTTAAACCGCGTACAAATTTAATTGTTATTCATTTTAAGGATAAATATCTATTATACGGAAAAAAGCAATTATTACGGATGAAATCGTATCGTCTAAAAGGATTATCAACTGAATTGTAATTACAATTGAAACGATCGAAAAGAAAATGTGAGTTAATATATACTCTAAGGTTGAAAGTATCATAAAAGATCTTAGTAAAAGGAGAGTCGATAATGATCATTAGTAAGAAGATTATATTAACGATTATAAAATGGAATAAATTGCCAGTTGCCATACGGAGGAATCTACTTATACTCTTATAGTGATAAGAATTAAGAACTACATAAAGAAATCCTTATTCTAAATAGCTGTGAGGTCTGGAAAACTAATCATAAATATAATCTCTCGTGCGAAATGAGGGTTAAATTTATATGGATGTGACAACTCATCATCTATAACGTGAGAGGTTTCAAACAAATGTTACCTACCCGACCTACCAATACTACTAGTCTTTTTCAACTAGAAAATCAAATAAAAATCTATCTTTTCAGCAAAATACTTAAAATTTTATAAATTGAAGATATTAAATTTGTAAACAAATGGTTGCATCGAGCAAGGATTGACTGAGTTGGTCGGGTAAGTAGTTTCTTCCACATGGGAGACCTGAAATTGATTCCCCTTACCAGCAATCTCCTCAGTCAAAGCTTGTTGTACCGAACTTGCCTAGTATAGTTTACGTCTCAATGTGGTTTGCAAACTATTGCAGAATGAGCTGGTTTTCCGCACACCCGAATAAAATAACGTAATGCTTTTAGTTAGAAAATATATTTTAAATGTCTTATCTTGATAATAAGCTAGACTTTCAGATCTATATTCCACTTATACTCTAGTTTGCTCTAAATTAATACAGAAATGTTTTACAAGTTGGCTCAAGTTATAAACTCTTTTTCGCTCTAGATCTATAACCTTCTATTTTCCTTTTTAAATCCCTCGATGAATTTGGTCATCCTTAAAATATCATTAATCAGGATATTATGAACTCTATTTCCTAATACAATTCTTTTTCTTCTTTTATAAATCTTATTATGTTTGATACACCACCTAAAATATGAAGCTCAAGTTTCGTCCCATTTAGTTGGATAAAATAATGAGAAATCTCATCTTCAAGATAAAACATTAGAACTAATCACATCCTTACTACAATTGGGCTCGTTCCTATCAAAATTATGGCGTTGTTTTCTTGACTTAAAAATTATTGTCTCCAATCGCTTTCTGTTTGTTGCTTATGAGCTACGCAATGAAGTTAAAGATATATAAGGGTAGTCAATTTTCTTAAGCAAGTTTATTATAGGTGTATTTATTGTTAAAACTTTCATTTGACCATTTTGTTCTAATATTTTTGTTCAAGATGTGAGTTCTACCGTTTCACAGTACAGATTTTAATATCCTGAAGTGCTGCGCTGATGTGAACGCCAACAATTAGATGCTTGTGATGCCAATTATGGAAAATAAAAAAGAATAAAGGCAGGAGGAGAGCCAATGAAGTTTTTGCTCTTCTTTTTTTTTTGGTTATTATTCTAATTGCAACTAAGTTTGTTTTTCATGATAAAGTTAGTTTGGATCGAATTCAACGATGAGGATTAATTAAATGCAGCTGGATGTTGATATTCCAAATTAAACATTTGGTACAAAGTCATCTCAGATTAGGTCATAACTATAGTATTTAAAAAAAATTAAATATTTGCAACCACGGCAACCTTCCTGTTTAGACTCTTTCATGTTTTACAAACACAATTTGAGTTAATGAAGTGCTAGAAACTTGTTGCCACGTCCTTAGGTTATGAAATAAAAAAGAAAAGAATATTGGCCAAATGGATACAAACAGGGTGTACATGGACCGGGCTGGTTCGGATTTTATCAAAACCAAACCAATTATATCGGTTTGGATTGGTTCGGTTTTTTGTCGGATTTTTCGGATTTTTTATTACGTGAATATTATTTCAATCTTGCACTATTAAAGTTATAGATAATGTTTTGACAAGTGAATATATGTTTACTAAAATTTTTTTAAAAAATTAACATATGATCCATTAAAGTAATCTTATGGGAGAATTTTTTTAATAACACATAATAGTTTAATTTTTTAGTCGTCTACCAATAATTTTTGATTGATGTACACTTTCAGGGTTAACCAAATTTAATAATTAAACATAAAAATCAATATGATACCCAAATAATGATATGTTCTATGTAATTTTAGATTATCGAAATACCACTGCAAATTCGAAAAAGATATAAGAAATCTTGACATATGAATATGAAAAAACAAAAAGATGATTGACGCATTTCAATAACATATAATAAGAAAGTGATATAATCTATTATTTAAAGTAAATAAAAATGAATGCACTTTATAGTTCTATTAAATATTATATCCCATGAGAGGATCTCAAATATTTCTAGACATTTTTTAAATAAAATTCTATATAAAGTCTTAAAATTATATATAAAAAATTATATATTTATATGTCAGTTTAGTTCGGGCTTTTTTACTCAATAACAAACCTAGTCAAGTTTTTTAATCGGTTTGGTTTGATTTTTCGGTTTGGTGTAATTTTTCCCGTTCGATTTGTACATCCGTAGATACAAATATGAACACGCAGAAAGTATTGTGGTTCCTAAATTATACCCCTACAATAAAGTATATTCGCTTTTCATTTGATGCAACAGAAATGTTGATACCCAAATGAAGATAAACAGTACTACAGGAGCTACCATTATTGTGTCAAAGAATAATAGAAATTCTTCAAGATTGTGTTGTTGAAAATATATGGCAAGGCATAGAGACTACAAGTATTCTCTTTAAAATGATGATTCGTGCCCTCTTGGTATTAACGAAATATTTTAGTTGCTAGTTCAACAGAACGAGTAGGTTTGACCAAAAAATTGTATTTGTATTTAGAAATTCAATATATATAAATAATTCATTCAAAACCTAATAAGCTACCTTTTCTAAAATCCAAACCTCATGAACTCAAAATTCTGCATTCACCTCTAATTTCTCATTTACGCCAAACATCAAGCTATATATGCCATTGAAGAAGACAACGATTTAATAGAACGGAATTTTTCCCCATCGCAAGTGGTTAAGTATGCATAAAAATTTATAGTATTTTCTCTCATATAATGATTAGAAATAAGCTTTTCAAGCATTGTCTCATGAAACTATCATTTTTGTCTAAAGTAAGGTGAGTTCCATATTAACAGCACTATGATTTAATATATAAAGGGAAAATGGTCAAATATACCCCTCTACTAAGAGAAAATGATCAAGTTTACCCTCCGTTATACTTTTGGTCTAAAACTATCCCTGCGGTTATACAATTGACTCAAATATGCTCCTCCTCTGTTAAGATGATCCAAGGTGGACGCCCAATCCCAAGTGACACTGGAATTTTGGCAACGTGGCATGCCACCTCACTGCTCCAACCCATTTAACCCCTCTCCTTCACTTCTTCTTCCACCACTAGTACCTCCTACCCCTTCACCGAAAGTGCCGCCATTAACACCATAACCACCACTATTTTTACCATTTCCACCTTTCTCCCTATAACTTCCCAAGTCTTCTTTTTTTCCTAATATCATATTTCTTATAGAGTGTTACCAGGGGTAAGCAACAATTCAAATTTTACCTCACTTCATTTTATGATTAGGACACCGAAGTTTGACTTTCTGTAAGCATTCCCAAGTCACTTAAAAGTTTTCAAAAAAATATAAGTCTGTGATAAAAATATTTGGTTGTCTTAAATTATTTTTTAATTAATTGAGGGTGATGAATTATGTCGTCATTCATATAAGAATCTTAAATCAATTTCATTCAAGTTCTCAACTGTTATGTTTTATAGCCCTTAATCTTCAAAACCGTCACGAGAACAATATTTTCAAAATCACCTGAACGTTATATCCATCATCCACCTTTTCCAGTATAATTGAAAAAATGATCTACAAATTGGTACAAATAATTTTTATAAAAATAATAATTAACTAATTGGATCTTATGTCATCATATGTACCCTGAAGTTAGAAAATAGTAAGGATACACCTGAGTGTAATCTTTTGAGTCGTATTAGGTATGATTCTAGTAGTTTACCATTTTCCCTTAATTCTTAATATCATGTCCCCAAGAGCTTGGAAGTTGTTTCTGGTGAGGCGCTTTTCCTGATGTGAAGCTTTGAGGGTGTTAGTGGAAGAAGAAGTAAAGGAGAGGGGTAAAATGGGTAGGGGCAGTGAGGTGGCATGCCACGTGGCCAAAATTCCAGTGCCATATGGGATTGGGCGTCCACCTTGGACAATCTTAACGGAGGAGGGGCATATTTGAGCCAATTGTATAATCGCAGGAGTATTTTTAGACCAAAAGTATAACGGAGGGTAAACTTAATCCTTTTCTCTTAGTAAAGGGATATATTTGACCCTTTTTCCATATATAAATTAGCCTGATTATATTTCATTAAATAAATTGTTTTAATTATATTCACTGTCAGCATACGAAAAGTTTAAACTAAAAGCGCAGTTTAACTATTGGAGAAAGTTGGTTATAATTTTATTATATTATCAATGAATATTTATCATTGAAGTTTACCTGTATTTATTTAATGATTAGTGACATGATTGTATATACATATTTTTACAGGTGTTAGTGCATAAATCTCAAGCTCTTGCAAATAAGACTGAATATGACCTCCACTAACACCACAATAAAACTGGAAAAATATAAGTGGGTCAAACAATAATATCGGCTATAAAATTTTAATTTTCAAAAGTAGGAGAACAACCAGATAATCTAAAATACAAATACAATGATCGATTTTAGAAAAAACTTAAGAAATACTATATAATTATCTCCAACAGGGAACACATTATTATTTAGTTATAATGTTATAACTTATACTAGTATTATGCTTTTACTTTGACCAAGAGCGCGAGTTGGGGATGCCGATACATTCCTAACGCAGAAAACTATAGAAGCCTCATTTTTTATTAAACAAAAGAAAGGCCTGACAAGTCGCAACTACTATTTCTAATTTGTAAACGTGAGTTGACATTTATCCTCCCTCTCATGGCTAATGAATAGTACCTCATTCCCAGGAGTGAAAATGCATTATTCATCAACCCTCGGCTTTAGTTTGTCAACCGCGTAAAAAACACCACTGTATCGAAGAAGTTAATAGATTGAATTCCTCATTAATCGCAACCGAGTATTGATAATAGATTTGTAGGATGAATAAGCTCTTCATCTCATAGTTAATTTTTGAATTAAACTCTTATCTTCAATCTATAACAATTACTTTTAAAGCAAGTTGATCAACGCTTGAGACTGAGACTTAGAGTGATGGATTGGTAGAGTGTCAAGAGTGGTGTAGCTTGGGACCTGTTAGAAGTGTCAGTTATGACCAACTGATGCTAGGATGCCAAGAGTAATGGCCTGAACTCAGAAGTCTCAGTTGTGACCAATTTTGTCCACCAAAACTGAAAAAGAAAAGAAAAGAAAAAAAAACGAGTCAGAAGTGCGCTAGGGTTGTCATCTGAATTTAAAGAAGTGGTGCCAGCCTTTGTTGAGCTTAATGATCAGCAGACGAGGCCCAATGCTTGAAAGCAGTCTAGTCCTAGTCTTATTTTCATTTTTCAGCTCATTACAATGTAATAACTATGTGAGCCTAAGTGTATTATACCCGGCCCAATTGTAATAAGTATATAAGCATGATAATTCTCTAGAATTAAAAAAGAAAAGAAAAGAGAGAGATATTCAATTTCTAAATTTTCTGTCATTTCTCTCTCTTCAATTACCCGATCTAGGGTTCTTTTTCGAAATCTCAATCTCGATCGATTGAATATCACAAAATCTATTATGGCATCAGAGCGTGACATCCGATCCGTCTTGTTGCTAGCTTCCGTCCGATAGTACCTGTTGTCGGAGTTTCGACGTTTTGTGTTTGGTGCTGTGAGATTCGCCTGATTTGAGTCTAGGATTTTTTCGCGTTTTCATCTAATTCTATACTTACAAGGCCTTAGCTTCTTCAGGGATATAAATAAGGTGGGTAAAATTTGCTCCTTTCCATTTGCATGTCTCTAATCAACACGAAATGAAGGTTTTGTCTAAAGTTTGCGGGAAAAATTGATTTTCGTGCTGTTGTTCTCGTTTTTTCTTGATAGCTTTCATATGGTATTTTAATTTTCTTGAATTTTGTAGGTATATCATATAGTCATGGCGAGTCCTTAAGCCGTTAGTGATGGTTTTGTTGAGTCTACTAAAGATTCATCTCATCTCTTATATGTGCATCCGTCCAACAGTCCTGGTAGTCAATTGGTTGCTATTTATTTTAATGGAACTAGTTTTGTTCACTAGCGTAGTAGTATGTTAACTTCCTTGTCAACTAAGAACAAATTAGGGCTAATCATTGGTAAAGTCCCTCGGCCGCCACCTGAATCTCCCTGTTACTCCTATGGGAACGATGTAATGATATGGTAAAAGCTTGGATTATTAAATAGACTAGGGAGATAGTAGTAAGTGTTATGTGTCTCACTACTGCTAAAGATGTATGGAGAGATATTAATGAAAGACTTGGGCAATCGAATGAGTCCAAATACATTCAGATCCAAAGAGAAATCAGCTCTACCTCATAGGGTTCTTCTGATATTGCCACCTATTTCACGAAGATGAGGACACTTTGGGATGAACTGAATTCTGCTTATGTTGGACCCACCTAATCTTGTGGAGCTCTACCCAAATTCATTGAAGATCAACATCTTTTCCAATTCCTCAGTGGACTAAATGAGTCTTATTCCACAGTCAAGAGCATCATCATGTTGATGTCTCCTCTCCCTCATATTAGTGAGTCTTACTCTCTACTTCAGCATGATGAAAGTCAAAAGGAGAATCAACCTCTAGCTCTTGGGTTTTCTAGTGACTTAACATCTTTTTTTGCTACTTCAAATCATCCATCCCATCATTTGAACCAACAATCTAACACCACGTCTTATAGTCAAAGGAACAATTTTGATTCAAAAAAGGTTTCATCCTCTCTATCTTGCAAGTATTGCAAGAAGCTTGGGCACACAGTGGATAAGTGCTACATGCTTCATGGCTTCCCTGATGATTTCAAGTTCTCGAAAAACAAGAGGTTACATCCTGTGTCCAAGTAGAAGAAAATCATTCTGATTTGGTACCTATGGCCAAACCTGGTGACTCCATAGCTTATGGTTTCGATAAAGAACAATGTTAACATCTCATGTCAGTATTCCAACAGGCTCATATCTCCCATGGTCATCATCCTCCTTTGGTGAAAATGTTACATATGCCAACTTTGTGGGTGTGTGTCACCTTCCAATGTTTCAGTTACCTGCAGTTAATTATGTTGTACATTGTTTGTCTCCTCAGTTAGGTAGAACTCCTTCGATGTTAGATTCATGTGCCACTAACCACATGACTTCACATAAATAATTTCTATACAATCTGCAGCCCTTACCTAAACCATACCTAAAAACTTTGCCCAATGGTTATAAAGTATATGTCATATCCACTGTAATTACACTTGTACAACCAAACATGATACATATAATTATATCATAGTTACATCATGACAAACAAACAGGTCATTGTAATTATTATATTGTGGAACTACTACCTTAGTAATTACAGTCTAGTAATTACATATGAATTTTCAAACAAACCATTAATAAAATTTTAGATAAGATAGTGTTACGTGACATCTCTTCGACGCATCTGTCTTTGGTGGTGCTCCCGTCGTCTCTACAGAAGCTTAGCTTTGAAAGCAGAAGAAGCTTACATACAAAGACAAAAATAATAATGAAACAAATGTAAAAATAATAATAGAAAATGTAAGAAAAGTAGGCAAACCAATAACCAATATAACATCGAATAATGTATTCACAACACTTCCTTGTATTTTTCTCGAGAAAAAATTGATAGATACTTTGAATTGCTTGATTCAAAACAAGCATTGGAGTTTGAGATACTAAATCTACAAATGTTCCTACAGGAAAAGAGAGAGAACTTGCTAATGCAGGGAAAGAGTTCAAACCGATTATATGCCCAAAGAACGTAAAACGGACATTATTTTCCGCGTTCATTTACAATTTAAATAGAAAAAAATGATACTACATAAATTTCTTCCATATTATTTAGATAAATGTCTTGGGTTATTTATATATCTCTCGTAAAATATAAATAGGATAATATTTTGTGATGAACTACAAAATCAAAATTTGGAAAGTAGTGCCACCAAATCTAATATATGTATAATTTAGATTATATCCATTTTGATTTGTCCGTGGGTGGGTAGGTTGGGTATAAGATATAGGTCATCTTTAAGTTTGTTTTATTTGTGAGTTTCAAGTGTATATGACATAAAAAAATAATTTATCTTGCTGTGTCATATTATTTTAAGACAAATTTGGTTGTTATTTTATTAGAGAAGCACTATATTGAGTGATTTTATTCATACAAAATAAAGTATAGCATTTCTGGATGGGATAATATATAATTACCCCATTGGGGTAGTACTAAAGTGTCAGTTGCACCCCTTAAAAATACGGGTGTCCTATGACCCTCCCTGTATATATTTTTAGTGAATTAAAATACACCTTCGTGGCCCAGCTGGCACACATCGTGTCTGCACGATTTTTGAGCGCATGAATGATATAATTTATACTTCCATACCTTTATTTAACGGTCACATACCATTTATTTAATTAGGTTAGAATTCTTTCTCTTTTTTCACACCCAATTTCATCCGCCATTGAAGCTCGATTTTGGTGAATCGAAAGGGATTTTTTTTGCATTGCAGCCTTCTTGTATAGTATTAACTTCTCCTCCTCAATCTTTAATTTTCTTAGTCATATTTTACGGATTGTTTTTAGGGTTCTCTATTGAAATTAATCTGGGCTAATTCTTTGTTTTTCAGTGTTTGAAATGGAAGCAATTAACTTGAATCAACTTTGTATGGACGAGCATGACCCAATGTTGAATCTGAAGGTGCGTTGCAAGCATGGAGATTTGCTGTCATTGCAAACTTCTTGGTCGACTAGGAACCTTGAAAGACGGTTATGGTCTTGTCCATACTATGGTGTAAGTATTTGGACAATTGGATTGATATTGTCCCTATTTTCTGGTTACTTTGAAATGATTTATATCTCTTCAAATTTCAGACCAAGTTTGTAAATATTTTCGATGGAGGGGTGCTATTGATGACCGTTCTAGGTTTGTCCTTCCACGATTGGTGAATAAATTGAGGGAGATTGTAGAAGGATTAGCCAATTATGAATCATTGAAGACTCAATTGGTGGAAATTGAGCATGAGATAGAGAATGAATAATGGACGGAGGTTGAGCAAGAGTTAGAGGGTCATCAGATGATCAATCAAGGGTTGAACCAAAAGGAAAAGATGAATCACAGCTGGAATCTTTATAATAGGAAGGGCATCTTATGTATTTTGTTGTGTCTGATTATATGTTATCTGTTTATATGGTAATCGTTCAAATTCTATGTAGTTTGTTAGAGTTAATCTCCGATTTTTGTGACATTAACTGTAGTTCGGAGCTCCAATTCTCTGTAGTTTGTAGGAGTTAATCTCCTTTTTTTGGTTGAACAACAATGAATGGAACTTGAGTTTGTACATATATGCTGCATGTGTATAGTTACATAAGAATAATGGACGACATTAACTAAAGAAATACCAAACAGATCATTTGCTGCATGTGCATAGTTACAAGAGAATAATGAACGACATTAACTAAAGCAATACCAAACAGATCATTTGCATAAATTGTTTGAGTCTGCTATAAGCAGAATAGGTAACCAACAAAACAAGTGCAGTATCAACAAAAAGAAGCCAACATACAGGTGCAATATTAACAAAAGGAAGTACTTAATCTACATAATACATAGTCTAAATAGTTAAAGGTTCTAAATTCCAGATGTTGTGTTCTGGCTTGCATTCTTTGCTGCAGCATCCCTCTTTGATCTTGTTTGAATTATTTTATTTCCCCTCATTTTTTGTAGTCTCCTTGAGGTTATTGTTGCTTTTCCTTTCCATTTCACTCATGTTCTCGGCTGATATCCAATGTCTCTAATAACCTTTGCTGAACTTGTAACTGTTCTTGCTCCAAGATTCACAACCCTTTGACTTGGTAGGCCAGGCTGCAAGAAAGAAGAGCAATGCTAGTTAACCTAAGTTTTATTATCTATAAATTGAAGAACAACACTAAATACTTACATTGAAAGCAGTGTATCCACTGTCAGCAACCATTAAACCAACCCCTACCATCCTTGGCCTTTTAAAAGGGCCAGAACCAGTTGGATTCCTTCCCTTTTCAGGAGCATTGTTAACAGACCCCCGTGAACAATTAAACCAACCCTCCAAGCCACTTGAACTCTCAAAGCCACCAGTTCCCCTTCCCCTTCCTCTAGCATCCATTTCACTTCCCCTTCATCTAGTCCTTCTTCTTACAAAAGCACTTGTTGAATCAACATATGGCATACTTGATGAATCTGTAGGTGGAGCACTTTTCTTTCCCCTACCTCTTCTAGAAATACTTGTTGAACCACAAGATGATGAAGCAGCAGCAGTAGGTGGGGCACTTCCCCTTCCTCTACCTCTTTCTCTTCCTCTTCCAGCATATGGAACAGATGCTAAAGTAGCAACAACATCAATTGGTGAAGCAGGAGCAGAAACAATTGATAAAGCAGCAATAGTAGTAGTAGCAGCAACAACAACAGATGTTGAACCTTCAGCATGTGGACAACCTCTCTTATTGTGTCCATTTGCTTTACACAAACTGCAAGTCACTTGGCCCCCACACCTACTCAACTTTCCTATTTTTCTGGATTCAGTGACTTCTTTCCTTCTTAGTTTCTTTGGCCTCCCTGGCATTGGCTTGATTTCAGGAGGTGCTAGTGGTAGATTTTTAGATTGTGGCCACATGTCCATACTATTCATTGGTTGAATAAAGTGTGAATAAGTCTTGAGGTAGGTTTCTTTGGTATACCTGTGAGCAATATACCTTATAGGCTCTAGTCTCTTGAAATGCATTGCTATAATGGCATGTTGGCAAGGAATGCCTCTAAGTTGCCATGCTCTGCAACTACAACTCAGATTATCCATACTTACAATGTGCTTTTTATATGGCCCTTCCTCTATTTCATAACCATATTCACCATTCCAATGAATTGTGAATTTCATTGACTTTGAAATATTTTCTTCTAAATTCTTCAAAGCCATAGGAGATATGTCAGTTATCCATGTATTTGAGAAGTTTCTTAGCTGAGCAATCCTCTTCATCATCTTCAATCTAATCTATTCAAACATAGTAATTATTGTTTTGTGCCTTGCAGCTAAAATTCATGCATCGAAGCTCTCAGCCATATTGTTGTCTACCACATCACACTTACTAAACTTTGAGAAGTAAATCCTACACCACCTTTCTTTTATTGTAGTACAACAAATCCTCAACAATATTACTTCCTAACATGTTAAGTTCATCCAGATTCATTTTCAATTCAGCTTTATATGTGGATTTTGCACACCTCCAAAATGCATTCCTTCTCTCAATACCCCTCCAGTTTTTTGACCAATTAGCTAAGATATGCCTGGCACACGTCCTATGTTCAACCATTGGTTGAAGCTCTCTTATATCACACTCTAGTCCCTACAAGAAAATAATCTGTCAATAAATAATTAAAAAGAGATGATAAGGAATTAAAGAATCATTTATGGAATAATGGAATAGAAATGACCTTTTGCATATCAGAAATTAGTGTCAGATTTGTGCCATCTCCTACCTGAAGATCATGTTGCACACACTTCACAAACCATGACCATGTAGTTGCATTTTCATACTTCATAACAGCCAAGGCAATGGGCATCATTTGATTATTGCCATCTTTACACACAACCACCAATAGTTGTCCTTTACATGCCCCCTTTAGAAAATAACCATCCAAACCAATACACCTTCTACAACCATATAGAAATGCTTTTTTCAAAGCATCAAAATAGACATAAAATGACAAAAGCACAAGCTTACCATTTGCATCTCTCTCTCCAACTTTAAACACACAAGTGCTACCTGGATTGGTTCTTAGTACTTCATCCCTATAATCATGAATTCTCTTAAATTCAACAATGTGATCACCCATTATTTCTGTCAACACCTTGGCCCTATCTCTCATAGCAGTTGTCTTGCCAACATGAATACCCAATTCTTTTCTTATAGTCTCTTGAAACTTAAAAATCCTTATATTTGGTTGTTCAATGATTCTGTCCCTAAATCGCTTGGCCAAATATTTGGAGTTGCAAAGATGGTTTCTATTAATTTCTACACACTTGTGAATTGGGTAGTATGTTTTAACCATAAAGTTATTACTATTTTCATCAAAACTTGCAAACAATAACCACTTACAACCTCTTTGCTACACTTCACTCTAACTCTTCCAGGTTCATTCACATACTTTTCAATCTGTTTCTTCTCTTGAATTGCATATTTTGTCACTGCTTCTCTAAACTTATCAACATTCTCAAATACAAGTCCCAATTCCCAAACAATCTTCTCACAAGTAGTTCAAATATAATTCTTTTAGTATCCTTCTTCCTCTTGAAAGATTTTATCTTCTGTTCAACTTCTTCCCCATCTGCCTCATAATCTGTTTCAAAACTGCCTGCTTCAGAGCTTCCATAGTAAAGTTCATCACCACAAAAAATACCATCTAAGTTCCTTTTTTGGCCAGGAGTTTATTGGGCAGCAGCACGCTCATCATATCCTAAATCAGGTTTTGACTTAGGACTTCCTTCAGTTAAAGGAACTTTTTTACTGTCAGGTGCTCTTACCCTCTTATTTTTTTCCTCTGAAAAGACCTTCTCTCTTGCCTGAAATCTCTAAACTCTTCATGCACATCACTAACATAGTCTTCAACACCTTCTTCAAACAGCTCATCATGTTCAGAAGCTGAGCTACTTTAAGTATCTTTATCAGATTCACCTTCTTCTAAAACATCATCATCAACTTCTATTTGGTCACCCTCAACAGTTGGCTCTCTGTCACGACCCCAATTTCCCTCCGTAGGATATTGTGATGGCACCTAGTTTCTAAGACTAGGTAACAATTATGCGAAATAATAGAAATATAAAACTGAAACTCAAATCTCAACATACAACATAAATCAAATTACGATTCGAAATAGATACAACTCCCAAAATCCGGTAGAAATAAGTTACAAGCTTCTAAGAGAAAATACTAAGTGTCTCTATACATCAAAGTCTAAAGGGAATAAGGGAAGCAACATAATAAGAATAGAGGGGGACTCAGAGGTCTGCGGACGCTGGCAGATATACCTTGAAATCTCCCTGTACGGTCCAACTCACTAGTATCTGGTCAGGTAGGAAGAACCTAGATCTGCACAAAAAGATGTGCAGAAGTGTAGTATGAGCACACCACAACGGTACTCAGTAAGTGCCAAGCCTAACCTCGGTAGAGTAGTGATGAGGTCAGGTCAGGGCCCTACTGGAATAAAAGGAAATGAGGCAGAAAATATAATAATACAATGAATGATTAAGAAATGAACAACAAGAAATTACAGAAAGGTAACAACACAACAAATAGAGGTAAACCAACAGGGGCGCTCTCGAGGTACCGCCTCGTAGTACCAGCTGTAAATACACAACAGGGGCATCTCCCGAGGTACCGTCTCGTAGTCCCAAAAGTAAATATGCAACAGGGGGATCTCCCGAGGTGCCGCCTCGTAGTCCCAAAAATAAATATGCAACAAGGGAATTTCCCGAGGTGCCGCCTCGTAGTCCTATAAGTAAATACACGATAAGGGGATCTCCTGAGGTACCGCCTCGTAGTCCCAAAAGTAAATATGCAACAGGGGATCTCCCGAAGTACCGCCTCGTAGTCCCAAAAGTAAATATACAACTTATGAATTATGGGACAACGAATTTACGACAAGGAATACTACAGTTAAAGACCGAATATAATAATCAATGAAATATGAAATTCAACTAAGCATGTTGCATGAATTTCAAGTAAAGTTTAAGACACGTAGACATGCGATACTAGGCTAAACATGACAACTACACATGCTAAGTCAATTCAGTTAAGGAATTTAAAAGAAGACTACTCAGCAAAAACTAAAATTTTCACAATTAGCCCGTGTACGCACTCGTCACCTCGCGTATACGGCGTTCACATATCACAAATTATTACAACAACACCAAGTCCTAAGGGGATTTCCCCCGCACAAGGTTAGACAAGTCTCTTACCTCGAACCGAGCTCAGTCAGTCAATAAGAATGCCTTTCCCTTGATTTTCCGACTCCGAACGGCCCAAATCTATCCAAAAGCAATTACATACTATGAATACAACTACAAAAAACTAATTTAAATAATGAAACTACGACTCTAGCAAAGGATTGAAAAATCGCCCCAAAAAGTTGACCCGGGCCCACGTCTCGAAATCGGGTAAAAATCACAAAATACGAACACCCATTCGATATCGAGTTCACCCATACCAAAATTACACAAATCCGATACCAAGACCTCAATTAAAGTCTCAAAATTCGACCTAAGGATCTTCCACCTTTTTCCTCCAATTTCTCAACCCAAATCCTTAATTAAATGAAGAAATTCATGATAGATTAGTGGATATTAATCAAAAATGAGTGTAGAATCCTTACCCAAATGTTTCATCTGAAAATCCATCAAATTTTTGCCTCAAACCGAGCTCTCTAAATCCCAAAATGAAAATGAGATCAAACCCTCGTTTTTTTTTTCTGCCCAGTCAAACCGCATCTGCGGCCCAAGTATCGCTTCTGCGATGCCGCACCTGCGGAAGGAAGAGTCGAAGGTGCGGAAAACACTTAAGTTCTGGACTTCCTCTTCTGCGGAAAAGGGCCCGCATTTGCGGAACCACTTCTGCGGTACAAGGATCGCACGTGTGACCCAAAGTGCTCATGCGCTCCTGCCATCGCAGAAGCGAAGGCGCTTCTGCAGAAAATATTTCGCTTCTGCGACCACTGTTGGGCAAGGCTAGCTCCGCATCTGCGACTCAAAGCTCCCTTATGCGAGTCAAACAACCCAGCATCAGCTATTCCTCTAAGTCCAAAAATGATCTAAATCATACCCGAGGCCCCCGGGACCTCAACCAAAAATATCAACAAGTCCTAAAATATCATAGGAACATAGTCAGGCCTTCAAATCGCATCAACCAACGCTAGAAACACAAATTATGCATCGATTTTAGCCAAATGAACTTTAGAACTCCAAACTTCTACATCCGATGCCGAAACCTAACAAATCAAGTCCGATTGATCTCAAATTTTGCACACAAGTCATAAATGGCATTACGGATATGTTTCAACTTCCGGAATCGAAATCTGACCCCGATATAAAAAAGGCCACCCTGGTCAAACTTTCAAAAATTTACCCAAGTTTCCAACTTTCGCCAATTAGCGCCGAAATGGCCTACGAACCTCCAAAACAACATCCGGACATGCTCCTATGACCAAAATAACCCTTCGGAGCTATTGAAACTGTAAAAACTCCATTCCGAAGTCGTCTTCACATAATTCAAACTACAGTCAATTTCTACGACTTAAACTTTTATTTTAGGGACTATATGTCCCATTTCACTCCGAAAATAAAAAGATAAATCCTCCCGGTAAGTTATAAAACCCAAAAATGTAATAGAGGGAGCAATAAATAGGGGTTCTAGGCTAATACTCTCAAAACGACCGGCCGGGTCGTTACATCTTCTCCCTCTTAAAACATATGTTCGTCCTTGATCGAGTATAGAGACATACTTGAAATGGTGAAATGATGAGGATAACACTGCGCATATCATGCTAGGTCTCCCAAGTCGTGTCCTCTACCGGATGACCCCTCCACTGAACCTTCACTGAAGTGACGTTCTTTGACCTCAACTTCGAACTTGCCTATCCAAAATGGCTACTGGCTCCTCAATATAAGATAGATCCTTGTCCAGCTGGACTGAGCTGAAGTCTAACACATGAGATGGACCGCCATGATACTTCTGGAGCATGGAAACATAGAATACTGGATGAACTATAGAGAGACTAGGTGGTAGTGCAAGTCTGTAAGCCACATCTCCAACCCTCTCAAGAATCTCAAAAGGCCTGATATACCTAGGGCTCAATATGCCCTTCTTTTCGAACCTCATAACATCCTTCATGGGCGAAACCCGGAGCAAGACCCGCTCTCCAACCATGAATGCAACATCGCGAGCCTCCGATCCGCATAACTCTTATGTCTAGACTGGGCTGTACGGAGTCGATCCTGAATCAATTTAACCTTTTCCAAAGCATCCTAAACCAAGTCTGTACCTAATAGCCTAGCCTCGCCCGGCTCGAACCAACCCACTGCATACCGGCACTGTCTACCATACAAAGCCTCATACGATGCCATCTGAATGCTCAACTGATAACTATTGTTGTAGGTGTTGATACCCAATTTTGCCCTCATATTTTTCTAAATAGTATATATATCTTTTCAAAATGTCATTTTGCATCATTACTTAATTTACAAGATTTATACAAGCATTTTTCATAATTTTTCATAATTTTCAGAGCTTTTTATTGCATTAAAATTACTTGAATATTTGCTAATTATTCCCTTAAATTATTTGCAATAACTCAATAATCTTAATTTATTATTTTACACCCACAAACATGTTTTAAAATATTTTTTTATATCGTTTCATATAATTATATCTATATTTTAGTTATTTATGTAATCTTTGCAATAATAGCCTATGTTCATACATAAGTGCTCTTTTATTACATTATTTGTGTCAAAATAGCATTTTATATTTTTATAATGCTAAATGATTATTGTTAATTATTTTAGTGCATATATAATATATTTATTTATTTATTAAGTATTTTTATAAATTATTTTTGGATAAATTTCGTGTATTTAAATAAAAGCCCAATTTTAAGTCCAATTTCCGGACCAAAATTGGCCCAATAACCTCAGCAGCCCAACCAAATGATCCATTACCTTCTGACCTGCCCAGTTTCCTATTCAATCTCGGTCGTTGATCTCAAATGATCAACGACCCATAATAAATCCCTGCCTCTCCTTATATCCCCATAACCCCCAAACCCTAAAGACAAATCACCCACCCCGCTGCCTCTGTACTCTCTCATCTCTTCTTCTCCCTCCTTCGAAAATCCTAGCCGCCTCCCTAATCTTCTCCAAATCCGAGCAAATCATGGATTCCTTCTATGATTTATTTACCTTCTACGCATTACCTCGTTGTTACTTGCAAGACTATGGTGTTACTTAGTACTTGCCTAAACTTGGCAAGTACCATCTCTCAGATTCGGGCCTGTTCAACTTCAATCGCTAAGATCTGGACAATATCTCGTCCATATACACAGAAGAATAGTTGATTTTTCATACTAGTAGACGGATTTTCAAACATTGAACCCTAATTAGGGTTTGAATTTTGATTTCTTTACTTTACTGGTTGCTTTATGATTGCATGTATATTTTTCCTTTCCTTGTTTATGTTTGATTGACTTCTTTCCTTATTTACTCGTCTGATTTAACTACTATATAACCCCCTCCCCTAAATACCCTTAAACGAATCTTAATCATTGTTATTCTCTCACTCCCACTCATTCTACTACTCTAAAATTTGAGACTTTGGCCGGCTGAAAGCCAAGGCCACCGAAATTCTATTATTCAACCTTTCTCAGTATGAGCACTGCCCTGGGTTCATTTAAAGCCCTTGGGAACTCTGACGCACTGAGAAATTTGGGATTTTTGCGGTTCTTTCCGTGTTACTGATAGGCAAGCTGTTGGTTCTTAATATCTGCCTTATTAGCTCGTTAATTCTGTAAATTGGTGAGTAATAAGACTCTGAAAATTTATTCTCTTTTATTGGTGTTCATGACATTCTGATTATTGTGAATCAATACGATATTGTTTGCCTCTTTTCATGTTCATGTTCGTATTTGATTTCATTATCCTTGCCCCTGTTCATCTGAGCCTATTTGAATTCTGGGTTTCATGCCTGTTATATGTGCGCAATGGAATAGTTTATGATTATTCTCAGCCTGTTATGCTACTCTGATTACTAGATACTCTTCAAAAGCCTTTCCTCATGCCTTGCCTTAGGTTTCTGCATTTCTTAAGGATGTTATCTCCTGCCCACAACTTGTTTGAGTGAATTTCTTTCTAATGAATCCCTCATGCATGTTCTACTGCTCTTCTGCTTACATGAACCTTATGTGTCCATTATTGTCTCAATGTTTTAGCCTAATATATTGCTACTTTGATATTTGGTCAATCTTGTGTTCTTTAGTATTGCCAGGTTTTTAGTTAAGCTCCAACACACTTAGTTTTACCATTATGACTGGCTTAAGTTCTAAAGTTTGTCTATTCTATGACCTTAAGATTGACATATCTTCCTACCATGATCCTTGGACTTAGAAACCTTTGTGATTAAGATTCTTATCGATTGTTATAAACCATGCCTACTTGCTTGTTTACTTGCCATTATCTGACTATAACTTTGTTAGACCTTCATGCCTTAATCTCCTAGTTTTTAGTCTCTTTTAGGCCTATTTATGCTGTGCTATAATCCTGTTGTTCTGAAAACTAAGCATGTATGCTTGCCATGTTGATCTAAGTGATATGCCTCCTCAATTCTACTAATTTTGCACATACTGCTCTTTAACTTATTTGAACTTATATTGTCATTCTTTATGCTAAAACTACTCTATTAAGACTGTGCTCTGTTGATCCTTCAACTTTTCATAATTAGATCCCTCGCTTGAAATTGTCTTAAGTTGCTTTTGACCACATCTGTGTTTAAAACCTCTTTAGTAATAGTCTATTGTCAATCATGTCCAAAATGCAAACATGAATTTGCTTATGCGTGTCCTGCCAACATGCCACACGAATTTGCTTATGCTTTATAGTCCTGGGAAATAAGTATGTGGACTTTCTATTTTGTTCAATTTGTACAACACATAGTCTATTGCTTGTGTGGCCATGTCCTTCATTTGGACCTGGTATTTGGTTTTATGTGATGCTGGGCTTGGCTGTTGGATCTAGACTTATTAGACTGATCTTATGAGTGGGAATTCGAGGCTACTAGAGCTATCGAAGTCCTGGAAAATACTGGGTTATCGGTGCTGGTCCTGTCGTTGGGCCTATAGTGGTCTGCTTATGTAATTATTCAGATTTAATTCTGGGTCTGTAATAATCTTGTAATTGAACAGATGGGGTGATTAATAAAAGGGGCAGGGTACTTTAATTCTCGCACAATGGGTAGAAAGTATGCCTATAGGATTTATGTGATCTATTTGTTATTTTGACTCTTATGTGTTGCACACTAGTAGAGATCATGCCTATAGTAATCACACACTCACTCAACCTGTTTACTATCAAAACATGAGCTTAAGTACTTTATTTGTTTCCCATATCTGTTGTTGTGTGTTACTAGGCAGCATACCTATAAGATCACTAATGCCCATCTAGTAATCATGCCTATAGGACTTTAATCGACTAATTTGCTATTGTTATTGTTATCATATTTATCGCCTAGAAAACATGTCTATAGGGGCTAAGTATTACAAAAAAATCAGTTTCAATTTTCTTCATTAGAAATCCTACCTATAGGGTATTGTCACTCGCTTAAAATGATTTATGAGATCAACGTTGTTAATGTTGGACTTTCAAACACTGTTTCATTGCTTAACTACAATTAGAAATCATGCCTATAGGACAATATTACCTTTCTAAGACGCATATCTATAAAATCAGCGCTAATAGTTCTAAGCTTACAAATAGTTTACCGCCTCCTCGCCTAAGCCATTAAGAGCAATAACGTTGCATAATGGAATTCAGAATCACCTAGAAGCCATGCCTATAGGACTTTAAGTCTTAATTCTGATGCTATGCACTTCCTAAATTGCCCGCGTGCATTTGCTGTTTATGTGTGGGGGCAAACTTGAGCCTTTATTTGTCTTTGCATGAAGTCCTACTTGTTTTGAATATCGGTTAGTTTTACATTTTTGAGTAACCTGAGTAAGTCTAGAAACCACCCAAATAGAGGTCCAATGCCTCCTGGACCATTGGCATGGGACGGTAGTGCACGCATAGGGTACGACTTAGAATTGAATTAGAGCGCTTCTAGGTAAGTAACTTTAACATAGTAATTGGGTAGCAGAAGATGATAGTCTGTGCCCGCTGAATAATATGAGAACCTCCTATTTAAAGAGATTTGTGAAGTATTATTTATGTTGCACGGGGTGATCCTTTAGGCTAAAAAACTTAGGACCCCCCTGATCGGGTCCAAGCCTACATTACTATTGAGTAGCGAGGGTGGTCGATGCAGTTTTAACCCAACTAGGTCGGGATCGAATCCACAGGGAGTTAATATTTGGAATTAGGCTAATATCTAATCTAGATGCGGGTTTTGAATCTAATTACACTTCCACAAGCTTGGCTTTAATTTCTACTTCTAACTTTACTCTAAAGATTGCAATAATTGAAACTAAGGACAATATTTTTGTTGTTGTTTTTCAAATGTTTAAAGAGACTAGGGTAGTAACTTCTACCTAGGTGGATATCTAACGGGTAGTAAAATCTAGGGCAAGCTTGATTAGTTGGGATTGTAATATAGCTATCACACCCGGGTACTCTCTCTATACCTCTCGGTAGTTTGAGTGATTTTGCCCAATTTGACTTTCTCAAGTCCAAATGGAAATTCATGCAAATCAAGTGATATTAGCTCAAGTTGGGTATTACTATATCTAGGTTTAACCCTTTAATTGGGGATATCAATTTCTTAAGTTCACCCTAATTCCTTGTTAGCCTAGTTTTCCTAGACTTAGTCCCTCTTTCTCAAGTAGAGACTAAGTCATAAAGGCATGAATCAATGTTTGTAACCATTAATTCTTGAGTTATAACAAGAACTAGGCTAAATATCACTAACCCATTCACATTCAAGCCCTAAAATCAAATACCCATTAAATACCCACACTAGGGTTGGGTCACAACCCTAGCTATGGGTTTAGCTACTCATGAAAATAACATAAATTAAAGATGAAATGAAGATAAAATCCATAATATTAATTTATGGAATGAAAATCTAATGTTAAGAAGTGAATTTATTACAAAATTTCCCAAAACAGAAAAGTCAGCCGTCTCAGGTACTCATACAAAACATAACATCCCCTAAAAAGTTCTATTTATACTAAGCTGAAAATATCTGGCCTAAATGCCCCTGCAGAGGTTGTGCGGCCGCGTAATTCTGAGTGCGGCCGCACTCTTGCTTTCGTGGCCGCATAATTCTGATGCGGTCCGCGTTCTTCTCTTTTGGATCTGAGTTGAGCTAAACTTTCATGGACCGCATAATTATAAGTGCGGCCGCGCTCTAGATTATGCGGCCGCTTAAAAGTGATGCGGTCCTCACTTGCTTGAGTTTGGCTTGAAATCAACTCTCTGATTCTTCATCTTGTGGAGTGCATAATTTCGATCGCGACCGCACAAGGGACTTCCACGGCTGTACAATTCTAGTGCGGTCCGCACTTCTCTCTTTTGCTCATGTTGTCAGGTCTCAGAATCTCAGTCATCGCGGTTCGCGTAATATCTATTGCGGCCGCACAAGGACTTTCGCGGCCGCACATTTATGGTGCGGTCCGCGCTTATCATTTAGCCTAAAATCACACTCTCTGAATATCCCTCTAACGGACCGCATAATTATGATCATGACCGCATCATGGCTTTCGCGGCCGCACAATATTTGTGCGGTCCGCACTTCAGACCTCTTTGCCCAGCCTTGATTTTTGTTCAACTTTTGACTCTTTTGTGAATTGATTTTGATTCCTTTGGCTCATTTTGAAAAATTCCTGCAAGCAAACATATTTCATTAGTTTTCGGGAATACTTTCAAGCATTTTTGGCCTAAAACACAAGTAAAAGAGAGCAAATAATAGGTTAAAATCCCTACTTATCACCCCCTTTCTTTATGTCTACATTTAGTTATTCAAACATTATATTCACATCTTGTAGTCCTTAAAGATTTGTACCAATTGTGTTATAATGAACTTCTTCGACCTCTGTTTATTTGATCACCTAGTCTCATTATATAATCCGCATAATTTTGAATTCGACTGGGACCCACAATTGTGGACCTCGAAAAGTTCCTAACACCTTCTGTTTGAGGTAATTTGAGCCCTTATCCTATCTTTGGTGACGTTGACTAGTTAAATCAGAGTCATTTCCAAATAGATTCCCTAACGCACCTTAATAATCGTTAGGTGGCGACTCTTCTCTTTTAATACTTCTTTAAAAGAGTTGTCAATGTCGAAGATAAAATCCATAATATTAATTTATGGAATGAAAATCTAATGTTAAGAAGTGAATTTATTACAAAAATTCCGAAAACAGAAAAGTCAGTCGTCTCAGGTGCGCATACAAAACATAACATCCCCCAAAAATGACAAAATGTTCTATTTATACAAAGCTGAAAATATCTGACAAACATTCCCCTGCGGAGGTTGTGCGGCCGCGTAATTCTGAGTGCGGCTGCACTCTTGCTTTCGCGGCCGCATAATTCTGATGCGGTACGCGTTCTTCTCTTTTGGATCTGGGTTGAGCTGAACTTTCGTGGACCGCATAATTCTAAGTGCGGCCGCGCTCCAGATTATACGACCTCATAAAAGTGAAGCGGTCCGCATTTGCTTGAGTTTGGCTTGAAATCAACTCTCTGATTCTTCGTCTTGAGGACCGCATAATTTCGATCGCGGCCGCACAAGGGACTTCCATGGCCGCACAATTCTGGTGCGGTCCGCACTTCTCTCTTTTGCTCAAGTTGTCAGGTCTCGGAATCTCAGTCATCGCGGTTCACGTAATACCTATAGCGGCCGCACATTTATGGTGCGGTCCGCGCTTATCATTTATCCCAAAATCACACTCTCTAAATCTCCCTCTTGCGGACCGCATAATTATGATCACGGCCGCATCATGGCTTTCGCGGCCACACAATATTTGGGCGGTCCGCGCTTCAGACCTCTTTTCCCAGCCTTGATTTTTGTTCAACTTTTGAATCTTTTGTGAATTGATTTTGATTCCTTTGGCTCATTTTGACAAATTCCTGCAAGCAAGCATATTTCATTAGTTTCCGGGAATACTTTCAAGCATTTTTGGCCTAAAACACAAGTAAAAGAGAGCAAATAATAAGTTAAAATCCCTACTTATCAACTCCCCCAAACTTAAGCTTTTGCTCGTCCTCAAGAAAATAAGGTAATTCCCACCTCCACTAGAAAAAAAGATATTTCATCTAACCTAAGGTGAATCAATCATGCATCAATTCGGACTAACAATTGCCCCCAACACAAATTATCAACAATACCATGTTTTGACCTTTTGAGTACCATAGTTCTAATGTGACACTAGAGTATCAAGAGTTGACTTAATTCACCAAGGAAGCTTGCTCTATCACGTAGGTCATTGTGGAACCCAAACTCCTCCTCCTCTACTCTCTATGAGCAAATCTCATTTTAGAATGTAACACTCAAAACAAGGATTGTGAAGAAGTGCGCTCATCTCTCTCAAAAGAATGTCACAAGTCCGGCTCTAAGTACCATAAGCTTGCCCCTTATGTAAATCACCACTAATGTAAGCTCACTCAACTTGAAATCATATAGGGCTTTTGCAGGAATGTAATGAAGGCTTTTGGATCAAGGTAGGACTTATAGGCATATGATAGTTTCATCTTTCCTTAAGCACTCCATTTGCTCTTTTTGGCTCATACTTTCTTGACTCTTTGAATCGTTTTCTTCTTCCTTAGGGGAACTAGAGGGACGTAATGTCACTCTTTCTTGCTCATGACAATCATTTTTCTCCTTTGCTAATCACTCCATACCTTTCATCATTGCTTTCTTTGAATCCCTTCAACTTTCTACTTTATTCACTTTCTTTTTGACATATTTCTTTTTGGCCTTTCTTCCTTTCCTTTGCCTTTCCTTTTCTTCATTTCTTTTTTGTTCTTTGTACCTTTTATCACTTTCACATTCTTCGTCTCTCCCCCAAACTTATGCTTTTGACAATTGTATCAAGAATGCTAAGGAAAGATCGGGTGCCAAGAGAGGGTCATTATAAAATGGATAAAGGCTTGTAACATGGCTATTGAATGAAAAAGGGCATCGACTCAAAGGGGTTGACTAAGGATATCACATTGGTAGGCTACGAAAGCTTCCAAGTTTCAAATTGGATCAAGGAGAGCCTACAATCATTTCTCAAGTCGAGCTACACTTAGAATTTTGCCTAGACAAACATTTAGGGCAAGTTCTAGACTTATTGGTATGGAACTTGGACTTGCAATTCAATACCTCACCTCTCAAGCTGCTGGATTGTTAAAAAGAACAAAGTCAAGGGCCTACAACAACCCTAGCTAAGATTGAAAATCACAAATGGCTCAAAGAAGCCACTCGATGATTGTTTTAGTCAACACAAGAGTCTAAAGGTCACAACTAGAGTTATTCTTTGCCAATCAACTTGTTTCTAACCATAAGGTCGAAGGTAAATGTGTTAGTACCAAGTGAATCCTACTTGAGACACTTTTATTCATTACTACTATACATACAAAAACATAAAGAAAACAGACTCAATCCCTTAAGAAGGTTGTCACGCCATCCATCATTGGGAAGAGCCACCTGGTTCACACAACATCCACCTTTGGAAAGAACCGTGACATTAAGAAAACCAAAGGCTTATTGTTCACACAAAATGTAAAAAGAAGCTAACAACTTGAAAATAAGCTACTAAAGTAAATAAGAAGCTATGCTACTAAGGAAAAACAACAAAAGAAGTTATGAAGTAAACTACGGAAAGTAAACTGAATATGTACAAAATGAAGTAAAGCGAATATATACATAATGGAAATGAATATATACATCGAATGGTAAGAATATATACATACCAAAAGTGAAAATAAAGATAAAGAAAAATAGTATAATGCTTATTACAAACCAAATATCATCAGATCAAAATGGACTACCCCCCAAATGAAAAATAGCATTGTCCTCAATGCTTATAACAAATAAGAACATGGAAAAGGGGTAGAGAGTATAGAAAGCTCCCTATGTGGTCTCTATCCGCATCGGGTCCTCAACATAGACGGGGTCCTCAGCATGCATGGGCTCATCAGCACCATCCGTATCCTCTAACTGGATCCACACATCCTCTGACTGGGGGACTATGAGGTTGCTGAGTATCTGAAGCAGCTCCTCCGCAGTGTGTGAAGCGGTAGCCAACTCCTCAGACTGGCCGGCTGCCTCCTCTGATGCCTCGGGCACTGCTGCATGTGCTGCTGGGACTATCTCCTCCATGAGTAGGTCCAATGGAATATCACCAGCAGAAGCAATCTTCTCAATCTCTTTTCTCAACTTCTCCACCGACTTCTTAGATGCCTGAGTCTTCCGCATCTTCTTCACTTGCTTCCCCAAATCCTTGATAATCCTCCCATATGTATCAAGAGTCTCCCGGATCCTCTTCTGGTCGTCCAGAATCTTCTTCTGGTATTCTAGAATCTTCTTCAAAGAGTCCTCCACTGATGGAGGTACCTGAAGCTCTGATGGGGCTGAAGACTGTGCTGCCACTGCACTGGATATGGCAGCCAGCTTTGTGGTAGCTGCCTGCATCCAGTTGTTGAAACTGGATAGAGTCTGTGAAACCCGTAGTGCAGTCTGAGGGTAGGTAGAAGATGTGGGCACTGACAGTGGCACTGAGAGGGATGGTCCGGAGGAAGGATGAGGCATGGCAGTTGCTCCGGTAGAAGTACCGACTGCTGTGGAGGGCTCGGCAACTGACCCTGTGACCACTACCCCTGGCTCTTCAGACTGGCCAGTGGAGGTAGTGGCTTTACCCTTGAATTTACGGTTGTCTGCTCCCTGGAGATGGTACCATGATAAAGGATTTTTAGCCTTCACTTCCACATCAAAATATCTCGTCTTTACCCCTTGGTCTTGGAAATACTCTACGAGGAAGTTGGGGTAGGGATACAATCTTTCTTCTTTCTGGACTGCATTAGAGGTGTTGTAGGATATCAAGTTTCCTACATTAATAGGATATCCTACTATGATGGAAGCTACCAATACTTCCCGAGGGCGTGGAAGGACATTCTCATGCTGGCATGGGTCAAGACGGCTGAACACGAATGTTTGCAGCCCTTTTGCTTCAAAGTTAAGGTGGCTCTGACAATTTGAACTCCTGCTGTGAGCCATGCAGGTGTTTTCCCTGGAATAGCAAGTATCCTAGCTAGCCATGGGCGAACGACATGACCCAAGGCTAGCTTGTCCAAGTATTGCACTGCCTCGGCTTCCACAAACCCTATATATTTGTTCGGTGCGTGGCCATCAAACCGGATTTTCAAGTTCCGGACCTTCATCACCTTTGTACCCTTTTTGATGTGGGCAACATTGGAATAAAATTCCTTGACGAGGTATTCATTGGCATCTTGAAACTGGCCGGTGAACCATTTCCATCCTTTTCTCTCCGTAAATTTCTTTAAGACATTCGGATTGTGCTGGCTTAGGTCTTTGGTTATGAATTGTCGCTCAAGAGTGAGCGACCTTTGGGGCCACCATTATCGAAATTTTACATATGCCTTCTCACTTACAAATTTATTAGCCCACACCTCCGGCTTCCTTGATCTAGCCAGGCCTCCCACAATTGTGTCACCCCCTCTCCCGTTATCCGGGACATCATCATCATCTAAATTGATTGGGGTAGCTGTTGTGGCAGGTGTTATAGCAGGTGGGGAAGATGGTTCAAATGCCTGACTACCTCCCTCTGAGCCATCAGAAGAACTAGAGGAGGAGGTAGGTTCATTTACTAAACGGAGTCTATCGGGGAATTGTTGTGATTGTGCCCCTGGTTGTGGTTGTGCAGAATCCCCCTCAGAAGTTTCCCGGGATCGGAGGTATTCACTAGTGTCTGAGGATTCTGGAGGTGGTCTATTGAGAGTAGTCTTTTTGCCCAATACTTTCTGGATTGATAGTGGCATGTTAGGTTTTCCTCTACCCCGGCCTCGGGAGGATTCTGCACTCCCTTTGGAAGCATCACCTCGACCACGAGAACACACCATTGTCTACAAAACACAAGTAGTGAAAGTTAGTTAGAATTAGGGTTTAACATGTGTTATTGAATTACAGTTGAAAAGAAAGATACTGCTTCTCAGAACAGGGCAGTGCAGACCGCACAAAAGTGAGTGCGGCCGCGGACTGCCCATCGCGGACAGCACAAAAATGAGTGTGGCCGCATAATACCCATCGCGGACTGCATAAAATTGAGTGCGGTCATGAAGATCCCAGGTTCAGACTACTGGTTATCTGAAGTTACCTCAGCAAGGACCGCATACTTTTGAGTGCGGTCACGAAAACCCATCGCAGACCACATAAGATTGATTGTTGCCGCATAATCGATTTGTTGGGTCTCTGAAGTTTAATTGTGCGGACCGCACAAAATTGAGTGCGGCCGTAAAAACCAACCGCGGAATGCACAAAATTGATTACATCCGCACAAACTTAGCAATGACAAGTGCCTTCAACCTAGGGTATCGCGGACCGCACAATTTTGTATGCGGCCGCATACCCTAGCGCGGATCGCACAAATATGTGTGCGGCCGTGAAATTCAAATCAAAGCAGCACTGAAGTACGATTAATACTAGGGTTTTCACTAATTAGGCATGATTTATGGAAATTAAACAATAAAAGCTACTAACCCCAACCCCGATTATGCATTCAAACACTACCCACATGCTTCTAAGCAAGAATTAAGCATCAATGTGACATTTTTGGCATGAATCTAACCCTAGATAAAAAGAAAACTAAAACAAAGAGAAGAGAAAAGAAAAAGATGAAATTAATTCATTGAAATTAACATACCAGTAATGAAATATAGTAGGAAATCAACACTTGATGAATATGGGATGAGATTGAAAAGAAGAAAGAGTGCACTGTGCTTTAGTCTAGATTGAGAGGTCAGAGTGTGTAAAGTGTGAATAGTCTCAAAAAGTCCTATTTATACTCTGACCACGTTGGCCCACCGACTTACCTAAGTGCGGCCACACAATTTTGGTGCGGTCCGCATAAAAATGGCTGTGGCTGCACAATCTGTGCAGTCCGGAAAATTTTGATCGCGGCCGTGAATCCTTAACGGATTTTATCAGGCCAAACTTTAGAGAGTTGCCATTTTCCATCTTTCAGCTGTGCGACCGCACACATAATTGTGCGGCCGTGAAAGGCTTGTGTGGTCCGCATAATTCTGGCGCGGTCCGCACAATTTCACCACTAGGCCAATTTTTGTCTTGTCAATTTTCTGCATGGCACACCCAATTCCTGCATACACTTCACAACCAGTTAGTCCAAAACAATGCCTAATATAACAAGAAAATCAAAAGAAAGAAAAATACATTGGTTACCTCCCAAGAAGCGCTTGATTTAACGTCGCGGCACGACGCATGTTACCATCATTCATTTGAAATGGAGCAATGCCACAACTTGGCCATCATCAACCTTACCAAGGTAGTGCTTCACCTGGTGCCCATTGACTCTAAAGATTTCACCATTCTTATTTCTCAAATCAAGAGCACCAAAAGGAGTCACATGTACCACTTCAAAAGGACCACTTCACTTTGATTTAAGCTTTCCCGGAAACATCCGTAACCGAGAGTTGAATAAAAGAACAAGGTCACTTTCTTTGAATTCTTTGTTTCGGATATACTTGTCATAAAGGTACTTCATCTTGTCCTTATACAAGGACGAACTGGAGTATGCATGGAACCGGAACTCATCAAGTTCATTCAATTGCTCCACCTGAAGATTGGCAGCTACATCCCACTCAAGGTTCAATTTCTTCAACGCCCACATGGCCCTATGCTCTAATTCCACTGGAAGGTGACATGCTTTCCCAAACACCAACCGATACAGAAACATACCAATTGGAGTCTTGTAAGCTATTCTATAGGCCCAAAGAGCATAGTCAAGTTTCCTTGACCAATCAGTCCGATTTGCATTGACAGTCTTGGATAGAATACTCTTGATCTTCCTGTTGGAGACTTTAACCTGTCCACTTGCCTGAGGGTGATAGGGGGTTGACACCTTGTGAGTGACACCATACTTGGAGAGTAAAGTATTAAAGGCTTTGTTGCAAAAATGTGAACCCCCATCACTAATGATGGCCCTTGGGGTGCCGAACCTTGTGAATATATTTTTCTTCAAGAAAGCCACCACACTCTGTGCTTCATTGTTGGGCAAAGCCACAACTTCAACCCATTTGGAAACGTAATCCACAACAACAAGAATATATGTGTTCCCACACCAGCTCACAAATGGACCCATAAAGTCGATGCCCCACACATCGAAAATATCAATCTCGAGGATGGTGGTGAGAGACATCTCATTTTTCTTGGAGATCCCACCGGCCCTTTGGCAGTCATCACAACGCTTAATGAGCTTGCTAGCGTCTTTGTACAAGGTAGGCCAATAGAATCCATAGCTTAGGACCTTTGTAGCAGTTCTCGCCCCACCATGGTGACCACCATAGGGCAAAGAATGGCAAGCTTCAAGAATACCTAATTGCTCTTCTTTTGGTACACATCTTCGGATAACACCATCAACACAAAATTTTAAGAGATATGGCTCATCCTAATAGTAGTCCAGGTAGTCCCGTTTGAGCTTCTTCTTTTGGTTTGAGGAGAACTCATTCAGAACAATGCCACTCATAATATAGTTGGCCACATCGACAAACCATGGCATCCCAGTCATAGAAATGGAAAGGAGTTGTTCGTCAGGAAATGAATCATTGATCTCAAGGCCATTATGTGGCCTCCCCTCCTCCTCCAATCGGGACAAGTGGTCCGCCACTTGATTCTCACTACCCTTTCGGTCTTGAATTTCTAGATCAAACTCTTGAAATAGAAGCACCCACCGCATCAACCTTGCGTTAGATTCTTTCTTGCTCATCAAATAACAAAGTGCCGCATAGTCGGTGTGAACAATCACCTTTGTACCCATTAGGTACGGGCGGAACTTCTCCATAGAAAAGACAATGGCTAGGAGTTCTTTCTCGGTCACTGTATATTTCACTTGGGCCTCGTTCATGGTCTTACTAGCATAGTAGACCGGATGAAAGATCTTATTAATTCGTTGCCCCAATACCGCACCAACTGCCACATCGCTTGCATCACATATGAGCACAAATGGTAAGCTCCAATTTGGCGCGGTGATAATAGGAGTGGTAGTCAACTTATACTTGAGTAGTTCAAATGTCTTCATACAATCTTCATTGAAAAGGAACTTGGCATCTTTCTCCAAGAGTTTGCACAAGGGGTTTACCACCTTAGAAAAGTCCTTGATGAATCGGCAGTAAAACCCCGCATGACCTAGAAAGCTTCTCACTCCCTTTATGGAAGTAGGGGGAGGGAGTTTGGATATCACTTCACTTTTTTCTTTATCAACCTCAATACCATTCTTGAAAATCATGTGACTGAGGACAATGCCCTCATTGACCATAAAGTGACACTTCTCTCAATTCAACACCAAGCTAGTTTCTTCACAACGTGCCAATACCTTATCCAAGTTATCCAAGAACTCTTCAAAAGAATCCCCCACGACAGAGAAATCATCCATGAAAACCTCAAGAAAATCTTCCACCATATCGGTGAAGATGGGCATCATACACCGCTGAAGGTTGTCGGTGCATTGCATAACCCGAATGGCATCCGCGAAAATGCGAAAGTGCCATATGGACAAGTGAAGGTTGTCTTCTCTTGGCCTTCAGGTGCAATAAGAATCTGGTTTTATCCAGAATATCCATCCAAGAAGCAATAATAAGCACGTCCGGCTAACCTATCCAACATTTGATCAAGAAATAGAAGCGAAAAATGGTCTTTCCGCGTAACTTTGTTGAGCTTTATATAATCCATGCACACTCTCCACCCGGTGACAGTTCTTGTGGGGATAAATTCATTTTTGTCATTTGTTATCACTGTCATGCCCCCTTTCTTTGGGACACATTGCACCGGCGAGGTCCACGAACTATCGGAAATGGGGTAAACCACCCCGACATCCAACCACTTGATGATCTCTTTCTTTACTACCTCTTGAATGGCCTCATTCAATCGTCTTTGATGTTCCATGGAGGGTTTGGCATCCTCATCCAAAATGATTTTGTGCATGCAAAAGGCGGGTCTTATACCCCGAATATTCGCCAATGTCCAACCTATTGCTTTCTTCCTTCTTTGAAGCACCGCAAAGGTGGCATCTACCTGCACGTTAGTTAAGCACAAGGAAAGAATAACATGTAAAGTGGAACAAGGGCCTAGAAACTCATACCTGAGGTGTGAAGGCAAAGGCTTTAACTCCAAAGTGGTAGGCTCCTCGATTGAGGGCTTTGTTGGCGGAGTCTTCCGGTTTTCGAGATCCAAGAAAAGTTTTCGGGGCTTATAAGTATATGATCCTATTCCTTGCAAAGCATTGACACATTCTACAAAGCCTTCCTTCTCATCCTCATCATGATTCAACAACATAATTTCCAAGGTATCTTCCACATTTGTCACAGCACTTGTGTCATCAATAATTACTTCGGTCACAAGATCCATGAACGAACACACTTCATTGCTATATGGCTGCCTCATTGATTTACAAACATGGAACACCACTTTTTCATCGCCCACCCGGTAGGTGAGCTCTCCAGTTTCCACATCAACTTAGGCCTTCCCTATAGCAAGGAAAGGTCTCCCCATAATGATTGGCACCTCGTAGTCAACCTCGCAGTCAAGTATCACAAAATCTGCGGGAAGGATGAACTTGTCGAACCTAACTAACACATCATCAATTATCCCCAATGGACTTTTTATTGTTTGATCTGCCATTTGCAACCTCATGGATGTGGGTCTTGGTTGCCTAATCCCTAACGTTTTGAAAATAGAATAGGCAATCAAGTTAATGCCTGCCCCCAAATCACATAAAGCTTTGGCGAAATTGGCACTCCTAATAGTGCACGGGATTGTGAAAGCACCGGGGTCTTACAACTTTGAAGCCATGGAGTGCACCATAGAACTCACTTGATGTGTCATTTTGATCATTTCATAGTTCATTGATCTCTTTTTTGTTACCAAATCCTTCATGAACTTGGCATATCCCGGCATTTGTTCTAAGGCTTCAACCAACGGCACATTTATAGACAAACGTTTCTTAATATTAATGAATTTCTTGAATTGATTCTCATTTCTTTGCTTTGCAAGTCTTTGAGGGTATGGAGGAAGAGGCCTTGGCATTGGTACCTTAGCCTTTGGCACTACGGATTTCGGTATGTCAGTCACGTGCTCCCTAGACGGGTTCACTTCTTCTTGCGTCTCCTCCACATTTTCATCAATATCAATCCTCGCTTCTTCATTAGCTTGAACATCATTGCTTGGCTCATCATCATCTTGCATTAACACATCATCACCCACATGTCTTATTTTCTTTGAGGTACTAGCAACTCCATCTCTCCCACTTCTTGTTGTCACGGCCATTGCATGCCCCGTATTCCCACCTTTTAGGTTCACCACCGTATCACTAGGTAGTGCCCCCTTTGGGCGATATTTAAAGCTTGAGAAATTTGTCCAAGTTGAACCTCCAAGTTGCGGTATATGTGTTGTGGGAGGCTAATTGGGCATCGGAGTCGGCGTTTTTTTCCATCATTTGCTTAAATCTGTTTTTAATCCATCCCATTTCACTATTGGAAGAACTAGGACCTTGCGACGGATATGAAGGCGGGCTGTTTGGTTGTTGATACATCGGGGGCCTCTGAAAGCCTGAACCCCGATTTGCTTGATTGCTATTATTCCAACCCCCTTGATTATTGTTGTTCCCCCAATTGCTTTGATTGTTGCCACCCTAGTTCCTTGATTATTTCCTCCCCAATTGCCTTGATTACCTTAATTACCCCAATTGCTTTGATTATTGTTGTTTCCACCACTCCAATTTCATTGGTGGCCTTGGTTGTTCCAGTTTCCTTGGTTTCCTTGTGATCTCTATTGTTGTTGATTTGGAGCATTACTTCTTTGACCTTGATAATTGTTGACATATTGAACCTCTTCATATTTCTCATCATATGAATCATCTTGATTATACCCACTATTAGTTTGCTCAAATTGTTTCGGATGGTTTTGTACTTGTTGACCTTGTTGCCGTCTCTTGTTTACCATCATGTTCACCCCTTCCATAGCATTCACCTGTTTTGACCCTTGAACCTGTTGAAGCTGAGCCTTGGCCAATTGGTTCATGGTGGTTGTCAACTCTGTAATAGTTTGCACATGATCATGTAGCTCCTTGTGTAGGTTAATAACATTTGGGTCACCCTAAGGAACATTGGCTCTACTTTGCCACACCGAAAAGGTGTCCGCCATCTCATCCAAGATTTCACAAGCTTCAGAATAAGGCGTGTTCATGAAGTTACCCCCAGCGAGTTGATTTACCACACACTGATTTGTTATGTTGACCCCCCATAGAAGGTCTATTGGATCATGGCCTCGGTCATATCATTGTTCGGGCATTCTTTGACCATGGTGCGATATCTTTCCCAAATCTCGTGCACTGGCTCATTGGGCTCTTGTTTGAAAGCTAAAATTTCATCCCTTAATGTAGCCATGTGCCCCGGAGAGAAGAATTTGGCAATGAACTTCTCGGCCAACTCATCCCAAGTGTGGATGGAATGATTGGGCAATCTCTCTAACCAGTCCAAAGCCTTTTCCCATAGAGGAAAGGGAAACAACCTTAACCGCAGTGCATCCTCGATGACATTTGTTTGCTTGATCCCCCAACAAGTTTCGACAAAACCCTTAGAGCTTCGGTGAAGAAACCCCGCTGCTCAAGCAGTGTAAGCATCACGTTGGTAATTTGGAAGTTGCCCACCCTAATCCGGGGCGGGACTATTGCACTTGTATAGCCCTCATTCGGCAACACCCGGTGCGCTGCCTTTGGTCGAGGTAGGGGAGGGTTTGGGACATTATCTAGAGGCAGTCAACCTCGTCTTTTTACTTGAGGCTCGGGATGAACCTCATCCACTTGATCATCATCTACCTCCTCCCCCATTTTGTACCTAAAAGAAATTCACAAACAAAATTAGTGACTCTAAAGTAAAGAAAGACAAAACACACAAATACCTAGATATATAGATAAATCCGTTTAACTCCCCGACAACGGCACCAAAAATTGATCGGGTCCAAGCCTACACTACTATTGAGTAGCGAGGGTGGTCGATGAAATTTTAACCCAACTAGGTCGGGATCGAATCCACAGGGAGTTAATGTTTGGTATTAGGTTTATATCTAAGCTAGATGCGGGTTTTGAATCTAATTACACTTCCACAAGTTTGGCTTTGATTTCTACTTCTAACTTTACTCTAAAGATTGCAATAATTGAAACTAAGGACAGTATTTTTGTTGTTGTTTTTCAAATGTTTAAAGAGACTAGGGTAGTGACTTCTACCTAGGTGGATATCTAACGGGTAGCAAAATCTAGGGCAATCTTGATTAGTTGGGATTGTAATATAGCTATCACACCCGGGTACTTACTCTATACCTCTCGGTAGTTTGAGTGATTTTGCCCAATTTGGCCTTCTCAAGTCCAAATGGGTATTCATGCAAATCAAGTGATATTAGCTCAAGTTGGGTATTACTATCTCTAGGTTTAACCCTTTAATTGGGGCTATCAATTTCTTGAGTTCACTCAATTCCTTGTTAGTCTAGTTTTCCTAGACTTAGTCCCTCTTTCTCAAGTTGAGACTAAGTCATAAAGGCATGAATCAATGTTTGCAACCATTAATTCTTGAGTTCTAGCAAGAACTAGGCTAAATATCACTAACCCATTCACATTCAAGCCCTAAAATAAATACCCATTAAATACCCACACTAGGGTTGGGTCACAACCCTAGCTATGAGTTTAGCTACTCATGGAAATAACAGAAATTAAAGATGAAATGAAGATAAAATCCATAATATTAATTTATGGAATGAAAATCTAATGTTAAGAAGTGAATTTATTACAAAAATTCTAAAAACAGAAAAGTCAGTCGTCTCAGGTGCTCATACAAAACATAACATCCCCCAAAAATGACAAAAAGTTTTATTTATACTAAGCTGAAAATATCTGACAAAAGTTCCCATGCGGAGGTTGTGCGGCCGCGTAATTCTGAGTGCGGCCGCACTCTTGCTTTCACGGCCGCATAATTCTGATGTGGTACGCGTTCTTCTCTTTTGGATCTGGGTTGAGTTGAACTTTCGCGGACCGCATAATTCTTAGTACGGCCGCGCTCCAGATTATCCGGCCGCATAAATGTGATGCGGTCCGTACTTGCTTGAGTTTGGCTTGAAATCAGCTCTCTTATTCTTCATCTTGCAGACCGCATAATTTCGATCGCGGCCACACAAGGGACTTCCACGGCCGTACAATTCTGGTGCGGTTCGTACTTCTCTCTTTTGCTCAAGTTGTCAGCTCTCTGAATCTCAATCATCGCGGTCCGCGTAATATCTATTGCAGCCGCACAGGGACTTTCGCGGCCGCACATTTTTGGTGCGGTTCGCGCTCATCATTTAGCCCAAAATCACACTCTCTGAATCTCCCTCTTGCGGACCACATAATTATGATCGTGACAACATCATGGCTTTCGCAACCGCACAATATTTGTGCGGTCCGCACTTTAGACCTCTTTGCCCAGCCTTGGTTATTGTTCAACTTTTGACTCCTTTGTGAATTGATTTTGATTCCTTTGGCTCATTTTGAACAATTTCTGCAAGCAAGCATATTTTATTAGTTTTCGGGAATACCTTCAAGCATTTTTGGCCTAAAACACAAGTAAAAGAGAGCAAATAATAGGTTAAAATCTCTACTTATTACCCATTTCTTTATGTCTATATTTAGTTATTCAAACATTATATTCACATCTTGTAGTCCTTAAAGATTTCTACCAATTGTGTTATAATGAAATTCTTCGACCTCTGTTTATTTGATCACCTAGTCTCATTACATAATCCGCATAATTCTGAGTTTGACCGGGACCCACAGTTGTGGACCTCGAAAAGTTCCTAACACCTTCTCTTTGAGGTAATTTGAGCCCTTATCCTATCTTTGGTGACGTTGACTAGTCAAATCAGAGTCATTTGCAAATAGGTGCCCTAACGCACCTTAATAATCATTACGTGGCAACTCTTCTCTTTTAATACTTTCTTAAAAGAGTTGTCAATGTCGAAGCCCGCTTTTGTGAGAAAAAGGGGCACGACAACATGTCGACTCTGCTGGGGATACACTTAGGCTCTTACCATAATGAATGTGACTTACGTGGATTACTTTATTTATTACATGCACTTCCCTTCTTCACCTTTAATTTTATAAATTTGCTATTACATACATAACCCTTCCCCTATTCACCTTTATTTATTTAAATTTGTTATGACATGCACATCCCTTCCCCGTTCACCTTTATTCGCTATGACCACTTTTCATTTCATCTTGTCTAACACTGCCATATCATGCCTCCCCCATCCCTATTACCAAATCTGCTTTATTACATTCTTGCATATATTCCATGAACTAAATTGACTCTTTCTTTTTGTCTTTTCTTTCTATATTTCCTATGTTTACCTTACTATTGTATTTACTGCTTTTACATATTTATCATGCAAATATTTTACAACGTGTTATTTCTGCATAAAGCATACTCCACATCATACTCCACTCGTGCCAATTATCAACATAGCGACGCTTGATGAGTGTTCGTGTTCTTTCAAAATTACCTTTTCTAAATCAGAAAGGCTTATTTGCGGTAGACTAGTCGATCAATGGTGCAATTGACGGTCCCGTGCTTTTCCCTCTCAAGTTGTCCACTTGGGAGTACCGGTCTAGGCCATTCTAGAAACCTTGCTCCAATATCAAATGTACATGCATCATGTTAAACCTAGTACAGGTTAGAACGTTATTAACATAATAGCCCGCTAAGATAAACCTTGTCCAAAGTCCGACAGGATTTCTATAGTCCCAATGGACACTACCATATTATGTGCATTACTTGTAGAAAATGTGCCAATATGTTGATCATTATTGTGTAAGTGGTCGTATCTGGAGGGGGAAATGGCTAACTTTATTTGTTTGTAGAAAATGAAGCACGAGGTCCCCAGGTTTGGCATGGTCCAAAACATCCCACCTCTACTACTTGACTGGTGGAATGACCTTGCGCCTTGCGACAAGAATCAGGTGAGAAGAGTACTTGGTGACTTGCCGTCTTTACTTAATATCCAACTAAATAGAGCTTTGATTGAGGCTGCTACCATGTTCTGGAATGAGAAAAGAGTGGTCTTCCAATTTGGTGACATAGAAATGACTCCTCCCTTAGAATAAATAAGAGGTTTTGCTAAGTTGACATGGGATAGTCCAGAGTTATTAGTACCGGAAAATCGCACCCCTCGCGATTTTCTGAAAATGCTAGGTTTCAAGAAAAATGATGATTTGCTTTGTTTGAAGAAATCATACATCCCATTTGAATTACTTTATGAGAGTTATGTGCACAGTAAGTCATATCGCCTTCATCATGATGAACTCGCCATTATTTCATTAGGTTGGACACATCGCCGGGTTTATGTGTTCATCATCTGTTTCTTGGGATTGTTGATATTTCCAATGAAGGGGAAAAGATTCACACTCGTTTAGCTATGGTTGCAAGAAAATTAATGGAAGGCATCGAGGGGCAAACCTACACCATCATCCCCATGATATTAGCTGAACTGTATCGCGCTCTAGACCAGTGCAAACAGGGGCTCAGACATTTTGAAGGTTGTAATCTATTACTGCAAGTCTAGCTATTGGTGCACTTTTGGAGGGGAAAATATCTCCAAGAGCTTCTGCGACGGCCATTGAACGACTACATAGCTTATCACCATCCAAAGAAAATGACATTCATCCTAGATAGGTTCGCACAGCCCGGAAATGTTGTAAGTTGGGTACGTTTCTTCAGCAATCTGACAGACGAGAAGGTACATTGGATGTTTGAGTAGTTTCCTAGCAGTGAGTTCATCTTCAGGTCGAGGGATGCTACTCATCTGTTATTGATCGGGTTGCGAGGTATTTATCCTTATGCTCCTATAAGGGTAATGAGACAAACAGGAAGAAAACAGGTCATACCTCGGGTTTCCAGCATGGTCCAGTACAAGGCAGATTTTAAAAGGGACATCATTCCTTTCAAGTTCAAGGCGCAACATATGTGGAACCAGAAGGTCATTATGGAAAGAGAGACTATTGAGCTAGACAGGTACCATGTCGGTCATGTGTATTTCTATCCATCATGGTTGGTAGATGATATAGCGGGAGACGTCAAGCCAGGGGTCAATTTGGAAAATAGGATCATTGATGCTGCTGCTGAAGCACATGTCAAGTATAGAAGGCTTCGCAAAAGGGTTTTTGAGTCTAAAGCTAGACATCTAGAACAACATAAATTGTACATGATGGAAATTAATGAATGGAAGGAAATTGCCACTAAGTCCACCGAGAGATTGGAATATCTAGAACAAGGATTGATGGAGCTTGAGGGAAAGATGAGAAAGAGGCTTGCAGATTGTCAAAACACGGATGGCAGTGAAGGAGGGCATCTAGCAAATGCTTATTTATTATTGGATATGCGCGACTTGGAGAACTTGATTGATGGAGTCAAAAGAGCCAAGCACGGAGAAGGTCCTTTAGGGACCAAGTAGATTAGCAAATAATGTCCTTTATCGTTTTCTAACTTAGTTTTAGATTTCAATTGTAATAAGTCTAAATGCCATTAGTAGCTTTATTATTATTGTCTATTTAGTGAAGGTTTGGCTCATTTTCACATTAATGAAATGATGCAATTATTGGCATCCATTTTCTCCAAGTCTATGTGTCGCTTAGGCCTACCTCGGGCACAACGAGGTCCCCAAATTAGGACGCAAATTATTACATGATTTTGCAAAACATGTTTAATATTGCAAGCATTCTTTCAATACCCCTTACTAACTTGGATACCTTTTGCTTTTTCTTTCTTTTTGATTATTCCCACTACCCAAGGTTGGTTCGTGCATACTGGCATCGTCAGCATATCACACTAGATCCAGAGGTCCTCTACCTCATCCTCCACCAAGTGATCCTAAAGGCAAAAGCAAAGGGAAAGGGAAAATGGATGATTTGAGCGGTATCAGGAAGGACAGCGCTACTATAGCTGAGAATGTCGAAACTTCAGATGGTCGAAGCACCCCGACACAAAATGAACTAGTCTTACGTCTGGAACAAAAGATTTTGGAGCTACAAGGAGAACTTGAGCAGGTTCGGAACTTGGCAAACCTCTATCTCACTCTAAATGTCCCTGATATTGACCAACAAAATCCAAATACCCAGAACCAAATACCACATAACCCACAAAACCAAAACCCGCCACCAAACCCCCCTACACCACACCAGTACCCTACACCTCCCCGAAACCCTAATCCTCCTCCAATGCCAACTCCGCAACAACATCATCACCACCCAACCCAATACCCGCAGGCTACCACTTATCATACTCCCCAGAATATACCACAACCCACTCCTGACCTCCAAAACTTAACAAATGATTACCTTTATGCCTAGATCCCCGGAGTCCACCAAAGTAACCCTATATATGTGGAGACCTTACCCTACACCCCGCAACAAACCCTATACATATCTGAATCAACCGAGAAAGACCTGCTCATTAAGAACATGGCAGAAGAACTCAAGAAGCTCACTTGCAGAGTTCAGAATATTGAAGGTGGTAAAGGCATTGAAGGTTTAAACTATGAGGACTTGTGCATTCGGCCAGATGTGGATTTGCCGGTGGGTTACAAACCTCCCAAGTTCGAAATGTTCGATGGAACTGGTGATCCAAAAGTGCATCTGAGGACGTATTGTGACAAACTTATAGCAGTGGGAAAAAATGAATGAATCCGTATGAAACTGTTCATGCGAAGCCTCACCGGAGATGCGTTGTCTTGGTATATCAGTCAGAACCCGAAGAAGTGGGATAATTGGGTAAGCATGGCGTCAGATTTCATGGACAGATTCGGGTTCAACACAGAAAATACACCAGATATTTTCGACATTCAAAACCTCATGAAGAAGCCAACAGAAACCTTTCGCGAATAAGCTACTCGGTGGAGATCTGAAGCCGCGAAAGTAAGACCAACACTTGAAGAAGAACAAATGAATAAGTTCTTCATCAGAGCTCAAGACGCGCAGTACTATGAAAGGCTTATGGTTATTGAAAATCACAAATTCTCCAGCATCATCAAGCTGAGAGAAAGAATAGAAGAAGGGATTAAGAGCGGGATGGTGACAAATTTTGAGGCACTGCAGGCCACAAATAAAGCATTGCAATCGGGAGGTATTTCGAAGAAGAAAGAAGTGGGAGCCGTAATGGTGGCCTAGGGTCCTAAGTCTCCTCTCACATACCAAACACCTCCACCTACATACCAAACGCCTCCACCCACATTCCAGTCTTCACCCCCCAGATACCAATAACCTGCTACCACCTACCACGCCTATAACACTCAACCCGCATATTACCACTCACCACCATCCGTCTGCCAAAACTACCAAAATCCATGACCAAACTTCTACCGCAGACCACCTAGACAATACACCCCAATCACTAAGCCCATAGACCAATTATATGAGAGATTGAAGGTTGCCGGTTATGTCACTCCCATCCCTGCCGTTGCTATGGAGAATTACTCTCAGTGGATTAACCCGAGCAAGACATGTGCCTGTCATTCAGGCATGAAGGGTCATACAATTGATGAGTTCCACACACTGAAAGATAAGATTCAGACACTGATCAACAATAAGGTCATATAGGCAAAGGAAGTTGCACCAAATGTTTGTAACAATCTTCTCCCAGATCACAGAGGTGGGGGAGTGAATATGATAGAGATCGACGAGGAATGGGATCCGGAGGGGTCAATCAGACTCATTCGGGAGGGGGATGATCCAAAAACGTCTCCAGTCACCCTCACACCCATTGTGGTACTAACCCAAGCACCGTTTGAAGTCGAGGTAACTACACCTTTCATTGTGATGGTAGCCCCCATGCCATCTTACAATTATGATGCTATCCCATGGGATTATGTTGCGAAATCTAAGAGAAAAGGAAAAGCAAAAATGGAGGAAATAGGGGCGGCGCAAGGCATGACTAGAACTGGCAGACTCTATACACCTGAACTCCTGGGAGGAACAAGCAAAGAAGCGACATCTAAGCCACCTATTATTGAGACTGGCCCTGATGACCTTTAGATAAAGGTACAAGCAAGGGAATACATTGTTGTCGATCATCTGAACAACACTCCCGCTCAGATATCCATCTTGTCACTGCTGCAAAACTCTGAGACACACAAGAATGCCCTGATGAAAGTGTTGAGTGAATCTTATGTACCCACCAACATCACTAGTGGGGAGATGGCCAACATGGTCGGGCAGGTACTGGAAAGCCACAAAATCACCTTTCACGAGGATGAATTACCACCAGAAGGACCAATTCATAATAGGGAACTACACATCACCTTGCAATTTGAGGATAAGTTCATCGCCAGGGTCCTGATTGTAACACCCCAGAAAAATGTTGAAGTACTTAAGCGCTATTAAGAAAGTTAATGTGCGCTAATTATATTATTTTGGGTGTAGACAAGGAATATTATATGAAAGATATCAATTGATCATGATAATATATGTATGAGGTGCATTAAGAATGGTTTATGGTTTAAGGAGAGCCCTAAGTCCAAGTTAAGTAGGAAATTTCATAATAGACTAAAGTTTCAAGTGAGTTCGCACAAGATCTAACTTCAAATGAAAATAACTCTCATGATACGAAGTTTTATATGTTGTATTACCTATCAAATGAAATAATTTTTGAGTGTAGTTTCTAACACTTTAAACCGTTTGTCATTTGGACACTCCTACAAGACGTTATGACCAAATTACCAAAAGCTGGAAAAATATGATTCTGCGACCAATTCTGTGATCGCAAAATCGTTATGCGATCGCGAAACTGCTTCTGCGACCGCAAAACTGGTCACAGAATGGACCAGAACAGCCCAGTTCTAGGCACTGATTTTGCGATTAATTGTGCGGCCCGTATACCCATTCTGCAGTCCATTATGAGACCGCACACCTGATTTCGGAGGGTTAATTTTTCTATTTTCATAACTCGACCCCATTTTAATAAATAGCCTTTGGGGCTTATTTTGGGGTATTTTCTAAGGGTTTTAGAGAGAGGTAAGAGCATTTTAGAGAGATAAGGAGGGAACCTAACATTCTAATCATCCAATCTTCAAGAATCAAGGAAGCTAATCATAAGATCTTCATCTAAGAGGTAAGATTCAACCCCTAGTCTTCAATTTCGAGTTTGGGGGTAAAAGATTAGTGATTGGGAGTATGATTCTTGGGTGTAAGAGTATTATGTATATATGCTTGTACCAATAAGGTTTGTGGGAAGATTGTTGAGATCAAATAAGTAAAGATTGGGTTGTGGAATGAAGGAAATCGTGTAGAAGAACCTTGTAACCAAATTTGCACACATAGTGTTTGATAAAATGCTCAAATGAGCTGAAACCATGAAAATCTTCCTAATTATGGTTCACTTTTGTTATGTTTCTAAATAGATTGAAGTTGCTAGGATTTCCGGAACCTCGTAGTAATGTAAGGAAGGCTCAAGAAAGATTGGAGCCATCCGCAGGTCAATTCACGTGAGAAAGATATTTTGGAATATCGGCCTAAGTTCAAAAAGGTAAGTATCTTGCCTAACCTTGAGTGGGGGAATTACCCCTTAGGCATTGAGTCTTATGTGGAAATTGTGTAATTAAAAACCATGAACGCGAGGTAATGAGTACGTACTTGGTTTATATGTGCAAATTATATCGGTTGAAATTTGTAGACTCCCTTATGTATTAAATTGGAAAATTGTTGGAATTTAGTAAATCCTTGATTTGTCTTGCCTCATTCCTTGTTTGTCGAGTTTGTATTTTATATGATAATTTGGTGAGATTGTCATTTGACTTTTATGTGAACTCTATGTTTGTTTGAGTTGCCATTTTTATGAAAAGTACTTTCATTATTGATTTTATCTATAGATAATTGAAATGGGAAATTTAGTTAATAAGATGAATAAATCTATTATTTTACGATGTTGTGATTTAAAAGAGGTGTTGTTCCTTGATGAATTACTTTTTAGTTCATATTGTTAAAAACTTGGTATTGGATTATATAGGCCGTGAATCATATTGAGGCAAAGTGCCAAATTGTGAAATATTATTCGGTAGAGTTGTTCACTCCCGAATATTTTGTTAATATGTTGTGCACATTATAATTAATTAAATAAGTTTAAATTGAGGCGTTTATATATTTATCTAAAATTTGGATTAAAGAAGGTGTTGTCCTATGATGAGTTATTTTTCCATCCTTGTGGTTGTTTTTGAGATTTTATATATATTGTGTTAAGCCGTGGACTATCTGTTGTGAAATTAATTTACTTTATTGTACCTTTGGAATGGTTGTGGTCTGCGGAAAATTTGTAAATACGGGTTGGTGATGATGTGCTGTTGTGATAATATTCTGTGTGAATTGTTGTATGATTTGGGTTACCGTTATGCGGCGTATAAGGGTGGCATCCCATTGTTGACATTATGCGAGCATAAGGGTTGACATTATGCGGGCATAAGGGTGGCATTTCACTGTTGTTATGTGTGTTGGGATATTGTCTGGGCGGAGCGATAAGGGAAGCTATTAAACAGAGCGATAATGGAGGCTATTATAGGAGCGATAAGGGTGGCTATATGAGCGATAAGGGTGGCTATTGATATTGTCAGGGCGGAGGGATAAGGGAGGCTATTATAGGAGAGATAAGGGTGGCTATAAGAGATATAAGGGTGGCTATTGTCAGGGATGATATGTGATGATGTGAGGTTACTGTGTTGGTAATGTTTATGTGATGATGTGGGATTATTGCATTGGAAAGTTTCATGTGATGTTGTGATTTTCCTAGTGTTTATTTTTATATCTTGTACAACTTGTCTCGTTGTTTCGGTAAACTTGATAATAGTCTGATCTATGTTGAAATTGTGAGTCTGTGGCTATTGCCAGGTGGATTATGTTAATGGCACGTGAACTGTCATTGCAAATGTGATATGAATGTGGGCACGAGGTACCAGGGAAATATAATGATTATGTTATTGGCATGTGAGCTGTCCGTCCAACTGTAATATGAAATGCGGGCACGAGGTGCCGGGGAAAGTATGATTATTTTTATTATTGGCACGTGAGTTGTCCGTGCAATTTGATAAAAATATGGGCACGTGGTGCCGTGGAAATATGAAAGTGGGCTGAGACTCGTGTTACGAAAATATGAAAGTGGGGTGAGACCCGTGTTTTATGATTATGAAATGAGGTGTCACAGAGTAACGTTTATTTGAAAGAAGCATGTTCGAAAGATATTTATTTGAAAGAAGTATATTTAAAAGATATTTATTTAAAAGAATTTTATATTCGAAAGATATTTATTTGAAAGAAATATATTCGAATAAATATTTATTCAAAAGAATTATATGTGAAAGATTTTTATTTGAAGGACTTGTTTAATTGGATGTACTTATGTTCCTTATTCGTTTGAGTAATAATTATGGTGTTCTTGTTGCCTTACTGTTTATATCCCTGGTTGATTTTGTAGCTATTATTACTAGTTGGTTTCCAGTACTATTGTATACTGCTATATTGCACAGGTTATTTGACTAGTGAGTATCTTGATTGTACCTCGTCACTACTCCACCGAGGTTAGTCTTGATACTTACTGGGTACCGACCGCGGTGTACTCATACTACACTTCTGTACATTTTTGTGCAGAGCCAGGTATTGGAGATATCGGACTCGGGCAGAGTTAGTGTGTTGATCGCAAGGATTCAAGGTAGTGCTGCTTGGTCGTCGCAATCCCTTGTAGTCTTTCTATTTTATTATACTGCCAACTCTTATTCGAACAATATTGTATATTCGATCCTTGAGATCATTACATGTATCCAGTTAGAGTTCGTGACTCAGTATTACCAGTATTGGGAGGTTGTTATATTTGCAATTATTTCCGATGTTGGTTTATATATAAAAAAATGGCTTGAAATGAAATTGAAATCGGCTTACCTAGTCTTAGAGACTAGGTGCCATCACGATACCTGAGGTGGGATTTTGTGTCATGGCAAGTTGGTACCAGAGCTCTAGGTTCATAGGTTCTATGAGTCACGAACGATTTTAGTACAGTTTTGCGGATCGGTACAGAGACTTCTGTACTTATCTTCGAGAGGCTACAGAGCTAGTAGGAAATATTTCCACTTCTTTCATTCCTTATCATGTGACAGTTATTCAGCTTGAAGCATATATCTTATGTTCTTTTGTATCCACTCATGTATGAAATTGTGCACTCGTTATCAACTATGCGCCAAAGGTTCGTGATACTATAGAGGGGTTATAAGGGAGCCAAGGTTGCTCAACCATTGTTACCACGGGTCGTCCAGATCGAGGATGCAGAAGTATTGAGAGATCATTCAGTTGTGCACATGGGGGTACAACAGGTTCTGACATCTAGTTGATAAGTATGATCTTAAGAAGGTTTAATTAGTTGCCTAATTGTCACAATCATGGTAGGGTCACGAGGTGGATGTAGATCTGAAGATAGTTGGTGGTATTAGAGACTATGTAGGTCGTATGGGACTTCTATTTAGCGAAGGTACATACTAGCAATCAAGACACTGGAGGAAACAAGTTTAACTGTCACGAGGATGACATGCGCCAAATAAATGGTTTGATAGGTCCTATGACCGGAGTCGTACGAGCGATGAAAGTTAGTATTATGGATCATCGGAATGTGTCCTATGGCTTCGCGCCAAGTGAGGGGAGTCCACTATCAATGATCAGATTGCGGGGTCATGTATTATATCAGTTTTGGCCTGAGATGTATTTATGTGGTATTAAAAGGTTCTCCGAAACTTGTATATAATTGAGAACTGAGATTTGTATGGGATGAGGCTGGGACATGAGGTATTCTCGCATCCTTAATAATTCTACATTTTAGTATCAGCGGGGTCATGGAAATAATTTCAGAATACTCGGGGTGTTTCAGTAAGTTCTTTTAATGCACCACCGGCACGTGGTTCCTATAATGGTTATTCCAGTTATCCGACACAGACTCAGTATGAGCAGCCGAACCCGCAGAGGGGTTGTTATCAGTATGGTGATACTAGGTACGATCCCGATTTGTTATAAAGGGATATTTCCCTTAATTTGATTAGGTTCTGAATATTGAGGTGAGTCCTCCTATTATGCTCCGCTTATGGGTGAGCTTCGTAATTTTGTGACACACTTATATGTTTATCCCTGTTGGGAGATTTGATGATGCTAGACCGTGTCTATTATTTTTATTTTTGTACACGATCGAGGGCTATAAGTCCAAAAGTGACTTTCTATTACTCACTACAGTGGGTTTTGATGTGATTTTGGAATAATTGGTCTCAATTTTATGAATTATATGTCCTATTGGTATGGGCGTTCATTATGTGTCATGAAAATTATTTATAGAATTTATTAAAAAAAAGAAAGAAAGGGAATGTAAAATCTCAGTTGGCACAATGTGCAAAATACTTGTGATTCAGAGTTGAGGACGAGATCCTCACATTTTTATATGATGTGAACTATTTAAACTAGGCTACAAGCCGCGGTGGAAGTTATGTAAGGACGAGGTCCTTGCGGTGAAAAATTTTATGAGTTTTAATTTTGTAAATTTAATTTGTACTATAGTATTAATAGGGAGTCATGCCTGTTAGGCTTATTTGATAATTTTGTATGTATTTTCTGTGCATATTTAGCCATATTCGTGCTGTAAATATTGAGTTTTAGCCTATGATATGAGTGCCCAAGTGGCGTTAAATGTGACTCGTTAATTCAGGTAAATAGTTATGAGGTCTTCATGCCTCACGTGTTGCTGCCAGTGTTGTGAAAAATTTGAAACGAGATTTTGGTTAATATAAGATTAATTGAAGATGCTGGAATTAATTATGAACAGTTATTATGACCAGAGATCTGATTATGGGCATACGTATAATGTGTGTATAGGCATGAAATTGCTACCGCCGGTTGAGACTAACACAGTGTGTTAATATGGGAAATTAGGCCTTATGAAATCTGAAGGAAATAGGCCAAACTATGAGCATGATGTTTCCCCCATCATGGTCCTCCATGTACTTGGTGTTTCATGTGCCTATGTCTAAGAAGGTAGTTGGAAATCCTTTATCTATTGTTCCAGTGGAAGCTAGTGGAGGTAAAGTTAATGGATAGTTAGCTTATGAAAGGTACCTAATTGTCATCCTTGTTAGATAAGTCCGGAAGTTGGGATTGCCTACGTTAATGTGTTATGGCAAAGTTTGTAAGTCGAGAAGGTCACCTTGAAGGCCGAAAGTGTTGAGGAGAGAAAATATTTTCGCTTGATTGTATAGAAATTGGTTTTGATTTGAAAGGTACTTTCTAGATGTCATGTCCAGATATTGCTCTTGATAATATAATGCCGGTAATGTTGAGATTAGTATTGTTGATATACCTTTTGATGCTTTGTCAAATTGTGGATGTGTTGATAGAGTGATTTTGGTGATTCTCTGGCAGGTGGATAGGCCCAGTTACAGGGGAAACTCTGCCGAAATTTTTAAGAATTTGTAAAGATAGCCAAATTTTAAGGGCCATAAATAAGTTGGGTTTTTGAAAAGGAAGTATAAGACCCATGCAGTCATAAGTGCATATGCATAATGATTGGTGGTAAAAGGATGGTAACTCTATTATTAGAAGTGACTTGTAAAACATTCGAGGATGAATGTTTTTAAGTGGGGGACACCCCGAAAAAATTTTAAAGTACTTAAGCGCTATTAAGAAAGTTGATGTGTGCTAATTATATTATTTTGGGTGCAGACAAGGACTATTATATGAATGATATCAATTGATCATGATAATATATGTATGAGGTGCATTATGAATGGTTTATGGTCTAAGGAGAGCCCTAAGTCCAAGTCAACTTGGAAATTTCATAATAGACTAAAGTTTCAAGTGAGTTCGCATAAGACCTAACTTCAAATGAGAATAACTCTCATAATACGAAGTTTTATATGTTGTATTACTGATCAAATGAAAGATATTTGAGTCTAGTTTCTAACGCTTCAAGCCGTTCGTCATTTGGACACTCCTACAAGAAGGTATGACCAAATTACCAAAAGCTGGAAAAATGTAATTCTGCGACCAAATCTGCGATCGCAAAATCGTTATGCGATCGCGAAACTGCTTCTACGACCGCAAAACTGGTTGCAGAATGGACCAGAACAGCCCAGTTCTGGGCACCAATTTTGCGATCAATTGTGCGGCCCACATACCAATTCTGCGGTCCATTATGCGACCGAAGGCATGATTTAGGAGGGTTAATTTTTCTATTTTCATAACCCGATCCCATTTTAATAAATAACATTTGAGGCTTACTTTTGGAGTGTTTTCTAAGGGTTTTAGAGAGAGAGGTAAAAGCATTTTAGAGAGAGAGAAGGAGGGAACCTAACATTCTAATCATCCAATATTCAAGAATCAAGAAAGCTAATCATAAGATCTTCATCTAGAAGGTAAGATTCAACCCATAGTCTTCAATTTCGAGTTTGGGGTAAAAGATTAGTGATTGGGAGTATAATTCTTGGGTGTAAGAGTATTATGTATATATGCTTGTACCAATAAGGTTTGTGGAAATATTTTTGAGATCAAATAAGTAAAGATTGGGTTGTGGAATGAAGGAAATCTTGTAGAAGAACCTTGTAACCAAATTTGCACACCTAGTGTTTGATAAAATGCTCAAATGAGCTGGAACCATGAAAATCTTCCTAATTATGGTTCACTTTTGTTATGTTTCTAAATAGATTGAAGTTGCTAGGATTTTCGGAACCTCGTAGTAATGTAAGGAAGGCTCAAGAAAGATTGGAGCCGTCCGGAGGTCAATTCATGCGAGAAAGCTATTTTGGAATATCAGCCTAAGTTCAAAAAGGTAAGTATCTTGCCTAGCCTTGAGTGGGGGAATTACCCCTTAAGCATTGAGTCTTATGTGAAAATTGTGTAATTGAAAACCATTTACGTGGGGTGACGAGTCGTACTTGGTTTATATGTGAAAATTATATCGGTTGAAATTCATAGACTCCCTTATGTATTAACTTGCAAAATATTTGGAGAGTTTGTATTTAATATGATAATTTGGTGTGATTGCCATTTGACATTTATGTGAACTCTATGTTTGTTTGAGTTGCCATTTTTATGGAAAGTACTTTCATTATTGATTTTATCTACAGATAATTGAAATGGGAAATTTAGTTAATAAGATGAATAAATCTACTATTTTACGATGTTGTGATTTAAAAGAGGTGTTGTTCCTTGATGAATTAGTTTTCAGTTCATGTTGTTAAAAACTTGGTATAGAATTATAAAGGCCGTGAATCATATTGAAGCAAAGTGCCAAATTATAAAATATTATTCGGTAGAGTTGTTCACTCCCGAATATTTTGTTAAGATGTTGTGCACATTATAATTAATTAAATAAGTTTAAATTGAGGCGTTTATATATTTATCTAAAATTTGGATTAAAAAAGGTGTTGTCCTATGATGAGTTATTCTCCCATCCTTGTGGTTGTTTTCGAGATTTTATATGCATTCTATTGAGCCGTGGACTATCTGTTGTGAAATTAATTGACTTTATTGTACCTTTGGAATGGTTGTGGTCTACGGTAAATTTGTAAATACGAGTTGATGGTGATGTGCTATTGTGATAATATTCTGTGTGAATTGTTGTGTGATTTTGGTTACTGTTATGCGGCGTATAAGGGTGGCACCCCATTGTTGACATTATGCGGGCATAAGAATGGCATTTCACTGTTGTTATATGTGTTGGGATATTGTCTGGGCGGAGTGATAAGGGAGGCTATTAAACAGAGCGATAAGGGAGGCTATTATAGGAGCGATAAGTGTGGCCATAAGAGCGATAAGGGTGGCTATTGATATTGTCAGGCCGGAGGGATAAGGGATGCTATTATAGGAGAGATAAAGGTGTCTATAGGAGAGATAAGGGTGGCTATTTTCAGGGATGATATGTGATGATGTGAGGTTACTATGTTGCTAATGTTTATGTGATGATGTGGGTTATTGCGTTGGAAATTTTCATGTGATGTTGTGATTTTCTTTGTGTTTATTTTTATATCTTATACAACGTGTATCGTTGTTTCGGTAAACTTTATAATAGTCTGATCTATATTGAAATTGTGAGCCTGTGGCTATTGCCAGGCAGATTATGTTAATGGCACGTGAACTGTCCGTGCAGATGTTATATGAAATGTGGGCGCGAGGTGTCAGGGAAATATAATGATTATGTTATTGGCACATGAACTGTCCGTCCAACTATAATATGAAATGCGGGCACGAGGTACCGGGGAAAGTATGATGATTTTTATTATTGATACGTCAGTTGTCCGTGCAATTTGATAAAAATATGGGCACGGGGTGCCGTGGAAATATGAAAGTGGGCTGAGACCCGTGTTACGAAAATATGATAGTGGGCTGAGACCCGTATTTTATGATTATGAAATGAGGTGTCACAGAGTAACATTTATTTGAAAGAAGTATATTCGAAAGATATTTATTTGAAAGAAGTATATTTAAAAGATATTTATTTGAAATAATTTTATATTCGAAAGATATTTATTTGAAAGAAATATATTCGGAAGGTATTTATTCGAAAGAATTATATGTGAAAGATTTATATTTGAAGGACTTGTTTAATTGGTTGTACTTATGTCCCTTATTCGTTTGAGTAATAATTATGGTGTTCTTGTTGCCTTACTGTTTATATCCCTGGTTGATTTTGTAGCTATTATTGGCTTAATGTATGCATATTTTGATATATATCGCCTCACATTTTACTCATGTCTCGACGATTTGAGATGTCTAATATTATTATTTGTGCTAAATTTTGGTATTTCTATGTGTAGGAATTATTTGGATGCAATTTGGGACGAAAGGGCGCGAATTGGAGCAAAATCGGGACAAAATCGCAAAAAGGGAAATTTGAGGGCCACAGCTGTGGTGCACTTTACAGAGGCCAAAATGTTTGAGTGCCAGGGCCAGCGCCCCACGCTGCCCTGGACGCTCAAGACAGAAAGCGTCCTCTTTCGACTAGGACTCGGTTATTTCGACCCCTAGACGCCCCCAACTCATATAAAAGCCAACCTAAACCTATTTTTGAGGGGAGGACGTGATTTAGAGAGAGGAGGGAGGCACAAAACACTCGAAAGCAAGGATTTGATCAATTCTTCCATCCCTTTCCTAGTTTTCATTGATTTTATGTTTGAAAACATTATTTTTGATGATTGTATGAACATGAGTGGCTAAGAAACCTATTGTTCTAGGGTCATGGGTTTACATGAATGTTGATGTTTGAAGTTTAATTTGACGAAGTTGATTTTATCATATTGGGTTGTTTATTTAATTCTGTTTTTAATTATTTTGCTGAGTAGCTAACAGTGAAATGCTATCTACGAATCTAGAGTTGAACTCGAAAGTGGTAATTCGAGATTGCATATAGAATTAAATAGAGCAAGTTCTTAAACCCGGGCATCGGGGAACGGATTCGCAATTAGGATAGACATATACCTAATTGCCTTGCTCGGTTTCAATACAGGAATTGTAAATGCATTCTTGTTAATCTTAATTCCATAGACATATAGGTATTAAGTTAGCTTAAATAGGCGAGTAAGGACTCGACAGATTCTTATGAGTAATATCAACCCTGTCAATCAACAATCCAGATAAATCAATTAGTTATTTTAAGCTAAGAATGCAACATGATTGTTAGATAACCCGTGACCCTAAAATATTATCTCCTATTGATTGTTATTCAAAACTATTTAAGTGTTGTCTTGAATTCTAGTATTTCATTACTTGATAGTTTTTAGGTAGTAAATTAGACAATTATCTATTTTATAAGAAATCGCTTGAATCAATAAGCTATTTGAGTTTGAATTAGTCAAAAGTTAATCATAAGTCTTCGTGGGAACGATACTTTATTCACTACTCTATTACTTAACGACCACGTATACTTGCGTGAGTGTGTTTGGTCGCAACAAGTTTTTGGCGCCGTTGCCGGAGACTTAGAAATTAGCTACTTGACTGAGTTAAGCTTTTATTAATTATTTGTTCAAGTGTATAATTTTCAGTTTTCCTTGATTGTGTTAACGCAGGATCTTCTCTTGAATGCGGAAGAGTAGAAGTGCAAACAACCTCCTTCCTTTTGATACTGAAATTGAACGAACACTTCATAGAGTGAGGAGGGAAGTAGAAATAAGAACTAGAATAGAGGGAGAGTTGGACATTGTAGTTCAACCACAACCAATAGAGATGGCAGGTAATGAAGAGCGTGCGGTGATAGAAGCCGCAAGGCCCAATCTTGCGAATATGACTCAGGCTATTGTGAAGCCTGATATCATGGGGCATTTCGAACTCAAACAGTACATGGTACAACTGATTCAGTCCACGGGGCAATATGTGGGTCTATCTCATGAAGACCCGCAGAGGCACATTCAGAACTTCTTGGAAATTATGGACACTTACAATTATCCGAACGTTTCCAAGGACTATGTCAGGCTGACACTATTTCCCTTTTCACTGTTGGGAGAAGCTAAGGAATGGTTGCAAAAGGAGCCCGCGAACTCAATCCACACTTGGGATGATCTAGCAAGGAAATTCTTAATCAAGTTTTTCCCCACTAAGAAGACAAAGTCGCTGAGGAGCCAAATTCTTGGGTTGCAACAACGAGATTGCGAGACACTTCGTCAAGCTTGGGAAAGATACAAGAAGCTACTCAGAGACTGCCCGCATCATTGTCAGACTGATGAAGTATTGGGTCACACTTTTGTTAATGGGCTAGATGAGGCATCAAAGATGAATCGTGATTCAGCTTGTGGGGGTAGTTGCATGGAGAGGCCGTATAGTGAAATACAACTCTTGCTAAATAACTTCACTACTAATGACCATAATTGGCAAGGAGATGGGGACTCACGAAGGGCAATTAAACAGAAAGCAGCCGGGTTGATTGAGCTTGATGACTTCTCAGCCATGAAAGCTGATATAGCAAAATTGGCAAATCAGATGAATAGAATGACAATGCAACAAACACAAAAAATGCAACATGTATAGCAGGTGTCTATTTGCTACGAACTATGTGGCGACAATCATATGAGTGACATGTGCCCCACGAATCCTGAATCTATATACTATGTGGGGCAACAGAGCAGAGGTCCAATGAATCAGCATGCACAATATGGGAATACTTACAATCCAAATTGGAGGAATCATCCTAACTTCTCATGGGGAAGAAATCAACAGAATCAGAACCAGTATAGGCCCCAAGGAAATTTCAATCAACCTCAGAAACCACCCCTACAAACAGAAGAGAGTACGAATGACTTGCTGAAGAAGTTGTTGCTTGATAATCAACAGCTCAGGACCGATTTCAGAAATCTTGAGAGGCAAATGGGACAGTTAGCAACAAATCAAAACACTAGACCTGCAGGCGCTCTTCCCAGTGATACATAGAAGAACCCTCAAGTTAATACAGTTACACTCAGAAACGGGAGGGAACTAGAAGAAGTGCCAAAGAAGAGAAAGGACAAACCTATACTTGAGAGGGAGCTGATCCCTAAGGCAATACACGAGTCAAAGAAAAATGATGCAGGTTCAGAGCCAGTGGAGGCTGCAAGGCCACCACCACCTTTTCCCCAGAGATTGCAAAAAAAAGAATGATGATCGCATGTTCAACAAATTTCTCTCTATGTTGAGCCAGGTTTAATTGAATATTCCATTGGAGGATGTACTTCGTGAAATTCCAAAATATGCTAAGTACATAAAAGATATAGTGGCTCACAAGAGGAAATTGACTGAGTTCGAGACAGTTGCACTTACTGAGGAGTGCACTTCAAGGGTCCAAAACAAGCTTCCTCAAAAGCTTAAGGTTCCTGGCAGCTTCACCATCCCTGTGCGAATTGGTAATATTGACGTGGGTCGTGCTCTTTGTGATTTGGGGGTAAGCATAAATCTAATGCCCTTGTCCTTGTTTAAGCAATTGGGTCTGGGAGCTCCAAGACCAACCACTGTGATGTTGCAATTAGCTGATAGGTCCATAGCCTACCCTGAAGGAGTGATTGAAGATGTATTGCTGCAAATTGGGAAGTTTATCTTCCCAGCTGACTTCATTATTCTAGATTTTGAGGCTGATGAACAAGTTCCAATCATATTGGGACGACCTCTCTTGGATACCGGTGATGAAATAATTAAAGTGAGAGAGGGAAAGATGATTATGAGGGTGGACAACGAGGAAGCAGTTTTTAATGTCTACAAAGCGATCCAACTTCCCCGCCACTATGAGGAGCTCTCTATGATATCTGTTATGGAGGTGGATGAGAAAGTTCTTGACACGAGTGTATATCTAGAAGATTCTCTAGAAAAAGCACTCATGTTGTTCGATAGCTTGGAGATTGATGATAAGGTTGAAGAGATGATGCATATCCTAGATGCATCTTGTGCTTACATGCAAGGAATACACCCTTTTGAGCCCCTGAATAGGCTAAGTGGATCTCCTCCAAAGCCGTCAATTGAAGAAGCTCCAAAATTGGAGCTTAAAACCCTACCCCCTCACCTTCAATATACTTATTTGGGTAGTTCTGACACTTTACCTGTTATTGTTTCTTCTGACTTGTCTAAATTGCAGGAAGAAAAGTTATTGAGAGTGCTACGTGAGCACAAGCGAGCAATTGGGTGGACGATGTCTGACATCAAAGGCATTAGTCCAGCTTTCTGCATGTATAAAATCCTCATGGAGGACGGACACAAGCAAAGTGTAGAGCAACAACGCCGCCTAAATCCAATCATAAAAGAGGTGGTAAGAAAAGAAGTGATTAAGTGGCTTGATGCAGGTATTGTATTCCCAATCTCTGATAGCAAATGGGTAAGCCCTGTTCAATGTGTGCCAAAGAAAGGGGGGATGACTGTAGTGGTTAATGAAAATAATGACTTAATTCCTACAAGAACTGTCACTGGATGGAGAATTTGTATAGATTATAGAAAATTGAATAATGCCACCCGAAAGGACCACTTTCCCCTCCCTTTCATTGACCAAATGCTTGATAGGTTAGCTGGCCAGGAATACTACTGTTTCCTAGATGGTTATTTGGGTTATAATCAGATTGCTATAGCCCAGAGGACCAAGAGAAAACCACCTTTACGTGTCCCTATGGCACGTATGCGTTCAAGAGAATGCCCTTTGGTGTCTGTAATGCACCTGCGACTTTTCAAAGGTGTATGATGGCTATTTTTACTGACATGGTTGAAAGATTTGTGGAAGTGTTCATGGATGATTTTTCCGTGTTTGGGTGTTCTTTTGATAATTGTTTAATGAACCTTGATAAAGTGCTTGCTAGGTGTGAAGAGACAAACTTGGTACTCAACTGGGAAAAGTGCCATTTCATGGTACGTGAAGGTATAGTCTTGGGGCACAAGGTGTCAAAAGATGGTCTACAGGTGGATAAAGCAAAGGTGGAGGCGATTGAAAAATTGCCCCCACCGACATCCGTCAAAGGCATTCGCAGTTTCTTGGGCCATGCAGGTTTTTATCGTCGATTTATTAAAGATTTTTCAAAACTTTCTTCTCCATTATGCAGGCTTCTAGAGAAAGATGTCACCTTCAAGTTTGATGATGCATGTCTGAAAGCATTTGAGGAGCTGAAGGGAAGGTTGGTGACTGCACCAATTATCATCGCCCCAGATTGGGGACTGCCATATGAGTTGATGTGTGATGCAAGTGACATAGCAATCGAAGCTGTTTTGGGGCAAAGAAGGGATAAAATATTTCACTCCATTTATTATGCGAGCAAAACTATGAATCCAGCTTAGATGAATTATACAGTTACTAAAAAAGAGCTGCTTGCAGTGGTGTGGGGGTTGGACAAGTTCAGATCTTATCTAGTGGGAACCAAAGTTATCGTCTACACAGATCATTCAGCTATCAGATACTTGTTTGAAAAAAAAGATGCCAAGCCGATGCTGATTCATTGGGTCCTCCTCTTGCAAGAATTTGAATTAGAGATCCGAGATCGAAAAGGGACAGAAAATCAAGTGGCTGATCACTTGTCCAGATTAGAAAGTCGGAACCATGTAGCTGAAGGAGGGTCAATCAAAGAAACATTTCCTGATGAGCAGTTATTAGCAGTCACCTCAGGTGAAGCCCCATGGTATGCGGATTATGTGAATTTTATTGCAAGTGGGGTGACACCAATAGAATTAACACCTGATAATAGAAGAAGATTCTTACATGATGTGAGGCTCTACATGTGGGATGAGCCATTCTTATATAGGCAATGCGCAAATCAGTTGGTGTGAAGGTGTGTTCCTGAGGAAGAGATGAATGCAATATTGCATGGCTGTCATGCTTCGCCATATGGAGGTCATCACAGTGGGGATAGAACCGCCCAAAAAGTGCTACAATCAGGTTTCTATTGGCCAAAATTATTTAAGAATGCACATGCCTTTGTTAAAAAGTGTGACAGATTCCAAAGAACCGGAACTATCACGAGGAAGCACGAAATACCTTTGCAAAATATTCTGGCAGTAGAACTTTTTGATGTCTGGGGGATTGATTTCATGGGACCGTTCCCATATTCTAATGGTCACAGGTACATCTGGGTGGCGGTCGACTATATTTCTAAGTGGGTGGAGGCCATTGCTCTTCCTACTAATGATGCAAAGGTAGTGGTAAGCTTTGTAAAGAAGCACATCTTCACGCGCTTTGGGACTCCAAGAGTGTTAATAAGCGACAGAGGAACTCACTTTTATAACAAATTGCTGAATAATGTTCTTACAAAGTATGGAGTTAAGCACAAAGTTTCCACTGCCTATCATCCCCAAACGAGTGGTCAAGTAGAAGTTTCAAACAGAGAGGTAAAGCAGATTCTGGAGAAAACTGTAAGTGGAAATAGAAAAGACTGGGCAGGGAAGCTGGATGATGCATTATGGGCATATCGAACTGCATACAAGACTCCCATAGGTACTTCTTCGTACAGGTTGGTTTATGGGAAGGCATGCCACTTGCCCGTCGAGCTTGAACATAAAGCTTATTGGGCGATCAAAAAGCTAAATATGGATATGGACTCAGTTGGTGAGAATAGGTTGCTGCAACTCAACGAGCTTGATGAATTTCGATTGCACGCATATGAAAACGCCAAATTATATAAAGAAAAGACAAAGAGGTGGCATGCCAAGCACATTCAACATCGAGAGTTTGAGCCGGGTCAAGAAGTTCTCTTGTTCAATTCAAGGTTGAAGTTATTCCCTAGAAAGCTTAAGTCTCGTTTGGCAGGTCCTTTTGTTGTGGTAAGTGTGAGGCCTCACGGAGCAGTAGAACTGCGTGATACGAGCTCAAGTGGTACCTTCTTGGTAAATGGCCAGAGAATAAAACATTATTGGGGTGGTGACATTGCACGTCACAAGACCTCAGTGGACTTAGCAGATGCTTAAACATATGTTGAGTCATGCCGTGACGTTAAATTAGGCGCTCGTTGGGAGGCAACCTAATTTTTACCGCTTTCGAATAATAGTTTTTTCTTTTGTAGGCCATAATTTTTCTTTGTAGGTTGAAATGGTGTGGAATGTGCGTAATGTATATATTGAGTGCTCGGATAGTCGGGATTGTTAAAAAAAAAAAAATCGGCGAAGTGAGCGCCCAGGCCAGCGCCCGACGCTGCCTGGGGCGCTCTTTGCAGTATCCCCGAAAGCTTCAGCGCTAGCCCCAGCGTGGGGCGCTGGGCTGGCGGTCAAGGTGAGTAATTTTTTGTTTTAATTTTTGTTTTCTTTATTTAATTAAAAATACCCTACCCAATTACCCATATACACTCACAACCCAACCCATACCCAATTACCCAAACACATTCCCCCACCTAAATTAAGACAACCCAACCCAAAACCCCCCATTCTCTTCAAAACAAAAAAACACACGGTTTCTTCTTCTTCTTCCCCTTTTCTCTCAAGATCTCATATTCTTCAATATTCCTTGCTCAATTCCATCTCAAGACTCTAAGGTATGTTCTTCTTGTTATCTCTTTTCTTGTATTTTGGAAGTTCTTAGAGTAGTTGTAGTCTTCTTTCTCCCCCAATCATCCAGCACCCTATGTCTCTTAAACATATTTGGATGTTATTGTGGGTGGAATGATTATACACGAAATTGGTGCAAAACTTTGGTTGAGCAGTTGTGTTTGAAGTAGTAAACTATAATTCCCTCTGCTTCATGTAAATTTGGGAGGCCCACCTTCTCCCACCATTGTTGAAATAGAAGAGCACAATTGATGCCCACAAGGTGTTTGTTAAAATGCTTAAGAGAGTAAATTTGAACACTGGTGAAGTCTAAGTAGCCGAGTGTAGTTGTATATGAGTTTTGGTGAAGTGTGGGGTGTTGTGGGGGTATTGTCTCTTGTTGTAAACTTTTGTAAGTTGTAGTTAGTGTACTAAAATAGTGTAGTAATGTAGACTTTAGCTTTGTTATGCTTGCACTATAGTTAAGTTACGGCCATGTTAGACTAATTGAATTTTATGGCATAGGGAAGTCTAAGTACCTATAGCCTTGTGATGACACATTGGTGCACATTGAATCAATATTATGATTCGATTATACATAGCCTTAGGTTTTAAGTGTGGGGTCATCTTGCCTCTCACGATGACTTTAGGCAACATCTCTTGATTCATTCTCATCTTTGTGTTTATCATGTGTAGGTTGCTATGGCTCGTGACGATACCGCTAAAGGAAAAGGGGTGGGGAAGTCCTCCACTACTGCTCCCCCTCCAAAGAAACGCAAGCAAGGCGAGAGCTCCTCCCGACAAGCCAAGGGAAAGCAACAGGCTAGTGGGTCTACGAGGCCACCACGGCCTCGAGTGGAACTTTTTCGGGATGACGCCATCAAATGACATGATACTTTTGTTCCATATGGGAGATATGTGTCTGAAATAGGGATAAATGTGAAGGCTTTAGGACGGAACTTCCCAAATGTACTTGCTACATTGATTGAAAAGAAGATGGATAAGCTCCTTGAATGTCCGGGCCCGGCAAATCTCAGCATGGTAAGAGAGTTATATGCCAACTGGAACGAGAAAAATGACATGTTGTGGGTCAGAGGAAAGGAAATTCCAATGGATAGGGAAGCCTTGTGTCATTTTTTGGGAGTTGATAGTCCTAACCCACGAAGGCTTTGAAAGTTCGTCAAAAGTCCAAGCTACCAAGAAATACGTCACACACTTTGTGGCATTGATTCTAATGCAAAATGGACGCGAACTAAGGGAAATATTCACCTTGAAACGCTCCGGTTCGACTTCAACAAAACAGCCAAGGTTTGGCAAAACTTTGTGCAAGCTATATTAATGCCTGTTGAACATAATACTGAGTGCACTCGAGCTCGAGTGTGCGTGATCTACTTTTTGATGACCGGGCGCCCCATAAATGTGGGTGAGCTCATGCTTGGGAAGATGACCCGCACCCGTTTTGGAGGAAGGATAAAAAGGTTTTTTTTGGCAACACCCTAACACAATACATGCTCTCTCGTGGGGTACCTGAGTACCCTGGCTATGATGAGGTAGTGGAGGCACCCACAACATTGTTAGACATCACATCCATGCTAGAATCCACATCCAAGCTCACCCAAGCTGCTAGGAATGAGAGGGACGAAAATTTCAACATGTATCTTTACAAATCCCTCGATGTTATTATGAGCAAGCTTGGGGTGTCAGATGAGGAGCGCACGCAATTGCGAAGTGATCTCTCCAGTTCTTCCAAGGAGATGTTGGGCATAGCACCAGGCAGTCCCGTTCATCCATCTGAGGATGAAAACACTGACAAAGAATCTGATAATGAGGATGCGGATGATGATGAAGTTATGGGACCAATGGCTTTGGTACCCTTTGGAGATGATGATGAACCCATTGCCGCAACTGGTTGACATCCTGATGAGGCAGACTCCGACTAACAGGGAGTTCTTTCTTTCTACCTTACCTTATTTTCGAATTTATTAAGCATCGGGGACTATGCATTGTTTAAGTGTGGGGTGGAGGGAATACTCCTTGAATTGTATATAATTTTTAGTGTTATTATTATTTTTATTATTTTTTTCTCTTTTTTATCACCTTTTAGCTTAGTTTAAGACTAACATAGTCTAATTAGCTAGATTACAAACAGAAAAAAACAAAAAAAAAATTAACAAAAACTTGGGACTTTTCCCGACGATGGATCTATTGGACAATTTTCTTGAGGGATTAAAGTCCAATTAAAAATACCAAAAAGATTTTCTTTTGTTTTATTTTTGATAGTTAGGTAGTATTCCTTGGTTTTTCTTTGGACGTCGGTTCTTTTCCAAGGGTGTAGATCGAACCGGGTGTTTTGTTTTATTTTTATTCTTTTTGAGTAGGATAAGGGAGAAAACTGAGATTGCTCTGAGGTACCCGTTGACATGTTTGGTATTGGCAAGTTAAGTTAGAGCATGCGCTTTGTCATCCTGCATATATGATTTGAATTGTAATGCCCAAGTAAATTAAGTAGCCTACTCTTTGACGCCTTTTTCTCAGTTGATTGACTTGTACGCCACTAGTGCATTGTTGCTTAAAAATCCTCAACTTGATATGCTTGCTTGACTTGAGAGTCACACAGAACCGTCTTGAGTGGGTCAAGTGCATGTGTGTGTAAGGATTGTTGATATTCTGTGCTGCCCTGTGTAGTCTAGAACTTGCTCCGTGTGTTAATCAACGCGAAATCATTAAGTTGTGCTAGTCTAGGAGATGACATAGGTGTTTCTTGCTTGACCATAAAGGTGCTTGTCACTGACAAATAAAATTTTCCCATTGCTAGCCCCTTTGAGCCTATAGACTGTTTCCTTGGCAACCACATTACAAGCCGTACTCCTAGTTGTTCTTAATTTGAGATTGTTGAACCTTTACCTCCTAAGGCACTTAGTCACTAAAAGAAGTAAGGTGAGAGATTAGGAAGTGTATTTCGAGTGGAACCATGGAAGGGCCCTTAAGGTGCACTAAAAATGTGAATAAAGGTCACTAGCTTATGAACTTCAATGTATGGAGTGTGTAAAAAAAAAAAAAAAAAAGAGAGAGAGAGAGAGAGAAAAAATTTTGCAAGAAAGAGCAAACAAAAGTTCAACTAATGTAGAAAGACACACCTCCTTATCCTTCTCACTCGTGCTAGTGAAACCATAGAGATGCTTGATGGAAAAGAGTGTCATGTTAGTTATGGTGTATGACAAGTGAATGGGTTGAGAAGCAATTGCGCTTGAATTGTGAGTGTAGTGTATTAAAGTGCTTAGGAGGGTTGGTCACTATTCCTAAATGTATCCTACCCGTCCCTTAGCCTACATTACAACTTTAAAGTCCTAATTGATCCTAGATTTAGCTAGCTTAGATTAGTAGAGATGTACACTATGGGCAAGCTTATGGTACGACCACGGGATGCACATGAATTCTTTGTGAGAGTGAGTGAATGTTGTTCAATTGTGTGATGTCTTTAATTTATGTTCAATGACATATTTAAATTTGTGGACTACTTTGATATTCACTCTTTTGCTTGTGGTGAGGGCACTTGATTTCATGACGGATTGGTGAAATTGTACACTTTCTTGTGTTGGGTGAGTGCGTGTGTTGAGGATGCTTAGTGGTAACGAGTCTTCTCTTGAGGTAAGGTAGTTGTGGAGAGGTTGCTTGAGTTGATTGAGTTGGTTGAAAAACATTGAGTATACTTGGGCTATTTAAAAACGGAAAGAATGTGAAATTTGTGTGTTCATGCTTAATTGCCGACATCGATCATAGTCAAAAGGTAGGGTGTTTGATTGAGTTAATTGTGAGGTCTTCTTTCGTAGTGCTAAGTACGTTTTGGGGGTGCTAATATAGTTCCATTGCTCGAGGACGAACACGAGTCTAAGTGTGGGGTGTTGATAATCGACTTAATGTATGCATATTTTGATATATATCGCCTCACATTTTACTCATGTCTCGACGATTTGAGATGTCTAATATGATTATTTGTGCTAAATTTTGGTATTTCTATGTGTAGGAATCATTCGGATGCAATTTGGGACGAAAGGGCGCGAATTGGAGCAAAATCGGGACAAAATCGCAAAAAGGGAAATTTGAGGGCCACATCCAGCGCGGGCGCTGGCTGTGGCGCACTTTACAGAGGCCAAAATGTTTGAGCGCCAGGGCCAGCTCCCCACGCTGCCCTGGACGCTCAAGATGGAAAGTGTCCTTTTTCGACTAGGACTCGGTTATTTCGACCCCTAGACGCCCCCAACTCATATAAAAGCCAACCTAAACCTATTTTTGAGGGGAGGATGTGATTTAGAGAGAGGAGGGAGGCGCAAAACACTCGAAAGCAAGGATTTGATCAATTCTTCCATCCCTTTCCTAGTATTCATTGATTTTATGTTTGAAAACATTATTTTTGATGATTGTATGAACATGAGTGGCTAAGAAACCTATTGTTCTAGGGTCATGGGTATACCTGAATGTTGATGTTTGAAGTTTAATTTGACGAAGTTGATTTTATCATATTGGGTTGTTTATTTAATTCTGTTTTTAATTATTTTGCTGAGTAGCTAACAGTGAAATACTATCTACGAATCTAGAGTTGAACTTGAAAGTGGGAATTCTAGATTGCATATAGAATTAAATAGAGCAAGTTCTTAAACCTGGGCATCGGGGAACGGATTCGCAATTAGGGTAGACATATACCTAATTGCCTTGCTCGGTTGCAATACAGGAATTGTAAATGCATTCTTGTTAATCTTAATTCCATAGACATATAGGTATTAAGTTAGCTTAAATAGGCGAGTAAGGACTCGACAAATTCTTATGAGTAATATCAACCCTGTCAATCAACAATCCAGATAAATGAATTAGTTATTTTAAGCTAAGAATGTAACATGATTGTTAGATAACTCGTGACCCTGGAATATTATCTCCTATTGATTGTTATTCAAAACTATTTAAGTGTTGTGTTGAATTCTAGTATTTCATTACTTGATAGTTTTTAGGTAGTAAATTAGACAATTATCTATTTTATAAGAAATCGCTTGAATCAATAAGCTATTTTAGTTTGAATTAGTCAAAAGTTAATCATAAGTCTTCGTGGGAACGATACTTTATTCACTACTCTATTACTTGACGACCACGTATACTTGCGTGAGTGTGTTTGGTCACAACACTATTGTATACTGCTATATTGCACAAGTTATTGACAGTACCTCATCACTACTCCACCAAGGTTAGTCCTGATACTTACTGGGTACCGACCGTGGTGTACTCTTATTATACTTCTGCACATTTTTATGCAGCGCCAGGTATTGGAGATATCAGACTCGGGCAGAGTTAGTGTGTTGATCGCAAGGATTCAAGGTAGAGCTGCTTGGTCATTGCAGTCCCTTGTAGTCTTTCTATTTTATTGTACTGCCAACTCTTATTCGAACAGTATTGTATATTCGATCCTTGAGATCATTACATGTATCTAGTTAGAGTTCGTGACTTAGTATTACCAGTTTTGGGAGGTTGTTATATTTGTAAGTATTTCCGTTGTTGGTTTATAAAAAAAAATGGCTTGAAATGAAATTGAAATCGGCTTACCTAGTCTTAGAGACTAAGTGTCATCACGACACCTGAGTTGGGATTTTGGGTCGTGATACTGATAGATGGGGGTTCAAGTCTCAATATATGCCCACTGACTACTCTAAAAAGATTAGGTAAAGGCCTGCACGAGATACGTATGGGAAGTATGAATGTAAAGGCATTTGATGGATCCCAAAGAGCCACAATCGGAGAAATCAAACTCAACCTACAAATGGGCCCGACCTGGTTTGATGTTGAGTTCCAAGTGCTAGATATATCTGCTACCTATAATCTATTGTTGGGATGACCCTGGATACACGCCGTTGGGGCAGTGGCTTCTACTCTACATCAGGCTGTGAAGTTTGAATGGAATCATCAAGAAGTGATTATCCATGGGGATGGAAGCAACCCCATATACACCAATCAGACCGTTCCAATCATCGAGAATAGGAAGAAGCTGGGTGGAGAAACGTACCATCGCATTGAGCGAGTCAACGCAATTGAAAAGGATCGATGGTGGAGTAACAAGATAGAAAGCATATTAATATGGACAGGATATGAACCAGGCAAGGGTCTCGGCAAAAACCTCCAAGGAATCACCAAATCGGTACAAACGCAATGTCATGGTATAACTTTTGGGCTCGGATATGAATATACTTGGCAGGAATACTAGGATTGGTCGCCGCCATTGCGTGGTCCTTATTATCCGCTGGAACAACCAGTACCACCTCTGCACCAAACATTTCATCAAGCTGACATAATGTGGCGATCTGAGGAAGATGAAGTCTTAGCTGGCATGAGAAAATTGTTCTGGATGAAGAAGATATGGATTTCAGTGCGATAGTTGAGGAGGAGGAGGAAGAGGAAGAGGAAGACCTTACCATTCAGATCGTGGGGAGAGGAGTTGTTCTCAAAAACTGGACTGCTGCACCATCCCGGGCCCGTCGAGTTCCTGGGTAGCTTGGCAGATTAGCATCAATTATTTTTAAGCATTTGAGACATTTTCAGTATTTTGCTTTGAAATAATTTCTCGAGTCATAGAGCCGCACTTGTTAACATTTTAAAGATTTCAATTAATGCATTGCTACTTTTCGTATTTACTATTATTCTCTACATTTTCTCTTTTTAGAGCATTATTATTACATATCCCGATGAACCTGTGACTGTGGCATTTAATGAGACAATGCAACATAAGGATAGTGATTTAGAAGACCTGGAAGATGATACAATACCTGAGGAAATCGTCAGAGAAATGGAAAATTTTGAAAACAAGACAAAGTCTAATTTGGACGAAACTGAAGCAGTTAACTTAGGGGATTCCGAACTGGTCAAGGAAACACGCATAAGCATTCATCTATCACCGTCAGAGAAAGAAGAGTACATCAGATTCCTAAAAGAATATGAAGATATCTTTGCATGGTCCTACGATGATATGGCGGGTTTGAGCACATCCATAGTAGCTCACAAGTTACCTACTAATCCTACATGTCCACCGATAAAGCAGAAGCTCAGAAAATTCAAGCCAAATATGAGTTTAAAGATAAAAGAGGAGATCACCAAGCAAATCAAAGTCAAGGTTCTTAGAGTGGTCGAGTACCCGACTTGGTTGGCCAACATTGTGCCAGTTCCGAAGAAAGATGGGAAAGTCAAAGTATGTGTTGACTATCGAAATCTAAACAGAGCAAGTCCCAGAGATGATTTCTCGTTGCCTAATATACACATATTGATCGACAACTATGCCAAACATGAACTCCAATCCTTTGTGGATTGCTTCGCGGGGTACCATCAGATCTGGATGGATGAGGAGGATGCTGAAAAGACAGCCTTCATCACGCCATGGGGAATATATTGTTATAAAATGATGCCATTTAGTCTGAAGAACACCGGAGCCACCTACATGAGAGCCATGACAACTATTTTCCACGACATGATACACAAAGAGATAGAAGTGTGTGTGGATGACGTTATCATCAAATACAAAAGGAGTACGGATCACATAGCGGATCTGAGGAAATTCTTCGATCGGCTTCGAAGGTATAATCTGAAACTGAATCCTGCAAAGTGTGCTTTCGGAGTCCCTATCGGAAAATTGTTAGGATTCATCATCAGTCGCAGAGGAATTGAGTTAGACCCATCAAAAGTCAAAGCAATCCAAGACTTGCCACCTCCAAAGAATAAGAAAGATGTGATGAGCTTTTTAGGACGTCTTAATTACATCAGTCGCTTCATAGCACAATCAACAGTGATATGTGAGCCGATCTTCAAAATGTTGAGGATAGATGCTGCAACGAGTTGGACAGAAGAATGCCAGAAAGCCTTTAACAAAATCAAGGAGTATTTATCCAAACTACCTGTTCTGGTCCCACCAGAGCCAGGAAGACCGCTGCTGCTTTATTTGTCTGTATTGGATGGAGCTTTCTGTTGCATTTTGGGACAACATGATGAAACAGGAAGAAAGGAGCAGGCAATATACTATTTGAGCAAGAAATTCACACCCTACGAAGCCCGGTACTCTTTGTCGGAACGCACCTGCTATGCTTTGACATGGATAGCTCAGAAGTTGAGACATTATTTCTGTGAATACACTACATATCTCATATCGAGGATGGATCCACTGAAATATATCTTTCAGAAGCCCATTCCTACGGGTAAGTTAGCAAAGTGGCAAATATTGCTGAGCGAGTTTGACATCATCTATGTAACTCAGAAGGCGGTCAAAGGATAAGCATTGGTAGATCATCTGGCAGAGAATCCCGTAGACGGAGAATACGAACCATTGAAAATGTATTTTCCCAACAAAGAGGTGTCGTTCGTGGGAGAGGATATCAATGAAGCATATGATAATTGGAGAATGTTCTTAGATTGAGCAACAAACTTCAAAGGAGTAGGTATCGGAGCTGTTTTGGTATTAGAAACCGGCCAACACTATCCGGTATCTACAAAACTCAGGTTTCCATGCACCAACAATATGGCAGAATATGAGGCTTGCATCTTGGGACTCAGGTTGGCCATTGACATGAATGTTCAAGAGCTGTTGGTAATTGGAGATTCTGATCTATTGGTGCATCAGGGTTTAGGAGAATGGGCCACAAAGAATACCAAAATATTGCCATATTTTCACTGTGTACAAGAGCTGATCAAAAGGTTCACAAAGATAGAATTCAAACATGTTCCGAGAATTCAAAATGAGTTCGCAGATGCATTGGCCACTCTATCTTCCATGATACAACACCCAGACAAGAACTTCATCGATCCTCTCCCAATAGGAATTCATAAACAACCAGCCTATTGTGCTCATGTTGAAGAAGAGAGCAATGGAAATCTGTGGTTCCACGACATCAAGGAATATTTGGCAAAAGGAGAATATCCAGAGCACTCTACCCATACTCAGAAGCGCAGGCTTCGAAGATTAGCCAATCATTTCTTTCAAAGTGAAGGAATTCTGTATAGAAAAACTCCTGACTTGGGGTTACTACGGTGCATCGATGCCAAGGAAGCATCCAGATTGCTTGAGGAAATTCATGCCGGAACTTGCGGACCGCACATGAATGGCTTCGTCTTAGCTAAGAAAATACTAAGAGCAGGGTATTTATGGATGACTATGGAAACAGACTACGTCAAGTGTGTTCAGAAATGCCACCAATGCCAGATACATATCGATATGATATGAGTGCCACCCAATGAACTCAATGCAACAAGTGCACCTTGGCCTTTCTCGGCTTGGGGTATGGATGTCATAGGCCCAATCGAGCATGTCGCTTCGAATAGGCATAGATTCATTCTAGTAGCCATAAAATGCTTCACAAAATGGGTTGAAGCTGGATCTTACAAAGCTGTAACTAAGAAGGTCATCGCAGATTTTGTTCGGGATCGCATTGTTTGTCGGTTCGGAGTGCCAGAGTCAATCATCACCGATAATGCCACCAATCTCAACAGTGATCTAATGAAGGCCATGTGTGAAAATTTCAAGATTAAGCATAAGAATTCCACAGCATACATGCCGCAAATGAATGGAGTTGTGGAAGCAGCCAACAAAAACATCAAGAAGATACTAAGGAAAATGGTAGATAATTACAAACAATGGCACGAGAAGCTGCCATTTGCTCTACTCGGGTATCGTACCTCGGTCCGCACATCAACTGGGGTAACTCCCTACCTATTGGTTTACGGTACTGAAGCGGTTATTCCTACCGAGGTAGAAATCCCTTCTTTAAGAATTATACAAGAGGCTGAGCTCAGCGATGCAAAATGGGTACTGAGCCGCTACGAACAACTAGCTCTCATTGATGGAAATAGAATGAATGTGGTGTGTCACGGTCAACTCTATCAGAACAGGATGACAAGAGCCTTCAACAAAAGGATCAGACCGAGGCAATTTACACCGGGGCAATTGGTGCTAAAATGAATCTTCCCACATCAAGACGAAGCCAAGGGGAAATTTCACCCAATTGTCAGGGTCCCTATATGGTTCATCGGATACTAACAGGAGGAGCACTTATACTTGAAGAAATGGTCGGAGAGATTTGGCCGAAACCTATCAACTCAGACACAGTCAAGAGATACTATGTTTATGATTGTTCGCATTTCTTCACTTGATGTAATAGAACTACGCTTGACCTAATTCTCGTTTAAGAGGGGATACGTAGGTAACCCTGTGGGTTTAGTCACATCTTAATAAAATCTTCATTTTCCCATGATCAGAAACTGGGCAAGATCGCAAATTCAGTCAACATCGTCATGTGTTGAACAACCAAAAAGTATTGTCAAGAGTATAAATTTAAACTGGGGCAGAATTTTGAGGAGAACCCTCAAAATTCTAAGGCAAAGAGGTTGCAGTGTCTCTAAATGTATCACAGTCACCGGTTCATCAAAATTGTTTGATCTCATATACTACAATACATTTCAAACAACCATATTTTTGCAAATAATTTGTCAAATGCACACATATTTTTAAAAAAAAAAAACTTTGTTTCTATGACAACCAGATTTTACCCAGGGCAACTCAAACAAGACTTCAAGACAAGAGTGAAGACAAAGCAAGGGGTCAAGAGCACGAACCGACCTTTCCCCCCCTGCAAACTCACGATTTTTCTTTGAATGCAGGAATAGAAAAATAGCAGTACTCACAAATACATATGCACATCAACATCACCACCTGCGTGACGACAAGTTACCAAACACATCCAGCTAAGAAATACTTCACTCTCACAATGTCGCTCATCACTTTTCTTGCGTAAGGCTAAGCATTGCCTTTCCTTGCATGAGACTAAGCACTGTCTCCATTTCCTGCATGAGGCTAAGCATTGCCTCCATAATTGCATAAGGTTGAGAATTGCCTTTCCTTGTATGAGACTAAGTATTGTATCCCTTTGTGCATAAGGATAAGCATTACCTTCCCTTGCATGAGACTAAGCACTGTCTCCATTTCCTGCATGAGGCTAAGCGTTGCCTCCGTAATTGCATAAGGTTGAGCATTGCCTTTACTTGCATGAGACTAAGCACTGTCTCCCTTATTGCATAAGGCTAAGCACTACCTTTCTCTGCATAAGACTAAGCATTGTCTCCTCTTCTTGCATGAGGCTAAGCATTGCCTCCCTTCTTGTATAAGGCTAAGCCCTTCCTTTCCATGCATGAGACTAAGCATTATCTCCTCTTCTTGCATGAGGCTAAGAATTGCCTCCCTAATTGCATAAGACTAAGCATTGTCTCCTCATATTTCATGAGGCTAAGTATTGCCTCCCTTCTTGCATAAGGCTAAGCCCTGCCTTTCCCTGCTTGAGACTAAGCATTGTCTCCTCTTCTTGCATGAGGCTGAGCATTGCCTCCCTAATTGCATAAGGCTGAGCACTGCCTTTCCTTGTATGAGACTGAGCATTGTCTCCTTTTCTTGTATAAGGCTGAGCATTGCCTTTCTTCGCATGAGGCCAAGCATTGCCTCCGCAATTGTATAAGGCTAAGCATTGCTTTTTCTTTTTTTTGCATAAGACTAAAATACTATCTCCACTACACTACCTAAGACCAAGTACTACCCCCTTTAATCATCTAGGGCTAAGCACTACCCTCGTCTCATACGAGACTAAGCCTTGTCTTGTCTCGTACTCGCACATGACTAAGCATCCTATCTTTTCATTTCATAGGATGAAATATCGCTATTTTGTCCGAAGGCGTCATAGTCCGAAGGCATCATAGACCGAAGGCATCATCCTCATAGCCGGGAGACACCATTCCATGGCCTGAGGATCTCTTAAGATTGCACATCATTATTCAAAGGCGTCATAGTCCATAGGCACCATCCTCATGGCCCGAGGACACCATTTTATGGCATGCGAATCCCTTGTCATACACTTTATGGCCTAGGACGTCATGGTCTAAGGACATCATCCTCCTCGCCCAAAGACAATCTTCATGGTCCAAAGGGAATTTACATCATGTTTAAATTTTTGCAATATCCCATATATATTCGCATGCACCATGTTTTAAGTTTCTGCAGGTAACTCGGGAGTAACTGTTCTGCAAACAGGAGCAATCTTCGCTCTGGTTTTCATTTTCAACGTTCACATCCTCTGACTACTTCAAACGTAACCGACAATGCCTACATCTCGCTCTATGACCGTTCAGACATATGCCTCATGATACGCCCACAAAGTTCATTTCACATACATGATTCCGCTCACGACACTGTCCTACCCAAAGAACCTTTTCGAAACATACGACCGTTCTCATAACAACTCCATCGGTTTCGCTTGTCGTTGTATCCAGAACTACACATGGCCTGATTCCCGTAACACCAGGGATATGTAGGCAACTCAGGAACCAGGGTTCGGCCCCATGTTTTTAAATCACATCATTCCCCATTCAATTTAGCCAAAATTGGTCATCATTTTCTTTACCCGGCAACTCTTTCATCATTCTCAGGTAAAGAGGGGCAGCTGTTGATACCCAATTTTTCCCCTCACATTTTTCTAAATATATATATATATATCTTTTCAAAATGTCATTTTGCATCATTACTTAATTTACAAGATTTATACAAGCATTTTTCATAATTTTCCATAATTTTCAGAGCTTTTTCTTGCATTAAAATTACTTGAATATTTGCTAATTATTCCCTTAAACTATTTGCAATAACTCAATCATCTTAATTTATTATTTTACACCCACACACATGTTTTAAAATATTTTTTATATCGTTTCATATAATTATATCTATATTTTTGTTATTTATGTAATTTTTGTAATAATAGCCTATGTTCATACATAAATGCTCTTTTATTACATTATTTGTGTCAAAATAGAATTTTATATTTTTATAATGCTAAATTATTATTTTTAATCATTTTAGTGCATAAATAATATCTTTATTTATTTATTAAGTATTTTTATAAGTTATTCTTGGATAAATTTCGTGTATTTAAATAGAAGCCCAATTTTAAGTCAAATTTTTGGACCAAAATTGGTCCAATAACTTCAGCAGCCCAACCAAACGACCCATTACCATCTCACCCGCCCAGTTTCCTATTCACTCTCGGTCGTTGATCTCAAATGATCAACGGCCCATAATAAATCCCTACCTCCCTATATATCCCTATAACCCGAAACCCTAGAGACAAATCCCCCACCCCGCCGCCTCTATATTCTCTCATCTCTCCTTCTTCCTCCTTCAGAAACCCTAGTCGTCTCCCCAATCTTCTCCAAATCCGAGCAAATCATGGATTCCTTCTGTGATTTATTTACCTTTTACGCATTACCTCGTTGTTACTTGCAAGATTATGGTGTTACTTAGTACTTGCCTAAACTTGGCAAGTACCATCTCTAAGATTCGGGCCCGTTCAACTTCAATCGCTAAGATCTGGACAATATCTCATCCATATACACGGAAGAATAGTTGATTTTTCATACCAGTAGACGGATTTGCAAACATTGAACCCTAATTAGGGTTTGAATTTCGATTTCTTTCCTTTACTGGTTGCTTTATGATTGCATGTATATTTCTCCTTTCCTTGTTTATGTTTGATTGACTTCTTTCCTTATTTACTCGTCTGAGTTAACTACTATATAAACCCCTCCCCTAAATCCCCTTAAACGGATCTTAATCACTGTTATTCTTTCACTCCCACTCATTCCACTACTCTAAAATTTGAGACTTTGGCCGGCTGAAAGCCAAGGCCACCAGAATTCTATTATTCAACCTCTCTCAGTGTGAGCACTGCCCTGGATTCATTTAAAGCTCTTGGGAACTCTGACGCACTGAGAAATTTGGGGTTTTTGTTATTCTCTCCGTGTTACTGATAGGCAAGTTGTTGGTTCTTAATCTCTGCCTTATTAAACTTGTTAATTCTGCAAATTGGTGAGTAATAAGACTCTGGCAATTTATTCTCTTTTATTGGTGTTCATGATATTCTGATTTTTGTGAATCAATACGATATTGTTTGCCTCTGTTCATGTTCATGTTCATATTTGATTTCATTATCCTTGCCCCTGTTCATCTGAACCTACTTGAATTCTGGGTTTCATGCATGTTATATGTGCGCAATTGAATAGTTTATGATTATTCTCAGCTTGTTATGCTACTCTGATTACTAGCTGCTCTTCAAAAGCCTTTCCTCATGCCTTGCCTTAGGTTTCTGCATTTCTTAAGGATGTTATCTCCTGCCCAAAACTTTTTTGAGTGAATTTCTTTCCAATGAATCCCTCATGCATGTTCTACTGCTCTTCTACTTACATGAACCTTATGTGTCCATTATTGTCTCAATGTTTTAGCCCAATATATTGCTACTCTGGTATTTGGTCAATCTTGCATTCTTCAGTATTGCCAGGTTTCCAGTTAAAAACCCCAATACACTTGGTTTTACCATTATGACTGGCTTAAGTTCTAAAGTTTGTCTATCCTATGACCTTAAGATTGACATATCTTCCTACCATGATTCGTGGACTTAGAAACCTTTGTGATTAAGATTCTTATCGACTTTTATAAACCATGCCGACATGCTTGTTTACTTGCCATTCTCTGACTATAACTTTGTTATACCTTCATGCCTTAATCTCCTAGTTTTTAGTCTCTTTTAGGCATATTTGTGCTTTGCTATAATCCTGTTGTTCTGGAAACTAAGCATGTATGCTTGCCATGTTGATCTAAGTGATATGCCTCCTCAATTCTACTAATGTTGCACATACTGCTCTTTCACTTGTTTGAACTTATATTGTCATTCTTTATGCTAAAACTACTCTATTAAAATTGTGCTCTGTTGATCCTTCAACTTTTCATAATTAGACCCCCCGCTTGAAATTTTCTTAAGTTGCTTTTGACCACGTCTGTGTTTAAAACCTCTTTAGTAATAGTCTGTTGTCAATCATGTCCAAAATGCAAACATGAATTTGCTTATGCGTGTCTTGCCAACATGCCACATGAATTTGCTTATGCTTTATAGTCCTGGGAAATAAGTATGTGGACTTTCTACTCTGTTCAATTTGTTCAACACATAGTCTATTGCTTGTGTAGCCATGTCCTTCATTTGGTCCTGGTATTTGGTTCTATGTGATGCTGGGCTTGGCTGTTGGATCCAGACTTACCGGACTGATCTTATGAGTGGGAATTCGAGGCTACTGGAGTTATCGAAGGCCTGGAAACTACTGGTTTATCTGTACTGGGCCTATAGTGGTCTGCTTATGTAATTATTCAGATTTAATTCTGGGTCTGTAATAATCTTGTAATTGAACAGACGGGGTGATTAATAAAAGGGGTAGGGTACTTTAATTCTCGCACAATGGGTAGAAAGCATGCCTATTGGACTTATGTGCTCTATTTGTTATTTTGACTCTTATGTGTTGCACACTAGAAGAGATCATGCCTATAGTAATCACACACTCACTCAACTTGTTTACTATCAAAACATGAGCTTAAGTACTTTAATTGTTCCCCATATCTATTGTTGTGTGTTATTAGACAACATGCCTATAGGATCACTAATGCCCATCTAGAAATCATGCCTATAGGACTTTAATCGACTAATTTGCTATTGTTATTGTTATCATATTGCTCGCCTAGAAAACATGCCTATAGGGGCTAAGTATTACAAAAAATCAGCTTCAATTATCAATCGTTAGAATTCCTACCTATATGGTATTGTCACTCTCTTAAAATGGTTTATGAGATCAACGTTGTTAATGCTGGACTCTCAAACACTGTTTCATTGCTTAACTATGCCACTATTAGAAATCATGCCTATAGGACAATGTCACCTTCCTAAGACGCATATCTATAAAATCAGCGCTAATAGTTCTAATCTTACAAATAGTTTACTGCCTCCTCGCCTAAGCCATTAAGAGCAATAACGTTACATGCTGGAATTTAGAATCACCTAGAAACCATGCTTATAGGATTTTAAGTCTTAATTATGAAGCTATGCACTTCCTAAACTGCCCGCGTGCATTTGCTGTTTATGTGTGGGGGCAAACTTGAGCCTTTATTTGTCTTTGCATGAAGTCCTACTTGTTTTGAATGTCAGTTAGTTTTACCATTTTGAGTAACCTAAGTAAGTCTAGAAACCACCCAAATAGAGGTCTAATGCCTCCTAGACCATAGGCATGGGACGGGTAGTGCACGCATAGGGTACGACTTAGAATTGAATTAGAGCACTTCTAGGTAAACAACTTTAACATAGTAATTGGGTAGCAGGAGATGATAGTCTATGTCTGCTGAATAATATGGGCAACTCTTATCTTAAAGGAGTTTCGAAGTATTATTTATGTTGCACGGGGTGATCCTTTAGGCTAAAAAACTTAGGACCCTCCCCCCTTTCTTTATGTCTACATTTAGTTTTTCAAACATTGTATTCACATTTTGTAGTCCTTAAAGATTTGTACTAATTGTATTATAATGAACTTCTTCGACCTCTATTTATTTGATCACCTAGTCTTATTACATAATCCACATAATTCTGAGTTCGGCCGGGACCTACAGTTTTGGACCTCGAAAAGTGCCTAACACTTTCTCTTTGAGGTAATTTGAGCCCTTACCCGATCTTAGGTTACCTTGACTAGTCAAATCAGAGTCATTTGTAAATAGGTTCCCTAACGCACTTTAATAATCGTTAGGTGGCGACTCTTCTCTTTTAATATTTCCTTAAAAGAGTTGTCAATGTCGAAGCCCGCTTTCACGAGAAAAAGGGGCGCGACAGTAGGCAAACTCCGTAAGTGGCAAGAACTGATCCCAAGCACCTCCAAAACTCATCACACACGCACGAAGTATATCCTCCAATATCTAAATAGTGCATTTGGACTGCCCGTCCGTCTAAGAATGAAATGTTGTACTCAGCTCCACCCGAGTACCCAGCTCCACCCGAGTACCCAACTCTCATTGTATGGCTCTCCAGAACCGTGATGTAAACTGTGTACCTCGGTCAGAGACGATAGATACCGGCATGCCATGAAGCCTGATAATCTCGAGAATGTAAACCTAAGCCAGCTGCTCTGAAGAATAACTAGTAACCACAGGAATGAAATGAGCTGACTTGGTCAATCGATCCACAATCACCCAAACTGCATCGAACTTTCTCTGAGTCCGCGGGAGCCCAACAACAAAATCCATAGTCATTCCCTCCCATTTCCACTCTGGAATATCTAGCTTATGAAGCAATCCACCTGGCCGATGATGCTCATACTTCACATGCTGACGATTTAGGCACCGAGCTACATACTTCACTATGTCCTTCTTCATCCGCCTCCACCAATAGTGCTGCCTCAAGTCCTGATACATCTTTTAGGGCACCCGGATGAATGGAGTATCACGAACTGTGAGCCTCCTGGAGAATCAACTCAAGCAAACTATCTATATTAGGCACACATAGCCTGCCCTGCATCTGTAATACACTGTCATCTCCAATAGTGACTTCCTTGGCATCGTCGTGCTGAACCGTGTCCTTAAGGGCAAGAAGATGGGGGGTCATCATACTAACGCTATCTGATATGATCATAAAATAATACTGAGAAACCATATGAGCCGAAACTCTGCTCGGCTCAGAAATATCCAATCTGACAAACTGGTTGGCCAAGGCCTGAACATCCAAGGCTAGAGGCCTCTCTGCTACTGGTAGATATGCTAAACTGCACAAACTCTCTACCTTGCGACTCAAGGCATCGACCACCACATTGTCCTTCCCAGGATGATAGCGAATGGTGATGTCATAATCCTTAAGCAGCTCGAACCATCTCCACTGCCGCAAGTTAAGTTCCTTCTGTTTAAACAAATGTTGTAGACTCCAGTGATCGATGAAAACCTCACAAGGAACACCATACAGATATTAGTGCCGCCAGATCTTCAAGGCATGAACAATAGTTACTAACTCTAGGTCATGGACATGATAGTTCTTCTCATGCACCTTTAGTTGTCTAGACGCGTAGGAAATCACCCTACCGTCCTGCATCAACATTGCGCCGAGAACAATGCGAGACGCATCACAATACACCGTATAGGACCTCGATCCCGTAGGCAACACTAGCACTGAAGTTGTAGTCAAAGCAGTCTTGAGCTTTTGAAAGCTCTCCTCACACTCCTCGGTCCACCTGAACGGAGCACCCTTCTAGGTCAATCTGGTCATAGTTACTATAATATACGAGAAACCCTTTACAAATCGACAGTAATACCCCACCAAGCCATGAAAACTCCGGATCTCCGTAGCTGAGGATGGCTGGGCCAACTCTGCACTACTTCAATCTTCTTCGGGAGTACACCAGAATGTCATTAGGTGCTGCTCATGATCCTCCTGACTCCGGGACTACACCAGAATGACATCAATAAACACAATGAAGAAAGAGTCAAGATATGGCTGAAATACACTGTTCATCAAGTGCATGAATACTTCTGGGGTGTTGGTCAGCCCAAAATACATCACTAGGAACTCGTAATGACCATACCGAAGCCTGAAAGCAGTCTGCGGGATATCTGGCTCCCGAATCTTCAACTGATGATATCATGAATGCAAGTCGATCTTCGAGAACACTATGGCACCCTGAAGCTGATCAAATAGGTCATCAATAAGTGGCAATGGATACATGTTCTTCACTGTAACCTTATTCAACTTTTGATAATCAATACACATTCGCATAGAACCATCTTTATTCTTTACAAACAAGACAGGAGCACTCCAAGGTGACACACTAGGCCAATGAAGCCCTTATCGAGTAACTCTTGCAATTGTTCCTTTAACCTTTTCAACTCTGCTGGGGCCATACGATAAGGTGGAATAGAAATGGGCTGAGTGCCCGGTAACAAATCAATGCTAAGGTTAATATCCCTGTCGGGTGGCATGCCCGGAAGATCCGCCGGGAATATATCAGAATAGTCCCTCACTACCGGAACAGACTCGACGGTAGGAGTATCAACACTAACATCCCTCATATAGGCCAGATACGCATCATACCTCTACTCAACCATTCATTGAGCCTTAAGAAATGAGACAACCCTGCTAGGAACATGATCGAAGGTACCTCTCCAATCTAGTCACGGTAGACCTGGCATAACCAACATCACCATCTTGTAATGACAATTAAGGATAGTGTGATAGGGTGACAACCAATCCATGCCCAAAATAACATCAAAATCCACCATATTGAGCAACAATAAATTGGCTCTAGTTTCAAAACTACTAAGAACAATCAAACACGATTGATACACACAGTCAACAACAATAGAATCACCAATGGGTGTAGACACATAGACAGGTGAACTCAAAGAATCACGAGATACACCCAAATACGAAGCTAAATAAGATGACACATAGGAATAAATGGAGCCTGGATCAAATAAGACTGAAGCATCTCCATGATAGATCGGAACAATACATGTTATGACAGAATCTGATGCAACTTCCTCCGTCCTAGCAGAAAGGGCATAATATCTTGCATGGCCTCCCCCTCTAGGGTGACCCCTACCTGCTCGACCTCCACCTTTAGCTGGCGGTGCAGGTGGAGTGATAGCTGGAGCTGTAATCATAGCCTGAGGACCAGGTGGAGCATGTGGTGCCTGAGAAATCTATGGAGGTGCACCCCTCCTAAGTCTGGGGCAATCCCTCACCACATGACGAGTGTCACTACACTCAAAACAAGCTCTCGAAGGACGTGGCTGTTGCGATTGGCTCGAGCCTGATCGGCTGGACCGACCGATGAAAGCACCCCGTACATGAGGTACACTAGACACTAGCGGTGCATAATAGGTATCCTGGGGCTTAGGAGTTGCTAGAGCACCGCTGGAGGCTGGAAGTGCTGAATGAAAAAGGCGGCCCATATAACTCCTGCCCTGACGAGCTGCAGTTGGGGTACGAGTACCACTATAAGTTCCAGACTCTCGAGACCTCTTGGCCTCTCTCTCCTCCCTCTCCCGAGTCAGCATACCCTCAAACCTCCTAGAAATCCCTACTACCTGCTGGTACGCAATATCCATCTCCAACTCTCAGGCCATGCTGAATTTGATACTAGGGCTGAGTCCCTCAATAAATCGATGAACCCGCTCCCGGGCAGTAGCAACCAAGGCTGGAGCATGCCTAGCCAAATCACTGAATCAGACCGCATACTCTGACATGGTCATAGAACCCTGGCGCAATTGCTCAAACTCTGCGTGCCATGCATCTCTAAGACTCTGAGGAACATACTCCCTTAAGAACATATCTGAAAATTGAGTCCAAGTGAGTGAAGATGCCTCAGCAGGACTAGCCAACTCATATGCCCGCCACCACTGGTAGGCTACTCCTCTAAACTGGAATATCGTGAAAGAAACCCCACTAAAATCCACAACACCTATAGTATGGAGGATACAGTGGCACTCCTCAATAAAACCCTGGGCATCCTCTGACGTCAAGCCACTGAAAGTAGGAGGATGGTACTTCTTATACCTCTCGAGCCTGAGCTGCTCCACCTCAGAATTTGCTGTCCTAACCTCGGGCTGAACTGGAGCTACCGGCTACATCGGTATAATCTCTAGAACCTGGTCGACCTGAATCTGCTGCTCTGGTGTAACGGCAACGGGAGTCTGTGCTCCTCCCCCGGCCTGAGATGTGGCAGGAGCCAATATGCTAAACATGCTCAGAAACTGGGCTAGAGTCTCCTGGAGGGTTGGTGCAGTAATAGGCGTCTCAACTGCCTGCCCTCAAACTGGAGCTACTAGTGGCTCTTGTGTAGCAGCTCGTGCGGGTGCTCTAGCTGCACCACGTGGACGTCCTTGGCCTCTACCCCTGCCCCAGCCTCTCGCGGCTCTAGTAGGGGGTGCGGGTGTCTGGTCGTCTAATCCAGCTGTACGTGTCCTCACAATCTGTGAGAGAATAGAAAGATAGAAATTTAGAATCCAAAGTCAAAATTCTCGCACGATAAGGAATCAAAGAAGTGAAGCTTTTCCTAACAGTTCTATAGCCTCTCGAAGATAAGTATAGACGTCTCCGTACCGATCCGCAAGACTTTACTAAACCTTCTTGTGACTCATAACACCTATGAACCTAGTGCTCTGATACCAACTTGTCACGACTCCAAATTCCCTCCGTAGAATGTCGTGATGTCACCTAGTCTCTAAAACTAGGTAATCCTAATAATTATGCAGAATAACAAAAATATAAAACTGAAACACAAATCTCAACATATAACATAAATCAAACTGTGATTCAAAATAGATACAACTCCCAAAACCCGATAGAAATAAGTCACAAGTTTCTAAGAGAAAATACTATGTGTCTCTATATATCAAAGTCTAAAGGGAATAAGGGAAACAACATAATAAGGATAGAGGGGGACTCCGAGGTCTGCGGACGCTGGCAGATATACCTTGAAGTCTCCACATACGGTCCAACTTACTGGTATCTGGTCAGGTAGGAAGAACCTGGATCTGCACAAAAAAATGTGTAGAAGTATAGTATGAGTACACCACAATGGTACTCAGTAAGTGCCAAGCCTAACCTCGGTAGAGTAGTGACGAGGTCAGGTCAGGGACCTACTAGAATAAAAGGAAATGAGGTAGAACATATAATAATACAATGAATGACTGAGAAATGAATAACAAGAAATTACAGAAAGGTAACAGCACAACAAATAGAGGTAAACAATAGGGGCGCTCCTGAGGTACCGCCTCGTAGTCCCAGATGTAAATACACAGCAGGGGGATCTCCCGGGGTACCTCCTCGTAGTCCCAAAAGTAAATATGCAATAGGGGGATCTCCTGAGGTACCGCCTCGTAGTCCCAAAAGTAAATATGCAATAAGGGGATCTCTCGAGGTGCCGCCTCGTAGTCCCAAAAGTAAATATGCAACAGGGGATCTCCCGAGGTACCACCGCGTAGTCCCAAAAGTAAATACACGATAGGGGAATATCCCAAGGTACCGTCTCGTCGTCCCAAAAGTAAATATCCAACAGGGGATCTCCTGAGGTACCGCCTCGTAGTCCCAAAAGTAAATATGCAACTCATGAATTATAGGACAATGAATTTACGTCATGGAATCCAACAGTTAAAGATCGAATATAATAATCAAGGAAACAGGAAATTCAACTAAGCATGTTGCATAAATTTCATGCAAGGTTTAAGACACGTAGACATGCGATATTAGGCTAAACATGACAGCTACACATGCTCAGGCTACTTAGTTAAGGAATTTAAAAGAAGACTACTCAACAAGAACCATAATTTCCACAATTAGCTCGTGTACGCACTCGTCACCTCGCGTACACAGCGCTCACATATCAGAAATTGTTACAACAGTACCGAATCCTAAGGGAATTTTCCCCACACAAGTTTAGACAAGTCATTTACCTCGAACCAAGCTTAATCAGTCAATAAGAATGCCTTTCCAACGATTTTCTGACTTCGAACGGCCCAAATCTAGCCAACACAACTATATACTATGAATACAACAACAAAAAACTAATTTAAATAATGAAACTACGACACTAGCAAAGGATTGAAAATCTCTACAAAAAGTCGACCCAGGCCCATGTCTCGAAAATGGGTAAAAGTCACAAAATACGAACACCCATTCGATATCGAGTTCACCCATACCAAAATTACACAAATCTGATACCAACACCTCGATTAAAATCTAAAAATTTGACCTAAGGATCTTCCACCTTTTCCCTCCAATTTCTCAACCCAAATCCTTAATTAAATGAAGGAATTAATGATAGATTAGTGGATATTAATCAAAAATGAGTGTAGAATCCTTATCTAAATGTTTCCTCTGAATATTTCTCAAATTTTCGCTTCAAACCGAGCTCTCTAAGTCCCTAAATGAAAATTAGATCAAACCCTCATTTTTTTTCCTTTTTTTCTGCCCAGTCAAACCACATCTGCGACCTAAGAATCGCTTATGTGATGCCGCACCTGCGAAAAATCATCGAAGGTGCGGAAAACACTTATGTCCTGGACTTCCGCTTCTTCGGACAAGGGCCCGCATTTGCGGAACCGCTTCTGAGGTAGAAGGATCGCACCTGCGACCCAAAGTGCTTATACACTCCTGCCATCGCAGAAGTGAAGGCGTTTCTATGGAAAATGTTCCGCTTCTGCGACCATTGCTGGGTAAGGCCAGCTCCGTATCTGCGACTCAAAGCTCACTTATGCGAGTCCGCACCTGCGGCCAATCCCACTGCAGGTGCGATGACACGAGAAACAGCCTAGCATCAACTATTCCTCTAAGTCCAAAAATGATCTGATAATGATCTGAATCACACCCGAGGCCCCCGGAACCTCAACCAAAAATACCAACAAGTCCTAAAACATCATATGAACTTAGTCGAGCCTTCAAATCACATCAAACAATCCAAGAAACACGAATTGGGCATCGATTGAAGCCTAATGAACTGCAGAACTTCAAACTTCTATATCCGATGCCAAAACCTAACAAATAAGTTCGATTGACCTCAAATTTTGCACACAAGTCATAAATGGCATTACAAACCCGTTCCAACTTCCGTAATTGAAATCCGACTCCAATATAAAAAAGTTCACCCCCAGTCAAACTTTCCAAAATTCACCCAACTTTTTAACTTTCGCCAATTAACGCTGAGATGGCCTACAGACCTCCAAAACAACATCTGGACATGCTCCTAAGACCAAAATCACCCTTCAGAGCAATTGGAATTGTCAAAACTCCATTCCGGAGTCGTCTTCATACAATTCAAACTAAGATCAATTCCTACGACTTAAACTTCCATTTTAGGGACTATGTGTCCCATTTCACTCCAAAAACAAAAACCAAACCTCCCGGCGAGTCATGTAACCACAAAATGAAATAGAGGGAGCAATAAATAGGGGTTCGGGGCTAATACTCTCAAAACAATCAGCCGGGTCATTGCACTCTCCAGCAGGGTTAGGATTATTTTCATTAGAGTTATTTGGGTTTTGGGCAGCCTTATCTGTTGGTGCCTCACTAGTCAAGCCCTCACCAGTTCGAACCTCATCAAACACAACATTAGATTCCTCACCAACAACCCCAACATCATTAAAAGACACTCCACTACCAGACACAACACTCTATTCTCACATGGGGGGACCACAATAGCTCATCACACATGTTAGACACAAATATATCCAAATTATCCCCATTTTCAAGGGCATCAACAATTACACAAATGTCCCTGTTAGTTTTAACTTAAACCAAATTGCCATTGAAGGGTGACCTTACATAAAATGAGCAAGCAATAGTATAACTAAGTTCTTTAATATAGTCTCTCTATTCAAAATATGACATTTTATCCATGTCGATATCAAAATACTTTGTTAAATAGTCACCCTCATAACTTGGATTAGGACCAAACAAAATTGTGCCCCCATGAAACCACCTCAGTGTTACAAGCGTAAAATCCATTAATAACCCTGCCATTAAATTAGAAAATAATTTAGTTACTTACCCCAGATTATATATAAACCCCTAATCTTACCTAACCTAACTACCGACATGCAAAATCATATAAAATGGGAACAAAATCAAATAATAAACAAATAACAACATACTAACACACACAATATGATCAAAAATAGTGCAAAAGCTCTTACCCGTTACAGTTGCAATGACTCTCGATTGAGTTCAGAAAGTCTTCGTCAAAGAAGTTGAAGCTTCAATTCTTCTCTTCAAGCTTCGATTATCTCCCTAAAGTTTCGATTTTGAGTTCAAATTTCACTTCACCTTAAGAATTTACAGAAGAATCATGCTAAATTTGGAGAGATCGAAGAAAATAGTTAGAGAAGAGAGTTGGAATGGGTTTAGGGCTTGGGTCTGATAATGAATCTTACTATCAGGTTTGTAATGACCCGACTGGTCATTTTGAGCTCTAGCATATCGTTCAGAATTTTGAGGCCATGAGTAGCTTTACTTCATGTATTATGACTTGTACGTGTGGTCAGAATTGAATTTTGGAAAGTTTGAGAATGATTTGGAAAGAAAATTCTAATTTCGGAATCTTTAAGTAGGAAGAATTGACTAAGGTGTGACTTTTGAGTAAATAACCTCAGAATAAGGATTTGAAGGTTCCAATAGGTTCGTATGATGATTTCGGACTTGGGCGTGTGTTCGGGTTGAGTATTTATTATGGAAAGTTAACATTTTGAAAGTTTAAGAATTTTATAAGTTTGGTTTGACATGGATTTTTATGTTATGGATATCCGTTTGGGGTTCCGAGCCTTAGAATAGCTTCATTATGTCATTTATGACTCGTGTGTGAAAGTTGAAGTCATTCCGGGTTGATTTGATACGTTTCGGCACAAAATATGGAATTTAGAAATTTGAAATTTTATAAGTTTGATTCGAGGTGCGATTCATGATTTTGATGTTATTTGATGTGGTTTAAGGCTTCGACTAAGTTCATATTGTATTTTGGGATGTGTTGGTAAGTTTGGATGGGGTCCCGGGGGCCTCGGAAGCGAATCTAATTGAAAACGGGTCGAGTTTGGACATGGAAGAACTGCTGAAGCATAAGGATTTTGGTGCGATCGCACCTGCGATGTTCTGGCAAGTGCGTGACCGCAGAAGCGGCCCAGGAGTCGCATAAGCGGTAGGGAGTGAGTTATATGGGATTTGCAGGTGCGAGGAATTTGCCGCACCTACGGGCTCGTAGATGCGGGCGAGGAAGTGGCCTGGGGCTGGTTGATAGTAGGTGCAGGTGATGTAGTGCATTTGTGGAGCCGCAGGTGCGGTCATGGGCGTGCAAGTGTAGAGTTGTACCCTAGCTGGGATGTCCGCAGGTGCGGAGATTTTTCCGCAGAAGCGGATGCGCACCTGCGGTTGATTGGCCGCAGAAGCAGAAAGTGCTGGCCATGGGGGAAGCCGCATCTGCGAGGAAGTTTATGCAGAAGCGGCTACTGTTCCGCAGATGCGAGAAGGTCGCTGGGGCGGTGTTGTTTTAAGAACATGATTTGGCCATTTTTCTTGCATTCCCTCTTGGTTTGGGCGATATTTGGAGAGCTTCAAGTGGTTGTCTTTATTATCTATGGAAAGATAAGTTATTCCCACCTATTGTAAGATAAATACATGGATTCTATAAGGATTTAAACATGAAATTGGTAGCAATTTGGGATTTTGGTAGAAAACTTAGAATTTGGTATTTTTGAATTTTGACCACAAAATTAGATATGGAATTAGGAATAATCTATATATTTGAGTTCTTGGTGTTATAGGTAAAGTTTATCTTCGAAACAATTTCAGAATCCGGGCGCGTGGGCCCGAGAGTTGATTTTATCGACTTTTTGAGCAGAGTTGGAAATTGTTTAAAATGATTAATTATGGGTATTAGAGAATATTTTGATTCGTTTGCACATTAGTTTGAATAGTTTTGGATCGGCGGTCATTGGTTTGAGGTGTTAGAAAGGCTTTGGAGCCGGTTATGGAATTTTGGAGCGAGGTAAGTCTCATGTCTAACCTTGTGAGGGGGAAACTACCCCCTAGGTGATATTTATTGTTATGTGCTACTAGTTGTGGGTGCTACGTATGCACGAGGTGACGAGAGTCCTTATGTAGCTAAAACATATTTATGTCCGGGTAGACTTAGGATCTTATCATGTAATATTTGAATTATTTGAACTCATTTTGCTGGCTTAATTAATTGAAGTTATAAATGAAATTGATTCAGGAATAAATACATGTATACTAGGCCAACCTTTAACACTTTGAAATATGGGCGAGTTATTTGAGAGATGGTAAAGATTATATTCATTTTTGTGTTGCATGTACTGTATTGTAAACATGTGTCTCGTAATTTGGGAACTTCCTTTATTTTCTTGTGGAGCGGACCAAACTCCTCGGTAGTATATAGATGGATCTATGGATCATGTCGCACGTCTCTCGGTAGTACACACGTTATTCTGGATCGGGCCGAATGTAACGACCCGTCCGGTCGTTTCGAGAGTTGTAGCCTTGTTCCCCCATTTACTACTCCATTTGTGCTTTATAGCTATTATATGACTTACCCGGTTAATTGGTTTGGGTCTGGAGAGATTTTGGAGTGAATTGAGATACTTAGTCTCATAATGGAAAACTTAAGTTGGAAAAGTTGATCAGATATTGACTTATGTGTAAACAGTCTCGGATTTGAATTTTGATTGTTCCGCTAGCTCCGTTAGGTAATTTTTGACTTAGGATCGTGTCCGGATTGTGATTTGGAGGTCCGTAGTAGAATTGGGCTTGAAATGGCGGAAGTTGGAATTTTGAAAAGTTTGACCGTGAGTGGACTTTTTGATATCGGGGTCATATTGGAATTTCGGAAGTGGGAGTAGGTTCGTGGTATCATTTGTGACTTGTGTGCAAAGTTTGAGGTCAATTGGACGTGATTTGATAAGTTTTGGCGACATTTGTAGAATTTGGAAATTTCAAAGTTCATTAGGCTTGAATTGGGGTGCGATTCGTATTTTTGATGTTGTTTGAGCTGATTTAAAGACTTGTGTTGATTGAGGTCCCGGGGGGCCTCGGGTTGATTTCGGGTGGTTAACGAATCAAGGTTTGACGTTAAAGAGCTGCTGACGTTTAAGGGTTGTTGGTGTAATCGCACCTGTGGAGTGGGCACTGCAGGTGCGAGCTCGCAGAAGCGGGAAGGGAGCCGCAGAAGCGGGCCAGGAAGAAATTGGCAGAGGTCGCAGGTACGAGGTCCTTTCCGCACCTGCGAGGTCGCAGATGCGGCAAATAGGGCGCAGAAGCGGAGTATGAAGGAGATGGGGGGCGTAGGCTGCTTCCGCAGAAGCGGATCATGGGCCACAGAAGCGCCTCCGCAGGTGCAAGACCTGGAGCGCAGGTGCGAGCCTAGGGGAGTTAAGTGACTTCTACAGGTACGGAGTTTTCACCTCAAAAACGGGACCGCATAAGCGGCTTTTGGGACCGCATGTGCGGTTTGACTGGGCAGAACATATAAACATAAGGGTACGCGATTTTCTTCATTTTCTAACATTTTGATCTTGGATTTTGGAGGTTTTTGAGAGGATTTTCTAGGGGATTCTTGAGGTAAGTTCCTTGTGTTGATTATGTTTCCGTACTGATTTTTCGCCTAGATGGTGTGTTTTTGAGGTGTAATTTGGGGGTTTGAGGCTAGGGATTTGGAAAGTTGATTTTGGGGATTTCAATGACCATTTGGTGTCAGATTATGATGAATTTGGTATGACTAGATTCGTGAGTGAATGGGATTTTGGGTTTTGTGACTTTTGTTGGATTTTGAGGCGTTGGCCCGGGGGGGAGGGGCAGGTTTGAACCGATTTCGAATTTTTAAGTTATAACTTCGTAATTTCTTGTAGAATTGATTCCTTTAGCCCGTATTGATTGTATTGTACTGCTTGTGGCTAGATTCGTATCATTTGGATGCCGACTTGCGAGGCAAAGGCGTATCGGAGTAGGGATTTGCTCGTATTAAGGTAAGTAACACTTCTAAGTAACACTTGGTTCTGAGGGTTCGAAACCCCCGAACTTATGTGTTATGTTATTGGTATTAAGTTAACGCACATGACAAATGATGGGCATACGGGCGTGCACCGTGATAATTGTGACCTGGTCAATTCCATGGCACTGTCTAGTGGTTCCATCTTGTTGATATCCGTGTTTTCATCATGTTATAAAGTAATTGAGTTGTCACTCATGCTAGATATTACGTTTAGGCTTTATGCCGGTACTATTGGGACCCATAGTGGTCGTTTCTTGCTATTGTCTTACTGATTTCATTGATATTTCAGACTCAGTCATATTCATTCATTTCATATCATATCTCAGTCTCTCTTGTTAATTATTGATACATCATAACATTATTTTCGGGCTAGTATCATGACATTGTGAGCCCGTGAGAGAGAGACTGGAGAGATTGATGACTGAGTGAGGCCGAGGGCCTGATTATGAGTGAAATTTATGGGATCGGGTTGCACGCCGCAGCAGTTATACTGATTTATGATAGCTCTTGGGCTGAAGGAGCCCCTCCGGAGTCTGCACACACACCCAATGAGCGCAGTTGATTATATTGAGGGATGGATCTTCTCCACGGGCTGGATTGGCCCTACTCGGTACTGGGTGACGGATGGTCAGTGATGTATATATTCAGGGATGGATCTTCCCTGGACCGTATGGGCCATTTACAGTACCCAGTGATTGAGCATTTGAGAGTGTGAGAACATGAGTCTGTCAGCATGGTGCATCACATACAAGATGTGCATTGGCATGTAGAAGTAGAGGAGTTATATTCTTCATATCATTCAGATTTGATCCATTTTTACTGTTTTGAGATATCTATCGAACTTGAAAGCATGTCTACATTTTTGCACTGTTATTTTCTTCATTGAACTGTGCAGGTTGAGTTCGTCACTACTTTTTAGTCCATAGTTTGTATTTGTTACGTATTGAGTTAGTTGTACTCATGCTACACCCTGCACCTTGTGTACAGATCCAGGTGCTTTCGGTTACGGCGACTGTTGAGTGAGGAGTCGAGATCTCAGAGACTATCGAGATAGCTGCATGGCGTTCGCAAGCCTTGACCCTCATTTATTATCTTTATTTATATTTCAGTTCTTAATTCTCAGACATTGTAGTAGGTTGTATCCTGGTATAGATGTTAATGTACTCGGTGACACCCCGATTTTTGGGAGAGATTGTATTGCGTTGTGGTTTTATTTTGGTTTTTAAAGTGTTTTCCTTAAGTATTAACTACTTCCGTTTAATTTTCAAAAATTTTATTTGGTTAACCTGGTTGAGTAGTTGGCTTGCCTAGTTCCACTATAGGCGTCATCACGACGGTTGGTTTTGGGTTGTGATAAGTTGGTATCAGAGACTAGGTTACATAGGTCTCACGAGTCATGAGCAGGTTTAGTAGAGTCTTGCGGATCGGTACGTAGACGTCTGTACTTATCTTCGAGAGGTTGCCGAACCCTTAGGAAATTTCACATTCTTGTATTCTTGTCGTGCGGATTTGTTGATTCCGGTAACTAAACTTATGTTATTCTATTCTCTCACAGATGGTGAGGACATGTACTACTGGGCAGGATGGACAGCCACCAGTACCACCAGCTAGGGCCGCGAGAGGCCGAGGTCGCGGTAGAGGCCGCGGAAGGGGCAGGGGTGCAGCTCGTACAACAGCTAGGGCAGCACCTGCAGACCCACCAGTCGCTCCAGCTCAGGAGCAGGTACCCGATACATTTGAGCTAGTGGGTCCATCTCAAGCACCAGTTGTGCCCATCGTGATTCCAGGCCTTCAGGAGGCTTTGGCCCAGATATTGACAGTTTGCACTGGCTTTGCTCAGGTGGTTTCGGCTCAGGCCACACCTGCCACTTCTCAGGCCGGGGGAAGTACTCATACCTCTGTTGCCCGTACTCTAGATTAGGTAGTGCAGGGACTTCAGATACCGGGGGCACTACCAATCCAGCCGATTGCAGCTACTCAGGCCCCGGTAGTCCTCGTTATGGATGATGATGATCAGAAGAGGGTTGAGATATTTGGGAGGCTTCGACCTCCATCATTTAGCGGTGCTGAGTCAGAGGATGCTCAGGGATTTCTGGATAGGTGCGAGCGGATGCTTCAGACAGAAGGTATTCTGGAGACCAGTGGGGTCTCATTCACTATTTTTCAATTTTCTGGGGCTGCCTTCAGATGGTGGGAGGCTTATGAGAGGCACAGGCCGGTTGGTGCAGCACCACTTACATGGAAGGAGTTCTCCGTTCTCTTCTTGGAGAAGTTTGTGTCGCAGTCTCGCAGAGAGGAGCTGCATAGATAGTTTGAGTAGCTCCGTCAGGATGGAATATCTGTGATGCAGTATGAGATGAGGTTTTCAGAGCTGGCTCATCATGCATTTTGTCTGGTTCGCACTGATAGGGAGAGGATTCGGAGGTTCATCGATAGCCTCACATATCAATTGCGGTTGCTTATGACTAGGGGGAGGGTATCTGGTGCTACTTTTGATGAGGTTGTCAACATTTCTCGGCAGATAGAGATGGTCCGCAGTCAGGAGCGGATTGAGAGGGAGGCTAAGAGGCCTCGTGGGTTAGGAGGTTTTAGTGGTGTTCCTTTTGGAGGTCAGTTCTACCGCGTCAGGGGTCGTTCTTATAGGCATGCTCAGACGGCTCGTCCAGTTCACTGTGGTGCATCGTCCGGACATGGTTCATATAGTACACATCAGGGCCAATCATCTCTCAGTGCCCTTCCAGCTCAAAGTTCATCCCATGCACCTTCAGTTCAGGGCTCATCAGCACCGGGTTCTTCTAGTGGGTATTCTGGTGCTCGGGGCTCCCTCCAGTCCCTACCGCCATTCGCATGGAGTGGTTGTTTCGAGTGTGGAGATATGGGTCACATCAAGAGGTATTGTCCCCGCCTTACAGTAGGTCCATCTCAGCAGAGGAGTCAGTCTACGACTTCAGCACCCATTACTTCACCACCCGCTCAGCTAGCTCAAGGTGGAGCTCAGTCAGCTAGGGGTCTCCCTAGAGGGGAGGCCGATCAGGTGGCGGTCAAGTCCGATTCTATGCTATTCCTTCCAGATCAGATGTTGTTGCTTCAGATGCAGTGATCATAGGTATTGTCTCAGTTTGCCATAGGGAGGCCTCTGTACTATTTGACCTTGGTTCCACTTATTCATATGTATCATCGTATTTTGCTCATCATTTAAATATGCCTCGTGAGTCCTTAGTTAAATCTGTTCATGTCTCTACGCCGGTGGGCGATACTATTATTGTGGACCGTGTATATAGGTCATGTGTAGTGACCATTGGGAGTCTGGAGACTAGATTTGATCTCTTGTTGCTTAGTATGCTTAATTTTGACGTGATCTTGGGTATGGATTGGTTGTCTCGATGTCATGCTGTTCTAGATTGTCATGCTAAGACTGTGACGTTGGCGATGCCGGGGTTGCCGAGGATTGAGTGGAGAGGTTCTCCAGACTATGTTCCCAGTAGAGTGATTTCATTTTTGAAGGTCCAACGGATGGTTGGAAAGGGTTGTTTATCTTATTTGGCCTTTGTGTGGGATGTTAGTGATGATGCTCCCATTATTGATTCTGTTCCGGTGGTGCGGGAATTTTCGGATGTGTTTCCTGTAGACTTGCCGGGTATGCCGCCCGACAGGGATATTGACTTCGGTATTGACTTGGTGCCAGGCACTCAGCCCATTTCTATTCCACCATATCGCATGGCACCAGTTGAGTTGAAGGAATTGAAGGAGCAGCTTCAGGAACTCCTTGATAAGGGTTTTAGTAGGCCTAGTATGTCACCTTGGGGTGCACCGGTGTTGTTTGTTAAGAAGAAGGATGGTACTATGAGAATGTGCATTGATTATAGGCAGTTGAACAAAGTCACAATCAAGAACACAAGTATCCTTTGCCGCGTATTGATGATCTGTTTGACCAGCTTCAGGGAGCGAGGATGTTTTCCAAGATTGATTTGAGGTCTGGGTATCACCAGTTGAAGATTCAAAACTCGAATATTCTAAAGACAGCCTTCAGGATCCGTTATGGTCATTATGAGTTCCTTGTAATGTCTTTTGGGCTGACCAACACCCCAGCAGCGTTCAAGCATCTGATGAACAATGTGTTTCAGCCTTACCTTGAGTCGTTTGTTATAGTGTTCATTAATGATATCCTGGTGTACTCTTGTAGCCAAGAGGAGTATGCCCAGCATTTGAGGACTGTGTTGCAGTGGTTGAGGAAGGAGAAGCTTTATGCCAAGTTCTCCAAGTGTGAGTTTTTTCTCAACTCAGTGGCATTCTTGGGGCACGTGGTGTCCAGTGAGGGTATTCAGGTTGATCCGAAGAAGATAGAGGTGGCTCAGAGTTGGCCCAGACCGTCCTCAGCTACGGAGATTCGGAGCTTTCTCGGCTTGGTCGGTTATTACCGTCACTTTGTGGAGGGTTTCTGATCTATTGCATCTCCCTTGACCAAATTGACCCAAAAGGGTGCTCCTTTCAGGTGGTTGAATGAGTGTAAGGAGAGCTTTCAGAAGCTCAAGACTGCCTTGACCACAGCTCCAATTCTAGTTTTGCCATCAGCTTCAGACTCTTATACAGTGTATTGTGATGCTTCTCGGATTGGCATTGGCTGTGTGTTGATGCTGTAGGGTAGAGTGATCACTTATGCTTCGCGTCAGTTGAAGCCTCACGAGAGGAACTACCCTGTTCATGAATTGGAGTTAGCTACCATCATTCATGCATTGATGATTTGGAGGCATTATCTCTACGGTGTGTCCTGTGAGGTGTTTAAGGATCATCGAAGTCTCCAGCACTTGTTCAAACAAAAGGATCTAAATTTGAGGCTGCGGAGATGGTTGGAGCTTCTAAAGGACTATGATGTCACTATTCTGTATTATCCCGGGAAGCCAATGTGGTGGCCGATGCCTTGAGTAGAAAGGCAGTGAGTATGGGTAGTCTTGCATTCATTCCCATTGGGGGAGAGACCTCTTGTAGTTGATGTTCAGGCTTTGGCCAACCAGTTTGTGAGATTGGATATTTCGGAGCCCAATCGGGTTCTAGCTTGTGTGGTTTCTTGGTCTTCCTTATATGATCGCATCAGAGAGCACCAGTATGATGATCCCCATTTTCTTGTCCTTAAGGACACAGTTTAGCATGGTGATGCCAGAGATGTGACTATTGGGGATAATGGGGTATTGATGATGCAGGGTTAGATTTGTGTGCCCAATGTGGATGGGCTATGTGAGTTGATTCTTGAGGAGGCCCACAGTTCGCGGTATTTCATTCGTCCAGGTGCCACGAAGATGTATCAGGACTTGAGGCAGCACTATTGGTGGAGGAGAATGAAGAAGGATGTAGTGGGGTTTATAGTTCGGTGCCTTAACTGTCAGCATGTGAAGTATGAGTATCAGAGACCGGGTGGATTGCTTCAGAGGTTAGAGATTCCAGAGTGAAAGTGGGAGCGGATCACCATGGATTTCGAAGTTGGGCTCCCACGGACTTCGAGGAAGTTTGATGCTATTTGGGTGATTGTGGATTAGCTGACCAAGTCCGCGCACTTCATTCCAGTAGGTACTACTTATTCTTTAGAACGGTTGGCTGAGATTTATATCCAAGAGATCGTCCGCCTTCACAGTATGCTAGTGTCCATAATTTCAGATCGAGGTACATAGTTTACATCACAGTTCTGGAGAGCAGTACAGCAAGAGTTGGGCACCCGGGTTGAGTTGAGCACAACATTTCACCCTCAGACGGACACATAGTCCGAGCGCACTATTCAGATATTGGAGGACATGCTATGAGCTTGTGTCATTGATTTTGGGGGTTCTTGGGATCAGTTTTTGCCACTCGCGGAGTTTGCCTACAACAACATCTACCAGTCGAGCATTCAAATGGCTCTGTATGAGGCTTTGTATGGGAGGTGGTGTAGATCTCCGATGGGTTGGTTCAAGCAGGGGGAGGCTAGGCTATTGGGTACTGATTTGGTTTAGGATGCATTGTACACAGTTAAATTGATTCAGGAGAGGCTTCGCATGGCGCAGTCCAGACAGAAGAGTTATGCCGACAGGAAGGTCCGTGATGTTGCTTACATGGTTGGGGATAAGGTTCTGCTGAAGGTTTCACCCATGAAGGGTGTTATGAGACTCGGTAAGAAGGGCAAGTTGAGCCCTCAGTTCATTGGGCCTTTTGAGGTACTTCAGAGGATTAGAGAGGTGGCTTATAAGCTTGCCTTGCCACCTAGCTTGTCTATTGTGCATCCAGTATTTCATGTTTCTATGCTCCGGAAATATGTTGGTGATCCGTCTCATGTTTTGGATATCTACACAGTTTAGTAAAGGTGCAGTGGAGAGGTCAATCCATTAAGGAGGCTACTTGGAAGACCGAGCAGGAGATGCGGAGCAGAAATCCATGCCTACTTGACACTCTAGGTATGTTTCTAGACCCGTTTGATGATGAATATTTGTTTAACAAGGGGAGGATGTAATGATCCGGCCGGTCGTTTCTAGAGTTGTAGCCCCGTTCCCCTATTTACTGATCCATTGGTGCTTTATAGCCGTTATATAACTTACTGGGTTAGTTGGTTTGAGTCCGGAGAGATTTCAGAGTGAATTGAGACACTTAGTTTCATAATGGAAAGCTTAAGGTGGAAAAGTTGACCGAATATTGACTTATGTGTAAACGGCATCGGATTTGAATTTTGATGGTTCCGCTATCTCCGTTAGGTGATTTTGGACTTAGGAGTGTGTCCGGATTGTGATTTTGAGGTCCGTAGTAGAATTAGGCTTGAAATGACGGAAGTTAAAATTTTGAAAAGTTTGACCGGGAGTGAACTTTTTGATATCGAGGTCGGATTGGATTTCCGGAAGTGGGAGCAGGTTCGTGGTGTCATTTGTGACTTGTGTGCAAATTTTTAGGTCAATCGGATGTGATTTGATAAGTTTCGGCGTCGTTAGTCGAATTTGGACATTTCAAGGTTCATTAGGCTTGAATTGGGGTGCGATTCCTGTTTTTGATGTTGTTTGAGATGACTTAAAGGCTCGACTAAGTTAGTATGATGTTTTAAGACTTTTTGGTATCTTTGGTTGAGGTCCCGGGGGGGCCCGGGTTGATTTCGGGTGGTTAATGGATCAAGGTTTGAAGTTGAAGAGCTGCTGAAGTTTGAGGGCTGCTGGTGTAAACGCACCTGTGGAGTGGGCACCACAAGTGCAAACCCGCAGAAGCGGGAAGGGAGTCGCAGAAGCGGGCCAGGAAGGAATTGGCAGAGGTCGCAGGTATGAGGTCCTTTCCGCAACTGCGAGGCCACAGATGCAGCAAATAGGGTGCAGAAGCGGAGAGTGAAGGAGTTGAGGGGCGTAGGCTGTTTCCGCAGAAGCGGATCATGGGTCGCAGAAGCGCAGGTGCGAGACCTGGAGCGCAGGTGCGAGCCTAGGGGAGTTAAGTGACTTTCGCAGGTGCAGAGTTATCACCGCTAAAGCGGGACCGCAGAAGCGAATTTTGGGACCGCATGTACGGTTTGACTGGGCAGAACGTATAAACATAAAGGTCCGCGATTTTCTTCATTTTCTAACATTTTGAGCTCGGCTTTTGGAGGTTTTTGAGAGGATTTTCTAGGGGATTCTTGAGGTAAGCTCCTTGTGTTCATTTTTCTTCAATAATTATATTTCCCCATTGATTTTCCACCTAGATGGTGTGTTTTTGAGGTGTAACTTAGGGGTTTGAGGCTATTTGGAGAGTTGATTTTAGGGATTTGAATGACCAATTGGTGTCGTATTTTGATAAATTTGGTATGACTATTCTCGTGAGTGAATGGGCTTTTGGGTTTTGTGACTTTTGTTGGATTTTGAGACGTGGGTCTGGGGGGTCGGGTTTGAGCCGATTTCGAATTTTTGAGTTATAACTTCGTAATTTCTTGTAGAATTGATTCCTTTAGTCCGTATTTATTGTATTGTACTGCTTGTGGCTAGATTTGTGTAATTTGGAGGTCGACTTGCGAGGTAAAGGCGTATTGGAGTATGGATTTGCTCGGATTCAGGTAAGTAAAACTTCTAAACTTGGTTCTGAGGGTTCAAAACCCCGAACTTATGTGTTATGTGATTGGTATTAAGGTGACACACATGCCAAGTGACGGGCGTGCACCGTGAGAATTGTGACCTAGTCGATTCCATGGCACTGTCTAGTGGTTCTATCTTGTTGATATCCATGTTTTCATCATGTGATAAAGTAATTGATTTGTCATTCATGCTAGATATCATGTTTAGGCTTTATGCCGGTATTGTTGGGACCCATAATGGTTGTTTATTGCTGTTGTCTTACTGATTTTATTGATATTTCGTACTCAATCATATTCATTCATTTCATATCATATCTCAGTCTCTGTTGTTAATTATTGATACATCATATTATTATTTTCGGGCTAGTATCATGACATTGTGAGCCCGTGAGAGAGAGATTGATGACTGAGTGAGGCCGAGGGCCTGATTATGAGTGACATTTATGGGATCGGGTTGCACGTCGCGGCAGTTATACTGGGCTGAAGGAGCCCCTCTGGAGTCTCCACACACCACTAGTAAGCGCGGTTGTTTATATTAAGGGATGGATCTTCCCTGGACATGGATCTTGTCCGAAGTATTATATACCTGGAGATGGATCTTCTCCACGGGCTGGATTAGCCCTACTCGGTATTGGGTGACGGATGGTCAAAGATGTATGTATTCCGAAATGGATCTTCCTTGGGTTGTATGTGCTATATACAGTACCGAGTGATTGAGAATTTGAGAGTGTGAGCACATGAGGCTGTCAGCATGGTGCATCACATACAGCATGTGCATTGGCATGTAGAAGTAGAGGAGTTATATTCTTCATATCATTCATATTTGATCCATTTTTACTGTTTTGAGATATCTATCGAACTTGAAAGCATGTCTACGTTTCTACATTGTTATTCTCTATATTGAAATGTGCCGGTTGAGTTCGTCACTACTTTCAGTCCACAGTTTGGATTTGTTACTTATTGAGTTGGTTGTACTCACGCTACACCCTGCACCTCGTGTGCAGATCCAGGTGCTTCTGGTTGCGACGGCTGTTGAATGAGGAGTCGAGATCTCGGAGACTATCGAGGTAGTTGCATAGCGTTCGCAGGCCTTGACTCTCCTTCATTATCTTTATTTGTATTTCAGTTCTTATTCCTCAGACATTGTAGTAGGCTGTATCCTGGTATAGATGCTCATATACTCGGTGACACTCGATTTTTGGAAGAGATTGTATTGCGTTGTGATTTTATTTCGATTTTTAAAGGGATTTCCTTATGTATTAACTGCTTCCGTTTAATTTTCAAAGCTTTTATTTGGTTGACCTAGTTGAGCAGTTGGCTTGCCTAGTTCCACTATAGGCGCCATCACGATGGTTGGTTTTGGGTCGTGACACCAAACGACCTCGGCAGTAACATTAGATACCATTTTGTTACCGGTAAATTGCATTGTCCCATCTTAAAAAGGACACGTGGCTGCCCTAATTAGATTAATAAAGATCCACCTGTTTCTAATAAAATCCCACCAGATCTGTGAACACTCAGATAGTGTTAGCTGTGAATAACAACGTGAATAACTCGTCATTTGTCATTCATTTGTGAAAGGTTATTCAAATATTTAAATTGGATTGGGTTAGGATTCAGATATGCCAAAAAGGTAATTTTTCGCTTAAACTTAAATCACCTATTGTTAGAGTTCACTATCATCTTTGTTCTATTTTTTAATTTATTTGGTTACTCTCATGGTGATAACCGCCGTCACTATTCCGACAAAAATGAGTTTGTGATGTTGTTATTGGATAGTTATTGAATGGTTCGTTAACTCTATTGGTCAAATATTTCAAACATCTTTTAAAATATTTTAATTGAGAATATGAATTCAATTAAATCATCTATTGTTAGGAGTTACTATTTCCGTTTGTTTTTTATATTTTTTGCATTTTGTCTCTACAGCCTCTTGTAATAGGTTCAAAAAATTTAGATGGTCATAGTTAGGGTTCCTTTATTTGTTGTATTTCTGTCCAATTTGTTGTAGATAGTTAGGGTTTGATATTTAGTGGTATATGTTTCACTTGATTTGATTGATGAAATTATTTTGCTATGTCATATTATTTTAAGACAAATTTGGTTGTTATTTTATTAGAGAAAAGCACAATGTTGAATGATTTTATTGATACAAAAAAAGCATAGCATTTCTGAATCATATTAACACTAGATACCATTTTGTTACCGGTAAATTACGTGGTCCCATATTAAAAAGGACATGTGGCTATACTTGATAAAATAAAATAAAAAAAGGTCTACCAATTTGTAATTAAAACCCACCCGACCCATGAACACTCGGAAAGTGTTAGTTGTGAATGACAACGTGAATAACTCGTCATTTGTCATTCATTTGTGAAAGGTTATTCAAATTTTAAAATGATTGGGTTAAGGCTTCAAACCTGCCAAAAAGGTAATTTTTCTTTTAAACTTAAATCATCTATTGTTAGAGACTTAGAGTTCACTAGTGATAACCGCCGTCACTATTCCGGCAAAAAGTGGATTTATGTTGTTGTTATTATATAGTTATTGCTTAGTTGGTTAAAGCCATTATGGTCAAATATTTCAAACATCTTTTGAAGTGTTTTAAATGAGACTATATGAATTCAATTAAATCACTAGTTTTAGAGTTTAGTATTTCTATTTGTTTTTCATCTTTTTTTTTTGCATTTCGTCTCTGCACCCTCTTGTAATGGGTTCAAATAATTTAGATGGTGCTAGTTAGGGTTTCTTTATTTGTGATATTTCTGTCCACTTCATTTTAGATAATTAGGGTTTGATGTTTTGTGGTTTATGTTTCACTTAATTTGATTGATAAAGTTATTTTGTTGTGTCATATTATTTTAAGACAAATTTGATTGTTATTTTATTAGAGAAAATCACTAAGTTAGAATGATTTTATTGATACAAAACAAAGTATAGAATTTCTGAATCATATTAACATTATATACCATTTTGTTACATGTAAATTACATGGTCCTGTCTTAAAAAGGACGCGTGGATGTCCCTGATTAGATTAAAAAAAAAAAAAAAAGGTCCACATATTTCTAATTTAAACCCATCCGACTCGTGAACACTCAGATAGTGCTAGTTGTAAATGACAACTTGAATAACTCATCATTTGGCATTTATTTGGGAAAGGTTATTCAAATTTTAAATTGGATTAGGTTGCGCTTCAAATATGCTTAAAAAGTAAGTTTTCTTTTAAACTTAAATCATCTATTGTTAGAGTTCACTATCATCTTTGTTCGATTTTTTAATTTATCCAGTCACTCTAATGGTGATAACCATCGTCGCTATTTGTGATGACCCAAAATGTCATCTTTAAATTTAATAAGTAATTTTGTGTTCTAAAACCTCGAAAAATACTATTTTTTACTCCTCGACTTGCGTGCGCAGTCCGTACAGTTTTCAGAAAAGTTTTTTGTGTGAAAAATAGATTAAAATGTGAAATAGAACTTTAAAACTCAACTAAGTTGACAATTCCGATAGGTCCGTATCGTGACTTGGGACATGGGCGTATGCCCGGAATCGAATTCCGAGGTCCCTAGCCTGAGATATGGAATTTTGATGAAAAATTAAAAGCTTGAAAGCTTAATAATTTTTAAGAATCTACTGATATTGGATTTATTGACACCGGATCCGTATTTTGGTTTCGGAGCCCGGTATAGGTCCACTATAATATTTATTACTTGTTTGCCGAATTTGGTGAGAATCGGAGTTGATTTGACGTGATTCGGACGTCAGGATATAAAAATATAAGTTTTAAAGTTTCATGAAAATTTTCTTTGATTTGGTGTCCGATTCGTAGTTCTAGGTGTTATTTTGACGATTTGATCACGCGAGCAAGTTCGTATGATGTTTTAGGACTTGTGTGCATGTTTGGTTTGGAGCCCCGAGGGTTCGGGTGAGTTTCGGATAGGCTACGGGATGATTTTGAACTTAGAAAATCTGAATTTTGAGCTTCTGTTGTCATTTGGTGCATTGTGAATCGCGATCGCGAAGCCATTCCTACGATCGCAAAGAGAGAATTTTGAGCCGTGAGTTTTACTCTTCGCGTTCGCGAAGATAGGTATGCGAATGCGAAAGAATAGCTCCCACTGCACTGCGAACGCGAGCACAAAGCTGCGATCGCGAAGAAGGAATGAGACAGAAGCTGAAGCATCCAAATTGTGCTATGCGATCGCATAAACCGGTACACGATCGCGTAAGGTTGAGAAAATATTCTCTGCGATCGCATCGCCATTTATGTGATCGCGTAGAGTTAAACAAACCTGGGAAAATTTTGATCTACGCGATCGCGAACGAATTTCTGCGATCGCGATGAGTAAAAATCTGAAAAAACTGATTTTTACGGAAAAACATTGGGGTAAGTGTTCCTTATCCTATATTGATTATATTTCATGATTTCATACTCGTTTATATCATGAATCCGTGAATTTTTGGGAGAAAAATCAGAATTTTTATACAATCTTCCAAAAACGAAAATTTAAGATTTGAAGGTCCATTTGACATCGTAATTGGATAAATTTTGTATGGTTAAACTCGTATCGGAACGGATATTCGAATTTCGTAAGTTTTTTCGAAATTTTAGACGTGGGTCCCACTGTCAAATATTTAAATGAATTTCGGATTTTTATCCAGAAAATTATTAAATTCATATGGAATTAATTCATATGATTCATATTGAGTATATCGAATTGTTTGTGAATAGATTTTAAGCTTTTGAAGACAAATTTAAAAGAAAAAGCTGTGATCGAGTAATTGATTGGAATTTGCAAAGCGAGGTAAGTGTCGTGGTTAATCTTGACTTGAGGGAATAGAAACCTTAAATTATTTGTTATGTGAAATGCATGTGAACGACGTATAGGCAAGGTGACGAGTTTCTATACGTCATTAAATTAATTGTTTGCATAATTATTTGAAAATCATAAATTGTTTAAATATATGAATTAATGTTATAATAATTGTTTCTCTCATGTTCTTTGTCACATATTAATTCTTGAATTCCTGCAATAATTGTTACATGCTTATTTTATTTATGTGCATTAATTGCTACTTGACATTTAGTATATTAAATATTAAACTGTCTAATTTCTCCCTAGTTTTCATAATAAATTATTAATTGCCATTGTTTGTTCATAAATAAATTACAATTATTGTGTGCCTTGATGCTTAATAGTTTCTCATTGGACGTGGTATTTATTGGAGTAATTTTTATTTACATTTATGAGTTGTTTAAAGTTATATATTGGGGGAACGGGTTGCACGCCGCAACGGAAATAAAAGTATATATATATATATATATATATATATATATATATATATATATATATATATATATATATATATATAGGGGGATCGGATTGCACGCCGCAATAGACTTATTTAAAAGTCAATATTGAGGGATCGGATTACACACCGCAATAGACTTATTTAAAAGTCTATATATACTTGATTAAAATAAATATATAAGAGTATTGAAACTGAATATATTGTGGAAGCGGTTTGCATGCTATAACGGAAATTGATTGAAATAATAATGAACTATGACTGTTGAGTTGGCTTCAACTATTATAAATGAGTTACCTGATTTATTTCTATTATTTGTTGTTGTTACTAATATTGCATACAGGTTAAAGTAAGTGACCCGCCTTTGTCTCGTCACTATTTCGTCGAGGTTAGGCTCAGCACTTACCAGTACATTGGGTCGGTTGTACTGATACTACACTCTGCACTTCTTGTACAGATTTCGAAGTTGGTCCCAGCGGCGTACCATAGACTTGCTCGGATTTCAGCTACTCGGAGGAGACTTGAGGTATAATTGCACAGCGTCCACAGTTCTGAAGTCCGCGTCTATTTTACTTCAGTTGTATGTTTGTTTTCAGACAGCTTTATTTTATTCAGACCTTTATTTGTATTTATTCTAGAAGCTCGTGCATTTGTGACACCAATTCTGAGATGTTATTTAGACACTGTTGTTTGTATGGATTATTAACTATATTTCAGACTTTACTTCCGCATTTGTTCCTTTGTTATTAATAAATTTAAAACTTGTTTAAAAATAGTTAATATTATTCTAATGTTGGCTTGCCTAGCAAGTGAAATGTTAGGCGCCATCACAGTCCGAAAGTGAGAATTTCGGGTCGTGACAGTTGGTATGAGAGCACTAGGTTACATAGGTCTCACGAGTCACGAGCAAGCTTAGTAGAGTCTGAAGGATCGGTACGGAGACGTCTCTACTTATCTCTTAGATGCTATGAAGTTTAGGAACAATATCACTTCTTTCTCATTCTGTCGTGCGATTTTATTCTATCATCCATGATTGAACCATTCTACCCTTATTCTCTCGCAGATGGTGAGAACACGTAATACCTCTATTGATGGACAGGGACTAGAACCCCCAGTGGCAACTATGGCCAGGGGTAGAGGTCGAGGCCGAGGTCGTGCTAGAGGCAGAGGTAGAGGTAGAGCTCATTCCAGAGCTCGAGCAACTGTACCTGTTGTAGAACCTCAGGTGGACCTTCAGGAGGAGGTTCCAGTTCAGAATGTACTAGTTGGACCAGTTCAGGTCCCGGGGGATTCATAGCCACTCTAGTGCTTCAGGACGTTCTAGTCCGGTTGGTGAGTCTTATGGAGGGCGTGGCCCAGAATGGTACATTTCCAGTGGCACCAGCCGTCTCACAGGCTGGGGGAGGAGTACAAACTCCCACTACTCCTTCTCAAGAGCAGATAGCTCCCCAGAATCAGGCTCCAGCAGCCCCGCCAGTTGGGGTAGTTCAGCCAGTTATTGCGGTACAGACCGGTGATAGGCCCGCCATGTCTTTTCAGGCTTTATTGAGACTGGATAAGTTTACTAAGCTCTTTCCAGTTCACTTCAGTGGTATACCTTCTGAGGACCCATATGATTATATTGAATGCTACCATGAGGTGTTGCGGAACATGGGTATAGTTGAGACCAATGTGGGTTGATTTTGCTGTATTTCAGATGGCGGGTTCCTCCAGGAGGTGGTGGGGGGATTATACATTGACTAGACCAGTTGGATCGCCTGCACTTACCTGGGAGCAGTTCTCTCAGCTATTTCTGGAGAAGTTCCTTCCTATCACACTGAGGGAGGATTACCGAAAGCAATTTGAGTGTCTACAGCAGGGCAGTATGATTGTTACTCAGTATGAGTCCCGTTTTGTGGATTTGGCTTGTCATGCTCTCCTTTTACTACCTACGGAGGGGGAGAGAGTGAGGAGGTTTATTGAGGGACTCACTTACCCTATCAGGCTTCAGATGGCCAAAGAGACCGTAAGTGAGATTTCTTTTCAGGCGGCTGCTAATATCGTGAGGAGGATCAAGATGGTTCTTACACAGGAGAGAGGGCAGAGGTATGATGAGAGGCCTCATTAGTTCGATGGTTTCAGTGGTGCCTCGTCTAGAGGTAGGGGTAATTTTGGTAAGGGTCATCCTCCCAGACCGTTTCATTCAGCACTTCATGCATCTCCCGGTGCTTCAGGGAGTCACGGTCCTATTCTGCCTTACTTTGGGCAGCCAGCATTTAGTGCACATTCAGCTCCTATCAGGGCACTGCCACTCCAGAGTTACTACAGCAATTATTCGGCCCATTTGGGTCAGCTTCAGCAGCCACGGCATCAGGATAGGTGTTATGAGTGTTGGAACATTAGCCACATCAGGAGGTATTTCCCTTGATTGGCGAGTAACAGATCTTGACAGGATTCGCGTGCCATCATATAGGCACTGATTGCTTCACCGCCTGCTCAGCCAGCTAGAGGTAGGGGTCAGGCAGCTAGAGGTGGAGGTCATGCCATTAGAAGTGGCGGTCAGGCCGTTAGAGGTGGAGGTCAGACAGTTAGAGGTGGAGGCCAGCCAGTTAGAGGCCGTCCTAGAGACGCAGTTCAGAGTAGTGGGGCTCAACCCCGATTTTATGCTTTTCCAGCTAGGCCTGAGGCCGAGTCATTTGATGCTGTGATCACAGGTATTATTCCAGTTTGCCATAGAGATGCTTCAGTTATATTTGATCCAGGATCTACTTATTCCTATGTGTCCTCCTATTTTTCTTCATATTTGGTTGTGCCTTGTGATTCTCTGATTGCTTCTGTGTGTGTATTTACATCGGTGGGAGACTCTGTTGTAGTAGATCATGTCTATCATTTGTATGTGATTACTATTAGTAGTCTTGAGACTAGTGTGGATCTTTTACTTCTTGATATGGTCGATTTTGATGTCATCTTGGATATGGATTGGCTGTCACCTTATCATGCTATATTAGATTGTCATGCCAAGACAGTGACTCTAGCCATGCCGGGGTTACCTCGGTTAGAGTGGAAAGGAACTCTTGGTCATTCTGCCAACAAGGTTATTTCTTATATGAAAGCTCGTCGTATAGTAGAGAAAGGGTGTCTAGACTCTTTGGCTTATATTCGCTATCCCAGTACGGATGTTCTTTCTATGGACTCAGTACCAGTTGTTCGTGAATTTCCTGAAGTATTTCCTGTAGATTTGCCGGGGATGCCACACGACAGAGATATTGAATTCTGTATTGATTTGGCTCCGGGCACTCAACCCATTTCTATTCCACCATATCGTATGTCCCCACCGGACTTGAAAGAATTGAAGGAGCAGTTACAAGAATTGCTTGATCAAGGATTCATTAGACCCAGTGTCTCACCCTGGGGTGCAACAGTATTATTTGTAAAGAAGAAAGATGGTTCTATGCAAATATGTATAGATTATCGGTAGCTGAACAAAGCTACTATTAAGAATAAATATTCGCTGCCAAGAATTGATGACTTATTCGATCAGCTTCAGAGTACCAAGGTATTTTCGAAGATCGATTTGAGGTGTGGCTACCATCAGTTGAAGATTAGGGCATCTGATGTCCCTAAGATAGCTTTTCAGACTCGGTATGGGCATTACGAATTCCTAGTGATGTCATTTGGGTTGACAAATGCCCCAGCAGCATTTATGGATTTGATGAATCGGGATGATATCTTGATTTACTCCAGCAGTCAGGAGGAGCATGAGCAGCATCTTCGGAGTGTGCTTCAAACTTTGAAGAACAATCAGTTATATGCCAAATTTTCAAAATGTGAATTTTGGTTAGACTCAGTTACCTTTTTGGGGCATGTTGTATCGGTAGAAGGCATAAAGGTGGATCCTAAGAAGATTGAGGATGTTCAAAATTGGCCTAGACCTACTTCGGTTACAGAGATTCGGAGTTTCTTGGGTTTAGCAGGTTATTATCATCGGTTTGTAGAAGGGTTTTCATCTATAGCAAGCCCATTGACCAGACTGACCCAGAAAGGTATCCCATTCAGATGGTCAGACGAGTGTGAGTTGAGCTTTCAGAAGCTCAAGACTGCTTTGACTACGGAGCCAGTGTTGGTATTACCCGCAGGTTCAGGATCGTATACGGTATATTGTAACACATCTCACATTGGGCTTGGTGTAGTATTAATGCAAGATGGTAGGGTGATTGCATATGCGTCGCGGCAGTTGAAAGTTCACGAGAAGAATTATCTTGTTCATGACTTAAAACTGGCAACCATTGTTCATGCACTGAAGATTTGGAGGCATTACCTATACGGTGTCTCGTGTGAGGTATTTACTGATCATTGTAGCCTTCAGTATCTGTTCAAACAAAAAAATCTTAATTTGAGGCAGAGAAGATGGTTGGAGTTGTTGAAAAACTATGATATCACCATTTTGTATCACCCCAGAAAGGCCAATGTGATGGCCGATGCTTTGAGTAGAAAGGCTGTGAGTATGGGCAATCTTGCGTATATTTCGGTTGGTGAGAGGCCATTAGCTGTAGATTTTCAGACTTTGGCTAATCAGTTCGAGGTTAGATGTTTCAGAACCTAGTCGAGTTCTAGCTTGCACAGTCGCTCGGTCTTCTTTATATGAGCGCATCAGAGAGAGGCAATATGATGATCCTCATTTACTTCTCCTTAAGGACACGGTGCGACACAGTGATTCCAAATAGGTTGTTGTAGGGGAAGATGGAGTTCTGTGAATGCAGTGTCGTATTTGTGTGCCTAATGTTGACGGGCTTCGTGAATTAATTTTTGAAGAGGCACACAGTTCCAAGTATTCTATTCATCCAGGTACCGCCAAAATGTATCAAGATTTGCGGTAACATTATTAGTGGAGAAGAATGAAAAAGGATATAGTTGCATATGTAGCTCGGTATCTGAATTGTCAGCAAGTTAAGTACGAGCATCAGAGGCTAGGTGGTTTGCTTCAGAAGTTAGAAATTCCTGAATGGAAATGGGAGCATATCACTATAGATTTTGTTGTTGGACTCCCACGGACTCAGAGAAAATTTGACGCAGTTTGGGTCATTGTGGACAGGTTGACCAAGTTAGTACATTTCATTCCAGTGGCAGTTACCTATTCTTCAGAGAGGTTAGCTGAAATTTACATTCGTGAGATTGTTCGCCTACACGGTGTGCTCATGTCTATTATTTTAGATCGAGGTACACAGTTTACCTCATACTTCTGGAGGGCTGTACAACGTGAGTTAGGCATGCGGGTTGAGTTGAGTACAATATTTTATCCACGGACAAACGGACAGTCAGAGCACACCATTCAGATATTGGAAGATATGCTTCCCGCTTGTGTTATAGACTTTGGAGGTTCTTGGGATCATTTCCTGCCACTTGTGGAGTTTCTTATAATAATAGCTACCAGTCGAGCATTCAGATGGCTCCATATGAGGCATTATACGGGAGGCGATGCCGTTCACCAGTTGGATGATTTGAACTGGGAGAAGCTCGGTTATTGGGTAACGATTTGGTACAGGATGCCTTGGATAAGGTCAAGATTATTCAGGATCGACTTCACACAGCTCAGTCTAGGCAAAAGAGTTATGCCGACCGTAAAATTCGTGATATTGCATTCATGGTTGGAGAAAGAATATTGCTCCAGGTTTCACCTATGAAAGGTATAATGAGGTTCGGAAAGAAGGGCAAGTTGAGCTCTAGGTATATCGGACCCTTTGAAATTCTTGAAAAGGATGGATGAAGTAGCCTACAGGCTTGCATTACCACCTAATTTATCAACGGTTCATCCGGTGTTCCATGTGGCTATGCTTCGAAAATATCATGGTGATCCGTCCCATGTGTTAGATTCCACCTCAGTCCAATTGGACAAAAATTTGACTTACGAGGAGGAGCCGGTGGCTATTCTAGCCCGGCAGGTCCGGCAGTTGAGGTCTAAGAGTTATCCTTCAGTTCGGGTGTAATGGAGAGGTCAGCCGGTAGAGGCATCTACCTAGGAGTCCGAGTAGGATATGCGGAGTAAATATCCACATTTATTCACCAGCTCAGGTACTTTATCTAACTTCGTTCGAGGACAAACGTTTGTTTTAGAGGTGCAGAATGTGATGACCCAAAATATCATCTTTAAATTTAATAAGTAATTTTGTGTTCTAAGACCTCAAAAAGTATTATTTTTCACTCCTTGACTTGCGTGCGCAGTCTGTACAATTTTCTGAAAAGTTTTTGTGCGAAAAATAGATTAAAATGTGAAATAGAACTTTAAAACTCAACTGAGTTGACTTTGGTCAACATTTTGAGCAAACGAACCCGGATCAATATTTTGACAATTTCGGTAGGTCCGTATCGTGACTTGGGACTTGGGCTTATGCCCGGAATCGAATTCCGAGGTCCGTAGCCCGAGATATGGAATTTTGATGAAAAATTAAAAGCTTGAAAGCTTAATGATTTTTAAGAATTTACTAATGTTGAATTTATTGACATCGGGTTCGTATTTTAGTTTCAGAGCCCGGTATAGGTTTACTATAATATTTATGACTTGTCTGCCGAATTTGGTGAGAATCGGAGTTGATTTGACGTGATTCGGACTTCCGGTTGTAAAAATATAAGTTTTAAAGTTTCTTGAAAATTTCCTTTGATTTGGTGTCTGATTCGTAGTTCTAGGTGTTATTTTGATAATTTGATCGCGCGAGCAAGTTCGTATGATGATTTAGGACTTGTGTGCATGTTTGGTTTGGAGCCCCGAGGGCTCGGGTGAGTTTCGGATAGGCTACGGGATGATTTTGAACTTAGAAAATCTGGTTTTTGAGCTTCTGTTGTCATCTGGTGCATTGTGCATCGCGATCGCGAAGCCATTCCTACGATCGCGAAAAGAGAATTTTGAGCCGTGAGTTTTACTCTTCGTGTTCGCGAAGATAGGCACGCGAACACGAAAGGCTAGCTCCCAGTGCACTACGAACGCGAGCACAAAGTTGCGATCGCGAAGAAGGAATGAGGCAGAAGCTGAAGCATCGAAATAGTGCTACGCGATCGCATAAACCGGTACGCGATCGCGTAAGGTTGAGAAAATGTTCTCTGCGATCGCATGGCCATTTACGCGATCGCGTAGAGTTAAACGAACCTGGGCAAATTTTGTTCTACACGATCACGATGAGTAAAAATCTTAAAAAACAGAACTTAAGTACTGGAAATAGGATTTCGACCCATTTTCAATCATTTTCTATTTTTGAGCTCGGGTAAGGCGATTCTTTGGCGATTCTTATGGAAAAACATTGGGGTAAGTGTTCCTTATCCTATATTGATTATACTTCATGATTCCATACTCGTTTATATCATGAATCCATAAAATTTTGGGAGAAAAATCAGATTTTTTTATAAAATCTTCCAAAAAAAAATATTAAAGATTCGAAGGTCCATTTGACATCGAAATTCGATAAATTTTGTATGGTTGAACTCGTATCGGAACGGGTGTTTGAATTTCGTAAGTTTTTCCGAGATTTTAGACGTGAGTCCCACTGTCGAATATTTAAATGAATTTCGTTTTTTATCCGAAAATTTAGTAAATTCATATGGAATTAATTTCTATGATTCGTATTGAGTATATCGAATTGTTTGTGAATAGATTTGAAGCTTTTGGAGATAAATTTAAAAGGAAAAGTTGTGGTCGAGTAATTGATTGAAATTTGCAAAGCGAGGTAAGTGTCGTGGTTAACCTTGACTTAAGGGAATAGAACCCTTAAATTATTTGTTATGTGAAATGCATGTGAACGACGTATAGGCGAGCTGACGAGTGTCTATACGTCGTCAAATTAATTGTTTGCATAATTATTTGAAAATCATAAATTATTTTACTATATGAATTAATTGTTATAATAATTGTTTCTCTCCTGTTCTTTGTCAAATATTAATTCTTGAATTCCGGTAATAATTTTTACATGCTTATTTGATTTATGTGCATTAATTGCTACTTGATATTTAATATATTAAATATTAAACTGCCTAATTTCTCCCCGATTTCCATAATAAATTATTAATTACCATTGTTTGTTCATAAATAAATTACAATTATTGTGTGCCTTGATGCTTAATAGTTTTTCATTGGCCGTGGTATTTATTGGAGTAATTTTTATTTACATTTATGAGTTGTTTAAAGTTATATATTGGGGGAACGGGTTGCACGCCACGACGAAAATAAAAGTAAATATATTTATATTGGGGGATCGGATTGCACGCCGCAATAGACTTATTTAAAAGTCAATATTGGGGGATCGGATTGCACGTCGCAACAGACTTATTTAAAAGTCTATATATACTTGATTGAAATAAATATATAACAGACTTATTTTAAAGAATATATTGTGGAAGCGGTTTGCACGCTATAACGAAAATTGGTTGAAATAATAATTGATTATGACTGCTGAGTTGGCTTCAATTATTATAAATGAGTTACCTCATTTATTTCTATTATTTGTTGTTGTTACTAATATTGCGTACAGGTTAAAGTAAGTGACCCCCCTTAGCCTCGTCACTACTTCGTCGAGGTTAGGCTCAGCACTTATCAGTACATGAGGTCGGTTGTACTGATACTATACTCTGCACTTCTTGTGCAGATTTCGGAGTTGGTCCCAGCGACGTATCATAGACTTGCTCGGATTTCAGCTACTCGGAGGAGACTTGAGGTATAACTGCACAACGTCCGCAGTTCTGAAGTCCCCGTTTATTTTACTTCAGCTGTGTGTTTGTTTTCAGACAGCCTTATTTTATTCAGACCTTTATTTGTATTTATTCTAGAAGCTCGTGCACTTGTGACACCAATTCTGGGATGGTATTTAGACACCGTTGTTTTTATGGATTATTCACTATATTTCAGACCTTACTTCCGCATTTGTTCCTTTATTATTAATAAATTTAAAAATTATTTAAAAATGGTTAATATTATTCTAACGTTGGCTTGCCTAGCAAGTGAAATGTTAGGCGTCATCACGGTACGAAGGTGTGAATTTCGGGTCGTGACACTATTTAGGCAAAAATGAGTTTATGTTGTTGTTGGATAGTTATTGCATGGTTGGGTAACGCTATTATGGTCAAATGATTCAAACATCTTTTGAAATATTTTAATTGAGACCATAAGAATTCAATTAAATTATCTATTATTAGAGATTACTATTTTTATGTATTTTTCATATTTTTTGCATTTCGTCTCTACACCCTCTTGTAATGGGTTCAAATAAGTTAGATTGTGATAGTTAAGATTCTTTTATTTGTAGTATTTCTGTCCATTTCATTTTAAATAGTTAGGGTTTGATGTTTAGTGGTTTATGTTTCACTTAGTTTGATTGATGAAATTATTTTGATTTGCATATTATTTTATGACAAATTTGGTTGTTATTTTATTAGAGAAAAGTACTAAATTGAGTGATTTTATTGATACAAAGTAAAGTATAGCTTTTCTAAATCACATTAATACTAAAACTATTTTGTTATCTTAATTGTCCTATCTTTTGACACGTGGTTGTCCCTGATTAGATAAAAAAGGTCTACCAATTTCTAATTAAAGCCAACCCGACCCGTGAACCCTTGAAAAATATTAGATGTGAAAGATAACGTTAATAACTCGTCATTTGTCATTCATTTGTGAAAAGTTATTCAAATTTTAAATTGGATTGAGTTAGGGCTTCAAAATTTTCAAAAAGGTAATTTTTCTTTTAAACTTAAATCATCTATTGTTTGAGTTCACTATCATCTTTGTTCGATTATTTAATTTATCCGGTCACCCTCATGTTGATAACCGCCGTCACTATTCCAGACAAAAATAGATTTATGTTGTTATTGTTATTGTTGAATAGTTATACAATGGTTGGTTAGCGCCATTATAGTCAAATGTTTCAAACATCTTTTGAAATATTTTAATTGAGAGCATATGAATTCAATTAAATTATCTATTATTAGGGTTTGCTGTTTCTATTTGTTTTTCACTTTTTTGTATTTTGTCTCTACACACTTTTTTAATGGATTCATATTATTTATATGGTGATAATTAGATTTTCTTTATTTGTGGTATTTCTGTCCATTTCGTTTTAGATTGTTAGGGTTTGATGTTTAGTGGTTTATGTTTCACTTATTTTGATTGGTGAAATTATTTTGTTGTGTTATGTTATTTTTGTCACGATCCCAAATTTTCTCTGTAGGATGTCGTGATGGCATCTAGTCTCTAAGACTAGGTAAGCCTATCAATGCGGAATAATAATAAATATCTAAAATAATTAAACAACAATTCAAACAATTTCAACTCCCAAAACCCGGTAGAAATAAGTTACAAGCTTCTAAGAATTTATCCTCTATGTCTCTATTTAACAGAGTCTAAAGAAAATAAGGAAGCAACATAACAAGAATAGAAGGGGACTCCGGAGTCTACGGGCGTTGGCAGATATACCTCGAAGTCTCCTCGTACAGCTAGTTTACTGATGCGTGGTCTGATAAGATGTACCTGGATCTGCACAAAATGATGTGCTGAAGCATAGTATGAGTACACCACAGCGGTACCCAGTAAGTGCCAAGCCTAACCTCGGTAGAGTAGTAACGAGCTCAGGTTAGGCCCTACTGGAGAATAAATAATGGCATGGTAAAATGTTTAAACAATATTATAAGATAAAATGACAATAGAATTGAATCAAGTAGTATGTCACATTTAATTACATCAAATAATGGCAAATAAATACCTCGTGAAAACAAAATAGAATTCTTTTCAACTTTAAAAAAATCACACAATAATCAAAGTCAACTGTGGCCATAAATCAATATCAACAAGGGCACTCCCGAGGTACCGCCTCGTAGTCCCAAATTATAAACAAATTCACAATATCTCATTTTCTTATCTCACCGCGGGAGCCTTCACAATTTATTTAAAAGAAAATATTTTTTCCGAAATAGCATCCCGCATTTTAGCCATCCTTATCACACCACATGACTTCTAGTAGTTCCCCTACTAGCCACGCGTATTAAGCCACCCTTATCTCACCGCATGCGTTTCAATACCCAGACCTTATACCACCGCATGCGTATCAATATCACAATATATCACAATTTGTACCTCAAGTGCTCAAATAATTTAACTTGCCAAAATAATTCAACAATAATATTTTTTCATAATAAAGAGCTCACGACTCATGTCAAAATAATTCAACAATAATATTTTTCCACAATAAAGAGCTCACGGTTCATGTCAAAATAATTTAACAATAATATATTTCCACAATAAAGAGCTCACTGCTCCATCACAATGAGTACGAAAATCTTACAAAAATATTCAGGAGTAAATAATTCAGGAAAATAATATTTTAAAATCTTTAATACGTTGCTTCAATATCAAGTTTAAAAATATCAAATACTTCATATTAATAATATTTAATTTAAAGAAAATCAATCTTCAAATAATGCACAGAATAAAAGAAATCAAGTTCCAACTAAACAGATAAAATAATTAGCAGGGAAAGGTCAAGAAAATTTAAAAATATAAACATTAAATCAATAATGAAGAATATAACAAAATAAAATAACTTAATTAATGCGCAACAATGATCTACACAATTTAAAACATAATCTTTCACATTTAGCCCGCGTACACACTCATCACCTCGTGTACACGACTTTCCACACATTACAATTATCAATCCTAGGAAAATTTTCCCCACACAAGGTTAGACAAGTCACTTATCTCGACTTGCTCCAATTTAACCAAGTATTATATTTTTTCCTCGATTTTTCGACTCCGATCGACTCGTATCTAGTCATAATTAATTCGATACAGTCAACAAAAATTATAGTAATCAATTTCATAAGAAAATATTATATTTTTCAATAAAATCTGAAATTAGCTCAAAATTTTCCCGTGGGGCCCACATCTCGGAATCTGGCGAAACTTACAAAATCTGACAACCCATTCAATTACGAGTCCACCCATACCAATTTTATCAAATTCCGATAACAACTCGACCTCCAAATCTTAAATTTTCGTTTTTGGAAGATTTTGCAAAAATCTTGATTTTTCTTCAATAAATTCATGGATTCATGATGTAATGAGTATGTAATCATAAAATATAAACAATATAGGATAAGGAACACTTACCCCAATATTTTCCAGTGAAAATCGCCCAAAAATCGCCCAAGAACCGTGCTCCAAAAATCCAAAACGAAATGAAGGAAATGACCATTTTTGGTCCTTAAGTTTCTGCCCATCCGTCACTAAAAGTCCATTTTCCGTCACTAAAAAGGTCCACAAGAAACTGCTCTACCAGTATTCATTCAATCGATTATAACTTTATGTACAAATGTCCAAATGATGAATAGTTTAACTTTCTGGAAACTACAATCCAACGACTACAACTTTCATGTTTTGTAACTTTTTTGGTTCCTTATGAATTGCGAGATATAAGCTTCCAAAATCGGCTCTACGCATCAGAATTTCTGGCGAAACTGCTCTACTAGCCTTTATTTAATCCATCATAACTTTCTGTACAAATGTCCAAATAATAAATGGTTTAACTTTCTAGAAACTAGAATCAAGCTACTACAACTTTCATGTTTTGAAACGTTTCTAATTCCTTATGGATTGTGAGATATAAGCTTCCAACATTGGCTCCACGCACTAGAAATTTCTGCAAATTTCCAGCAACCCTCTTTGTCCGAAATCCATTCCGTTTACCTTTCGAAATCCACCCGAGACCCTCGAGACCTTAACCAATTATTCCAACATGTCCCAAAATACAATACGAACTTAGTTGAGGCTTCAAACCACATCAAACAACATCAAAACGACGAATCACACCTCAAATCAAAATCTATGAACTTTGAACTTTCAAATTCTATATCTTGTGCCGAAACACATCAAATCAATTCTGAATGACTTCAAATTTTGCACACAAGTCATAAATGACATAACAGACATATTCCAATTTCCAGAATCGGATTCCGACCTCGATATCAAAAGGTCAACCCCCCGGTCAAACTTCCCAAAAATTCAACTTTTGGCATTTCAAACCTAATTCCACTACGTACTTCCAAATAAAATTCCGATCACGCTCCTAAGTCCAAAATCACCATACGGAGCTGTTGGAATCATCAAAATTCTATTCCGGGGTCGTTTGCACATAATTTGACATCCGGTCACTATTTGAACTTAAACTTTTAAATTTTTATCAAAATTCTATATCTCGGGCTAGGGACCTCGGAATTTGATTCCGGGTATATGCCTAAGTCCCAAATCACGATACGGACCTACCGGAACTGTCAAAACACTGATCCGAATTCGTTTGCTCAAAATGTTGACCAAAGTCAACTCAATTGAGTTTTAAAGCTCTAATTCACATTTTAATTCATTTTTCACCTGAAAACTTTTCGAAAAATTTTACGGGCTGTGCACGTAAGTCGAGGAATAATAAATAGTACTTTTCGAGGTCTTAGAATACAAAATTAATTATTAAATTTAAAGATGACACTTTGGGTCATCACATTCTCCACCTCTAAAACAAACGTTCGTCCTCGAACGGAGTTAGAAAACGTACCTAAGCTGGTGAATAAGTGTGGATAACAGCTACGCATATCATGCTCGGTCTCCCAAGTCACTCCCTCAACCAGATGACCCCTCCACTCAACCTTCATGAAAGCAATGTTCTTTGACCTCAGCTTTCGAACATGCCTATCCAAAATAGCCATTGGTTCCTCAACATAAGATAGATCCTTGTCCAACTGAACCGAACTGAAGTCTAACACATGAGACGGATCGCCATGATATTTCTGAAGCATGGAAACATGGAATACCGGATGAACCGCAGAGAGACTAGGTGGTAGTGCAAGTTTTGTAAGCCACCTCTCCAACTCTCTCAAAAATCTCAAAAGACCCAATAGACCTAGGGCTCAAATTGCCCTTCTTCTCGAACCTCATCACACCCTTCATAGGCAAAACTCGGAGCAATACCCGCTCACCAACCATGAATGCAACATCATGAACCTTCCGATTCGCATAACTCTTCTGTCTAGATTGGGCTATACGAAGTCAATCCTGAATCAACTTAACCTTTTCCAAGGCATCCTGAACCAAGTCTGTACCCAATAGCCTAGCCTCACCCGGTTCGAACCAACCCACTGGGGACCGGCACCGCCTACCATACAAGGCCTCATACGGAGCCATCTGAATGCTTGACTGGCAACTGTTGTTGTAAGCAAACTATGCAAGTGGTAAGAACTGATCCCAAGCACCCCAAAAATCTATCACACACGTACGAAGCATATCCTCCAGTATCTGAATAGTGCGCTCGGACTGCCCGTCCATCTGAGGGTGAAAGATTATATTCAACTCTACCCGAGTACCCAACTCACGTTGTACTGCCCTCCAGAACCATGATGTAAACTGCGTACCCCGGTCAGAGATGATAGATACCGATACGCCATGAAATCTGACAATCTCGCGAATATAGATTCGAGCCAACTGCTCGAAAGAGTAGGTAGTCATCATAGGATTGCAATGAGCTGACTTGGTCAATCTATCCATTATCACCCAAGCTGCATTGAACTTCCTCTGAGTCCGTGGGAGCCCAACAACAAAATTCATAGTGATCCTATCCCATTTCCATTCTGGAATCTCTAACTTCTGAAGCATTCAACTCGGTCGTTGATGCTCATATTTCACTTGTTGACAATTTAGACACCGAGCTACATACTCCACTATGTATTTCTTCATCTTCCTCCACCAATAATTTTGCCTCAAGTCCTGCTACATCTTCATAGCACCCGGATGTATGGAGTACCGCGAACTGTGAGCCTCCTAGAGAATCAATTCACGAAAACCATCTACATTAGGCACACATAGCCTGCCATGCATCCGTAATACACCGTCATCTCCAATTGCGACTCCTTTGGCATCACCGTGCTGAACTGTATCCTTAAGGACAAGCAAATAGGGGTTATCATACTGACGCTCCCTGATACAATCATAAAGAGAAGATTGAGAAACCACACAAGCCAAAACTCGACTCGGCTCGGAAACATCCAATCTGACAAATTGGTTGGCCAAGGCCTGAATATCCAAGGCCAAAGGCCTCTCTGCTACCGGTAAATATGCTAAGCTGCCCAAACTCTCCGCCTTATGACTCAAGGCATCGGCCACTACATTGGCCTTCCTAAGATGATAGAGAATGGTGATATCATAATCCTTAAGCAACTCCAACCATCTCCGCTACCACAAATTAAGATCCTTCTGTTTAAATAGATGTTGTGGACTTTGGTGATCGGTGTAGACCTCACAATGGACACAGTACAAATAATGCCGCCAAATTCTTCAAGGCACGAACAATAGCTGCTAACTCAAGGTCGTGGACCAAAAATTCTTTCTCATGTACCTTTAACTGTATGGACGCGTAGGCAATCACCCTACTGCCTTGCATCAACATCGTGCCGAGACCAATACGCGACGTGTCACAATATACAGTATAAGACCTTGAACATGTAAGTAATACCAACACTTGTGTCAGAGTCAAAGTGATCTTGAGCTTCTGAAAGCTCAACTCACACTCATCTGACCCTATAAATGGGGCACCCTTTTGGATCAATTTGGTCTTAATAGTTGTTCATAATCAATTACAGAATCGTCATTTAACCTCATGTTAACAAAAATCTCGTTGCAAACCTTCACAATACTGATAACTAGATGCGAGGCATGAAGACCTCATAATTATTTATCCGAATTAACGAGTCAAATTTAACGCCACCTAGGCGGGCACCTACCTCGTAGGTTAAAAATTAATAATTACAACACGAATTTGACAACTATGCACAGAGAATTTCATATAAGAATTTTCAAATAAACCTAACAGGCATGACTCCCTATTAGTACTATAGTACAAATTTAATTTCACAAGGGAGAACTTAAACACAAGAATTTTCCTCACAAGGATCTCGTCCTTATATAACTTCCACCGTAGCTCGTAGCCCGGTTTAAACATATCAATTTATATAAAAATGTGAGGATCTCGTCCTCAGTTCTGAATCACAAGTAATATGCACATCGTGCCAATTGAAAATTTCCATTTTCTCCTTTTAAATAATTTCGGTTACACCAAATCACAACACATAATGAACCCCACACCGGTAGGGCATATAATTCATAATTTGCAATTAATTATTCGAAATTTACATCAAAATTTACCGAAATGAGTAACAGAAAGTCACATTTAACCTCGCAGCTCTTATTAGTGACCAACACGAAATGATAGGCGTAGTTATCTCCATAAAATCTCCCAACATGGGTAAACACATAAATAGATTATAGAATTATAAAGCTCACTCATAAGTGGAGCACAATAGGAGGACTCGTTTCGATACTGAGAACCGAATCAAGTTAAGGAAATTATTCCTTTATATTAAATCGAGGTCGTACCTGTAACGACACCATCTGATGTAGCGACCTCCGCCATACCGTAAAACAAATATATCAACGGCTGGGTCTCCACCTCTAGGACGCCTTCTATCCGTCTGTCCTCCACCCCTAACTGGTCGTGTGGGTGGTGTAGTAACTGCAATGTGGCACCTAGCCTGAATGCTTTGATGAAATAAGTCTCTCCCAAGTTTGGGACAATTTTCTCATGATATGCCTAGTATCACCGTATTAATAACAACCCCTTTGAGGGTTAGGCTGCTCATATTGAGTCTGTGCCAGATAACTGGAATAACCATTGTAGGAACTCATGTCGGTGGTGCATTAAAAGAACTTACTGGAGCACCCCGAGCAATCTGATGTGCGGACCGAGTAATCCGATGTGCGGACTGGGCTGGCCGACTGCTCAAGCCCCCTTCTAAATGATTTATACTTGTAGAGTAGAATCCACTGAATCCCTCAGAACCTCGAGACGTCTTGGTCTCCTTAGTTTCCTTTTTTCCTCACCCCGAACACATTCTAATATCTTGGCAATTTGTACAACTAGCATAAATTAAGTGTCAGCTTGTAGCTCCCGAGTCGTAAAAAATTTTACGATCATAATTGAGTTCTTTAATGAGTCTGTGGACTCGCCCTCTAGTTGTAGGAAGCAAAGTAAGAGTATGACGGGCTAACTTATTAAACTTGATGGCATATTCTGACACCGTCAATGGTGACCTGACGCAACCGTTCAAACCCTATGCGCCACGCATTATGAAGAGTCCGAGAAACAAACTCTTTCAAAAGATTTTCTAAGAACTGAGCCAAGTGGGTAGTGTTGCATTGGCTGGTCTGCCCTCTTCATAGGCTTGCCACGAACACCGGTGGAGAATTATCTCTCCCAAGGCAAATTTCTTCTTTTGTTATGCTGACTCAACACTGTTGAGCTGACCCATTTCTTAACATACTCTTCGATTCTTCCTTGGGGTAACCCTTACCCCTATTTATACACAACGATCACAAAAGTAGAGCTCCATACAGACAAATCTTGGCACGAACCACATAGTCCAGAATCTCGTCAACAACTGTATTTCCTCCAAAGCACCCCAAAATCTGCAACTGTGACGTCCACGCTGAGTAGACCTTTTGTAAATTTAGAATTTTTTCTATAACTCCTTTGGTACTGAAGTATAGGATTATTAAGGAGGCGGACATACCGCAAGTCCCAACCTTATCCTCTACAAAATCTCAGGCCTTAAACATGTGTAAATTTTAGGGAACCTTTCAGTACCACATATATACATTTCAGGCCAAAACTGATATAATACATGACCTTGCAATCCACCCATTGATAACGTCCGATGATCCACAATAATAACCTTCATAACTCGTATAAATCAACCAAACGCCAATGTCTGTTGCACCCTGCACATGATTCACTAGGTGATCTCTCAATACACCCGCATCTTCAGTCGAAACCACATGTTAAGGCAATGCTTGAGCATCTCTGGCTCCCTCGTAGTCCATCTGCGGCATCACGAACTGTCGACGCACAACTGATACCGAGTGCGCAATGTCATACACGAGTGGATACAAAGGAATATGAGATATATTTTTCAAGATAAATCAATGCCGCACGTTAAGGAATCAAAGAAGTGAATATTTTCCTAACAGTTCCATAGCCTCCCGAAGATAAGTATATACGTCTCCGTACCGATTTACAAGACTCTACTAAACCTGCTTGTAACTCATAACACCTATGAACGTAGATCTCTGATACCAACTTGTCACGACCCCAAATTCCCTCCGCAGGATGTCGTGATGGCACCTAGTCTCTAAGACTAGGTAAGCCTATCAATGCAGAATAATAATAAATATTTGAAATAATCAAACTACAATTCAAACAATTTCAACTCCCAAAACCCGGTAGAAATAAGTCACAAACTTCTAAGAATTTATCCTCGATGTCTCTATATAACAGAGTCTAAAGAAAATAAGGAAGCAACATAACAAGAATAGAAAGGGGACTCCGGAGTCTGCGGGCGTTGGCAGATATACCTCTAAGTCTCCTCGTACAGCTAGTTTACTGATACGTGGTCTGATAAGATGTACCTGGATCTGCACAAAAAGATGTGCAGAAGCGTAGTATGAGTACACCATAGCGGTACCCAGTAAGTGCCAAGCCTAACCTCGGTAGAGTAGTGACGAGGTCAGGTCAGGCCCTACTGGAGAATAAATAATGGCATGGTGAAATGTTTAAACAATATTATAAGATAAAATGACAATGCAAATGAATCAAGTAGTATGTCACATTTAATTATACCAAATAATGGCAAATAAATACCTCATGGAAACAAAACAGAATTCTTTTCAACTTTAAGAAAATCACACAATAATCAAAGGCAACTGCGGCCATAAATCAATATCAACAAGGGCACTCCCGAGGTACCGCCTCGTAGTCCCAAATCATAAACAAATTCACAATATCTCATTTTCTTATCTCACCGCGGGAGCCTTCACAATTTATTTGAAAGAAAATATTTTTTCCGAAATAGCATCCCGCGTTTTAGCCATCCTTATCACACCGCATGACTTCTAGTAGTTCCCCCTACTAGCCACGCGTATCAAGCCACCCTTATCTCACCGCATGCATTTCAATACCCAGACCTTATACCACCGCATGCGTATCAATATCACAATATATCACAATTTGCACCTCAAGTGCTCAAATAATTTAACTTGCCAAAATAATTCAACAACAATATTTTTCCATAATAAAGAGCTCACGGCTCATGCCAAAATAAATTATCAATAATATTTTTTCACAATAAAGAGCTCACGGCTCATGCCAAAATAATTCAACAATAATATTTTTTCACAATAAAGAGCTCACGGTTCATGTCAAAATAATTCAACAATAATATTTTTCCACAATAAAGAGCTCACTGCTCCATCACAATGAGTACGAAAATCTTACAAAAATATTCAGGAGTAAATAATTCAGGAAAATAATATTTCAAAATCTTTAATACGTTGCTTCAATATCAAGTTTAAAAATGTCAAATACTTCATATTAATAATATTTAATTTAAAGAAAATCAACCTTCAAATAATGCACAGAATAAAAGAAACCAAGTTCTAACTAAATAGATAAAATAATTAGCAGGGAAAGGTCAAACAAATTTTAAAATATAAACATTAAATCAATAATGAAGAATATAACAAAATAAAATAATTTAATTAATGCGCAACAGTGATCTACACAATTTAAAATATAATCTTTCACATTTAGCCCGTGTACACACTCGTTACCTCGTATACACGACTTTTCACACATTACAATTATCAATCCTAGGAAAATTTCCCCCACACAAGGTTAGACAAGTCACTTACCTCGACTTGTTCCAATTTAACTAAGTATTATGCTTTTTCCTCGATTTTCCGACTTCGATCGACTCGTATCTAGTCATAATTAATTCGATACAGTCAACAAAAATTATAGTAATCAATTTCATAAGAAAATATTATATTTTTCAATAAAATCCGAAATTAGCTCAAAATTTGCCCGTAGGGCTCACATCTCGGAATCTGGCGAAATTTATAAAATCCGATAACCCATTCAATTACGAGTCAACCCATACTAATTTTATCAAATTCCGATAAAAACTCAACCTCCAAATCTTAAATTTTCGTTTTTGGAAGATTTTGCAAAAATCTTGATTTTTCTTCCATAAATTCACGGATTCATAATGTAAATGAGTATGTAATTATAAAATATAAATAATATAGGATAAGGAACACTTACCCCAATATTTTTTCGTAAAAATTGCGCAAGAACCGTGCTCCAAAAATCCAAAACGAAATGAAGAAAATGACCATTTTTGGTCTTTAAGTTTCTGCCCATCCGTCACTAAAAGTCCATTTTCCGTCACTAAAAGTCTATTTTTCGTCACTAAAAGTCCATTTTCCGTCACTAAAAGTCCATTTTCCGTCACTAAAGGTCCACTAGAAACTACTCTACCAGCCTTCATTCAATCGATCATAACTTTATGTACAAATGTCCAAATGATGAATGGTTTAACTTTCTAAAAACTACAATCAAACGACTACAACTTTCTTGTTTTCAAAATCCACCCGAGAGCCTCGGGACCTTAACCAATTATTCCAACATGTCCCAAAATATAATACGAACTTAGTCGAGGCCTCAAACCACATCAAACAACATCAAAACGACGAATCACACCTCAAATCAAAATCTATGAACTTTGAACTTTCAAATTCTATATCTTGTGCCGAAACACATCAAATCAAGTCGGAATGACTTTAAATTTTGCACACAAGTCATAAATGACATAACAGACCTATTCCAATTTCCAGAATCTGATTCCGACCTTGATATCAAAAGGTCAACCCCCCGGTCAAACTTCCCAAAAATTCAACTTTTGGCATTTCAAGCCTAATTCCACTACGGACTTCCAAATAAAATTTCAATCATGCTCCTAAGTCCAAAATCACCATACGGAGTTGTTGGAATCATCAAAATTCTATTCCGGGGTCGTTTGTACATATTTTGACATCCGGTCACTATTTGAACTTAAACTTTTAATTTTTCATCAAAATTCCATATCTCGGGTTAGGGACTTCGGAATTTGATTCCGGGCATACACCTAAGTCCCAAATCACGATACGGACCTACTGAAACTGTAAAAACACTGATCCGAATCCGTTTGCTCAAAATATTGACCAAAGTCAACTCGGTTGAGTTTTAAAGCTCTAATTCAAAATTTAATTCATTTTTCACCTGAAAACTTTACGAAAAATTTTACGGACTGCACATGCAAGTCGAGGAATGATAAATAGTACTTTTTGAGGTCTTAGAATACAAAATTAATTATTAAATTTAAAGATGATATTTTTGGTCATCATTATTTTAAGATAAATTTTATTGTTATTTTATTAGAAAAAATCTCTAAGTTGAGTGATTTTACTAATATAAAATAAAGTAGCATTTCTGAATTATATTAACAGTAGATACCATTTTGTTATCGGAAAATTGCATGATCTCATGTTAAAAAGGACACGTGATTGTCCCTGATTAGATAAAAAAAAAGGTCCACCCAGTTCTAGTTTAAACTCACCCAACCCGTGAATACTGGGATAATATTAGCTGTGAATGACAGGTAGCGTGAATGTCACGACCCAAAACCTAACTCGCCGTGATGGTGCCTATCGTGATACTAGGCAAGTCGACCTTTCCAAAACACTTTCAAAATTTAACAGAAATGAATTAAGACATTTAAAATAACCCGAGTTTTTCATAAATACGGGAGTAAAACCCAAATAAAACATAAGTGCGAAAAAATAGCCCGACATCCGGGGTGTCACTAAGTCATGAGCATCTAAATACCAATCTAGAAACAGAGTCTACTATGAGCACCTAATTTTTGCCCTAATATAAAATTACTCCTAAAAAATCCAAAAACAATAGCTTTAAATTATTTTTCTATATTTTTGCTTCGTTAGCTTTGTACGTATTCATGTTTGATGCATTTTTAAGTTGCATTTTAAATTCTAAAGAAAATACAAAAAATATTTTGAATCTTTTACATTTTTTAGACTTTAATTGCATAATCAATTGCATTTGTAAAATACTAAAATACCAAAAAATACATTAGTAACTTACATGCATTGGTTAGCTAAATGAATTAGTTAATTATAGAAAAATAGGTCATTAGGTTAATTTTATAAATTAGTTGGAATTAGGAATGTTAAATAAATTGATTAATCTTGCAAAATACAAAGAAAGAAAAGAGAAGGCTATGGGATCACATTAAATCTTTGGGCCAGGTACTTCTAGTGGCCCATTTTTCTTCCATTCGCCCCAGCCTAATATCCCCTTTCATCTCTAAAATACACCCTAGTTCCCCTCTCCATGACCGCATGAAGAAGAGAACAGACCCCTCTTCTACAGAGAACCCTAGTAGCCGCCTCAAAAAAAAATCAATCTCTCATCGCGCTCATCTCTCGCCTCTACCATCTACACCCAGGCTCATACACACAACTCTCACCTCTCCTTAGACCTGGACACACATAGATACAAAAAGAAAATTCTGCCCTCTTTTTCTGAAATTCAAAAATCTAGAATTTGGCAAAGCTCAGAACGAAACAAAAGGAAGATTCCAAGGTTGTTTGTGGTTTCTAAGTCTGTCACGGCATATTCTGGGTTGCATAGCTGCCTTTTGAAGTGCAGATTACTCTTTGTTGCTGTTCTGCTGTCTAGAGGTGCATTTAGCCACCTTGTTTAGCTTTAGTTAAATTATAAATGAAGCTGGATTTGTTTAGGTTATACTCTTGCAATATTTCTTGTAATTTTCAGTTTGTTTGAATCTTAAATGAAAACTTTAATTTGTTTATGTGCTTCCCGTTTCATAGATTTGTTATGTGTAATTATTGATTTGTTTCGATTTACTTTCTCTGTTAAGTTTTGAAACTATTATGTTTTGGATTTGTTCTGATTCTATATTCAATATGTCTAAAGTCTAAATCTGTTTGAAGTTATTTCCTTGTTTAACCTCTGAAATTGTTGGAATGTTAAAAACAAGTATTTGGTTTGTTGAATGTAAATGAGCAACCTGGTATCTACTTATTATTATTTTATCCTCTGAATTGTGTGCAATTTCGTTGCTTATAGCTAACTGAAAAGTGACACAAGTGAATTGAATATTCTAATTTCATTTTTCCTGATTTGCTTAGCATAGATCACAAGCTCTGGTGGATTGTTGGTGATTATAGGGAACCATAATGTTATTTAAAAATGTGTCGTCAATCCAAAATAGCACTCACTGATAGATATGTATTCCATTTGAGATTTTAGATGTATAATTAGTTATTGGTTATATTAAGGCTAGCATAAATTCAATTTTGTTGAAAGTTTTCCTAATTATAATCAATTTATTTGAGATTCCTGTACTTACAGGGGCCTATTCATTTAGTTCCCTTTATCTATTTATTTTATCTTATTTTGTTCGCTAGTAGCATGTTTAGGCCGACCACACTTTGGTAGGCAATATTAGGCACGATTAAGAAAATTATCGTGACTATGGGTACGGTTCCCGTGGCATAGTCATGATACGTAATTCCCAAGTCGAGTGTGCGTTTCACGTGACTCGACCATCACTTCAAATAATAATAAAAATTAACATGTTGTAAATAGCGGGTGTGTTTCACGTAGAGCGATTCGCAATGTGTACAAAAACAAATGAGTGTGCGACATCGCAGCTTGTTCAAATAAATTTCATAAATAATTAAAAGCGGTTAAAACGTAAAAATATACCATAGGCTTTAAATATGTATTAAATCAGATAATTAAGCCAATTATTAATAATTGAGCGACTGTGCTAAAACCACAGAACTCGGGAGTGCCTCACACCTTTTCCTGGGTTAACAGAATTCCTTACCCGGTCTTCTGGTTTTCGCAGACTTTAAATAAAGTCAAATTTTCTTGATTTGGGATTTAAAATAAACCGATGACTTGGGACACCACAAATTATTCCAAGTGGCGACTTTGATCAAATAAATAATCCCATTTCAATTAATGTCACTTAAATTGGGAAAACTTCCTATCCCCCGCGGGAATAAGTCAGCTGCAGGCGCCCACCTGAAGAACGAGGGAAGTCATTTTAGAATTCAATTCAAGTTAGAAGTACGGAAGCTCGCCTCAAGAATGCAAGTCGACAGTCCGAGATGACCAAAAGAAGATGAAAAGATATGGGCTGCTCAAGACATGACTGAAGTCGCAAGCTTTGCATGTCCCGTCTTGATCCGAAAAGTCGAAGAAGAATGAACTAGCACCTGCAGCTAGCAAGCATCGAGGTTCAGATTAGAGTTTGCATGAAGAACCAGCTAAGACTCAAGATCAAGCTTCAAAAGACTCATAGATAGGAATCTTGTAACTCGTAGCTGATAGGTTTAGTTAGTATTTTTCATTTTGACTTTGGTGTAATAAGGAGCTCAGCAAGCAGTAAACAGCAGCAACAACAATGAAATCATAGCTTCTCGGAGTCCCAGCTACCTAAACTTTCAGAACTACACTGACCCAATTCCTTTATAGCCAAGGATATGTAGGCAACCTCTGAAGCAAGGTTTGGTCAAACTTTTCAAAAAGCGCTTCCCATGGAATATCCAAACGGGCAAAAATTGCTCGTAATTGCTTATTTTATCTTTGCCCGAAAACTCTTCATGTTTTTCAGCAAAGAGGGGCAGCTGTGAGCACCTAATTTTTGCCCTAATATAAAACTACTCCTAAAAAATCCAAAATAAAATAGCTTTAAATTATTTTTTTATATTTTTGCTTCGTTAGCTTTGTACGTATTCATGTTTGATGCATTTTTAAGTTGCATTTTAAATCCTAAATAAAATACAAAAATATTTTTAGTTTTTACATTTTTTAGATTTTAATTGCATAATCAATTGCATTTGTAAAACATTAAAATACCAAAAAATACATTAGTAACTCTACATGCATTGGTTAGCTAAATGAATTAGTTAATTGTAGAACATGCGCTTACTAGGGTGTACAGACTCCGGAGGGGCTCCTTCCAGCCCAAGCGCTATATCGATGCGGCGTGTAGCCCGACCCAATCATATAAGTAGCCATAACGCTCGTTGCGGCTTGCAACCCGATCCACAGTCCATAAATAGCCATAAGACTCGTTGCAACGTGCAACCCGATCCATATACCCTCACATAGTGCACAGCTCAGCACTCAGGGCCTATCTCAATCACTAACCTTTCCAGCCCCCCAGGCACACAGAATATCATAATAATCGGCCCAAACAGAGAATACAACAGGTATCAACAAGAAATGAGAGGGAACAAAGATATAACACACAAGTAAGATTGTGATTGAGTACAAGATAACAATTAGCATTCAATTCAACAAGTATACGATCGATGCGGGTCCCAACAGTGATATCATAAGGCCTAAGCATGGTTTCTAACATGAAAGGCATTCAATTGCTCAAAGGCAAGGAAAAACTAGTAATAACAATGGCTATTCGGCTTTACAGTCTTACGGGACAGACCAAGTCACAATCCCTCACGGTGCACGCTTACACGCCCGTCACCTAGCATGTCTGTCACCCCAAACACTCACATCATACTAATCCTCGGGGTTTCACACCCTCAAAACCAGATTTAAAACTGTTACTTACCTCAAACGCTCAAAAATCCTACTCCGCAATGCCTTTGCCCCTCGAATCAATCTCCAAACGCTCTGAATCTAGCCATAAGCAGTACGAGATAATCAATATTGGTTAAAAGGATCAATTCCACAAGAAAACTACTAAAATATAGCCCAAAATTCGAAATCGGCTCAACCCGGCCCCTCGGGCCCACGTCTCGAAACCTGACGAAAGTCACAAAACCCGAAAGTCCATTCACTCACGAGTCTAACCATACCAAATTTATAAAAGTCCGACCTCAATTGCACCTCCTAAACTCCCAAATTTCCAACTCAAATCCCTAATTAGGTGATGAAGAAGCCATAGATTCACGAAATTTAGACCAATCCGGGTTAGAATTACTTACCCCAACGTTTTCCTTGAAAATCCTCAAAAACTCGCCTCTCTCCCGAGCTTCCCAAGTCCAAAATCGAAAATGAAAGTCCAACCCTCGAGCTGGTGTTTTTCTGCCAGAATATACCGCACATGCGGTTCTCTTGTCACTTTTGCGACGCCGCACCTGCGAAAATTTCATCGCAGGTGCGGATTTCACTTAAAAATCCTGACCTCGCTCCTGCGGCCCCAAGACCGCATCTGTGCCTATCGCAGGTGCGGGACTGCATCGCACCTGTGGCCATCCTTCGCACCTACGCCGAGCTGCCCGCATCTGTGACCCTCGCACCTGTGGCTCCTTCTTCGCTTCTACGGACTCGCACCCACGGTTCCCACTCCGCATGTGCAGTTACACCAGTAGCAGCAGCTTCAGCTGCATTTCCTTAACTCTCAGAAAGCCGTTAACCACCCAAAATCACCCCGAGGCCTCCAGGACCTCAACCGATCATACCAACAAGTCATGAAACCCCATGCAAACTTAGTCGAACCTTGGAATCACTCAAGACAACATCAAAACACCACTTACACCCGGATTCAAGCCTAAAGAACTTCTAAACTTTCAACTTCCACAACCGACGCCGAAACCTACCAAACCACGTCCGATTGACCTCAAAGTTTACACACAAGTCAAAAATGACACCATGAACCTATTCCAACTTCCGAAAATCCAATCCGACCCCGATATCAAAATTTTCACTGTCGGCCAAAATCACCAAAATTTTAACTTTCGCCAATTCAAGCCTAATTATACTACGGACCTCCAAATCACATTCTGGACGCGCTCCTAAGTCTAAAATCACCTAACGAAGCTAACAAAACCATAAAAATTCAAATCTGAGGTCGTTTTCCCACAAGTCAACATTCGGTCGACTTTTCCTAATTAAGCTTCCAATTAATAGACTAAGTGTCTCAATTCACTCCAAAACCACTCCGGACCCGAACCAACCAACCCGGTAAGACATAATACAGGTGTAAAACACAAAAGAAGTAGAATTGGGGGAAACGGGGCTATATCTCTCGAAACAACCGGCCGGATCGTTACATCCTCCCCCTCTTAAATAAACGTTCGTCCTAGAATGGGTCTAGAAACATACCTGGAGTCTCAAATAGGTGTGGATATCTGCTCCGCATCTCCCGCTCGGTCTCCCAAGTGGCCTCCTCTACAGGCTGACCTCTCCACTGCACCTTCACTAAAGCTATATTCTTTGACCTCAACTTCTGAACCTACAGCTCTAAAATGGCCACCGGCTCCACATCATAAGTCATATCTCCATCCAACTGAAACGTGCTGTAATCCAAAACATGGGACGGATCGCCGATATACTTCTGAGGCATAGAAACATGAAATATTGGATGCACACTCGACAAGCTAGGTGGCAAGGCAAGCTTGTAAGCCACATCCCTTATCCGCTGAAGTACCTCAAAAGGCCCAATGAACCAGGGCCTCAACTTTTCCCCTCTTCCCAAACCTCATAACACCCTTCATGGGTGATACCTTCTGCAGAACCTTCTCGCCGACCATGAAAGACACATCATGGACCTTCCTATCAGCATAGCTCTTCTGCCTATACTGCGCCATGCGAAACCGCTCCTGAATCAATTTCACCTTGTCTAATGTATCCTGGACCAAGCCTGTACCCAAGAGCCTAGCCTCACCCGGCTCAAACCATCCCACCGGAGATCTATACCGCCTCCCATATAAAGCCTCATACGGAGCCATCTGAATGCTCGACTAGTAACTGTTGTTATATGCAAACTTCACGAGCGGCAGAAAGTGGTCCCATGAACCCCCAAAATCTATGACACAAGCGTGTAACATGTCTTCCAATATCTGGATAGTGCGCTCGGACTGTCCGTCCATCTGAGGGTGAAATTTTATGCTTAACGCAACCTGAGTACCCAACTCTCGCTGCACGACCCTCCAAAACTACGATGTAAACTGTGTGCCTCTATCTGAAATGATAGAAACTGGGACACCATGAAGGCGAACAATCTCTCGGATGTACATCTCAGCCAACCGCTCTGAAGAATAAGTAGTACCAACAGGAATAAAGTGCGCAGACTTGGTCAGCCGATCCACAATCACCCAAATAGCATCGAACTTCCTCGAAGTTCATAGGAGCCCAATTACGAAATCCATGGTGATCCGCTCCCACTTCCACTCTGGGATCTCTAACCTGTGAAGCAAGCCACCCGGTCTCTGATGCTCATACATAACCTGCTGACAGTTGAGACACCGAGCCACAAACCCAACTATATCCTTCTTCATCCTCCTCCACCAATAGTGTTGTCTCAAATCTTGGTACATCTTCGCGGAACCCGGATGAATGGAATACCGCGAGCTGTGGGCCTCCTCAAGAATCAACTCCCGAAGCCCACCTACATTGGGCACACATATCCGGTCCTGTATCCTCAACACGCCATCATCACCAATAGTCACATCTCTAGCATCACCTCGCTGAACCCTATCCTGGAGGACGAGAATATGGGGGTCATCATATTGACGCTCCCTGATACGGTCATAAAGAGAAGACCTAGATACCACACAAGCCAATACCCAACTCGGCTCCAAAATATCCAACCTGACAAGCTGGCTAGCTAAGGCCTGAACTTCCAATGCCAAGGGTCTCTCTACTGCTGGAAGATACGCTAAACTCCCCAAACTCTCCGCCCAGCAACTCGAGGCATCGGCCATTACATTGGCCTTCCCGGGATGGTACAAAATGGTGATATCATAGTATTTGAGAAGCTCCAACCACCTCCGCTGACGCAAGTTAAGATCCTTTTGTTTGAACAGATGCTGTAAACTCCGATGATTAGTGTAGATCTCACAATGGACTCCGTACAAGTAGTGCCGCCAAATCTTCAAGGCGTGAACAATAGCTGCTAACTCAAGATCATAGACAGGATAGTTCTTCTCATGGGTCTTCAACTGACGCGAAGCATAAGCAATCACTTTACCCTTCTACATTAGAACACACCCAATACCGATCCGCGAGGCATCACAATACACTGTGTAGGAACCAGAAGCTGATGGCAGAACTAGAATTGGAGTCGTGGTCAAAGCAGTCTTGAGCTTCTGAAAGCTCTCCTCGCACTCATGCGACCACCTGAATGGAGCACCATTTTAGGTTAATATGATCAAGGATGACGCAATAGATGAAAAATCCTCCATAAAACGACGGTAATAGACCGCCAAACCAAGAAAGCTCCTAATCTCTGTGGCTGAGGACGATCTGGGCCAACTCTGCACCGCCTCAATCTTCTTCGGATCCACCTGAATACCCTCGCTGGACACCACGTGCCCCAAGAACGCCACTGAACCGAGCCAAAACTCACACTTGGAGAACTTTGCATAAAGTTTCTCCTCCCTCAACCTCTATAACACAATCCTCAGATTCTGGGCATGCTCCTCTTGGCTACGAGAGTACACCAGGATATCATCAATGAATACAATAATGAACGAGTCTAAATAAGGCTGAAATACACTGTTCATCAAATGCATGAATGTTGTTGGGGCATTAGTCAGCCCAAAAGACATCACAAGGAACTCATAATGTCTATATCGGGTCCTGAAAGTTGTCTTAAGAATATTCGAATCCCGAATCTTCAGTTGGTGATACCCTGACCTCAATTCAATCTTGGAGAACACCCTCGCCCCCTGAAGCTGGTCAAATAGATCATCAATATGTGGCAAAGGATACTTGTTCTTGACTGTGACCTTGTTCAACTACCTGTAGTCAATGCACATCCTCATAGAACCATCCTTCTTCTTTACAAATAGAACCTGTGCATCCCAAAGTGACAAGCTAGGCCAAACAAACCCTTTATCAAGGAGTTCCTGAATTTGTTCCTTTAACTCCTTCAACTCTGCCAGTGCTATACGATATGGTGGAATAGAAATGGGCTGAATGCTCGACACTAAATCAATACCGAAGTCAATATCCCTATCAGACGGCATGCCCGGCAGGTCTGCAGGAAACACATCTGGAAAATCATGCACCACCGGAACAGAATCAATGGTAGGAGTCTCTGCACTAACATCCCTCACAAAAGCCAAATAGGATAGACAACCCTTCTCAACCATCCACTGATCCTACAAGTATGAAATCACTATACTGGGAACATAGTCTATAGAACCGCTCCACTCAACCCTCGGCAACCCCGGCATCACCAATGTCACAATTTTAGCGTGACAATCTAGAACAGCATGACATGGAGACAACCAATCCATACCCAATATCACATCAAAATCAACCATATTAAGCAGCAAAAGATCCACTCTGGTCTCCAGACCCCGAATAGTCACCACACATGACCGATATACCCGGTCCACAATAATAATATCGCCCATATGAGTAGATACATGAACAGATGAAACTAAACACTCACGAGGCATATCAGAAAATGAGCTAAATACGATGAAATATATGAATAAGTGGAACCAGGGTCAAATAATATAGAGATATCTCTGTGGCAAACTGAGACAATACGTGTAATCAGAGCATCTCAAGCAATGGCATCTGGTCGGGCAGGGAGGGCGTAGGAACGGGGCTGGCCACCCCCTGATCTGCCTCCCCCCCTTGGGCGACCCCTAACAGAGTGGGCTCCACCCCGAACTGGCTGAGCGGGTGGTGAAGAGACCGGTGCTGATGTCGTAGACTGGCTCCTCTGCTGAGCCGGACCTCCCGTAAGGCGAGGACAATGTCTCCTGATATGGCCAAACTCTCTACACTCATAGCAACTCCCCAGTGCTGGGGACTGAAAGGAGCCCCGAGCACTGGGATGACTGGTAGAAGGACTTGGCATAGATGAGTCCTGACCCGATGGAGCACGGGACGAACTCTGAGCTGGGAGGGCACTGAGAGATGAATGGCACTGCTGATAACTGTGTAAACCATGGCCAGATGATGCACCACGGTGGACTGGGCGAGCCGTCTGATCATGTCTTAAAAGACGACCCCTACTGTGGTGGAACTGCCCCCAAAAGGAACACCGCTAAATCCATCCTATCCATGAGGCCTCTTGGCCTCCCTGTCAACCCTCTCCTGACTGCGAACCATCTCAATCTGACGCGCAATATCGACAACCTCATAAAAAGTGGCACCAGACACTCTCTCTCTCTGGTCATAAGCAATCGCAGCTGAAAAGTGAGGCAATCTATAAACCTCCTGGACCTCTCCCTTTCTGTGGCAACCAACCAGATAGCATGATGGGCCAACTCCAAGAATCGTAGCTCACACTACGTCACATACATATCACCCTGACAAAGCTGCTCGAACTACCTGCGCAGCTCCTCTCTACGAGACTATGGCACTAACTTCTCCAGGAATAGACCGGAGAACTGCTGCCAGGTAAGGGGTGTTGGGCTGACCGTCCTACGCCTCTCGTAAGCCTCCCACCAACTAAAGGCAGCCCCAGAGAACTAAAAAGTAGAGAACGCGACCCCACTAGCCTCTAGAATACCTGCTGTACGGAGTATCCTCTGACACCTGTCCAAGAAACCCTATGCATCCTCTCCCCCGGTACCACTAAAAGATGGAGGTTGGAGTGTAACGACCCGGCCGATCGTTTCGAGAGTTATAACCCCATTTTCCCCATTCCTACTTCTTTTTGTGTTATTCAGCTATATTATGTTATATCGGGTTAGTTGGTTTGAGTCCGGAAGGAACTCGGAGTGAAATGAGACACTTAGTCTCATAATTGAAAATTTTAAGTTAGAAAAGTGGACTGGATATGGACCTATGTGTAAACGACCTCGGATTTGAATTTTGATGATTCCAATAGCTCTGTATGGTGATTTTGGGCTTAGGAGCTTGTCCGGAATGTTATTTGGAAGTCCGTAGAGGAATTATGCTTGAAATGCCGAAAGTTTTATTTTTGAGAAGTTTGACCGGGGGGTTGACTTTTTGATATCGGGGTCGGAATCCGATTCTGAAAATTGAAATACCTCTGTTATGTCATTTAGGGATTGTGTGAAAATTTTGAGGTCAATCAGACGTGATTTGGTAGGTTCCGGAGTTATTTGCAGAAATTAGAAATTTCAAAGTTCATTAGGCTTGAATTGGGGTATAATTCATGGTTTTAGCGTTGTTTGAGGTGATTTTAGGATTCGACTAAGTTCGTATGATATTTTAGGACTAGTTGGTATATTTGGTTGAGGTCCTGAGGGCCTCGGGTAAGTTTCGGATGGTTAACGAATCAAAAATATTGAACTAGAACAGCTGCTGCAATTTCCTTCTGTTGGAAATTGCTTCTGCCCAGAAATTGAGCCCAGATGTGAGCCTAGATAGAGCTCAGGGTCGAGGGCCATGATCGAAGCCATGATCGAGCCCGGAGTCGAGGGCCACGATCGAAGCCATGATCGAGCCCAAGGTCGAGGGTCACGGTCGTAAGCCGGGTCGAAGACATAATCGAGGGCCAGAATCGAGAACCATGATCAAGGGGTAGGACCGAGGACCAGGATCGAGGACCTCGATCGAAGGCCAAGATCGAGGCAGAACCGAGGATGTCTGGGCAGAATTATAAAAATAGGGACTTCGTCTCATTTTCCATTTTTGACAAATTGGAGCTTGAGGAGGCGATTTTTAATATATTTTCAAGGAAAACTTGGGGTAAGTTCCTTGTAATCATTTCTACTCCATAATATTGAATTATCATTGTATAATCTGACTAGATTACATGATATTGAGGTGTAAATCGGAGATTGGAACTTAGAAATTTGGAAATAAGATTTGTAGATTTGAGGGTCGAGTTGAGGTCGGATTTTGATAAAAATTGGTATGGGTAGACTCATGGTTGAATGGGCTTTCGAATTTTGTAACTTTTGTCGGGTTCCGAGACGTGGGCCCCACGGGCGATTTTTGAGCCAATTTTGGGTTATGGTCTAATTTTGTAGTTTTTCTTGTGGAATTCATTCCATTAGCGCGTATTGATGGTATTGTACTAATTGTGAATAGATTCAGAGCATTTGGAGGCCGAGTCTAGAGGCAAGATCATTGCGGGATAGAGATTTGACCTGTTTGAGGTAAGTAACGATTGTAAATCTAGTCCTGGGGGTATGAAACCCCGAATTTCGTATCATTCTACTATTTTGAAGTGACGCACATGCTAGGTGACGGGCATGTGAGCGTGCACTGTTGGGAATTTGTGACTTGGTCCGTCCCGTAGCAACTGTAAAGTTGCATACTTTGTTGAAACCATTTGACACTTATATGTTTTAGAAAGAATTTCTGTAAATTTGGACTGAATGCCATGTTTGGGCCTTGCGCCAATGCTGTTTGGACCCTTTGGGGTTGTTTCTTACCATCATCTCATTGTTTCGATTGAAAATCTATACTCAGGTCATGTTTATACTTATTTACCACATAACTCAGTTTTTATGACTCTATTTTGATGCATATAAATGTTATGGGCCGAATGCCCTGTTTTACTGAAATGCTCGAGTGGCTTGAGATATTTATGACTGAGTAAGGCCGAGGGCCTGATTGGTGAGGATGAGTGTGGATCAGGGCTGCCCGCCTGCAGCATACTTATGACTGAGTGAGGCCGAGGGCCTGATTGGTGAGGATGAGTGTGGATCGGGGCTGCCCGCCTGCAGCATACTTTATTATTATCGCACGTGAGTTGTCTGTGCAGATTATAGCGCTTGGGCTGAAAGAGCCCCTGCGGAGTCTGTACACACCCCCAGTGAGCGCAGGTACCTACTGAGTGCGAGTGTCGAGTGCCGAGTGCTGAGTGATTGGGAGGCAAGAGTGATTGTGAGGTATGTCCGAGTGGCAAGAGTGATTGTGAGGTATGCCCGAGTGGCAAGAGTGATTATGAGGTATGCCCGAGTGGCACGAGTGACTGTGAGGTCTGCCCGAGGGGCTGCATATGAGTGATGTTCTGCCCGAGGGGCTGTTTATGATTTTATCATTTTTACTTACCTTTGCATTGAGCCTTTGTTTGAAAAACTGTTGGAAAAATATCTTTAAATAATTTTTACTGGAACTGGGTTTAAACGAGATGTTTGATTCAAATCCTGATTTTAAAAGCATGTGGTATTTTACTGAGATTTTCTCATATGAACGTTATATATTTTATTGCTTGTCACTACTGCTCAGTCTTTATTTATTGTTGTTACTTACTGAGTTGGCGTACTCACGTTACTCCCTGCACCTTGTGTGCAGATTCAGGTATAGCTGGACACGGTAGCGGTTAGTGAGTGTTCTGGTTGTAGATTTTCTTGGAGATAGCATGGTAGTTGTTTGGCGATCGCAGCCCCTACTCTTCTCCCTCTTATCTTCCTCTAGTTGTATTTAGCTATTTTTCGGGTTGAGTTAGCCTTGATATTGTTAGACAGATTGTAGAATATGCTCATGACTAGTGACACCCCGATGTCGGGCTTTTCTTTTCCTCACTTCTATTTTTCTTTGATTTGAACTCTTTAAATGGAGGTTTTATGTTAAATAACCTTGAAATTATCTTTGAAATAAAAATATCGGTTTGTTATGGAAATGAGTCGGCTTGCCTAGTTCCACGATAGGCACCCTCACGACAGAGGTTAGTTTGGGTCGTGACAGATTGGTATCAGAGCCTAGGTTACATAGGTCTCACGAGTCATGAGCAGGTTTAGTAGAGTCTTGCGGATCGGTACGGAGACGTCTGTACTTATCTTTGAGAGGCTGCAGAAGTCTTAGGAAAATTTCACTTTCTTGTATTCTATCGTGCGAAAATAATTCCTTCCATGCATCTCGTATGCGCACATGAGCGCTCGGTATCAGTTGTGCATCGCCGGCTTGTGATTCTATGAACAAGGTTGAGATGTGTATTCTGTGTTATGGTGGTGGGCCAGTCTGGAGGACTTGAGGCCATGGTTAGACCGCAGCTTAGGCTCGGTAGTTTCAGTTGTAACCTATACATTTGGACTCATATGTTCGATAATGTCCCTACGAGTTGAATTGTGGCTCGATGAGCAGTGGAATGGTTTTGTGGTGAGTATGACGTAACTGCTGGAAGTGTTAAGACTATGTGAATGCGACGAGAGGTGTTTTCTTTGAATGTAAAGGAAGGCCATTGGGTGCTTGGATTTTTGTTTTGATGCGACGTACCATCTCGAGTGTGAATGTTTTGAAGGATCTTTCACGTTGTTAAATTTTGGGGCAAGTTAAATTCTCATGTCTCTCAATGAGTTTGAACTCAAGAAGAGTAAGTGGTTGTGTAGTAATGGTGGTTGCGAATGGGTATTTTGATGTTGATGGCTCGGGAAAGATAATCTTTGAAGGGACTTAGAGCCGGTAATATTTTATTGGTTCAGGTGCGACAGAAATACATTTCGATTTGATGCAGCAGTTGGGTAGCAAAGTATGAGGGAAGACATGGCGGGAAGTGTTCGCGGTGGTCGAAGTACTAGCAGGTCAAGTAGGAGAAGTAGAGGTTGAGAAGTTTCTTAAAGGGGATGGTTTAACCAAAGTAAGAGTGACAGATTAGCATATGAATTCACTAGTAGGGTAGTCATGCGCCTTGAGAAAGTGTAGAATGGTTTGGAATCGTGTTAATATGTGAATCAGCATGCATACTCTGCATACTCTAAATTGAATATGGAAGAAATGAGTGTGTTTGAAATGAATAGAGGCGTGAAGATCTGATTATTGTGTCAGGTGCAATATGACTTGAGTTCGGAAGGTATTTTTGACATACAGTTGATGTCAATAGGGAAAGTGTAGACTTATATAAATGCTGGGCGAGCATGAACTCAGGGGAATTTACAAATTTCGTGGTTGTTGCACTCAGTGCAGTGTCATTGGGAGATGTCGATAAGGAATTCCACATGTGGGTTATCTCCTGTGTGCAGCTAGCGGTGACGTGATGTTGATGAAGCTTTTGTGAGGAATATTACTAGCTACCCGGTAGGAGGTCGCATGTGTAATTTTGGCTGGAGATTCAGAATGTTCATGAAAGGCTTAATAAAAGACTTCGAGAAGTCTGGCAGGTTTACGGTGCGAGACCTTGGTAATTGAGAAGGAGAAATCCTTACGGGTTCTAATTTTATATAATTGCAGCTTAAGGCTAAGTGGCAGAGTCTACTATCGACGAGTTGATTGCACGGTTATGGGTCGTATTAGTTTTGGTTCGGGGTATACCGGTAAAGAAGTTATGATTTGCAGAGGTCGAGGATGACTCGGGTAAAGGAATTTCTGGACACAAGTTGTATTACACTCTATGGTTATAGGAGGACCATAAAATAATTGAGTTGTTATTCACAGAGAATGTAGTGTACATGAGCGGGAATTTGCTCGGTTGCGTAGGAGTGTGGGTTACTCTTTATTCCCTTGGGTGTTGGTGTGCTAATGGGGCACATGTCGTTTTGGTCCGTTTGGTTGGTTAATTCAAGAATGGTTACAATAGATTCAAGATTTATAAATATGGCTAGAAAACTGAGAGTTGCATTGAACGGTGTTGAGACTCGTGGCATCTTATATCATTGTGAATTATGCATTTCAGTATCAAGAAGGTGAAGGAAACAGTTTTAGATTCACCTAAAGTCTCTTCGGAATAAGCATTTTTGGTTGTGGAACCTTTGATATAAAAAAAAGAGGAATTCGGCGGCTTATAAGCCTTAGGGCGGTGTGATTCTATGCTAGAGTTCGCGGGGCAAGTTTTAGTTAAGGATAGTAGTGTTCTAATAAGGAAATAAAATAACAATTTGAAGGCAATTTGGAAAGGACTTGGGGAAATAGGACAGTTTGGAAGTAGGTTGGGGTAGCACAGTAATGGGTATGATCGGTTATTTGTGTACTTATGACGTGGCTAGTATCTACATGTGCTTCGTGGCAATGCTCCCGGATTTGGCAACCTGTGTGGCTTGGTAAAGTTAGAGGAATTCGGTTCAGATAGCTTGATTATGTGCAAATAGATTTCAAAGTGTTCATGATGGGTTCTACCATGGTTTAAACCGGATAATTTCTACCGATGTACGGAGCGTGTTGTGTGTTATGATTTTCTCCTAGAAAGAGGTTTCTGACTAATAAGGTATGTAATTGCTAGTGACTCAGAGTTGATAATGAAATTCTTATGCTTGTCACATGATGGCATAATAGATGTGGTATGTTGAGCAGGAATAGGATTTACATGTACCAGGTCACAGTTCAGTTTTGAAGGGAAGGACATAAATTCTTAGACAGCATGAATGGTTTCTGATGACTAGGTAAATAATATTACTATCTGGTATAGCTTGATGAGAGTGTACATTTCAGAAGGGGCAGTGTGTTTTGATTTATGGGTACTTTACTGGTATTGCGGCACTCTCCTGGTTGATCGACTGTTGATATTCAAATTTTTGCCAGGTGGCACGGAAGAAGCTTCAAAGTATTTCTCGTGGGAGGACTGTGTATGAGAGAGGTGTTAGGCATTCAGGCGGTGGAGGTGGAATCAAATAGGGTAATTCATGTGTTCTATGGAATTAAAGATTGGGAGTTCTCATGAGCAAATTATTTCATAGTGGTGGACTGTGAAGTTATGGCCGGAGCTAGCCAGATGATAGAAGGTATTATGATTCCGTCATTGTGGACTTTCGGAGGTTGTTTATCTATTGGTGGCTGACCATAGTTGATTCGGGGCCCATTGATAGGCCCAATTAGGATGTGTATTCTACACCAAGCCGGATTGATTGGCTCCATACTGCTATTGTTGAAGGATGTGCCATTCGGTTGATGTGAAGCTTATTCGTGCTCTAAAATGATCGGTGAGTTACTCTTTTATGCTACGAGGAGTTGGGATTCGTGGTTATATGCACATATGGTGCGGTTCTATTGTGGCCTTATAGCAGAATTTGAGCGAGAATAGTATTGGATATTGCTTAGTTGATGACGTATTGGTCGTGTTCTTTCGGGTTTTATGTGGCATGGTGTCGTTTGCTTCTCTGTGGTTATGGTAATGCACTTTGGGTACTTGATGTCGAATTGCGCATGGTTATTGATACTTCTCATCTTATAGGAAATTTTGGATATTGGATATTTGATTCGAAGGCTTGTGGGCTAGGTTGAATTAAGAAATTCCAGTCATGCTGTGCTATCAGACCTGTATGGGATAGGGTGACGTGGGATCACCCCGGGTATGTGCATGTGAAAGCTACACAGCGATTTGATGGCTTTTGGAACAGTTTCTAGACCCGTTCGAGGATGAACGAATGTTTAAGAGGGGGAGGATGTAATGACCCGGCCGGTCATTTCGAGAGTTATAACCCCGTTTTCCCCATTCCTACTTCTTTTTGTGTTATTCAGCTATATTATGTTATATCGGGTTAGTTGGTTCGAGTCCGGAAGGAACTCGGAGTGAAATGAGACACTTAGTCTCATAATTGAAAATTTTAAGTTAGAAAAGTGGACCGGATATGGACCTATGTGTAAACGACCTCGGATTTGAATTTGGATGATTCCAATAGCTCTGTATGGTGATTTTGGGCTTAGGAGCGTGTCTGGAATATTATTTGAAAGTCCGTAGAGGAATTAGGCTTGAAATGCCGAAAGTTTTATTTTTGAGAAGTTTGACCGGGGGTTGACTTTTTGATATCGGGGTCGGAATCCGATTCTGAAAATTGGAATACCTTTGTTATGTCATTTAGGACTTGTGTGCAAAATTTGAGGTCAATCGGACGTGATTTGATAGGTTCCGGAGTTGTTTGTAGAAATTAGAAATTTCAAAGTTCATTAGGCTTGAAGTGGGGTGTAATTCATGGTTTTAGTGTTGTTTGAGGTGATTTGAGGATTCGACTAAGTTCTTATAATGTTTTAAGACTAGTTGGTATATATTTGGTTGAAGTCCCGAGGGTCTCGGGTGAGTTTCGGATGGTTAACGGATCAAATAAATTGAACTAGAACAGCTACTGCAATTTTCTTCTGTTGGAAATTGATTCTACCCAGAAATAGAGCCCAGATCGAGCTCAGGGTCGAGGGCCACGATCGAAGCTCAGATCAAGCTCAGGGTCGAGGGCCACGATCGAAGCCATAATCGAGCCCGGGGTCGAGGGCCACGAACGAAGGCATAATCGAGCCCAGTGTCGAGGGTCACTGTCGTAGGCCAGGTCGAAGACATAATCGAGGGCCAGGATCGAGAACCAGGATCGAGGGGCAGGACCAAGGACCAATATCGAGGACCTTGATCGAAGGCCAAGATCGAAGGCCAAGATCGAGGCAGAACCGAGGATGTCTGGGCAGAATTATAAAAACAGGGACTTCGTCCCATTTTCCATTTTTGACAAATTGGAGCTTGAGGAGAGGCAATTTTTGATATATTTTCAAGGAAAACTTGAGGTAAGTCCCTTGTGATCATTTCTACTCCATAATATTGAATTATCATCGAATAATCTGACTAGATTACATGATTTTGAGGTGTAAATCGGAGATTGGAACTTAGAAATTTGGAAATAAGATTTGTAGATTTAAGGGTCGAGTTGAGGTCGAATTTTGGTAAAAATTGGTATGGGTAGACTCGTGGTTGAATGGGCTTTCGGATTTTGTAACTTTTGTCGGGTTCCGAGACAAGGGCCCCACAGGCAATTTTTGAGCCAATTTTGGGTTTTGGTCTAATTTTGTAGTTTTTCTTGTGGAATTCATTCCATTAGAGCGTATTGATGGTATTGTACTGATTGTGAATAGATTCGGAGCATTTGGAGGCCGAGTCCAGAGGCAAGATCATTGCAGGATAGAGATTTGACCGGTTTGAGGTAAGTAACGATTGTAAATCTAGTCCTGAGGGTATGAAACCCCGGATTTTGTATCATTCTACTATTTTGAAGTGACGCACAAGCTAGGTGATGGGCGTGTGAGCGTGCACTGTTGGAGATTTGTGACTTGGTCCGTCCCGTAGCAACTGTAAAGTTGCATACTTTGTTGAAACCATTTGATACTTATATGTTTTAGAAAGAATTTCTGTAAATTTGGGCTGAATGCCATGTTTGGGCCTTGCGCCAATGTTGTTTGGACCCTTAGGGGCTGTTTCTTACCATCCTCTCATTGTTTTCGATTGAAAATCTATACTCAGTCATGTTTATACTTATTTACCGCATAACTCAGTTTTTATGACTCTATTTTGATGCATATAAATGTTTTGGGCCGAATGCCCTGTTTTACTGAAATGCCCGAGTGGCTTGAGATATTTATGACTGAGTGAGGCCGAGGGCCTGATTGGTGAGGATGAGTGTGGATCGGAGCTGCCCGCCTGCAGCATACTTATGACTGAGTGAGGCCGAGGGCCTGATTGGTGAGGATGAGTGTGGAGTGTGGATCGGGGCTGCCCGCCTGCAGCATACTTATGACTGAGTGAGGCCGAGGGCCTGATTGGTGAGGATGAGTGTGGATCGGGGTTGTCCACGTGCAGCATACTTTATTATTATCGCACGTGAGTTGTCCGTGCAGATTATAGCGCTTGGGCTGAAGGAGCCCCTCCGGAGTATGTACACACCCCCAGTGAGCGCAGGTACCTACTGAGTACGAGTGTCGAGTGCCGAGTGCTAAGTGACTGGGAGGCAAGAGTGATTGTGAGGTATGCCCGAGTGGCAAGAGTGATTGTGAGGTATGCCCGAGTGGCAAGAGTGATTATGAGGTATGCCCGAGTGGCACGAGTGACTGTGAGGTCTGCCCGAGGGGCTGCATATGAGTGATGTTCTGCCCGAGGGGCTGTTTATGATTTTATCATTTTTACTTACCTTTGCATTGAGCCTTTGTTTGAAAAACTGTTGGAAAAATATCTTTAAATAATTTTTACTGGAACTGGGTTTAAACGAGATGTTTGATTCAAATCCTCATTTTAAAAGCATGTGGTATTTTACTGAGATTTCTTGATATGAACGTTATATGCTTTATTGCTCGTCACTACAGCTCAGTCTTTATTTATTATTATTACTTAGTGAGTTGGCGTACTCACGTTACTCCCTGCACCTTGTGTGCAGATTCAGGTATAGCTGGACACGGTAGCGGTTACTGAGTGTTCTGGTTGCAGATTTTCTTGGAGATAGCAAGGTAGCTGTTTGGCGATCGCAGCCCCTACTCTTCTCCCTTTTATCTTCCTCTAGTTGTATTTAGCTATTTTCCGGACTGAGTTAGCCTTGATATTGTTAGACAGATTGTAGAATATGCTCATGACTAGTGACACCCCGATGTCGGGCTTTTCTTTTCCGCACTTCTATTTTTCTTTGATTTGAACTCTTTAAATAGAGGTTTTATGTTAAATAACCTTGAAATTATCTTTGAAATAAAAATATCGGTTTGTTATGGAGATGAGTCGGCTTGCCTAGTTCCACGATAGGTGCCCTCACGATAGAGGTTAGTTTGGGTTGTGACATGGAGTCTCCCAAACCTCTCCAATCTACACTGCTCATCCTCAGGCATAGCAGGAAGCACATAATCTTGAGCAGCTGCAACCGGCTGGGTTAGTGGTGCCCCCGGTGTCTGGAATCCCTGTACCACCTGCTCTGGTATGCGGGCAGCGAGAGTCTGAGCACCTCCCCCGACCGGAGAAGTGGATGCTGCGGATGGAACAGAGACCACCCGAGCAAGACCGGTACACGTGGCCAGAATCTGAGCTAAGGCCTCCTGAAGGCCTGGAATCACAATAGGCACAGGTGGTGCCTGAGCTAGTGCATCAACAACTGGAATCTAGTCCTGATCTGGGGCAACTGGTGGATCTGCAGGTACTGCCCCAGCTGTTGCGCGGGCTGCACCTCTGCCCCTACCGCGACCTTGGACTCTCGCAGCCCTGGCTGGTGGTACTGGTGGTTGTCCATCCTGCCTAGTAGTAGGAGTCCTCACCATCTGTGAGAGAATAAAACAATAGATGTTTAGTTACTAGAATCAATAGATTCACATGACAAGAATTCAAGAATGTGGAGTTTCCTAAGGGTTCTGTACTCTCGAAGATAAGTACGGGCGTCTCCGTACTGATCCGCAAGACTCTACTAAACTTGCTCATGACCCGTGAGACCTATACAACCTAGGCTCTGATACCAACTTGTCACAACCCAAAACCTAACCCGTCGTGATGGCGCCTATCGTGATACTAGGCAAGCCGACTTTTTCAAAACACTTTCATTATTTAACAGAAATGAATTAATACATTTAAAATAACCGGAGATTTTCATAAATATGGGAGTAAAACCCAAATAAAATATAAGTGCGGAAAAATAGCCCGACATCGGGGTGTCACTAAGTCATGAGCATCTAAATACCAATCTAGAAACAGAGTCTACCACAGTATATGCCAAATTCCAATACAAGAGAGAAAAGATAACAAGAAAGGAGAAACAAGGACTGCGGACGCCGGCAGCTACCTCGTAAGTCTCCGATAATCAGCCCGTGCATGAACTCAGCGACCGTCAGAACCGTACACACCTAGATCTGCACATGAAGTGCAGGGTGTAGCATGAGTACAACCAACTCAGGAAGTAACAGAATTAAATAAGGGACTGAGAAGCAGTGACGAACTATGATAGTACAGATGATTTCAAAAGTTTTCAGTAAAGAGTGAACATACTTTCAAATCTAGTGGTATAAGTAAAATCAGTTCGAGCTCAAGTAAAACAGATATGAATCTTCCAGAAAATTTCACAACAACATCAGATAGCAACTAAGTACAACAATAAATAAAAGCAAGTACAGCCTCTCAAGGCAGCAGTCACTCAACTCATCTCAATAGCTCATACTCTCGGCTCTCAGCATTCAATACACACTCTCAATAGGTACATGCGCTCACTGGGGGTGTACAGACACCAGAGAGGCTCCTTCCAGCCCAAGCGCTATATTGCTGCGACGTGCAGCCCGACCCAATCATATAAGTAGCCATAAGGCTCGTTGCGGCGTGCAACCCGATCCACAATCCATAAATAGCCATAAGGCTCGTTGCGGCGTGCAACCCGATCCATATACCCTCACATAGTTCACAGCTTGTCACTCAGGCCCTATCTCAGTCACTAACCTCTCCAGCCCATCGGGTTCACAGAATATCATAATAATCGGCCCAAACAGAGAATACAACAGGTATCAACAAGAAATAAGAGGGAACAGAGATATAACACACAAGTAAGACTGTGACTGAGTACAAGATAGCAATTAGCAGTCAATTCAACAAGTATACGACCGATGCGGGTCCCAACAGTGATATCATAAGGCCTAAGCATGGTTTCTAACATGAAAGGCAGTCAATTGCTCAAAGGCAAAGAAAAACAAGTAATAACAATGGCTATTCGGCTTTACAGTCTCACGGGATGGACCAAGTCACAATCCCTCACGGTGCACGCTCATACGCCCGTCACCTAGCATGTGCGTCACCTCCAAACACTCACATCATACCAATCCTCGGGGTTTCATACCATCAAAACCAGATTTAAAATTGTTACTTGCCTCAAACGCGCAAAAATCCTACTCCGCAATTCCTTTGCCCCTCGAATAAATCTCCAAACGCTCTAAATCTAAGCCATAAGTAGTACGAGATAATCAATATTGCTTAAAAGGATCAATTCCACAAGAAATCAACTAAAATATAGCCCAAAATCTGAAATCTGCTCAACCCCCTCCCCCTCCCCCGGGCCCATGTCTCAAAACCAGACGAAAGTCACAAAACCCGAAATCCCATTCACTCACGAATCTAACCATACCAAATTTATAAAAATCCGACCTCAATTGCCCCTCCAAAACCCCAAAGTTCACTCTCCAATTCCCAAGCCCTAAACCCCCAAATTTCCAACTCAAATCCCTAATTAGGTTATGAAGAAGCTATAGATTTCCTGAATTTAGACCAATCCGGGTTAGAATTACTTACCCCAACATTTGCCTTGAAATACTCGAAAAATTGCCTCTCCCGAACTTCCCAAGTCCAAAATCAAAAATGAACGTCCAACCCTCGAGTTGGTGTTTTTCTGCCCAAAAATACTGCACTTGCGGTCCTCTTGTCGCTTCTGAGATGCCGCACCTGCGAAAATTCCATCGCAGGTGCGGATTTCACTTAAAAATCCTGACCTCGCTCCTACGGCCCCAAGACCGCATCTGCGCCTATCGCATGTGCGGGAATCCATCGCACCTGCGGCCATCCTTCGCACCTACACCCAGCTGCTCGCATATGCGACCCTCGCAGGTACGGGAAACTCTTCGCACCTACGGCTCCTTCCCAACTCCTTCTTGGCTGCATCTGCGGCTCTTTCTTCGCTTCTGTGGACTCGCACCTACGGTTCCCACTCTGCAGGTGTGGTTACACCAGTAGCAGCAGCTCCAGCTGCATTTCCTTAACTCTCATCAAGCCGTTAACCACCCGAAATCACCCTGAGGCCTCTGGGACCGTAACCGATCATACCAACAAGTCATGAAACCCCATGCAAACTTAGTCGAACCTTTGAATCATTCAAGGCAACATCAAAACACCACTTACACCCTAATTCAAGCCTAAAGAACTTCTAAACTTTCAACTTCCACAACTGACGCCGAAACCTACCAAACCACGTCCGATTGACCTCAAATTTTAAACACAAGTCAAAAATGACACCACGAACCTATTCCAACTTCCAGAAATCCAATACGACCCCGATATCAAAATTTTCACTACCGATCAAAATCGCCAAAATTCCAACTTTTGCCAATTCAAGCCTAATTCAACTACGGACCTCCAAATCACATTCCGGATGCGCTCCTAAGTCCAAAATCACCTAACGGAACTAATGGAACCATAAAAATTCAAATCCGAGGTCGTTTTCCCATAAGTCGACATCCGGTCGACTTTTTTAACTTAAGCTTCTAATTAAGAGACTAAGTGTCTCAATTCACTCTAAAATCACTCCGGACCCGAACCAACTAACCCGGTAGGACATAATACAGTTGCAAAGCACAAAATAAGCAGAATTGGGGGAAACGGGTCTATAACTCTCGAAACAACCGGTCAGGTCGTTACAGTGAATAACTCATCATTTATCATTTATGTAATGACCCGATCGGTCGTTTTACTTTCTAGATCTCTGTCCCCCTAAATAAGACTCTCCGTATGTGTTTTAACTATATTATAACTTATGGGGATGGTTAGTTCGGAATTTGAAAGGGTTCGGGTTAAAATCGGAACACTTGGTTCCTTAAGGTTGGCTAAAAAGGGCTAAGTTTGACTTGAGTCATCATTTTGAGTAAACGGCCTCAGAACCGGAATTTGACGGTTCCAGTAGGTTCGTACGATGATTTTGTACTTGGGCGTATATTCAGATCAGGTTTTGGATGACCCGAGAGCGTTTCAGCGCTTAATATAGATAGTTGGCAACTTGAAGGTTTTAAAAGTTCTTTAAATTTTGTTTGGAGTAGGTTTTTGTGTTATCGAGGTTCATTTGGGATTCCGAGCCTGGGAATAGTTCTGTATGGTGATTTAAGACCACGCAAAATTTGAAGTCATTCCGAGTAATTTAAGTACGAATCGGCGCATTCGGAGTTAGTTGGAAGAATTTGAAGTTCATAATTTGATCTTATTCGTTTTGGGTTGCAATTCTTAGTTTTAATGTTGTTTTCCGTATTTCGAGAGTGCGAGTGAGTACATTTTATTATTTCAAACTTGTTGATATATTTGGACAGGGCCTCGGGGGCCTCGAATGCCATCCGAACGAAGCGCAGAGACCGTTTGGCCTTGGGTGCATAGCTGAAGCACCCAGCTTCTAGTGCAATCACACCTGCGGAGGGTCAGCCGTAGGTGCGAGCTCGCAGAAGCGAGCCAACAACTGCAGAAGCGGCCTAGTGTGATCTACCCAGGGATCGCAAATGCGGAGCATGAGGCACACCTTTGAACTCGCAGGTGCGATGGAAGCAATCGTAGGAGCGGCAAAAGCCGCAGGACCGACACTCACGTCGCAGAAGCAGACCCGCAGAAGCGGGCCAATTGTCCGCAGATGCGGAAGAAGGCCAACTGGGCAAGGGCCGCATCTGCGATGACTTTCCGTAGATGCGGAGCCACAGAAGCGGTCGTCCCTCCGCAGATACGAAATCATTAGAGGCAGAATGGTCCTTTTAATGCGGGACTTAGGCTATTTTTGCTCATTGTTATTCATCTCTTGGGCAATTTTGGAGCTCTTGGAGAGGGATTTTCACCTAGAACTTTGAGGTAAGTAATTTCTATACAATGTGAGTTAAATACATAGATTATGGGTAGATTTTAACATGTAAAAATTGTGAAAATTATGGGTTTAGATGAAAACCCTAGGTTTTGATAAAAATGGGATTTAACCACGAAAATGGTTATGGAATTGAGTGAAAATTATATATTTGAGTTCGTGAGATTATGGGTAACAATTTTCTTCAAAAATTTCTGGAATCCGGGCACGTGGGCCCAGGGATAAATTTTAGGAATCCTTCAATTGGGGTTGAGTAATCACTCTAATAGTTGGAATATGAACTTTTGAACATGTATTGATTAATTTATATAACATTTGACTAGTTTTGGATTATTCGGCACCGAGTTGAGGCTTTAGAACGAAATTGTGAAAGGAAAGCGAGCCTTGAGACGAGGTAAGTCTCTTGTCTAACCTTGTAAGAGGGAACTTGCCCCATAGGGGATTTAAATTAATATTTGCTTCTAATTGTGGGGGCTACGTACGCACGAGGTGACGAGAGTCTGTGCGTAGCTACTATTTATGCTTATGTCCGGGTAGTTTAGGACCCAAATTATTAATTACTTATAATGTTTGCACCATACTTGTTAATTTAAGTGCCTAAATTATATTAGAACTTGTTAGAGGAATTGTAAAAGACTGAATTTAACTTACTTGAATTTTTAGCGGTTTACTTGACCGTTAATGGAAATTTTATTATATTGTGTATTAGCTTTATTATAACGTTTAAGTCAAATGCTTATAAAGTATCCTCTCTTCTTGTGGAGCGGGCCGAATGCCTCGACAGTAGATAGATGCATCTATGGATCGTGCCGCACGTCCCTCGGCAGTGTACATGTTATTCTGGATCGGGCCGTACGATCTCAGCATAAATCGTGCTTAATAATACTCGGAGCCTAATCATACTTAATATTATTTTGTGGCTTATGAAGTTACACTTATTAATGACGGGATTTTATTTGGGATTTATTAAATTGTGAAAGAATTATTTTCTCCTACTTGTTAATGAGTTATTATAATTATTTACATAACTTATGCTTATTTAGAATTTCTGTATTCATATTGTTAGTCCTTAGTAAGTGTCGAATTCGACCCCTCGTCACTACTTCTTCGAGGTTAGACTAGATACTTACTGGGTACATGTTATCTATGTACTCACGCTACACTTCTGCACTAATTGTGCAAGATCTGAGGCAGGTGCATCTGGCGGTCCTACCGGCGCGCATCCCAGATATCTTGAGGCCTAGTGGTGAGCTGCTTCTTGAGTCGTTCCGCAGCACCTAGAGTCTCTCCTTTGCATTTATTTCTGTCTATTTTCATTTCAGATAGTAGCTAGAGTTTTGTTTAATCTATTAGTGCTCATACACTTGTGACACCACGTCTTGGCACACACACACTAGCAGACATATGGTTTTGAATTATTCTATTGTTATGATTGCACTCAGCTGCTTTCGTCTATTTATTTAAACTTTCTTATTTATTAACCTTTTAATTAATGGAATTTAGTTACTTGAAAACTTATTAAAAGAGAAATAACATGATTTAATTCACTGTCGACTTATCTAGCGGTAACATTGGGCGCTATCACGACCTATAAGAGAATTGGGTCGTGACAATTTATTTGTGAAAGGTTATTCAAATTTTAAATTGATTGGGTTAGGGATTCAAATCTGCCAAAAAGGTAGTTTTCTTTTAAACTTTAATCATATACTGTTAGAGTTCACTATCATCTTTGTTCGACTTTTTAATATATCTGGTCACTCTTCGTCAATATTGTCTAAAAATGGATATATATTGTTGTTGTTGTTTGATAGTTAATGCATGATTAATTAACGCCATTGTGGTCAAATGTTTCAAACATCTTTCAAAATATATCAATTGAGATCATATGAATTCAATTAAATCATCTATTGTTAGGGTTTACTATTTATGTTTGTTTATCATATATTTTTTTCATTTCGTCTCTACACACTCTTGTAATGGATTCAAATAATTTAGGTGGTGATGGTTAGGGTTCCTTTATTTGTGGCATTACTGTCCATTTTATTTTAGATAGTTAGGATTTGATGTTGTATTTTAAGTTTAACTTAATTTGATGGGTGAAATTATTTTGATGTGTCATATTATTTTAAGATAAATTTGGTTGTTATTTTATTAGAAAAAAAATACTAAGTTGAGTGATTTTATTGATTCAAACAAAGTGTAGCATTTCTGAATTATATTAACACTAGATACCATTTTGGTACCGGTAAATTGCAAGGTCCCATTTTAAAAAGGACACGTGGATGTTCGTGATTAGATAAAAAAAGGGCCACCCATTTCTAATTAAAATCCTCGTGGCCCGTGAACACTTGGATAGTGTTAGTTGTAAACAGTGTTTTAAAATCACGATCCTGTGCCTGTCGGTGGGGCTCGCCTCCGCTACCCAATGTAAGGATTTGGGCCCGTGACACTTAGTATCAGAGCTGATTAAGGCCATACTATGCCATGGCACAACGTCAAGGCAAAGGGTGGATATGGCGAGTGCATTTTGGATGTCAGTGCCGAGATCACGTCAAAGCAGAGATTGATGTTCATATGCCACCAAAGATCGAGAACCAGATACTAATGGTCGACGAAAGAAATGGGTGATTCCATTATCTTTCGTGAGTCTAAGGTGCTACTGAATGAGGTGATATGCCGATGAGTCGGATGGCCAAGAGAATGCCATGTTTGCCAGGTCGTGCAACCATATTGCGAAAGAGTGGGAGCCATGGACTATAAACTTGGGCATGATCATAGCGGAGATCTTGCCAAGGATGCGTGCAACGAATCATGTTGAGTGTCTTTCCTTCGGGAGAAGACTTTGGGTTGCCTGAGGGCATTGCCAAGGTGAGAAAACGAATTTGAGGGTATAGCGATGCTTCGAAATGGGGCGAGTTTCCAAGTTAGAAGGTGTCATCATTCTGGAAAGGGGTATGTCGAATGATCGGGGACCGAGAGTGTCCAGGTGCGAGGCACACCGAACCGGGAAGCCGTGCTAGCAGGACCAAGAGAGTACCTGTCTATAGGGCGAGTATTGAAGTACTACCGGGAGCATTGGCTACTTGCTGAGGAAGTGACGACTGGAGAACAAAGAACTTTGTCCGGAAAGGCGGCGATGCTATGACTTTGGGAATGTAGTACTCACCAAAGGTCGTCCCAAGTGCTGGCTGAATGCCAAGTGGGACGACAGTGCTAAGATGTATCCTCCACATTGAGTGTGGGAGGATCTCGCCTATGCAAGAGGCATAAGGGTGAAGTCGTGGGTCTGGAAGCGAACACATCTTCAAGGTAGTGAAGGCAAAGAGAGCTACGGGAACGGAATGCTACGTGAGCTATGCCAGAGGCGTTTGAAGGCCATGTGAACGAGTGAGCTACTAGGGCCGCGCCAAAGAGGGCGTCTTAATGCTACGGGAGCGAAAGGCTACGGGAGCCATGCCAAAGGCATCTTAGGGATACGTGAGCGAAAGGCTGCGGGAGCTATGCCAAAGAGGGCATCTTGAGGCTACGGAAGCGGAAGGCTACGGGAGCGACGTCAAAAGAGCACATGATGTGCTAACCTGTGAAGGAAAGCTTCAGACGGACATGAAGGCCGTGAGGGTCATGGTGTGATTTGACTAGTGTGGGTTAATCACAATGTTAGACACCAGAGGGTGCAAGTGCGGAGGCACTTTCCAAGTGAACACCGAATGGAGGTGAAGTGTAGAGGCACGCTTGGAAGATACTTGGGGGAGAAGTGCATGGGGCACGACTCCTTTTGAGAAAGGACTTCGAGGAAGTCCAACCCACAGGACAAAGGGAGCTTGAATGGGCATACCTGAGGGGGCAGACTCCGGGATGTCTTAAGCCATGATGTGTCATCGGGGCGATGACATTATGAGTGTGGGAGGATGTTACTCTACAACATAGCTCTATGTAGGCTAGCAGGTCATCAGGTAAGCTTTTATTTTTCACTTTCAATATTTATGATTTACGGTCGGTGAGGCAAATTGCTGCTATTTATAAAGATTGGCCACATGTGGCACGCATAGTATGTTTCTGGCTACGTACAAGTTGGTTTTAACCTAGTGTACGAAGGATACTCTGGCAAAAGTTTCCAAAGTCTATAAGAGTAAACATTCGAGGACGAATGTTTCCAAGGGGGGAATGATGTTACACCCTATATTTTCGTACATAAAAATACATCGTAAGCAAATTAATGTAGGACCAGAAATGAGATAATATTTAAAAGTATATAAATTAATTTAATCATGTTACCTCTGAGGTTACAAATATTGAAGATCATGAACAACAAGTACAAAGAGGGTTGGACGGTTCAGAAGCTAAAGCAATTGAAGAAAATAATGTTTCGTCGAAAGTCGACAAGTTGGAAATGTTATAACATATACCTTTGGGGTGAGACTAGGGTGCTTAACATGATAAGGAGATTATGTTATGATTTATATTAGTCGTATGACATCCGTATGTTATGTTTTGAAGTCAAGAGAGTTGTGGAACAAAAGTCGATGAAAGTCATCACAAGTTACATTCATAAGTTTTACTGAAACTTTGGGTCAAATGTAACTGCGATTTTCTCCCAATATACTTAGAGTTATGGGGTGTTCCACCCATCAAATTAAAGATCTATGAGTCTATTTTCCAACTCATTAAACCGTTTGTCAATACGACATTGGAGTAGAAAGATATGGGCATTTGTGCGATACTGCGCAAGCTGCTAGGTGACAAGTAGGTGTGTCACCTACTTGCTTAAATGAGAGCCCAAAAAAATGGGCCATTTCTGGTCGTCCAAAGAGGCCTTTTAAGGGCCTATTTTCTTCATATATTAGACTTAAAATAGAGCATAATAACCAGACATAAGCTCTGCAAAGAATCCTCCCAAAAATTTCTCACAAACCCTAATTGATTTTCTCTCCCTTTCAAGTTCCAATTGGAGGTAAAACCTAGAGTTTGAAGAACCAAGATAAGAGCTGAGTTATCCAACAAATAAGGTGAGTTTACTTCTCTCTTTCATCCAATTTTTCTTCTGTAAATTCATGGTAAGTCGTTCTATACTTGTAAGAACTCACGGGACGGTGATCGGAAGCCGTGAGTTCGAGTTATTCACTTGTAGCGGACTGTTTTGTGGACTGTTTTGTGTTGCTATTGGGCTGCGTGTTTTACTACTATTTTGTGGAGTTTTGGAGGAGGAGTGGGGTTTATAAACACCATATAAATGTAGGGTGGTTGGCTGGTCGTTCGTCATAACATTTTCGGGTCGTTTGACACTACTACGGTGGTCGTTTTGTGTACGAAGAGATTGGGGTGTGTTGGGCTGTTTTGTAGTATTTGATGGTGTATATAGGGCTGGAAAATGATGTATATATGTTGTTATTGTTCTGTTCTTGTATTGTTGGTGTTATCTTGAATTTGGAGGAAGTAAGGATTATAGGGGAGATGCTGCCCGTTTTAATACAAAATAGGTTTGTCGTTCGTTGTGCGATAGTTGTACCTTTCTTAACTTAACGATAGTATTATTATCATTCTTGTAGATTAAGGTGCAAAGAGGTGAGTTCAACTTGGTGATTGGAAAGATTGTGATAAGGTATGTTAAGGCTAAGCCTTCCTTCATTTTGGCATGATCTCGTAGCTACATGTGTTAGTAATGAGACAAAAGAGAAGTTCATATTCATGAATTTATTCACACTATTCTAGTCTCATAAGTTACAATATTATTCCTTATCGAGACTCTATATTCAATTTTAGTATTGTCTTCTTCCAGTCAAGAGAGCAGCAAGCCTATATATACAGTATTACAGTATTTTCATTACCATCGAGCTATAATCGATGGGCAGGCCCCTATTGGGCAACCTCTGATCAGATGGAAAGTTATATACCGAGCCTACTGTGGCCGAGCGCCTATGAGCGAGCCCAGCATGGTCGAGATACATAGCCTAATATGGCCGAGCGCCTATGAGCGAGCCTACTATGGCAGAGCAGTTATATATACCGAGCCTTATAAGGCCGTACAATTATTTTACTTACTATATTGAAGAAGTTGAGTCAGTATCAGCAGGTAAGTATATCTCCAGATCATCTTTGACTCCCAGTTACTTCCAGTTATTATATTATCAGTTCAGTTTCGATTTTCAGTTATGTTATTGCCTTACATACTCGGTACATTATTTCGTACTGACGTCCCTTTTCCGGGGACGCTGCATTTCATGCATGCAGGTTCAGATAGACAAACGAGTAGATCTCCTCAGTAGGTGTTTCCCGAGTTCAGCCTGATCGGTAAGCTCCACGTCTTTCGGAGTTGCCAGGTCTAGAGTGTTGTGTATATCTTATGTATATCTGTATATATGTTATGGGTAGGTCGGGGCCCTGTTCTGATCATAGTACATCTATCAGTAGAGGCTTGTAGACATATCCTGTTGGTTAGTGCAGTATGTTGGGTTTGTAGGCCTGGTATGTATAATTTGGTGGTTTGTCAGCTGTAGTAGCTATGACGGCCTTTTCAGCCTAGCTTTATATTGATGTTTAGTTAGCGCTAGTTTCCATTCAGTTTTATATTTTGCTTCGCAAATTGTCTTGCAAGGTGGCCCCATGGCCAAAGTATGACATTATGTGTTCAGAGTCCCTTAGTCGCAATTTGGTACGCCAGGTTAGGTGAGGCACCGGGTGCTTGTCTCGCTCCTAGGTTCGGGGCATGACAAACTTGGTATCAGAGCAGTTCTGTCCTAGGGAGTCTACAAGCCGTGTCTAGTAGGGTCTTGTTTATAGATGTGTTGTGCACCACATTATATAAGCAGGGCACTACAGGGTATTTAGGAGTTGGTTACCCTTCTTTGAAATCTAAATCGTGCTACAGAACTGAGTTATAGGAAATTTGAATTAAACTTATGTGTTGTTGTTTGCATGCACAGATGACGGTGACTAGGAAGACTACGGCTAGCCAGAGGAGAGATACAGCAGTAGGTGAGGGGACCAGCAGGGTACCCCCAGTAGATGGGGCCCAGTCTGAGGCTCAAGGTGAGACCCCTACTCAGCCATTACCGGCTCCTCCACCAACTACGGAGATTCCTAGGGAAACCGCACATCCAGTTCCCCCTCCACTTCCATCAGATCAGGACTTAAGGAGTGCGATGCATTTGTTGACACAGTTGGTAGCTACCCAGCAACAGGCTAGGGCATCAGCTAGTGCAGGAATTTCTGAGGGGTCTGGGAGTTCAAGGGTCCGAGAGTTTATTGCTTTGAGTCCCCCAGAGTTCACGGGGACAGATCAGAGGGAGGACCCGCAGGATTTCATAGATCAGCTTCACAGGATCTTTCGTGTTATGCATGCCACGGAGAAAGAGGCAGTTGAGCTAGCAGCTTTTCGACTCCGAGATATAGCCATCCTTTGGTATGAGGGATGGGAGAGGTCCAGGGGACGTGATGCACCTCCAGCTATTTGGGAGAATTTTTCAGATGCCTTCCTTGACCAGTACTTACCACGGGAGATCCGACAGGCTCGAGTCGATCAGTTTCTAGCCCTCAAGCAGGGTAATATGAGTGTTCGAGAGTATAGTCTCCGTTTTGACTCATTGGCCAGATATGCACCATCCATAGTTGCTACTATGCGGGACAGGATTCACAGGTTTATAGCAGGGTTAGCCCCAGAGTTAACCGAGGCATGTGCCACCGCTGCATTGCAGGATAGTATGGATATCTCCCGGATTCAGGCATTTGCCCAGAATATAGAAAGGGGTAGGCGTCGGCAGCAGGGTACAGAAAGGGCTGAGCAAGGGCAACGTAAGAGGATGAGATTTCCCAGGTCTCAGGAGCAATATCAGGGTAGTTATAGGACCCAGTACTTCGGACGGCCACCTAGGCCTCTGCCACCTCAGTTACAGGGTTACAGGTATGACCGCTATAATCAGTCAGGACCAGGTGAGAGCTCACGGGCGTCGGGTTTGCAGCGACAGCGAGGATCTGCACAGACATGGTCATTTCCTCCACGGTGTGACATCTGTGGTAGAGGGCACTTGGGCCAATGCCGAGCAGGTTCTGATGCTTGTTATACATGTGGGCGTCCAGGGCATATGATGCGAGATTGCCCAAATAGAGATTCGGGGGGAATGGCATAACCAACGAGTTCAGCAACAGGATCATCTATGTCTGTGCATCCTTCAGGGCGCGAGTCTCAGTCTTCGGCTGGTAGAGGTCGGGGCAGAGGTAGAGGTTCCAGTTCAAGTGGTAATCAGAATCGTATCTATGCTTTAGCGGGTCGACAGGACCAGGAGTCTTCACCAGACGTTGTGACAGGTATATTAACCATTTGCTCTTACGATGCTTATGCTTTGATAGACCCAGGATCTACTTTATCGTATATTACCCCATTTGTCGCGAGAAAGTTTGGTATAGTGCCTGAAATACTAAGTGATCCTTTTGCGGTATCTACACCGGTCGGAGAATCGATTATTGCTAGACGGGTTTACCGAGGTTGTACGGTGACAATTTGTAGTCGTCAGACCTCAGCTGACCTAGTTGAGCTAGAGATGATGGATTTTGATGCTATCATGGGCATGGACTGGTTGGCAGCTTGCTATGCCACAGTTGATTGCCGAGCAAAGGCAGCCAGATTTCATTTTCCGGGTGAGCCAGTCCTTGAATGGGTAGGTAATACACCAACACCTAGAGGTAGGTTTATATCCTATCTGAAGGCGAGGAAAATGATCGCAAAAGGGTGCATTTATCATATTGTGCGAGTTAGAGATGCAGATGCTTAGATACCTACACTTCAGTCTATTCCCGTAGTCAAAGAGTATGCAGATGTGTTTCCAGATGAGCTTCCAGGTATTCCTCCAGTGCGAGAGATTGATTTTAGCATCGATTTGCTTCCAGGAACTCAACCAATATCCGTCCCTCCGTATAGAATGGCACCTGGCGAATTGAAGGAGTTGAAGGAGCAGTTAAAAGATTTGTTAGAGAAAGGTTACATCAGTCCCAGTACCTCACCTTGGGGTGCACCAGTACTATTTGTGCGGAAGAAAGACGGCTCGCTGAGGATGTGTATCGATTATAGGCAGCTGAACAAGGTAACTATTAAGAATAAGTATCCACTTCCAAGGATCGATGACTTGTTTGATCAGTTGCAGGGGCTAGATGCTTTTCAAAGATAGATTTGAGGTCGGGGTACCACCAAGTCAGAGTTCGGGAAAAAGATATTCCGAAGACAGCCTTCAGGACCCGATATGGCCACTTCGAGTTCCTTGTCATGTCCTTCGGGTTGACTAATGCACCCGCTGTATTTATGGACTTGATGAATAGCCTATTCCGACCATTTTTAGATCTGTTCGTGATAGTATTTATTGATGATATTCTGGTTTATTCCCGTTCAGAGGATGAGCATGCGGACCACCTGTGAGCGGTACTCCAAACCCTCCGTGATCGTAAGTTGTATGCTAAGTTTTCTAAATGTGAGTTCTGGTTGAAGTCTGTAGCATTCTTGGGGCATATTGTATCAGATGAAGGGATAAAGGTGGACACTCAGAAGATTGAGGCCGTGAAATCTTGGCCTAGACCTACCACTCCGACAGAGGTTCATAGCTTTCTAGGCTTAGCAGGATACTATCAGAGGTTCGTAGAGGGTTTTTCTTCCCTTTCGGCACCATTGACGAAGTTGACACAGAAAGAAACTAAGTTTCAATGGACAGAGGCTTGCGAGCGGAGTTTCCAAGAGCTTAAGAACAGGTTGACCTCAGCTCCAGTTCTAACACTTCCAGAGGGTCTAGAGGGTTATGCCGTGTATTGTGATGCATCAGGTGTCGGGTTAGGATGTGTCCTGATGCAACATGGGAAGGTAATTGCGTATGCTTCAAGGCAGTTGAGGAAGCACGAGAGGAATTATCCGACCCACGACCTCGAGTTAGCTGCGGTTGTCCATGCACTTAAGATATGGCGGCATTATTTATATGGTGTTCATGTTGATGTATTTACTGATCATAAAAGCCTACAATATATCTTCAAGCAGAAAGAGTTGAATTTGCGACAGAGGGGATGGCTTGAGTTATTGAAAGATTACGATGTTAACATTCTCTACCATCCAGGGAAAGCTAATGTTGTAGCAGATGCCTTAAGTCATCGATCTATGGGTAGCTTAGCACATGTAGAGCCCAAGAAAAGACAATTAGCTAGAGAGATTCATCAATTGTCTTCGTTGGGGGTTTGGTTAGTAGATTCTGAGGATGGTGGAGTTGTACTCCAAAACACTACAAAATCATCCCTCATAGCGGAAGTCAACGAAAGGCAGTACGAGGACCCAGAGTTGGTCGAGCTGAGAGAGCGAGTTCCGTAGCAGAAGAAGCCATTGTTAGAGCTAAAGGGAGATGGGGTTCTCAGATATAGGGGTCGTTTGTGTGTTCCAGATGTAGCAGGGCTACGAGACAGGATTATGTCAGAGGCACATTATTCATGGTATTTCATCCATCCTGGGTCGACGAAGATGTATCATGACATTAAGGATGTGTACTGGTGGAATGATATGAAGAAGAACATTGCTGAGTTTGTCGCCCAATGTACTAGTTGCCAGCAAGTGAAGATAGAGCACCAGAAGCCTGGAGGGCTAATGCAGACTATAGAGATCCCGACATGGAAATGGGAGGCGATAAACATGGACTTTATCACAGGTTTACCTCGTTCTAATCGTAAGTTCAATTCCATATGGGTGATAGTCGATAGGCTCACGAAATCAGCTCACTTCCTACCGGTCAGATCTACATATACAGCAGAAGATTATGCAAAGTTATATATTAAGGAGATAGTGCGGCTACATGGAGTACCAGTTTCTATTATATCTGACCGTGGGGCTCAGTTTACAACACATTTTTGGAGGTCATTTCAGAGAGGTCTAGAGACTCAGGTGAATCTCAGCACAGCTTTTCATCCACAGACTGATGGACAAGCCGAGCGCACAATTCAGACGCTCGAGGATATGTTACGAGTATGTGTGTTGGATTTTAAAAGAAGTTGGGATGAACATCTACCTCTTGTCGAGTTTGCATATAATAACAGTTACCACTCCAGTATTCAGATGGCTCCGTACGAGGCTTTGTATGGGCGTAAGTGCAGATCTCCTATAGGGTGGTTTGATGTTGGGAAATCTGGGTTATATGGGCCAGACCTGGTTCAACAGGCCATAGAGAAAGTAAAGCTTATCCGGGAGCGACTTTTGACAGCTCAGAGTCGTTAGAAGTCATATTCTGACGTGCGGCGACGAGACTTAGAGTTCAGGATTAATGACTGGGTATTCTTAAAGGTATCACCTATGAAGGGCGTGATGAGGTTTGGCAAGAAAGGCAAGCTTAGCCCACGGTATATTGGGCCTTATAGGATCATTCGGAGAGTGGGCCAAGTAGCTTATGAGTTAGAGTTTCCCTCAGAATTGGAGTCTGTCCATCCGGTTTTTCACGTATCTATGCTACGGAAGTGCATTGGCGATCCTACCCGAGTGGTGCCCACGGATGATGTACAGATTACAGAGGACTTGTCATACGAGGAAATTCCAGTTGCCATCCTAGACCGACAAATCTGCAATCTACGAAATAAGGAGGTAGCTTCCGTAAAGTTTTTATGGAGGAGCAAGAATGTAGAAGAGATGACGTGGGAATCGGAGGAAGAAATGAAGTCTAAATACCCCCACCTATTTCAAACTGAAGATATGGTTCGAGATGGGACGCTACAACATAGCTCTATGTAGGCTAGCAGGTCATCAGGTAAGCTTTTATTTTTCACTTTCAATATTTATGATTTACGGTCGGTGAGGCAAATTGCTGCTATTTATAAAGATTGGCCATATGTGGCATGCATAGTATGTTTCTGGCTACGTACAAGTTGGTTTTAACCTAGTGTACGAAGGATACTCTGGCAAAAGTTTCCAAAGTCTCTAAGAGTAAACATTCGAGGACGAATGTTTCCAAGGGGGAATGATGTTACACCCTATATTTTCGTACATAAAAATGCATCGTAAGCAAACTAATGTAGGACCAAAAATGAGATAATATTTAAAAGTATATAAATTAATTTAATCATGTTACCTCTGAGGTTACAAATATTGAAGATCATGAACAACAAGTACAAAGAGGGTTGGACGGTTCAGAAGCTAAAGCAATTGAAGAAAATAATGTTTCGTCGAAAGTCGACAAGTTGGGAATGTTATAACATATACCTTTGGGGTGAGACTAGGGTGCTTAACATGATAAGGAGATTATATTATGATTTATATTAGTCATATGACATCCGTATGTTATGTTTTGAAGTCAAGAGAGTTGTGGAACAAAAGTCGATGAAAGTCATCACAAGTTACATTCATAAGTTTTACTGAAACTTTGGGTCAAATGTAACTGCGATTTTCTCCCAATATACTTAGAGTTATGGGGTGTTCCACCCATAAAATTAAAGATCTATGAGTCTATTTTCCAACGCATTAAACCGTTTGTCAATATGACATTGGAGTAGAAAGATATGGGCATTTGTGCGATACTGCGCAAGCTGCTAGGTGACAAGTAGGTGTGTCACCTACTTGCTTAAATGAGAGCCCAAAAAAATGGGCCATTTCGGGTCGTCCAAAGAGGCCTTTTAAGGGCCTATTTTCTTCATATATTAGACTTAAAATAGAGCATAATAACCAGACATAAGCTCTGCAAAGAATCCTCCCAAAAATTTCCCACAAACCCTAATTGATTTTCTCTCCCTTTCAAGTTCCAATTGGAGGTAAAACCTAGAGTTTGAAGAACCAAGATAAGAGCTGAGTTATCCAACAAATAAGGTGAGTTTACTTCTCTCTTTCATCCAATTTTTCTTCTGTAAATTCATGGTAAGTCGTTCTATACTTGTAAGAACTCACGGGACGGTGATCGGAAGCCGTGAGTTTGAGTTATTCACTTGTAGCGGACTGTTTTGTGGACTGTTTTGTGTTGCTGTTGGGCTGCGTGTTTTACTACTATTTTGTGGAGTTTTGGAGGAGGAGTGGGGTTTATAAACACCATATAAATGTAGGGTGGTTGGCTGGTCGTTCGTCATAACATTTTCGGGTCGTTTGACACTACTACGGTGGTCATTTTGTGTACGAAGAGATTGGGGTGTGTTGGGCTGTTTTGTAGTATTTGATGGTGTATATAGGGCTGGAAAATGATGTATATATGTTGTTATTGTTCTGTTCTTGTATTGTTGGTGTTATCTTGAATTTGGAGGAAGTAAGGATTATAGGGGAGATGCTGCCCGTTTTAATACAAAATAGGTTTGTCGTTCGTTGTGCGATAGTTGTACCTTTCTTAACTTAACGATAGTATTATTATCATTCTTGTAGATTAAGGTGCAAAGAGGTGAGTTCAACTTGGTGATTGGAAAGATTGTGATAAGGTATGTTAAGGCTAAGCCTTCCTTCATTTTGGCATGATCTCGTAGCTACATGTGTTAGTAATGAGACAAAAGAGAAGTTCATATTCATGAATTTATTCACACTATTCTAGTCTCATAAGTTACAATATTATTCCTTATCGAGACTCTATATTCAATTTTAGTATTGTCTTCTTCCAGTCAAGAGAGCAGTAAGCCTATATATACAGTATTACAGTATTTTCATTACCATCGAGCTATAATCGATGGGCAGGCCCCTATTGGGCAACCTCTGATCAGATGGAAAGTTATATACCGAGCCTACTGTGGCCGAGCGCCTATGAGCGAGCCCAGCATGGTCGAGATACATAGCCTAGTATGGCCGAGCGCCTATGAGCGAGCCTACTATTGCAGAGCAGTTATATATACCGAGCCTTATAAGGCCGTACAATTATTTTACTTACTATATTGAAGGAGTTGAGTCAGTATCAGCAGGTAAGTATATCTCCAGATCATCTTTGACTCCCAGTTACTTTCAGTTATTATATTATCAGTTCAGTTTCGATTTTCAGTTATGTTATTGCCTTACATACTCGGTACATTATTTCGTACTAACGTCCCTTTTCCGGGGACGCTGCATTTCATGCATGCAGGTTCAGATAGACAGACGAGTAGATCTCCTCAGTAGGTGTTTCCCGAGTTCAGCCTGATCGGTAAGCTCTACGTCTTTTGGAGTTGCCAAGTCTAGAGTGTTGTGTACATCTTATGTATATCTGTATATATGTTATGGGTAGGTCGGGGCCCTGTTCCGATCATAGTACATCTATCAGTAGAGGCTTGTAGACATATCCTGTTGGTTAGTGCAGTATGTTGGGTTTGTAGGCCTGGTATATATAATTTGGTGGTTTGTCAGCTGTAGTAGCTATGACGGCCTTTTCAGCCTAGCTTTATATTGATGTTTAGTTAGCGCTAGTTTCCATTCAGTTTTATATTTTGCTTCGCAAATTGTCTTGCAAGGTGGCCCCATGGCCAAAGTATGACATTATGTGTTCAGAGTCCCTTAGTCGCAATTTGGTACGCCAAGTTAGGTGAGGCACCGGGTGCTTGTCTCGCTCCTAGGTTCGGGGCGTGACAGTTCAGCCATGCAAGCAAGGGTCTGTTGGCCTAAAGGTGCAGGTGTGGACGACACTGCACTACTTCGGAATGGAAGCGTGCTGCAAGAGGGCTATGTATGGGCATGGCACGAAAGAGGCGCATGACAATGGCCAAGGGCTAAAGGTTGCCTTACTCGGGCGAGGCACGAGCTAGTCGCGGATGCACTAGGCGAGTGTCAAGCTTGAGGATTGGGCTGTGTACACAGGAGCGATGCTCAGTCTTGGGCTAAGGACAAGGCATGTCCTAAGCCAATCCCCCAGGGCGCGCATGTATTGTGATCCTAAGATGGAGCGCCACAACATGTCTAGGGCCAAGGGCCTAGGCATTTTACGGGCGGCACAAGTTGGGGCGAGCCCCACCGACAGGCACAGGATCGTGCTTGGGAAATCCTGGGACAGGAAGAAGGCTGGCCTGCAACGAGGGGAGTCCGCAGGCGCCGCACGGGCGAGCAGGTGCCGCTACCCAATGTAAAGATTTAGGCCCGTGAGTAGGCGTAAGGCGAGGCGTTTTACATATGTCTCAGCGGGGCGTAAGCCCCATAGGTATTTAATTTTTAATATTTTATAAAATAATATAATGACAGTAAATATTTATAAACAGGTAAAATTGCATAAAAATTGAAGAAAACTATATATATGTGTGCTTCATCCCCACAAAAAACTAATCAAAACAATCTATTATACGTTACTTACAACGACAAGTAATTTGAGTCTAAAAGAATAAAGTTTTCTATATGGAGGAACAAAAAAGATGATTAACCTGCAAAGCTGCAATTTGAACTTTGAATTTGTTGCTATGAAGAAGAATGTAGTTCTCTTTGTATTTGTAAAAAAATTTAATATTTGTTATTTTTGGGAGATATTAGCAGACTAGCGGACAAGATAAAAAATTAAAAAAACCATAAATTAGGGCTTAAATCAATAAAAAAGGTCTTTACTTTTAAATTTAATACTTTTGAGTTCCTTTTTAAACCTTTGAGTAATTACCAAACTGACTTTTGAGAATTTGGGTATTATATGAATGACTAATTCAATAAATTTTGTTTTAATTTGAAAAATTCTCTCGGGCTTACTCCTTACAAAAAAAATGCGCCCTGAACACCCGGGCGTACACCCCAAATTGCGGGGCGTACGCCTCTTGAGACTTTCGCCCCACACCATCGCCCCGGGGATCGCCCCAGAAACGCCTTTTAAAACAGAGGAGGTAAATTACAAAGTGAATAACTCGTCATTTGTCTTTCATTTGTGAAAGTTTATTCAAATTTTAAAATGATTGGGTTAGGGCTTCAAATCTGCCAAAAAGGTAATTTTCTTTTAAATTAAAATCATCTTTGTTCGATTTTTTAATTTATCCGCTCACTCTCATGGTGATAATCGTCATTTCTATACCGACAAAAATGAATTTATGTTATTATTGTTGTTGGATAGTTATTGCATGGTTCGTTAACGCCATTATGGTTAAATGATTCAAACATCTTCTGAAATGTTTCATTCAGACTATATAAATTCATTTAAATCATCTTTTGTTAGGGTTTACTATTTCTATTTGTTTTTCATATTTTTTGCATTTCGTCTTTACAACCTCTTGTAATGGGTTCAAATAATTTAGATGGTGATGTTAGGGTTCCTTTATGTAACGACCTGGCCGGTCGTTTTGAGAGTATTAGCCCTTAATCCCTATTTATTACTTCCTCCATATTATTTTATGGTTACGTGACTCGCAGGGAGGTTTGGTTTTTGGTTACGGAGTGAAATGGGACACATAGTCTCTAAATTGGGAGTTTAAGTTCTATGAATCGACCATAGTTTGAATTGTGTGAAGACGACTCCGGAATGGAGTTTTGAAGGTTCCAATAGCTCTGTAGGGTAATTTTGGTATTAGGAACGTGTTCGGATGTTGAATTAGAGGTCCGTAGATCATGTTAGGGTCAAGTGGCAAAAGTTGAAAAATTGGATGACTTTTGGAAAGTTTGATCGGGAGTGGACTTTTTGATATCGGGGTCGGATTTCGATTCCGAAAGTTGAAGTACGTTTGTAATGTCGGTGCCTAAATTGTCTGCAGGTGAAGTATGAGCATCAGCAGCCAGGTGGATTGCTTTAGAAGCTAGATATTCGGGAGTAAAAATGAGAGCGGATCACTATGGATTTCGTTGTTGGGCTCCCACGAACTTAGAGGAAGTTCGATGCAGTTTAGGTGATTATGGATAGATTAACCAAGTCAGTTCATTTCATTCCTATGATTACTACTTACTCTCCGGAGCAGCTGGCTTAGGTTTACATTCGCGAGATTATCAAGCTTCATGGCGTACCGGTATCTATCATCTCTGACTGGAGTACGCAGTTTACATCGCGGTTCTGGAGAGCCGTACAGCATGAGTTGGGTACTCGGGTGGAGTTGAGTACAACATTTCACCCTCAGACGGACGGACAGTCCGAGTGCACTATTTAGATATTAGAGGATATGATTCGTGCGTGTATGATAGATTTTGGGGGTAGTTTGGATCAGTTCTTGCCACTTGCGGAGTCTGCCTACAACAACAGTTATCAGTCGAGCATTCAAATGGCACCGTATGAGGCTTTGTATGGTAGACGGTGTCGGTCTCCAGTGGTTTGGTTCGAGCCGGGCGAGGCTAGGCTATTGGGTACAGATTTGATTCAGGATGCTTTAGAAAAGGTTAAATTGATTCAGGATCGACTTCGTACAGCCCAATCCAGGCAAAAATGTTATGCGGATTGGAAGTTTCGCGACATTGCATTCATGGTTAGGGAGCGGGTCTTGCTCCGGGTTTCGCCCATAAAAGGTGTTATGAGGTTCGGAAGTAAGGGAAAGTTAAGCCTTAGGTATATCGGGCCTTTTGAGATTCGTGAGAGGGTTGGAGAGGTGGCCTACAGACTTGCACTGCCACCTAGTCTCTCAGCTGTTCATCCAGTGTTCCATGTTTCCATGCTCCGGAGGTATCACAGCGATCCGTCTCATGTGTTAGACTTCAGCTCAGTCCAGTTGGACAATGATCTAACGTATGTTGAGGAACTGGTGGCCATTTTGGACAGGCAGATTCGAAAGTTGAGGTCGAAGAACATCGCTTCAGTGAAGGTTCAGTGGAGGGGTCATCCGGTCGAGGAGGTGACTTAGGAGACCGAGCATGATATGTGCAACCGTTATCCTCATCTTTTCACCACTTCACGTATATCTCTATACTCGTTTGGGGACGAGTGTTTGTTTTAAGAGGGGGAGGATGTAACGACCTGGCCGGTCATTTTAAGAGTATTATCCGCGAACCCCTATTTATTGCTTCCTCCATTGCATTTTGTGGTTACGTTACTCGTCGGGAGGTTTGTTTTTGGTTTCGGAGTGAAATGGGACACATAGTCCCTAAATTGGGAGTTTAAGTTCTAGGAATCGATCGTAGTTTAAATTGTGTGAAGACGACTCCGGAATGAAGTTTCGACTGTTCCAATAACTCCATAGGGTAATTTTGGTCTTAGGAGCGTGTTTGGATGTTGAATTGGAGATCCGTAGGTCATTTTAGCGTCAAGTGGTGAAAGTTGGAAAATTGGATAACTTTTGAGAAGTTTGACCGGGAGTGGACTTTTTGATATCGGAGTCGGATTCCGATTCTGGAAGTTGGAGTAGGTCCATAATGTCAATTATGACTTGTGTGCAAAATTTTAGATCAATCGGACTTGATTTGACAGGTTTCGACATCGGATGTAGAAGTTTAAAGTTTAAAAGTTCATTATGCTTGAATCGATGCGTAATTCATATTTTTAGCGTTGTTTGATGTGATTTAAAGGCTCGACTAAGTTCATATGATGTTTTAGGACTTGTTGATATGTTTGGTTGAGGTTCGTAAGGCCTCGGATTAATTTCGGATGGTTAACGGATCACAAATGGGAATTAGTGCATTGCTGAAGCTAGATCTTCTGGTGTGATCGCATCTGCGAGGGGTTAGCCGCAGGTGCAGCTGGGATTGCGCAGATGCTGAGCTGGGGATGGCTTGGGGTGGACCCAGATGCGAAGGGAAATCCGCATCTACGAGCCCTCAAGTGCGAGAAGGGCTCCGCAGATGTGGAGTAGTGAGGCGAAGGCTGTTTCCGCAGAAGCGGATCACGGGCCACAGAAGCGCGTCTGCATGTGCGTAACCTGGAGCGCAGGTATGGGCCCTAGGGGACTTAAGTGATTTCCGCAGAAGTGAAGGATTTTACCGCAAAAGCGGTCCCGCATGTACAAAAAGCCTAGGCAGATTATATTAAATCAAGGGTTTGCCATTTTCTTCATATTTTGAGATATATAGCTCGGATTGAGGCGAAATTTCGAGAGTTTTTCAGAGGAAATATTTGTGTAAGGATTCTGGACTTGTTTTTGATTAATACCCACCAGGATATTATTTATTCTTCATTTAATTAAGGATTTGGGTTGAGAATTTTGTGAAAAGGGTGGGAAAATCCTTAGGCTGAATTTTGAGGTTTTGATCGAGAATTTTGTATCGGATTTGAGTAATTTTAGTATGAGTGAACTCGATATCGAATAAGTATTCATATTTTGTGACTTTTATCCGATTCCGAGACGTGGGTCCGGGTCGACGTTTTGGAGCAAATTTTTAATTCTTTGCTAAAGTTGTACTTTCATTATTTAAATTAGTTTCTTATAGTTGTATTTATAGTATGTAATTACATTTGTCTAGATTTGGGCCGTTCGGAGTCGGAAAAATTAAGGGAAAGGCATTCTTATTGACTGATTGAGTTTGGTTTGAGGTAAGTGACTTATCTAACCTTGTGTGGGAGAAACTCCCCTTAGGTTTTGGTATTGTTATGATATTTGCAATACGTGAAAGCCGTGTACGCGAGGTGACGAGTGCGTACTCGGATCAAATGTTGAAAAATTCGATTCTTGGTGAGTAGTTTTCTTTTAATTCCTTAACTGAGTTGCTCTAGCATGTGTAGTCATCATGTTTAGCCTAATGTCACATGCCTACGTGTCTTAACTCTTACTTGCAACTTGTAAAATATGCTTAGTTGAATTACATGCTTCCTTGATCTTGTATTCAGTCTTTAACTCTATGATTCCTTGATGTAAACTCATTGTTTCCATAGGTTATGAGTTGTGTATTTACTTTTGGGACTACGAGGCGGTACCTCGGGAGCGCCCCTATTGCATATTTACTTTTGGGACTACGAGACGGTACATCGGGAGCTCTCCCTGTTGTGTATTTTCTTTTGGGACTACGAGGCGGTACCTCGGGAGCTCCCCCTGTTGTGTATTTATATTTGGGACTACGAGGCGGTACCTCGGAAGCGCCACTGTTGTTCACCTTTATTCGTTGTGTTGTTACCTTTCTGTAACTTCTCATTGTTTAAATTTTCCGTCATTTTATTATATTGTTATATCTTCTGCCTTGTTTCCTTTTTATTCCAGTAGAGCCCTTACCTGACCTCTTCACTACTCTACCGAGGTTAGACTTGGCACTTACTGGGTAACGTTGCGGTGTACTCATACTATACTTCTGCACATTTTTTTGTGTAGATCCAGGTTCTTCTTACCAGGCCAGATACCAGTGAGATAGCCGTACGTGGAGACTTCAAGGTACTTCTACCAGCGTCCGCAGACCTCGGAGTCCCCCTCTATCCTTATTATGTTATTTTCTTCCTTATTTTCCTTAGACTCTGATGTATAGAAACACTTAGCATTTCCCTTTAGTGCTTGTGACTTATTTCTACCGGGTTTTGGAAGTTATAATTATTTGAATCGCAATTTTTATATATATTTCATATGTTGAGGCTTGAGTTCAGTTTATATTCTATTATTCCGCACAAATGTAGGTTTACCTAGTCATAGAGACTAGGTGTCGTCATGACATCCTACGGAGGGAAATGTGGGCCGCAACACTTTATTTGTGGTATTTCTGTCCATTTCGTTTTAGATAGTTAGGATTTGATGTTTAGTAGTTTATGTTTCACTTAATTTGATTGGTTAAATTATTTTTCTATATCATATTATTTTAAGACAAATTTGATTGTTATTTTATTAGAGAAAAGCACAATGTTGAGTGATTTTATTGATACAAAACAAAGTATAGTATTTCTGAATCATATTAACACTAGATACCATTTTGTTATCGGTATGGTCCCATATTAAAAAGGACATGTGGCTATACTTGATAAAATAATAAAGGTCCACCAATTTTTAATTAAAACCCACCCGCCTCGTGAACACTCGGATAATGTTAGCTGTGAATGACAACGTGAATAACTCGTCATTTGTCATTCATTTGTGAAAGGTTATTCAAATTTTAAATTGATTGGGTTAAGGCTTCAAATCAGCCAAAAAGGTAATTTTTCTTTTAAACTTAAATCATCTATCGTTAGAGTTCACTATCATCTTTGTTCAATTTTTTAATTTATCCGGTCACTCATGGTGATAACCGCCGTCACTATTCCGGTAGAAAATGAATTTATGTTTTTGTTGGATAGTATTGCAAGGTTGGTTAGCGCCATTATGGTCAAATGTTTCAAATATTTTTTGAAAGGTTTTAATTGAGACCGTATGAATTCAATTAAACCATTTATTATTAGGTCCTACTATTTCTATTTTGTTTTTTTTTATATTTTTTGCATTTCATTTCTACACACTCTTGTAATGGGTTCAAATAATTTAGATTGTGATAGTTAGGATTCCTTTAATTGTGGTATTTCTTTCCATTCCGTTTTACATGTTTAGGGTTTGATGTTTAGTGATTTATGTTTCACTTAATTTTATTGGTGAAATTATTTTATTGTGCCATATTATTTTAAGACAAAATTCACTGTGATTTTATTAGAGAAAAGCACTAAGTTGAGTATTTTGTTGATTCAAAACAAAGTATAGCATTTTTGAATCATATTAAAACTAGATACCATTTTATTACCGGTAAATTGTATTGTCCCATCTTAAAAAGGACACGTGGTTGCCCCTGATTAGATTAAAAAGGTTTACTCATTTTTAATTCATACCCACCCGATATACACTCGGATAGTGTTTGTTGTAAATGACAACATGGATAACTCGTCATTTGTCAAAAGGTTATTCAAATTTTAAATTGGATTGGATTAGGACTTCAAATCTGCCAAAAAGGTAATTTTTCTTTTATACTTAAATTATCTATTGTTAGAGTTCACGATCATCTTTATTTGATTTTTTAATTTATCCGGTTACTCTCACGGTGATAACCGTCATCACTATTCCGGCAAAAATGAGTTTATGTTGTTGTTGTTGTTTGATAGTTATTGCATGGTTTGTTAACACCATTATGATCAAATGTTTCAAACATGTATTGAAACGTTTTAATTGAGACCATATGAATTCAATTAAATCATCTATTATTAGGGTTTACTATTTCTATTTGTTTTTTTGTATCTTTTGTATTTTGTCTCTACACCCTCTTGTAGAGTATCGAGCTTTAAAAAAAGTCATAGCTGAAGTATCTTGGTTGATTCATATATTCAACTACGGCCATTCTGCTCTCCACATTTCCAAGAATCCAGTTTTTTCACGAACAAATAAAACACATTTATATTGACTGCCATATATTCATGAATGTTTGCATTTTGGTTTAATTTCTCTCCACCACCTTTCCACTACTGACCAGCTTACTGATATATTGACCATGCCATTTGCAGGTCCTATTCATCACCATCTTCTTCGCAAACTTGGAGCCCCTCCCCCTCCCCCCCCCGGGTGTTGGGCTTAATAAAGATGAAAAATTCTCACTTTATACCTATTAAGCCCAAACTATTTAACCTTTAATACTCAAGCCCAAAGAATTTACTTTTTCTACCTATACGGCCTAAACTATTTACCCGCCTACCCAATTCCCTTTCCCTTTTAATCTCTCTAAAGAAGCAGGGTCCTACACCCCAAACGTTTTTTCTTCCTTTCAAAAAATATTCATAATTTAGTCTCTTTAGTGGATGACGAAAATCCAGTACAAACCTATGCATTTACCCAATATATTTTTAGAATTTTCTATATAATTTTTAAAAGACAAGTTTTCATATTATTTTACATGAGTTTCACTCCAAAATCCTCTTTCTATATTAGTATATATTTTTTTTGTATTTATTTGTATCTCTGAACCCATGTTGTTGGGTTAAATATTAAGCTTTCCATATCAAAAATTTTGTGTGTCTTTGAAGACCCACCATTGTTAAAACTTGAAGCTCCTAAATTTAAAATTTTATTTTGAAGATTTGATGTTTAATTCAAAGTGGGTGCTTTAAAATATTGCTTATGGTACCTTCGGAAAGTTTATAGTGAAATTTGGTCACAATGGAGCAGATTTGAGATGATTAAGATCTTTTTCCGCTGAAAATAAAAAAAAAACATAATTATCCAATAGTATACCGCTATGGTATACAATATGCTATAGGATAATATAGCTATACTACAACAGTATACTGTTATAGTATGCAATATACTGCAATGATATACTGTAATAATCAAAGAATAATACAATTACCTAATCTACAATATATAATATACTGTAAAAGTATATAGGTATACTGCAACAGTATACTATTATAGTATACAATATACTATAATGGTATACTGTAGTAATATGCAATATACTATAATGGTATACTGTAATAGTATACAATATACCATAATAGTATACTTCGATTACTATTTTTTGAATCATCTAGGTGCTATTATGCAAAGGTAAAGTCATGGTTATAGTAATTAACATCATACGATTATAGTATACAATATAATATAACAGTATATTGTGATTAAAAAAAAGTCATTTTTTTAAATTTATCTAACTATGTCCTTACAAATATTTTCTTAAATGAACTTTTTGATGGAGTTCCATGAAAATAATATTCATTGTATAAGAAGTAGGTGCCGGAAGACATAAAATAGTAATATACTTATTTAGTATATTTATATGCAGTTTTGGTCTACTATTATGAACAAGTATTTTACAATACATTAAATACTAATATGCCATTTTATTATACTAATATACTATTTTATTATAATGATATATAATTTTAGATTCTATGTGCTAGAAATATTTACAGTAATACATATATTTTTAGAAAAGAAAAAAAGAAAATGCAATGAAAAAAAAAGAAGAAAAAATAGGTATACTATATAAGTTGTTCTAATAATTGATTTAAAGAAGAAAAAAGAGAGAAAAAGAAAGACAAATAATATATTATACTATCAGTTATATTAAAGAAGGTGAATAAATATTTACTATATCAGTTATCTTTTATTATTTTATATAAAGAAAAGAATAAAGAAAAGGAGCGAAAAAAGTGAATGTAATTAGATTATGTAGAAAAAAAAGTAAAATAAAAAAGAACTAAATTAAGTTAGAAAAGGAAGAAGAAACAAAGAAAATGAACAAAAGGCAAAAAAAAAATAGAGAAAAAATAAAATAAAAGAAAGGAGCCAAAATTGAGTATGAAATCAGATTATTTGAAAATAATAAAATAAAGAATAATATGATTTTCAAAAAGAACAGAAAAGGAGAAAAAAGGAAAAAATAAAGAAAAAGGAGAAAAAAATAACCAATTACCTAAAAAAACTACATTGGATAGGAAAGGTAATTAGTTTAATGGGTAGAAAAATAAATAAATAGACAAAGGTAATTAGTTTGACTTTTATGGGTAAAGTTATAAAACTCCCAATAAAGATTTCCCATAAAGATTAGCAGATGAGGCCCAATGCTTGAAGGCAGTCTAGTCCTAGTCTTAGTTTCATTTTTCAGCTCATTACAATTAAACAAATATGTGAGACCAAGTGTATTATACCCGGACCAATTGTAATAAGTATATAAGCATGAGAATTTTCTAGAATTAAAAAAAGAAAGAAGAGATATTCAATTTCTAAAATAAAAGATATTTATTTTCTGTCATTTCTCTCCCTTCAATTACACGATCTGAAGAAATCTCAATCTCGATCAATTGATGCGTATCACAAAATCTAACAGCCTTCTAGGTGGCCAACGAGGTCGCTGCTCCTACATATGGGGCGACGATTACAAAATCATTTGAGTTTCTAATTATTTGCAACCAGTTTGAAGGTCATGAACTGAGTTCTCCTACCTAATATGCTAGTCTTTTGGATTGGATTCTCTGACTGAGTCTATAACAACAGTAGTATAAAGTGATCCACTTCTAATGTACTCTATTTATGCAATATGACGAGGAATTCCACTGGTTAATTAGCAAGCAATTAAGTATAGGTGAGATCAGTAGCTTGAAAATGAGGCGAAATGACAGTTGAATTTTATGTTAACAGTTTTTGCAAATCAAAGACTCTAATCAAAACATAACGGATTGTTTAGGAACCAAAGATGGGAAAACTGAATAGCCAACATAAGTGGCAACTATTTACACACACAAAAAAAAAAAAAAAAGTTACATTAATGCTCACACAATACTTCTTTTAAGGCGGGGGAAGAATGGCACGTAATTTTAGAATGAGTATGTTCTTGTGAAGGCCTTTTTTAAAGCTCTCCAGCTTAGAGATCGAGTCGTTAAGAGAGCCACAGGTGGTGCAGCAGAGGCTCTAAATCGGTGCCGAGAAGGCGGGGTTGATAAAGAATCTGATTCTTGCATTACACCAATGTTGTCTTCTGCATTCCAGAAACGAGCTTCTTTTCTTTTGCTCTTAACTGTGGTTAGTACGTCATACTTGTTGCATATTCCCCATACTGTCACCTTCTGTTGTTCGAAATCTACCTTCACTGAGTATATCCCTGTAATTTAGCATATTAGTTACAGGCACAGAGATTGCACACAGTAATTCCTTTAAAGAAAGCCCATTTCCCTATCTCATTGGCCCTAGTTGCTTTAATCCACTGACCCAAAACATATCTGTTTGGGCATTAATGACAGCAGGTAGCTATTCTATAGGACTGCAATTTAATAATTAGCCACTGTGTCTTGAATTTCAGATTCTCAATTCAATTTTTTAGGACATAAAGTCTTGAAGTTAGAAATTTTTAAAACAAAATAAACGCTAAAAATGACTATTTGTGTACTTCCCTTTGGTCCGTCCATTTGGGAAGGCTGCATTTGTATTAAAGAAGAGAGACTTAAAACAGACAAGTCAGGACTCTACAAACTCAATACGAAAAACATGACATCTGCTGATCCTATAAGATAACTAAAAATATATTTCTTAATATTAGATGAAAATTTACCTTTGATATGGGAAAGAACCTTGTTGACTTTTCTCTCACAACCATAAGAGTAGAGAGGCACCATCATTTCCACATACTGAGGTTCTACATTTCTCCCAGCCGGTACTATCTGCATGTCCGCCATCACCAAATTCTAAGCTTCACCTTATCTCTACTCCTAAATTGTGTTATATATGTAACAATAGTTGTCGTCGCACCTCAAGTTGAGGTTGCACTTGGTTGATAACGAGTTATATATAGAGGGTATATTATGACATTGATGACGACGATCTCCGCTAATCCAAAATCAAAAGCAGCAGACAAGACACGCTAGATTCTTTCTTAAAAGTTGGATGAAAGAGCTAGCACCACTTTTACTTTTAGCTTTTACATTCTTAATTGACGTATTCTGTGCAAATTAATCCTATTTCTTAGCATTGTTCTTTAAGGTTGGCTGCTGAAAGTCATATAGAAGTTGTAGCTCCAGAGGCTTCTATTTTATGGTTCTCTGAATAAGGGAAATTTTCTTTAAAAATACGTGGATTGTGACTAGGACGACTGAAAAAGAGCAGTGTCATCAACTCATATCATGTTCGTAAGTCAATCAAGAAGATAAATTCAAGTGGGATTGGATAATTCAATTACTTTAATTTGTTCACAACCCATGTGGCCTGCATTACTTAGCATGTAAGTTGTCTTTCGAAATGCCAAGGATTAGATTGTTAATTAAGGATTTAAAGTGTTTTTGGAAGCATAACTACGAAAGTTATTGTTTCCTCCATCCCGATTTTGGTACCCATTTGGTTTGGACATGACTGTTTAGCTAAAGTTGAAGTTTTGTTATGTTGAATTCAAAGCGGATCCAAAAGTAGAGAAACAAAATTGACTTTTTGAGGAACTTGGATACTGTAGTCTTCAAGTGTAAACACCAGTAACTATTGTTTCAAATTCATTTTTTGATTAAGGTTTCAATCTTTTATGTAACCACTATCAATGGATTTGAAATTCCCACATGATCATATAAAAGATAAGTTTGTAAAAATGATAAGTGTTATAGTTGTCAAGTTGCAAACGACCTAAAGAGCAGATTTTATTTTATTTTTATTTTTTTTGGGAAGGGAGGGGGGTTCTATCTGGTTGTACTGATCATGATTCATGGACTTCTTTCATTCCCTTATTCTCTTGTCTAAAACTGACTCCCTCTCCAAGTCCAAGTTTCCAGCCTACTTAATTCTGTATCTGTTAGTATAACTTTGTGGTTGCTCGTTGATGTAGATAGAGAAGTTATGATTTTAATTTGTAAAATAAGTGAACCAACGTAAGGGATCGATCAATTTTGACACACCTAACTGAGAAGGGTTAATAAAATGAAACGATAGAGAATGAAGTCTTACTGTTTATGTTTATACCAAACTAAAATTTAATCTGTTGACACAGAAAGGATTACTATAGAACAAAAGGTAATAATCGGAGACATATTTTTCTTTTTCAAACTTTTTCCATTTTTATTTTTTATATTTTTTGGCTGAGAGGGTGAGCGAATACTGAATAGTGAGCGAACCAAAGATAAAAGTGAAAAGTGATGACCCAAAAGAATTTGCTAAATTCCTTTTACAGTCATGGAAAGGTAGTTGCGCTTTGAGTAGCTCATGGCCTTACATGATGCCAAAGTAGTCTTTTCCTGGATTAACCTAAAGGAATAAGGCTGCACTTTCTCTGATCCCGTTTCGAGTTTCTAGGTCACTCTCTAATAAACTTGTTTTAAATTTAACCCAAAAAACATCCCCATACATTGAGAGTTCTCATTAATTAAGCCACTTTTAATTTATGATTATCAAGTTTGGTTAAACAGCCAAAAGACTTTGACAAGCAGCAGCTACTATAGACACCCCAACTGTCAAAACTTGTAGTAGTAGCAATCTACGAATTAACAAAGTCCGTTGACGTTGGTAAAGAATAAACTAGGGAATAGTTCGGGCTTGCCCATGTTGGTTGATTTGGTCGTTAACCAATTGATATGGATCTCATTATCCTCAAGTTCACTTTGGCCTATATAGTACTTTATTATTGGTCCTTAGTTTGCTGCATGCCCTGCATGATTTAAAGTTGCAGTAATATTTGAATAGAACCACAACAGCTTATTTTAGAATGACAAAGACAAGATTTTGAGTCAATAAAGCATGTTCTTCTTTTAATCAAATGAGAGCTGGTCGTATTAAAGCGACTTCTTACAGATTCCCTTCACATGATCCCCTATATATCATCTTCTTCAGCAATAATTCTGCCTGATTGCGACATTAATTACTTCTAGCTTTTCCTAGTGTGCGTCCTCTTGTCTGTTACTCATTTTATAAACAATGTTAAAAGAATATTTACAAAAAATCGAAGTGCTACATTGTTAGTTCAAATTAAATGGTAAAATTTGATACTTAATAAAGAAACATTTTTGCTAGGGATAAAACTTATAATTACTTTTAAAAACCGAAAACAAGGTGAGATCAGCTAGAATTCAAAGTCATATAAAATATAAGGTGTTTGTGTTGTAATTTTCAATTTATTGGCTCGTGTTTTAGTTGCAACCATAGAACAAACATAATTTCATATGCAGGAATGGATAAATAAGATGAATAAGGCAGGAATAGATAAATGTTTGAACAGTTCTTTATGGGTCAAAATGTATCCTTAGAATAGTTAAGTGAAAATAGTATTGGTGGAACGTTCTCAGTTGTTGCTTGTCGAAATAATCTAAGAAACGGTGAAGTCCGTGGTCAAAGAGTCAGCAAGGGCTGAAGCAAAGGAGTCATCAAGGATTAAGGCCGAGGTCGAGCGCCCTTGACAGAGTTATAACGACTAGTTTCAAGATAGGACATAAAAGAGAATATTCTGGTGGATATTCTCTGCACTTGTATTGTTAGAGTATTTAGGAATATGTTCCATATAAATAGAAAGAGACACTATGATAGGGGATAAGGGATATTCATTTGTAAAATACACTTTAACTTTAAAGAAAGAATCAGATTTTATTGCAAGCATACAAAAATAATATTTTCACGAAAATTCTTGTCCATACTTTTCCTGAGAATAACTCATATATTCAAAGGCTTATCCATCACTGTCATAAGGAACATTCATTGATTTCATCATTTCCTGGTGACTCAACCATTCTATTTACATAAGTGTCATATATTGATGTTCATCACTATTTAATGCTATATTACTTCCTTTGACTTCTTAAATACTTATTGTGTGCGCTGTTGCTATTAAAAAATTGATTGTGTGTCGTCGTTGCTATTGAAAGTATATCTGCATATTATTTATTGCACTTCCGAGAATTTTATCTTTGGGATATTATTGTTAACTAAGATTAACCCTCATTTGTATAAATTTAATTAGTTGAACCAAAATCTATATTTTTTGGTCAAACGGTTTTTATCTATATTGACCCTTTTTAAAAAAGTTCATTATCTAATTCATTTATTAACAGATAATATGTAATTCCAAACGGCTGAAAAATATTAGTTCGGTAAATAGTATTTCTTCAGTTCCATTATATACGACATTTTTTCCTATTCTATTTGTAACCAAAAAAAAAAACCTTTTTCTATTTGAATCTCTCTTCATTTTAATTTTTATTTTACCTTTAAAATACTTATAGATTTATGAATATCACAATATATTAAGGTTAGAAGTTTAATGTAACTATTGATACGTTTTAAAAAAATCATTTATTTTAAAATTTCGTACCTAAACAAATATTGCCACAAAAATAAAACGGGGAGGGTATGTTCCAATTAAACATGGACTGTCTCTAAGGGGCGATACAACAGAGACCTGAGAAATGTGAAATTTAACGAGACAAAAATCGGTATGGAATCCTAAGAGCAAGTGCGACCCCATGCCACGTTAGAGAGGGGTCCCACGGGCCCATCCCTTTGGCGTGGCACTAAAATACAAGTCAGAGAAGATGACTGAGATAGCATTAAGCACAAAGTGGGTCCCTACCACATGGAACCCATGCATCTGTCTCTGCTCAGGGAAAAAAGAGAATCTGCGATCAACACTTTCTAACACGCATCATGTCTCAATTTATATTACTAGGAACACTACTGTATTCTTTCTTATCATGTCACTTCCACAAAAGTTGTTCACATTTCCTGTATTCATTGGATCCGAGGTTTCATCAGTTGAAATAAGCTATTTTGATAGTTTGAAAATTGAAAGAGAAATATGGAATCAAAATTTAGGGCCGTTTGGCCGTAAGAAAATTTTCACTTTTTTCAGAAATTATTGTTTATCTATAGAATTTTTAATTTTCAGTTGAAAATGAATTTTGAAATTTTTCAAAAATTTAAAAAATTTCAAAAGGCTCTTTTTAAATTTTTTTTTTACTTCAAATCACTCACAAAAATTCAAAACACAAGCCAAATTATATTCATGTCCAAACACAACTCTAACTTTCAAATAACATTTTCGCTTGAATTTTTTTTTAAATTTTTCTCAAAATTTTACAATTCTTTTTTCCAAACGCCCACTTAAAATTCATTAGTTAAATACTGAAATTTAACTTCTATTGTTTCAAATGTATATGCTTTTTTCCTCCTTTTTTCCAGTGCTATAAATATTAAACTATATTAACATGACAGCTTAGTAATATCTCTTTGTCACGTCAAGATTGGCTATTTGACCATAATCACCTACGTACTTAACTAATTGATTTAATGGTAACGCTACTAAACTTATATACGAAACATTAAATTTTACTCTCTTTTTTCAACATGAGATATTACTTATAGGGAGGATTCCTAAATCCTGAGGCGCGAATGATTTCGTTACTAACCATTACATTTTTTGTGTGGATCAAGGTACGAACCAAGTTAACCATATATGTAAGTTAATTTACGAACTACAATCTATATCATGATACATGGTAACTCTGCCGAACCTAGTCCACCTATCCCGTTTGAAGTGTTAGTCAGGACTTCTCTGGTATCATATTTTAACCTACGAAATACTAAATATGGGACCACCCCATCAACCATTTCTCGAATATGTTACGTTTGCATAATCACCCGCACAAAAGAAAATAAATATGCTCAATCGACATATAAGTTGCAAAATTTTGTACCATATATCTAACTGTGCTTGTTCTTTGGATTATCAAGTCGTTGGAAGTTACTCTACTCTACTTTATTTTCATGTTACTTATGGCACATATAGTTTCATAACATAATCGAGAATATCATAGAATTTAAAGAATCTAGGTAGACTCAACGTTAGAATAAAGTTTAGAACATTGCGCCATATATACAAAAATCCATATGAACAAAATGTTATATTGTACTGAAATTTAACAGGTAGGGTATGGGAAAGGTAGTCTGTACACAAATTTTACCCCTACCTAATGCAGGTATAGATGTTGTTTTCAATAAACTATCGCTCGGAAAAGGTGAGAAGAATAGAAGAAAAGAAGCAAGAAAGGAAGAGAGAAAGAAAAAGAGAGATAAGATGGTGATATATATACACAACAAAAAAACAACAATGATATGACATTTCCACTCTTGAAGCACTATGCTCAAGATTAATTAGATATTACACAATTAATTTGTATTTATCATTATTCATGATCTAGGGATAATAATATATATATCCCCATCACATATTTAACCATCCATGCATACAACAAATATAAATTACTCCTACGTGTTTAATCGTCCCACAATATATAAAAACTCAGTGAGGATCGATAAACTATTATTGATTCGTTATATTATGTAATGCAACACGCATTCGGGTTTTCATCGGAAAAGAGCTGGGGAGGTGGGATTCTTTCAATGACGTAAAGTGGCTGATAATAATACATCATCTTATTAATGTTCATTTGATCATGATCTCCAATTGGAATAATCTCTTCTCCTTCTTTCTTATCTTCTCCAGCTTGTTCTTCGCCGCCCTCTTTCTTTTCCTCCTCCGGTGGTTTTTCACCGTCGCCGTCTTTCTTTTCGGCAGCTCCGTCGCCGGGCTTAGCTTCTTCAGCTGGCTTTGCCTCTTCTGGTTTGGACTCTTCAGGCTTTGGTTCTTCAGCGGGCTTCTCGGGTTCGGGTTGAGGCACAATTTTAGCTTGCTTTTTGGTGCGTCTATAGACGTATTCAACGAGCTTGTTGGCGTCCATGGTTCCTGTCACCGTAACTTTTCCTGTGCTGGCTTCTGTTTCTGCAGTTCTCACTCCTAAATTTCAGAAAGACAAATGGTATACATTACTTGGTGCACGTTAATGTTATAAAATGAACAAGTGTTTTGCTGTGGAGTTTGTATTTTATGTACTAAAAGTGGAGTGGTACTTGATGTGTGACAAGTCAAGACAAAATAGTTTACTAGAAATTCGACAAAAAACGTCAAAAACCGATCAAAGTTGGTCGGTTTTTAAAATATATATATTTTTTTTTTTTTACGAAATCGACCAACTTTGGTCGGTTTCTTTTGCGTAAAAATGCGAGAAACTATTTTTGAGTCCCGCAAAATTTACTTTTCAAGAAACCGACCAACTTTGATCGTTTTTTTAATTAAAATAAATAAAAATTAATATTAAAAAAACCGACCAAAATTGGTCGGTTAATTCGGCCGGTCATTTTAAAATACCGACTAACTTTGGTCGGTAAGTTTATTTTTTAATAAAACCGACCAACTTTGGTCGGTTATTTTTGTGCGAAAGTACAATTAAAGAGTATAAATCAAATAAAAAATAATCTTAAAACAAAATAAACCAATGATTTAGTGGTAGAATAGTTTTCCGACACAGAACCTAGTTCGATTCCCAGACGTGGAAAACAGTCGTGCACCTGACATTAATTGTCCCACCACCAACCTTAAAAATGGGGTGCTCATCACTCTTTTAACTTTCTGTTGCCATGTACTATTATTACCCATTGGAATTAATTAAGCTCTAGTGTGAAAATTAATATTCAGTATCTATTTATTTTAACATGTTTATTTTAGAAGTTTTTTTACACTGCTCAATGTATAGATGTTAAATTGAGAAAAGGCGAAGTAAAACAGTACATGGTTAGCAGTTAAGTTACCTCTCATTCTGAGAATCTTCTTTTTAAGTTGCTCGGCGCAGGCCTCACAATGCATGTTGACGTTAAGCTCTACCGTAGTCAATCCACTTACCTGAAATAGATAGCGATCCAATATTTACACTATATTAATATCTATGCATACTTACCAATCACTTCAAAAAGCAATAGTAACATATATACAGCCACAAAATGACCTGTGAAGCAACAACTTCAGGAATTGGTTCACCCTCAGCTTCCGGTAGGGGTGACAACACTTTTGCAACTCTCTTGGTTTTCTTCGTAATCCTGTCACATACTGCTTGTGGCTCTATTACTCCTTTTATTGTTACTTGGTTTTGCGCCATGTCTATCACTACTCCTTCAACCCCTGCTCCAATTGCATGCATATTCAATGTTACAAAACAGAAGAGACTTTAAGACGGATTCTGTAAGTTCAACTGAGCTTATTATTTTAGATTATGAATTCGTCTCTGGTTAATATGTGTACGCTACCGGCGTACAGAGACAACTATTAAGAGAAAGGAGAGAAAATTAGTATATACTAGAATATATTCAAACCTCTAATCTTTGAAATGGACCTCTCAATTTTCTTGGCACATCCAACACAATGCAAGTCGACGTACAAAACGAAAGGAGAAGGTGGTTTTGGCTCTTCTTTTTTCTCCTCTTCTACTTTCTCTTCTTTCCTCTCCTCTGTTTGTTCTTCCTTCTTTTCCTCTACTTTCACTTCTTCCTTTGTTGGCTCCTGTGGTATTACATCCACAATCTCATCACTTCAATAAACTTACAAAAATTCATTCAAGAAAAAGAGAGGGAAAAAAAACAGAGTAATACTAACCTGTTGAATTGCTTCACCCATTGTGTCTCTGTCTATGACTATAATTGTAAAAATACGGTCAGCTTTTATATGGTTCAAAGGAGGAGAAAAGGGACTGTGAAGAGAATCAAAGTGCAGTTATATGACAAAATAAGATTGTAAAGAGAGGTTGGGCGGTGCGATTATTATCCTACAAAAGCAAACTCTGTGCGATGGCAGAGCACATGCAGGGCAACTAACTACAATAATATTAATTCCTTTCTTTTTGTATATTAGCTAAGCTTTGTTAGGGAATAACAAGAACACAAGAGAGAGAAGGGGGTTTCCAAAGAGTAGGGGCTAACCAAATTTATAGACATAAAGAGGGTTCAATAAATAAATAAAAAAGAATAGAGGGAATTAATAGGAGAGAGAAAACAAAAGGGAATATTGTGAAAATACTAATTTAATTCACATTCTATTATGTTGTCTAGGCTTCAAGAACCCTCGTCTCCTGTTTAAGTGTGTCCCACCCTAATTAATCACCTACCTAATCACATAAATTTGTCTTAATACATTCACCCTGAGCATACTAATTAGCTAAACCATGATTATTTTACTTCATCTAGGCATTAATAAGACCTTTAATTCGCCATTTTCCTACTCTTTCTTTTAATTGTAGAAAATTCGAAACCATGTTAGATGCTGAACTGCTGGTGATCTTAAGGTTATGATAATTAAACACGTGCTGCCTCGTATGAAGATTGTTAAGGGATCAGTAAATACTACTACTAATACTCGTTTTGCATTGCTTGACAAGGAAAGGACTAGCGAGGACCATGCGTTATCTGAATTTCTTTTTTATTTCATCAATTTCGAGGTACTTTTTTCACATAAATTTATCACCTTTGCTGCGATACAACTTCGTAACTTGAACAGAAATGGGAGTTGGGATCAAACTATTGAGATGCGAAATCGCTAATGATTTGCGTGTAAAGCTTTTTGAGCTTCAAAGTTGGTATCACATGGGTTGTTTCATTTCTACATCTCAAACCAAACTCCCCCGTCTAATTCTCCCCTTTCCTCCCGGAGTCAAGTATTTAAAATTTATGATTAGATTCTTAGTATATTAAGATTATTGAGTTGTAAATTAATATTTAATAAATTTTTAAAATAAATATAGAGTTTGAATTAAAATTATTAAGTTCGCCTGCACCATAAGCTATATTCTAGCTTCACCCCTATTCTCTCCTCTCCTTGCTCGGAAAAAAGTACATCTAATCCAATTTTTACATTAAATCATATTAATATATTATTATTAAGTGATCAAATAAATAAAAGTATATACTAATTCAATTATGATAAAACAATAAAATGTACGCAAAACACATAATATCATGCATTAATTTATTTGAATTAAATAGTAGATGTAAATCAAAATGTACTTCTTACCCAGGGCTAAAAGGAAAACATAACCCAAAAGCAATAAAATAAAAAAAAATAAAAACAGAAAGAGACCAAGAAAAAAGGGAAACAGAAACACGTACAGAAAAGAAAATAGATGAAATTCTGCCGACTTAAATTACTATTTTTGTTTGTATTTCATGTGCCTTTTGGGGGGGTTTGTTTATCAATCGATTAATTACAGAATTCATAACTTGATAATTCACTACACCAACCTTACCAAACAGCACCAGTGTACTGCTAACTACAGATACTTTAGAATCCGTCCCATCAAATCCAAACCAAATAGATAAGCCAAGCAAATGCTGTAATTAGTAACTTCAAAAAGGCCTTTCCATCTAAAGTTAATTTGGTATTTATTTATTCCAAAGTAAGTTACTTCTGAGATCAAAAGTTCTCAATATGTCCCTACAGTGACACACCTGCGCGGTAGGTTTACGTGGAAATGACTCGACACTAATCAGTGGTTTTCAAGCATTAATTACAAGTTTACGACTTATAACCCACTCTACCTAACAAAGAAAGTTACCTTGAATTATGACATGACAACCATAGGAAAATTTCAGATAGTATACCTACAAACAAAATTTTCAAGTTTGGTTTGAATCTCATCGGATTAATAAAATATTTATTATATTCGATTAACAACAACATCAACAACAAACTTGATATAATCACATAAGTGGGATCTGAAAAGCATAGTGAGTGCACAACTTTACTCCTACCTTTGCAGATAGAGATATTTTCGATAGACTCTCGGCTCCAAGAAAGCATGCAAAATCAGAAAAAAATGCAGTAGCGTAAAAGTTAGGGAAGCAATAACAACAACAAGATAGTGGAACAACCAAAACACAAGCAGCATCAGGTAGTATAATGGTAGGTTAGAAATCCGTATTTTAGTCGTAGTATTACACTCTAATTATTGTATTTTACGTGTGTTTGAGCTTAATTGATAGTAAATTATACTTATTACGTATTTTATGCCTTGTAGGAAATTATTCTGAGCTATTTATTTAATTTGGAGCAAAATTAAATAAGTTGGAGCTTTGAATTATGAGTATAAGCCTAAGAAATTAAGTTGGGATCACGTTCGGGGATCGAGGATCAAGTCCGGATATCAAAAAGTGAACACATGAATTTACTCTAAGAAAAAGTCACTACCGCACCGTATGGGGCGCCGCGAGGCGCCGCGCAGTAGTGCAAAAGTGGTATGACAAGCAAATTGGGGCAGTGCAAAAGTGGTCTCACTAGTGCGCCGCATGGGGCGGTGCGACTGTACAAAATTGTCAGAGTGATTCCCAAGTTCGGCTAGGAAAGGATAGTTTCATCCGTGCTTGTTTCTACACGGTATAAATATACTAAAAATATGATTTTGAAGAGAACTTTGACCTACGGGAGATTGGAAAAACAACCAAGGCAAGAAGACTCAAGAATTCATCAATATTACAACCTGCAATCTGTGCAATACAGGAGTTTGTATCGAATCATTAGAATTGATGTTTTCTTTGTTCTTAACCTTATTTGAGATGTATTACTCCATTATTATGGAGTAATTTCCATTAGGGTGTTGACAGATACGGTGTTTCGATAGCTTGATTTGGGATTCGATTCTTGATTATTGTTAGAATTAATTGATGGAGCTTTAATTCGTATTGTGAGTTATTTATTATTTTGCTTAATCGAAAGAGGAGTTTGATATTGAATTTCTTCACATCTTATGCTCTAGTTTAAATTCGTGATTCAAATAGGTAATCGAAAGAGCTTATTGAATTGTCAATCGAACTAGAAAACATAAAAATATTCGTGATAAGTTACCCTTTAGATCATAACCATCATTTGATTGTTGCAATTATTTACCGTGCTTCAATTGGATTAATTACTGAATTAACGTTTAATCGAAAGAGGAACTTTAACTTCAAGTGCAATCTGATTATCGGTTGAATTCGTGATAATCCACCGTATTGTAAAGTGAAGTAACTCAAGAATTGGATCCCGAGTCAGTTATCTTTCACCTATCTAGTCAAATACCATTATCCCTCTCATTGATATTTCTTTATTGTTCATCTGCTGTCTTTTGTGATCAATTATTATTTGCTTAATTTTTAGTAGTTAACCGTAGTAACAGTCATTAAATCAAGAGCTAATTTTTCTGGATAGTAATTAACTGGAGATTATTTGAACATTGTTTAAATCTAATCCCTGTGGAGACGATAATTAAACTATACTATCTTTGACTAGCGAATAATAATTTTGTGTTGTGTTTTGCGCTCGTCAAATTTTGGCGTCGTTGTCGGGGATTGGCAATCAATAGTGTTTAGTACCAATTCAGGAACCAATTTTTACATTAGTTATTCACGTTTCTTACTTGTGTGCAGGATACAGGTTTGATTTCTCTGGTGTATGATTCAATCTTCTTCAAAGGAAGTGATACCCTACGAACCGGAGTTGGAGAAACACCTGCAACAACTGAGAAAAGAAAGAGAATTAACAGAAAATTTCTTGGGTCAAACTTCGACTCAAGATAACATGGCAAACAAAGAGAACGATGGAGTAGAATAAGTTGCACGAGAGGCAGCACAACAAGAAGCAACCCAGAGAATTGCTGATGAGACCGTCAACGATGATGGGGGTCGAAGATTCAATCTAAACCGACCCTTGGTTAAAGACTAGTTCGAGAATGCAGCACCCAGGCCTGGAAGATCATTGGGTGACTCTACTAGGCCAGTATATAATTAAGGACTGTCAAGTGTCAGAGCCCCACCCATAGCAGCAAACAACTTCGAGTTGAAGCAAGGCTAGCTTCAAATTGTCCAAAACAACTGCACTTTCAAAGGGAAGGTGAACGAAGATCCTAATACTTACTTGATGGACTTTGAAGATATCATGAACACCTTCCAATACAATGGAATATCAAAGGATGCAGTCTACTTAAGGGCTTTCCCCTTTTTATTGAAAGATGACGCGAAGCAATGGTTTCGTAGATTACCCGCAGGTTCTATCAGGACATGGGAAGAGATGACAAAGAAGTTTCTTGACAAGTACTTCTCAGCTGCAAAAACAGAGAAGTTTAGAAGAGAAATCCACAATTTCTGCCAGAAGGAGACATAAACGGTTTTTGAAGCTTGGGAATGATTCAATGAGATGGTCAAAAAATGTCAGCACAATGGAATCTATTTGTAGATGCAACTCCAGGATTTTTGGGACGGACTAACATCGTCCTCGTGACAAACTCTGAATACTGTATGTGGAGGTCCACTAATGAAGAAAACGCTGGAGGAGGTTGTCTTAATCCTTGATGAATTATCTGAGGATGCTAATCAGTGGCCGGATGAGAGTAATGACAGAAGAAAATCAGATGGGGTTCACCAGGTGGACTCTAACACATTCATGCAAGCCCAGCTAGACACCATGGACAAGGAGATAAAAAAAGCTGACATTGGCCAAGGTACAGAATGAGCCGCAAACAGCTTGTGACTTTTGTGGATTGGGACACCCTACACATGAGTGTCAAGCATCAGCTGAGGAAGTCAAGTTAGTAGGGAACATTAATAGAGAAAACTACCAAGGTGGGAACAACTATAATGTTATGGGTCAAAGACATCCAGTTTTTTCATGAAGTTCGCCTAGTGAGATCTTGAATTCATGGTAGCAAAATAATCTCAGACCCCAGGGTCAAGGACCATCAGGTTTTCAGTTTTAGCAGAGGTAGCAATACCAGCCACAACAGTTAAATCAGTCTAGTATGGAAGATCTTATGAAGACATTCATCAACAGATCAGATGAAAAATTTGAGACTCAAGGCACAACCATCCGAGAGCACAGAGCAGAGCACAACCATTCGGAATTTAGAAAGACAATTGGGACATGCTGGGTTCTATAGGAGGTTCATCAAAAATTTCTCCAGCATTACCAAGCTGTTGACTGCATTGCTAGCGAAAGATGTCAAGTTTGTTTTCAATGTGGAGTGCTTAAGAGCATTCGAAGTGATAAAGGAAAAGCTTGTAAGTGCTCCTATTATGGTGACACCTGATTGGAGCTAGCTGTCACGTCCCAAACCTGAAGAGGCGTGGTCGGCACCCTGTGCCATACTCAGCCCGAGCGTACCACTCTGTAACTGTGAACTCTGGAGGGGTAACCCTCAACTTAGGCCGATGAGGCCATATTCTGAATCGTCTGAAAATAACGTCTCTCTTATCTGTGGGGTAAACATACCTTAAAGCTGATATATATAATTGTGCAGGCCGACGAAGCCGCCATGAACATCCACTGATATACAAAATATACAGGACTCGTCTACAAGCTATACTGATTGATGTATTGTGATCAGAACAGGGCCCCGACCTACCCATAAAATATATACCTACATACAGAAGATGTATATAAAATCCTAGACCCGGCAACTCCGAAGTACATAAAGCTTACCGATCAGGCTGAACTCGGAAAACACCTACTGAGGAGGTCTACTTGTCTGTCTATCTAAACCTGCACGCATGAAATGCAGCGTCCCCAAAAAAGGGACGTCGGTACGAAATAATGTACCGAGTATATAAGGTAATAACATAACTGAAAGCTGAAACTGAATTGATAATATAATAACTGAAAGTAACTGGGAGTCAAAGATGATCTGGAGATATACTTACCTATTGATACTGACTCAACTCCTTCAATATAGTAAGTAAAATAAATGTTTGGCCCTATAAGACTCGGTACGTGTAACTGCTCGGCCGTAGTAGGCTCGCTCATAGGCGCTCGTCCATACTAGGCTCTGTATCTCGGCCATTCTGGGCTCGCTCATAGGTGCTCGACTACAGTAGGCTCAGTATATAAGTTACCTTCTAATCAGAGGTTGCCCAATAGGGGCATGCCTATCGATTATAGCTTGATGGTGGTTATATATATATATATATATATATATATATATATATATATATATATATATATATATATATATATATATATATATATATATATATATATATATATATATATATATATATATATATATATATATATATATATATATATATATATATATATATATATATATATATTGACTAGAAGAAAACAATACTTACCTGAATATAAAATCCCGATAAGGTAGAATACTGTAACTTCTGAGACTAGGATAATGTGATAAATTCATGAATACGAACTTCTCTTTATGTCTCGTTGTCAAACATATGTAGTTACGGGATCATGCCAAAATGAAGGAAAGGTTTAGCCTTAACATACCTTAACACCGTTGAGTCCTTAATATCTTCCAAGAAATTCTTAAAACAACTCAACTCCATCTACCACAGCATAAGGAGATTCAAAATCAGTGCTGAGTAAAGGCTAAATCCGCAACTTAAACTAGTAGCTTGTTTACGTAAATTTAGGCAGTATCTCCCCTGTAACTAAGCCCTTCTCCAATACCATATACCAACAACAACAAGAACACAACAATAACAACATGTAAGCATTATTTTACAACCTTATATCCATCACAATATACCACAAAATAGTCCACACATCCTAATCACTTCATACATAAAACGACAACTAAAGTAATGTCAAACAACCTAAAAAATGTAACGACGAATGACCAGCCCACCATTCCGTAATTATGTGGTATTTCTCCACACCATTTGTCCTCCGAAACTCCATTAAAAAGTAGCAAAATAGATAGTCCAAAGGCAACACGAAACAACCCACAAAACAGTCCACTACAAGTCAAATAACTCGAACTCACGGCTTGCGATCACCGTCCCGTGAGTTCTAACTATTAGGAAATAAATTTATCAACCTTCCTTGATATTTAAAAGCTTAAATACAAAAAGTAGGTGTTTAATAAACTATTAAATACATTCCAAAATTCAAACTACAAAGAAAAAGACAGGCGATATAGCGATACTTACATCGTAGGGATCGTTTTAATATTATCCCTACTTGATTTCGTGCCCAGGATGATAATTGTAAGGCCCCGTAAAATATTTGCAAAAGAAAATGATATTTCGTGGTGCCGAATTGGTTTTATGTGTTGAGGAATATAGAAATTCTCCGCGACTCGAACTTTTTTGGCTTGAACAATGCACACGAATGAAAAGAAATATTTTTGGCAGAAAAATATAATTCTGCGGTCCATTATGCGACCACAGAATCACTCTGCAGGTCGCATAATGGCCACAGAAGTGAACAGGAGAGGGCCAAATCTGGCAGCAGCTACGCGGTCGACTATGCGACCGCATAATTATTATGCGGTGCATTATGCGACAGCATAACAGTTATGCGGATCGCATAGTGACCGCATACACGGGTAGATTTTTGATCAGTTTTGTCAGCGAGTATGCGACCATTATGCGGTCCGCATGTCCATTATGCGGTCGCATATGCGACCGCAGAACCTGTTCCGGAGCTTCATTTTTGGTTTTTTAAGACCCGACCCTATTTCGTTAAATACACTCTTTGGGCCATTTTTGAGCTATAATCTGACATTTTAGAGTGAGAGAGAGTGCCCTAGAGTGAGAAGGTGTTCTTCAATAATTGTTCTTCAATTCTTGCTCAAGTTTTGGAAGATTAAGAAGGGAAGTTCACTAGGTCTTCATCCTAGAGGTAAGATTCTACACCCTAAACCCTAATTTCGAAATTTTCTGAAAATGGGTAATTAGCAAGATAATTTTTGGGCATGAGAGTTGTTTATGTTGCATGCATGTGTTATCAAAGGGCGTAGGAAGATTGTTGAGCTAAGAATGGTAAAGATTGAGTTGTGGGATGATGGAATCCTCTATAAAAAGGCCTTGAAACCTTAATGCACACCTAGTGTTTGATAAAATGCTCAAATAAGCTAGAACCATAATCATCTTCCTAATTTTGGTTCAATTTGTTATATTTCTAAAATAGATTGAAGTTGCTAAGAATTCCAGAATGTTTTAGAGTTTAAGGAATCTCAATTGAGGTATGTTGGCTAAACTCTTCTTTAAGAATTAGAATTCTCATTATCCTTGTAAGTTCCAAGATGTTGATTACAAATCGAGTATTCCGATAAGTTTTGTGATAAAGATATATGTTCAATTCGTGTTTCCAATGCTCTTATTATATTGCATTATAAATTGAGGATGTGTTCCAAACTATGGATTGTGTATCCACATGTTATAATTTCAAGTCGTGGTTTATGTGAAAGTTCTCATGCCAAGCTGTGTAGAGATTGTGATTGTGATACACCTCCACCCGTATATATTGGGATGAGGTGGCATGACCGCTTTGTGTGGGGATTATGGTATAGAGATTGTGATTGTGATACACCTCCACCTGCATACATTGGGGTGAGGCGGCATGATCGCTTTGTATAGGGATTATGGTATTGTGGGACTGCACCTCCACCCGCATACATTGGGGTGAGGCGGTACAACCGCTTTTTATATAGTTTTGGTATTGTTGTGGCACCACCACCCATATATATATATATATATATATATTGGGGTGAGGCGGCATAGCCATTTTGTATTGGTATTGGTATCGTTGATGCATTTTCACTTGCAAACATTGGGGTGAGGCGGCATAGCCGCTTGTATAGGTTCTTGGTACTGTGGTTATACATCCACCAGCATACATTGGGGTGAGGCGGCAGGGCCGCTTGAGTAGAGTTGTGGTATTGTACTTACACCTCCACCTGCATACATCGGGTGAGGCGGCGGGCCGCTTTGTGTGAAGATGGTTACAGAGGATCTCATCTTAAATCCTATAAATGTTATTGATAGCTCTTAATAAGCTTGCTCTGGTTTAAACGGTTATCTATATTATAATATTTCCCCATTGGTTCATCATATTCATCTTATATTTCTAAATTCTTAAATTGGTGTTTAGTTTTCATACTAGTACTATTTGACGGTACTAACGTCCCTTTTTGCCGGGGGCACTACATCTTTAAATAGATGCAGGTGGTTCCACAGTAGGAGATATTGATCAGTGATAGCAGTACACCTTCTTCCCAGCTGACTTGGTGAGCCCCACTTCATCTCGGGGTCATGTATCTTTTGTTTCTTGTATATTCTGTTTGAGGTATAGTCGGGACCTTGTTGCCGGCATCATCATTATACTCATCTTTATCTATAGAGGCTCCGTAGATATAGTGTGGGTTGTGTATTGGTGTTGGAAAAGACAAACTACGCTATATTGTGGTTGTATTACTTGTCCATTTGAGACTTTAAAAATGGTGAAACTTATGGTAAGAAATTGGTAATTGGAGACATGACCACTTTATTGTTTAATTAAGGAAAATATATATTCTCTTTATTCATGAATGAGTTTGGGTAGAAGGAATCTAACAGGCTTGCTCGGTCGGGTTCACTCGGTTGAGCGCTGGTCGTGCTCCTCGATTTTGGAGCGTGACAACAATCTTGTTTGAAGCACTTGTAGAGAGTTTAAGGGTAAGGTTAGGGGTGTTATTTGGGCGTGCTCTCTAGAAAAATGGAGAAAGAGACGAGCTAAGGGATGTAAACAACCCATTTTTTAAAAAGTCAAAAAGGTGCTACTTGTCACCCTATGATTGGCCCTTCTTCAAACGCTTATATTCTTTTATCCGGACGTCGTATGAATGAAAGGTTAAGAGCGTTGGAAACTACATTCCAAGACCTTCAATTTTGTATATAATATGTCCCAAAAAGACCCCATATAGCACATGAAATATATTGCTCAAAAACCTCCATTACAAGGCAAATCCTTAGTCGATTTTTCCGCAACTTAAATCCGATTTTTCCCAAACTTTATATTTTATATTCAAACATCATATATAATCATATCATGACTTTAAACTCATTTAAATCATAATTCACAAGTCTCATATTCATCTTAACTTACTTAAGACTTCGGTAAACCTTTTTTAACCTTGTAGAAGGATTTCGTCCTTTTTGAGCTCACATTAGATAATCATATGATGATAGTGACGTCTGAAGTACGGGGTATAACAACATATCCCCTTGGAAATATTTGTCCCCGAATGATAACTCTTAAAGGCTTGCGAAAATGGGACGTAACATTGTTAAATCATTTTATATACTTTCAAAGAGGATCTCATTTTCAAACTTACATCAATTGACTTACGACGTATTTTCACGTACAAATATATGGGGTGTAACACCAGACATTTGAGATAATGTGTGATGTCGGTGATGTAGCTGTGGGAGCAGTTCTGGTGCAAAGAAAAAATAAAATGTTTAGTCCCATTTACTATGCCAGCAGGACGTTGAATGATGCTCAAGTCAACTATGCCACTATTGAGAAAGAGTTCTTTGATGTGGTTTTTGCTTTTGATAAGTTTAGATCATACCTTGTTGGAAGCAAAGTGATTGTACACACGGATCACTCAGCCTTGAAATATCTATTGGTGGGTGATGTTGCTCCAAAATTTTGACTTGGAGATCAAAGATAGGAAGGGCATAGAAAATCAAGTCGTCGATCATCTATCTCGACTTGAGAGACTCTGGTTGAAACAGTTGATGTAAGGGAGGAGTTCCCTGATGAGTAGATTTTTCTATTGTTGCGATCTCCGAAAGGCCGTCTTGGTATGCTGATGTAGCAAACTTTTTGGCTAGTGGATGGTTGTCGCATGACCTCTCTCGTGATCAAAGAAGGAAGCTTCAAGGTGAGGTAAAAAGTTATTTTTGGAATGACCCTTTCTTGTTTAAATTGTGTGCAGATGGTGTGATTAGAAGGTGTGTGCCTGAAGGAGATATGGAAAGCATTCTTTCTCATTGCCATGATGGAGCAGCTAGAAGACGCTATGGTGGAAATAGCACTGCAACAAAAGTCATAGAAGTCGGTTTCTATTATCCTACTTTGTACAAAGACACACGGGCGTATGTAGCTGCATGTGACAAGTGTCAAAGGGAAGGTAACGTTAGCAAGAGGGATGAGATGCCACTAAACTCCATTCTAGTATGTGAAATTTTTTACGTTTGGGGAATTGACTTCATGGGTCTGTTCCCATCATCTTATTCATATGAGTATATCCTAATAACCGTTGACTACATCTCTAAATGGGTCAAAGCAATCCCCACTAGGACCAATGATGTCAAAAAGTGAACACATGAATATACTCTAAGAAAAAGCCACTACCATGTTGCATGGGGCGCCGCAGTACAAAAGTGGTCTGACAAGCAAAGTGCAAGCTCTATGGATTTCCTCACTAGTGCGCCGCATGGGGCGGCGTGACTGTGCATAATTGTCAGAGTGATTCCCAAGTTTGGCTAAGAAAGGGTAATTGATAAGTGGGGATTTTGACTACTTATTAGCGCCTTTTAGCTTTTGTTTTAGTCCAAACGCATTTAATTATGTTCCCGAAAACTAATGAAATGTGCTTAATTGCAGGAATATTGGAAGACGAACTCTCGAGATGAAATCCAACTCAAGAAGGAGTAATCTGAACTCAAAGACATAAAAGGCACAGAAACTCAGAAGTGCAAATCGCAGAATACCATCTGCGGCCATAGGTTGCGAAGGAAAAACCATCAAAGTTTGGTGAAAAGTGAGGACCGCACATGAATTGTGCGGTCGCAGAAGCTGGGCCAAGAGCAAAGTTCAGAGAAGATGCACTTCAGGTCCCCCAGAAGTGCGGACCGCATAAGAGTTGTGCTACCGCAGAAGAAGAGTTATGTGGCTGTAGTTACAATTATGAGGACCGCAGAAGAGCAGGATGCGACCGCAGTTACAATTGTGCGGACCGCAGAAAGAGTGCATTGCAGCCGCAGACTTCCAATCCTGTCAAGCTTAAGAAAAGTGCGGACCGCACATGGAATTGTGCGGCCGCAGAACCTCCTGAAGGGCATTTTTGTCCGAAATTTTTATCCATGTATAAATAGATGAGTTTCACATTTTTAGGTCAACTTTAGACATCAGCTGTTGCAGTAGCCGTTTCCTTTTACTCTTTTTAGTAGTTTTTCAAATTTTGAGCTATTTGAACATAGATTTTATCATTTTAATTAGCAATATGAGTTTAATTATCATCTTTTCTTCTTTTTCTACCATTTTGAGTATGAGTAGCTAGATTTTTTATAGGGCTGTGACCCAACCCTAGTGTGTAAAGTTAATGGGTGTTTAATTTAATGCTTGTTTATGGTTAGGTATTTATTATTTAGCCTTGTTCTTGCTTTTATTTGTGGAATTAATGGTTGCAAACATTAGTTCATGCCTATTTTACTTCGTCTCTTCTTGATAAAGAGAGACTTAGTCTAGGAAAATGTAGCTAACAAGAAATTGGGTCAAACGAGAGATTGACAATCCCAATTAAAGAGTTGAACCTAGAGATAGTAACAATCCGACTTGAGCTTTTTATCAACCATTTTGTTCAATACCCATTTGGACTTGAGAAAGCCAAATTGGGCAAAATCACTCTCTGACCGAGAGGTATTGAGTGGGTAATTGAGTGTTGATAGCTATAATACACCCCGACCAATGAAATAAGCTTTAAAGTTTATATCATATTAGGCAAACACCTAGATGAAGGTCATAACCCTAGGCTTTTAACAACATTTGAAAAACAAAAAAAAGAATTTCCTAGATTTATTTCTTAAATTACAATCGTAGTTTAATTTAGACTTTAAAACAACCTAATTTTGTTGAAGTGAAAATTTAGATATACAAACTCACGCGCTATGATATATACTACTAACTCCCAGACATATAGCTCCCTTCGGAATTCAACCCCGACTCTTGTTGGGTATTATTATTGCATCGACCGTTTTCATAACCTTGAATTGAGGTGTGAACTTGGACGAGACCAATTGTTTTGGCGCCACCGGGGAGCTAAAAAATAATATTAGCTATATATTTAGGTGTGTTTTTGGGATATCTTCTTTTCCTTCCTTGTTACTAATGAGTTGAGAAATTGTAGGTGCAATCATGGCAAACAATGAGCTCAGAAACTTGCCTTTGGGGGATGTGGACGTTGAGTATGATCAAATGGATGAGGTCCCTCTTGAACCTCAAGCCAATAGACGAGGCTGACTGCCTTATGACAATGTGCCAGTTCCACCCCCACCTCCACCATGAGCGGCTCCACACCGGGTGTTGCCGAATGAAGGGTATGCAATTACTATAGTCCCTTCCCGTATTAGGACAGGCAACTTCCAAATAACCAACGTGATGCTCACTTTGCTCGAGCAACGAGGGTTCTTCACCGGTGCACCGGGTCAAAATGCATATAAACACTTGAAGGGGTTCGTCGATACATTTTGGGGGAGCAAGCAAACAAATGTCTCCGAGGATGCTTTGAGGCTAAGGCTTTTTCCCTTCTCTCTACGGGGGAAAGCTTTCGATTGGTTGGAACGCTTGTCAAATCATTCCATTCATACTTGGGATGAACTAGCGGTGAAATTTATTTCTAAGTAATTCTCTTCTTGGCACATGGCTATTCTTCGGAATGAAATTCTAGCATTCAAATAAGAGCCCAATGAACCACTACACGAGATATGGGAAAGGTATAGAACAATGGTGAAAGAATGCCCCAACAATGATATGATGGAGAACATGATTCAACAAACTTTCTATCGGGGAATCAATACAACCAACCAATGTGTAGTGAATCAACTTGCCGGTGGGAACTTCATGACTGCACTTTATACGGAGGCATGTGATATCTTGGATGAGATGGCGGATACTTCATCGGCGTGGCAATCTCGGGCTAATGTTCCACACGGTGACCCCAATGTGATTCACATTCACAAAGAATTGCATGACCATGGGCAAGCCATAGCCGAGTTGACTACCACCATGAACCAATTGGCAAAGGCTCAACTTCAATAAGTGTAAAACCCGAGGCAAGTCAATGCAATGGAGGGAGTAAATATGATGGTGAAAAAGCGAAGAACAAGAAGTCCACAAGTATAACAAACAGTGGACAATTTTGTGCCAGATGATAGTGAATTTGATCAAGATGAATCTTAAAATGACCAAGAAGAGGAGGTCCAACATGTGAAAAACTTTCAAGGGCAAAGAAACAACTACCAAGGCCCTAGCCAATAACAATGGAGACCTCAAAATAATCAAGGCAATTGAAATTCTCACAACCAAGGTAATTGGAGTTTGTGGAAACAGCCAAAACAATTGGAATAACAACAACAGTCAAGGCAATTAGAGTGGAAGCAATAATCAAGGAAATTGGCATAACAACAATAACCAAGGCAATGGGGGAGGCAACAATCAAGGCGGGTGAAATAACAATCAAGGAAATCGGGGGTCGGGTTTTCAGAGGCCCCCGATGTATCAACGACCGAGCAACCCACCTCCTTATCCTTCCCATGGTCCTAGTTCTTCCAACAATGAAATGGGCCGTATTGAGAATATGTTCAAGCAAATGATAGAGAAGAATGTTGATTCCGATGCCCAACTTGCTTCACACAACACATCGATTCACAATCTAGAGGCGCAAATAGGCCAAATCTCTCAAGCTTATCTCGTCCTAAGAGGGCACTACCAAGCAACACGATGGTGAACCCGAAGGGTTGGAACAATACGGGGCATGTCATGGCCATTACTACAAGAAGTGAAAGAGGCGCGAATGCACCCACCTCAAGTCAAAGGCAACTTGTGGATGATGAGGAAGTGGTAGAAGAAGAGGAGATCCCAGCCAATATAGTGCAAAAAAATGATAAAGTGTGGATTGATATTGATGACACGGTGGAAGAGACTCAAGATTAAGTGAACTCGTCTAGGGAGCATGTGATTGACATATCTGAACTGGTAGTGCAAAAGGCTAAGGCACCATTGCCTAAGCTACCTCCTCCATATCTTTAAAGGCTCGCCAAGCAAAATGTCGAGAATCAATTCAAAAAGTTCATTGATATGATGAAGAGTCTCTCGATAAATGTATCATTAGTTAAAGCCTTGGAGCAAATGCCTCGATACGCAAAGTTTGTGAAGGACTTGGTGACAAAGAAGCGGTCGATGAATTTTAAAACTATCAAAGTCACTCACCAAGTTAGTACAATTGTGCATTCTATGGATCCTAAGTTGGAAGATCCCGGTGCATTCACAATCCCTTGCACCATTGGAAGTGCCGAGTTTGCCAAAGCTCTTTGTGATCTTGGGGCGAGTATCAATTTGATGTCCTATTCCATTTTCAAGACCTTGGGAATTGGGCAATCAAGACCCACATCTATGAGATTACAAATGGTCGATCGTACAATGAAAAGACTGTTGGGGGTGTTTGAAGATGTATTGGTTCGTGTCGATAAGTTCATTCTCTCGGCGGATTTTGTTATTCTTGATTATAAAGTGGACTATGAGATGCCGATTATTCTTGGAAGACCTTTCCTTGCTACGGGTAAGGCTCTTATTGTTGTGGAAGCCGGAGAACTCACTTTCCGGGTGGGTGATGAAAAGGTGGTGTTCCACGTGTGCAAATCTATGAGGCAACCGAATAGCAATGATGTGTGTTCATTAGTGGACTTGGTGACCGATATGATTATTGATGATACAAGTGCCACGATTAATGTGGGTGATATATTGGAGGTCGTCTTGCTCAATTTTGATGATGATGAGATGGATGGCTTCATGGAATGTGTTAATTCTTTGCAAGGAATGGGGTCGTACAACTATACACCCCGGAAACTTTCCTTGGATCTTAAGAATAGGAAAACTACTCCTACAAAGCCTTCAATTGAAGAGCCTCCGATCTTGGAGTTGAAGCCATTGCCTCCACATCTCAGGTATGAATTCCTTGGCCCTTGTTCTACTTTACCAGTTATTTTTTCCTCTTGCTTGACTAACGTGCAGGTTAAATCTATATTGGCGGTGCTCCACAAGAGGAAGAAAGCTATTGGGTAGACTTTGGCGGATATTCGGGGAATAAGCCTTGCATTTTGCATGCACAAGATTAACTTGGAGAAAGATGCCAAATCCTCCATTGAACATCAAAGGAGACTCAATGAAGCCATGCAAGATGTGGTCAAAAAGGAGATTATCAAATGGTTGGATGCTGGGATGGTCTACCCTATTTCCGATAGTTCGTGGACTTATCCGGTGCAATGTGTCCCGAAAAATAGGGCATAATAGTGGTCACCAATGACAAGAACGAGTTGATTCCCACAAGAACGGTGATCGGGTGGAGAGTGTGTATGGACTATCGGAAGCTAAACAAAGTCACAAGGAAAGACCATTTTCCACTCCCCTTCCTTGACCAAATGCTTGATAGGTTGGCCGACCGTGCTTTCTATTGCTTTCTAGATGGATATTCGGGCTACAACCAAATCCTTATAGCCCTGGAAGATCAAGAGAAAATAACTTTCTCTTGTCCCTATGGCACTTTCGCTTTCAAGCGGATACCATTTGGCTTATGCAATGCACCGGCGACTTTTGAACGTTGTATGATGGCGATCTTTACGGATATGGTAGAAGACTACCTTGAAGTCTTCATGGATGATTTCTCGGTAGTCAGGGATTCCTTTGATGATTGCTTGACAAATTTGGATAAAGTATTGGCAAGGTGTGAAGAAATGAACTTCGTGCTAAATTGGGAGAAATACCATTTCATGGTCCAGGAAGGCATTGTCCTTGGACACAAAATTTCAAAGAATGGCATAAAGGTCGACAAGGCAAAGATAGAGTTGATTTCTAAACTTTCACCTCCAACTTCAGTGAAAGGCGTGAGAAGTTTCTTGGGTCACGCGGGGTTCTACCAGCACTTCATAAAGGATTTTTCTAAAGTGGTGAACCCATTGTGCAAGCTCTTAGAGAAAGATGCTAAGTTTCACTTCAATGATGATTGCATGAGAGCTTTTGAATTGCTAAAGTTAAAGTTGACAACAACTCCCATTATCACCGCTCCTAATTGGAGCATTCCTTTTGAGCTAATATGCGATGCTAGTGATGTAGTGGTTGGGGCAGTTTTGGGGCAACGTATCAACAAGATTTTTCATCCGGTCTACTATGCCAGTAAGACCATGAATGATGCCCAAGTTAATTACAATGTTACTGAAAAAGAGCTCCTTGCCATTGTGTTTGCAATTGAGAAATTTTGTCCATACTTGATGGGTGCAAAGGTTATTGTTCATACAGATCATGTGGCACTTCGCTATCTTATGAGCAAGAAAGATCCAAAACCTAGGTTGATGAGATGGGTGCTATTGTTGCAAGATTTTGATATTGACATCGAAGATCAAAAAGGGAGTAAAAATCAAGTGGCGAACCATCTATCTCGTTTGGAGGAGGAGGAGAGGCCACATGATGGCCTTGAAATCAATGACTCTTTCCCGACGAGCAAATCTTGGCTATTTCAATGAAGGAGGTGCTATGTTTCACGGATCTAGCAAACTTCCTTGTGTATGGAATCATCCCGGATGAGCTCTCTTCAAATCAAATGAAGAAGCTCAAAGGGGATTGTCAAGATTATTATTGGGACGAGCCATACCTTTTCCGGATTCGCACGGATGGGGTAACTAGAAGATGTGTACCAGACGAAGAGCAAAGTGTTATTCTTGAGGCTTGCCATTCTTCGCCTTATGGTGGTCACCGTGGCGGAGCAAGAACGGCGGCCAAAGTGCTAAGTTTCGGTTTCTATTGACCCACTCTCTACAAAGATGCAAGTGATATGGTGAAAAGATGTAATGAATGCCAACGGGCCGGTAGAATCTCAAAGAAGAATGAAATACCTCTCACTACCATTTTGGAGATTGATATTTTTGATGTGTGGGGTACTGACTTCATGGGTTCTTTTGTGAGTACTTATGGAAACACCTACATCTTGGTTGCAGTTGATTATATGTCTAAATGGGTGGAGGCCGTTTCTCTACCCAACAATGAAGCGAGAACTGTGGTGGCGTTCTTGAAAAAGAATATTTTTACAAGATTTGGTACTCCGCTGGCTATCATAAGTGATGGGGGGTCGCATTTTTGCAACAAGGCTTTTGACACTTTGCTCGGCAAGTATGGTATCACTCATAAAGTTATGACTCCCTATTATCCACAAGCTAGAGGTCAAGTGAAAGTCTCTAACTGGAGATAAAGAGCATCTTCTCCAAAACAGTGAATGCTAACCGGACGGATTGGTCAAAGCAGCTTGATGGTGAACTATGGGCTTATCGGACTACTTTCAAAACTCCTATCGGGATGTCTCCATAATGGTTGGTGTTTGGCAAAGCTTGTCATCTTCCGATAGAACTTGAACACAAAGACATGTGGGCTTTAAGGAAGTTGAATCTTGATTGGGATGCAACCGCTAACTTGTGGGTTGCACATTTGAATGAATTAGATGAGTTCTGGTACCATTCATATGCAAGTTCGTCCTTGTACAAAGAGAAGATAAAGTACCTTCATGAAAAATACATCCAAAACAAGGAGTTCAAGGTGGGAGATCTTGTGTTGTTGTTCAACTCACGATTGAAGATGTTTCCCAAAAAGCTGAAATCTAAATGGAGTGGTCCCTTTGAAATTGTACGTATGACACCTTTTGGTGTATTGGACTTGAAGAACAAAAATGATGAGGTATTCCGAGTCATTGGTCGTCGGGTGAAGCATTATTTGGGTCAAGCTGATGATGGCCACGTGGTGGTAGTTATTCATTTGAAGTGATGGTAATCTGCGTCGTGTCGCGACGTTAAATCAGGCGTTTCTTGGGAGGCAACCCTTTTTTTTTTCTTTTTTCTTTTTTCTTTTGTAGATATGTGTTATTTTATGCTAGCTGGATTTGAAGTGTGTTGCAGGAATAAGTGTGCTTTACAGGAACTGTGCTCAGAAAATTAGCTAAGTATGGAAAAAGTGCAGACCGCATATGTATTGTGCGGATCGCACAATTATGATTGCTACAGCAGAAGGGAACCGCGGCCGCACAATTACAGTACGGACCGCACAAATTGGAAATGGAAAATACAAACTCTCTAAAATTTGGTCTGTCAGAGAAATGGCCAAAGTGCAGCCACACTTCAAAACTGCGGTCCGCATAAAAAATCTGCGGTCGTACCACAAATTCTGCGGACCACAGATCATCAAGAGAATTTGAGTCCCCAGGTAACAGAGTGTGGACCGCAGAAGGAATTCTACGGCCGCACTCTTCACCGTTATCCCTTAGTCAGCCCGTCTATATAAATAGTAACCTTAAGGTTACTGTACATTTTTGTCCCTCTCTGAGCACTCTAAACGCTAAAACTTTGAAATCGTCTGTTCAATCATCTGCCACACTCAATCCACATCTGTGATCACTTGTCTGCATTACTTCATATCTGGTATGCTTCAATTACTCATAGAAGTTTTCAATTTTTAGTTTAATTTATAATTTGTTAGGTAGTTTTAGGCCAATTGTCAATAGATTTCAATTTTACTACCATATGGGGTTTAATCTGTGTTGGGTCAACTGCTAATTTCTTTATGGTGAATGGGTGAATTGATTTTCATGCTTAATTGTTAATACCGTGTCGAATTTGTGTAAACAATTGAAAGCCCTAGAAAGTCTGCTCAATTTTATATTGAAATCTACGGCCGCACAAGAAATTGTGCAGCCCGCAGAAGTTGAAATTAGGGTTCCTTAGCCAAGGCTGATTCTGTGGCCGCACTTGAAATTGTGCATATCGTAGAATTCCCTTCGCGGGTGCAGAAAAGTGAGTGCGGCCGCAAAATAGCCCATTCTCTACCTTCAAAGAGTTGACATTTTGGTGAGTCTGATGTGCGACCGCGATGATAAAAGTGCGGACCGCACTTCAAACCTGCGGTCGCACTAATAATTGTGCGGACCGCAGATTCATTATTGCGGCTGCAAGTTCAAATTGTGCGGTCCGCACAACCCAGCCTGCGGCGGCATTTGAAATTGTGCGGACCGCACTTCCCCACCCTGCAAATATGTTTTACAATGTGTGTTCACTGTCTATTGCACTTGACTTACAACTGATACAGAAAATGGTGAGAAGGCCGTGGAGATACGTCAAAGGGGAGGGGTGAACCTTCCAGAGGCCGAGGAAAAAGTACTTTTCCCCTCGCCCTCCAAAAGATAATCGCAAAGAAGGCTACAGTCGGCCGAGGAAGAAATCCAGAGCCCTCCGAATTAGTTCATATGCCCCATCTCGGGAAGTATTGGAGGGCGACTCAGTTCAAGAGCAGCCGACTGTCCAATCACAGCCACCGAGAAGGTATCAACTTCAGGACGAGCCTTCCTCCTCACAGTCAGGCTTCAGAGCCCTCTTCTACACCTATCCCTGAGGCACCAGCAGCTACTGTCGATGATATTTCGGATGATTGCCGAGGAGGGGATACAACAGTTGCCAGCCTTGAGAGGTCGAAGAAGAAAAAGGTATGGGAGGATACCTTCATCAGTCTAGCTGCCTTCACCAGCTTCCGTAGGTGGTAGCCGGTGAGATCACTCACTCTTGAGAGACAGTCTCAACTTAAAGATCTTGACAAGTATAATCCAGCAGTATTGAGACAACTCCGAGAGCGGAAGGGGTGGATGTGGTTCACCCAAAGTGTAGTTGACGCCAAGGAGTATCTGGTCCGGGAGTTCTACGCCAATGTGGCACACATAAAAAAGGAACCAAATTGACAAAAGTGAGGAATCTGAAGGTGAGATTTTATCAACACACACTAAACTCCTATTTGGGGTTTGAGGACGTTGAGTCGGTACATTACTTGGAGAAGTTGGCGATAGGTGATGCAGCTCGCCCATGGCTAGCTGAGCTTCTTGCAGCCACGGGGCCACCTCCACCATGGAACACAGCCGGGGTTCCTATTCAGTGGAATACCCTAAACTTCAAGGCAAAGGGATGGAAGACCTTCGTATGCAGCAGACTAGACCCGTGCCAGAATGAAACAAATCTACCTATTCCACGGGCAGTTCTAGTCGCCTCAATTATAGCCGGGTACCCGATCAATATGGGTGTCGTGATGTCGGCCAACATGTCTGCGGTCACAAGGCAAGCTGATACCTCCTACCCGTATCCCAACATCATCACTGAGTACCTTACGGATGCACGGGTGGAGCCGCGAGATTTTGACATGAAGGTTCGGGCTAAAAAGCCTTTCTCTTGGTATTCTCTGATGGATGCACACAACCCGAAGAGAAAGGGTCAGCCAACTACTACCGTAGGCCAGTCTGATGAGCCATCGGTAGTAGCTACAGAGTCAACATATATGCCTTCCACTTCAGCAGAGCCTTCATCCAGTGCAGCTGCCATGCCTCTACCTTCAGCCTCAGTGCCTTCCACCTCGGCTTTGAAGCCGGTACCGATGCCCACTGCTCCACTGACTGCGCTACAAGTCTCCTATATACTAGCGAGCCTCAACAACTGGATGTAGACAACTACTACAAAGTTGTCTGACATACCCAGTTATGTTGAAGCACAGTCGTCCATTTCGGCACCCCAAATTCCCCCCACAGTTGAAGAAACCTTAAAGAAGCTTCTGGAAAATCAAAACACTATTATGGCCACTTTGGTACAGGATGGGTTCATGATTAAAGAGTTTTCCAAGGAAGTGAAGAAGATGCGAAAGTCCCAGGCCTCCAAGAAGTCAGTATACAAGCTCCGGCGACAAGTTACCAAGATTGCAGCAGCCAGAGACATTCCATTTGATATGCTGATAGACCCGCACCACCCATGCCCAGATCCTACGGTTAGGGGTATTCAAACCGAACCGGAAAACCGCACTAAACCGAAAAATCAAACCAAACTAATTAAAAACCCCGACTAGGTTTGGTTTGACATGGTTTGGTATTGAGTAAAAAAATCAGAACCAAACCGGCATATATATATATATATATATATTTTTTTTTCTTTAAAAAATATTAAAATATTTGGGATCCTCTCATGTGTTAACCTTGAAAGCGTATATTAACGAAAATTATTGTTAGACGACTAAGAAAATAACTATCATGTGTTACTAAAAATATTCTCCCATTAGAATATTTTAATAGATCATATGTTTGTCAATTTTTTAAAAATATTTACTAAACATATATTCACTTATCAAAACTTTATCTATAACTTTAACAAAGTAAGATTGGAATAATATTCATGTAATAAAAAAACCTGAAAACCCGAAAAACTCGACAAAACCGAACCAATCCAAATCGATATAGTTAGTTTGGTTTGGTTTTGATAAAAAATGAACCAATCCGGTCCATGTACACCCTACCTACAGTACCTACAACATTAGTTGGCCAGTCTGAGGAGCCAGACACTGTTGCTGAGGCAGTCCGTCAGATGTTCACCAACTCAGCCACTCTCGTACTTGAGGATGATGAGATCCAGTTGGATGAGGCTGAGGTCGGTGCCACTGCTGGGGACACAGAGATGGCCACAGAGCCATTGGGAGTTTTCTTCACTCCCACCCTTCTTTTACTCTTATGTTGTTAAGCATTGGGTATAATACTTAGTTTTATTCGGGGGGTGGAGTTTCTTTGACTCATTTTGATGATTATGTATTTTGATAACTATGAGACATTTGGCCTGTAATTAACTTATTACTATTTTCTTCTTCTTTCTCATTATGTATATATTCTCTCTTATCTCTCATTATGTATATATTTATTACGCCTTCAATAGTTTTTCTTTTGCTTTGTAGCTTCTTTATCTTTATCTTGGTTTTCTTTTTGAATTAGTAGCTTCTTGTTGATTTAATAGCTTCTTTCTATGTTTTAGTGGATAAATAGCCTTTGGTTTTCTTAATGCCACGGTTCTTTATAAAAATAGTTTTTGTGTGAACCGAGTGACTCTTCCCAACGATGGATGGCGTGACAACCTTTTTAAGGGATTGAGTCCATTTTTGGTGTTTAGGTAATAATAGTAGTAGTAATGAATAAAAAGACCTAGTTGAGTCATACTCAAAGAGTCAAACATGCTTCACTTGGTACCAGCACACTTAACAACGTGCTTATGGTTAAAAACAAGGTTTATTTTTGGAAAGAAATAGCTATAGTTAGTGACTCTTGTGTTAATTTAGACAATCATCGAGTGGTTTAATCGAACCATAGTGATTTTCAATCTTGAAAATAGTCATTGTGGTCCCTCGACTCTATCCTCTTTAACAATCCAGTTGCATGAGAGGTGAGATGTTATTGTTGCAAGTCCAAGTACCCATGCTAATAGTCTAGAACTTGCCCCGAATGTGTTTCTAGGCGAAATATTAAGTTTTGCTTGGCTTGAGAAGTAATTGTAGACTCTCCTTGACCCGCTTGAAGTTTTTCATTGCCCACCAATGTTGTTATCCCTAGTCAACCCATTTGAGCCTAAAACATTTCTCATTTGATAACCATGTTATAAGCCTTTACCCATTTTATCATGACCCTCTCTTAGCACCCGAGATTTTCTTAACACTCTTGTAAAACAATTGGCTAAAAATATAAGTTTGGGGGAGATATGAGGAATTTGAAAGAGGTATCAAGGCACAAAAAGAGAAAAGAAATGATGAGAAGGAAAGTCAAGAAAAATAAAGAACAAAAAGAAAAATGCAAAAAGAAGGTGAATAAGTGGAAAAGTTGAAGGGATTCAAAGAAAAGTAATGATGCAAAGCATGGAGAAATCAAAGAGGGAGAAATTGAATATCATAATCACTAAAGAGTGATGTTAAGTCTCTCTAGTTCCCCTAAGGAAAAGAAAATGCCTCAAAGAGTTGGCAAAGCATGAGCCGAGAAAAGAAAATGGAGTGTCTTCACAAATGTGCCTAATAGCATATCCAACCTTAGTCCAAAAGCCTTCACTGCATTCTGAAAAAGCCCTACGTGATTTCAAGCCGAGTGAGCTTACATTAGTGGTGATCTACATGAGTGGCAAGCCTATGGTACTTAAAGCCGTACTCGCGACATTCTTTTGAGCGAGGTGAGTGAACCTTTCGCAAATCTTTGGATTGAGTGCTAAATTCTTAAGTGAGATAGGCAAACGGAGAGTAGAGGAGGAGGAGTTTGGGATCCACAATGACCAACATGAAAGAGCGAGCTTCCTTGATGAATAAAGTCAACTCTTGATGCTCAAGTGTCACATTAGAACTATTTGTGAATGAAAGTTTAACTTGTTGCCTTGTTGATAATTCGTAAGTGGTGTGGGTAATTGTTGGTCCCAATTGATGTGTGAATGAATCACCTATGATTAGCTGGAATAGTTCTTAACTTGTGGAGGTGGGAACTACTTTATTTGCTTGAGGACAAGCAAAAACATAAGTTTGGGGAGTTGATAAGTGGGGATTTTGACTACTTTTAGCGTCTTTTAGCTTTTGTTTTAGTCCAAAAGCGTTTAATTGTGTTCCCGATAACTAATGAAATGTGCTTAATTGCAGGAATATTGGAAGATGAAATCCAACTCAAGAAGGAGTAATCTGAACTCAAAGACATAAATGGCACAGAAACTCAGAAGTACGGACCGCAAAATACCATCTGCGGTCGCAGGTTGCGAAGGAAAAACCATCAGAGTTTGGTGCAAAGTACGGTCCGCACATGAATTGTGTGGCCGCAGAAGCTGGTCCAGGAGCAAAGTTCAGAGAAGATACATTTCAAGTCCCCTAAAAGTGCGGACCGCAGAAGAATTGTGCGGCCGCAGAAGAAGAGTTATGCGGCCGCAGTTACAATTGTACGGATCGCAGAAGAGCAAGATGCGGTCGTAGTTACAATTATGCGGCCGCAGACTTCCAATCCTGTCAAGCTGAAGAAAAGTGCGGACCGCACATGGAATTGTGCGGCCGCAGAACCTCCCAAAGGATATTTTTGTCCGAAATTTTCAGCCATGTATAAATAGATGAGTTTCATATTTTTAGGTCAACTTTTGACATCAGCTGCTGCAGTAGCCGTTTTCTTTTACTCTTTTTAGTAGTTTTTTATATTTTGAGCTATTTAAACATAGATTTTATCATTTTAATTAGCAATATGAGTTTAATTATCATTTCTTCTTCTTTTTCTTCCATTTGAAGTATGAGTAGCAAGATTTTTACTAGGGTTGTGACCCAACCCTAGTATATAAACTTAATGGGTGTTTAATTTAATACTTGTTTATAGTTGAGTATTTATTATTTAGCCTTGTTCTTGCTTTTATTTGGGAAATTAATGGTTGCAAACATTAGTTCATGCCTATTTGACTTGGTCTCTACTTGAGAAAGAGAGACTTAGTCTAGGAAAATTTGGCTAACAAGAAATTGGATCAATCGAGAGATTGACAATCCCAATTAAAGGGTTGAACCTAGAGATAGTAACAACCCGACTTGAGCTTTTTATCAACCGTTTTGTTTAATACCCATTGGGACTTGAGAAAGCCAAATTGGGCAAAATTACTCTCTGACCGAGAGGTATTGAGTGGGTAATTGAGTGTCGATAGCTATAATACATCCCGACCAATAAAACAAGCTTTAAAGTTTATATCTCATTAGGCAAATCCTAGGTGAAGGTCATAGCCCTAGGCGTTTTACAACATTTAAAAAATAACAAAAATAATTTCCTAGTTTTATTTCTTAAATTTCAACCGTAGTTTAATTTAGACTTTAAAACAACCCAATTTTGTGGAGGTGCAAATTTAAATATACAAACTCACGCACTACAATATATACTACTAACTTCCATACATATAACTCCCTGCAGAATTCGACCCGTCTCTTGTTGGGTATTATTATTGCATTGACCGTTATCATAACCTCGAATATAGGTGTGAACTTGGACGAGACTAGTAGTTTCGTCCGGACTTGTTTTTACACGGTATAAATATACCAAAAATACGATTTTGAAGATTGGAGAAACAACCAAGGCAAGAAGACTCAAGAATTCATCAATATTATAACCTGCAATCAGTGCAATATAGGAATTTGTATCAAATCATTAGAATTGATATTTTTTTTGTTCTTAACCTTATTTGAGATGTATTACTCCATTATTATGGAGTAATTTCCATTAGGGTATTGACAGATATGTTGTTTCGATAACTTGATTAGGGATTCGATTCTTAATAATTGTTAGAATTTATTGATGGAGCTTTAATTTGTATTGTGAGTTATTTATTATTTTGCTTAATCGAAAGAGGAGTTTGACATTGAATTCTTCACATCTTATGATCTAGTTTAAATTTGTGATTCAAATAGGTAATCGAAAGAGTCTTTTGAATTGTCAATCGAACTAGAAAATAGGAAAATATTCGTGAGAAGTTACCCTTTAGATCATAAACATCATTTGATTGTTGCAATTATTTACCGTGCTTCAATTGGATTAATTACTGAATTAACGTTTAATCGAAAGAGGAACATTAACTTCAAGTGCAATCTTATTATCGGTTGAATTCATGAGAATCAACCGTATTGTAGAGTGAATTAACTCAAGAATTGAATCCCGAGTCAGTTATCTTTCACCTATCTAGTCAAATACCCTTAAGTTATCTTTCACCTATCTAGTCAAATACCCTTATCCCTCTCATTGATATTTCTTTGTTGCTCATCTGCTGACTTTTGTGATCAATTATTATTTGCTTAATTTTTAGTAGTTAACGTAGTAACAGTCATCAAATCAAGTGTTAATTTTCCTGAATAGTAATCAACTGGAGATTATTCGAATACTGTTTAAATCCAATTCCTGTGGAGACGATAATTAAACTATACTATCTTTGACTAGTGAGCAATAATTTTGTGTTGTGTTTTGCGCTCTTCATAGTAATAGAATTCTAGAAATATGAAAATACTAGATTAACATTTAATAAATTCTATTTTATTCGAGAAATTTCTGGCATGGTTGAAATTTATGATTTTTGATTTGTTCCATTAGTTATGGTGGCTTTTTGTGTGGTTGATGAAGAGCTTGTTGGGTTTGGAATTGTGGGCCAAATAAATCTGGTATTTGATTACAATTTCATAAAGTGGAGAGGAAAAGTTCGTAGCATATAGACACATCATATGCATATTGCATCATTAGTAACAAAAGGGAAATCAAAGCTCAACCACCCATTATATTAGCTTTGAACCACCTTTTTGGTTCCAAAGTTTCAGTATATACTTTTGATTTTGTTCCTTAAACAAATGAAAATTAGTTATGTGCAGTTTAGATGGATTGTGTTGGTGCATGTGCTGGTTTCACTGGTTTCTTAGTGCAGGCAAAAAGCAGTTGAATTTTCAAATGTAACATGGAGGAGTCAATGCCAGATAGATGCTATGTAACCTAGCAATTAGTCCACTGAAGAAATGAATAACTTTGCCAAAGAGAGCTATGTTGCTTAAGGCCAGTGCTTTGGATAATTCTCTTTTACTAGTAATTTATTTCATATAATTAATTGTTGCTTCAGTTACACAGCATCGTCACTATTCATTGCACCACCTCTGAATTGTTTCGACTATTCTAAAGAATGCATCTTCGAAGTTTGAAAAAAATTCCAGGTGCATTTTCCATCTCTATTCGTGCGCTTGTTATCTTATTGACAATTTGCCCATTAATAACGCAGACCACTGAACAAGTTTAAGGACTGGATCTTCTTTCTGGTCATGCAGAAACTAAAGGAAAATGCCATTGTATCTTAATTTTTATTATCAAAATTAAATCGCACACATTATGACGATATATAGAACGTGAGTATCTCCATTGTTTAATTAATTTAAAATCCAATATCCATTATTGTGAAAGGACTCTTGGCGTAGCTGGTAAAGCTGATGGCATGTGACTAGAAGGTCACAACTTCGAGCCGTGAACATAGTCTCTTGCAAAAATACAGGGTAAGATTGCGTACAGTAAAATTCTTGTGGTCCGGCCCTTCCCTGAATCTAACTCATAACGAGAGCTTAGTGCACCAGGCCGTCGTCTAATATCCACTATTGATTCAGGGAGGTTCATGTACCCAGAGAAGCCTAAGATAGAATAAGTCGTAAGAGTTAATATTTGTAAGCTATTGTCGAAGAAAATTAAGGAAGAGAAGTAAGAATTACGATTTCTTGAAATTTGGCACAGCGCACATGGCCATATACTAAAAGTTCATCTCAGTAACAAGCACGATGGCGGAAAAGTTTCGTATTCATTTTCTTTTATAGTTGTTTAAAACATACCGAAAAACAAAAAGATCATAGGCAACAAATAACAACAACAACTTAGTATAATCTCATTAGTGGAATCTGGGGAGAATAGTGTGTACGCAGACCTTACCCTTATCCTGGGATAGAGATCCGATAGACCCTCGGCTCCCTCCCTCCAAAAACTTTTCACCTTGCTCTTGGGATGACTCGAAGTCGCAAACAAATTAAAACTAGCCGACCGAAGACAAAACTCCTAAAATCCCTACTATCTAAGAAGTACCAATTAACAAGCTAGCCGACCGAAGTTGCATAGTTCAACATAGCCATACCCCTAACTGTGGATGTGCATTCAGGTTTTTGTTTTGGTTTTCATCATTCGGTTTCGATTTTGATAAGATGCCATTTAATCCGAATCAAAATAAAATGGGAAAAGAGCCAAATATGCCACTACTTTCATATATTGTTTATATTTAACTTTATTATATTATCGGGTCAAATTTATCCCTACAATCAATAAACTTTTAAAAATACCGCTTGATCTGTTAAGTAATCCAAAATCTCCCAAATTCTTTTTATTTAAATCACTTGTTGTTTTTCTTGCTCCATTATTATTAAAAATTACTATTGATGTGAATGCTAAAGTTACTAGACTATACAAATTATTCATATTTTTTTTAATTACCAATGCACACATTTCTCTTCTTGTAATAAATAAAATTAGTTTAGAATTTTATTTATTTTTCAATCATATACATACCGTAAAATTTAGTGGGTATATTTATTGTGTATTATATGCATCTGATCATCATGTATGTACATGTATATTCAAATATATTTTGTCATTGCCTGGTTAGTATAGAGTTCGATCGACTAACTTAAGAGTGCACAATGTGTAGGCATTTAATTAAAGTAAAGTTGAATTAGACAATGTAAAGTCTCCGAGAAACTTCAACTTCAATCACTAATACTTACAAAGTCTCCATACATTTGGTGCAACGAATTCATTAAAATTGGAATGTTGTAAATATTTTTAGAATTTAGAAAAGCTATCTAATTTAGATTTTTCAATTTACTATACTTTATTTATTCGGTTGTATTATTTAATATTTTTTTCTCTTATTTTTTTTCTCTAATTCCGAAAGCAGGTAAATGCCTATTATTTCAAAAATAGTGGATCAAGAAGAAGCAACAAGTGATTTAAATAAAAGAAATTTGGGAGATTTTGGATTACTTAACAGATCAACGGGTATTTTTAAAAGTTTGCTGATTGTAGAGGTAAATTTGGTCCGATAGTATAACGGTAGGGGTAAATTTGGCTCGATAGTATAACGGAGGTTAAATATAGACAATATATGAAAGTAGGGGGTATATTTGGCCCTTTTCCCAAATAAAATTGGTTACGTTCAGTTTCTCTTTGGGTGCGATTATTATCTATTTAGTTTTCCGGTTGTGTCCAGGGGCGAATCTACCTTATGAGTTAGGGGTACCACGGCACCCGCTCGCTTCGCTACAATTCTTACTGTGTACATAATATCTCTGTGAAGAAACGTATAAATGGATAGAGTGACACTCAAAAGTTACAAAGTGAAAGCGTGTGCCATTGGTTCAGCCTTCCCTTTGAAGACTTTATTTTTAGTTGAACCCTAGGGCCTCACCTCTTTTCCTTCTTTTTCGGTTCTCTCCCTCCTTTTATTACTTGCTAAGTCTCTCTTCTTTAATTTTTAAACTTTCAGTTCTTATTTTGTTTCTATCATTATACCTTATTTTATGAATAATTATTTTCTATAGGTAATTTGAATTGATTTTAATTAGCATATAATTTCTTAAATTTATATAGTGGAATATAATTTGAGTAATATCTTCTATTGGGTTTTGAAAAAAATTAAATGGCTTGATTGATAGTCGTTTTGAGTCGAATATCATAGGTTGAATGTTGAAGGTTTTTCTTTGAAAATAATTGTCATATAAGTCAACAATTAAGATGGAAAAATAAACAAAGAACAATACAAGTAAATTAATCTAGTCAAACAAAGAATATATAGTGTAGTTAAGGTACTCTTTAAGCAAATACTTATATTGGAGGCGCTCTTTCATGGAATGTTATTTTTTTTTTTTGCATTTTTATTTAGAATGTTTTATATTAAACATTAAAATTTTGAACTAAAATCGAACTTATTTTCTTTGTGAATGAAAGGCCTATTCAAATTAACCAAAAACTAACTGAATCGACCCATTATTCTTAATCTATCTTGTAATTACTGACATGTATATTGTATGCATAACATGGTGGCACCCATAACCTTCGAATTCTGGATCCGCCTCTGGTTGTGTCATATAAGAAATTATGAATTTTATATAATGGAAAAGTTATATCATGTAAATGACGAAAAAAGAAAAATTATCACAAAAAGGAGAAATAGTAATGTAAATCTCTTTAATATTTCTTAAATTCAAGTAACATGGTTGAAATAATAGACATCAATGATAAGATAACATCACATATTAGATGGCATAGCCAAACACTTGTACTTTCCTATAAAGTTATGATGCAATAAGACTTCTTTGCACGCCTAATGATAAGCGCCACCAAACAAACACCACTACCAGTCAAATTCAAAGTCAGCAGTGAGATAGTTGAACATTGCTGTGAGAGGCGTAGTACGGTCAGGCCTGGACATTTCCCTGTTGTGAATCTCAATTAATTCCCTAACAAGCTGATTGTCCTGCTCAGAAAAATTAGTAGTAGTAACGAAGTTTGAATTGTCTATAGGGCCTCAGATTTTGAGCCACACCAAAGAGAATATAATGGGAAATCTACTCTTCTCTAGCTTTGTCTGTGCAGTTCTTCCTCCAGTGTAGCGGAAAAACTGTGAGAAAAATAAAGTAAAGTTGATTTTTTGGAAAAATATAGACTTCTCTAGGATGTCCTAGTGTTGTATCCTTGATATTTAGTAGATACATTTAGATGTTCTAGAATGTTGTTAGAAGATAAGGTTTGCTAGAATCTTCCTCGTACATTATCTAGAATCATCCATAGACAAGTATAAATAGGGAATGTCTTGTTCATTCGTAATCAAGCCAAAAATCAAGAAAAGTTCTCCTATCTAAAATCTCTCTTCTCTTTCAAGATTCCTTTCTTTAGTTGAATCTTCCAATGGTTTCCAATAATACTTTTCTTCTCTTCTGCTATTCTTTACAAAAACTGTGGATAATCTGACGCATTAACAGCCCTGTAAGTTTCACAAAGATTGTCGAACTCTTTGGGTCTCTTATTATAGGAGATCCTGTCAAAACTAATGTCTCATACATGACTTTGTAAGCACCCCCAAATATAGCACACATTGCGTTAATCCTTTTGGTCATCAAGTTGTCATAGTTAACTTGGCTGACATTTTTGAAGAGTAACATTACGGTGATTCCAAAGAGAACCAAAATCTGCTTATAGTAAAAATTACGGTGCGGTCAACATGATATACTCTTCTGCTTGGGACAGCAGTTTCACAGTATGAATTACTCTAATGCCTAATTCAGTTAATCGCACATCCTTAAAATCAGGGTTGACCAAAGTCACTAAACTGACCACATAGGCACAAGTATCCCTACTGTCACCTGTGCAATCTCAAAGACACAATGCCCGTGCAATTTTATAGAGTTCGGTTCTAGAAAATAACATTCCTTTAACTCTCGGGATCTAACTCTGGATTTGGCCATTAGATAGAAGAGATTAAAATCGAAATTAAAGTAACGAGAATAATCCATTTTCTTATTAGAGAATTTTAAATACCACATCCAAAGTATCTTCATTAATTTACATTGGTATTGGAAAATATCAAATTAAATCTGTACATGAACACATGGGGTACGCGGAACGACGTTCCTCCACTTGAATTCAAATTCTTGAACTCGTAACAAACATTTATCATCTCATCTCGCTATTCGTGATGACTTAATTACTACCAAATCTATCCTCTAATTAACGTAAGAATGTAGAAAGACAAGTGTATGATTTGACGCAAATTTTGGATTTCTAGTGCATGCACTCTCCTCTGGTTCCTTTGTTCTTATCCAATCAACTGAATGCTTCTGTCTCCGCCTTGGATAGGCAGTGAACAAGAAATAATAAACAAAACAACAAAAAAATCAATAAATAGCCATCAAGTCTCTTAAAGAATAGTTGGATTAAGTTGGAATAGTTTCAACTATCCTGCACGGAAAGTGAATTTCGCGGCTGAAACGATTTCTTAGGAAAGTTGGATTAAGTTGGAATAGTGATATTGTAACAAAAAATTCAAAAGTTTTACTACTACATTATTTTTCTTAAGTTGGCGGCCGTTTAAGTAAGGAACTAAAAAAAACAGGAACAAATAACCATCCACCCAACTGTTTAAACTAAAAATAATTGGCAGATATATAATATATGTATATTTAATGTATAATATGTGTATAACATGAATAATCAATGTATAATTTATGTATGCCAGCTAAAAAAAATAAATATATAGTTCATCTGACGGCTATTTATGTAAAGATCCCAACATTGAATCTGACTGACTATTTGTATAACAATTTCTAAAACTTTTATACCTACATGCTACATGCTATGTCGTCAATATAATGTTCCGAGGAGGGAGAAACAATGGAGCCTCAATCGAAATCCATGTCAAAAAGGAGAAAAGAGTTGGATCGATAGAGGGTTTTCGTTTTAGTGTGTCTAAGGAACTGTCAAAAAAAAAAAAAAAAAAAAAGGTAAGGTGCAAGTGCATCGAATATATGGACAAGGCACATAATTTTTATGGGATATGTCCATCTAATAATGTTGTCGACTTTACTTTTCTGTCCAAGATGCATGGCAGATTGAAGAATACAAACTTTGCCTGCTTCTTTTAAGATGCTTAATTTGCTGCCTCATGCTGCATAAGTTTACTCTGGCATTGTGACGTCAATTAAACAAGAGTAGTATGATGCTTAGTTTGTCACATTAATATTAATTGCAGCAAGCAAAAGATTTTCGCTCTAGTATTCTGGAACACTATATATGTTCCTCACTTACAAAGTGCACCAATGTTATTGCAATATACTCTTAGCATTCTATCGTCTAACTTAAATCCCCTACTATATATAAATGCATGATTTGAATACCTGAGAATTTGCATGAGACCTTATTGTTGAAGTCAAAAATGATTTAGGAGAACGAGGGGAAACGTGGAAAGAGAAATGAAACACATGTATATATAGGACAAGCATCTCTTGCATTCAATTCAGTTTTTCAAAATCATATGGACTACACAATTCACAGACCATATATATGGTGGAACATCCTCCTCTATGATGTCAATATAGAGCTGCCTTACCCTTAATGACTTGCACGTAGGCTCCATATAAATGAGGATTAGAAATGCATAATCATACTACAAGAAATCTCTGATTTAGATATTTTATTTTTAGAAAAGACTGAGCAGATCAGTTGTTTAATACTAAAAGCTGAAGCAAATCAGCAACTGCTTTAACAAATTAAATAGAACATAACGGATTTAAGAGTACAAAAATAAGTCTCCAAGCTGAGATATTACGTAGAATATAAAAATGTAAATCAAGAAAAAGCAACACTGGGGTGGTGGCGCAGTTGGCTAGCGCGTAGGTCTCATAGCTTCTGAGTAATCCTGAGGTCGAGAGTTCGAGCCTCTCTCACCCCACAATTCTTTTTCTTGAGGGGTTTCTCTGCTTTGGTAATTTTTCTCTTCATTTTAATACGATAATAAGGGGCAAGGAGGAACAGCCAGCATAAATCCTAACGAATGTAGACGAGGTGAATATGGTAATTATCTATTCAAATGGCAATTGTTACGTATTAGTTTTCTAGTCTCAGTATCGCAAATTTGAATGGACCAAGTTAATATATCTTAGCAATACTGTGATATTAATGACTCGGGTTTCTATATCTCCATTTGTTCTAATAAAACTAGATTACAATTATAAAGCAGAAAATGTTCGTAGAGGGACTTGTTTCAAAGTCATAATCTTATTGTTTTCAAGCCTAACTAAATTTCTCTGTTATATAGAAGAGCCAAGTTGGTCGACCAAGAGTAAAAGAGTAATTTCATATTTCTATTAAAATTGCTCATATAGTTGTAAATAAACACACTCTTGACTCAACACATTCTAGAAGCATCCTTCAATCTTTCTCAATCCGAAAAATAGGTGCAGGATGATCTTTCTATTCTAACAATCTTCATTAGTTTATACTACCCTTTCACTTCTCAACTGGGTTTTTTTTGTTTTAATTTTTGCCCATATCGTCTTCCGTTTTCTTTAGATTTTTTAATTTTATGGCTGAAATTCTGCCTAACCCTGTTCAATCTTCTTCGGCCTTCATTTTCTTCCGAAGTTTATAATTTGTTTAATCTGTTATCAGCTAAAAAAGGTCTTGATTTTTGTACAACTCAAACACTAGATATTTTCGTTTCTATGCATGTTAATGTGTCAAGAGAGAAACTTTAATGGATTTTCTTTTCAGTATTTCGAGTATAATTCTTCTTTTGCTACTTGATATCATCCTCCTTTTTTCAGTTTTTGTTTCTTATTGGGAAATTTATGCTCGTTCTCTATTATTGTGCATAAATTGATTCATCTTGCACTAAACTTTGTGAAAGTCTTAAATTTGGTTGTACGTTAGGACAAACTAGGCCCTTTTTGTAGAAGTACAACAGATTGTGTTATTGCTCTGTGTGCATGTCGTTCTTTTCTCTTGCTTTTGCTTTGTTTATTGCTACTATAAAGGATTTGTTCGTTTTATTCATTTCAGGTCTTCTTTATCATAATTGGACGCACTACCAATTCATGTCAGGTCTTCTCTCAAAGTTTGATTATGTAATTATACAGTATATAGTATGTTCACCTAAGTTGTTTTGTTTGTGATATATGCCAATGAAATTCAATTTACATTTTACGTATTGTATATCCAAATTAATTAATTTTAAACAAGTAGTTAAAATTCGAGTTTAGTATCATTTTCAAGCCTCGATCTTTAGAAAAATGGTCACTCAATCGAAATTTATTTTTTTAATGTACAAGTTTAGTTATATGTATTAAATGATGCTAACTTATCTGACAGTACTTCTTTCTGCGTATTTATTGTAAATGTTAGGCCCATAAACAACACACCCCAAATCAGAAGTTGCAGCATGTTAGCCTAATGAAAGTTAGCACAAAGTGATAGCACTCTCAAAACCCACCAAAACCTAAAAGCTGTTGAAATTGGCAAAAGTACCACATCGGTGGATGACAATTTTGAATGAGAATTTCACCCTATAAAAGGAGGCCTAATGTTTAGGATTTATATACACCTCTCATTTGCCTTTTATCTTCTTAAGGCATTTGTATCTTCTCTCTTTAGTATTATTTCACTTGTAATTTTGCAGTGGAATAAAATATTGATTGTGTCCGAGGAAGTAGGCAAAATTGGCCGAACCTCGTAAATTCTGGTGTTCTTTTATTGTTGTCTTATTGTCTTGTTTATTATTTAGTGGTTGTTATAATTTTTGGTATAGTAGTTGTGACTCATTCACACTATATACATTTGGCTTCCGCAACAATTGGTATCAGAGCCAAGGTACTGTCTAAGTATGCTCTGTGGTTGCAGCATAGTCTGATCTTCCACATCAGAAAAGATCTATCTTGGTAACTGAGTCAAGGTTCTATCTGAGTATGCTCTGTGGTTGCAGCTTAGTCTGATCTTCCACACCAGAAAGGAAATAATCTTGATTTGTGTCGTCAGCTACTAAATAATATTTGTGTCAAAATGGGAGACAGTAAACAAGAAGAATCTACATCAAGTGTCAATAATACGTCATCGTTGGCATCTTCGCTTATGACAAGAATTGTGTCAAATGCGAAATTTGCGGTAGAAATTTTTGACGGGTCAGGACATTTTGGGATGTGGCAAGGCGAGGTTCTAGATGTTCTTTTTCAACAAGGGTTAGATCTTGCCATTGAAGAAAAGAAGCCAGATGTTATTGGAGAAGAAGATTGGAAAATTATCAATCGTGTTGCTTGCGGTACCATTCGATCCTACCTTGCTAGAGAGCAGAAATATCCATACACAAAGGAAACTTCTGCAAGTAAATTATGGAAAGCACTGGAGGATAAATTTTTGAAGAAAAACAGTCAAAATAAATTGTACATGAAGAAGAGACTGTTTCGCTTTACCTATGTTCCTGGTACCACAATGAATGAACATATCACCAGTTTCAATAAGTTGGTCACAGATTTGCAAAATATGGATGCAACTTTTGATGATGGTGACTTGGCCTTGATGTTATTGGGGTCACTTCCTAATGAGTACGAGCACCTTGAAACTACTCTACTCCATGGAAATGACCAAATTTCTCTCAGAGAAGTTTGTTCGGCTTTGTACAGCTATGAACAAAGAAAGGGAGAAAAACAGAAGGGCGGAGAAGAACAAGCACTAATTGTGAGGGGTCGTCCTCAAAATCAAACGAGGACTAAGAAGGGAAGATCCAAGTCGAGATCTAGACCCAGCAAAGATGAATGTGCCTTTTGTCGAGAAAAGGGGCACTGGAAGAAAGACTGTCCGAAGTTGAAGAATAAGGCCAGACATAACAATGGAAAGGCCATTATGGATTCAAATGTAGCTGATTGTGATGATTCAGACTTCTCATTAGTTACAACAGAGTTATCAACATCATCAGACATATGGTTGATGGACTCGGCTTGTAGCTACCATATGTGTCCCAACAAGGACTGGTTCGTGAATTTTCAAGAAGGAGAATATGGAGTCATCCACACAGCGGATAACAGCCCTCTTACCTCATATGGCATTGGTTCAATAAGATTAAGGAGCCATGATGGAATGATCAGAACATTAACAGATGTTCGATATGTACCGGGTTTGAAGAAGAATCTCATCTCTGTGGGAGCCCTAGAATCAAAAGGGTTCAAAATCATTGCAGAAAATGGAGTGATGAGAATATGCTCCGGTGCACTAGTGGTAATGAAGGCCAATCGGAAGAACAATAACATGTACTGCTATCGTGGTAGCACAGTTATTGGGACAGCAACAGTGACATCCAGTGATGACAAAGAGGCAGAAGCAACCAGGCTATGGCACATGCGCTTGGGACATGCTGGAGGAAAATCCTTGAAAGCTTTATCTAATCAAGGATTGTTAAAAGGCGTAAAGACTTGCAACTTGGAGTTTTGCGAGCATTGTGTCAAAGGGAAACAGACAAGGGTTAAATTTGGTATAGCGATCCATAATACTAAAGGCATTTTGGATTATGTACACTCTGATGTTTGGGGTGCTTCCAAAACACCGTCATTGGGTGGGAAGCACTATTTTGTAACCTTTGTTGATGATTTTTCCCGAAGAGTGTGGGTGTATACAATGAAGAGGAAAGATGAAGTGTTGGGAATTTTTCTCAAATGGAAAACGATGGTGGAGAATCAAACAGGCAGGAGGATCAAGTGTATTCGCACAGACAATGGAGGTGAATACAAAAATGATCATTTCAATAAGGTCTGTGAAAATGATGGCATCGTCCGACACTTCACTGTCAGAAATACACCACAACAGAATGGAGTGGCAGAACGTATGAACCGGACTTTACTGGAGAAGGTACGGTGTATGTTGTCCAATGCTGGCTTGGGCAAAGAATTTTGGGCTGAGGCAATTACATATGCATGCCACCTCATTAATCGTCTACCATCTGCTGCTATTGATGGCAAGACACCATTTGAAAAATGGTATGGAAAACCTGCTGTAGATTATGACTCTTTGCACGTGTTTGGCTCAATTGCATACTATCATGTGAAAGAGTCAAAATTGGATCCGAGAGCAAAGAAGGCTATATTTATGGGGATTACTTCTGGAGTCAAAGGATACCGCTTATGGTGTCCAGAGACAAGGAATATTATATTCAGCAGAGATGTTACCTTTGATGAATCTACCATAACAAATAAGATGACAGTTGAAGATGTCAAACAAACTGGTGGTGCATCAAAGCAGGTGGAGTTTGAGGGAAAATTTATTTTTCCTACACAAGAAGCAGAGGAGGAAACTCATGAAGATTACCCTCTGGAAGAAGAGCCAGTAGAAAGGGAGATTCCAACTCAGGAACCTCGACAACAACTTGAATCAATAGCAACCAGCAGGCCAAAAAGGACAATAACGAAACCTGTTCGTCTTATAGAGACGGTTGCTTGTGCAACCTCAATTGTAGCTGATGGTGTTCCTACCACTTATAAAGACGCAATCCAAAGTTCAGAAGAAGATAAGTGGAGGATTGCCATGAATGAAGAAATGCAGTCCCTTCATCAGAATCATACATGGAAATTGGCCAATCTCCCGAAGGGAAAGAAAGCAATTGGGTGCAAATGGGTATTTGCAAAGAAAGAAGGATTTCCTAACCAAGAAGATGTTCGCTACAAAGCAAGATTGGTGGCCAAAGGATATGCTCAAAAGGAGGGAATTGATTACAATGAAGTATTTTCTCCAGTTGTAAAACATTCCTCCATTAGAATTATGTTGGCTTTGGTAGCACAGTTGGATTTGGAACTAGTTCAGATGGATGTAAAAACTGCGTTTTTACATGGAAACTTGGAGGAGGAAATCTACATGACTCAGCCAGAAGGATTCAAAGTTGCTGGAAAAGAAAATATAGTATGCAAACTTGAAAAATCGTTGTACGGATTGAAACAATCTTCTAGACAATGGTACAAGCGATTTGACAAGTTTATGTTGCGGCAAGGGTATAAGAGAAGCAAATACGATCATTGTGTGTATTTGCGCAAACTTAATGATGGTTCCTTTGTATATCTTCTCCTATATGTTGATGATATGTTGATAACTTCCAAGAATTCGGAAGAAATTGATAAGTTGAAGATTCAACTGAAGGAGGAGTTCGAGATGAAGGATCTGGGTGAGGCAAAGAAAATTCTTGGCATGGAGATAATAAGAGATAGACGTACAAAGAAACTCTGTTTATCTCAGAAAGAATATTTGAAGAGAGTACTAAAGCGTTTTGGCATAGATAAGAAGACTAAGCCAATTAGTACGCCACTTGCTCCCCATTTTAAGCTAAGTAATACTATGTCGCCAAAGGATGAAACTGAACAGGAGTATATGTCAAGGGTACCATACGCAAATGTTGTTGGTAGCTTGATGTATGCAATGGTTTGTACGAGACCTGACATTTCACAAGCCGTTGGAGTTATTAGCAGATATATGCATAATCCAGGAAAGGAGCATTGGCAAGCTGTGAAATGGATTCTACGGTATATTCATAGTAATGTAGATGTTGGGTTAGTTTTTGAGCAGGAAGGCAATCGGTCTGTAGTTGGATATTGTGACTCAGATTTTGCGGGTGATCTGGACAAACGAAGGTCAACTACTGGTTATGTGTTTACTTTTGCAAAGGCACCAGTTAGTTGGAAGTCTACTTTGCAGTCAACAGTTGCTTTGTCTACAACAGAGGCAGAGTACATGGCTATTACGGAGGCTGTGAAGGAGGCAATTTGGCTTCAGGGGTTGCTAAAGGAGCTTGGTATTGAACAAAAAAATATTACAATTTTTTGTGATAGTCAAAGTGCTATTCAATTAGCGAAGAACCAAGTTTATCATGCAAGGACGAAGCACATTGATGTTCGGTATCATTTCGTACGAGAAATCATAGAAGAAGGTGGAGTCACGGTGAAGAAAATTCATACTACGGAGAACCCTGCTGATATGCTGACAAAAGTGGTGACTGCGGTCAAGTTTCAACATTGTTTGGATTTGATCAACATTGTTGAACACTAAAGATTGAAGATGAAGACACAACCAAAATTTGTTATTGAGAGAAAATTGAAGATGTGGAATTTTGCCAAGGTGGAGATTTGTTGAAATTGGCAAAAGTACCACATCGGTGGATGACAATTTTGAATGAGAATTTCACCCTATAAAAGGAGGCCTAATGTTTAGGATTTATATACACCTCTCATTTGCCTTTTATCTTCTTAAGGCATTTGTATCTTCTCTCTTTAGTATTATTTCACTTGTAATTTTGCAGTGGAATAAAATATTGATTGTGTCCGAGGAAGTAGGCAAAATTGGCCGAACCTCGTAAATTCTGGTGTTCTTTTATTGTTGTCTTATTGTCTTGTTTATTATTTAGTGGTTGTTATAATTTTTGGTATAGTAGTTGTGACTCATTCACACTATATACATTTGGCTTCCGCAACAAAAGCATGGTCTTAAAGCCAATGTAGAACCAATAAATAAAGGCATGAGGTACTTTAATAATTGATGGCTTTGTGAAGTTCTAAGATAGACCCATCATATGCTAAAATAGATGGATACTTGCATAGAAATTCCCTCTATATGCTTTGATAAACAATCTTGTTGGTTTAGAGCTTTCTTTCTAAAATCGAGAAAATAAGGTCACATCAAGCTGATTTATTTCCTGTTTACTAAAGTATGGCATACTCCTTAATGAGGACTGCAATTGTTTTGGACGAGAGGGAATAGTTAGAGTTTTAAAATTCTCTTTTGCTTTGTGTACATAAATTTTATTTCAGTGATCATGTAATATTTTTTTTTTTTTGACAATTCTAGTTGTATCGTGATATCCTTGTGTGTTGTTAAGTCTTTTTGGCAGCTATATTAGCTGAATAAAAGTTTTTTCCATGTTAAATGTGTACAAGGATAAAAAGGGTCTTAAGTTAGCATCTATGATTATGTCTTAAAAGTAAAGGTGGACAAGAACAAGAAAGGTGACTGTGTAGCCACGTACTAGGATTCAGCAGCTCATGGATGACAGATCAAGAAGTCAGGTATTATGATGATATGTGCATTTGAAACAAGTATAGGAATTTCACATTTTAATGATTCATGCCACCATAATACTTAGCTTGAATATCTCGACTAGATCTTCAATTTAGATCTTCAAAAATATATCGATGTATTATCTTTGAATGAATAATTTCAGAATATAATGGGATTTAACTTCTAGTTTCTCACTATCTGCTATGAAATTTCTTGATGAGGATTTTCTTGTCTAGAGTCCCTCCCATCTTTCTGTCTTTTCTGGCCTGGAAGAAACTATACCGAACTGATATTGTTATTGTTAGAATTCTACACACTAATCCAGATCATTTAGGTATCCTATTTACCAGAGATCTCTGCTCTTGGCTTCTTTTAAGTATGCTCCAATAGGACCAAAACATGCAACTTCTTAACTGATCAAAGAAAACATATAGTAACTTATTAAGATGTCGTATTCTAAGTTGTTGCTATCCAAACTAAGGCTGCAAGGTGAATACTTGAATCTATTTTGTATAAATGTAATTTATAGTAGCTTGTTATCAATCTTTTATCTTCCACAATATTTTTTAATCTTTATTTAAATGGCAAAAGACGCACGTCACTGGTAAGTTATTTGTCCAGCTTTTGACATGCTTTTAACTTGACATGTCATTTCCATTTCCTACCTTTTATAAATTCCGACTTACATGGCAATTTACTGCATAACACGTTATATTTTTCTTCTCTACTTTATTAAATTTTATATTGGTGGTTTGCTGCAAGTTCTCCACTCTGGCTACATTATGTGACAAGAATTGAGTTGGGCTAATGCGAAGAAATAATTTTTACAGGTTCAATATTATTGCCATAGCCTGCAAAAACGGAGACTAATTACAGCATTATAGTTGTATTACAATCTGTCAATACGCAAATAGTACATACCTAGACAGGTTAGTGTGAGGGATGTAAAGAATGTGCCATTTTGCACGTCGTTTTGCAGTCATTGTGGTAGATGTTCTATTAACCTTTGTACAACAGAAACATTATCCCTAAACGCCTGTAAATAATATGAAATAATTAATAGGCAATGTTATATATATCTGGTTTAGTACTACTTTTTTACATGTTTCAATCTCTTCTTTCTATAATTGCATGTCAAAACAAAGATAGTAATATTAAATTAATGTTTAAGCTTTTATAACATTGGGCCCGTGCTAAGAGCGGGCCAAACTTATCTAGTCTATTATATATAAGAGCCACAAAGGTCGATCAAGGGTAAAAGAATAATTTAAATACTTTTATTAAAATAATAATTTTTATCGTGGGGTGTTTATTTCTTGTTGGATCGAGGTTTGGCTCTAGAAGCATCCTTCTTCAAACTTTCTCAGCCCCAAAATCAGACGTAAGACTACTCTTATTCCAACGTCAATTTCATAGTATTCTTTCACTTCTCTTCGTCTTTCTCAACTGGTATTGTCATTCCAGGTATGCTTTTCTCTTAGTAATTGTTTACTCAAATCTTCTAATTTTCTCAATTTCATGGCTGATGTTGTTATTTTCTGCCTCACTTTTCAATGTTCTTCGACCTTCATTTTCTTCTTTTTGTTTCTCTTTTCGCCTTAAATCTTTTACTTTTGCATGATTTTTATTTTTCTTCAGTCTTCCAAAGACTACCCTTTCAGTTCGTTTTGTCTTCTCGGCTTGGGGTTACAATTAATTTTAGACATGCTTTTTTATTTTTTGCCAAAATTTCTTCCATTTCTATTTTATCTTCCCAGTTTATAGTTGGAGTTAGTGGTAGATGTCTTTTTATCTTTCGGTTCTCTTCGGTCTTACTCATTTATACTCTTGGAGGTTGATGTGAATTTTCAAGTTGGTAATTTCTTAAACCTGTCATCACCTAAAAAGATGTCTTGATTGTAGTACATTTCAGACACAAGATCTATGCATGTTATGTGTCAAGACTTCAACTTAAATTAATTCAGTTTAAGATTTCGCCATCCAATTGCTATATGATTTCCCTTCTCCTAGAAGATCTTCTATAAAAAAAAAAATTAATTTTTATTCTTTTAAATTATATAAAAAGTTATCTAGTGTATACGGTCTAAACCGAGTTTGCCCTTCGTGTAATTAGTCAAGATTGGAACATGATGGACTGAAGGTCGTCATTATAATATCGAGATGAGATGTGAAGCCGGGTTATCGATCTCAAGATCCAGACCGATCAATACCGAGCTCGAGTCAATATCGAGCTATGATGTGAAGTGGTGTTATCGAGCTCAAGATCCAGATACTGATCAATACCGAGCTCGAGGCCCAGAGACCGACCAATACCAAAATCGAGCCAAGAGACAAAGAGTCGTTGTAGTCGCACTAGGGGAGAGAATCTCGACGGAAATTAAGGAAAAACTAAATAACTAATCTATCATGAGATCCCCACTATGTATTTTTAATTATATTCAAAGTAGGATTCTTCCACTATATTAAGAGTGGCTATCATTTATGGAAAGAGACATTCATACATTGATACACTCTCATATTTCAAAGATTATTGAGATTTACAGACATATACTAAAGATTATCCTATTTCGGGCTTTGGACATTGATTCATCTTGCTCTTTATAAATCATTCTCTACTCAATTTGGGTTTGTATTAATTCCTTTTTATAGTCAATATTCGATATATTTCTACTTATTTTTCCGATTTGTACCAAGTTATACCACGTATCCTTAGAACCACGTATAAATTCAACTCTATCTATTTTTCGGGTAAACAGTTTGGCGCCCACCGTGGGGCTGAGGATGATAGTGGTTATTTGGTACGAATATCTGAAAAACACACCATTTTACACTTGCTCTTGGAATTATCTTTTATTTCAAGTTAAAAACGACGAACTCTCAATTAATAGTCCTACCTATCGACAACGAAGCTGGCCTTCAAGATGAGAACAACAACCTGACGATTAGGGATGAAAGGCCACTCGTCGATCCCGTTGGAACTAGGGCCGCAGATCCAATCAACGTTAATTCACATGTGGCCATCGAGGCGAACCAACTTTCCGACCCCGAAAATAGCATTCATGGTGAAACTCGACCTGCGGTGCGAAATACCCAAAATGTTGGAGAAGACGGGATCAGCCTGCGTATGATTTTCGAAATGTTGCAAGCTCAACAGGTAGCAATAGCTCAGTTGCAGAACCAAACCCAGGCACCGTGCAGGGCCGAGCCCGGTCCACCCCGAGAAGTCACCCACAAAACGGGGCCAGCTGTAGTAAGATCAAATGAACAAGAATCGCGGACTAATCCCGAAATCATTAGGATGCTCGAGGAACTAACAAAACGAATTGAGTCAGGAGAAAAGAGGATTGAAGCAAACGACAAAAAAGTAGAAAATTATAACTCCAGGGTTGATCAGATCCCGGAGTCACCACCGGTATTGAAGGGCTTGGATTCCAAAAAAATCGTACAAAAGCCTTTTTCCCCCGAGCGCGGCTCCCAAACCGATCCCCAAGAAGTTCCGCATGCCCGAAATTCCTAAATATAATGGGACGACCGACCCCAACGAACATGTCACCTCTTACACATATGCCATTAAAGGGAACGATCTAGAAGACGACGAGATTGAATCCGTATTATTAAAAAAGTTCGGGGAAACTCTATCAAAGGGGGCAATGGTATGGTATCATAATTTACCGCCTAACTTTATCGATTCTTTTTCTATGCTTGCAGATTCTTTCGTAAAAGCACATGCCAGAGCCATAAAGGTTGAGACCAGGAAGTCGGACATTTTCAAGGTAAAGCAAAAAAGATAACGAGATGTTAAGAAAGTTCGTATCTCGTTTCCAAATGGAGCGAATGGATATACCACCGGTCACAGACGATTGGGTTATTCAAGCTTTCTCTCAAGGACTGAACGAACGAAGCTCGATGGCTTCACGGCAGTTGAAGCAGAACTTAATCGAGTACCCGGCTGTTACCTGGGCCGATGTACACAGACGATATCAATCGAAGATTAGAGTCGAAGACGACCAGTTGGGTTCTGGGTCCGTTATTAAAAGGGACATCGACCGAGAACCAAGGTTGAACAAGGACCGATATCGGCCGTATAACGGAGATCGTAGGGGTAGCGAACCTGCATGCAACTCCATACGGGGCGAAAGGAGAAGTGATCGAGGCCAGGGGTCTCGGGGGCTGATGAACTAGAATGGGTTCGACAGGCATACCGGACCTAAGGAATCACCACAGTTATCAGAATGTAACTTCAATATCGATGCATCCACCTTCGTGTCGGCTATCGGACGCATCAAAGATACTAAGTGGCCTCGACCTCTGCAGTCCGATCCAACCTAGAGAAATCCCAATCAAATGTGTAAGTATCATGGCACCCATGGCCACAGAACTGAAGACTGCAGGCAGTTGAGAGAGGAGATAGTCTGGTTATTCAATGAAGGGCACCTTCGAGAATTTTTAAGTGACCGGGCCAAAAACCATTTCAAAAACAGAGATTTCAATAGACAAAACGAACAAGAAGAGCCACAACACATCATCCACATGATCACCGGAGGGATCGATGTCCCCCAGGGGCCGGTGCTTAAACGCACTAAGATGTCGATTGTAAGTGGGAAGCGATCTCGGACTCAGGATTACACATCTAAAGGAACCCTATCCTTTAGTGGCTAAGATGCGGAAGGAATCATGCAACCTCATAACGATGCTCTGGTAATATCTGTACTTATGAATAAAACTCAAGTTAAGCGTGTGTTAATTGATCCAGGTAGTTCGGCCAACATCATTCGATCAAGGGTCGTAGAGCAACTCGGTCTACAGGACCAGGTCGTGCCCGCAACCCTAGTACTGAACGGATTTAAGATGGCGTGTGAAACTACTAAGGGTGAGATAATCTTGCCAGTAAACATGGCCGGGATCATCCAAGAAACGAAGTTCCACGTGATCGAGGGTGATATGAGATATAACGCCCTGTTCGGGAGGCCATGGATCCACAAAATGAGAGCAGTGCCCTCGACCCTTCACCAGGTTCTGAAATTCCCAACATCGGAGGGAATCAAAACAGTCTACGGGGAGCAACCGTCCGCAAAAGAAATGTTTGTCGTCAATGAAGTGATTCCGATATCTTCACTATCATCGGTAAAGGGATCGAATTCGAAGGGGGAACGGGATACCAAATAGCAATCACAAACGTCAGCCTCGACCCAACTAGAGAATCGAAAGACTGGCGAAGATGATGACTATGGGGTCCATCGGTCCTTCGTGGTCCCCGATGATTCTGATGCTACCCAATAAACGGTCGAAGAACTGGAGAAAATCACGCCATCGAACATATGCCCGAGCGAAAGGTATACCTGGGCACGAAGTTAGATCCCGAGCTCAGGAAAAAGCTTATTCAATTTCTTATAGCTAACATGAACTGTTTCGCTTGGTCCCATCTTGACATAACAGGGATCCCACCGAAAATAATCACTCATAGACTAAGCTTGGATTCGAAATTATATCCGGTAAAGCAAAAACGAAGGCCCCAGTCCGAGGTCAAACATGCCTTCATCAAGGACGAGGTAACCAAACTTCTTAAAATAGGATCCATTCGAGAAGTAAAATACCCCGAATGGATAGCAAATGTGGTGGTAGTCCCCAAGAAGGGAAACAAACTTAGAATGCGTATAGATTATAAAGACCTAAATAAAGTATGCCCTAAGTAAGTCCTTTGTCTAATATCGATCGTATGATCGATGCCACAGCCGACCACGAGACTCTCAGTTTTTATCGAGCCCGCCTCTGCTTCATACCCCAAAAGTGGACGAACAGCTTTACTTGTACTTAGCTGTCTCGGAGATAGGGGTAAGTGGAGTCCTGGTTCGAGAAGAACAAGGTACGCAATTCCCTATTTATTATGTCAGTCAGACCTTAGGCGAGAAAGAAACTAGGTATCCCCACTTAGAAAAATTAGCTCTTGCTTTAATAAGCGCCTCTAGAAAACTAAAACCATATTTCCAATGTCATCTGATACATGTTGTAACAACTTATCCTCTTCGAAGTATTTTGCACAAACCCGAGCTTTCGGGTTGATTGGCCAAATGGGAATCGGGGGGTACGATATTGAGTATTGACCCCGAACCGCTATCAAATCTCAAATCTTGGCAGACTTCGTGGCTGACTTTATGTCGGCCTTCGTACCCGAGATTGAAAAAGAACTACTGATAAATCGGGTACCGATCCGGGAGTCTGGACCCTCTTTACGGACGGAGCCTCGAATGCAAAGGGTCCAGACTAGGCATCGTACTAAAATCTCCCACATGTAATGTAGTTAGACAGTCTATCAGTACTACAAAATTGACTAACAATGAGGCCGAGTATGAGGCCATGATTGCAGGTCTCGAACTAGCTAGAAGCTTGGGAGCGGAGATCGTAGAGGCTAAGTGTGATTCCCTCCTCGAGGTAAACCAAGTTAACGGGATTTTCGAAGTCCGAGAATATCGAATGCAGAGGTACTTGGATAAATTACAGGTGACTCTATATCGATTTAAGGAATGGACTTTGCAACATGTACCCCGAGAACAGAACAGCGAGGCCGATGCCCTTGCAAACTTAGGTTCATCGGTCGAAGATGACGAACTCAACTCGAGGACTGTCGTACAGCTCATAAGATCGGTGATCGAAGAAGGTCACGCCGAGATAAACTCCACGAGTCTAACCTGGGATTAGAGAAACAAATATATAGAGTACTTCAAGAACGGGAATCTTCCATCAGGTCCAAAGGAATCGAGAGCTCTGCGCATAAAGGCAGCACGGTTCACCCTGTCCGAAGACGGAACGCTGTTTAGAAGGACGTTCGATGGACCATTGGCAATATGTTTGGGACCGAGAGATACAGATTACATCTTACGGAAAATTCACGAAGGCACTTGTGGAAACCATTCTGGTGCCGGTTCTCTGGTCCACAAAATAATCAGAGAAGGGTATTATTGGACCGATATGGGCAAGGATGCAAGGGAGTTTGTTTGAAAATGCGACAAATACTAAAGACATACACCCATGATTCATCAACCCGGGGAGCTACTCCACTCGATCCTATCTCCATGGCCTTTCATGAAATGGGGACTGGACATCGTCGGCCCCCTCCTATCGGTCCCAAGTAAAGATCAGTTTATTTTGTTTATGACTGATTATTTTTCTAAATGGGTTGAAGCAGAGGCTTTCGAGAAAGTCAGAGAAAAAAAAGAGATAGACTTCATTTGGGACCACATCATATGTCGATTCGGGATGCCATCCGAGATTGTATATGATAATGGAAAACAATTCATCGGCAGCAAAGTAACTAAATTTCTCGAGGATCACAAGATCAAAAGGATCCTATCAACACTGTATCATCCCAGCGGGAATGGACAAGCCGAATCGACCAACAAAACCATCATCCAAAATCTTAAGAAGAGATTTACCGATGGCAAAGGAAAATGGAGAGAAATACTACTCGAGGTCCTATGGGCATACCGCACAACATCGAAATCCAGTACCGGAGCAACGCCATTCTCGTTGGTTTATGGCACTGAAGCTCTGATCTCGGTTGAGGTCGGAGAACCTAGCATCAGGTTTCGATTTGCAACAAATGAGTCGAATAACGAGACCATGAATACGATCCTGGAATTGTTGGATGAAAGACGAGAAGTCGCTCTCGTACGATTTGCCTCCCAAAAATAGCGGATCGAAAGGTACTATAATCGAAGAATCAATCTTCGATATTTAAAAATTGGGGACTTGGTGCTAAGGAAAGTCACTCTCAACACCCGAAATCTGAATGAAGGGAAACTGGGTCCGAACTAGGAAGGACCGTATCAGGTTCTCGAAATCGTCGGAAAAGGATCCTACAAGCTCGGTGTGATAAACGGCAAACAACTGCCGAGCAATTGGAACTTATTGCACCTAAAACGATACTACTGCTAAGGTACGACCCTCCCATGTTCATTTGTATTTCGAAATTAACCCTTGCAGGTGTTCGACCAGAAATAGGGATGGATTCTTCAACTCGAAGCCTTTAGGTCTTAAAGCACGCGTTGTACTCTTTTTCCCTTAGACCGGTTTTGTCCCAAATGGGTTTTTCGGCGAGGTTTTTAATGAGGCAACCATTGATCGTGCTAACTTATAACAATTCAACAGTTTCCGATGCCTCTTTACAATCAACCTCGAATACTGGGGGGCATTTCCCTCAAATATTTCAAGTTCGATGCAAGGAATTTACTTCATGGAAACAGGGTCTCGATAGGAAAAAATTGTAAGGGCCAAATGATCAAACGAACCATGCCCGTGTAGTTTGCTCGAGCCCTGGCACAAAATATGAACACATGTATAATGACTTATAAAGAGAAATTTCTTCTTTACCGATATCTCATATCTCAGAAAGATTCTTCTACTTCATGTTCTCGATCTATTATGTAAACAGGCTTAAGGGCCGACCATGACCGGAGTTCGAATGATTACCCCATAAATCGGGGACTGCTATCCAAAATATCATCGAGATCAAGCTCTATAAAGCCTAAGGGCTACCTTAACTCGGGTTCGAGCAAACCCTCACTCGACTACAAAGCCTAAGGGCTACCTTAATTCGAGTTCGAGCAAACACTCACTCGACCACAAAGCCTAAGGGCTACTTTGCTTCGAGCTCGAGAAATCATTCTAAATCGACCATAAAGCCCAAGTGCTGTTTTTTACTTCGAGTTCGAGCAAACACTCACTCGACCATAAAGCCTAAGGGCTACTTTGCTTCGAGTTCGAGAAATCATTCTCACTCGACCATAAAGCCTAAGGGCTGTTTTTTACTTTGAGTTCGAGCAAACACTCACTCGACCATAAAGCCTAAGGGATGTATTTCCTCGAGTTCGAGCAAACCCTCACTCGACCATAAAGTCTAAGGGCTATGTTGCTTTGAGTTCGAGAATTCATCCTCACTCGACTACAAAGCCTAAGGGCTACCTTAACTCGAGTTCGAGCAAACCCTCACTTGACTACAAAGCCTAAGGGCTACCTTAATTCGAGTTCGAGCAAACACTCACTCGACCACAAAGCCTAAGGGCTACTTTGCTTCGAGTTTGAGAAATCATTATCACTCGGCCATAAAGCCTAAGGTCTATTTTTTACTTCGAGTTCGAGCAAACACTCACTCGACCATAAAGCCTAAGTGCTACTTTGATTTGAGTTCGAGAAATCATTAAAACACTCACTCGACCATAAAGCCTAAGGGCTACTTTGCGTCAAGTTCGAGAAATCATTCTCGCTCGACCATAAAGCCTAAGGGCTATTTTTTACTTCGAGTTCGAGCAAACACTCACTCGACCATAAAGGTTAAGGGCTACGTTGTCTCGAGTTCGAGAAAACCCTCACTCGACCATAAAGCCTAAGGGCTACGTTGCCTTGAGTTCGAGCAAACCCTCACTCGACCATAAAGCCTAAGGGCTACGTTGCTTCGAGTTCGAGAAATCATCTTCACTTGACTAAAAAGCCTAAGGGCTACCTTAACTCGAGTTCGAGAAAACCCTCACTCAACTACAAATCCTAAGGGCTACCTTGATTCGAGTTCGAGAAATCATCCTCACTCGACTACAAAGCCTAAGGGCTACCTTAATTCAAATTCGAGCAAACCCTCACTCGACCATAAAGCCTAAGGGCTATTTTTTACTTCGAGTTCGAGTAAACACTCACTCGACCATAAAGCCTAAGGGATATTTTTTACTTCGCATTCGAGCAAACGCTCACTCGACCATAAAGTCTAAGGGTTGTTTTTTACTTCGAGTTCAAGCAAACGCCCACTCAACCATAAAGCCTAAAGGCTGTTTTTTACTTCAAGTTCGAGCAAACGCTCACTCGACCATAAAGCCTAAGGGCTGTCTTTTACTTCAAGTCCGAGCAAGCACTCACTCGACCATAAGGCCTAAAGGCTACACTAGTTCGGTTTTGATCAAATTATCTGAACCGGGGCCTTAGGATACAAACTTCACAATTCTGTAAGGCAGAAAGGAAGAAAGTTTTTATATACATGTCAAAATCATTTACAAGGGCAACATATCCCGATCAAATTTCTTTACAAAAGACCAAAACGAACTTATAAGAAACACAAAAATACTAAAAGACTTAGTCCTCTCCGGGAGCAGCATCTTCGCCCTCGAGGCCCATTTCACTTTCAGATCCGCTCGCACTCCCGGTATCATCATCATCAGGAAAAGCCAACACTCTGGCTTCGGCTTCAAGATCCTTAGCTTTCTCGATATCGACTGTTAGATCGAAGCCACGAGCATGAATCTCTTCGAGAGTCTCCCTTCGAGACTAGCATTTAGCATGCTCGGCAACCCAGTTTGCCCGAGCCTGAGCAGCCTCAGCAACATCCTTTGCTTGAACTTGAGCAGCTTCGACATCAAATCGATAAACGGCCACCATTGCATCAGCATCGGCCATGGTTTTCTTGACCTTCGATTTGGCCGCTGCAAGTTCTATGGCCAATCTCTCTCGATCAGAATTTGCTGAGCTCAATTGAGACTGGAACTCCTCGATATTCTTGGCTTGCACCAAGATTTTCTCTTTCAAGCTTTGGAGTTGGGCCTCAGCCGAAGCCGTTGAGTCCGGGCAGTCTCCTTTTCTGAGGTGAGGCGGTCCATGTTCTTCTTCCATTCCTCGGCCTCCGATTTCACTACGTCCACTTCAGCACGAATCTGCCTAATCATATCGAACTTTTTCTCGACCTGCGGGACCGAATTATTAGCCATCACTCCCGAGTCAATATCATTAAATTCAAAGATTCTTTGTACCTGCTCGGCCAGTTCAGCTTGTTCTTTCCGAGATGCTTCCAACTCGGCCCGAAGTCCTTTTCTCTCTGCTCACTGAGAAGCTTTAAGGCATCTCTCTCCTCAGTAAGCCTTCGAACTTCGGTCTCGTACTGACTCATCTCCCCTCGGGATTGGAAAAATGCCTCGTGATGAAGCACATAAGCCAACAAAAATAAGAAGGGATTATACAAGGAAAGAAAAACACAAGTATGAAAATTGGCAAAGAAAGTATGAACTTGCCCGATTCAGGGCCCGTTGGGCTTCGTAAAATAGGCAAGGCGCTCCCACCTCGCTCGAGCTCTTCTTCGGAGCCTCCAAGTCACTCGGACCGGTGACATCTTCTACCTTGATAAAATAAACTCCATAGACTCCTTCCCCGTGACAAGTCTCCACAACTTGAGCGTCATGTATCATCGATTGGGAAAAAGAAGGTAAAGAGGGGGGATCCCCGATCTCTATCGCCTCGAGTAGGTCTTTTTGAGCGCTGCCTCCGTCCTGGGGAGCCTCAAGCTCGGTTTGCACACCGGCATATGCAGCTTCTTCGACGGTCTCTTTACCCCAAGGTAAAACATCCCCGGTCCCCCTCGGCTCGGGAACTTAGGTCGAAGTCTCCTCCTCGACCTCGTCAAGTCTGGTCGGAGCAGTATCAACTCCCACCGATACCGAAGTATTCTGAGTATCGGTGCTAGCCCGTGCACGGGCCAACAGACCGAAAGCACTTTCTTCTTCTTCTTCTTCTTCTTCATCCCTTAAACTCAGGACCGACTCCATAGTCAAAGGGATTTTGTTCACCTTGGGTTTACGAGCCGCTCTCTTTTTGGGTTTTTGACCCTCGGAGTCCGAGGCCCTTTTTCTCTTAATTACCTTCTCTGGTTTTGAGATAGGCGGTACAACTTCTTCATCACCTGATGGCGGTCTCATAATCGCATCTTTTCCAAGAACTACAAAGAAAGAAATGTAAATAAAATTTACGCCTGAAAAAATACTTGAACAATAAGCAAATCGGTGAGCCAAGAAGAAGGTTTACCATGAGTACGAGCCTCCCACCGGCTCTTTGACAAATTGCGCCATGCGCGCTCGCCATATATCGACGTCGAAACCAGGCTCCTGACCCAGTTCTCGAGATGGGGAACCGCACCCGGCATCCAAGCAACGGCTGTGTCAAGAAAAACACTAATAAGAAAAGATGAAGAAGTAAAAACAACAAAAACTGAAAACGGAATCACACTAACGGTTCATATTCCATTTCTCGGGAAATGGCATACTCTCAGCCGGGATTAGGTCCGAGGACTTCACTCGAACAAACCGGCCCATCCAACCCCGATCCTTGTCTTTATCTATGCTCGAGGTGAAGGCCTTGGTGGCCCGACGTTGAAGCTTTATCAGCCCACCTCGGTAAAGACGAGGGCTATATAATCTTACGAAGTGGTCGAGAGTGAAAGGAAGCCTGTCGATTTTGCTCACAAAGAAACGGAGCAATATTACAATCCTCCAGAAAAAAGGGTGTATTTGGCCGAGGGTCACCTGATACTTCTTGCAGAAGTCGATGATGACCGGATCGAGGGGACCCAGCGTAAAAGGATAAGTGTAAACACTCAAGTACCCTTCCACGTGGGTAGTGATCGCTTTCTCCGGTGTCGGTATCACAGCTTCTTTGTTTTCCCAACCACAATATTTCTTCACCAAATCAATAAGGCTTTGGGGTATGGAGCATATACATCTCGATACCGGATCACATCGACCAGCAACCGATGAGGATTTCTCGACCTTAAAGTCGGAATCGATAACATATCCCACGGGAATGAGTTCTTCGAGGCGTGGCTCCACCACCAGTTTCTCACCGACCGGCCGAGAGGAGGAAGCAGCCTCTTTCTGAAGAACGGTTTTAGATATCTTGGCCATCTAAATTTTCAAGAACAAAGAAGATGGGAAATTGGAATATTATGGTGTTTGGTGAAGAACAAGCAAAGAAATTTCTAAAACTGGAAATAGAGAACTGTGGAGAAGGCGAAGAACTATGAAGGTTGGAATGAAAAGATTTGAAGGTAAAGGTTTGAAATGATGATGAAGGGGGGTTATTTATAGATTTCATAGTGACGGTTCAAAATTGGTGGTGGCCGACCATCGTCTTACGCGCATTTAATGCCTTGATAACTAGACCGACGGGACATTTGTCACATACGTCATAATCGGGCTCGATGCAGACGTCAGTATGTATCTAGTCAAAAGTTGAAAAATCATATTGTTTCTCGCTATATTTCTTTCCGAGAAACGAGGGGACTATCTGTATACAGTCAAAACCGTGTTTTCCCTTCATGTAATTAGTCAAGATTGGAACATGATGGACCGAAGGTCGTCATTATAATATCGAGATGAGATGTGAAGTCGGGTTATCGAGCTCAAGATCCAGACCGATCAATACCGAGCTCGAGTCAATATCGAGCTCGAGACCCAGAGACCGACCAATACCAAGACCGACCAAGATCGAGCCAAGAGGCAAAGAGCCGTTGTAGCCGCACTAGGGGGAGAGAATCTCAGCGGGAATTAAGGAAAAGCTAATTAATTAATCTATCATGGGATCTCCACTATGTATTTTTAATTATATCCAAAGTAAGATTTTTTCACTATATTAAGAGTGGCTATCATTTCTGGAAAGAGACATCCATACATTGATACACTCTCACATTTCAAAGATTATTGAGATTTACACACATATACTAAAGATTATCTTTTTTCGGGCTTTGGACATTGATTCATCTTGTTCATTTATAAATCATTCTCTACTCAATTTGGGTTTGTATTCATTCCTTTGTACAGTCAATATTCGATATATTTCTTCTTATTTTTTCGATTTGTACCAAGTTATACCACATATCCTTAGAACCACGTATAAATTTAACTCTAGGGCGCTCAAAACGGAGGCGTCTTATAGTGAATACTCAAGACTTTTCATGAATCATGATGGGATTTTCCTGTCATCCAATTCGAACATCTCTTCTTCTTCTTCTTCGCGGGACTATCTTCTGATGAGACGGAGAGTCTAAAAGGAATGATGAACTTCTAGCGCTGCAACAATACATTTGCCATTGTCCAATTCTGTAGATGAATACTGTTGGGAATGTCCAAAATGTGCATGCGTTCTACATGTTTCTATAGCAGATGTACTAATGTACTTTTTAAGCGACGGCACTTTCCTTAATTTGAAATTTGAATTTGATTTTGTTATGGGAAACACCTTGCTTTATATTTATAATGAATTCTGCTATTTTAGAAATATTTGCCCTTAAGATAATCTCATCTAGCAGTAATATTATGGCAATTTATTTGATTACGTTAGAAAAGTAAATTTCGTGATATTGCACGAAAATAACAGCAAAAGTTGCTATCATTAAGTGAACATCTCTGGATCTATTTGATAAAACAAGAATTTTGTTTTCTTTAAGAAAAATAATAATAAATTGCTTCGTAAAGTGCAATGTTGGGCCCGTTCTAAGCACATCATCTAGTAGTAAATACAATGAATATCAATTTGTCTCAAGTAAAGGCTCTGAAGCACCAATGCTTGTTCGGAATCTCGGTTTTCTTTCACATTCACAGTTCGGAAACATGTGATTTGTGAGGTGTTTTTCTTGATTTAGAAGCCATAAAACATTCTTACAAAGTGTAGTGTATCCATTCCATGTTAAAATTTGTACATAACGTGCATTGTATTATTTGCTCAACAGAGTTTCTATAATTCTATCATCTTGTATTGACTCTATTATCCGCCTCTGCGTGTATTTTTCATTCATCTACATCTTTCCTTAAGCCAACTGTTGCTAAATAAAAGAGGTTTTTAAAATCTTGAAGAAATTAACAGTAAATTATATATAGATCATGGTAATACATAGTTACCACAATATAGCCAGTAAGGATAACTTGCCATAGTTGCCCATATAACAGGGTGCAGGGAGCGCATCTCATTCGAGGGACTATAAAAGTTATCCTTGGAGAGAGAGGTAAGTGAATAATTGATTGACTGCGATCAAATTTCAACCGAATATACAATACATAACCTAACCAAATTGAAAACCCATAAGGAGAAATAGACTTGTTAAGGCTTTCCATAGCTCTGTCAAGCAAAGTCAGTACAGCAAAGTCTTGGCTTGTTATGCTACTTTTCATCCGCTGGGTTTCAGTTCTCGGGTGATAAGATAAGGCGGGGATTCAATAAAATCGCAAATTAGATGTTTCAGCTAAATTCTGCTAAAGGGAAATCAACAGTAAAACCCTAAAAGAAACATGTACAAAACGAGCAAGCTCTTAAAAATATATACTAGCAATCTCTAATGTCTCAACTCAAGTTCCTGCTGCAATAAACATATGAGATAAATTCAACAAACAGGAAAGGCCTGTTCATGCTACCCCGAACACATACCCATCGTATACTGGGAATCTATAAATACAAATTAGGTAGCTGACGCGTACTATACTCGCACTCTAAAGCATTCCCAGACACCAATGAAGACCACAAGCAGACTTGCAACCACAAGAACCATGGACATGTACAGACGTGATGAACTTGAGAGCTTTGTATTGGTCCTCAAGGACACATCAACAATGTCTTGAACTGGAGAATCACATGCATCTTTCACGGGTGTGCTCAGGTCATCAGCCTCTCCACTAACTCCATATTCTCCACAAGTTGTATCTCGTGTCTCATCACTGGTGGAAGAACTATGTTCATCGGAGTCTTTTTCAGCCTGCACAATCCGGCATAAGTATGTGTTTTAGTGTCTAAGAGGGTAAAAACTTATCTAAATTTAAGAAAGAAGAGGAAAAAGGGACTGGAGAGGCTTACCTCGGTTACTGCTAGACGACTTTCTGGCCCCTGACTAGAATCAGTATGGCTGCGAGACTCAACCCGTCCAACTTGAAGTTTCATTTGCAAACGTATTCTTCTGTTTGCAGTTCCTTGCGTTCTAAACTGCCTGTCATCAGACTGATTCTGCATTTGCCTAGGCCTGAGTTTTATTCCAGTTCCGGAGCCAGAATCACTGCTTACTACATTGCTGTAACCACCAGATTGTTCTACACTTGGGAAGTTTGGGACCTGAATTGCACCATAACCAGCAGGGTAAACATTCTGTCCAGGGTAGGAATGTTGAAAGAAATCTAGGTTCCCCATAGCATGATCATTGCTAACATAAGGTGCACTTCCACAAGCCTCTTGCACTGTGGCCCCAATAGAGTTAACCTCTCTTTTAACTGCAATCTCTCGATCAAAATTGCCCAGCAACACCTCAGGCTCAAAGAAGTCTGGCTCAACCTTGGACAAAAAAAAAAGGAAAAACAGCATAAGATCAGCTACCTAAGAACTTTTTTGGGGAAAAAAATGGCATGGTGTAACTGATGTCCACAGAGTTGCACTTACCAGCCTTTGGGTAACTTCTGCTTCTGACTCACTACATGATCCAGAGTCCTTAATTGGCGCACCAGGTACACTGCAAAATTGCGCTACCAATTCTTGTCCAGAATCTTCGCATGAAAACTCATCTGAGTTGATAATTACTGAGTCCAAAAATTCATTGATATCAAAAGCATTTGTTCCATACTGAAACTGGACATCTTTTTGATAAGCACCAATGCCATTATTCATGGGGTTTTGCAAATAAGAAGATCCAAGTTCCACCTGTAACTGTGAGTGCAACGGGGAGAAGATCTTCCAATCAAAAGGCTGCATTGACGGGTCACAAAAATTTCCCAATGCTTTCTCTAGCTCCATATCGGGCTAAACATGAAGCAGAAAAGAAAATTATCACTTAAAGCAATTCCTTTTTGAGTCGTTAACACTTTAACCAATTTAATCCACTATAGAAACCTTGTTATTCAAGCAAAAGTAGAATCCCAATGTAGTTTTACTTACCGGTATGGATGTTATGTCCAACATTTGATCTTCTGTATCATCAGCAATACAGCTGTTGCTGTGGCTCTCAATGGGTAATTGTTTGCCATACATCTCGCCCTTGGGAAGCTTTGCAGCATAGCTTTTATCACTATCACTTAAAGGTTGTATGACTGCTAATGGAGTGGCTGCCTCTGATAAATCACCTTCAGTAGGTGATTTGGCAACTGTAGCATTCAGTTCAGCATCATCTAAATTGGAACTCTCAACATGCTCATCCTGCTTCAAATCATTCTTCCTGAACAGGCGACAAAGCACAAAAGCACCCTGCACCAGGCAAATTACATATCCCGGTATGAGCTAATTTTCATTGCATTATCACAAATAACAAAAGAAATGTGTATTCCTGATTCAATTGAGAAGTATGCGTCATATCCAGAGGTTTTTTCTATTTTCTTTGATACGTAGATGCTTCGGATCCACACTCATCGACTTGGATATCTAAAAACACTAAACAATCAGCGGTATGTTCATTGTGAGAGCAGTTGACTGTATTTCAGAAAACGCTGCCACTACACGTACGTTCACTTAACGAGTCTACTCTAATTAGGAAAGAAGTAAAAAGTTTTAAATCTTTTCTTACAAAAGAAGTCATCTGAACATCTACATAATGTCTTCTAATGAACAAAGCTAACAAAAAGCAACATCTGGTTAGGCTGTTATTGGTATCCAGAGCCTCAAGAAAATCCTTACGTGGATGTAACAGAGGATCTTCAAGTTCGCTACAAGTAATTCATTATGCTACCACAACAAATAGCAATTCAAAAGTTAATAGTTCATGTGGCATGAAGATGTTATACACCAAAGCAACCAATGCACAAACAAAAAGTTTATATTACGCCATTTAAAAGAAAAGTTTATATTATAAATATTTAGCTTTTTAACAGTAAAGTATAATATCATAAATCTCATATCCCTTGTAGTCAAAGTTCGAAATTCAAATCAATTGGTTCACCACTGTACTTGCAGATGATGCCACAGGTATCCCACCAACATCAGGATGTTTGAATTGGTGCTTGACATGCATATTAAAAAATTTGAAAGTGTCTAGGATTGTACAATTTCTTTCTCTCGGAAACTAGATCTACAAAATGTTCACCTTCCAAACCACTAGCACCACCTTCCCTCCCTCTCCCCCACCCCCCAAAGAAAGAATCCCTATGGCCCGATCCAACTGCCAAATGAAACAATAAGATAGGTCAAGAGAGGATCAAACTCAGGAGGATAAAACAATCTTACCTTGTGAGGTAATTATATAATCTCATGAAAATGGATTACCATAGCTAGAAAATTTGCAAGCACAACACTCAAGGGTGTGGCCTAGCGGTCATGAAATGGCAGGATGAGCTCTCAAGTTCAAAACCCAGCGGAGGCAGAAAACACTAGGTGATTTCTTTCCATCTGCCTAAGCCTTGGTGGGAAGAGTTACACGGTACCTACGTTGGGGGGAAGTAGCAGGTACCGGTGGAATAGTTTGCACATGCTGGCCCGAACACCACCATCATAAACAATTGCAAGTATATCCAATATTTTGAGTCCTGAAATACAGATGACACTAACCAAATAGGATAAAACCAACCAATCCTATATGGTTAAATTATATGATATGCAGCTTAAGGCATGCTTTACGTTTAAAATTTTATGTATATAATTACATTGTAGAATCTGATCAAAGTGAGCAATAACAGCAATACAAATTCAAGACACAAGATAATCAAGGATGTGTAGACCTGGCCAGGATGTGATCCATCCAATGACTTGTCAGTTGCACGATATTCATGAATCACCCAATGAGTCCTCTTGCCTTCAGGAGCTCGGCCAATGTAGTATACCAAGGTCTTCTTCATCCCAATTTTTGCACCCTTCTTAGTAACAATGTTCCTATCTTTACCCGTAGCTTTCCAGTAGCCTCGTTCTGTTGCTCGGTTCAATCGCTGCCCATTTTGGTACTTCCGATCCTTTGGGCAGAAGAAGAACCACTCATTGTCATTTGACTCTACCACAGACATATCTGCAAAACAATCCACACCATTATTTTCTTTCAAAATGTTTACTTCATCTTTCCAAAAAGAATGTGTTTTTTTGGGATCTGGCCTGTGACAGATACGACCAAAAAAGACACAGTCAAAAGTGTGTACATGTGTTAGGGATGTCAAGGGAGGTAAGTGTTTCAGGGATGATCTAAACACCAAATCAAATTTAGCCAAGAAACTGTCTACAGCATATAATATGGAGGCACACTGAAATGTCAATAATCAGCAGAATAAAAACATAGAATATTTTACTCTCTCATCTATCTTCGTCCATTCTACAATAACAGCTAGCAACAAATTTTGAGTTGTAGAACAACACAGTGCCAAGGCTAACCAGTACAGTCCTTCCTACTGTGGAAATCAATTCTCAGTGGAATAGTTCCGCAATCTTTTTCTCATTTTTCTTTTTCTTACTGGAAAGTACATTTGCCTAACCATATGACTTACTCTAGTTGGGCAACGGGTTATTCGCCCAAGTACTCCAATCTTATCCTTGAAAATGAGAAAAATAGGTCTCAAGATTTAACCCCACCCCAACTGTATCAGTATATATCTAACTTAAATATAAATGTGTTTCACTACCTTATGTGCTAGCGGGTTCTGTGAAAATAAACTCGAAAAGCTTAACGAAGCCAAAAAATAAGAATCAATTAGATATCAAGCTTCAAGGCTAAGTAATTTTTGAAGCCAAGCATCAGCCTTTCTAATAAATGAAAGCCGAGACTACTCACAGCAACGGATTTCCCGGCAAGATATAACCAAAAATATTAGGGTTCAGGGTTCAACACAGCTCTAAATTGGGGCATAACACGCACAAAAATTAAATTAATTAATTAATTAATTAACTAAGATAAGCAGGGATACTAACCAGGCAAGTCCCAAGGCTCGAGTTTACAGATATCAACTTCTCGAATAACGCTGACTTCACTATCAGCACCGTTGATCTTCAACCGCAAATAATGATTCACTAGTTCCTCATCCGTCGGCCGAAAACGGTATCCTACCGGCAGAGTATTTAACGGCGGTATACCCATCTGTTTATCCACCGGAAGTACGGCGATCACGTTATCTCCAGGAAGTACGGCCATCATTTACAGCACCAAGTTTTTGCAAAGTTGAGATGGGCAAAAAAGTGAAAAAAGCAAAAAAGTTGATGAACTGACGAAATATAAAATTATAAAGAGTAAAAAAGTAAAAGTAATCAAGCGAGATCTGGAAAATTTTAGAGAGAAAGATTCTGAAGTGAAGTGGCTATGGTTAAGTTTTTTTCATAAGAGAGGAAAAAATCTCCATTGGAAACATCTCAGAAAGTGAGCTGAATTAACTTCAATTTGTCTATATTAGCTAAAATTGCTGATTTGGAAAGAGAGTGCCGCGTTTTACATTCTGTGTATATACCGCGTAGAATTGTTAAGACATGGTTTTGCTTCTAATTTCAAAACTGCCATTGTTTTAAGTGAATTATCGGTTTTCTCCATGGTTGAGATAGGCTAGTAAGAGGAAAAGGATGGAGGGTATATAAGAAAATTGGCGAAACCTAGCTAGGAAGGTTAAGCTACAGAAAGTCATAGAGCGAATAAAGAACTGACACGTGGAAAGATGAAATCATCTTGGTACAAACCAACCACAATGACGTACCACATATTCATCGAACTTAAACATAAAAAACAGATAATTCCCTGACCAAATCAGTTGAGTGTTTTGACGAGAGTAAAAGAAAAGAAGCTTCGAGGACCAACAGTTTTTGCTGCTATTACTAATTTTCACATCTTCGTCTTCTTTTTTATTTTAAAAGTAATTTTTTATTGTATGAAATTTAAGAACTTAACACCTGCTAAAAGTATTACATTATAAAGCTTTTGTGATCTTCACATACCGTAATATTTGATTGTTATAAAGTAAAATGGAAAATTTAAATCTAAAAAGTTTCTATAATATAAAATGTGTCTTTAAGTAAAATGTTTTTTTTTTTAAAAGACAGAAAAAGAAATTGCAAAAGGGAAAAATACAGAAAAAGCATTGTAAGAGGAAAAGAAAGACAGAAACAATGGTCCAATCTCCACTTGGCTTGTTTAGAAAAGTTGTGATCCACTTAATTACGTATAAGATATAGCGCGTTCACACCAGGAAACAATTTATAATCTCAACTTGGATTTTTATTTATATTTTCTTCAAAATAGGAAATTTCTAGTGTTTGTTTTCTATGACAAACACACCTCTCAAGGTTTGCTGACTGTTGTCTTTTTGTGATAAATTTGAGAAAATAAGCAATTATTATCTCGTCTTAATCGATGTGGCATAAAGACATAGTACGAGGTAAATTTATTGTTCTCTTCTTATGAGAATTCAATGAGTAGTTGGTTTTAAAAAACAATTGGTTTAGCCCAAGGTTTTTCTGGCCTAAAACTGTTTTCTATAGCAAAAAATCATGTCAAAACATTTTTATGGCAATGACAACTAGGGGTTTCACAAAGAAAAAAAAGTAAGGATTGCACCCTATGTTTTTCGATTTGCATGTTCTGTTTTAAAACGATTGTTCGGAGAGTTATTCTATAATTAGACGTTTTAAAATAAGAGTTCCAATTAACTCTAAGAATTCAAAACTTTAATTAAAAAGATAAAAAGACGGGGAAGCAGTTATCTTAGAAGGCGTAAATACGCTCTGTTTTCTTCTTTTTTTAATCTTCACTTTTTTAATAAGTTAATATCTTCTCCTCTTTTGACTCCTTTAACCAAAACGTTCATCTTCGACTTTCCACTCTTAAAGAGAACTGATAATATATATTGACCTATACTCTTAGGAACATTATAGGAACTTAAAACTATTTATCCTCACTATAATCCAAGAATTAAGTTGCATATGTTAACCAACATTTTCGAATCCACCTAAGTTAATTTCGAATCCACCTAAGTTACCCTTTTTGAAAAATATAATTTTCACACGTTTACTAAGCAAAGTAGTCGTCGCCACTCATCATAGCCAACATAAAATTTTCTTCTTCTTTTTTTACTTTTTTCCTTTTGGTTGCGTATGGAATTCCTTGGTTCAGTCTGAATCAACTAATAGACAAGAATAATTGTTTGTTGATTTATTATCTTTTAGCTCTTGTTCTCTCTGTTTTTTCTAGCTTTCCTCTTCTTCTTCTTTTTATTTTTGGGTGTTTTTTTGTTCTTTTTCCGTAGTACTTTGGCTTTTTAATATCTCTGTTTTTAGTTCATGATTTGGGTATCCATCTTTTTATTTTTTGTAACTTAATTTGCTTTTCTAGTTTTTTTTTTTTGTGCAACATGTTTTTTCTGGATTCATTATTCACGTATGTTGTATTTGCTTTTTTAGATTAATTTTCTTTTTAATATTTTGTATAACGATGAACTTTGTTCTTTCAGTAATAGACTAACTTATTGTATACAGTAGAAACCGAGTTTATCTATTGCATGATAGATCGGGGATGAAACATAATGGATTGAAGATCGACCCTAGGGTTCCATCGAACCTAGGCACGAGGTTAGAACATGCGTCTTCAAAATTATCGAGTCTGAAATCCCGGAACTCACCACGACTCCGAATTAGCTCGAGAACACATTATCGAACCAAAATAACGGAAGGCCGAAATATCCGTAACCGGTCGGATATCACGGCGGGAATCTCAGCACATATCAATGAAACCGATTAATTAGCAAATCATGAGATTTTTTACCTTATATAGATTTGTACATAAAGTAAGACTTCTCTACTGTATAAAGAGAGTCTGATTATTTGAAAAAAGACATGGTGACACGCATCTCAAAGCAATAAACTTTTATTTTTAGTCATTATTATCTTATCACTCTGTTCCAACACCGATTGCAGCATCTTTGACTCGAGGGTGACCAACCTTCAAGGCCAAGATTGTTCAACCTGTGTGGTTTGCATTTACTTTTTTATCATTAATTTCAATTTGAATCTGATTTTTTATTTTGTATTAAGTTAGGAGATACCACCTGCTAATCCCGCTGGAATTCCAATCGCAGATCCGATTGACACTAATTCACATATGGCTATCGATGCAAACTTGCCTACCGACCCCGCAAATAGCGTTCGTGGTGGAGCCCGATCGACAACTCGAAAAACGCAAAACATTGAAGGAGACAGGATCAGTCTACGAGTGATCTTCGAAATGTTGAAGGCTCAACAGGCAGCGATAGTTCAGTTACAGAACCAAAGTCGTGTACCGAGCAGGGTTGAGCCCTATCTTCCCCGGGAAGTCACCCGCAAGGATGAACCGGTCATAGAAAGGTCGAACGAACACGAATCGGGGGCTAACCCCGAGATCATAAAAATGCTCGAGGAGCTGACAAAAAGGATAAAATCTGGGGAGAAGAAGATCGAGGCTAACGGCAAAAAGGTAGAAATTTACAATTCCAGGGTAGACCCAATCCCAGGAACACCTCCGATATTGAAGGACCTCGATTCCAGGAAGTTCGTCAAAAACCTTTTCCACCGAGCGCGGCTCCGAAGCCAATCCCCAAGAAGTTCTGTATGCCTGAAATACCCAAGTATAACGGAACAACCGACCCAAACGAGCATGTAACCTTTTATACATGTGCTATCAAAGGGAACGACCTGGAGGACGATGAGATCGAGTCTGTTCTGTTGAAAATTTTTGGGGAAACCCTGTCGAATGGAGCTATGATATGGTATCACAATTTACGTGCTAATTCTATTGATTCATTTGCTATGCTTGCAGATTTTTTCTTAAAAGCACACGCAGATGCCATCAAGGTCGAGACTAGAAAATTGAACCTTTTCAAACTCAAACAGAAGGAAAACCAGATGCTCAGAGAGTTCGTATCCCGGTTTCAAATGGAACGAATGGATCTGCCGCCGATCGCCGATGATTGGGTTGTTCAAGCTTTCACTCAAGGACTTAACATTCGAAGCTTGATGGCTTCACAGCAGCTGAAGCAGAACTTAATAGAATACCCGGCTGTTACATGGGCCGACGTGCATAACCGGTATCAATCGAAAATCAGAGTTGAAGATGATCAACTCGGGGCCCCTTCGGGGTCTCTCTATCCTGTCAGAACCCTCGACAGAGTCAAGAGAGATATCGATCGCGAACCGAGCCCAAACAGGGATCGGTATCAGCCGTATAATGGAGATCATAGAAGCAGTGGGTCCGGTCAAAACTCCATGAGAAAAGAAAGGAGAAATGACCGATGTCAAAAGAAGTCAGGGACTTGTGACCAAAAATGGCTTCGACGGGTCCAAAGACGCACCGAGGCTATCTGAATATAACTTCAATGTCGATGTTACCGCCATTGTATCAGCCATCGGGTGCATCAAATATACTAAATGGCCTCTACCTCTACAGTCTGATCCAACCCAAAGGGACCGTAGCCAGATGTGCAAATATCATGGCACTCACGGTCACAAAACAGAATATTGTCGACAGTTGAGAGAGGAAATGGCCATCTATTCAACAATGGGCACCTTTGGGAGTTCTTGAGCGACCGAGCCAAGAATCATTTCAGGAATAGGGATTCTAACAAATAGGCAGAACAAGAAGAACATCAACACGTCATTAACATGATCATCGGAGGGGTTGATATCCATCACTAGGGAGAAGCGAACTCGAGACTACATACCAGAGGGAACTTTATCTTTCAACGACGAAGATGCAAAAGGGATCGTGCAGCCCCACAATGATGCACTGGTAATATCTGTACTCGTAAATAAAATTCAGGTTAAACGTGTGTTAATTTATATAGGTAGCTCAGCCAACATCATTCGATCAAGGGTCGTGGGGCAGCTCGGTCTACAAGACCAAATCGTGCTTGCAGTTCGAGTTCTGAATGGATTCAAAATGGCATGTGAGACCACTAAGGGCGAAATAACGTTACTCGTAAACACCGTCGGGACCATCCAGGAGACTAAATCTTATGTGATCGAAAGGGACATGAGGTATAACACTTTATTCGGGAGGCCATGGATCCACAACATGAGGGCGGTGCCCTCGACACTACACCAAGCACTGAAATTCCCAACACTTGACGGAGTCAAAACGGTATACGGAGAACAACCGGCTGCGAAGGAAATATTCGCGGTCGGGGAGGTGATACCGACATCTACAGTTTCAACATCAAATAGCCCAAACCAGATGGTAAAAATTTGGGCCAAATAGCAATCACTCATACCATCTTCGACAGTTTTGGACAAACAAAACGAAGTCGAGGATGATGATTATGGGGTTCCCATATCTTTTATAGCCCCCGATGATTTCTACGCCACTAAATCGACGGTCGAGGAGCTAGAACAAGTCATATTGCGAGAAAGCTTGCCCGATCGAAAGGTATACCTGGGCACGGGGCTAAGCTCCGAGCTTAGGGAAAAATGCATTCAATTTCTTATAACTAATGAAAATTATTTCGCTTGGTCCCACCTCGATATGACAGGAATCCCGCTGTAGATAACCACTCACAAGCTAAGCCCGGACCCGAAGTTTTATCTGGTTAAATAAAAAGGAAGACCCCAGTCCGAAATCAAGCATGCTTTCATCAAGGATGAGGTATCTAAACTTCTTAAAATAGGATCTATTTCAGGAGGTTAAATACCTGGATTGATTAGCAAACGTAGTAGTAGTCCCTAAAAAAGGAATAAACTAAGAATGTATGTAGACTACAAAGATTTGAATAAGGCATGCCCCAAAGACTCTTTTTCTTTTCCCAACATCGACCGTATGATCGATACCACGACCGGCCACGAGATCCTCAATTTTCTCGATGCCTATTCTGGGTACAACCAAATACGGATGGACCCGGGTGATCAGGAAAAAACTTCCTTCATCACTAAATACGGCACATACTGTTATAACCTAATGCCATTTGGATTAAAAAATGCCAGTGCTACTTACAAACGCCTAGTAAATCGGATGTTCGAGGAACAAATAGGAAAATCAATGGAGGTTTACATTGATTACATGTTAGTTAAGTCCCTGCGAGCAGATGACCATTTAAAACATTTGTAGGAAACCTTCACCATACTGAAGCAGTACAATATGAAGCTGAACCCAGAAAAATGTGCGTTTGGAGTTAGGTCGGGTAAGTTCCTTCATTTCATGGTATCCAATCGGGGAATCGAGATCAATCCCGATAAAATCAAAGCCATCGAAGATATCACGGTCGCGGAACGTAAAAGTCATGCAAAGGTTAATCGGGCGAATAGCTGCACTGGGGAGATTTATTTCCAGGTCGTCTGACAAGAGCCACCGGTTCTTCGCACTGTTGAAGAAGAACAACAACTTCTCGTGGACCCGGGAATGCCAACAAGCTTTGGAGGAACTCAAGAGTTATTTATCGAGCCCGCCCCTGCTTCACATACTGAAGACAGATGAACCACTGTACTTGTACTTGGCGGTCTCTGAGATAGCGATAAGTGGAGTCCTAGTTCGGGAAGAGCAAGGTACGCAATTTCCAATTTACTATGTTAGTAGGACCTTAGGTGAGGCCAAAACTAGGTACCCTCACCTGGAAAAAATGGCGCTCGCTTTGCTAAGCACCTCTAGGAAGCTAAAATCGTACTTTTAATGTCACCCCATATGTGTCGTAACTACTTACCCATTGAGGAACGTTATGCATAAGCCCGAACTATCGGGCCAATTGGCCAAATGGGCCATAGAAATAAGTGCGTACGATTTTGAGTATCGACCTCGGACCACCATTAAGTCTCAAATTTGGCAGACTTTGTGGCCGACTTTACACTGACCCTAATACCTGAGGTCGAAAGAGAGTTATAGGTTAACTTAGAAACTTCCTCGGGAATCTGGACCCTCTTCACGGACGACGCCTCAAACGCAAAAGGTTCCGAACTTGGCATCGTACTAAAACCACCAACAGGTAATATAATTAGGCAATCTATTAAGACTGTGAAATTGACTAACAACGAGGCCAAATATGAGGCCACGATTGTAGGCCTTGAACTAGCCAAGAGCTTGGGGGCAGAGGTGATCGAAGCCAAGTGCGACTCCCTCCCTGTGGTAAACCAAGTCAATGGAACATTCGAGGTCAGAGAGGAACAAATGCAAAGATAATTTGACAAATTATAGGTGACATTACATCAGTTCAAAGAATGGACTTTGTAACACGTACCTCAGGATCAAAACAGCGAGGTCGATGCCCTCGCTAACTTGGGGTCGTCGGTCGAAGATGACGAGTTCAACTCGAGAGAAGTCGTACAACTTATGAGATCGATGGTGGAAGAAGTCCACGCCGAGATCAACTCGGCGAGCCTAACTTGGGACTGGAGGAATAAGTACGTGGAATATCATAGATCCAGTAAAATGCCCTCGGATCCAAAAGAGTCAAGGGCCATGCGTACAAAGTCGGCCTGATTTAGCCTGTCCGAAGACGGAACCTTGTTCAAAAGAACATTTGATGGCCCACTTGCAATATGTCTAGGGCCGGGCGATACTGAGTATGTTTTGAGGGAAATCCACGAAGGTACCTATGGAAATCATTCGGTCCCAAATCGCTAGTTCGAAAAATAATCAGAGTCGGTTATTACTGGATCGACATGGAAAAAGACTCAAAGGAGTTCGTTCGAAAATGTGATGAATGCCAAAGACACGCTCCGATGATCCATCGACCCGGGGAGCTGCTGCATTCGATTTTGTCACCATGGCCGTTCATGAAGTGGGGAATGGACATCGTTGGTCCCCTTCCGTGGGCACCCGGTAAGGCTCAATTTATAATGTTTATGACTGACTATTTTTCTAAGTGGGTGGAAGCCCAGGCGTACGAGAAGGTCAGGGAGAAGGAGGCCATCGATTTCATTTGGGACCACATCATATGCCGATTCAGAATGCCGGACGAGATTGTATGCGATAATGGGAAACAGTTCATCGGAAGCAAAGTAACCAAACTCCTTGAAGACCACATGATCAAAAGGATCCTATCGACACCCTATCACCCTAGTGGGAATGGACAAGATGAATCTACCAACAAAACCATACTCCAAAACCTTAAAAAAAGGTTAACCGATGCCAAAGGAAGATGTAAGAAAATATTACCCGAAATCCTGTGGGTATACCGTACAACTTCGAAGTCCAGTACCGGAGCTACCCCATTTTCTTTGGTTTATGGCACCGAAGATTTGATACCGGTCGAGATCGGGGAACCAAGTATCAGATTCCGAAATGCAGCAAAGGAATCGAATGATGAAGCTATAAGTACGAACCTGGAGCTATTAGATGAAAGGCGCGAAGCAGCCCTTGTCCGATTAGCCGCCCAAAAATAGCGGATCGAAAGATATTATAATCGAAGGGCCGACCTTCGACACTTCAATACCAGGGATTTGGTACTAAGAAAGGTCACTCTAAGCACCCGAAACCCGAATGAAGGAAAATTGGGGCCGAACTGGGAAGGACCGTACCAAATTATCGAGATCACCGAAAAAGGATCCTACAAGCTCGGAACAATGAACGTCGAGCAACTACCGAACAACTGAAATATAACTCACTTAAATCAATATTACTGCTAAGGTATGGCCCCGTTCTTTCCTTTATTTACATCTTAAAATAACCCCTGCAGGAAACCAACAAGGGACGGTACGAGGTTTTAGGTCTGAAAACACGCGTTGCATTCTTTTTTCCTTGAGTCGGTTTTGTCCCAAATGGGTTTTCCGGCAAGGTTTTTAACAAGGCAACAAGTAAATCGTGCTAACATAGAATTGTAGGCTAACAACGAACCGATGGCGATGATCATAACAATGTTCGAGGCCCCTCTTCAGTCAGCCCCGAACACTGAGGGCATTACCCTCTGATATCGACTTTAGCATGGAAAGAGACTTCGTGATTGAAGGGTTTCGATCGATAGGATTCAATGTAAGGGCCAAACGGTTAAATGAACCGCGCCCACATAGACTGCTCGAACCCTGACACAAAGCATGTACACATACATTACTATTATGCACAAGAATAAAGAGAAGTTTATTCCTTGCAAACATCTTGTCTTTTAAAACTTTTTCCTTTACATTTCTCAAGGAATTCCCTGCTTCCGATCCCTTAAAGGAAACGAGCCCAAGGGCCGCCTTAACCCGAGTTTGAATAATCACTCTCTCACTTGGGGACTGCCATCTGAAAAACAAACTCGGACGGTCCAATCTATTAGACCTCGGGGGTATAAAGACTTATTAGGCAACCCCCGAATTTTATAAGCTAAGGCCACCCCCACTCGGGGACTACCATCTTAGGCAAACCCGGATAACTCTGGATAATGATATTAACACGGGACATCACCCAAACTATAAAGGCTACGACCACATAAACACGGCTCGGAGACGTTCGAAGCCCGTAACAAAAACAATAAGGCCTTGAAATTTCTTAACTGGTTCTAAAGGCTACCTCGGCAAATTATAAACCTAAACTACTTTGGGAAAAAGTTTTCGGTAACACTGAATCCCCACGATGCCTTAAAACAAAATAATGTTAAAGACAAAGTTTGTTCGAACCTTCAAACATAACCTAACTATTTCGTGCTAAGGCATTTCGATCTTTACCAATACAAATAAAAAAATAAAGGAAAAATTCAAAAGTTGTGAAAGGGAAAAAGCCTTATATATATATATATATCAAATATTAATTTTTACAAGAGTTGAAAATCCCCGATACAAATTCTTTACAAAGGCCGAAAACGGTCTCAACAAAAAGATGATACAAAAAACAAAAGGCAAAAACGCCTAAAAAGATCCTAAATGGCCTAGTCTTCATCGGGGGCCACATTATTGCCTATGGGGTTTTCGCCACCATCGGACTCACTCGAATCTTTGGACCCCTCTGAATCTTCCTCCTCGAGATAAGCCAGCTTTTTGGCCTTGGCTTCGTATATCTTGACATTTTCAATTTCAGCCAATAAATCAAAATCCCGAGCATGGACAACCCCGAGGGCCTTCCTTCGGGATTGCCACTTCGCGTGCTTCACCATACTCCTCGCTTGGTCCTGATCCGCCTCGGCATCGGCCTTGTGATGAGCCACCCTATCATCGGCCTCGGCCCTAATCACGACAACTTCTAACTTGGCCGCCTCAAGATCCTTGGCCAGATTTTCTTGATCGGAGATAGCCGAGTTCAGCTGAGACTGAAGCTCCTTGATCTTTTTGGCTTATACCGAGGTTTTTTACTTTGCAGCCCGAAGATGTACCTCGGCCGAAGCCAACTATGCATGGGCAGTCAACTTTTTCGATGCCAGGCAGTCCATATTTTTCTTCCATTCTTTGGCCTCAGCCTTCACCGTATCCACCTCCGCCTGGAGCTGCTCTATCTGGTCAAGTTTCTTTTGAACCTACAGGTTCGGTTTGTTAATCACTGTGTCTAAATGATCGTCACTAATTTCAAATACTCGTCTTACTTGCTCGACCAGGTCGACATGCTCCTTCCGAGCCTCTTTTAGCTCGGACTGAAGCTTCTCACTAAGGAGCTTGTAAGCATCCCTATTTTCAATAAGCGCCCGGGTTTCGGCCTCGTGTTGGTTTAACTCTTCCCGATATTGGAGAAAAGTTTTGTGATGAAGCACCGAGGCTTGCGAACACAAAAAAGGATGTTACGATTGTTTGCAATTTAATCTACGTACATAATAAAAAGGCATTCGAAGTTACCCGATTCAACGCATGTTGAGCTTCGTTGAAAAGACAGGGGGCCTCCAGCTTGTCCATTTCGGCCTGATCCTTTTCGGTCAACAGGCATCGAACCCGGGCATCCCCATGGGGGGCGGAGAGAACCTGGGCATCCTCCGGTATAGATATGATGATTGACCGCTTCCGGTCAGGATCTGCACTCGGGGCTGGGAACCAGCCTACTAATCTCGGACTCGAAGAAGATCCTCTTGTTCCCGAAGACGGCACCTTCTTTGGTACCGGTAAGTCTCCTAACCAGTGACATCCTCCAAGGCGGTAGAATCTAAGCCATCGAAGAAGTTGTTGAAGAAATCTACCTCCCCTTGAGGCCCCTCATTTGGGCGTCCTTTCAATATCTGGACCTCGTTTATTATGAAGTCGGTAAATGATGGTGACCCGGAAAGATCTATCACCTCGAGCGCATCTTTCTAGGCATTTCCCTCAGCCCGAGGAGTACCGGTCGTGGTCTCCTTGTCGACCTCCCCAGCTCGGGGCAAAATGGCCTAGTCTTTCCCTGTTTCGGAGGCCTCGGCCGCTGCCTCCTCATCGGCTACCCCGGTTTGAGGCAACTCGATACCGCTTCTCACGCGGGTCATCAGCTCGGAGGCTTCTTCTTCTTCTTCTTCGGACTCATCCCTCAGTCGACTGAGCGAATCCGATGGGACCTCCCGGGCACTGGCACTTCCCTTGGATTTGCATGCCAGTCTCTTTTTTGGTTTTTTCTTCTCCGAGTTCGGAGAACTCTGAGCCCTTTTTCTTTTCTTCTCTTTATCTTGCCTCAGAACAGATGGTTTGGTAAGGATGTCTTCATCACTGGACGGGGGCCTCATTTCGACATCTTTAGGAAGACCTACAAAGGAAGAAAAATTGAGAATGAATGCACGTAAGAAAACTAAGTGTTAATTCACTTAGTAGAGAAATCTCACCCTGAGCACGAGCCTCCCATCGGCCCTTCGAAAGTTCGCGCCACGCGCGCTCGAAATAGGTTTTTTTCAACACGGTACCCTCGACCCACTCCTTGAGTCGAGTAACAGTATCCGGCATCCGAGCAACAACTGCATCACAAAGAATCGATAAGAAGAAGGGCAAAAGAAAAATGATAAATAAAATCTTAAAGGTAAGGTTATATTTACGCTTCATGTTTCATTTATGAGGAAATGACATATCCTCGGTCAGGATTAAGTCTGAGGTCCTCACTCGAACGAATCGGCCCAACCAGTCTCGATCCCGATCCTCGTCGATGCTCAAGAGCGGGGCCTTACTGGCCCAACATGCAAGTTTTATTAGACCCCTCGATAGAGTCAGGGATTGTACAGACGCATGGGGTAATCGATGGTGAAGGGACACCCCTCGATCTTGTTTACAAAGAAGCGGAGGAGAATGATTATCCTATAGAAGGAGGGATGAATTTGGCCTAGGGTCACCTCGTACCTCTTACAAAAGACAATGATGACCGGGTCCAAGGGGCCCAACGTAAAGGGATAAGTGTAAACACTTAGGAAACCCTCCACATAGGTAGTGGTTGCCTCCTTGGGCATAGGAACCACTGCGTGCTTACCGACCCAGTTGCAGTCCTCCCTTGACCTTGTCGAGAACACTGTCGGTAATCGAAAATATGTATCTCGAGACCGGTTCGCACCGGCCCGGTACCTAGGAGGTTTTCTCAACCTTGAAATCGGCTCTGGTTGGACACCTCGTAGGGACGAACATCTTTAGAAGGGGTTCCGGTGTCGGTTTCTCAGTAACAACATGCAAAACATTCTCAATCGATTTCTAGGAAGAGGGAGTTTCCTTTTGGGAAATAGACTTAGAAGTCTTCTCCATTTTTTGATGAAGATGAAGAAGAAGGAGTTAAAGAGGTACGCTTGAATAGTCCAGACAAAGGAGAAACCCTTACAAAGCTCTCAAGAAATAGGGGAAAACACTTGAAAATGCAAAGGTTCTTTAAGAACAAGAGTAGGAAAAGGTTGAATGTGAAGTTTGAATGAATGAAGAAGGTAGTATTTATAATTTGCAAACGACGGTTCAAAACCTGTAGTGGCCAACCAGCAACTGACGAATATTTAATGCCATTTAGATGTGACTGACGAGACATTTCGCTTATTTTGTCGTTTCTGGCGCAAAGTGTCGAGACAAGGATCGAGGGCTCATATCGTTTCTCGTCGTTTACTCTCCGAAAAATGAGGGAACTATCTGTATACGGTAGAAACCGAGCTCATCTATTGCATGACAAATCGGGGATGAAACATAATGGATTGAATATCGACCTTGGGGTTCCATCAAACTTAGGCACGAGGTTAGAACGTGCGTCCTCAAGATTATCGAGTCCGAAACCCTGGAACTAACCACGACTTCGAATTAGCTCGAGAACATATTATCGAACCAAAATAACGGAAGGCCAAAATATATGTAACCAGTCGGATATCACAGCGGGAATCTCGACACGTATCAATGAAATCGATTAATTAGCAAATCATGAGATTTTTTACTTTATATAGATTTGTACTTAAAGTAGGACTCCTCTACTATATAAAGAGGGTATGATTATTTGTAAAGGACATGGTGACACGCATCCCAAAGCAATAAACTGTTATTTCTAGTCATTATTATCTTATAACTCTGTACCGGCACCTATTGCAGCATCTTTGACTCGAGGGTGACCAACCTTCAAGGCCAAGATTGGTCAACCTGCGCGATTTGCATTTTCTTTTTAATCATTTATTTCAATTTGAATCTGATTTCTCATTTTTGTATCAAGTTAGATCACGTATCCTTAAACCGCGTATAAATTCAATTGTTATCCGATTTTTAGGGTAAACACTTATATTTGTATAACTTCAATTAAGATTAGGTAATATTTAATGTTTAAGGAGTATTTGTTAAGATCAAATGCTTTCATTTCCTAATTTATCCACCTATATATCATGTGCCCCAAAGGGCAAAGAGCATAGAATAGAAAAAACCTGAATTATATAACGCGGCACCGAAAGAGACATTTTGATTGACTTTGTGTTTTGGACGTTAAACTCCATGAACACCCAACTTTTTTATATGTTTCTCATATGTTGTTCGATACAAGCATTGAACCCTTAACTATTAATATTATAGTCTTGATTAATTTGAATTCTTGCTACGAAAGATTCAATAAAAGAAAAAATGCCCCTTACCAGGAACTTTTTCACTCGAAGGGCTCATACCCGAGCCCGTCCAACTTGTATTGCAGATCATTACTATATTAGCACAACAATTAAGATTTTAAAGGGAGTTCCCAAGAGAAAAGTCTGCTATTCCCTTATTTTATTGTATCGTATGTACAGTACAATGACATTGTAAAAGAATTGCACAATAACTGCAGTTTAAGATGTAGAAAATTATTTACTTTAGTTTCAAAATTATTATATTCATTTATATAATTTTATACTGCGTGAATGTATAGAAATTAAATCCCTCTTTTATCCATTAGGATACAAATGTGTATTTCAAAGGGGCTCTTATTATCTCTATCACGGCTTCACACATGAGACGTGGAAAAGTGGAGCTAAAGTGGAAAAGGAAAAAGTGGTACGTAATTTTGTGTGGAGAAAGGAATCTTTCGAGCACCACACCACATTGGGAAAAATATGCTGTAGTTATAATAGCATGATTTCGAGCAGCACAGCACATTAGTAAGACAGATAAATTTTATGTATTTGGTTCCCATTCATTTCAGGGTTTAGGTAGTACCTAACATTAGTTTCTCTAAACTATATTTTCGAAAACCATTGTATACTATTATCTTGTATTTTTGTTATTGCTATTGCTTCTCTTTTTGGCCAAATACCTGTACTGTCCTTAAATTTGGCTTTAATTTACATTACACTTCAACTAAGGTCAGTACCTATTGTATACTTTAACTTAATAGAATATTTACCTAGTAAACACCTCACAGGTGACTATGTGTGATTTGTACCCAAAATTCGGTGCGTGAAGAAGAAATGTTTGGCCTGTATTTTTTTCTGTTTTCTTCTTCAAATAATTTTTTTAATTCTTCTTCTTTCTCCTTCATCTTCTCCATCGCTACCCCCATCTACCACAAGATTCTTTTCCAGAGTTACAGATTCATCTCACTTCCATTATTGATTAACTCATCAATTCACTTTAAAGAATTATGTACACGTCAAAGAAAGAGTAAAACCCAGAAATGATATTTTAAAAGAGACCGAGATAGATCTTGAAATTCAAACTCAATGTGCAATAACGTTAAACTTTACTTCTGAATTACCTTTTCATTTCAGAGGGACACCTTAGAATTCACTTTAAATTTAAATTATTTACAAGTCAAAGCATAGCTCAAACTCATTTTGCAGAGAGAAAACAACAACTACAACAACAACTCGGCAATTTCAGAAAATAATCAAGCAAACGATTTTGCAATACTCGATTTTGCAAAGAGAAACCCAACAAGAAAAAGCACAATTTCAAACATCAACCCTGTAATATCGATCCCATTTTACATAGAAAATCCAACAAGAAAAACCCAACAATTTTAGACATCAAAATCAAGCTAAGAACATGGAGATTAGCCAAATGATTTCGTCCGCATCAACATTTTTTGTCCAGATATGAAATTTTACGGCCAAGTTGCACATCTACAAAAACGAAAATTTTCTAACCAAGAACATAATATGTTTTTTGTTTGGACATGACTAGAGAGATGAAAACATAAATGGGCATGGAAGAAGCTGATAGCTTGAAAAAGGAGAGGGGAAAAGAGATGGCCGTCCGGAAAAGGTGAGTTTAGTGTGGGAAGGGGGAGGTAGAGTTTTTATTTTATTTTTTTAAATCTTTTTCAATTTGGATTATTTAGCCTTAAATAAAGAAAAAAGAAAGTGGGAACATGCACATGTCACTCTTTAATTCGATGTTTCACCACGTCATCCGAAAGTGAACAACACGCACTTAACTTTTTAAACCGGGTGAGTGAGAGGCGTTAATAGGTAAATATACTATTAAGTTAAAGTGTACAATAGGTAATGGCCTTCGTTGAAGTGTTTAAATGAAAACCGGAATAAGTTTAAGGGGTCGTATAGGTATTTGGCCTTCTCTTTTTATGGCTCTTTTACTATTGTATTTCCTTTTCAATATTGCCCCTTTTTTTCTTTTTTCTTTTGTTTTTTTTAAGCCAACGATCTATCGGAAATAACTTCTTTACCTTCACAAAGTAGAGGTAAGATCTGCATACACACTACCCTCCCTAGATCTCATTTGTGAGATTATACTGGAATTGTTGTTGTTGTATTGTTACAAAAATTACTTGATTGTGTAATGTAAGAAATCAAGAAGTGGTACAATATCTTCTTGGCTGATATATGAAGAATGAAGAGGAAACAAGTCATCAGTGATTGCCCAAGGTAATCCACGATATGGGATTTCCTTTTGGCTTTTAGCCTTTTACTTTAGAAATACAGATAGCTATTGAGAATTGACAAGCGGACGGTGGAAACACTAGGTGTTGTCATTTTCAATCTTTTTCTTCCCTCCCCACCACTTTTAATTAATCTTATGACTGCTATATAAAATTTAAGCAAACAGAAAGGCACTCCTTTTTTTGGTTGAGGCTGGACTGCTTCGTTTCTTTATTTTTCTTGTTAAGGAATACACCCTTATCTTTAGGTTACTCGTACGAGTTCGTTTGGTTCACATATTAGATATACTGGGGATTTAATGTATTGATTATTATCGGGTAACTAATGTCAAATAATGAAAGTAGTCATTTGGTTTAGACAATACATAAATTCCTACATAACTTGATATGGATATTATTTATTATTTAATATCGCCAATTAAATACCACATTATTTATGGATGGATTATTTTTTATGCATTTATGATCTAATGAAACATTGTACTAATAATTACATTAAAAAAAATTCAATGATTTTCCGGTCAGCACCCGCCATCCTAGATATTCTTTATGTCTTCCAGCGCTTTCTCAGTTTCTTACTAATATGGTTAAAAGTAGGTGGGAGCAAATGCAATGATTTTTTTAACTTTAAGCCTAGAAATTGTTTTATTATTGAACTTTTTGCTCTTAATCTTGTTCTGTATGCGTTCTCTTTTATTGTTTGGAAAAGTAAAATTTGATTGTAGACCAATGGTTGCGGCAAAGATACATACTCCAAAGTTAAGAGTATTAAAAGTGTGACAAGCCCCAAAGTTTGCTCCTCTTTACAAAGATAAATCACCATATGTTGGGGCTCAATGATTGTATGTGGAGTGTAATAATCATTCTTTTCTTTTCATATCTTAGGGGATTGTTTGATATATGGGATAAGAATAATAATCCCGAAATAAAGTTTGAGATTAATTTTATCCCATGTTTGGTTTGGGGTGTTAGCTAATCCCAATCGACCCCATGGATAAACAAAAATAATCTTGTGATAAAATTTTAGTATCGTCTTATCCCTTGTTTGGTTACTAATTCTGGAATAAGTCATCCGAGAATTAAAAATAGTATTAGAATAACTTATACTTGCTAGATGGTGTAACAGTAATCCCTGAATAAAGCAGTAAAATTGACAATCTCAAGATTAATACAGCATACCAAACAGTGAAGACGAAAATAATCCCAGGATAACTACTTTCATCATAATTAATCTCAGCATAACTTGTTTTTAAACCAAACCAAACGCCCCCTGATAGTGTTATTCCCTTATGCAGCGGAATGGCTACTCTGCTCCAAAAGATAGAATTAATGTTTCAGACGGATAAACCGAAATATTTGTCATGACCAGAATTACAATTTATAAATGCTACTGTACATAATTATCTGCAGAAAGTAATTTTTAAGAGAGAGAAATGCATCAATAAAACAATCGCGCGCACACAAGGTTTTTCTTTGTTACTGTTTCAGCAACTTCAGTAGTTGTTGCAACTGTAAGTAATACACAATGCCACAATCAGGCTGAACATTGCAGCAGTCAAAATGCTCAGTCGAATACAAAAAGGATTGTTACTAAATATATACACGTCCTGCTTCCTCTATATACTTCTACCTCTACCTTTATATCCCAGCATGGAACAGCTAGAGGGTAACAAGAGGAAATTAAGATATGAACCCCATTAAGCCAGAGTAGGTCTTCATCGATGTAGATAGTCACTTTGAATGAACTGGAAGATACAGGCATCAGACACCACTTTACCAAATACTCGGAAGGAGCGGGCACCTCTTGTACTATAATACTTAGCATCCCTATGTGTGCCTCTAGATGGTATTATAATCTTTATCAGAGTTCAGTTGGAACCAAGCGTAAGTCTCTCCAGTCGAGAACTCAGGCAGCAGTTTGAGAATCCTGTAGACTGGCTACATTCCTCAGGCCTTTTCTACTTAAAATTTCAGTTCAAGGCAATCAACATTCAAAAAACTATCGGGACAATTGACAGCATAACATTCTTACAGGTGAAAATACCACAGTGAGTTTGGCGTGATCAGAAAGTGAATAATCTTCAGGCCATGTTCCTTTCTCAACTTCTGTGGGGAACAGAACTGCATTCTTGACACTAAAACCAATTGTTTCTTCGGTATCACTAACAACATCGTCGTCCCATGCCTCATCGTTTTCTCCATCTCTTTGCTCTGACCATGTACGATTCCATACCCGCTGCTGCTATTTGATTATAGATATATCAATTAATTGTCAGTTTTTGCAAGTTGTTGGTTATACATAAATTATGTTCCTACATGAAGATAAATGACTGCCAAAATCTAGTGCAAAAGAAAGCTAAGCTAATGTAGACTAGCTTAATGCTAAAACTAATACTAGGTACACCGATAAAACAAATACAGTAACTAGTAGGATGATCATGCTCTTAAATCAACCACGAGATCAGCTAAAGCACCTTCAAGCTGACAGTAACCCGTCTCATTGCAGTTTTACAATAAACCAACTTGTGAATTATGTAGATAGATATATAGATAAGAAATAACTCAAGCACAGAAACAATAAGTAGAATCTCTAAAGCATTAAGCATAAATACCTGAAATTCACTGTAATCAAGAACTCCATTTCCATCAATGTCTGCTTGCAACCACAAATCCTTTATTTCCTCAGCACTCAGCCCATAGCAATGTCCAATCAGATTAAGCTGTGGGGTCAGGGTACAAACGTTTAGCATCATTTCACAAGATTGAATAGAGATAGAGATAACAGAGAACCCTTTGGAGGTTCAATCCATTTTTCTCATGTGCGCAACACCTACAAGTAGAGAGATGTTTGATTTCACGACTTAAAAGTACCTGACGGAGCGCTTCACAAAACCCAGCATACGTAATGTAATCACCATCGCTGTCAGCTTTGAGAAAAGCAAACGCGTCATTCTCAGTCAACGAGGCTCGGCGAAGTTGATACTGAAATTGAAGGAATAATCAGAGCATATAAAACAGAGATATTTCATTCATTTACTATAGAAAGAGTGAAATTAACATGAGATTAGACAGGATTGCGGTGTCAAAATACAAACAATTTAGATATCTAGGCTTGATGTTCCAAGAGAAAGGTTTGAGAGATAGAAAAGTTACACATAGAATCAAAATAGGATGGCTGAAACGAAGAGTATTCAGTATTGTTGGGTTGTTATGTGGAAAAGGATGCCTATCAAAGTCAAAAATAAGTTGCATAGAACAATTATAAGACGAGCAGTATTATATGGGAGTGAACGTTGGACCATTAAAGTCCCAAATATCCACAAATAAGTGTCGCAGAGATGTAAATGTTAAGATAGATATAAGGTCGTACAAGATTAGACAAGATTAAAAATGATCAAATTCGGCAAAACGTGCAAGTAGCACACATCGATGAAAAAATAAGAAAAGGTCGCTTGAGATGGTTCAATCATGTTCTGCATCAACCTCCAGATGCATCAGTCCATAAGTGTGAAACCATAGTGAATCAAGGTGCGGGGACGAGTCACATGGAAGAAGTTATCTCAAAAGACGTATAATCTCTTGGGATCCATGCAAACATAACGAAAAATAGGGCACAATGGAAGATAAAGATCTATAGTAGGTGATATAAATTAGTTGGAAGTGTGTTTCAGTCATGTTTGTACATTTATTTAAGTCTAATGTTTTCTAGGAGTCTTTTAGTCTTGTAAGAATTTTATATGCCACTAGAAAATCTCTAGTACTTATCATTTTCTTTAACTACTTTTTATGTTTAGCTTTTGGTACAATATTGGTCCGAGATTTGCATAAATGGAGCGACACGGTTAGTGAGGATTCATATAGCCGATCTCAACTTGCTTAGGATTGACGCATAGTAGTAGCTATTGTTGTACGATATGGGGAAAATCAACAAGAGCATGCCACACACAAGTTCAGGTGCAAAATAAGGTGGACCAGAGACCAGGAACTAATCTATTTTACTTCCTGCACTCTTAGCTAATTACAGAACTCAGAGAAAACCACACATTAAAAGCCCTTCACAACAAAATTTCATATTAAATTAGAATGGACTCGTGGATATGCTATCATAGTGATGGTAAGCAAACAAAAAGATTTCAAAATTGGTAATTGTTCAGCAACATCATGGAGCAACAAGTTTGAACAAAAGGAATCTGCATCAACTTTTAGCTTCCTATTCTGACAGAACTAGATTGCTTTTCGAACATGATTTCATATTATGGCGAAAGAATGCACAAAGGCAGCTGCTAAATAAAATAAGAATATTATAGTTACCTTGAACATTCCAAAAATTGCATTTCCCCAACTTGTTTTCAGCAATTTCCTGTAGCTATTTGGATTTAAAAGCCATATGAAATCCACACCACAGATGTTCCCACGGTGGTTACGGTGGCTCACCCACTGCATAATAGAAAAAAGGCATCAATATCAAAAGAAACTTGTAGTCGTGGGGGCCATGAGGAGAAAAAACAATGAAAGGTAAGTGACCTTGTGTGCATCAGCATCAGTGTATTGGTGAGCAGTATCATATGATGATACAAATCCTTGAGATCTGAGAAATTTGTAAACATGGCCGCGCTTGCTTCCGTTCCAGTCACTTCAATATGAAAAAGTATACAACTAAAATTAGCAAAATCTACCAATAACGGAGATATCCAAAAGAGCAAACAAAAAAAAGTTGTTGAACAATTACCCGCACAGAATAATTGGCAAGGGATTAAGCTTATTTTCTTTCTGATATGATTCCACATATTGCAATATCTTGTAGACCTGCGCAAGTGCACCATGATAAAGGTGACAGGTTAAAATAAGCAAAACGTATGAAAATAATTTGAATTAGATTTTTCACTCTGCTGCGAAGCAAGAGTGCCATATAAAGATTGATGTACCTGCCGCAGTCGTTCCAAAGACAAGCTTGAATCATGAGGAAACAAAAGGTGTGTGTTCACTATCAGCATTTCTTGCCGAACATTATTGTTTCGACATTGTGCATAAGGTGCAATTAGTTCAACATGCAATAGTTGAGCAACACGATCTCCAAAATCATTGAAAAGCAACTCTCTGTGGGCTATAACCCTGAAGTAGTCCTTATGAATGGCAGTCAGCAGACCTGAATCAGGCAACGAAATGAAGCAATTCAAAAATGAATCATTAGGAATTAAGATACCACATAACATAGCTAACACCTACGGCAATACTATGTACTTTCCGTAGAGGTCAACAGAAATTTATGTCAACAAATTAGAAAACTGCCTCTCCTACTGAAAAGTATCAATTTTGTGAGGAATCAGAGATAGCTGTTACTGCTTTCTCTGAGGTAAATGACTTGATGTGATACCAAGTTTCCCTTCAGAACACAGCATACCTTAAGCTGTTTTTCAATTTCTGCAAACTCATCATTGTTTTTTATTGTTTGATTAGTAATGTATCACTACATATATTCAGGCAGTTCAACAAATTCTGACTTGTTCAATACATAATTGACAAGAATTTAAACTATAATTTATTTCTAAAGGAAAAAAAATTAATTTGTTTACTCTATCTGGAAAAGCAATTAAAAAGTAGGAGAATGGACAGATTAACCAATCCCATTGACAATTGTCAAGAAGCAGGGAAGACCATCAATGCCACCAAACTTACAATTTCTTTAAATTACACATCGAAGTGGGAACAATTCTTATATTCTTTGTATTTGCACCTGATCTTTTAGAACTTCATTTCTTATATGTTGTTCCAATAGTTCAGCATAACCTTGGGGGAGAGGGTTCCTCAATCTCAAACGAAAAACGGCAGTCCAGTGCACAAAGCATCCCACGTTCACACACGGTACGGGAAAGGGCTACATGGGTGTGATGTTGACAACCTACCCTAATGCAAGGATTAGTGGCGACTTACATGGCTCGACCTCATGAACTATAAGTAACACGGAGACAACTTTATTGTTGCTCCAACATTATATAGGTAAAACACATGGCATGCACCTATTGTTTTGGTTTAAAATGCGAGTGCGGGTAAGTTTTTACCGAGTATAATTAGGGAAGGAAAAAGGGAGGAGGATTACCATCACCACGATTATTGGTTCGAGCAAGCTTGAAATTAATATATCCTGCATCTCCTAGCCTCTTGTCATATATACCAACAAGCTCTTCATTCCCAACCCAGAATTCCTATAACCAATTTAAAAGAATCTTTAATATCATCAAACGCTTCACCTTTATTTTTAAGCACAAAAAAATTTGCATAAAGACATATAGAGATCCAATTTCATACAAAAAAAAAAGATTTAAATTTTTAACCTGAAGACAAATAATGGAAGACCTCTCGTACAACAACCAATCCAATATCCTATGATTCCTGCTCAGCCAATTTGCCCTATAATCGCTTTCTCTGCAACTCTGGTCCTAAAACAAACACCAAAAAGAAGAAAATTAGCCATTAACAGATCCTTAAACCAAACAAAAACAGGCAAGAATGGCAATAGAAACAGAAAAAAAACTACCTCAAGATTGAGTCTTTTATAAATGGGCGCGAGAATATTAAAAGTGGTACAAGAAATTGAATTGGGTTCGGCAATAGCATAGCTTCCAATTCGTGAAACTCTCCCTTTCGTTGTTCCTCTATTCTTCCTTCCCATAATTCAAGAATAGGTATTGGAACATACAATTTTACGACAAATAAAGAGAAGATTTTTATGGAAAACTTTTAACCAATGCAGGCACAATGGGTTTAAATGAATGAAAAAAGAAAGAAATTATTGGAGATTTTTAGAGAGATGAATGGGTATTATCAAAGGTGAGGAGTGGGGAAGCTGAAAGATAATTTGGATTTTATGGGTGCCAGTGAATGTTTCTCCTCCTCTGCTATTTTGATTTTCTTTATATTTTTTATTTTTCTCTATTTTGCATTTTATGAAATAAAATACAATATACTCCGACCTTTTAAACTTGCAGGGTTATAAATGAAGGAGTTGTCTGATTTGCCTAGAATATACTAACTTGGGTCCCACTTTGCAAATACTAAAACCGGCCCAATTGAAAAATGAGAATAATTATAATTAAATAAAAGATAAATGAATGGAGGCAAAGTGCTCTACCATTATGGAATATGGAATATATATATTTTCCATCGCTATTAATATTGTGCAAATTGTTTGCTAGTCTCCCTTTGGTCCATGCACTTGGAAAAGTCTGGAATATCTTCACTAATTGTGAAAACGAATTAATGATAAAAATAACATGTTCTGAGAATATCTCATTATGCTTTTATTCTTTTCGAATTTGTTATCTTTTTAATTTTGTTTTTTCCCTTTATTGATTTGAATTTACTCTTTTTCGGGGTTGATAGAAGGAACCGATCATCATTCTCTTGCAATATTGCATTCCTCATGAACATATGATAAAACTAGAATAAATTCAATATGATAAAACTGAATTGGACATAAAACTAGATTGGTTTTCGAATTCTTGATAACAAATTGCACAAAAAACTGAATTGGTTTTTATTAAATAAAAATGCATTACCAATAATGCATTCCTCATGAACATATGATAAAACTAGAATATGATTTTCCGAATTTCTTAATTATGCAAATGATACAACAAATGCTTCGACGTTTAACGTCATTATATCAAACAACAGAATTTGCATACTTTTTGTTTCTTTACCCATTTTATACATGAGATCCTTTATGGCTTTATTATTTAAGTTTATTAATCAATTACTTTCTTTATAATCCATACACATAAATGTTCTGATGATCCTTATCTCTGTATTACAAAAGTTCAACCCCCTAATAATGATTACTTTAGTCAGCCTAAGAAGTTAAAATCCATAACTAAACTTGTGTAGTATAATCACAAACCATCACAATCGCAAAGCTAAGTTGCTCTCCTCATTCCAATCCACCCTCTTACTATTCAACTCCCTAACTGAAATATTAGGTATTTGTCATATTTTTGTTTATTTTCCACGCCTGCATTATATAACATGTGCAACAATTTTACTTTTATTTCATAAGTGTGTGAGTAAAAGTTCAAAATGGAATAAGTAGATTCCTACTTGTAAGTTAATTAACACCTTAACCTCAAAAATATTTTTTTTTTCTCAAAGATAATGAATTGTTATAATATGTGCGCGAGCTTTGAATGTAAACATCAAAGGTAAAAAAATCATGTCACACACAATTCCGTGAGTATTTCAGGACACTTCTCTAACTGTGCACTAAGGGTAATTTGTTTGACATTTTAAGTGAAATAACGCTTAAAAAATCAATTTGAAGCAAAAAATAACAAGGCATGTGCATGTTTGGCATTGAATCCCCTAATTCTGACGTGAATGCCATGCCTTTGGCTGAATAAAGGATGGACCTTAGTGTAGATGGATAAAAGTTGATACGAGAAATTCTCCGACAATCCCTCTTATCACTCGAAACAATAAAATAGAGACTTGGTGATATTTGAATTAACACTTAATTTCACTATATTAAAATTTACTATTAAACAACACCACCACCTATGGTCTGAAAGTAGTCTACTCAATTCACAGAAAGAAATCAAATTAGATTAAATTAGTGGCAGGTTAATATAAGAAAATCAATATGGATTCATATGTGAAATAGGGACTTGGTGGTATTTGAATTAAAACTTAATTTTACAATATAAAAATTTTGCTATAACAAGAACACCACCACCTTTGATCTGAAAGTAGTCAACTCAGTTCACACAGAAAGAAATCAAATTAGATTAAAATAAGTTAATTTTACATTAAATTCTAAAATAAAATCAAATGAAATTCCATGTATTTTATAGAATCTCCCCACATGCACAAAAAAAAAAAAAAAGAACTTGCGGTTCGTTGAGTTTCCCACGTCGGCTAAGAGACGGGAGACTTGGTCTCCTTATATTGCTTGGGCAACTCTTACCTTATTAGCTAGTTTTGGGGTTGAGTTAGACCTCATGTTTATATATTTATCATGGTATCAGAGCTGGACCCATCTTAATTTTTTGTCTTACAGATGTTGAGCCCTCATATTATATTGTTCACGCTCTAATTGGTAGGTCTGAGCATGTAGGGGGAGGGAGAGAGGGAGGCTGAGCCTCCCACATCTGCTAAGAGATGAGAGACTTGGTCACCTTATATGGCATGAACAATTCTCACATCATAAATTAACTCTTTGGGTTCAATTAGTCCAATGTCTATATCTTTATCAAGATAGGACAAAGTATCGTAGCATACATAAGTGATTGTTGAACATAGTGTATAAGGTGGACCTAACACCCAGCCAGCCAGAATAATCGTTTTCGCCGAAAGTGAATGTGAGAGTGACTTCTCTTTGGGTAGAAGCAATGATGCTAAGTTCAAATAATAATGCAAATGATATCGCAGTCATTAAACAGTGTAATGCGATGATGAGATTCTCCCATTTTTATCAAATCAAAGTTTTAAATTCTAGCTCTGAAAATAAATAAATAAATTTATACGAAACACTCTTTGTGAATATAAATTAGTAAAGAATCAGTCGGATATCAGATGATTAAATCATAAAATTTACTAAAAAGAAAGAAAGAATATCGTGTGGATCCGTGTATTAGGCAGGCAAGTGGACTTATCAGCATCTCGTGGTCTGGCACATCAAAAGCCATTGGTTCAAATATTGTTCCGTACGTAATGTCGACACGGAAATAATGTACTAAGAACTAACAGTTGACTGTTTTTTATGAGTGAAATAAAAGATACTCTTTGTATTTTGATTTAAATTTTTGGAAAAATGATTTTTTTTGATTAAGTCGTTTAAGAATTAAAGATAGTGATCATTATTTATATTTCTCATAGAATAGATTACAAATGCAAGGGTCTTAGTTGTTTAACCGTGCGAATCATTTCATAAAAAAAGAGAAAGTTTTTAGATATTAATAACTTTGAAGATTCTTCTTCTACTATAATTTTAAGGGTTATTTTGGTTTACCGTATTAACAAAAATAAATATATCATAAATTATCGCATAAATTATATATAGTATAATATTTGGTTGGTCGGATAAAAAAAAAATTCCTGTTAATATATTGTTTGATTGGTCATTCGATTAACCATCAATTGATGATACTATATAAATTATTTGCGACTCTGTATATTATTTTATGATAGAATGTGAAATAAAAATGCAAGCATTAGCAATACATCAACAAAAGTGACTAAAGAAAAAAAAGACTTAAAATAAGTAATTTTCACATGACAAAACTTCATTATTATTCACCGCATTACCACTTTCACGTTATTATGCAATGTTATTTATCGTATGAACAATTCCTATATTATAATCACTGCAAAAATTAGTAGTCTGTTAATGAAAACAATCTCTTAGTAAACTAAACATCATTTTAATTTGGTACACAGAGAAAAACAAGAGGAACTCATGAGGAGTACGGGAAAACACTGATTAAATGCATATTAAGATCACAAGATGTGTGTAATCTGAGAACTTTGAAGATCTGTCTAAAGGACTATTAGCTTGTTTGGCCAAAAGTGATTTTTTTCGGTAGAGTATTTTTTTTCCTTCAAAGCTAAGGTGTTTGATCAAGCTTTTATATGGAATAAAAATGCTTTTGAGTAAAAGTAGAAGCTGTATTTAAGAAGTTAAAAAAATTGATTCTCCAAAAAGTACTTTTCTGAAAAAGACTTTTTAAAAATTTAGCCAAATATTAATTACTATGATTTTTTCAAACAAAATAGTTTCTCACCAAAAGTATATTTTTAAAAGGAAAAAACACTTTTCTCTACGATTATTTATTTTTGAACATCTGCTTTGGGAGGAACTACTAAGGCACGAGTCAGTGTCATTATATATATATATATATATATATATTAAAAAACTAATTATCCAATACACAGTGACGAAATCAGAATTTTTGTTAAGGGGTGTCAAAATATATAAAATTAAACATACTAAAAAATTAAGAAAAGTTAATACATAGTATATATACATATAATTTATTTTTTTACCTAGTTACACAATATATTTTTCCCGTGAAGAGTATCATTTGATGCCCCTTCCTTCCAATAAGGTGGCTCCGCCACTGACTATGACTATAGAGCGTAGTTATGTACCAGAGTTTTTTAAGTCCTCCTGAAGAGTGAAGCCAGTGGTTTATGCATGTGGTAAATTCCACTTTATCAAGGTTACGTAGGGCACCTTGCCTACTTTGCAGTTAAAAGAGTCTCGAAAAAAGAGAGGTAATAATCACGTGTTGTTTTCTTTCATTTGGGAGAAGTAGTCACGTTAAAACTAGTACGTGGCATTATTTTCTTGTTAAATCAATCTCAAAAAATAATATTATGAAATATTTACAATAACAAATTTCAAAAGAATTTTATACTCATACAAATTTTACAATATATTTATCATAAATTTAAAAATATCTTTTTGGTATTAACCTCATGTCAAATCAAATTATGTCACATAAATTAAAATTAAATTACTCGTCATCACATTTGTGTTTACGGAGATAGCATAGTACTAGTTATTTTTTTCTTTTCTTTTTTGTTGCTTTTGGCTCAATTCAGAATCACGACATTTTCATTGTTCCTTTATTTATTCTTTTCTTGATTAGCTCTAAAGGCTACTCAATAGGCAAGTACTTTCGGTAAAATGTCGGTTTTGGCCATTCTTAAAGCAGACAGCTATATTTTTGTGGGGAATTCCCACACTTGCCCACTGTTTTCATGAATTGTTAAGTATCTGTGGACCATTGCCGGTAACCACGAAAATTGCTCTAGCACACGTTTTGGACATACAAATTGTAATTATTTTGAAAAACAATAGTGTTTAGAGTTAAATTGTAAAATTTTATTTAGAATTTGAAATTGTGTTTGGACATGCATTTCATTTGAAAAAATATTACAGTTTTATAAGTGAAGAAGAAAGCTTTTTTGAAAAATTTAGTTTTTGAAAAACTCATTTTTGGAAAATTTTTAATAACTTGCAAAATTTTATGGACAAAACATATTTACCAAAAAAATAGAAGAAAAGGAAATATTTTTATGAACAAATGGGTCCTTAGTATAACTCTTAGTGGCAGGCTGGCAGCTATAATAGTGAACCAATTTACGACAGCATTTCTATTAATGTCCATTTATTAGTTATAACTAACTTGGGTCTTGGCGATTGCAGCCATTTGACCCATGTATTTGGATTTTTCGTTGAAACATTTTGTGGATACAATTAACTGATTAAGAATTTAAGATAGATCTAAGCTAGATATATTTGCCACGTGAAAACATAATATGACCAATTGCCACATGAAAACATATAGTATAACAAATCTGACCTTTGATTTCTTTTCATTTCCTTTCATAACGAGCTCTCACCCCTTTACCCGTTTCCGAACCGGCACTGACCGGTTGAAACCTGAACCGGCTCGGCCCGGTAGTTAGGGGGTCGGGTAGGTTGGGTTTGGGGTTGCTCCGTTTATAAAATAAAATCCGATTAATCAGACCGGTCAAATCCGATCAACGAAAATTACTGTAGAACCGGTCAACCGGACCGATTCAACGACTATAATTCTTTTTTTTTTTTTTTAATATAAACTTCAATTTGTAAGTTTGAAATAAAAAAAGTACTTGCAAATTATAAGTGCAATTTTTTTTCCATCTTCAGTGTATTCTATTATCTTAAATTCTTAATGAAATATTCAAAATTTCAAATATAAAGATTTTAAAGCCTTTGCATCCTTTTATTCAAACACTCTTTTTAGGAGAACTGCTTATTCTGAAAAACAATTTACCAAAATAAAGTTATAGGAGAAATAGTTTAGTAAAATAACTGTGTGTGTTTAGTTAAATCATTTGAAAGCGTTTTTGGCTAAATACATTTAACTATCCGAAATCAGTACTAGAAGTACTTCTTAAAACCAAAAAAACTACTACCTCTAGTACACAATAACTGATAAATTTGTCTTGGGCACACCATTAAGGAAATACAAAATTCTAGACAAAAATAATTAGTGTGATTAAATTACACTTAATTAAATATTGCACGATAATTAATGGAAAAAGTAAAAGACTTTTTAGGAATACGTACATAAGGGTAATTTTAAAAAAATAAATTAAATTTTTTCTTAATTATATAAATGAATACTTATGTTTAACTAAAATAAAAAGATAAATTGATCACTTATTGTGAACCGAAAGGAGTATTACTCTATTTGTTAATTTTTTTTTTTTTTTTTTGTCAATAACGATATTTATGGTATAGGAAGGTGCGAGTAAAATCACAGAATAAAATAAAGAGGGAAGAAGAAAGGTTGTACGGGCACAGATAGTACATAGGCTGAATAAATAATAGTAGTAAGTAATAGAGAAAATGGTCAAATATACCCTCTACTTTTATATATTATTTATATTTATTCTTCATTATACTAATGGGTCAAATTTACCATCATCGTTAGCAAAGTTTTCAAATTTGCCCTCTAATCTAACGGAAAGCCCCCAAATCCCAATTTACTTCTATTTAGTACAATTTTTCTCACAAATTACTTATTCATGCGTGTGCTCTAAGAGATAAGAAAATATCCTCGACAAGTTGATTTCTTATTCCACTTAATTATTTAGAGCAAGAGGACTTAACAAACTCGATACCTTCAGGCATGAGAACTAGTAAATATTTCTTTGAAAGAATATTCTGAAACTGGACATAATTTATACAGATCATTTAATTTAGGATTTCTTAAACAATAATTATATCTCACAAATTTCATGCAGAAGTGCTTTGAGCAAGTAAAATTTGCATCAAATGGCATGCTAAATCCAAATCCGAAAGAGAATGCTTTACATGGATACCTACGGCCTTGTTATGCATGTAGTTCATAAAAAAATAGTAAATATTAGTAATAACTTCATAAGTGAATGCATTTCAACCACCTGAAAAATCAAATAAATCTCGTCCAAATTATCTTCAGTATTTCACTCATCCTCATTCCGTTGGAGACATACCCATAAACTGTGAATTTCACGTTTTATTTATGGTTTGAGTATAACAAAAAATAAGGGGAATAATTATGATGTAACTCCACACTCTCATTTCTATAATATGGACCTTTTTTCTTCTCTGGTAGATCACACGAAGGAGATAACTGATTTGTAAGAAGAATTGCAGTAAATAGAAGGAATTTGGAACTTTTCGTTAGGTTAGAAGGAAAATTTAAAAAGTTTGCTAACGGTAAGGATAAATTTAACCCGATAGTATAACTAAAGATAAATATGAACAATATATCAAAATAGAGAATTATATTTGGCCTTTTCCTACAAAATTATAGACATTTGTAGATTCTGTCGGTCGATTCACGATTGTAATGATTGTTCCCAACTTCCCATTGCTAATTCTGCAGGAAACATAACTGACTAAACATACTCTTATTTTGTTAATAGTATTCTTTTTATCTTGTTTTGGAAAACAAAGCGAGACTTTTTTGACTGTCGGTGAGCTAAGCTGGATCTTTTTCAAAGACAGTTGGATTACACGGCCAAGAATCTTACAGCATAGGGCCACTAATATGCTCTAACGAACATTTGCTAATTAATTTCGTTTCAATTTAGACGAGGTAGTTTGACTCGGATACGGAATTTAAGAAGAAATTTTTTTTTTAAAAATATGTGGTCTTAAAAGTTTAAGGGGTAAAAGTTTTTTAGAGTCATGACATTTGTGTGGTTATAAAAACTTCTCGTTAAGAGTAAAATGAAAAGTTTAAAGTTGAATTATTTCTAAATTTAGAAATATGTCATTTATCGTGGAAAAAACTAAAAAGGAAAGTAACTCATCTAATTTGAAACAAAATAAATAGTACAAAAATGAGTTTTACCCTTTAAATTTTCAGATTGTAGTTACTAGTAAAGCAAACCATATTAGCAATCTCTACGGTACTATTATTTTGATGTAAAATCAATAGAAACTACCATAAATAATAACTCTAGCTTCTCCTCATGTATAAAAAATCACTTACGTTTGAGTATTTAACACGAGAGTTTAACTACAAAAACAACTAAATAGGAGAGTTTCATAGCAGCGATAAAGATGCTCCATGTGACCTATAGGTTATGGGTTTGAGACGTGCAATTATTCATCAATACCGCGTCAGGGTATGCTATGCATATCACATCCATTGAGGTATGTTTAACCAAAAAATCAGATTCTCAACCAAAACCTATCTTTAGAAGTACTCGAGTTACTGATAATCAAGAAATTCAATATTCTCTCAAAAATAAGAAAAGAAATCGGAAAAAATAGCAAAGTAATCAGTAGAAAGCACAAGAAAGTAATTATATTCCAATGTTCATCAAAACGTGTCCTTACAAGTGAAATTCCCTTCCCTTATATAGGAATTTACAAATATAACATTTCTTCCCTTTTATGACAGAATCATTATGAGCATTAATGACATTAATGAAACGTTATAATTAGCAACCGTAACTGTTCATAAATATTCTGTAACGATTTCGATTCTTCTTCCACATTAATTTGAGGTTCATGAATCTTCCCTCTTTACTGTCTTGATTCATCTGGCCTGTGTCTCTTCACTGAATAATTTAGGCTCGGGCAACCGTACCTTATTCGTCTCGTGAGTGATTTGCTCGTACCTGTTATAAATCGTGACTCTTTTTAATGCGACACTCCAGTTATCATCTTCTTAGTAATCCACGTATCTTGCCTTGTCATCCTCATATTATTCTACGTGCAATATTTATTTTTTACCAATATAGATAGTCCCCCCCACTTGTCGAATATTCTGCAATGGTATATTTGGGAAGTGGCACGTATTTATGGCGGGAATTTTTTGCCGTCGTTTCCCATACATCATTGCATCTTCGTCAGAACTATCGCTTCGCATGTCACTTCCATTTAATGTATGTGCTACGTGGCCTTCGTTGATTGGGTCTACGATTCTTCAGCGATTTTTAAGGCTTTCTTGCGGGTGCATCATTCACTTTTAGTTTTACAAAACCTTCAATCTATAGCGTTCTTCTTCTTTAATCATTCTTGTTCTTCAGCACACATTATTTTCTCGTATAACCATGTCTTCATCAAACCCCAATCCTCGCAAAGTAGTAGTTGCAGATAAACTTCCCCTTTCAACTGCTCCTGTTAGGAGTAGAAAAGGCGGTAGATTACGCAGTTTAGGATCTATATCTAATCGTGGTTCTACTTCTCAAACTAACGTTGTTACCCCTTCTTCTTCTAGAACTAGGGCTTCTTCAACTCATAGATCTTCTGCCAGAAATAGGGATTCAAGTGAACCTATTCGAGAACCAACTGTTGATGAAATTATCCCTGCAGAATTTTCTTTCTCTACTGATCGTGACTCAATTAGAAATCAAGTTACTTCTATGACCTCCTATGATCGTGCCGATGTTTACCCTTCCCAGATTACTGAGGGTTTGATTTCTCTTGTGCGAAGAGAATTCCATTGGAAATTTGAATTTTCAATTTTAATTCCTGGTCCAAACCAAATGATTACTTTGTTTCAAGCCGGTTACTCTTTCGTATACACATATCTTTTTACGTTAGGTTTTAAACCACCTATTGACCCAACCATCATAGAATTTTGCCGTTTCTTTAACGTTTGCTTAGGACAGATTGGTCCTATTATATGGAGAGTTGTTGCATGTTTAAGATACCTGGATAATTCGGCCTCTTTACCCTTCACCTTTCAACACTTGCTTCATCTTTATTCACATAAGTTATTTCGTTCAGGGGTGTTTATTCTCGTGGCTAGGAGTGAAAGGGTTTTGGTTAGCCCTGAAGATGATAAAGATCGTAGCTGGTATGCCTGTTTTATTGCTGCTCCCACAAGTGATTTAGTGGGTGAAGAGAACATGTCTTTTCCAGAAAAATGGAACTTTGCACGTAAGTTTTTTTAAAAATATTTTTCTTCTCTTTTATGAAGGAAGAAGAAACTTACGATCTCATGGCTGTTTTTTTTAGCAACCATGGAAGTTGTTGAAGAAATACCAGACTTCCGTGCTTGGGTAGAAAAGATTGTTGTCGGTTGCTCCTATGGAAGGAAGGTCTTGGAAATACCTTTCTCATAGGTTTGGTTGGAAAGTTAAAACTCATGGTATGCTCCCCTCTAACTTTCTTCCTTTCTTTCATATTTATTTGGAGATTTTCTAACTTCTTCTTTTGCTAGGATTTCCCATACGGGGTGTTAGTGCCGCGTCTATTACTTCATCAATTTCTTTATCCATGGCTCAATAGATGATTTTGAGTTCTTCATCAAAGAGAAAAGCAGAGAGAGATCACGCTTCTGAGGGTGAAGAGGAACGAGAGGAGGGCTTCTTAGTGCGTAAGCCTCGAGCTAGGAGACGTGTTGTTTCGGATGATGAAGCCACTCCTCCTCCAAGTTTAGTTCCACGGCTTGGAGAACCACGGCTCTTTGACATGGATGAATGACATTGTCCATTCATCTTTAAAGGTATAAGCCTTAGCTTTTTATTTTGAATGTGATTTCTTTATCTTTGTTTGATAATCACTTCTTCCCTTTCTTTTGTAGATCAACCTGATAGGCATAGAGCTGATGAAGAGAATTGTCCATACTGAGCAGTTAGTCAACGACTATCATACGGAAGCGGACAACTGGAAAGAACAATTTGAAGGCCTTCAATTAGAAAAAGAGGTGTTAGATGAGGAAAAGTGTGCTTTGGAACAGCAAGTGAAAGTGATGGCAGCAAAATTGGCGATTGAAAAAGCCTCTTCCAGTCAAGTGGGCAAGGATAAAGAACTCCTTGAGTCTTTATTTGCCGAGCAGCTTTCTAAAGCTACTGAGGAAATTAGGGGTCTGAAAGAACTGCTTAATCAGATGGAAGTCTATGCTAGGGAGCTTGTTCAAACGCTCACTCAGGCTCAAGAAGATCTCCATGCATCTTCTAACAAGATCCAGTTCTTAGAGAGATCACTCGCCCCTTTACAAACTTCTTATGATGCTGCTTTGACTGAAAAAACAGAGTTGGAGGCCGAAGTTGAGCAATGGGAGAGGGATTATGAGGCCCTTGAGGATAAATCAACTCTTGATGTAAGTTGGGCTTTAATTTCTTGAACACGCGCCTCGAGACTTAGATGGAGGCTAACCAGGATGGTTTTGACTTGACTGCTGAAATTGCAAAAACTAAAGAAATCATAGAAAAAACTCAGCAGAGTCAAAACTTTTCTTCACCTGAGGTCGGCCTTTCCGAGGGTGATGAACTTACTCCTGGTGAAGTAAGTGTTCAAATCTCTCCTGCTCAAGTCGAACCTTCTGCTGCTGATGCCATCTTGACTTCTCCCGCTGCTGATAGTACTACTTTAGAATCTGCACCATAGTAAACTTGTGTTTGGAAAGTTTATTGTATTTTTTTTAATTATTATTTGTGGAATGGTTGGTAAGCTTTATATCAAATACTTTGGTTTAAATTAAGTTTACACTCAGTTTTAACCGGGTTTATATAATATTTTATATTGAGTTTCTGTTCTACTCTGTATTTAAAAATGCTTCAATAATCCGTGGCTTTTTGAACATGCACGAATTATAAAAGAGGGCCTTTTTATTAACGACACTTAATGAAGAAGATGTCTCAACTTCATAATGGTGTAAACATACGAAAGAAGAAATAGGAACACACATGTTTCTTTGAATAACTTTGAGGAAGTTTTGTATCATTCGAACTTTCAAATTGTATAATACTTTAGATGTATTCAAGTATCATCTATAATTCTTTCGTAACTATTTTCTTTACAATAGATTTTGTAAAATTCAAGGGTATATCTTGCAACCCATGACTAAATATTGCCTTTAACCTAAACATTCGTAAGATTTTGAAATTTACATCCACGAGTGTATTCTTCATAGGTTTTTGAATTAGGCTTGCGTTTTTGGCTTTTGATTTTGCTCTTAACTTTCGATTTGTTGGGTAGATCATAGGCTTGGCTTGAATTCTGATTTTTTCAGTCTTCTTTGCCTTTATATATATATATATATATATATATATATATATATATATATATATATATATATATATATATATATATATATATATATATATATATATATATATATATATATATATATATATATATATATATATATATATATATATATATATATATATATATATATATATATATATATGCGGTCCATTTCCCGAAAAGAAAAAAACATACGGGACTCGAAGGTATATATAATTTAGATGATGACTGCTTAAACCTTTATATTTACATCAGAAAGGTTGCAACCCTAGACCGAGAATAATGTTGCTTCCGCATATCCTTCAGGTCTAATATCATCATTTGGTGTGGGCTAGCTTTTTGCCTATCATCTAAAATTGTTAGTATAATTTTAACTGTACAAATTAAAAATCGTAATTGAACGATACATGACAGTGTGATAAGTTTTGCTCATAAATAATACTTCTTTAAATGAACATCGTTCCAACTCGAGGGTAAAACCTTGCCATCCATGGTTTCTAACTCGTAGGCACCTTTTCCAGCAATACCTCGAACTTTATAGGGACCTTCCCAATTGGGATTTAACTTTCCTGCTCCAGTTGTTTTTGTTAATTGAAAAACCTTTTTAAGAACGAAGTCCCCAATTTTGAAGTACCTAAGGTGAGCCTTTCTATTGTAGTATCATTCTATGATTTGCTTTTGTGCTGCCATTCGTATTAGAGCTGCTTCTCTTCTTTGTTCGAGTAAGTCCAAGTTTGTTCTTAACTCCTCATCATTCTATTCTTCCATTGCCAATGCGAATCTCGTGCTTGGTTCTCCTATTTCAATTAGGATTAAAGCTTGTGAACCGTACACAAGCGAAAATGGAGTTTCTACCGTAGCTATTTTTGCTGTGGTTCTATAAGCCCATAATACTCCTAGTAATTCTTCAGGCCAATTCCCTTTTGATTTTTCTAGTATCTTCTTCAAATTATTGATGATAATCTTATTTGTTGACTCAACTTGTCCATTTTTCACGGGATGGTAAGGTGAAGAGGTTATTCGTTTGATTTGCCAACTCTGAAAGAACTCCGTAATTTTTGAGCCTATAAATTGTGGGTTATTATCACATATGATTTATTTTGGAACTCCAAACAGGCATATGATGTTCCGCCAAATGAAGTCTTTCACCTCCTTTTCTCGTACCTGTTTGAAAGCTCCTGCCTCTACTCATTTTGAAAAGTAATCTGTTAACACTAATAGGAACCGTACCTTACCTTTAGCTTGTGGTAAAGGCCCTACTATATCCATTCCCCATTTCCATAAATGGCCACGAGGAAATAACTGTATGTAATAACTCTGCAGGTCGATGCATATTGTTGGCATATCGTTGGCACTTATCACACTTGGCTACAAAAGTTTTCGCATCTTCTTCCATTTTAGGCAGTAGTATCCTGCCCTGATTAGTGTTTTAACTAAAGATCTTCCACCTGTGTGATTTCCGCAATGTCCTTCATGTATTTACCTCATCACGTATTCCGTTTGATTGGGTCCAAGGCACCTTGCTAAAGGACCGCCAAATATTTTTCGATATAAATTGTCTTGAATTAGGCAGTAACGAGCAGCTTTTCGTTGAAGCATTTGAGATTCTTTCTTGCCTTCAGGTACGATCTCGTACTACAAAAAATTAACAATCTCGTTTCTCCAATCCCATGTTAAAATTATTAAAGCTTACCTCGTGTTTATCCTGGTCAAGTGTTGAATGAAATAAATGGATTACAATAGCATTTTCGTCACTCGTTACTTTTGCAACTGAAGCAACGTTATCCAACGCGTCTGCTTCTGCGTTTTCTTCCCTGGGTATTCTCACGATCTTCCATGATTGGAATTGCTTTACCAGTTCTCGTGCCTTTTCCAATTATTATTGCATTCGTGGCTCTCTAGCAGTGTAAGTCCCCTGCATCTGATTGACTACCAGTTGAGAGTCACTTTTAATCATGATTTGCTCTATCGAGAGTTCTCGTCCTAGTTCCAAACCTGCAATTACAGCTTCATACTCTGCTTCATTGTTAGTAATTGGGTAACACTTAATTGCTTGTCTTATACTTTCACCTGAGGGTGGGATTAAGACAATACCTAAACCAGGTCCTTTGATATTTGAAGAGCCATCCGAAAATAAAGTCCATGTACCTAGATTAGCTCCAGTAAAAATTTGTAATTCCTTTTCTACTTCAGGAATTATTTTTGTATTAAAATCTACGACGAAATCTACTAAAACTTGAGACTTTATTGCTGTTTGAGGTTGATAAATAATGTCATATTCACTTAGTTCTATTGCCCATTTGGCTAGTCTGCCTGACAATTCTTATTTATGCAAAATATTCCTTAATGGATATGCAGTTACTACGGGGATAGGATGGCATTGAAAATATGGTCTCAATTTCCTAGCTGCCATGATTAATGCTAAAGCTAGTTTCTCTAGATGAGGATATCTAGTTTCAGCATTCAATAAAGTTTTACTAACATAATAAATAGGAAATTGTTTACCTTTGTCCTCCCTTACTAAAACTGCACTTACAACTACTTCTGCAACTGCAAGATATACAAATAGTCTTTCTCCATCCCTTGGTTTATATAGTAAGGGAGGATTTGTTAAGTATGACTTCAAATCTTTGAGGGCTTGCCGCCATTCTTCAGTCCATTCAAACTGATTTTGTTTCTTCAAAATTGAAAATAATTTAAAGCTTTTTTCTGAAGATCTTGAAATGAATCTTTCCAGAGCTGCAATCCTACCTGTCAATCTTTGTACTTCTTTTTTGCTTGTGAGTATATCAGGTATTTCTTCAATAGCCTTAATCTGTGCAATACTTACTTCAATTCCTATATTAGACACAAGAAAGCCTAGAAACTTACCTGAAACTATGCCAAAAGCACACTTTTCTGGGTTCAGTTTCATACCATATCTGCGGAAGATCTCGAAAGTAGTTGAAAGATGTTGAAAGTGATCTTCCGCTTGTGTAGATTTGACCTACATATCATCAATGTACACCTACATCGTCTTGCCCAGGTGTTCTTGGAACATCCTGGTCACCAACCTTTGATACGTGGCTCCAGCATTTTTCAAGCCAAAAGGCATGACTTTGTAATAATAAGTCCCCATGTTTGTAATAAATGAAGTTTTTTCTTCGTCTAAGGGGTTCATTTTTATTTGATTATAACCAGAATATGCGTCTAGAAAGCTTAATAATTCGTGACTTGCGGTAGCATCAATCAATTGATCTATATGCGGTAAAGAGAATGAATGCTTCGGGCATGCTTTATTTAAGTAAGTGTAATCCACACAAAATCTCCATTTACCATTCTTTTTCGGAACTACCACAGTATTAGCTAACCAATTAGGATATTTTACCTCGCGTATTGAATCGATCTTTAAGAGTTTCTGTACCTCTTCATCGATCACTTGATTTTTGAATGATCCTTGCTTCCTTTTCTTTTGTTTGACAGGTATGAATGACAAATCTTAATTTAATTTATGAGTTACCACCTCCGGAGGTATACCTGTTATATCTGAATGGGACCATGCAAAACAATCCACGTTAGCTTTTAAATATTCAATTAACTTACCTTTCTTATCTGGGTTTAACCTTGCTCCGATATGAATTCTTTGATCTGGTCATTGTTCGAATAGTGGAACAACTTCAAGCTCCTCAATCATTGTTCTAATATTTTTATTATCCTCTGGCTCTTGATTTACATCTGGTCTGGAATCCACGTCTGTTTGTTTTGATATAATTTATGTTGAAATTTGATTTACCGCATCTTTCTCACTTGCACCCGCATCTTTTTGATTTGCACTCGTGTCTTTTTAACTTGGTTGTATCACCGAATTGATGCTTCTTGAAGTTTGCTGATCTCCTCGAATTTGTTGAATTCCCCATTTTGAAGGGAATTTGATAATCTGATGCAATGTGGATGGCACAACATCCATATCATGAATCCACGGCCTCCCAAGAATCACATTATAGGCCATATCCGTGTCTATCACTTGAAATTTTATTTCTTTGATGACCCCTTCTGCGTATGTGCTTAGTTCAATCTCGCCCTTTGTAATAACAGTTGAGTTATCAAACCCAGATAAGGAACGTGCTTTTGGAACTACACGATCGCCCATCAGCATTTCGTTCACCACTCGTAATAGAATAATATTCACATAGCTACCTGGATCAATTAAAACTCGTTTTACGTTAGTATCATGTATAAGTAAAGATATTACCACTGCATAGTTGTGAGGAATCATTAATCCATTGGCACCTACATCATCAAAGGTTATGTTGTCGTCTTCCATAGTTTGGCTAGTTCGCTTCCCGTTAGTTATTGTGAACTTTGTTATTTTTCTCACGGCTATATAAGTTACGCCATTGACTTCTTCTCTGTCGTTTATCATATTTACTGTTCTCTTTGGAGACAGAGGTTTTGGGGGCTCTTGCCTATTTTTCATGTAAGCTTGTTTGCCTTTCTCACTTAACAATTCTGTCAGATAGCCCTGCTTTAGTAAATGTTCCACCTCACCTTGTAATAATCTGCAGTCTGATATTCTATGGCCGTGATCATTATGGAACTCGCACCAAAGGTCTCGATTTCTTCTATTTGGATTTGATCTCATCTCTTTAGGCCATTGTACCTTATCTCCCATGCTTCTTAAAACAACTACCAACTCGGAGGTACTCACGTTAAAATTGTAGTCCCCAATCCTTGCGTTTGCATTAGCATCTCTGTTATGTTCATCTTGATTTTTTTTGAATATTGATAAAGAACTTGATTCTCTATTTTCGAACCTGTGATAAACCCGCACGTTTTCGAATTTGGAATGAGCTTCTCGCCCCGAAGGTCCCATATAAGGCTCATACCTACTTTTACAGGACCTCTTCTCAGGTTTTGACCACCTCGAACCTATTTTTTCTTCAACCTTTGACTGAGCTACGATATCTTCTTTGATCCGTAACTTGGTACTGTACCTATTGTAGACATCATTCCATGTCGTGGCAGGGAATTCTCGTAGGCTCTCTTTAAGCCTCCTTGTAGCTTCTGAACTTTTCTCGTTTAAATTGCTTGCAAATGCCATGGCCGCCCAATTGTCAGGTACTCTTGGAAGCAACATTCTTTCACGTTGGAATCTGTCTACGAATTCTCAAAGCAATTCTGTATCTCCTTTCTTTACTTTGAATATATCCTCCATTCTCTTTTAAACTTTTTGTGCACCCGAGTGTGCTTTATAAATAGATTTGCAAGCTCAGCAAAAGAATCAATAGAATTTTCAGGTAAAAGAAAGTACCATGTTAACCCTCCTTTAGTAAGTATTTCCCCAAACTTTTTAACCATCACAGATTCAATTTCCTGCTTGGTTAAATCATTGCCTTTTACTCCTGTGGTGAATGCAGTAACGTGGTCATGTGGATCGGTCGTTCCATCGTATTTCGGGATGCCAGACATTTTGAACTTTTTGGGAATTGGTAATGGAGTTGTACTTGGTTTCCATGGTTGTTGTGAATATTTGTCGAAATAAACTCCTTTGATCACAGGTGGTACGCCGGGTATTTGCTCAATACAGTCGTTTTGTTCTTTTACCTGTTTCTGCAAGGTTAGTATTAAAGTTTGTAAATCAGAATTATTAGGCGTACCTGGTCTCCCATCACGTGATTCGTTAGGAGTTCCTCTGCTTTGAGAATTAGCCAACCATGATTGTGGAATTTCCACAATTGCAGCATTGTTCGGTGGAGGTGTGGGTGGTACAGTTGGTAATACCCTCACGAAAGCCTGGAGAGCATCATTCACGTACTCAGCAATTAACTGCTTCACAACATCCTGTTCGACAGTTTGTTCATTTCCATGTTGTTCATTATTATGAGTAGTGGATCTTTCTGGTGATGCTTCTCTTGAATTGTGTGAGGTTCCTTGAGGTGACGGAACTAGGGTTCCTTCCACCTGCTAGTTCTTATCATTGATATTCGACATTATTCAGTTGAGAGAGAGTGATTTGGAAAGTAAGAGAAGATTATCAGATTCCCGGTAAAGGAACCAATTTTTTTAACTAAAGAATCAGATTCTCAGTCAAAGCCTATCTTTAGAAGTACTCGGGTTACTGATAATCAAGAAATTCAATATTCTCTCAAAAATAAGAAAAAGATCGAAAAAACGGTGAAGTAATCAGTAGAAAGCACAAGAAAGTAATTATATTCCAATGTTCATCAGAACGTGTCCTTACAAGTGAAATTCCCTTCCCTTATATAGGAATTTACAAATATAACGTTTCTTCCCTTTTATGACAAAATCATTATGAACGTTAATAACATTAATGAAACGTTATAATTGGCAACCGTAACTGTTCATAAATATTCTGTAACGATTTCAATTCTTCTTCCACATTAATTTGAGATTCATGAATCTTCCATCTTTACTGTCTTGATCCATCCTGCCTGTGTCTCTTCACAGAATAATTTAGGCTCGGGCAACCGTACCTTGTTCGTCTCGTGAGTGATTTGCTCGTACCTGTTGTAAATTGTGACTCTTTTTAATGCGACACTCTAGTTGTCATCTTCTTAGTAATCCACGTATCTTGCCTTGTCATCCTCATATTATTCCACGTGTAATATTTATTTTTTACCAATACAGGGTGCAATCCTTTTTCGGACCCTTTGTGAATACGAAATACCTTGTAAACCGGACTGTCCTTTAGTACTATAAAATAAACCGCAGAATTAGGCGCACTTGCAGATAACATTTCTGAACTCAGTCCATGGATGCAATCAAAGACAACTAGATACTACCAAGCATGAAATAACAAAAACAAAAGAATTGGATGCCTAATTTTAATTTGTCACCTCTCATACTTGTATGGGCCAAAATCTGCCATAAGAAGGAAGCAAAATTCGTGGCCGAGTTGCTAAGTTTCTTGGATGCCTATTCGGGCTATAACCAGTTTTTTATGGAGGAAGAGGACTAGGAAAAGACCACATTTATCACCTATCAGGGGACGTACTGCTGCAAGGTCATGCCTTTGGATTGAAAGAGGCTAGGGCAACTTACCAAAGGTTGGTGACGAAGATGTTCAAAGAATAACTCAGAAAAATAATGAAAGTATACATCGATGACATGCTGGTCAAATCCAAAAGGAAAGAAGATTAGATCGACTACTTAAGAGAAGCCTTCGGCATACTCAGGCAATACGAGATGAAATTGAACCCCGAAAAATATGTATTCGGCGTGGCCTCAGGGAAATTCTTGGGTTTCCTAGTGTCGCGGCTGGGTATCGAGGTCAATCCCGACCAAATTCTTGGGTTTCTTGGGTGTCGCAAGTCCAAAGGTTGACTGGCCGTATCGCCTCCCTTTCGAGGTTCATATCACGGTCCTCCGATAGGTGCCAAAAGTTCTTCGGCGTACTCAAAAAGGAGAATGGCCTCTAATGGACCCCTGCGTGTATCATGATGGTACGCTAGAAATACGAGTTTTTGACTACTTTGCACCTTTTATTTGCTGCACTTTAATTATATTTGAGCTAAAATATGGATAATTTATACTCATTACGTGTTTTCTAATGTGTAGGTTGTGATTCCAAGTTAAGGTGTATTTTTGGAGCTAAAATAATTATTAAAGGACTTTGAAGTTTGAGTAAAAGTTCAAGGGTTAAATTGGGATTGCGTTCGTAGGAAAACTGAGTATGTACAAGGAAAATGAAAGACAAAAAAGTTACATAATGATGAAATAGTGCTGCCACATTGGGCAGGCCAATGTAAGTCACCTGGTGACTATGCAATTCAATGTTGTAGCAGAAGGCAACAAAACCAAAGCCTTTGATGATGAGGCTTAATATCACTTGCCTAATGACGTGAATGACTAGGAGTTGGACAAAATTCCAACAGGAAATAACTTTTCCAATTTTTCTGAAGACTCTTAGTAATGCGACACACTGTGTGACGCTCACCGCGCCTCGTCTGTACAAAATATGCATGCACTTTCGAGTGTTGAGTTCTCTAGAAATCTCCACTGCTGCCTCGCATGGCGTGTCTCCCCATGCGGTATGCCTGTGCACTTTTTACAGAGCCACTTCCTATTTCAGCTAAAAAGGGTATTTTCGTCTAGGATTTATTGGGGGTTGGCTTAAATATATGGGAAAACACCATTTTCTGGTTTTTTGACACATTTTCGACCTAAGGAGGCTAAGGAGGAGTTGGAAGAATACAAGCACAAGGACTTCATCATTCCTTCCTAACTCAAGGTCCATGTTTGGATTGAATTTATATTTTCCTATATTTTAGTTATATTTGTGAAGAACTTCTCCATGTCTATGGAGTAGATATTTTTGGGTTTTGATGGATTTGGTATATTGATGATTGTTTGTGGATTATAACTCTATTTTATGTATTTGAATCATTTTTGGAAGATTTAATTGTTGCATCTATATTCACTTGCTTGTAATCGAAAGAGGCATAACTTGTGATATCTTTGCATTACATTGTTGGTTGAGTTCATAGATTCTTCTAAGTAATCGAAAGAGGCTAGTTGAAGTATTGATTAATCTAGCTAGGAGAATAATCAAAATAGGTTTTCCTAAAGACCGATCCACTACGCATTCTTGCATAGATTCACAGTGCTTAAATTGGTTCATCTCGTGAGGTTAAGACTTAATCGAGAGAGGAGTTTTTGCCGAACGTTTGAACTAATAATAGAGTGAATTCGAGAGACTCACTTGAATATTGAAAGTGAATTATCTAGAGTTAGATCCCGAACAAATATCTTGCACTTATTATGTCAAAACCCTATCCTCTTCCACTAATAACCTTCATTGCTTATTCCTTATTTCGATAGCCACTAGACAATAGCTGTAAATTTTAGATTCTTAGTTAAATTTTATTATTAATCATATAAAATCCCAACTATTGATCCTCCTGGATAGCAGTCAAGCTAGAAACTACGAGAATACTATTTAAATCCAATCCCTGTGGACACAATATTATACTATACTATCTTTGACTAGCGAGGACAATTTAAGTGTGTATTTTGCGCTCGTCAAATTTTGGCGTCGTTGCCGGAGATTAGCAATCAATAGTGTTTGAAATAGTTGTAGTGCTAATTCAGGAATTATTTTTATGTTTTTTTAATATTTGTTTACTTTTATTTTGTTCTTCACGGGTTTTTCCTCCATGTGCAGGCAACAAGTTAAGTCTGTGGTATATGACACGATCTTCTTGTAAAGAAGTAATACCAGAAAGATACCTAAGGCAACTGAGGAAGGAGAAAGAGTTCACCGTAAGGTTCTTTGGGCAACCTTCAACCCAAGAACACATGGCTAATAATGATGACAATGACATAAAGGCAGCTATAAGGATAGCTGCTGAGGCAGCCCATAGAGCTGCTGAGGAAACTGTCGAAGAAAATAGGGGTCGAAGATTCAATCTAAATCGACCCTTGATTGAAGACCAGGTCTAGAATGTGCTACTAAGGCCTGGTAGAGCATTGGGTGACTATGCCAGACCAGTCTACAATCAAGGATTCTCAAGTGCTAGATCACCTCCAATTGCAGCCAATAATTTCGAGTTGAAGCAAGGTTTGCTTCAAACCATTCAAAAAAGCTGCGTCTTCAGAGAAAAGATGAACGAAGATCCAAACACGCATCTGATGGACTTCGAAGAGATTATGAACACCTTTAAATATAATGGGGTGTCACAAGATGCAGTGTATTTAAGGGCGTTTCCCTTTTCACTTAAAAATGATGTGAAGTAGTGGCTTCGAGCTTTCCAAATGGATCAATTAGAACATGGGAGGAAATTACTAGAAAATTTCTTGATAAATATTTCTCCTCAGCTAGTATGGGCAAGTTTAGAAGAGAAATACATAACTTCTGCTAGAAAGAGAATGAAACAGTTTTTTTAAGCATGTGAGAGGTTTAAGGAGATAGTTAGAAGGTGTCAACATAGCGAAATTGAACTATGGATTCAACTCCAAGATTTTTGAGATGGATTGACACCGATCTCGCATAGAACATTATGTAATGCAGTTAGAGGCCCTTTCGAAGATGCTAATCAGTGGCCCTTTGAGAGTGTGTAAAGAAGAAAATCAATTGGTGTTCACCAAGTTGATGCTACTACATCTGTGCTAGTACAGCCTGATGCTATGGCTAAAAAAATATGAAAGTTGAATGTAGCTTCAATGCAAAATGTACACCACGTAGTGTGTGATATATGTGGAATGAGACACCCTACTCATGAGTGTCAAGCCTCAACCGAGAAAGTGAATGTTGTAGGAAACTATAATGCAATGGGTCAGAGGCACCCCTACCTTTTAAAAAGTTCACCTGGGGGCACTGCAAATACATGGAAACAAAACAACCCCAGATTCCAGGAACATGGAGCAACATGCTTTCAAAATCAGCAGAGGCAAAAGTATCAATCTCCACAGTCGAATCAATCCAGCATGGAAGATCTCATGAAGACCTTCATTATCAAGACAGATTAGAGGCTTGATGCCCATGATGCAGCTATCAAATAGTTGGGTACATCTTTTCGAAGACTAGAAAAATAGGTTGTGCACTTAGCTACTCTAATGTCTGAGAGAGCCCCAGGAACACTTTCGGCTGATACAGAGAGAAATCCCAAAGAGACAGTAAATATTGTAACTTTGAGAAGTGAGAAAGAGTTGAAAGATCTCACCACAATCCAAAAAGATATGAGACATGAAAAAGAAAGCGGGGAGCAGCTGAAGAATGATGTCAAAAAGAAGAAAGAAGGAAATTCGAGAAGGGAGGATCTTGAGGCGAGTAAGCATATCCTTGCGCTGCCTTTTCCCTAAAAGCTAAGTAGAGAAAAGCTGGACAAGCAGTTTGAGAGATTTCTGGATGTGCTGAAACAGGTTCATGTAAACCTACCATTCACAAAAGTGCCCTCACAAATGCCGGCTTATGCCAATTTCTTGAAGGAGATCCTGACAAAGAAGAGGAAAATAGAAGAGACCTCAGTGGTCAAGCCCATAAAGCATTGCAGTGCAATATTGCAAAATAAACTCCCACAAAAGTGCGGAGATCTAGGGAGTTTTACCATACCTTGCTTTTTAGGCACTACTAATTTTGATAAGTCTCTATGTGATTCTGGTGCCTCAATTAATCTAATGCCTCTATCTATTTACATGAAATTGGGAAGGAGATTGGAGAGATAATATCTGTATCAATATCTTTGCAGTTGGCAGACCAGATGACTCTAATATTAAAATTAAAATTCTTGATTTTTCCCGATGATGGATGTCATTCGACAGGTTTCTTGAGGGATTAAGTTGAAAGAAAAAGACAAAAGATATTTTTTAGGTAGCATCTGAATTCCCCCTTGGTTTTTCTTTGTGTCACGGTTCTTTTCCATGGATTTTGTTTGAACCACGTGTAGTTAGTTTTTATTTTTTTAGGAGTAGGAAACCTTGTGCTGTAATTCAAAATGAAAGCAATATCTCTTGACTGTATTATGCCTTGAGAATAGTAAGTGCTTTAGTTGTGACGCTTAGGCTCTATTTTTGACTCTTGTATAAGCACCTTAAATTGTATGATCTTAACTTTACTTAACTACTTTGATTAGAGTGTCTTGATGAGTTCGGTCCTGAGTGAGTTTTGTGCCATGTGTGTGTGAGATTTTGTGTATTATGTGCATTGAATTTGATGTCTAGAACTTGCCCCGTGTGCTTGCAAAGCGAAATAGTAGTTTTATTCAGTCTTGGAAGTGATATAGGCATTTCTTTGTTGAGCCAATTATATATTGTTAACCACCTAATTGTTATGTATCCTAGTTGACCCCTTTGAGCCTATAATCATATTTCTTTGGCAATCACATAACAAGCCTTACCTAATTTTTTGAATTAACCATCTATTTGAACCTTCTGATCTCTCACGAGTACTTGAAATTGTTATGAACTTTGTAAATGTTAAATTGTGGGGTGTTGGTTTGGCTTTTTGAGTGAAGCTATTGAATTAAGGATAAATGTGCATTGTGTTGAAAAAAATAAGATCCACTTGAAATCTTTTGGTAATTCTTAATGTATTTGTGCCTAAAGAAGCGGGGAGTTGACATATAGTGATGTGAAGGTGAAATTATGGTTTGACATAAGTATGGAGTTTTAAATGGTTAAATTGTTTGTATTAAAGTGCTTAAGGAGGTGTAGTATTTAGCCAAATGTATCCTACCAGCACCGCAACCTACATTACAACCAAATAAAGTCCTACTTGATCCTTGACTGAATCAGCTCAAATAGTAGAATAATACATTACGGGCAAACTTATGGTACGTCTTTTGTAGCACATGAATATTACTTCTAAGAGTGAGTGAATTATTTCTATCTTTAGTTCTTGATTGTTGTTAAATTTGACGGTGTATGGAACTACTCTCTATTGTTGTGAGAGCACTTGATTCATGAAGGAGAGGTAATGTCGTTGACCTCTATATTAGAGTAAGTGGGCGAGTTGTGAAAATGCGTGGTACTTGTGAGCCAATTCTTGAGGCAAGGATGTTACTGTACTGTGCTTAATCTATTTTAAATATTCTTGGTATGATGAGTTAGGAGAGTTGTTTAAAAGGTCGAGTCTTTATAAAGTGTAGTTTGATTGCTCGAGGACGAGCAATGGTATAAGTGTGGGGTGTTGATGGTACGCTAGAAATACAAGCTTTTGGCTACTTTGCACCTTTTATTTGCTATACTTTAATTGCATTTGAGCTAAAATATGGATAATTTATACTCATTACGTGTTTTCTAATGTGCTCAAATCTTACAACATATCACAAATTGCACATCAGGTGCTCAAATCTTACAACATATCACAAATTGCACATCAAGTGCTCAAATCTTACAACATATCACAAATTGCACATCAAGTGCCCAAATATTACAACTTGCCACAGAAATCAACAATACATTATTTTTCACAATAAGGAGCCTATGGATCGACCCTATGTAACAGAGATTTCCAAACTCTTCGCGGACGGCTTGTAGTATACTCCAACCGATTGCTTTTTTATGCTTCAGTAGTAACTCCATAAGCATGTGTTCCAGTTCACCTGTCAAATCAGCAGCAACAATCACAGGAAAATTGTTAGTCTCCAAAAAAAGCATATTTCATCTACCACCTGGTTTTCATTTTCCAGTGCCTCAACTTCCTTCTTGATCTCAGGATCTTCATCTTCTGTTGTGCTTCATTGACTAATGCATCTCTCTAGTGAGTCACCTACCAGCTTATCCATTTTGTGTTGTTCAGCTAACTCCCCCACCACATCTAGCTTGAGACAAGCATAGGCAGATGCCTCATCACATGGGTATTTCGTCATTCTCTTCATTTGAAACACCACTTTTTTGTTTCCCACTCGTAGCATGAGTTACCCCTCATATATATCAAGAATAGCCCGGCCAGTGCAAAGGAATGGTCTCCCCAGGATTAGAGGTACCTCTTTATTCTCCTCCATATCTACCACGATGAAGTCTACTGGGAAAACAAATTTGCCTACCTTTACCAGAATGTCCTCGATTACGCCCTCTGGTATGATCGTGGTTTGATCAGCCAGTTGCAAGGATACTGGAATAAATTTGATCACTTCTAGCTCTCCTTCCTATTTATTGAACACCGATAATCGTATCAAGTTAATGGATGCACCTGAATCACAACTGCCTCAGGTGCTTGTCTAACTCTGGGTCGTATGGCACCAAGTCCTTTGAAGAGGATCGGGTCATACACCGTTGAACTCAACATGTTGCCTGCACATAGATGAGAAGAGCGTAAAAAAGGAAAATAAAATAAATTTATTTTTGAATTAGCACTGAAAATTAATTTAAACACTATTAATTGCCAATCCCAGGCAACAACGCCAAAATTTGACTAGCGCAAAATCGGTGTATAAAACTTAGGCCCGTTATTCAAAGATAGTATAGTATTGAATCGTCTCCACAGGGACTGGTTTAAACAATATTATAATAAATCTTCAACTTAACATTATCCAGGATAATAAAGCTTTAATTGATGTTATTATTGACTACAAATAAAACTAAGATTATCTATTGTAAGAAACTAATAACAATTTAATGATAAAGGAGCAACGATTTAGTATCAGGGTGAGAAGTAAGGGTTGTGACAAGATATGTGATCAAATATTATTCCGTGTAACGTTGGGTTAAGTTCATTCTTAACTTCAATTGACTACTTCGATTTCAACAGATGATTAGTCTACCTTAGGGATTCAAAATTTTCTTCCGAATGAATGACACTTCCCTTAATCCACCTAATAACAGGTCCTATTAACATATGCACAAACACAGTTAATGAATGATCCTTCGAAGAACTCCTCTCGATTATTCTTCTAAACTAGGTTAATTGATAACTCTCTAAGCTCTTTAGATTACCTAGAAAAGGCATAAAATCAACCTAAACAATATGGCACAATGCAAGTTGCAACAATACTTCTCTTTCGATTAAAGTTAAACCACAGTAAGCCTTGCAATTCAATTAATAACTCATTCAATGAATTCGGGCAATTAACAGAGAGTAAAACCCAAAACAATAGTCAAATCACAATATCCATCAATAACCCCAAGCAAGATTACTCCATAATGGAAAAGGTATTCATCACAAGAGTATTAGAAGAACAAGAAGACATTACAATTTCCAAATTCAAGCAAATTTCCGTATTGAATGAATTGGATCAAGTATTTTTACGTTTCCGTTATTTTCTTCCTTCTTCTCTCCCAAACTTTGCTCTCCAAATCCAAGATACCCTATTTCTAGATGAGCTGGGCTTCATATAGGTCAAAAGGAGTCGCCTCCAAAATTACAAAAATAGGCTTGGGAAATGTTTCGGACCAGACGTGCGCGGTCGCGCACTTGGGCAGGTGACCGCGCATGAGGCAATGCATGTTGGACAATGTTCTGATATGCGCGTCCAGTGCACCCTCGCGCACCTCGGTGGCTTGCTGCTCCATCGCCGTTTCTCTTCATTAAGTGTCTTATTGTCCGTTGATCCTCGATTACGATCCCAACTTAATCCATGGGCTTTTACTCTGACTTCAAAGCTCCAGAATAGATCGAATTAGCTCCAAAGCCTCATTGTAACTCGAAATCGCTCCTACAAAGCATAAAACACTCACTCGGTACAAAATAATACCATTGAAAGCTCAAACTCTAGTAAAGTACAGTGAATTAGAGTGCAATTAATGGCCAAAATACGCGATTATATCCTACCATCAAGTCCTAGGCCAGACCCTGACGCGTTAGACGCGCCGTATGTGTACAGGACCCAGAGGTCTTGTGTTTGGGAAGAAATGTGGATGACTTCTTTTTTGACTTCGGGCACTATCTGCACACTGAAGTCGGCGACGAAGTCAGCGAGGACCTGTGACTTTATCGTTGTTTGTGGCCGATATGTATTTTCGTGCTCGCTTATTTCGATGGCCTATTTGACCAATTTGCCCGATAGTTCGGGTTTATGTAAAATTCTTCTTAAGGGGAAAGTCGTGATGACCGAGATGGGGTGGCACTGAAAATATGGTCTAAGCTTTCGTGAAGCTATGACTAAGACCATGGCCAGTTTTTCATGATGGGGGTACGTTGTCTCCACATCGACTAGTATTTTTCTAATGTAATAGATGGGAGACTTCTTACCTTTATTTTCTTGGACCAAGACTGCGCTCACAGCTACTTTGGACACAGCGAGGTAGATGAGGAGGGGCTATCCCGGTTCTGGTTTTGAGAGTAACGGTGGCGAGGACAAGTACACCTTTAACTCCTTCAGGGCTTGGATGTGACGAGCGAAAAACACACACTTAAATTATGCTCGCTAGTCAAAGATAGTATAGTATAATATTGTGTCCACAGGGATTGGATTTAAATAGTATTCTCGTAGTTTCTAGCTTGGTTGCTATCCAGGAGGATCAACAGTTGGGATTTTATATGATTAATAATAAAATTTAACTAAGAATCTAAAATCTACATCTATTCACTAGTGACTATCTAAACAAGGAATAAGTAATTAAGGTTATTAGTAGAAAAGGATAGGGTTTGACAGAATAAGTGCAAGATAATTGTTCGGGATCTAACTCTAGCTAATTCACTTCCAATGTTCAAGTGAGTCTCTTGAATTCACTCTATTATTAGTTCAAACGTTCAGCAAAAACTCCTCTCTCAATTAAGTCATAACCTCACGAGATGAACCAATTTAAGCACTGTGAAGATATGCAAGAATGCATAGTGGATCGGTCTTTAGGAAAACCTATTCCGATTATTCTCCTGACTAGATTTAATCAATGATTCAACTAGTCTATTTCTATTACTTAGAATAATCTATGAACTCAACCAAGAATATAATGTAAAGATATCACAAGTTATGCCTCTTTCGATTACAAGAACAAGTGAATATAGATGCAACAATTAAATCTTTCAAAAATGATTCAAATACATAAAAATAGAGTTATAATTAACAAACAATCATCAATACACAAAATCCATCAAAACCCAAAAGGATCTACTCCATAAATTCAAAAGTCCCAAAAATGGTGTTCCCCCGTGTATTTAAGCCAACCCCAATAAATTTTGGACGAAAATACCTTTTTTAGCGGAAATAGAAAGTGGCTTTGTAAAAAATGCACAGGCGTACCGCATGGGGCGACGCGCCATGTGAGGCAGCAGTGAAAATTTTCAGAGAACTCAACACTTGAAGATTACTTCTAAGAGTCGCACAGTGCGTCGCGTTAGTAAGAGTCTTCAGAAAAATTGGCAAAGTTATTGCCTCATGGAATTTTGTCCAACTCCTAGTCATTCACGTCATTAGCCATGTGATATTAAGCCTCATCATCAAAGGCTTTGGTTTTGTTGCTTTCTGCTACAACATTGAATTGCATAGTCACCAGGTGACTTACATTGGCCTGCCCAATGTGGCAGCACTATTTCATCTCTATGTAACTTTTTTGTCTTTCATTTTCCTTGTACATACTCAGTTTTCGACCTCCGAACGCAATCTCAATTTAAACCTTGAACTTTTACTCAAACTTCAAAGTCATTTTATAATTATTTTAGCTCCAAAAATACACCTTAACTTGGAATCACATTGATGTGCAATTTGTGAAATGCTGTTATATTTGGGCACTTGAGGTGCAAGTTATATTATGCTGTGATATTTGGACACTTGAGGTGCGATTTGTGAAATATTGTGATATTGATACGCATGCGGTGAGATAAGGGTGGCTTGAAACGCGTGGCTAGTAGGGGAACTACTAGAAGTCATGCGGTAATATAAGACTAGGGTGTTGAAACGCATGCGGTGAGATAAGGGTGGCTTGAAATGCGTGGCTAGTAGGGGAACTACTAGAAGTCATGCGGTGTGATAAGGATGGCTAAAAACGTGGGATGCTATTTCGGAAAAAAATAATTTTTTTAAAAAAAATTAAATGTGAAGGCTCCCGCGGTGATATAAGGAAATGAGATATTGTGAATTTATTTATTATTTGGAACTATGAGGCGGTACCTCGGGAGTGCCCTGTTGATATTTCTTTATTTATGTTCTTGCCTTGGGTGATTTTGTTTCATTTAATATGTAAATTCTTGTCTTCTTCCGTGATATACTAGTTGACTTCATTATTATGTGTTTTGCTCTCTTGGTTGTATTGTGTTGGCTTTGGCTTTTTAGCACGAGACTCTGAAGAAGTATATTTCTAGTTTTCTTACTGATTTTTGATGATTGAATTGATTTACACAAAAAGAATTATTATTATGTTTTAAATTAAATAGTTTTACAACCAAACTAGTAGTTTATCTGATGCTTTAATTTAAGTGCAATGTTATTTTCTTCACCCAAATAATTTTAAAAAAAAATGCAATTCTTTGTTGATTTCTTACTTGATTTAAAAATTTCTAAACTCACTTTAGTGGAAATAAATTGATCATGTGGTTCTTATATACATTGAGGATATTAGCATGTGAATTTTCCGCGCAGTTGTGATATGAATTGAGGGAATGAGGTGCCGAAAAAATATGATGATTTAATTATGGACACGAAGTGCCGTGGAAATATGAAAATGGGCTGAGACCCGTATTTTTATGATTATGAAATGAAGTGTCACATGGTGACTTTTTAATTGAAGAATTATATTCAAAATATTTATTTGGAAGGATTTTTATTTAGAAAGTATTATATGAAAGAATTATATTTGAAAAATATTTATTTGATGAATATTATATTTCAAAGAGAGTTATTTGGTAGATTTATATGTGAAAGACACTTATTTGAAGAATTTGATTTAATTGGGTGTACTTGTATTTATTATTTGTTGAGCGATATTAAATGGTGTTTTGTTGTCTTGTTGTGCATATCACTGGTTGTTTTATGATGTCCTTATTGTTATCTGTTTTCTACTATCTTGTATATTATATTGCACAGGCTATTAGACTAATGAGTGCCTTGACTATACCTCGTCTCTACTCCACTGAGGTTAGTCTTGATACTTTTTGGGTACCGACCGTGGTGTACTCATACTACACTTCTGTACATTTTTGTGCAGAGCCAGGTATTGGAGATATCGGACTTGAGCAGAGTTAAAGCGGGACCGTAAGGATTCAAGGTAGAGCTGCTTGGTTGTCACAGTCTCTTGGAGTCTTTTCATTTCATTGTACTATTAATTTTTAATCAACTGTATTGTATATTCGGTCCACGTGATCATTCCATATATTCAATTAGAGTTCGTGACTCAGTACTACCAGTCTTGGGAGGCTGTATATTCATATTTATTCCGCTGTTAGTTTTGGTTACTTATTTAATTCAAAAACAAAATGGCTTCAAAATGTAATAGAAATCGGCTTACCTAGTCTTAGAGACTAGGTGCCATCACGACGCCTGTGGTGGGATTTTGGGTCGTGACAACATGCATAATATTTTCCATCTCTGATAGTCAATGGATCAGCCCTGTACAGGTTGTGCCAAAAAAAGGGGCATGATAGTGGTAAAAAATGAGGACAACGAGCTAATTCCTACCAGAACAGTTACTGGGTGAAGGATATGCAATAATTACCAGAGATTAAATGATGCAATAGGGAATGATTACTTCCCTCTTCCTTTTATTGATCAGATGTTGGAGAAGGTGGCAGGGCGTGGATGTTATTGCTTTTTAGATGGATATTCAGGGTACAATCAAATACCCATTGCTCCCGAGGATGTTGAGAAAACCACCTTTATATGCCCGTCCGGAATCTTTGCATACCAGAGAATGCCTTTCGGACTATGCAATGCATCAGCTACTTTCCAGAGATGCATGATATCAAAATTTTCATATTTAAATCGGAAGTGTCTGGAGGTGTTCATTGATGAATTTACTCTATTTGGAGATGACTTTGAAGATTGCTTGAGGAACCTTGAACTTGTTCTGAAACAATGTGAGGACACTCACCTAGTACTCAACTAGGAAAAGTGTCACTTCATGGTTAAGGAGGGGATAGTCTTGGGCAATAAAATCACAACTGAAGGTATTGAAGTTGACAGAGCTAAAGTAGACATGATAGCCAAGCTCCTTCCACCGACCTCAGTGAAGAGCATCATATTTTTGGGACATGCCGGTTTCTATAGAAGGTTCATTAAGAATTTTTCCAGCATTACCAAGCCCTTGACTGCATTACTTGCCAAGGATGTAAAATTTATATTTGATGTGGAGTGTCTCAGAGCATTCGAATTGATCAAGGAGAAGCTAGTGAGTGCCCACATAATGGTGACTCCTAACTAGAGTGAGTCTTTTGAGATAATGTGTGATGCTAGTAATGTGGCAGTAGGAGCAATGCTGGGGCAGAGGAGAGATAAAATGTTCCTACCCATTTACTATGCAAGCCGGACCTTGAATGATGCTCAGGTGAACTATGCTACCACAGATAAGAAGTTCTTTGCAGTAGTTTTTGCTTTCGACAAGTTCAGATCCAATTTGGTGGGAAGCAAGGTAATAGTACATACTGATCACTAAGCACTGGAATATTTGCTGAGTAAGAAAGAGTCCAAACCGCATCTGATGCGGTGAGTATTGTTGCTGAAAATATTTGATCTAGAAATCAAGGACATGAAGGGCACAAAAAATCAAGTAGTTGACCACCTGTCGCGATTGGAGAAACCACATGTTGAAGTAGTGGACATTCGGGAAGAGTTCCCGGATGAACATATTTTTTTCATTGCAGCTTTCTCCGATAGACCATCATGGTTCGCTAACATAGCCAACTTTTTGGCTAGTGGGTGGCTACCACACGACTTAACCTCAGATTAGAAAAAGAAGCTGCAAGGTGAGGTAAGATGTTATTTTTGGAATTACCCTTTCTTGTTTAAACTGTATGCAAATGGTGTGATTCAAAGATATGTGCATGAAGGAGAAATGGAAAGCATTTTGTCTCATTGCCACGATGGAGGATCTGGAGGACACTATGGCAGAAATCACACTGTAGCAAAGGTCATGGAAGCCAGTTTCTTTTGGCCTACCTTGTACAAAGATGCGAGAGCGTATGTAGCTGCATGTGATAAGTGTCAAAGGGCAGGTAATATTAGCAAGAGGGACGTAATGCCTCTCAGCTCCATTCTAGTATGTAACATTTTTGACGTTTGGGGCATTGACTTCATGGGTCCGTTCCCATCATCACACTCTTATGCGTATATCCTAGTAGTTGTTGACTACGTCTCTAAGTGGGTCGAAGCAATATCTACTAGGACCAATGATGCTCGGGCGGTGTGTGAATTCTTAAGGAAAAATATTTTTACCCGCTTTGGAACACCCAGAGTGATTATCACTGACAATGGGTCACATTTTGTGAACAAGTAGTTTGTTATTCTGCTGTCCAAGTATGGGGTCACACACAAAACGGGAACCCCGTACCATGCCCAGACTAGTGGGGAAGTCAAAGTTGCTAACCGTGAACTTAAACGAATTCTTAAAAAGACGGTTAGTGCTTCTCGTAAGGATTGGTCGGTAAAGGTGGAAAAGCTCTATTGGAGTACAGAATTGCGTTCAAAACAACTATATAAACTTTACCATTCAAACTAGTGTATGAAAAATCATGTCACTTACCCGTTGAGATAGTGCATAAAGCTTATTGGGCAATTAAGATACTTAATCTTGATCTTATTCTTACAGGTGAAGACAGGTTAGCATAAATGAATGCATTGGAGGAGTTTAGACTGGACGCGTATGAAAATGGGCAAATTTTCAAGGAAAAGACTAAAAGGTGGCATGATCGTCTGATTAAGCCAAAGGAGTTTCATGAAGGGGACAGAGTCTTACTGTACAATAGTAAACTCAGGTTGTTCCCCGGAAGATTTAAGTCTAGATGGACAGAACCGTAAGTGATGAAACATGTATCACCATATGTGGCAATTGAGATCCAGAACCAGGATAAAGCAAAAAGTTTCAAAGTGAATGGGCACAGACTAAAATCGTATCTTGCTGGAGGATTTGCTCAGTAATCCTCGAGCATCAAAATCAGTTGAGGATGCCCGGTTGAGTCAAGCTGACGACTATAACTCAGAGCTACTTCTAACTCTTCTATTAGTTAGATTTTTCACTTTTATTTATAGTGTAGAATAGATAGAAATTAGTGTACAATATGATATGGTAGGTGCAGGAAGGTACATGTCACAAAAGGTAGAATTTAAGGTGTCTAAAAGACCCCTTTGGAGGGTACACGTGTGCGAATGCGCACCCGGTGGGTCACTTCACACACCAGGTCGTGCAACAGGTAACATTTTACGAAGCAAGAAGTGCACGACCGTGCACCTGGCAATGCATTTTCACCAGTGTACTGCCTCAAGTGCGCGACCACGTACGCAATCGCACACCTGGTACGCATCAGGTAAATTTTTCCCTTTTAATTTTGGACTTTCCCCTCTCAAAGCCCCCAATTCTAAAATTCCCTCTTTCTATCCCCTACACTAAACAACCCTAATTCGAACCACACTCTCTTATCCTCTCTTTGTAAGACAAACAACACCACACCACCCCTCTCCTCGTCTCCCTTCACCTAACCTCACATGTTTTCTCTCCCAAGTCCCTTCATGTAAGTGAGATAATTTCTCTCTCTTTTCTTAGTTATTGTAATTGATTTTGCTAGTGTTGTAGAAGATATTTGTTTTTGTTTTCTCTCCTTTTATGCTCCTTGTCTTGTGGGGTGAAAAGTCGAGTTTCACTATGGAGACTGACCATTTAGTGGCTGCGTGTGACATTGGTGTATCCTTAGTCTAATAAGGGCTGAAATTGAGTTGCGGGGGTTAGTTAAAACTGTGCTTGTTATGTGTTTGTGAAATTGGGTCAGTGACATTGTGGTTGTAATGTTGTGACCAAGGGTGAAGTCTAAGTAGCCTTTCTTGGTTCGCCATGTGATTCATTAGCTAATATTTGGCGGTTTGTTGTAGGTACTATGGCACCAACCAAGAAATGAAAAACCACATGTGCATCCACAAGTGGTCACACGGGCACATCCCGGTCCCGAGCTTCGGCTTCGGCTCGCCCGCATGATCATAACAAATTTGTCTCTTGGGAAGCCCAAAAATGATTCCAACAAAAGGCAAGCAAGAAGACCATACGAGAGAGGAGAATTGATATTGGGACCCTCTAGAATGACTGTCCCTGTGTGTATCATGAATTGGTTAGGCACGACTTGAGGATATTCTTTGAAGAACCTAATGAAGCAAACTTAATGGTTGTTCGGGAGTTTTATGTAAACTGCCCGGAAGATGATTCCCATGTCTGCACAGTAAGGAAGAAATAAGTGGAATTCTCCAAAGAGGTCATCCGATAGTCCTATCAATTGCCAGAATTAGTGGAAGATCCAGATACAGGTGATTACTACGCCACACACAGCAGAGAACCATACATGTGACGCCTGTTTTTTTGCAACCATTTGTGTACCTGGAAAGGAGGTCATATGGTAAAGGAGGGGCAAATATTTCACTCGGCTTCGCTGACCTTTGAAGGGAAGTGCTGGCTCTACATTATCAATAACCGCCTGCTGCCTTCAGGAAACACCATTGAGGTGAATGGTCCTCGGGCGGCTCTGTTTGGTGCTTTGTGTGGCGTAGATCATTCAGGCTGAGATGTTGATTCGATGTCTTGTGTAGAGGTATGGGTTCTTTTTACCATCATTAGTTATTCGGTTATGCCGTGGGGGCCGAGTACCGGAAAATAGGGACTTGGATGGAAAAGTAAAGCGCAAACATAACTTCTGGGTTGATAAGGTTGTAATCGGGAAGGACCTTGTTGGGCCCGCTGAGGCAGATAGCGAGGAATCTGATGCACCCGAAGAGGGCAATGAGGATATCTTTACTTCTCCACTAAATGAGCCGGTGTCGGGGTAACTTCAGGTGGAGGTTGGGGCACGGGAATGAGCACTTTAGCGCAGGAGATGGCGGGGATGCGTACTTTTGTCACTGATTTGGGTACTCGAGTGGACGCCCTTGCTACACAGAATGCAAAATCCGAGAGGAAGATCATGGCATGGTTGCGTGCACTTGGTCGAGCTTGTCATCTGGACCCCGGAACCGTCTCTGACACACACTCACTTGATCAGGGGAGTTTTCTTCAGCTTTGCATTCTTCTTTGTGTATCACTGGGACATGCCATCATTTAAAGTGTGGGGTGGGGAATATTGGTATGTTGTATGTATATAAGTTTTGTTTTTGGTAGTTGTAGTTTGTTGTTGTTAATTGCAGTAGTTAGAGATAGATGAAAAAAATAAAATTACATAAAAATTTTAAAATTTTTTATTTTTCCCGACGATGCATATCATTCGACGAGTTTTTGAGGGATTAAGTCGGAAAAAAAAGACAAAAGGATTTTCTCTTGTTAGGTAGTGTATTAATTACCCCTTGATTTTTCTTTGTGCTTCGGTTCTTTTCCAAGGGTTTTGATTGAACTGGATATACATATTTTTTATGTTAGGAGTAGGTACCCTTAGCTCTGATTTGAATGGAAAGCAACATCTCTGGACTCTGTTATGCCTTGAGAATAGTGAGTGCTCTAGCTGTGAGGCTTAGGCTCAGTTTTTGACTCTTGTAGAAGTACCTTAAATTGTATGTTCTTGACTTTGCTTAACTGCTTTGACTGTAGTGTGTTGATGATCCAATCTTGAGTGAGTTATGTGCCATGTGTGGGTGAGGTTTTGTGTTATTTTGTGCATTGCATTTGATGTCTAGAACTTGTCCCAAGTGTTTGCAAAGTGAAATAATAGTTTTTTTCAGTCTTGGAAGTAATATAGGCATTTCTTTGTTGAGCCAATGATATGCGTTTATCCACCAAATTGTTATGTATCATAGTTAACCCCGTTGAACCTGTAGTCATGTTTCTTTGGCAACCACATTACAAGCCTTACCCATCTGCTTGAACCATTTACCTCTCATAAGCACTTAAAATTGTATGAACTTTGTAAAAAGTTGAAGTGTGGGGTGTTTGGTTTGGTTTTTGAGTGGAACTAATAAAATAAGAAGACAAGTGCACTAGCTTGAAAAAGTAAGAGCCACTTGAATTGAAAAAACAAATAAAAAAATTGAATTGTTGTGCAAAATATTCTTTGATAGTGGTGACCCTTGATGTAATTGTGCTTAAAAACAATAGGGAGTTAACATAACCTGATGTGAAGGTGGAGTATGGTTTGACATAAGTATGGGGTTGAATGGATAAGTAAATGTATTAAAAGTGCTTAGGGAGGTGTAGTCACTCTTATATCCATATGTATCATACCCGTCCCGCAGCCTACATTACAACCAATTAAAGTCCTACTTGATCCATGACTAAATGAACTCAATTAGTAGAGTAGTACACTACGGGAAAGCCTATGGTACGTCTTTTGTGGCATATGAATGTTGTTTCTGAGAGTGAGTGAATTATTTCTATATTGAGTTCCTGATTGTTCTTAATGTCTTTTATGTGTGGAATTACTCTCTATGTTTGTGTGAGGGAAATAGATTCACGAAGGAAATGTAATGCTTGACCTCTGTGTTAGAGTAAGTGAGCGGGTTATAGATAATGCTTGGTGCTTTTGAGTCAAATCTTGAAGTTAAGATGTAACAATATTGTGCTTAATCTGTTTTAAAGAGTCTTGGTGTGATGAGTCTTGAGAGTTGTTGAAGAAGGTTATATTTTAAGTGAAGTGTAGTTTGATTGCTCGAGGATGGGTAATGGTTTAAGTGTGGGGTGTTGATGGTAGGCTAAAATCGCGTATTTTGGCCATTAATTGCACTCTAATTCTCTGCACTTTACTAGTGTTTGAGCTTTAAATGGTATTATTTTGTACCGAGTGGGTGTTTTATACTTTGTAGGAGAGATTCCAAGATGAAGTTTGGGAGCTAATTCGAGCTATTCTGGAGCTTTGAAGTCTGAGTAAAAGCCCATGAATTAAGTTGGGATCGTAATCGAGGATCAACATACAATAATGCACTTAATGAAAAAAAAAGACGATGGAGCAGGAAGCCACCCAGGTTCACGAGCGCGCACTAGGCGCACACTGGGCGTGCACTTGGAGCAGAACACTGTCCAACATGCGCCGCCACATGCGAGATCACTAGCCCAGGTGTGCGACCGCGCTCGTCTAGTCCGGAAAATTTCCCAAGCCTATTTTTGTAATTTTAGAGGTGACTCCTTGTGACCTATATGAAGCCTAGCTCATCTAAAAAGAGGGTACCTTGGATTTGGAGAGCAACTTTTGGGAGAGAAGAAGGAAGGAAACAACAGAAACGCAAAATACTTGATCCAATTCATTCAATATGGAAGTTTGTTTGAATTTGGGAATTGTAATGTCTTCTTGTTCTTGTAATACTCTTGTGATGAATACTTTGTCCATTATGGAGTAATCTTGCTTGGGGTTATTCACGGATGTTGTGATTTGACTATTGTTTTGGGTTTTACTCTCTGTTAATTGCCCGAATTCATTGAATGAGTTATTAATTGAATTGCAAGGCTTACTATGGTTTTACTTTAATCGAAAGAGAAGTGCTTCTTCAACTTGCATTGTGCCATATCATTTAGGTTGATTTTACGCCTTTTCTAGGTAATCGAAAAAGCTTAGAGAGTTATCAATTAACCTAGTTTAGAAGTATAATCGAGAGGTATTCTTCGAAGGACCATTCACTCACTGTGTTTGTGCATATGTTCATAGGACCTGTTATTAGGTGGATTAAGGGAATTCTCATTCATTCGGAAGAAGAGTTTGAATCCCTAAGGTAGCCTAATTATTTGTTGAAATCGAAGGAGTCAAAGAAGTTAAGAATGAACTTAACCTAGAGTTACCCGGAACAATTTAATCACATATCTTGTCACAACCATCACTTCTCACTAGAATAACATCACTCGTACTTGAAGTCCCAACATGCGAAGTAATTTGCCAGTCCATATGCCCGGACATGACTAATAATAAGGCCAAGTATGAGGCCATAATTGCAGGACTGAGATTAGCACTCAAATACGGGGAGACATGGCTAAGGTTGCGCTTCTATTCTCAACTCGTGGTCAACCAAGTCAAAGGGACTTTCCAAATCAAGGAGCAAAGGTTACAAAAATACTAGACCGAAATTTGTAAACTACTACCCAAGGTCGACGAATGTCAGATCGACCAGATTTCCCGAGCACAGAACATTGAGGCGGACTGCCTCGTCAAATTAGCAGCAACAACCAAAAACATTACTACCGGAGACCAAAATGTGGTTCACCTCCTCAACTCATCGATAGACCAAATCAAGGTAAGAACCATAAACCTAACTTGGGACTGGCACAACCG